>NC_089496.1:31633945-32914778 GCF_036850765.1 Saccopteryx bilineata | reverse complement strand
TTAGGTTCTCCAAGTGAAAGTGCTCCTGATAACTATTTCTAAATCCCCAAAAAAGGTGTTTTAAACCTGTGTAGAAAGATGTATAGCTATTTCTAAAAAAATAGAAGACTACACACCAAAACATGCTTGGTTTGGAAAACTAATCCATGCACTTGAGAATGCCCCAAATACCCTACTTTATTATTTTAAGATAGACCAACTTAAACATTGTCTAGAATTAAGATATAGCATTACATTATTTCATTGCAGAAAAAAGTCAAAATTAATTTGGCCAAAACTTAAAAAAACCAAACACTTCTTCTTTATCCCTTACTGTGTGGGCCAATGTGATCAATATAACTGTATACATATTAATCTACCTTAACATTTCCATTCATTAGCATTTGATCTTAACATACATACAAAGCCTTGTAAGCAATTTCCTTGCGAAGGCATTCCCCCAAGACAAGCACAAAACACTAGGCAGACATTCTTCTTCAAAGTTTTATTTCACTAACTTGAGGTCAGATTTCCACAACTGTTTTCTGGTCAATTTCCTATCCTTGCTTGGCTTCCCAAAATGGCAGTACCGAGAGATTTGTGGGGTAGGGAGAAGAGACCATTTTAAGAAGCACTGCATTTACTCATCTTCCACAAGGCAACAGAGTTGGGCATCGGACTGTTCAACATAACAAATCTTTAACAGCATCCAGGAGGGCAGGCAGGCAAACCAGGCTGTAGACACTCTTCCACTTGTCAAAATCAGACCAGAGAAAACCTACTCCACACAGATACGAAAGATACCATCATTCATCTTTTCTTTTTCTGTTGCCGCAACATTTTTCTCCTTTTAATTATCATATCGTGTAGCTTCTCGAGTCCTTCCTTTAGTCCATCCCCTATGATTGCACAGGTGGGCTGCAAATGCCAGGGAGTTGATGAGCTCAGTTCACCCATTGCTAACAATTTCTCAATTTCTGAGAGAGACAATGAGTTTCTCAGGTCTTGTTTGTTAGCAACTATAAGTACAGGGACTCCTTGATTTTCTGATATCCTTGTTATTTTATGAAGTTCAGTTTTTGCCTCCTCCATCCTTTCAACATCAACAGAGTCCACAACAAATACAATGCCATCTGTGCACCTGGTATATGACTTCCACAGTGGTCTTAATTTCTCCTGACCACCTACATCCCAGAAATGGAAAGTGACTGTTTTAGAATTGCCCAAGGTTACTTTAATTTTTTCAGTGTTAAATCCTTTGGTAGGTACGGTATTTACAAATTCATTGAACTGCAGCCTGTATAATACAGTTGTCTTTCCAGCACAGTCCAAACCCAGAATAACGATGTGGTAGGACTGAAAGGAAGGCAGGCTGGACAGGATAGAAGTCTGGTCTGACAGTCCATTCCCCATTTCCAGTGGCAAGCAAGCGTTCCAAATTGAAATGCTTCCTTCTTACTGCTGGAGAACTTCTCTTCCTAGGGGATCCCGCTACACGACTGCTGAGGGGGAAAATGAATAAGTTATTCTTGTTAAATAATGTACCGTTTTTCTCTTTGTGCTAAAATAAGCAACACGAGGAACTTGATAAATAAAACTTGCTTCAGTAAACAAATTACGTGAGATGAAACGTTGGCAATCTGAGCCAAACGGGAGATCATTGTGATTGAAATTGTTTAACATTCAGTGAAGTTGTAGTAATGCATAATTTCCTCTACCTCCGAACCCCCAAACCGCAAAGATCTCATTCTGGCGTAGACAACATAGTCACCACCGGTCCAGGTCGCAATAACCACACAAGTGCCTTTTTTGGCAGAAAACTTGTCACACACATCATATCTTGATCTAATTCCCAAGGTCCCTGGTACCCTCTCACTTTGCCCCCCCCTCCCCAAAATAATCCACAAGGCTCACCTCCCGAACTGGAGTCTCCAAATGAGAAAACATTGGTAGGCGTTTCTAGGCGGCGGGGAGAAGCCACGCACGTCCGCTCAGTTTAGCTGTCCACGCAGCTCTGGCGCTGGCTGCACTAAGAGCGGTTTCAGGCTCCGACCACGCCCACTCCTCAGGGTCCACCCATGAGCCCAAAGCCCATTGGCCACCCGCTGGACTCGCCGTGCTAAGCCCGCCCCCGCGCCCGCGCCGGTGAGAGTAAGAGCCGCTCCCGGCGCGGCGGGGCTGGGCTCTCCCGAGGTCCACTGGCACCACCTGTTGCCCTCAAGTTAGAGAACGAGGCGCCCGCGGAGGGAGCCGCGCGGCCCGCCGGTCAGCTCGCCAGCGCGCCCGCCCCGCCCGCCGCGCCCGCCTCGGCGCACCTGCAGCGCGGGCCACGGCCGCCACGCCGCGGCTCTCACATCCGGGGCCCGCGGTCACTGCGGCGCGTTAACCCTTTGTCCGCTGGCGGGAGGGCGCTCCCGGCGGCCGAGGCAGCTGCCGGGCGGGAACGACCGAGCGGCGCTCCCGCCGGAGCAGCGCCGCCGTCCCCGCAGCAGGGTCCCCCCGCTCCGGCCAGCCTCCTGCAGCGGCTCACCTGACCCGCCGGCCGCGTGTCGTGTGGACCCCGCGTCGCTCCCAGGCGCTGGGCGGCGGGCCGCTACCTGCTGGGGCGCAGCCGCGAGGCCAGCCGGCTGCCTGCCAGGCGCTGCACGGGCGCGGGGGCCAGGCCGCCCTAACGGTGCTCGCCGACCGCGCCCCGAGCCCGCCGGCCCCGCCCCCTCCGCGCTCGCCGCGCCGGCCCGGTCTCCTAGCAACCACAAAACAAGGTCACGTTCGAACCCGCGAGGAGCCGGCGGTTGGCTGGCGACCTCGGGTGGGGCCTTCCGTGTCAGCCAGGAGCCGTTGCTCTGTGCAGCCAACGGCTAGCTGCGGGCGCGCCCCGCTCGGTGCCACCCTGCACCGTCTGTCCTTAGGGCACTGTACGGCTTCCTCGGGGCCGAGGCCGGTGGCGCAGGTCAGGGAGCAGAGGACACCGACGGGCGGCCCCCTTATATAACGGTGACGTGCACGTGCGTCTCAGTAGCTGCCCCGAGCGGCCTGGGCCAGACTAGTGTCTGAAACGCACCTTCCTTTTGCAGAGCAAATACTCTCTCTTCCACGTGATCCTAGCATTAGCACTGAGGTGGTGACGGGTAGAAACATCCCGGTTTTATAGCTAAGGACAGACACTGAAAAATGAAATAACTGTTTCTAACGACCCAAGGAAAAATAGGAGTGGTCCTGGAACGTAGTTTTAAAGTCTACTAGTCATTAAATGCGTAATACCTTCCATTGGATAATTCTGATTAAATGCAATTGTGTGCTTGACCTATAAATTTGCAAATATTTATGGAACACCTGATTGGCAGTGGGAATAATTCTATGTGCTTAGGGATAGAATAGTGAGCAAATGCAGACACTACTTATACTCTGGTGGAATATTAGAGTCTCATGGGAGAAAAAAACCAAATTTCCATATAAATAAACCTAATTACAAAATGTGATCATTGATAATATCAGGGACCATGTGACAATAGCAAAGAAAGGTACTTAAAGTTCTGGGAAGGCGTTTGTAAACATCTTTTTGGCAAGGATTGTAATCGTTTTAAACTTGGAAGAATCTGTATGGAGCAGTTTATTTTTAAAAGTTTGCATCTTTTAAATATGTATTGAAACATCCTAAAAAAAAGTACTGATTTTTCTCAGAATCATTATTGCTAGTGGTATTCATCTCCTTTATAACTAGTACAGGAACAATATTTGTCCTCCTATATTTTCAATAATAACTGACCAAGCCTAGGACTAAGCAAATGCTATTTCCAAAACAGCAACAGTATTTATTTGGAAATAAAGCTAGAAGTATTGAATTACATATTTTACCAAATTATTTGTTGAATCTAGTATAAGCTGAGGCTTGCCTTATTATAATTATGAAATCTCATTAGCCATTTACCATAATCAGCAAGCAAGTGATAAAAGGCTTAATGCAATGACTAGTCTCCTTTTCTTGGAAATTTAACAGAATTAATGATTAAACTGGAAAAACTTGCAAATTGTCATTAAATCAAGGCATAAATAATTATGTAAGTGCATAATTCAATGACAGGTTCAGCTTTAGTCAAGTAGGTCCTTCCCATAATAGTGGCAGAGAAGCTTTTTTTCAGTGACTTGCCTGGAGCAGAAAGGTTGAGATAGGAAAATACTGAGAACTTCCAGCCTTGCAGAATAATGTTCACTGAAATGCACTTTACTGTTAGAACCAAGCTTATAACTAGAATGGGAGGTGGGGGGCAAATTATAGCCTGTGGGCCAAATTCAAGAGACAGGAATGGTTTTTACACATGTTTAAAGGGCTGCAATAGGAAAGATAAGAATATGCATTAGAGACCATCTGTGGCCCACAAAACCTAAAAATATTTGCTCTCTGGCTCTCCATAGGAAAATAATACTCCTGCTCCATAAGCTATAACAATCACATGAAACTGCAACAAATGATATAAAAGGTGATGAAATTTATGAAATACACTGTCTATTTTGTTGCACAATGTTCCTGTTCTAGGCCAATTCAGATATTTTATTTAGATGCTATGCTAGGAAAATGTTCCCTTTAGGCTATATAGTTCATCAGCTGTGCTGGGGCGCTTAGGGAACTCAGGGATTCTGTGGGATAGGTTGGCTTTTCAAGGGGAACACAGCGCCATCTGTTGGAATGTTTGAAATACAACTATTAAAGTGTCTGGGCCTACTTAAATGGAGCCTTGTAATATTTCTTTTGGCCTGAGTCGCCATGAAAAAATTACTGAGACACTAGGGACTCTGTGAAACTCTGTCTTTACTTATGATATTCCAAACGTGACTAATAATGAGAATCACCAGGTAGTGCTTGTAAAAATATAGATTCCCGGTCCCCATTACAGACCTGGCCAAATCAGAGTCATTAGGAGAGGGGCTAGTGATCTATATTTTCAACAAAATAGCCCAGGTAAGTAATAATTAGACATTCTGAGGAAATGGGTAAGTTTTCTCCTTTTAAATAACATAATCTGATTTTTAAAATGGGAAAAAGACCTGAATAGATATTTTTCCGAGGAAGACATAAAAATAGCCAACAGTTACATGAAAAGGTGCTGAACATTAATCATCAGGGAATGCACATCAAAAGCACAATGAAATATCACCTCACATCTGTTAGAATGGTAGTTATATAAAAAAGTGAAGTGATATCTTGACAAGGCTGCAGAAAAAAGGGAAACTTTGTGTCCTGTTGTTAGGAATGTAAACCACTATGCAAAACAGTATGGAGGTTCCTCAAAAATTAAAAATAAGAATCCCACGTGACCCAGCAATTCCACTTCTCAGTATATAAGGAGATCTCTTCACTATCTTGAAAAGACAAACCACCAGGTTTATGGCAGCATTATTCATAATACCCAAAACATGGAAACAACCTAAGTGTCAGTGGGTGAGTTGATAAAGAAGTTGTGAGATATATATATATATATATATATGCTAATATATATAATATTTCAGCCTTAAAAAAGAAAAAAACTCTGCTATTGGCAAAAACATGGGTGAACCTGGAAGTCATTATGCTAAATAAAGTAAGTCAGACAAAGATGAGCACCATATGTCACCTCTATCTGAATCTTAAAAAGTTGAATTTGTAGTATTAGATTAGAGAGTAGAGGGGTGGTTGCCAAGGGTTGGGGGAAGGGAAAATGGGTAGACAGTGGTCAAGTCATACATGACTATAAGCTTCCAATTATAAGGTAAGTCCTAAGGATCTAATGTACAACATTGTGACTATAGTTAACAATACTGCATTGTCATTAAAGATGCAGAGAGTAGACCTTAAATGTCATCTTACACACACACACACACACACACACACAAATGGTAACTGAAACGATGGATGTTTAACCTTACTGTGGCAATGGTTTCACAATATGTACACGCATCAAATCATCATGTTGTATACTTTAAATTTATACAATGTTGTGTGTCAATAATATTTCAGCAAAGCTGGGGGGGAATGTGCTAGAAAAAGGCATTTTTCTGAGCCTTTTGTTAGAATAATAAAAGAAAAATTGATACATTTCATGTTTCTGAAGTGTATCAATACCATTCATAGTCATGGTAATTTATTCATGCTTCATTACCTTATAATCAGAAAGTGTTTTTGAGCTGGACTCCGTTTCTAATTGCCTCTTGAACTCCTCTGCCAAATACCCAGCATGTTCAAGACTTAATTATCACTTCATTACGCCTCCTGCTAAAATATGGCCCTCCTCTTTCAGTCGCTGTTTTGGTTGATGGTAATTCATTTAATCATCATTTAATAGCCTCAAGAAGAAACCTCAGAGTTATTTTTAAAATTGTCCAATGCCCCCCCCCCCTTTAATCTATTTCTTCTTTACATTCTATTTCCACTACTTACATCTGGTTCTCATGATGTCTCCCCTAAATTAGTCAGTTCACCTTCTAACTGATTTTTTCAGTTAATAGGCAGTGGCGCTGGGATTGGCCCCCTATGTCTGGCACCGGAGTCTATTCTCTTAGTCATTACACTCTATGAAGTCCACATTTCGGTTATTCACTCTGATTCACTGTAGTATAAAGCCAGGGTACAATTTTGGACAAGGCTGTAAAAAGAGGATGTCAGAAGGGAAGTACAACCCAAAATTCCTTTAGTGTGACTCCTGCATAAGAATCCACTGGAGCCACATGTCCAAAACCCTCCCCTGAGGTCCAGCTCCACACAGTCTGAAGTCACAGAAAAGTTCCTCTGGGAGGAGGAGGGCCTTCACGTGCATCTAGACACCAACTGCTCAGAGGCCCAGGGGTAGAAAGATGTCAAACCACACTCCATGCAAGCCCTATTTATTGCTTCCCATTTTTGGTCTTGAACCTGCCTCTTCTGGAATGATTGACAGTGAGAATGTCCAGTCCATCAGGGCCCCAGAAAGGCTAATATATTCATCAGAACAGATAAGCCTTAATTCGTTTCAGTTTAACTGGCATTCTGGATTATATTTGATTTCAACAGTCCTGTTCTACCCAGTCCTTTTTACATTTCTGTCTTCTATCAAGAACATTTTAATCATTTCGGTCACGGGTTTCTGAGGCTCAGTTTCTAGGTCTTTACTTTTTCCTTAAGCAATCTCCTCCAGTACGAAGTTTCTAAAAATACCTTACTCTCCCAAATTTGTCTCTAAACTCGGACGTCTTTCCTGAACTCCGCAACGGAATTTAAGCACCTCTAACAACTTTACCAGACTCCCCAGATTCAGCATTTCTCATCCTATACATTGGGAACTCGATGCACCTGCTTACTCAGAGCAAGAACCTAGGAACTGTCCCCACACAGCACATCTAATCATAGCAAATTCTGTGTACCCACACACCCAAACCCGACCACTTCTCCCCACCTCACAGCTGTCATTCTAGTTCATGTCCATTGTGTCTCTGGTCCTCTCATGTATGTGTAGTTTCTCTGTTTCTGGGAGAAAGCTGTTACCCTATACTTGCCTGAGACAGGCCTCCCCCCTACCCTGAACATCTTGTCTAAAGTATCTGCCCTGACCTTCCTTCCCTGACAACACTATCCCTTACTCGGCTTTAGTTCTTCTTCCTAGCACTTGTCTTTACCTGGTACAATGTGTTTTTGTTTATTGTGTGCCCTCACTAAGTGGCTTCTTTTCCGTTAAAAGTTCTAGCAGGCAAGGATAACGTCAACCATGTGCTGCCCTTAGTAGGAGCTGAGTGAATGTACTGAATGAATGTTTAATATTCTAAGCATAACAACTCAAATAGGAACCCACAGTTCGCCACAAAAACAAGTGATCATTTTAAAGGAACAATTCCATACAGAGAAAACAAACAAACAATAAACAAACAACTTGTACATATTTATTCTTAGATAGGCAGCAAATCCTGTAGAAATAGCTTTGAAGTCACCTTTACTACAAAATATATAGAATGCTTAGCTTCTCAGTGTCAAATATCTGCATTACGTGTAACGGTTATTACAGTATTTCTAAGGCTAATCATTAGGTACTGTCTATGTTCACATAACTAATGGGCTCATTAAAGTGGTTTTCTCAATCCCAAGAGCAGGAGGATACAAAGGAGTGTTTAGATCATTACAACTCATGAGGCAGAAACATAATTTTGAGAATCACAATTTCCCTCCACCTTCAAACCATCCGTGTTTTAAATATTTTAACTCAAGTTTCAGCCAAGTTTTTCTATTGTATTTTAAGCTTTTCCATTTTTATTTTGTTTTCACCCAATATTTCTTTCTTTGTTTTATTAAAGGTATCCATCCTTTGGTGGGGTTGGGGGGACAGTTATCAGAGCGTATGTGCATGGTTGACACTCACGCTGTCCCCCTTAGATAAGAAGGGAAAATCATTATTGCCACAAGTTGGGAATAGGCAGAAATTCCCCTTCTTAGTTCCATAAAATGTGTCCTTATACTTTTAATGTCAAGGGCTCATATATGCCTGGTATAAAATATGTGCTAATCACTCTTGAACTAACTATTCAGAACAAGCACCTACAGTATAATTACAAGTGCTCCCTCTTTGGTCAAACACAATATAGAGGGATTAGATAACCAATTTCAAATTCCCTCATCTAAACCAAACATTTGTCTAGTGAGGGAGATTTAGTTATGACTCAAAATAGAATTGATATTATATATCAATTGGATGCTTTTGGATGCTTAAATTAAGACAAAACTACATTTAAAAACCAAATAAAATGGTATATTGTAAAATACTGTCTTAAATACTCACCCATTATTAAATAATTCCTAACAATTTAAAGTACAATTAAATGAGTTTTGTGAATATATGTAAAACGAACAAACAATAGATTAGTTCTCTTTGCAAAGAGCTAACTGCTAAATAATTTTATTGGAACAATTTAGAAAGATTATGGTCTAATATCCTAGGGAAAGTAATGAGAAGAAAAAGTTGCATCAGTTCTCTTAATCCCATTTTATTCAATTATTAATTCATTTAAAAATTTTACCATTATTCTATAGAGCAGTAGACTAGTACTGAAAGAAGTGTTTAGAAACTATAACTAGGCCTGACCTGTAGTGGCACAGTGGATAAAGTGTCGACCTGGAACTCTGAGGTCACCAGTTCAAAACCCTGGGCTTGCCCGGTCAAGGCACATATGGGAGTGGATACTTCCTGCTCCTCCCCTTCTCTCTCTCTCTCTCCTCTCTAAAATGAAATTAAAAAATAAATAAAGAGGCCCTGGCCAATTGGCTCAGTGGTAGAGCGTCGGCCTGGCATGCAGGAGTCCCGGGTTCGATTCCTGGCCAGGGCACACAGGAGAAGCGCCCATCTGCTTCTCCACCCCTCCTCCTCTCCTTCCTCTCTGTCTCTCTCTTCCCCTCCTGCAGCCAAGGCTCCACTGGAACAAAGTTTGTCCGGGCGCTGAGGATGGCTTTGTGGCCTCTGCTTCTGGTGCTAGAATGGCTCTGATTGAGGAAGAGCAAGGCCCCAAGATGGGCAGAGCATCGCCCCCTGGTGGGCATGCCGGGTGGATCCCGGTTGGGCGCATGCGGGAGTCTGTCTGACTGCCTCCATGTTTCCAGCTTTGAAAAAATACAAAAAACAAACAAACAAACAAACAAACAAATAAACTACTACAGTACTTGATCTTTACTCTTGAGTCTAATGTGTGTGTGTGTGTAATGGTGTTGGAGTAGTTCACCAGGTGATAATCTGGAAGAAAGAAAAAGGAGTACTCAATATATTTTACTAATCCTAAAAAAGAAATAGCCAATTATAATAGTGATTCATATAATAAACTAAATTTCATTGCCTTATATTTACAATTTAAGGAAAGTTTGGATTTTGGATTATTTTAAGATTTGCTTCCATTCTGTGAGAGCTCATGTACTGATGAGAAACAACATTGTTTACTGGAAACTTTGTTCTTGACAAGTGATAAGAAAAGGTTATTAAGAAAAAGATGACAAAGTATGTCACACGTGTTTGACTATTAATATATCTTCCTTCTATAAATAAAACATTTTGGTTGCCTATGGAGAATATTTAAAAAATAACTTTTCTGTTGTGATGCAAAAGTGATAAAGTCTAGCACCATAAAAAATTAACGTAAAGAGTCTCTTTTATTTTCCTTTTTTAGAGAGAGAGATAGACAGGCAGGAAGGGGGACAGATGAGAGTCATCAACAGTTGCGGCACTTTAGTTGTTCATTGATTGCTTTCTCATACGTGCTTTGACCAGGGGGTTCCAGCTGAGCCAGTTACCCTTTGCTCAAGCCAGCGATCACAGGGTCATACCTATCATCCCACACTCAAGCTGGTAAGCCCACTCTTGTGGAGCCTGTGCTCAAGCTGGGTGAGCCCATGTTCAAACTAGTGACCTCAAGATTTTGAACCTGGGTCCTCTGCATCCCAGGTTGATGCTTTATCCACTGTGCCATCACCTGGTCAGGCAAAGAGCCTATATATTTTAGTTTAAATTTCTTCTACATATAGGAAATCTTTTATCTCATCTATGGTATAGATTAAATGCTTCAGTGCTACCACATATATGACATTTGTTATTTCACTTTGAGATTCAAGTTGCAGGACATAGAAAAAGATTTACGGCGCCCTGGCCGGTTGGCTCAGTGGTAGAGCATCGGCCTGACGTGCAGAAGTCCCGGGTTTGATTCTTGGCCAGGGCACACAGGAGAAGTGCCCATTTGCTTCTCCACCCCTCCCCCTCTCCTTCCTCTCTGTCTCTCTCTTCCCCTCCCGCAGCCAAGGCTCCATTGGAGCAAAGATGGCTCGGGCGCTGGGGATGGCTCCTTGGCCTCTGCCCCAGGCGCTAGAGTGGCTCTGGTTGCAACAGAGCGACGCCCCGGAGGGGCAGAGCATCGCCCCCTGGTGGGCAGAGCGTCGCTCCCTGGTGGGCGTGCCGGGTGGATCCTGGTCGGGTGCATGTGGGAGTCTGACTGTCTCTCCCTGTTTCCAGCTTCAGAAAAATACAAAAAAAAAAAAAAGATTTACGTCTTATAACACAAGTAATTGTTGATAAAATGACATGTATACAAAAGATCATAGTGAATGATTTTCGGTATTTTGATAGTAAAAGGATATAAAATGATTCATAAGTAAACCTATCTTCAACAAACTTAGTCTAGAAAAAATATAACAATAATCCAATGTAGAAAGAGAGAACGGCAATTGGAGAGGTACATATGTACTGTGAAAATGTCAGAAGACATGGATTTACAGTTTTAAAATTGATTTTAAAGAGAGGAAAGGGGGGAGGAAAGGAGAGGGGAAAAGGGAAAGAGAGAGAGAGAGAAACATTGATTTATTGCTCTACTTACTTACACATTCACTGGTTGTTTCTTGTATGAACCCTAACTAGGGGTTGAACTGCAAACATGGCATACTGGGTCAATGCGCTAACCAGCTGAGCTAGCTTTCAGTCATGAAGAGCAGTCACACATCTTCACATCATGGAAAAGGTCGTGTTGTAGGCGAGTCCTAACAGAAGTCTTTGAACCTTGTATGCAGGGGAAAGTCAGGGCAAAGGACCAGGAGGAAGAGGGTACCATATTCTAGGAAGGAGGAGGAAAGACTATAAGCAAAGATAAACACAGAAGAAACCAGGATGTGTTCCAAGGAAATAGCAAGTGATGTAATGTGAGGAATAAAACAAATGATTGCTTTTCCCTTTTCTTCCACCCTCTAACTTCGTCTAGCTAGAATTTTAACCAAATTAACAAAGACAGATTAACAGGAAAAGATCAAATTTTAATACAGGTGCATAGGAATTCACAAACACATGAGAATTCCCAGGACAGCGAGGCAATGTTGGGTATATATGACATTCTGGACAAAGGAGAAGGTGCGGGATAGAGTAGTAGATTTCAGAAGGGAGAAAGGGTGATTTGCAGGCAATTGAGGAAGAGTGGAACACTCGCCTCGGGCAAATCCTTACTAGGCACTCAGAAACTATAGGAGCAGCGCGTATCTACCTGAAGCCCTATATTTACCATACTTAATTCAAATTCAATGAAAGTGAACAGCCAAAGATTTTTTTTCCTGAAGCAAGTTTTTCTGTCTGAATTTTTTGAGCAGAAAAAGAGGGAGGGTCAAAAGTTCTTTCTGAGTCTTCCTTCTTAATAAACAGCTTAAAATCAATACCCCAGATGGCAGCTTCAGAGTGGCGAGGCTTTGGGTCTCTTGGGTATCACCCAACAGGAGCCAGGGTTGTGCGACATGAAGCAAATTCAGAAAGATCAGAAAGATCTCACTCTCTTCTAGGTTATCAAGCCACATATCTATGATTTCTGTGCTTTTCTATATGCATTTTGTGCTTTTTAAAAATAAGGACAAAAAGGTATAAAGGAGTTTAAGATGCTGGAAAGAATGATAGTTGATTGAGGCTTTTAGAAATATAAGTCTAATGTATGGTCTAAAGATTTTACAGCTTTCCAACCCAGATCTAATGAATCTAACTACCTCGGGGTGAGGTCTTGGAAGCTTCTGGAACAAGAAATAGGTGGAAATCACTGATTCAAGCTGAGGATAAAAGTAGGTGCAGGATAAATTTCCAGAGTTTCTGGCATAGATGCAGTGTAGGTCTAATTAGTAGCGAAGAGGGGAGGTCAGAAAGTTGGAGGAAAGCATATGTTTTCACATGCATAGCATTATATTTATTATATATAATTTTAAAGATTATATCACTTTATACAGTTCTTTAACTGTCAGAAGGGGGTCAGAAGTGATGGTGCCAAAAGAGATGGGGGTCAGAAGAAGAGGTGCATTTGATGTGGCAGGGGAGACAGCTTCTCTGTTTTGTATGTAATCCAGCCCAGTGTGTATCAGTATTATGAACTTTGTGTACAGAACTCAAGGGCAGCTTGGCCTGAGGCTGAGGAAGCAATGGCTACTGTTCCCACAGGAGTGGGAAGGGCGCCCTCTGTAGGTGGTACAGGATCAAAGGAAGACTTACACAGAACCTGAATTCTCCTGCATTGTACAGCTAGTCCAGCACGTGGCAACTGACAGGCAGTTAGAAAATATTTGTAGATTGAATAAATAAGCAAATTAAGTGTGTTTAGAGCCTTTGCACCTCATTTCCTCCTTGGGTTTTCTGGTGGGAGGTATTGAATAAAGTTAGTCTATACATAACACCAATAATTGTTAGATTAAACAGTACTTTACCGATATATCATCAACATATAATTTTTTTAGCTTCCTGAAGGTCACAAAATTCATTAAATCAAAAGTGTTTTAGTCATAAGTAATTAGAATTTGAGGATTATTTTAAAGTACTGAATATTTTTGCTGTGATCTGGTAAACAGATAAAGAAACTTTCTAATTTCTGCCCTTCCTCTCATGTAATTTAATAAGAAAACGGAACCCTCAACTGGACATTTGATAAGTCATTGGCACTTTTAGAAATATTAGTATTTGTTCAATAAATGCGTTTACAGTTTATAAAGTTACTTAAAACGTTTTCCTCACTTATCAATTATCCTCAAATTGCCTTACAGGAAAGCAAAATCTGTGATTTATTCTGACTTATAAACGGAGAAACTGAGGCTCCGGGAGGTTCAATGATTTGTTTGCCGAGGGTCACCAGGCTGGCGGTTTTGGAGATGTGGCTTGGCTGACGTCATGGAAGGAAGCTCTGCCAGTGACCACATGCTGAGTCACTCCGGGATGTGGAGTGTGAAGGAGGAAAGAATGTTCTCTCATAAAGTTCCCACTACAACAGATTAGGGCAGTGAAAAATCTGGAAGAGCATGTCCTTGCTTTAAAAGTACATTTCCTGTCTTTAGCACAATGATCCCTTACTATCATTCATTTATCATGAGAATATATTTATACTATTTAAAGATTAATAACTATCAGTCTGAAATGTATTGAGAGCTGGCAACAAATGGATGATGTTCTAATCCAAAAGGATTTCATGGTTTTAAAACATATTCAGATGTAGTTTCAAAATCAGGGAATGAAATAAGTTTAAAAGTTGAATCCTTATACAAAAATAACCAGTGTTGGTAGGCTGTCCTGCTATCTTCTATTTAAAGATAAAACTAACTTTTAATAGAAAATTGGGGGTTTTCTTAGTACCCCTGTGATCATCATATGTTAAATCAAGAGATGTTTGTATTTTCTTTAGAATAGTAATTTTCTGTGATATAAATTGGAAGTAAGCTGGATGCCTTATTACACTTAGAGGCAAAATGCTTCTTCAAGAGCCTAAAAATTAAATCGGTAAGTTATTCAGAGTGTGAAATCACCATTTTAAATTATAGCTTAAGACATTAAATAAAAATGTACTAAGATAGGTTCTCAAATATTTCTATAATTCTGAAATTAAACTTATCTCCAAGATATCCTAAACACAAAATATAATAAGGCAATGTTGCTTCAGGGAGAAGCTGAAATATTAGAAACTTTTGTATTGAAAACTTACAAAGACAAGCAGCAATTTGAAATCCTTATCTATATAAATAGTTTGTGATCTAGACCAAAAAACAGAACTCAAGCCTACTGTTTTAGTCTCACACTGTAACAAAACTTTATTTCATTCTAAAACAGATGCATAGAGAAAATATAAATGATCCACCAGACTATCTGGGGATGATTACAGATCTGACTGTGAGACTGTCATCCCCAGTGTGTGTGTGTGTGTGTGTGTGTGTGTGTGTGTGTGTGTGTGTGTGTATTAAAATCTGACCATAAGAACAATAGTTGCTAAACTATTAGTATCAAAAGATCAACTTGAAATGTAATGTTTGTACCTAAGAGAAATGTAATGTTTTATATGTAAGAGTGAAATTATAATTATTCCTTAGTTCTTTTTATATCTATAAATGGTAAATATAAATAACAAGTGTTGGTAAAGATAAGGAGAAAGGGAACCCTCATGCACTGCTGATGGGAATGGAAATTAGTGAAGCCACAACAGAAAACAATATGGAGGTTCCTCAAAAATTAAAAATAGAACTACCATAGGCCCCAGCATTGCCACTTCTCAGTATTTAGCTGAAGAAAACAAAAACACTAACTTAAAAAGATATATGCACTCTTATGTTTATTGTAGCATTATTTATAATAGCTAAGATGAGGAAATTACCTAAGTGTTTACTGATGGATAAATGGATAAAGAAATTGTGGTGAACATACAATGGCACACTATTCAGCCATAAAGAAGAGTGAAATCTGTCCATTCGTAACAACATGGATGGAAGGGCATTATGCTAAGTGAAATAAGTCAGACAGAGAAAGACAAATACTTTATGATTTCATTTATATGTAGAATCTAAAAACAACCACCTGTCTCTACCCCCCACCCAAATCCCCGAGCTCACAGGTACAGAGAACTGGTTGTTGGCTGCCAGAGGTGGGGAGAGGGAGAGGCAGGTGAAGGGGGGTAAAAAGGTAAAAAAAAAAAAAAAAAAAGGAAAGAAAAGGTAAACCTATCTGAAAAATATTAAGAATTTTGTATATTCTATTAAAAAAAGAAATTATAAAGGATAGGCCTGGTTAATAATTTCTACTTTCTGTCACTAAATGGATTTTTATTTAGTTGGAGCTTAGAGGTAGGCGTTGGATTAGCTTGTAATACAGTGATGCAAGGCAGACTGTAATTGGATCTTTTGAAGTTCACATAAAACTTGAAGCTCACATTAAACTTGCAAAGTATAATTATATGTAATAAAGTAAAAAATATATTTGCCCACCTGACCTGTGGTGGTGCAGTAGGTGAAGTGTTGACCTGAATGCTGAGGTCACTGGTTCAAAACCCTCAACTTGCCTGGTCAAGGCACATACAAGAAGCAACTAGTACAAGTTGATGTTTCCTGCACATCCCCTGCATTCTCTCTCTCCCTTTCTCCTCTCCCTAAAATCAATAAATAAAATCTTTAAAATATATATATAGCCTGACCAGGCGGTGGTGCAGTGGATAGAGCGTTGGACTGGGATGCAGAAGACCCAGATTTGAGACCCCGAGGTCACCAGCTTGAGCGCGGGCTCATCTGGCTTGAGCAAAAAGCCCACCAGCTTGAACCCAAGGTCACTGGCTCCAGCAAGGGGCTACTCGGTCTGCTGAAGGCCCGCGGTCAAGGCACATATGAGAAAGCAATCAATGAACAACTAAGGTGTCACAACGCGCAATGAAAAACTAATGATTGATGCTTCTCATCTCTCTCCGTTCCTGTCTGTCTGTCCCTATCCCTCTCTCTGACTCACTCTCTGTCTCTGTAAAAAAAAAAATATATATATATATATATATATATGTGTGTGTATATTGGATATATATATATATATTGCAGTGAAAGAGAGAGTCAGAGAGAGGGACAGACGAGGGACAGACAGATAGGAAGGGAGAGAGATAAGAAATATCAATTCTTCGTTGAGGTTCCTTAGTTGTTCATTGATTGATTTCTCATATGTGCCTTGACCCGGGGGCTACAGCAAACCGAATGGCCCCTTGCTGGAGCCAGCGACCTTGGGCTCAAGCTGGTGAGCTTTGCTCAAACCCGGGGAGCCCACGCTCAAGCTGGTGACCTCGGGGTCTTGAACCTGGGTTCTCCGCATCCTAGTCTGATGCTCTATGCACTGTGCCATCGCCTGGTCAGGTTATTTTATATATATAAAAGGGAAGATATATTTATATCTATAGATTGATATCATAGATAGATATAGATATATCTATAGACATAGATATTAAAATCAGGTTCCTAAAAATTAAGTACATTTTAATATTTTGGATCTGAAATTAGAATTATCAAAAAATTAAAATTTTTAATTGTTTAAATTTTATTCAAATATTAAGAAGTATGTTATTAACAATGAAGTTAGAATTTTTAATAAATTCTAAGAATATGGAAATATTTTCCCTTGGCCATTTGGCTCAACTGTAGAGTGTTGGCCAGATGTATGGATGTCCCTGGTTCAATTCCTGGTCAGATCACACAGGAGAAATGACCGTCTGCTTCTCTACCCCTCCTCCTTTCCTTTCTCTCTATCTCTCTCTTCCCCTCCCACAGCCATGGCTTTGTTGGAATAAATTGGCCCCCGGTGCTGAGGATGGCTCCATGGCCTCGCCTCAGGTGCTAAAACAGCTCAGTTGCCAAGCAACGTAGAAATGGCCATAGATGGGCAGAGCATCCCCCCATAGGGGGATTGCTGGGTGGATCCTGGTTGGGGCACATGTAGGAGTCTGTCTCTCTGCTTCCCCACTTCTCACTTAAGAAAAATAAAATAAATAAAAGTAAGAAATATTTTGATATTAAAAGTTATATGCAACTACTGATTTGAATACAAAATGGTACAGCTGTTTTGGAAACAGCGGTTCCTCACAAGGTTAAAGATAGAATTGATATATAAGCCAGAAATTCCATTCCTAGGTAGACATCTAAGAAAAATAAAAACATGTTCTCACAAAAAAATTGTGTGTGAATGTTCATAGCAGCATTATTCAAAATGTGGGAAAACCCAAATGTTCATCAAATGATGAATAAATAAACAAAATGTGCTGTATCTATACAAACAAATGTTACTTGGCAATAAGAATAAATGAAGCCTGACCAGGCAGTGGTGCAATGGATAGAGCATCAGACTGGTATGCTGAGGACCCAGGTTTGAAACCCTGAGGCCACCGGCTTGAGTGTGAGTTCACCAGCTTGAGTACGAGATCACTGGCTTGAATGTGAAATCATAGACATGACCCATGGTCGCTGGCTTGAGCCCAAAGGTTGTTGGCTTGAAACCCAATGTCACTGGCTTGAAGAAGAGGTCACTCGCTCTGCTGTAGCCCCTCTGGTCAAGGCACATATGAGAAAGCAATCAATGAACAACTATGGTGCCACAACAAAGAATTGATGCACCTCATTTCTCTCCCTTCCTGTTTGTCTATCCCTATTTGTCCCTCTCTCTGTCACACACACACACATACACACACACACACTCACACACACACTGAAATACTGATACACAATATAGCATGAAAACATTATGCTAAGTGAAAGAAGTGAGCCTCAAAGGACCAAATATTATATGATTCTACTTATGTAAAATGTCCGGTACAGGACATTTGTAGAGACAGAAAGTATGTTGGTGGTTACCAAAAGCTGGGAAGGGGGAGGGTTGGGGAAAAATGGGAAGTGACTGCTAATGGGTCTGGGGTTTCTTTTTAGGGTTATAAGTGTCCTATCATTGATTTTAATGATGATTATACAACACTGACTATTCCAAATATTATTAAATTGGTAAAACTAAAAGGGGGGTAATAGCAATAAGCCCAAAACTAATCAGTTTACACAATTAAATCATGTTTCTTTAAAAAGATTTACACACTTTCTCATGCACAAGAATATTTAAATCTAGTATATAGAGAGGTAAGAAAATCATTTTAATATTGAAACATCTGCTTTTCAGAGTAGATATGTAGGCTCCTATTCATGGTGTGCTCAGAAGAACTAACATTTTGGCTGAATTTATTATAATCCTTTTATTTCCAAGAAAAACATCTCATCAATCTTGAATAGATCTCCCTGAGTTTTTGTCTGAAAATATCTGGTCATCTGAAGGGCATCTGTTTGACAGGCAAATAATTCACATATACTAGCTGACTATCTCCAGTTACATATGCGAGACGTCATAAAAATAACAGAATGCCTTTGAGGGGTTAAGTTCAAAACTGTGTCCATTATGTGTTTTCATCTCACAGATAACCCACTCCAAAGAAAGCATTAAAATCACATCACTACAACATCAAAGAAGAGGACTAAACAAAGATTAACCAAAGGTATTTGGCAAGCCACCGTGCCAGTGGATAAAGACAGGAATCTCAGTTTTGGCAGCCGTGTTGTATACATTCTAATCCAGGCTGAACATTCGGACCCTGTACCAAGCTGAACACTCATGAGACTGGTAAGGCTTTGGCATAAACACAGACAGTGCTATGTATATGAATTTCTTTGGCAGCCTGGTATTTATGTCTTGAAAGTGAAACGTGCATATATGCAAAGACAGAGTATAGCAGTATATATGTACCATATTTATGGACTGCCTTCTTGGCAGCACTGTGCTAGGCTCAGGGGAAATAAAATGCATGATGATATTTATAAAAACATGCAGAAGAAATACTGTATGCTCTTTAACCATTATTATAAGAGACCTTACCACATGTAATTTTCCTTCATGATGTTAACCCCAAACAAAAACCCTTAAAAAATAACCTAAACAAATGTAATAAAATACATAGAACACTAAAACTTTGCTTTCCCATGTCCCTCTTCTAGGAACATAACTTTAAGTGACTTAAAAGGAATCAGGATGCCAGATTTCTCTTTTTCTATCCACAGACAACAAATCATTTCATACTTGGAAGGGGGAAATTATTGGTTCTCTTTTAGATTTTTGAGATAAAAGATGTTAAAGCAACTTTGGGAACTCTTCTGAGATCATAGAACTTTCTGGATAACCCGCTAATGTTCTGGAACTGCTGTAGGCAGTTAGACTGACCAGAACAGAGCAAAGATGACAGCCAGGTATGGGAGGTCCCAGGGCAGAAAGCCCCAGGTACCTAGCAACGGTCACAACTGGGCTGGGACCTTGTCCCCAGGGTAACCTTTCCTCCTCTAGCTATTGCTGGTCGTGTGGCACAGACCCTCCCCTGACCTCTCCTCCCCTGGCATGTTGCCAGTCATGTGGTTAGACCCCCTTCCAGGGAGAATGAACAAGGGGACCAGAGAACAGCCATTAAGCATTAAGCCCTCACGACACTGAGGTTCTGATGCACATCAAATACATCTGGGCCTCAGTTGTGGTTCAGCTCCAGGCCCAGAAAAGCAGCAAACCCATACAAGCAATGTCATGGCTGACCTCAGGACCAACTGCATTGACTAATGACCCCTTGCCATGGAGCTGAGCAATTGGTGGAGAACATGAAAAAGGACACACCTGGAAAGCGATGAATACCCTATCAAGATCTTCCCCAGAGATGCCCTATAATGCCCGTTCTTAAAGCTCTAAAGACAGAGGGCTCAGCTCCTGGTCCCCTGGGAGCATGCCAGTGCCTTTCCCGTGCTCCTCCTCTTCCCACAGCACGGTGCCTTTCCTTTCTCTTTCCTAAGCAGCAAGGGTCCCTGCTTTTGGAACTTGTTTCCTGAGCCCATTCCTTCTACAGTTCACTTCTTCTACCTCTGAGATTTTTAAAAATACTTTTTATTAATTTTTAATTTATTGTGTTTACATGGCTTCAAGTGTCCCACTGAATATAACTTCCTCATCCCCCACCCCTGTGTCCCTTTTTATACCCCCTTTGCCTCCCTCCCCCTAACTCCCTTCCCCCTTCCCTCTGGGATTTGCTGTCCTGTGATCAGTATCTATGTGTTATGTATATATAGTTTCACTAATTTCTTCACCTTCTCTGATCCCATCCCCTCATCCCCCTTTCCTCTGACAGCTGTCCCTCTGGTCCCTGTGACCCTGCCTCTGCCTCTATTCCACTCCTCAGTTTAATTTGTTCATTAGATTCCATATACATGTGAGATCATATGATATTTTCCTTTCTCTGCCTGGCTTATTTCACTTAGCATATTAATCTTCAAATGAGCCTGCACTCAAGCTGTCGGATGACCTCGGGTCTTGAACCTGGGTTCTCTGCATCCCAGTTAAACACTCTATCCACTGCGCCACCGCCTGGTCAGGTGGTCTAGTTTTATTTTTTTTCATGTACCTGTCCAATTTTCCCAACACCATTTACTAAAGAGACTATCTTTACTCAATTGTATGCTCTTACCTCCTTTGTCAAATATTAATTGACCATAAAGACGTGGGTTTAAAAAAATTAAAAAAAAAAGTAAAAAAAAAAAAAAAATTTTATTTACAGCAAAATGGTGGGATCTTGATAACATGATACGAAGCGAAATAAGTAAATCAGAAAAAAACAGGAACTGTATTATTCCATACGTAGGTGGGACATAATAGTGAAACTAAGAGACATTGATAAGAGTGTGGTGGTTACGGGGGGGAGGGGGGAATGGGAGAGGGATAGGGGGTGGGAGGGGCACAAAGAAAACAAGATAGAAGGTGACAGAGGACAATCTGACTTTGGGTGCTGGGTATGCAACATAATTGAAAGACAAGATAACCTGGACTTGTTATCTTTGAATATATGTATCCTGATTTATTGATGTCACCCCATTAAAAAAATAAAATTATAAAATAAAAAAAAATAAAAAAAAAAAGAAAATTACAAAACAAAACAAAAAAAAAAATATTACACCCAATCCATATGAAAATTCTCCAGGCTCTATCTTCCAAATATATATAGAATCATTTCACTACCTCCATCACTTCTATCACTTGCACATGGGTTCAAGCTATCATCATCTTTTGCCTGGATTATTTCATTAATCTCCTGTCTGATCTCCTTAATTCTTTGTTTTACAGCACCCAGAAAATTCTTTAAATTTATAACTCAGATTATATCTCTGTTCAAGTCCCTGTGAAGTTAATTTTCTAAATAAAATTTTTTTAAAAATTATGGGATATACAAAAAGAGATATTAAAACACTTGGTTCTGAAGTCAACAAACCATTCAATGGTTTTAAATAATACACTATCATGCATATTTTAAGGAATAACCATAAAACTTTGTATACAACAAAGAAAAAAAGTATGTATTCTCAACACCCAATGCATTTATTGGAAAAATAAATATTATCAAGCCATGTGCTACAAAAAAAAAAAAAAAAAAAAAAAGACGTGGGTTTATTTCTGGGTTCTCTGTTCTGTTTTGTTGATCTGTATGCCTATTCTTATGCTAGTACCAAGATGTTTTAAATACAGTAGCCTTGTAGTATAACTTGATATCAGGAAGTGTGATACCTCCCACTTTATTCTTCATTTTCAAGATTGCTGAGGCTATTCATGTTTTTTTTTGTTGTTCTGTATAAATTTTTAGGATATTTGGTATACATCCTTGAAGTATGCCATTGATATTTTAATAGGAATTGCATTGAATTTATAGATTGCTTTGGATAATATAGACATTTTAATGATGTTTATTCTTCCTACCCATGAATATGGTAGTATATGCTGCCACTTGTCTGTTAACTTCCTTGATTTATTTTATCAATGTTTTATAATTTTTTGAGTACAAGTCTTTTACCTCCTTGGTTAAATTTACTCCTAGGTACATTTTTGTTGTTGTTGCAATAGTGAAGGGGATTGTTTCCTTAATTTCTCTTTCAGACAGTTTATTGTTGGTGTATAAAAATGCCACTGATTTCTGAATATTAATTTTATATCCTTCCACCTTGCCAAATTTATTTATCAGGTCTAGTAGTTTTTTGACTGAGACTTTAGGGTTTTCTATGTACAGTATCATGTCATTGGCAAATAATGATAGTTTTACTTCTTCTTTTCCAATTTGGATGCCTTTTATTTCTTCTTCTTGTCTGATTGCTGTGGCTAGGACTTCCAGCACGATGTTGAATAAGAGTGGTAAAAGGGGGCACCCCTGCCTTGTTCCTGATTTTAAGGGGATTGCATTTAATTTTTGCTCATTGATATATGATGTTGACTTTGGGTTTGTCATAGATGGCCTTTATCATGTTGAGGTATGTTTCCTGTATTCCCACTTTGCTGAGAGTTTTGACCATAAATGGATGCTGGATTTTATCAAATGCTTTTTCTGCATCTATTGATATTATCATGTGTTTTTTATCCTTTTGTTTATATGATGAATCACATTGATTGATTTACAAATATTGTACCAGCCTTGCCTCCCCAGAATAAATCCTACTTGATCATGATGTATAATTTTTTTCATGTATTGCTGGATCCGGTTTGCTAATATTTTGTTGAGAATTTTAGCATCTAAGTTCATTAAGGATAATGGATTATAGTTTTCTTTCTTTGTAGTGTCTTTACCTGGTTTTCGAATGAGGATTATGCTTGCCTCATAAAAGGAGCTTGGAAGTCTACCCTCCTCTTGAATTTTTTGAAATAGCTTGAGAAGGATAGGAGTTAGTTTTTCTTTGAATATTTGGAAAAATTCGCCTGTGAAGCCATCCAGTCCAGGACTTTTGTTTGCTGGGGGTTTTTGATAACTGTTTCAATTTTATTAGTTGTAATTGGTCTATTTAGATTTTCTGATTCTTTCAGGTTGAGTTTTAGAAGATTATATGTTTCTAGGAATTTATCCATTTTGCCTAGGTTGGCCAATTTTTTGGCATACAGATGTTCATTATATTTTCTTACAATCCTTTGTATTTCTGTGGTGTCAGTTGTTACATCTCCACTTTTATTTCTAATTTTATTTGAGTCCTTTCTCTTTTTCTCTTGATGAGTCTGGTTAAAGGTTCATCAGTCTTGTTTACCTTTTCAGAAAACCAACTCTTGGTTTTATTGACCTTCTGTATTGTTCTTTAGCCTCTATGTCATTTATTTCCCTCTGATTTTTATTATTATATTTCCTTCCTTCTATTTCCTCTAGGCTTTATTTGTTGTTCTTTTTCTAGTTCTTTTAGATGCAGTGTTAAGTTGTTTATTTGAGCTTTTCCTTGCTTCTTAAGGTATGCCTGTAATGCTATGAACTTCCTTCTCAAGACTGGTTTTGCTGTGTCCCATAAATTTTGAGTTGTTGTATGTTTGTTCTTATTTGTTTCAAGGAAATTTTTGATTTCTTCCTTGATCTCATTTGTTAACCCATTTGTTATTTAATAACATGCTGTTTAGTCTCCAAGTGTTTGAATGTTTTTCAGTTTTTCTATTGTAGTTGATTTCTAGTTTCATGCCATTGTGATCATAGAAGATGCTTGATATGATTTCAATCTTTTTAAATTTATTGAGACTTGATTTGTGTCCTAACATGTGGTCTATCCTAGAGAGAGCACTTGAAAAGAATGTATATTCTGCTGCTTTAGGGTGAATGCTTCTGAAGATATCTATTAAATCCAGTTGATCTAGTGTGTCATTTAAGGCTGCTGTTTCTTTGTTAATTTTCTCTCTGGAGGATCAATCCATTGATGTCAGTGGGGTATTAAAATCCCCTACTATTATAGTATTGTTGTTGATCTCACCCTTTATGTCCATCAAAATCTGCTTTATATATTTAGATGCTCCTATATTAGGTGCATAGATATTTACAATGGTTATATTTTCCTGTTGGATTACTCCCTTTATCATTATTTAGTGACCTTCTTTATCTCTTACTATAGCTTTGTTTTAAAGTCTATTTTTTCTGAGATAAGTATTGCTACCTCAGCTTTTTTTACATTTCCATTTGTGTGAAATATGTATACTTTTTTCCATTCCTTCACTTTTAGTCTATGTGTATCTTTTGTTCTGAGGTTGATCTCTTGTAGACAGCATATGTACGGGTCCTGTTCTCTTATCCATGCAGCTACCCTATGTCTTTTGATTGGTGCATTTAATCCACTTACATTTAAGGTTATTACTGATATGTAGTTGTTTATTGCCATTTTATTCTTTAAATCAACAATCCTCTTTTTAAAAAAAATTTTTCTTTTGCTCTTTTTACAGAAGACCCCTTAACATTTCATGCAGTACTGGTTTGGTTGTAATGAATACCTTGAGGTTTTTGTTTTTTTTTTTATGTCTGAGAAGCTTTTTATTTCTCCTTCAGTTTTTTTTTTTTTTTTTTTTTTTTTTTTTTTTACAGAGACAGAGATAGACAGGGACAGACAGACAGGAACGGAGAGAGATGAGAAGCATCAATCATCAGTTTCTCGTTGTGCGCGTTGCGACTTCTTAGTTGTTCATTGATTGCTTTCTCACATGTGCCTTGACCGTGGGCCTTCAGCAGACCGAGTAACCCCCTGCTGGAGCCAGCGACCCTGGGTCCAAGCTGGTGAGCTCTTTGCTCAAGCCAGATGAGCCCGCGCTCAAGCTGGCGACCTCGGGGTCTCGAACCTGGGTCCTTCTGCATCCCAGTCCAATGCTCTATCCACTGCGCCACCACCTGGTCAGGCTCTCCTTCAGTTTTAAATGATAGCCTTGCTGGTTAAAGAAGTCTTGGTTGTAGGTTTTTGCTTTGCATCACTTTGAATGTTTTTTACCAATCCCTTCTGGCCTCTAGTGTTTCTGTTGAGAAGTCAGATGTCATCCTTATGGGGGCTCCTCTGTAGGTAATTAACTGCTTTTCTGTTGCAGCTTTTAGTATTCTTTCTTTATCTCTTAACTTTGACACTTTAATTATGATGTGTCTTGCTGCAGGCCTCCTTGGGTTCCTCTTTAATGGAACTCTCTGTGCTTCTTGAACTTGTATGATTTTTTCCTTCACTAATTTAGGAAAATTTTCAGCTATGATTTCTTCAAACAGGTTTTCTATTTCTTGTTCTCTTCCCCTTCAGAAACCCTTATGACGCAGATGTTGTTTCTCTTCATGTTGTCACAGAGCTCTCTTAGTTTCCTCAGACATTTTGAGCCTCTTTTCTTTTTACTGCTCTGCTTCCATGCTTTTGTTTATCTTGTCTTTTAAATTGCTAATTCAATTCTCTGCTTCATCCAACCTGCTATTAATTCCTTCTAGTGTAGTCTTCATTTCTGATACTGTATTTGTCACTTCTGACTGGTTCTTTTTTATGATTTCAATGTCCTTTTTGATGCTTGCTATCTCTTTATTTAGGAGCTCATTGTATCCATCCATTATTGCTCTAAGATCCTTGAGCATCATAAAAATTATTATTTTATACTCTGCATCTGGTATTTTAGTTACTTCCATCTCATTCATTTTTTTTTCTGGGGATTTATCTTGTTGATTCATTTGCATTTCTCTGTCTGCCCATTTTGTCTGTGTTTTAGGAAATGCTTTCTAACTTCGAAATTTTTGTGGTATCTTTATGATGAAGATGGGCTCAGTGGTACTATCCTGCAGGCCACTTGATTTCCTTGTTCTAGGAATGCTTCCTGACGGTACTATTTTCCTTTTTGTTGTATGTGAGTTATAGGTGCAGTTGGTCCTTTTGTGGGTACTGTTATCCCTTGAGGCTGGCTGGCTCTATGGTCAACCTTGATCATGTGTATTACACAGTGTGCAATGTCTGTCCTGTTGGGCGTATTTATTCTCCACAGTGTCTGGTGCCTGCTAGACTCCACCTTTGTGTGTGCTGCTTGTATAGGTAGTTGAGTCTAGGGTTGGTGCTCTCTGCCACACATTACTAGTAGTGTTGGCTCTAGTTCTTCTTGGATTAGCATCAGCTTTTGTTTGTAACCCACTGTGGGCTACCAGTCTGCAGTTATGGCACTTTTTGCTGTTTGTGTCTGCGCTGCGTTTTCTGTGTCTGAGTACTGTGGGAGGGGCCAACCATCATATAAGGATCAGCTTTCTCCTTCTTAGAGATGACAACAGCTCCATAAAAGCCCCAAGATCTATAAAATTTGTCTCCACTTTTCAGCTGCTCCTCCTTCTCTTGCAGCTGCCTGGTCTTCCCACAGACTCTTCTGTAGTAAGACTGTAGTCTGGGCTCAGATTGGTCTCATCCTACCAACTCCTCTACACGTTGCATACTTGGTGAATTATGGAAGCTGAGGTTGTGAATCCAACGTTTTCAGGAGTCTCTTGGTCGGGAGCTCAATACAGAAAATGTGGCCCCTACTCCAGAGCTTGATCCCTCAGCCACTTGCTGGATACTCAAATTTTATTTCTCCCCAACAAGGTGAATAGCAGGTTCAGACTGAGTGTTCTGACAGTTCCCTCTGCAGAAGTTCTTTCAGCTGGTGAGACCCCAGTCTCAGGGAGGAATACTGAGAGAGTCCTCTCCTGGGGCTGACTGTGCCCCTCCCAAAGGTGGCTAAGCCTCTTGACCAGATTCAACAATAGACTCACAGGGACCCACACTTTAAATGTCCATGTTTACCTTCTAGCATTCTGTTCTATTTTTTCATCAATGTCACTGAAGATTTGTTTAAATTCCAAGTCTCCGGGAAATAAATTTAACAAACAATGTAGGTCAAAAGAACTATGGGAATATTCATCTCCCCAATTTATTTTTTAGGATCATGGTCTTCCTGGTGCCTGGGCAGTCATTATCCAATGTAGCTGGTCCAGACATCAGCCCTGGAGTCATTTATCTGGTTTTACTGCTTTTCTGGGCTTAATTTTGTTTCAGAAAATGCTGAGAATGAGCTGGTCTTCTAATCTCAAGAAGGTAGAATATCATTTTTTTCAAACTTGTCAGTAAATGAGCTGCCCTTTCTTTAGGATCTTCAGCAGAATTTTCCCCCAAAATATACAAACACACCTGAAATTATTTTCTTGATGACAATGTCAGTCTGCTCTAGGGTGAATCATCCTTCTTGATAGCTTTCATTCGATCAGCTGCTCCAAATCCTGCCTACTATGTCAGATGTAATGCCAATAGCCGAGACCAGGCAGGTCCAAACTGGATTCAGGCAGACGGTAGAAAAACAGTCTCCCACCTCCTGCACTCCCTCTGTGATTTTCTAAATAAACCTTCTATTATACTTTGAGTTTTGACTCTGGATTATTTCTTAGCCAGAACTTGAATACCGAGGTTGCTATGTGTGTCTTATATTTTTCATGCACTTCATTGTGTCATGTTTTTCTTTTATGCCCCTATCCCTTTTTTAGAGGAGGGCAGACAGACAGGAAGGGAGAGAGATGAGAATCATCAACTTATAATTACAGTACCTTAGTTGTCATTGATTGCTTTCTCATATGTGCCTTGACTGGGGGGCTCCAGCTGAGCCACTGGCCCCTTACTCAAGCCAGTGATGTTTGGCCTGACCAGGTGGTGGCACAGTGGATAGATCACTGGACTGGGATACAGAGGACCCAGGTTCAAAACCTCGAGGTAGTCAGCTTGAGCATGGGCTCACCAGCTTGAGCACAGGGTCACTGGCTTGAGTATGGGATCATAGACATGACCCTATGGTCACCAGCTTGAGCCCAAAGGTACTAACTTGAAACCCAAGGTCGCTGGCTTGAGCCCAAGGTCACTGGCTTGAGCAGGGGTCACTTGTTCTGCTCTAGACCCCCAGTCAAGTATCACCTGGTCAGGTTCTTTCATGTCTTCTGAGTGCATATGTTTTTGCCATGATGCATTCAGAAATTATATAGCTGTGTTTTATTTTCTTTCTTTGTTGGGGCAGGTTAAAACATTCTGCAACACAACTGTACAAATATTTTAGGCTCTTACCACATTCTTCCTTATAATCTTGCCACCTATCCCATTTTTGAGATTGTCATTTGTAAGTATTAACTGAAGCCGTACTATATGCCTAGAAATTGGAGATGAGAAAAGCCAGTAGGTAGACTACAGAGACACAGTCAAAATACAATTTACATTAACCCACTAATCTTGTTCTTTACTTTGTGAGAAAGTACTCTTTAACCATTTCCTTCTCACTAGCCTTTAAGCAATCACAAATTTATATAGACTAGACTTCCAAGTTCTTTAGCAATATAATTTGATCAAAAACATAGTTGAACCTTTGCTATTTGGTTCTAGGTAGTTCTGTATGAAAGAAACCACAGCTAAAGGCTTTACCTGGACATAAACCTGACAATGCTATCTGCTTTCTCTCCCTTGAATTAAGAGCAGATACACTGGGCCTGACCAGTTGGTGGTGCAGTGAATAGAGCTTTGGATTGGTATGCAGAAGACCCAGGTTTGAAACCCTGAGGTCGCAGGCTTGTGCATGGGGTTGCTGGCTTGAGTGTGGGATCACAGACATGACCACATTGTCACTGGCTTGAGCCCAAGATCACTGGCTTGAGCAAGGGGTCACTCACTCTGCTGTAGCCCCCAGGTCAAGGCACATATGAGAAAGCAATCAATGAACAATGAAGGAGCTGCAACGAAGAATTGATGCTTCTCATCTCTCTTCTTTCCTATCTGTCTGTCCCTATCTGTCCCTCTCTCTAACTCTCTGTCTTCATCAGAAAAAAAAAAAAGAAAAGAGAAAACCCAGCTTCACTGGGTGGGGAAACAACATCCCTAACCTGAGTCTGGATTGGCTCACATGCCTGGTTGGGAATACTCAAGGAACATCTCTGGAACAATGTCCCAAGTGACAACTTTCTCTACTGCTATTTTGTTTACAAACAAATGTCCCAAGTTACTGATCCCTTAGTCCATTTAGATGAAAGGCCACCTGCTCAGAAAAGAGCAATGTTATATCTCTTTGCATCTTTGCTTCACACTGACTAGTTCTTGCCTGATTTCACCCATCTTACAGTACATTGCTAAAAGCTGCCAGCAACAGCCAACAATATTAATATTCTCAATTTTCCTAACCCCTTTCTAGGAGGGACAGGCTTGATCTGTCCTGCCTTCCTAGTTACTTCTGGTAATAGTCTTATTTGAATGTGTCACCACAAAAGGGATTACTGGTTCCCCAGCCCACAATATCTCTTTACTCTTCTTAAGGCAGGGCCACACGTTAGAACATTTTTGTGTAGAACTTCACTTCTGATAACTAGTTTTTATACTAATTAGGGTGCAGGCTGAATGGCTCTAAAGAGGGACTCCAAAATACGGAACTTAAATAAGATGGAAAGTTTTTGCTTTTTATCTCTCAGTCTTTAAAGGGACAGATCCAGTGGTGGTTGGGAAGCTCTCGCAATGCTGCCTGAGGCTTCAGGCTCCAGGCCCACAGTGGCTGTTCGAGCTCTCACCACTTCCGGGCCAGCAGAAAAGGGAATAGAAAAGGAAGGACAAAGAGTTTCCTTTTAAAAGAAGAGACTAGATATCTGCCTTTATAACTCAAAGACCTTTTGCTCACATGTCATCGGCCAGAATTCAGTGAGATGACCACACTTTGGGGCCAGGAACACAGAGAATATGACCTACTAAGTCACGCAGGTGTGTTTCCGTTACAGCACTAAATGGAGAAAAGGGAAGACTCGATGCTGGAGGCCAGTTAGCAGGTATAGTTACTACATTAATATAATTTGTCCTTCCCTTGCTTTTTGTTTGTTTGTTTGTTTTTTATTGGACATTACTTAGTGGGAAATAGCATGCATAGTTAGAAAGAGTATTTTTAGCTCCCAAACTGCATACAAAATTAATTATTTTTAAGATAGATTTCATATCTTTGGAATATTCAGACCATTTATCAGAACCAAGTCACTAACCAATAAAAGCATTTTTATATTTGCAATACATTCTGCTTCTTTATTGTTCTTAGTCCTTCAAGTGACACTCAGTTTTTTTCCGGAGCTAGTGGGAACACCTCTTTGAACCTCTTCAGGCGTCCCCAAACTATGGGCCGCGGACCGCATGTGGCCTCCTGAGGCCATTTATCCAGCCCTCCACCGCACTTCCGGAAGGGGCACCTCTTTCATTGGTGATCAGTGAGAGGAGCACTGTATGTGGTGACCCTCCAATGGTCTGAGGGACAGTGAACTAGCCCCCTGTGTAAAAAGTTTGGGGACCTCTGCTACGTTCTATGTTCTGCAAAGTTCAGTAACAATGACATTTCTTACTGATGTGTTTGATGACAGGAGACTATATGTGGTAAATGCAAAAGGTGAGTGAATACATAAAATGGTTAATATTCTTATAAGAGGTGGGGTTTTTTTTCCTTCCAGAAAGAAAGAATTTTCCCTACCTTCTGCATATGTGTAGTTTATTTCCATTTTCAATGCTCAACTCTGCATATATAACAAATCTCATCAAGCACAAAGTACTTCAAGCTAGTAATAATTTCTGGTATTCAGTTTTTTTTAACCATCATCCCATCCTCATCACCGTTCTTGTTTTATTTATTTTACTCAATCCTTAGGCTTCTTTCAATACCACCCCCCCCCACCCAAAGTTTCAATTAGGTTTATAACTTCCACTTCTGACATATATGTTTATTTTGTTTTGTTTAGTTTTTTTTTTTTTTTTGTATTTTTTTCTGAAGCTGGAAACGGGGAGAGACAGTCAGACAGACTCCCGCATGCGCCCGACTGGGATCCACCCAGCACGCCCACCAGAGGGCGACGCTCTGCCCACCAGGGGGCGATGCTCTGCCTCTCCGGGGCATTGCTCTGTCACGACCAGAGCCACTCTAGCGCCTGGGGCAGAGGCCAAGGAGCCATCCCCAGCGCCCGGGCCATCTTTGCTCCAATGGAGCCTTGGCTGTGGGAGGGGAAGAGAGAGACAGAGAGGAAGGAGAGGGGGAGGGGTAGAGAAGCAGATGGGCGCTTCCCCTGTGTGCCCTGGCCGGGAATCGAACCTGGGACCCCTGCACACCAGGCCGATGCTCTACCACTGAACCAACCGGCCAGGGCCTGTTTTGTTTAGTTTTTAAAATAAACTTTTCTTACATAGATTTTTGAGAGAAAGGGAGAGAGACAGAGAGAAGTATCAACTCTTTGTTTTACTTAGTTGTCCCATTTAGTTGAGCACTCATTGATTGCTTCTCAGAGGTGCCCTGACCAGGGGTGGAACCCGCCTCTGGTGTGCACGGACAATGCTTCTATCCACTGAGCCACCCGGCCAGGACCTTGTTCAGTCTGTCTTCATATTCTGTATGTCTTGAGCCCGGGCCATGCTCTTGTCAGCCTTCTCCTTCTCTTCTCATTTGACTGAACCTGGTGGCAGTTCAGTGACCTCTTCCCCACTGCCAGCAGCTATGTTGGTTTCTCCCCACTAGGTGCATACTGACCAGCGAAGGTCATCTAGTACGTGGCTTGTAAGGTGAGTAGGTAGGCAGATGCATTCTTAACCAATAGAGAAACTGAAGTTGAAAAGTAGTTAAGTGACTTACCTAATATTCCTGGTCTAACTAGTAAACTCCTGATGGCCTTTTAAATTTTAAGGACCTATCAAGATACCACACAGTGTTCTTGAGTGTTGCGCCATTGTTGTAATTTACCACACTGTCTCAGACAAAGTGGAGGAAGCCCAACCGTATCAACCTGTCCCTTCTATTTGGATATTAGGTTTCATCATGGAGGTGCCCACTAGAGGATCCGGTTCTATCCAGACTGAATGGAGGGGGTGGGAGGGGAACATGTCGAGAAAATTGAAGAAAATTACACCCTTTCTTTTTGGTTTCACTTAATAATTATCTTAAAAGCTAACAAGTACAGTACAAAGTATATTTTTTAAAAACCCATAGAGCTGGAAATTTTAGAATCATAGACTATTTTCACAAACTACAGGGTACCTGTAATCCTTATAAGAAAATAGAACATAATTTCCATGCTTTTTCTTATTAACTATTTTTTTTTTAAATTAAAGATTGGGCATTCCTTATTCTGTATTTCTGCCTGAACATTCTTTTGAACTTGTGACAATTTGGGCGCTGGGCTATGGAATAATTTGCTCCTTCATATCAGCTATGAAATTCACTGAGAAATATACTGTGCTTGGCAATGACCTCTTCTCCAAAGGGGTATTATCATAGCAACAGAAAGAGGGGTTCAGCGGATTCCACAGGGACAGTTAGGCATTATAAAAATTCTCTGTTTTCAGTCACTAATGACCTCTTGGGGCCAGCAATATTACAAGGAAAGAAGAAAATGCAGACTCAACAGAAGATTTAAAGATTGTTAAAAAAAAAAAAGATGTTATCTCAGGTGCCCTCAGTAAAAGTTTATGTAAAATAACACTTGCCCTTATAAAAATATATGACCTTTTTAGAAGCACTTTTATATTCAGAAGTCAAAATCTCAAATGCTGCTTCTCATTCAATCCTGAGTTGAATATTGTACACCATCAGAAGCCTAATGCCCAAACTCACTGATGACCCGCTAAGAATATTATCATTCTAGCAATGATCCTACTGGATCTTTAAATACATAAAATTCACAGATATCCTGTGACTGAGAATAGAAAAATGCTGCTCTGAAAAAAATCTGAAGCTCCAAATTATCTTATTAAATTAGATGTCTAGTTCAAAATGTTTTGGTTTTGATTAAATTCAAATGAGATAGTCTACCTTACTCCCTGGTCTCCTTAACTGTCCTACCTATAATTTTCTTTCAGGTACTGTTATTGCAATTGTACAGACAGCAGCTGACTTATGTGAACCCAGTATGAGAAATTTCTTTCTGCTTCTGTTTACAAGATTGTCAGGTTAGAACAAGACCAGCAATTCTGCAAGGATTAACACAGAGATGAAGTGCTGTCTAGATTTCCTCCAGCTATAATTATATATATAAATGTAAATAATATATATAAATAAAATATATAAAAATATAAATATATATAAATATATCTATATATTTAAATTATTTTTATTTATTTATTTATTCATTTTAGAAAAGAGAGAGAGAGAGAGAGAGACAGAAGGGGAGGAGCAGGAAGCGTCAACTCCCATATGTGCCTTAACTGGGCAAGCCCAGGGTTTTGAACCGGCAACCTCAGTGTTCCAGGTCGACGCTTGATCCACTACACCACCGCAGGTGAGGCATAAATATACATTTTTTAATTTTAGCAATGAAGGTCTAGGCTGAAGGTGGGATTGATGAAAGGAAATGGGAAAATCAACTGCATCGCAGGCCGACTCTCTATCCATTGCTCCACCGCCTGGTCAGGCTATATTAAGAATCTTGAGATGGGGAGATTGTCCAGGATTATTCAGGTGGGTCCGATGTAATGACAAGGTTCCTTATAAGACATGAAAATCAAAGAAGGAGATACTACTGACGGTCACACAGCAGTTTAGATAGGCAGAGTTTTGAAGATGCTACACTGCTGGCTTTAAAGATAGAAGTGGCCACAGGCCAAGGAATGAAGGAGGCCACTAAAAGCTGCAAAAGACAAGGAAGAGGTATTCTGCCCCTAGAGCTTCCAGGAGGAATGCAGGCAACCATGGTTACCCATTTTAGAATTATGAGCTCCAGAACTAAAGGACAATACATACAACACACATGTGTCATTTTAAGCCACTAAATTTGTGATAATTTGTTATAGTAGCAATAGGAAATGAATACACTGAGATTCAATAACATCAATTTTAAATATCAAATTAGAATATCAAAATAATAGTGCATAAAAATTTTAAATTACCTTATACACATACCTGTATCTATATACTTTATATATGTTAACAAGTTAGGTCTCTGGTATAGAGTTTCTCTTTCATGACAAATTTAGTTTAATTCAAAGATCTTATTTGGTTCTTATAGTGAAACATTATATAAAACACGAAACAGCTACCCTATCATGTGGCATGATCTTATTTTAGTTTCTTTTTTCTTTAATTTCACGGTAGTAAAAAATGCTTTGTTTTAGATTTGAAGTATGTTACTACAGGTTATGGGTTCTCAGCCTTGGTCCTACTGACACTTTGGATAAGACAATTCTTTGTTGTAGGGACTGTTCTGTGCACTGTAGGAGATTTAGCAACATCCCTGGGTTCTACCCACTAGACACCTGTAACACTAGATGTCCCTCAGTTGTGACAACCAAAGATGTCACCAGACATTGTTGCCAAATGTCCCCTAGGGAGATAAAGCAGTCCTGGTTGAAAATCACTACTTTAGGAAATGCACAATTTGGTGATTACTACCCCATAAGCATCCACTAGTCCAGTGGTCCCCAATCCCTGGGCCGCGGACTGGTACCGGTCCTTGGGCCATTTGGTACTGGTCTGCAGAGAAAGAATAAATAACTTGCATTATTTCTGTTTTATTTATATTTAAGTCTGAACAATGTTTTATTTTAAAAAAGTGACCAGATTCCCTCTGTTACATCTGTCTAAGACTCACACTTGGGGCTTGTCTCGGTCACGTGATACATTTATCCATCCCACCCTAAAGGCTGGTTCTTGAAAATATTTTCAGACATTAAACTGGCCCGTGGCCCAAAAAAGGTTGGGGACCACTGCCCTAGACCATCCCCAAGAATATTTAGTTATTTTATTAGAAAATTATCAGAAAGGCAGAGGTGGTGGTTTCCTTATAGTTCACATGGTTATACTGAAGGTCAACAATGCAGCAAAGCGTTGTCATGGATTCCCTCCATCTTCCTCCTGCCTCACTGGGCTCTTTCTGCATTCCCGGTTCCCACTCCACCTCGCCTCCTGCACTTAGATATGATGGATGTCCCAGGACTCGTTACCCTTTCAGATGTTTCTATCTATACTCGCACCCTGGGTCACCACATCCACTCTTAGGTCTTTAAATGTATCTATACACTGTCTCATAGCAAATATTTGTCAATGAATTCTCTGTTGAACTTGAACAGCCTACTCAACAACCTCAGTTAACTGTCTAATAGGATAATCATCAACAAACATGATCAATTCCTGTTTCCCCAGTGTAACCTTTTCCTCACAACATGTTTCCAAGCCTGGGAAATGGCAGTTACTACAATACTTGATTTATCATCTCGCATCCTAGAGCAAATACATTATATGCCTGTTGGTTCATATGCAGAACCAATCAGAATCCAGTATCCCTGGCCTACCACTGCCATCAGCTCTGCCTGGATTCTAATCAAAGCCTCCTAATGGGCCTTTCCATCCAGGCTTGCAACCCTGCAGTCTCACCTCAACTCTTTAAATTCCACAAGTTCTATGTGATATATGCCTCTACTACCCTTCTTTTTTTAAATTTTTTTTTTTTTTTTTGCATTTTTCCAAAGCTGGAAACGGGAAGGCAGTCAGACAGACTCCCACATGCGCCTGACCGGGATCCACCCGGCATGCCCACCAGGGGGCGATGCTCTGCCCATCTGGGGCATCGCTCTGTTGCAACCAGAGCCATTCTAGCACCTGAGGCAGAGGCCATAGAGCCATCCTCAGCGCCCGGGCCAGCTTTGCTCCAATGGAGCCTTGGCTGCAGGAGGGGAAGAGAGAGATAGAGAGGAAGGAGAGGGGGAGGGGTGGAGAAGCAGATGGGCACCTCTCCTGTGTGCCCTGGCCGGGAATCGAACCCGGGACTCCTGCACACCAGGCTGATGCTCTACCACTGAGCCAACTGGCTAGGGCCTCTACTACCCTTCTGACCTCTGCTTTCACCCTCTTCTCTCTCAATCCACTCGAGCCACGCTACTGCCTCACAGTTCCTTGGACAAGCTACGCAGCTTCTTATCCCTCCACCTGAAAGGCTGTGCTGGTCCCCACCCACAGTTGTGCCCAGAGCTCTGTACTGCTCATCAGTCATAGTTCTCCAGAGAAAGAAAACTACAGAAATTGGTTCACATGACCATGGGGGCTGAGAGGTCCCACAATAATCTGCAAACCGGAGACTTGGGACACCTGGTGGTGCCAATTCCAGTCCAAGTCCAAAGGCCTGAGAACCAGGAGAGCTGCTGGTCAGTCCAAGAGAAGGGGACTGACTGACATCTCACTGAGCATTAGGCGGAGAAAACCAATTCGACCTTTCTCCTCATGTTTGTTCTATTCAGACCCTCAGCAGATGAAACTGTGCCCACCCACACTGGGGAAGCCCTCTGCTTTACTCAGTCTGCCCATTCAAATGCTAATCTCTTTGAGAAACACCTCCACCAACCCACCCCGAAATAATGTTGAACCAGATATCTGCGCAGCCTATGGCCTCATCAATGTCACACATAAGTGACCTCACAGACTCATTCCCTCATTTTTTTCAGGCCTCAATCCAAATGTCAATTTGGAGGGGCCTTCCCTATCTGAGATAGGATCCCACATCTCACAATTCCTATCTCTCTCTAGCCTTATGATTTCTTTATTAGCAGAATATGTATTTGAGAATTTTCTTCTTTTCTGTCTCCACTCACGAGACGATAGCTCCATGTGACTATCTGCTCTCCGCTGTTTCATCGGGACTGGGACATACCTCAGAGTGAACACACACACACACACACACCCACATCATGTCAGGACAGCCTAGCATGTAGCAAATGTTATAAGAAATGATTGCACTCTATTGAACCTCAAAATTGGAAAACAGTATTAAAATATTTCTAGACTAGGAACACAGCCACATTTAACCTGCCTAAAAACACTATACTTTTCCCATCTAAAATATAAGTAAATAGGGCTATTTCTCAGTGTTTTCAGGAAGTAGCAAAGTCTTCTTTCCTTACCATGGACAAAGAGTGCTCTTCACTATGCTGTTTGGATATGCACATCTTCTTTATTTTTAGCTAGAAAAAGAGAGAGAGGAGGAGGAAGGGGTGGACAGATCGGAAGGGAGAGAGATGAGAAGCATCAGCCCATAGTTGTGGCACCTTAGTTGTTCATTGATTGCTTTCTCATATGAGCCTTGACTGGGCGGGGGGTGCTCCAGCTGAGCTAGTGACCCCTTGCCTAAGCCAGCAACCTTGGGCTTCAAGCCAGTGACCTTTGGACTCCAAGCAGCAACCATGGGGTCATGTCTAGGATCCCACGCTCAAGCCGGCGACCCCGCACTCAAACTGAGGAGCCCGCACTTGAGCCAGCAACCTCAGGGTTTGGAACCTGGGTCCTCAGCATCCCAATCCGACACTCTATCCACTGTGCTACCGCCTGGTCAGACTCTGACTGTATTTTTTTAATTTCTCAATTTTTGTTTTAATTAGGCAGAACACTGTTTTAAAGAACTTGAACAGATACACAAATAGATAACATTCATCCTTAAAAACAAACCTACACATCAACAGCCTAGGGGTAACACCACGGAACACAAGGAGCAAAAAGAACAAAGATTTAATTTCTGTTTATTCTAGAAATAGATTTCTATTTTAAAGCATTAATAGAATATTCAGTCAAATTTTATTTGAGGCCAGGGCTTTTAAGTCAAAGGGATGTTTTCCAGTTATCAACTACTGTGTCTGAAAGAGTTTTTGCTATATGAACTGTATATGAAAATATAGTTGACCTTTGAACAACACAGGTTTGAACTGTGTGGTCCATTATACATGGATTTTTTCCCCCCATAAATACATTCAGGCCTTCATTTCCATGGGTTTTGCATCTGCAAAGTCAACCAACCACATATTGAAAACAGTATTTTTGCATTCCTAACCTTGTGTCAAAAATATTTGGTGAGCCCTGGCCATATGGCTCAGTTGGTTAGAACATCCTCTGGAAGCACAGAGGTTGCCGGTTCAATCCCTGGTCAGGGCAAATACAGAGACAGATTGATGTTCCTCTCTCTCTCTCTCTCTCTCTCTCTCTCTCTCTCTCTCTTTCTCTCTCTCTCCTCTCTCTCCCCCTTCCTTGCTCTCTAAAATCAATAAAATAAACATTTAAAAAACACTTGGGGGAGCGGGTGGAGTGTTGGGTTTGGTATCCCTAATCCTCACATTATTCATCTTGAATACAGACATACCTCTGAGACCCTGCCGGTTTGGCTCCAGATCATTGCAGTAAAGTGAGTCTCGCGATAAAGTGAGTTGTACTATTTTTTCTGGCGAAGGGTCTTGCTTTCAGTTTGCAAAAAATAAAACACCTGTGAAGCGCAATTAAGCGAAGTGCAATCAAACAAGGGACGCCTGGATGAACCGCTCCCTGGCTGGCAATGTGGGGTCTAGTGTTGGAGAGAGCTGTATCTGTAACAGGCTCTATAAAGCCTCTAGCCTGGCTGCTTATTATAATAACCTGGGAGCGTTTAAAGACTATGAATGACTAGATCACTTTCCCCAAGAGTACTTACTTCTTCTTTTCGAATTACTGGCCTTTTAGTTCTTTCTCTTACCTTACTGACGCGGTTCTCCACTGGGGACATTTTCTCTTCCCTGTCCTCTCAGGAACATTTGGAAATGTCTGTTTCTTCCTGAATTATCTTTAGTAGTTTGTCTCCCAAGAAGTTCGCCCATTTCATCAATGCCAAATTTATGAACATGGAATTAACGTTCCTTGTTTTCTTTTTGTTCCTTGTGTTCTCCCGTTTTATTCCTGGTTTAAGCAATTTGTTTTCTCCCCTTTTCTGTATTAGTCCGTATTACTCATTTCCTTCTCTCTCTCTCTGTACTGTGGGTTTAATTTGCTCTTCTTAGTTTCATTTTTTTTTCATTTTTTTTTGTATTTTTCTGAAATTGGAAACAGGGAGGCAGTCAGACAGACTCCCGCATGCACCCGACCGGGATCCACCCGGCACGCCCACCAGGGGGCGGTGCTCTGCCCATCTGGGGCGTCGCTCTGTTGCAACCAGAGCCATTCTAGCACCTGAGGCAGAGGCCACAGAGCCATCCTCAGTGCCCGGGCCAACTTTGCTCCAATGGAGCCTTGGCTGCAGGAGGGGAAGAGAGAGACAGAGAGGAAGGAGAGGGGTGAGGGGGAAAAGCAGATGGGCGCTTCTGTGTGCCCTGGTTGGGAATCGAACCCGGGATTCCTGCACGCCAGGCCGATGCTCTACCACTGAGCCAACCGGCCAGGGCCTCTTCTTAGTTTCTTACGGTGGAAACTTAAATCACTGATGTGAGGTCTTTCTAATTATCTGTTTAAGATTAATCCTATAAATTTCCTGTTAAGCACTGAGTTTGCTGTTCCCCACACATTTTTGTGGGCTATTTTAAATTTTCATTGAGATAAGAATATTTTCTAATTTCCTTTGTGAGTTCTCATTTTATCCAAATTTTGGGGAATTAGCCAGAGACCTCTAACTGATTTCTAGTGTAATCCACTGTGGTTGGAAAATATAGTTTGTATGATTTCAATACTTGAAATTTGCTGAAATTTGTTTTATGGTGCAGAATATTTTCTCTAAGTGAATATTTTAAGTGCCTTTAAAAAGCAAACATGCTTATTTTATCCCTCTGAATACCCTGTCCAACATAAGTTATTTTGAAGTCAATTCTCTAATGGTTTTGCAAAATAAAACAAATACTAGCTAAGACAATAAGACAATAGTTCAGTTAGGTTCCTTTGTACCTGGTCTTTTGCTCAAAGTTAATATAATCATCTCATTGCTTATTTGAAATTCCTGAGATGTGTTACTTCTGACTAGAATACTTTTTTAAAATTTATTTATTTATTTATTCATTTTTTAGAAAGGAGAGAGAGAAGGGAAGAGAGAGAGAAGAGAGAGAGAAGGAGGGAGGAGCAGGAAGCATCAACTCCCATATGTGCCTTGACCAGGCAAGCCCAGGGTTTTGAACCAGCAACCTCAGCATTCCAGGTCGACGCTTTACCCACTGTGCCACCACAGGTCAGGCCAAATGTGCACTTTTTAAGAAGTAGTCTGCTTCCCCTCCCCACCATACCGATCTTAACTGTGTTGTATTCCTTCAAGACGTATCAGCTTTGGGTGTGAAATTAAAATAGCAACTCCCTAGTGCCCCCTTTTCCTTCCAGGAAACTTTTACATTATTCCTTTATTTCTTCTTTCCACCAACCCAGATAGATGCCTTTCTGTTCATTAAACGCAGGGCTCCTACGTCCGTTTGTCTGTCTTCTCAATAGAGCAGCTGCACTTGCTGATAAAAAAGATAAAAAAAAGCAGCGGGGATCACGCACTGCTTCAGCAGGGCAATGCTACTCCACAGCTGTGTCCTCCCACACTGCTTGTGCTAACTAACGGTGTGGCTGTCTCCTCAGGTGTTGACATCACCGAGTCCTCATGTTTGGGATTTGGGAAAGTAATCTTTTCACAGCTCAGGCTTAAAATAGTAGTTCTGCTTAAGATGATTTAAAAAAAAACCCAAAAAACTAGGCCAGTGGTGTCGGCAGGAGAGAGCCTGAAGAATCTCCCTGCCCCGTTCGACTTCAGCCCCATTATATCAGGCATGTTCCCACATCTGGGCTTTTGTGTTCGGTGTTCCCTCTGCCTGGTGTGATTGCAAGGTTCACTCCCTCCCCTGCCTACATCTGGTTACCTGCTCAGCAAGCTTCCCTAATCATCCTATTACAATTGCACTTTGCTTCCCTCTTCACTTAGCAATTCCCATCCCCATTCCCTATATTTCTTTCTTTGTAGAACTTCTAATATTTTATAATGTATATGTTTAGTGATACTGGTTTTGTTAGCTAGCCTCCTTTCTGACAAAAAGTCCATGACAATTCATATTTTGTCTTGTTTCATTCACATTGAATCCAAAGTGCTAGAATAGTGACTGCCACCACGTAGATGCTTAATAAATATTTACTGAATGAATGAGCAGTCCCTGGAAATGTAGCTTGTCACTGCTGCCTCACCACCTGCATGCCTCAATTCCCACAACACACCTGGGCCACTTCCCCATGCCAGGACCTGATCTGAAACAATATGCCCTTCATTTCCCCACAGGGAGGGCGAGATTCCTGAGATCACTCTCAGCTCAGGGTTCCATTTCCATGGAAGGGTAGCTTCCCCTCCTCACCCAATCTACCCCTGACCTACTGCCAAAGTTGGTTTCTACTTTACTGGAGCGCCATCTTCTGCCCCAACTCCTGTTTTCTGGGGCTGTTAAATCAAACAAGGAGGGCATTAGACTGAGGTAGCTTTAATGCCGTGGACATCTACACAAGCAAACCAAAATCTAAGCCTGTAAATGCCTCAAGGTTATAAAAATCGAAACCTAAGGACAACCAATCAGAACTGGCCAAATTTGTTTGGCTTCCCACTTTATCTATGAATGTTTCAACATGAACCCTGCTGGTGGACTTCCAGCCACTTCCACTTTGGCACCACTTGATTGCAACTGATTTTTTTTTAAGTGAGAGGAGGGGAGGCAGAGAGACAGACTCCTGAATTCACCCCAACTAGGATCCAACCAGCAAACCCCCTATGGGGGGATGCTCTGCCCATCTGGGGCCATTGCTTTGTTGCTCAGCAACCTAGCTATTTTTAGCTCCTAAGGTGGAAGCCACAGAGCCATCCTTAGTGTCCTGGGGCCAACTTGCTCAGGTCAATCGAGCCATGGCTGCAGGAGAAGAAGACAAATTGAGAGAGAGAAGGGAGAGGGGTAGAGAAGTTAATGGTCATTTCTGTGTGCTCTGACCAGGAATTGAACCTGAAACATCCACAACCAGCCAATGCTCTACCACTGAGCCAACTGGCCAGGGCCCCAATTGATTTTTGGTCAAATAAACTTTTAAAACTTTTGATATATGTCAGTTTATCTTTTACCAGGACTCTGATTTCATATGTACTATATGCTATTTATAATCTTTCTTAATAATGTAACCATGGAAAGTTTTCTAAGTTTGACTGCTAGTGAGAATAAATTATGAAATATTACATTCATATTTATTCATTCATAAAAGGATTTAACCTTAACATTAATCATGTAATTAACTCACATATCACACTCAAATAAACTGTCAAAACAAAGAAACTTTTTCAAAAGAAGTATTTTAATGATGAAAGACAGCATTAGTGAAGTTTTTTGCTCATATTTTTTTGTGATATTAAATGTACTGTAAAATATACATATATATACCGGTATATATCTAAGTGGATAAGAATTCAAATTGTTTTGTCATAAAAGAGCTATTCTCTTAAAGGCATAAAAGGTGAAGTTGCTCTCAGAAAATGACACCTAGGAGTTAATAATGATAAAGTCACAATGGCTAAAAAAGGAAAATAGACTTTTCAAGCCATCTTAACATAAACTTTACTGCAAATAAACTCTTCTTTTGAACACAGCACAGAGAAAGGAGAATAACTTCAGGAACATCATGGCTTTCTTCTCTGGCACCTTAGAAAACAACTTTGGCTAATGGCTCCTGAATAATAAAATGTCCTGACAAACTCCCCTAGCTCAGGCGTAGCATTTCCCTTTTAAAAGGTCATATAAAAAGGCATACATCAGTTTCAAGCAGAGCTAATAATGGTCCATAACAAAAGTTCAGTTTAGGTTATTTTAAAATATTAACATAAGAAAATTCCAGTTTAAAAAGAATTTCAAAACAATACTAGGCATTCAAAAAATAGCCATATAGCTGAGGTTAATTCTCTAAAGTCACAAGACAAACCCCCCTTTTTACTGCACACCATTACTGCATTATGGGACAGCTGCTCCATAATGTTTGCTTTTTCCTGCAAAAATCTGTTTACCACTTGCTAGAATCCCAGCCCAGAAACCAGCCTGTAAATGTGGGTGGCTCGTAGCCCTCTTTGATGATGATAATTGGGGTCCTCTTGTCTCTTCCAGAAGGGTCTGTTTCAAGGTACATTTTGGCTAAAAAGAAGTGCAAAGACATATAAATTTAACTAGTTTTGATTCATGTAACTACAGAATGAAACATTTTCCAATAAAAATAATCAACTAAATCTTCTTTGCCCCCAACTAGTCAAGCAATGTTCTACATGAACACTTAGAGATTTCTCTCATCGACTATAGAATGTATTATGAGAGTTTCACTATTGCCTGAAAAAAAAAATCCAAACTTCATGAAATTATATTTATGGCATAATTATTCTTATGTTTTTAATAACAAAACAATTATGCCAGAATAAAACAGCATTATTCAAGAGGATTAAAAAAAAGAAAACTAGGTTATAACAGTTATGGAGGTTGATACTATTTCTATAATAAAAAATTTAAGTGAATTCAAATTTTCAGGATAATTGATATCTAGCTTACCAGACTTCAAAGATTCTTTCTTTTCAACTTCATTAGCATCTTTGCCAATCCAAATAAAAATCTGAAAAACAAAGCAGTAATAGCATAGCACGTACTGTTTGGGGAATACCGACCCAGCGCTGGGCCCCACACAAAGTTCCTCTCACACGTTGCATGTCTAATCTTCACAACAACCCTAGAAGTTAGACAGGTTGACACGGAAGTGTGGAGACGCTAAACTCCTTAGGAGACATCTAACCTTATATTCACACAAGTTTCACTCCAGATTTCCAATTCTGATTTTTTGTGCTTATATAGCATTTTCTAGATTATAAAGTGAACTTTCTCAAAAACAACTTACTTTTATTTTTTTGTACCACCTCCCCCCTGGGGTGCATAAGACAATCATTATTTCTATATCATATGGAGGGGACCACACTCAGCTTGTTCGTGGGTACCCCACCCTTCCGTGATGAGCCTCTGATCAAAGCTTAGTGTTCTCCATGGTATTGCATCCTCTCACAATGAGAAAAGTGCTGTAATCTTAGTATTTAAATATAGGTTTTATTTAAGCTGTTATAATTATACATTCTGTATGTATCCTTCTCCTTCTTAAATATGTAGGTTGGGTACTTCAGTGCTGAAAATTTCTCCTGAATTACCTTATATGTAAAACATTTTAAAATCGCTTGTTGGCAGAGTAATTTTGGTCAAATTAGTTTTAATTGTGTTCTGATTCATACTGAAAGAGCTGGAATATTTGTTGGCAGGGTGGAGAACAAACCATGGCAACATGGTAATATGCATAAAATGTATGAGGTATGATTGACATATAACATTATATTAGTTTCAGTTGTGTCACAAAATGATTCGATGTTTGTATCTACTGTGAAATGATCACCACAGCAGTCAGTCTAGTGAACTGAATGACTTAGCAATTAAGGGCAGACCTATAAGTAACAATATTTTTGGTTGACTCTAAGCATAGTCCAAATTCAGATAACTGTTTCATAATTGTTCTATATTATTTAGTTTCTAACATACTTATTTTTTCCTTTTATTATTGTTCATCTATAATAGTAAATAGAGGTTTAAAAAAAAACAACTATCAGATGTGCCATGTTAAATCATCATTAATTTTCTCCAAAATAAACCTAACAGCGACACATCTGACTTTGCAGATTCAAAACTATTCTATGTGCTCCTTTCCTAGGGGAAAGGTCTCCTGTGACATCTTATAAATTCTCAAGAGAAATTCTGAATATTTCAGTCTCCCTCATGGCACTGTACCCCTGTTATACCCATTCATTACAGCCACTAATGCATTTATTAGTTAAACGAATATATAAATGTATGAAAAAATTTGGAATAAATTTTACAGGTAAATAAAAAAATAGAAGTTTTTTGCCTAAAATCATACAACTGCAGATAGTAATCATGGAATTACTTCAGTATTAAGACATGAACTTGCCGCAGGTCTTAGTTTTATTTTTTTGCCAAAATGTATTCTGTCTCCTTTAAATATTGCCTAAATCCATAGGTCTATTTATAATTAGACTTGCCACTTCTCAAAGCAGATTTCGTCAGCTCCCTACTACAAGTATACTCTTTTGTTATGAATAAAATATATTTTTACCTGTTCCCAAGCATCTAGTAACATGACATCATCTTCTGCTAAGTCATCCTGGGTGAACTCTCCTGGAACCTCTTCAATCTGAAATGGATAAAAAATTTTATGACCAAACAGTAAAATAGTATTTTCTCTTATATAGAGACAAGTTGTTTCACAGATCTGTGCTGCCTTCCTGAAGTCTCTAAAGACATTTGTGGACAAAAAAAAAAAAAAGATGGGGTTCCATGGACAATAACTGCATAGGGTGATATATATCATAAATTCCTATCTGGGCAGATGATGGTGGGTGGGCAGTCACATCCCAGGCCTCTGACTTCTTTAGTGAAGGGTTTTATGTATATTGTTGTGCATCGAGGTTAACACACCTTTGAAATGCCAGAAGTCGATAGTCCCTGAAGGAGGTCTTGAGGAAGAGAGCGTGTTAGTTGCCTATCCTGTAACACAATTGCCACCTTGCTTTTTATCACCTCCACATAAACTCTCTTACAGTCCCTCCTTAATTTCAAATGCATCCAGGAAGCTGCAAAATTATATGTTATTCTGAAGGGCGTTGGAGATCTGCTCCTGGCATATGTTATCAGTTTTGGCTCCAATAAACTCTTACAAAAATTCTCCACAGGTTTGGACATTTCTTATGTTGACACATTTGAGTTTATGGTCTGAGTATGAAATTGCCTTCCATTTTGTAGGTCAAGGTTATTTTAATGTAAGCAATAGCTTTGGTCATTTTTATAAATCAACAGTTTTCAATAAGATGAAATCATAATATTCCATACACAAAGTTTCATTTTCTTTAAGTGGGTTAAATTGTATTCTCCGTAGTGAACATTAAAGGATCATGTGAAGTACCAGTACCAGTACCAGTAAGTACATATTAAAGTTCAATATTTTTAAAGAACTCGGGATAAAACCCCCCTGGATCCTAGGAAAGTGCTGTGGATTGGATTATGGTTCCCAAATTTTCACTCCTTCCCTCTGCCATGGGGCTGCAGTACCATCAAATGTGGCCTTGGCCATGTCATACTGGCCAAAGTGACTCGGCAGGGTCCCTGTTGTGCCCCTGGAGTCTGTCATGGGAAAAACAGGCATGAACCCAACCTGCAGCCGAAGGAGAACCTCCCAGCAGACACCAGGATTGGCCCCATTTAACAGATGAGAAAACTACAGCACAGAGAGGGTAAGTAACCAGCCTAAGGTCACATAGCCAGTAAGTAATGTCACCAAGTAAATAATATTACAAAGGCAGATTGGCTCCAAATGCTATGCTTTTAACCAATATCAAAAACCTGCTTTCTGATGGTGATAAGATAAAACACTTTTTAGTAACATCCGTATTCTTGAAATTGTGAAGGGAGTGGGAGTTCCCAATATCAAACAAGGTAATGAGTAGGTACGGAAGAAAAGTGCATTTCTCTTATACGTGTGCCTGACAAAAAACAGAAAACAAACCCCAAAACTAAGAGATATTTTTATACCCAACAACAAATCCTAGGTATTATTTTTGTTAAATATATCTTCATTTAAAACAAACATGCTATTTTATTTATAGCAATATTAGCAAATGATACCAATATGAAATTATAGAACCATATGCTGACAAAAAAGTTGTTTGGATGCAACATCAAATGAACAATCAAAAGAGTAAAACAACAGATTTTTCAGATAGCAGGATCATAAAATACAGGGATCTCCTGAAAAGTCAGGGGCACATGTGGTGCTCAACAACCAAAGATTAATCACAATCCACTATTTACATCTTCAATGTTTAGGTCAAGTCACTTATAAACATCAAGTGTGGTTTGTGCCCGAGCAGTTTCTTCAAAGCATTTTACTTCTAGCAAGCATGTAGCTGGGAAAATACTTAGGAAACCTTCGTGTGTGTGTGTGTGTGTGTGTGTGTGTGTGTGTGTGTGTGTGTGTGTGTGTGTGTATTGAAAAATAAAGCTTATATTCTCCAGGACGTGGTGACAAAACCTTTAGATCAAGTTTTATACAGTAAAGGAGTTTGTTCCTTAAACAAAAACACTTGCACAACAGCCCAGCCTGGCAGACAGAGAAAGCATTTTTATGGTTAAGCTGAGAAGATGAGCTGCAGCCCACAGTGCTCCAGAGCCCAGGATTAAATCACTCTCGTCCATACTCTACCTCCAAACGCCTAGAATTCAAAGCCTATGAGTGACTGAAATAAAACATCCTCCTGATTTCAGTTAACTTGCAGGTACACAGATAGCTTTCTGTGATTTTGCTCAATGGTGACAATAGTCTCATAATATCTTTTATTTGGTCAACATGGTAAAACCTTTGATTACCCTTGGCAATTGAAGGGTAACATTTACAAAGTCTGATCAGAAACCACTCTTGTTGCCCACAAGTGTCAAATTATTCAACTGGCAAAGCCAACCACATGCTTGCTGACATGGGTGCAAGGTAGCTTGGTGGTTTTAAAAGCAGCTTGATTGATACAGCCCATCTCAGTATTCCTGGGCTTTCACATCCATTACATTATTAACTCTTCAAACTACCCTGTGTTGAGTGGAAGCAGTCCCCTGTGGTCTGCAGGTAAGTGAAAGCAGAGAACCAGAGCCAACACCAGAACGTGCCCAGCACACTCACGATGAACCTTCCGGTCTTGTTAGAACAGGCGTAAAGCCGAGGCGGGTGGTCTTCGGCCAGGGTCTCCAGCAGTGCGGAGGTCTGGTAGTCCTTCTTCCCTCCCAGGGAATTCCAGAACACCTCTGTGGAAGACACACTGAGTTACCCAATGTATTTTCAGGGGCATATGGTTGGTACTGCTTTACATGAACAAATCATATTATCTTACCTTGATTTTAATGTTAAAATAATACTTAAATACAGCAGGTACCATCACCCACTTTGGCAACTAATGGACTCAACCCTGATAATCTTTACAAAGTGACAGTTTATGGAAAAAAATAAATGACATGCATAGCAACATACCAAGTGCAAGTGCTGGTGAGTGGCCGTGGGCCCACACTACGCACCTGGTTCCTGTCCCTCCTGAATCCTTGTGGTTTTGCACTGGAGCACACTTGCCACGTGCCCTGCTCCTCTCTCCTCCTCCTGGCTAGCCCCTTTTCCTATCCAGGTGAAGCCATTATTTTGGTGCAGTTTCAGGACAAAAACATCATTGGAATTCAACGAGTACGCATCAACATCTACCTACAGTATGAAGAAAAAGAACACACTGATTCAAACTCATTGCTGCCCCCTCACTAAACGGGTCAGAGAAACTGTGACAGTGACAAACTATTATTCATAGCATTCGGTCCTGATCCCAGGAAATTCAGGGCAGCACCTGGACACCACTATGGTGTTAAAAACATGACAGCAGGCCTGACCAGGTGGTGGCACAGTAAATAGAGTGTCGGACTGAGGACCTAGGTTTGAAACACCCATGGTCATTGGCTTGAGCGTGGGTTCACCAGCTTGAGTGTGGGGTTGACAGCTTGAGAATGGGATCATAGACATGACCCCATGGTCGCTGGCTTGAGCCCAAAGGTTGCTGGCTTGAAGTCCAAGGTCGCTGGCTTGAGCAAGGGGTCACTTGCTCTGCTGTAGCCCCCAGGTCAAGGCACATATGAGAAAGCAATCAATGAACAACTAAGGTGCCACAACAATGAATTGATGCTTCTCATCTTTCTTCCTTCCTGTCTGTCTGTCCCTATCTGTCCCTCTCTCTGACTTTCTCTCTGTCAAAACAAAAACATGAGAGCAGGATCACTTTGGTCTGTGTTGGTTTAATGCTCAACTGCTCACAGATAATAGCATAGACCCTAAGAATAAAATTAGCCAAAGGCAAGTGATAAGTAACAAAGATAATATTCATAAGACCATAAGAATAAGAATGAGCTATAATTGAAAAAAGAAAGGAGGGCATAATATTTACAGATGACACACATAAGGCAAAGGTATTGGGCTCTCTCTGTCTTGCTAAAGAGAAGGTTTATGAAATAATCAAAGGCACACCTAAAGATCACCAAACAGGGATTTGTCCAATGTAGGCTGTGGGGCAGCTGTGTTAGGCCTGCTCACGGGTGTACCAGCCTCAAGCACTTTGCTTGATTAGTGCGTGAGCACGTGGCAGAGGCATGTGTGCACAGCCTACATAAGGCTGTGGGTGCTTCCCCTGGGCGGTGATTCTCCCAGATCGCTGTCCCGCCACCGTGAGGTGCGGTTTCCCTTGCTCCCTTGCTCTGACTGCGAATAGCAGATTTTCCTTTGTTTATTAGCTCTTTCCCTTTGGTTGTTTATTTGCTTGCCTGTCTTTGTGAGCCCCCAATAAACAGGTACGGCCCGACGCTTTTCGGCTCCGCAGTTTCTCTACCGACTGCCCGGATCCAATGTGAACCTGCCTGGGCTTGGCCACTGGCGTTACATAAGCAGAGGTGATAATACAGATTCACTAAAAAGTGCTCCAGATGCAGATAAATTACTGCTGAAATTATTAAAGACTATTTATAGAGGATTAAAAACAGCACTCACATAGCCCTTCTTTTCAAGCAAGAAGCAGCGGACGCTGTCTAGGATCAGCCAGGTGAACACAGTTCTGCTCCGCATGGCCACAGGGAGTGACAAGGACCCCAGTGGGCCCAGCCTCCGGTCGGAGAATGAGGCTAAAGGTGGGACCTCTGGCCAGGAACAGGCATGTTCAGTCGCAGGTTAAGTAGTGAGCTGAGGGTTTAGGATGGGCTATCTTCATGTTAAAATCTTGTGATTTTGTGACTCTGATTTTGTGTCAGTGTCCACGAGAACCTTGTCTGGCTATGTGACAAGGTAGAACTGTGGTAGTATGTATCATTTTCTGCATGACAGTGGGACTCAATGTTATGTGTGATAAGAGGGAAATGAAGAATGGTAAGAAACATTGCGACAAAACAGTGTGAGGGAGGAAGAGCACAAGGGTGTTGTTCTTGAGGCCAAGTGGAGAAAGTGTTTCCAGAAGGAGCTGGTTATCAGCTGAGCCAAATGATGCTGTTTGGCCAACTGCATTGAGGGTCAAATGAAGGCATCAACTATGTGTAGAGTTGGATTTCACCAGGTTTATCAGGACCCTATCTCCAGAGAGAGCAGTACAGGAGAAAGGAATGGCTGTTGGAATTTTAAAGATGTGATCAGGGGTTGGTAACATTTAGGGATGTCATTATTGTCCTCTTTTAGTAGGAACAAGACTTCATGGACCAAGCTCAAAGGAATCTATCAGATGTGATGACAGAGAATTATAGAAGTCATGACTTCTGATTTCTAATCCAAATTTCTCTTTACTGGTACAGAGGAAAGAGTATGGCTGATGGAGAGACAGGTGACAACAGGCAACGCTGAGCATTAAGCCACGTGAGTGGGAGGTGAAATGGCATCAAGGACAAGACTGCACGAGAGAAGCCAGAGGATGGGGACACTGAGGCGTGGCTGCCATCCAAGACTAAGAGAGGAAGGACTGGCTGCTCAGTAGGTGGCAGCCCAGGGGCTGGAGGAGGGAGAGTCGGATATGAAGAGAAGTGAAGATGTTGGGGGTAAGTGGGGAGGGTACCCCAACCACCTCATCGGTGGCATATGCAGAAAACACAATGTCTACTTGAGCGGGCTGTATGGGAATCTCCGAGGACAGTATGGATCCTCAGAGGACAGTAGAGCATGAAGGAAGAGGGTGGCTGGAAGAAGAGGCTGCAGGTGGAGAGACGCCATGAGCTATTTGGTTTCAGGACTGAGCTGAATGGCTCGTACAGGGAGGAAGGGTTGGTAGATGGGCCCGTGTTTGAGGATATGCAGGGAGTAAAGAGAAGTTTAGGTTGATGTGGGAGACTCGGATTTCAAGAGGGACTGAGATGACTGGGATAAGAGGTGATGGATCATCCTAAAGGTCAAAGCACTCAGCCATTTAAAACCTGCACCAGCTGGTCTTACCCATACCTGGGGCTCTTCTTGCCTTGTGACACTGTAACATGGGGTTTGATTTCTTCCCCTGCTTCTGTCAGACAGCTTATTTGGCCAGCTGAGTTATAGTCTGGCCCCATGTGGTAAAGCCTGTTTCCCACATTCGTTACACGTGTACAGACAAGGGGCTTCCCTCTCGGATTCCCCAGTGTGGTCATCTGACCCGCAGTCGCCCATAAATCTTCCCCAGGCCTTCTGAGACAGAGAGTAAGCTGCCTCATGCCTTTGACAGCTTGATTTGTTACATTCGTCTTCAAATTCATTTGTTTTGGTATAAGGTCTGGTTTCTGGAGTTATTTTTTACAGAGTTCTCTTGCTTTTAGTATTATTATTGTGGACACTAAACTCATTATAAAAATAAAGGGAGTTTACTTGCCAACTTTTTAAAGGCCAATACTTGCTGATGGCGCAGGCTGTTTTAGTGAATGCATGCCATTACCTCCACAATTCTGGTGATAGATGCCAGGTTTCTTCGGACTTGAAAGAGGCGTGTCGGGGGAGCAGGTACCTGACCTCCTTTCTTTGATGTTCCATTCTTGTAAATAATGAGTGGCTTGTCTTTGAACAAACTCAGCAGGTGAGCAGGCTCTTTGCCCTGGGAGACCCGAATCTGGGGGCGGGGAGATACAGGAAATAAAACAAAGGGTGCCCTGAGAGAAGGCTGTGTTTCCAAAGGTGTTCCTATTTTTCTTTTGGAAAATAAAACAAAAAATGAACCAAAAGTCAAGAGCAGGAGGAATAACGAGTAACAGAAGATGCCAATGAATGAGCATTGAGCACAGTGTCATCACTAACTTAAGAATCATGTGTTACTGTAAACCCCACCCCCGGAACCAGTTTCCTCTTGGAGGAAACATCACAATACCGCACCGGCTTCCGGAAAGAATAAAGATAGAAGGTGCTCATCTATACCCCCAAACGAGAGAGAAAAACGTGCTGAAGTGTGCTTTGAAAACAAACAAACAAAAAAAACCTCTTTTTTTTTTTATATTCTCCAAGAGTACCAACACCTTACAGATGTTTAGGGATACGCCATATTTTTCGCTCCATCAGACGCATTTTCTTTTACCCCAAAGTGGAGGGGAAAATGCCAGTGTGTCTTATGAAGTGAATGATCTTTTCTTTTTTTTTTTAGCTACTGCAGGTTCCCCGACAATTAGAAGAGTATTTGAACATTTAAGTCTCTTCTCGTTTGTTAATAACAGTGCTAACGGTTGTTAATACTGCTGCCGAGTTTACACTGTTGAAATATTATTGTGGTATATTTTATTAAATATTTTAACACAGCATTTGGTTCAGGATATTTGTTTTTCTTATTTTCCATTTTAAAACCCTAGGTGCATCTTATGGCCAGGTGCGTCTTATGGAGTGAAACATACGCTACTTGTTTCTTACGTATTTTGGATCTTATTCAGGTTAAGAGATGTGCATTCCAAAGCCTCCACACATAAGGCAACACACAAGCATACTAACTGTTCCCATGTCCCTACAACTCAGATGAAAAACTAATTGTAAAGCCATTTGGGGATAAATGATTTCTATCCAAACATCAAAAAACAATAAAAATAAATGGGGTATACTTTCCAGTTTTTAACTTAAAGTTGGAAATGGTAATAATAGATTTGCTTAACATAAGCACGTTAAAAAAATACATTATAAAGGCTTTTCAGGAGGAGGAAATTTAAGAAAATAAATGGGAAATTATTTAATTTCACCTATTAGCTTAAGACCAAATATTGCATTAGAAATGTATTTCCTATTTCTTGTATAAACTATTGATGCATTTTTTAATATAAAGTATTTGAATTTTGTGCTGGTCCCTTATTTTTGTCAATTACTCGGTCCTGTTCTAAAGCTAACTCACCTACCGTGTCTTTGTCTGAAAGGCAACAGTGGGAATGCTGGTGCCTGAACTAGGTAGGGAGGCCTAGGGAGCATTAACAATAATTAACTTCCCAGATTCCCTTCAGTGAGTAAGCATTCATATAAGCAAGTAGCAAATTATGAAAATGTCTTTTGAGTCAGAGCCCCAAAGCCTAGGGTCTGTTTAGCTAGGAGTACCTAAAACTATTATGGTTGGCCTAGCACTTTCTATAACATTGAGAAAACCATTATTGCCAACGTAAAAGAAGGACTGGTTAAAACCTATTTTACCTGTGAAGTGAGAATAAGAGAGAAAAGGATAGTTGAAAAATTGTCAATACTGTAAATAGACTGCAGAATGTTTAAAACAGATAAAGGACTTGTAGTTTATGCATTATTGTAAACTACTGCCATCTAGTGATTACACTAAACATTACCACTTCATTGTTAATTTAGGATTCAGTTGACTAACAAGGGAAATTCATTAGGTATCTCAAATATTTTACTATGAAATGTGGAATTTATAAGGCATGGCAAATATCTGCCAAGTTTTTACATAATTTTGTAAACAGTATGTTGAAAATTAATTAAATGGTATAGATGATGCCACGTTTTAGCTAGAAATATTTCATTCAACAAATGAATATAATACTTCATGGTAAAATAGAGTTCATTACAGTAAAAAAAAATCAATCATCTTATTAATTTGTTAATTAACAATTAAATTTAATTTTTTAAGTTAATATGCATCTTTACATATAGATCTAACTTGCTTTATAGTATATCTATAACTATAATATTAAAAAGTACCAAGGGAGAAAGAAAACTAGCTAGAAGACCAAATTCTGCCTCTGCATCTCAGATTATATATAATAAAGTATCTGACTTACCTATTTAATTATTACTTTTGAAGAAGCAAGTACACATTTATAAAGCTTTGCAAACAAAACAAAAAACTTGCAGACCATGTAGAGTCTTGGCTCACTTGACATCAGACAAGAGGAAGTTAGACACGTTCCTGTGAAGGGAATGCTTAATGCTGTGGTATCAGAAATGTAACTACACTGGCCAAACAGCACCTGCTTTCAGTTTGCATCCCAATCTGGAAGATGCTTTTCCCAGCAGATGGGAGCAGACTCCTTCCCCAAGCCAGCCATATAAAATACTTACACAGTGTAAGTTGCTCTGGCTAGAAAGTAAGGTAGGGAATGGGGGAGAGGGAGAGAAAGAAAGAGAGGACACACACACACACACACACACACGCCATAGAGATCTTGCAGTTGGGCCAAGGATCAAGCCAGTGCCACTCCTGGGGTTAAGAAGAGTAGACAGGCTGGAGCACATTAAAGAGTAACAAAGTCTTCTTGAAGTCTGTATTTAAGTTACACATTGAGGATTAATTCAGCAAAGACCTAGAATTTCCTGTGGTTACTAACAAAGGTCTTAAAACATGTAGGAAATATTCCACCCTACACATTAGGAGAGGAGCTTGAGAGAAGAGGAGAGAGGGTCAAAGCAGCCTCAAAATGGTCTCTCGGACAGAATGAAGACAACTAGAATGAGACACTAATACTGGAGTCTTGTATGATGTTCAAATTTATAATTACTCAATACATATTTCTCTCTCCCCCTCTTCCTGTTATCTCAATCCGTTTATTTCTCTTTAGATAAACATATAAATATATAGTATATATGATATATAGATATATTAGATACTATATATAGATATATATACACTGTATATAGATACACATAGACACATACATACATATATATTCACACTAAAAGGTTGGCTCATTTATATAGAATTGTCACTTAGAATTTGGGTTCATTCATTTTCAAATTACTTATTTTCAGAAATACCCAAATAAAAAATTCACCCCTCTTCCATCATACCTTCCTATCCTCTCTCCGTTTTCTTCTCTCCTCCCCTCCCCTCCTCTGTGATTTCCCTCCCTCTCTTCCCTCCTAACCTTTCTCTTTCCCTTTTCTACCTTCTCTTCCCTCTCTCTCCTCCACTTTGTTTTCCCATTTTCTTCTTGTTCTCATTTCCCTCCCCTCCTCTTTCTTTTCCTCTCCCCTCCCCCATTCCCCACCCCCTCAATCTCAGTGCTAGACTTAGTATCAGTCAAAATTCTGGATCCCAGAAGGGAAAAAGTAAAGATCCAAGCCCTCAACAAGTTTATTTCAGATTGCCTGTGCAAAACATATCTTACATAATTTTGTGATATGGGAAAGTATAAAACACTGTTCTATGTTTCAACTAGGAATTAGAATTATTAATTTGTGCTTGGTTTATGCTGCTATATTTAGTTCCTATTGCTTTAACAACAAATTATCATAATTTTAGTGATTTAAATAGTACAGATTGATCTTAGAGCTCTGGAGGTCAGAAGTCCTTGGTGAGTCTCACTGGACTAAAATCAAGGTGTTGCAGGCTATGTTCCTTTCGGAGCTCTAGGAGGGAACCCATTGCTTTGGCTTTTCAGCTGTAGAGACTGACTATATTACTTGCCTGGGCGCCCCTTCCATCTTTAAAGCCAGTACTTTCTGGCTGAGTCTCTCTCATGTTGTGTCCTTCTAACTCCGCCTGCCTTCCTGTTTCACTTGTAAGAATCCTATGATTACATTAATCTACCCCATCATTCTGGATAATTTCCCTATTTTAAGAAATGCTATTTTGCAACCTTAATTCCATCTCCACTCTTAATTCCCCTTTGCTTTATAACATATTTACAGGTCCAGAAGATTAGGATGTCGACATCTTTGCAGGGATGGAGCTGGGGGAATAAACACATCTGTTTAACAGTAACTGGAAGTAGTAACTCAGAATAATTTTAATGTCATGTAAACTGACATTGACATATGATGTGATTCTAAAGGAAAGATTATTTTGGGCTCTCATGTATTTTAATAGTTAATAATAGTTTATTTTGGAGTTTTTTTACATTTTGTTTGCTTTCTTTCTTCTAGGGTCTCAGAGAACTTCTGTGGCATAAGAGTAGGAGTAGTTGAAATCCAAACTGAGGGGTCGTCAAACTTTTTATAAAAACCGCCCACTTTTGCAGTGCTGGTCGACCGGGTCCCTACCGCCCACTAGTGGGCGTTCCAGCTTTCATGGTGGGCCAATCGCGGCGCTTTTTGGTTGCACGGTAGGGACCAGGTTGACCAGCACTGCAAAAGCGGGCGGTTTTTATAAAAAGTTTAGAGTTTGGGAGGTAAAATTATTCCCACCTGCACAGCATGTCCTCCCAGGGATCTATCCAGCTGGACAGTCAGGAATGCAGACGTGGTCAGCTCATCTCTCGTGGCATTTGCTCCTTGCCTGGAAGGACCAGAGGAAAATGAATTAGCTTGTATTGAAGTTTTAAGATCTTCTAACATAAACTTTTCAAGCAGAGACTTAAGTTATTATGGTTTCACATGATACGGCTATAGAAACCATGGGGGGGGGGGTTGTTGTCTTTTGTTGTTGTTGTTTTGCAAGTACAAAGTTGAGCTATGAATTGTCCTGTGTTCTGTCTGGCACTACCTGTGGCAGGTGTCGTTATCCCCATTTTATTGATAAAGGAATCGAGGCTTAGCTCCGCTGGGAGCACAGGGTGGGGCGTGACGCACAGCTGGGGGAACTCCATGGTCTGTCACCACCTGGCCCTCCATCACACCTGCCGTGTTTTGGCTATTTCTCCATTTTGCTTTTTCTTCTACAGGAAAACAATTCAACCAACTAATAGACAATATCACCAAACTTTTGTCTCCATCTTGCTCCACCCCTTGCAGTGTTTCAAACAGCAAACCCCCCAAACCTGGCGTTTTTATCCACTCGGGAACAGACCGTCCCTCCCTGTACTCTTACACTGAAGTCTGGATGTATTATCATTCAGCTGGATATTACAACTCATTCCCCGTGACCTCCCGGTCGCCAATTTTCTCCCACTAGTCTAGTCTTTAGATGTCAACCAGAATAATTTCTCTAAGATAAAAACCAATCATGCCCCATGCAAAGTCTTTGACTGTTTCCCAATGGCCTGAAAATTATACTTCTTCCTCCACAGCCCGGTTACAAGGCCATTGACAATTTTACTCTTAATTTCTGTGGTTTAATTTTTTGCTCAGGAATTTTCTCCAGTCATACGTCATCAATAGTGGATGAGAACACAATTCCTGGCATTGCTCGCCTGCCCAGCTCCCACGTGGATGTCCCTGCTTCTAGGAGCCCTTACTACTATCCACGGAGCGGGCTGGGGCGATCAGCTATGACCCTCCAAAGATCACTCAGCTTGGTCTTATCCTAAAATCATTTATACTTCACTGAGTTGCTTATTAATCATCTGCCTCTCTTTAAAGCAGGGCTCCCCAAACTGCGGCCCCCTGAGGCCATTTATCCGGCCCCCACCGCACTTCCGGAAGGGGCACCTCTTTCATTGGTGGTCAGTGAGAGGAGCATAGTTCCCATTGAAATACTGGTCAGTTTGTTGATTGAAATTTACTTGTTCTTTATTTTAAATATTGTATTTGTTCCCGTTTTGTTTTTTTTACTTTAAAATAAAATATGTGCAGTGTGCATAGGGATTTGTTCATAGTTTTTTTATAGTCCGGCCCTCCAGTGGTCTGAGGGACAGTGAACTGGCCCCCTGTGTAAAAAGTTTGGGGACCCCTGATTTAAAGTATAGTAAGTTCTTGTGGTCCCAGGGCATTTTGTTTGTTTTTTACAACTGTATCCTTTTTTAAAAATGTTATCTTTATTGACTTTAGAGAGAGAGAAGAAGAGAGAGACGGAACATTAATCTGTTTCTGTATGTGCCCTGACCGGGGATCAAATCGGCAACCTCTGTGCTTCAGGATGATGCTTAACCAACTGAGCCATAAGACCAGGGCACTACTATATCTTTAGTATCTAGTGCAGTGCTTGGGACATAGAAAGTTTTCAATAATGCTTTCAAGTGATTTAAGGAATAGCTTCTGCATTTAAAATTTATAACCTGAATTAGTCTGTTCTAGTTATATCCACATAGTTATTTATGTAGATTTGAACATGTTATTTCCTCAAAATATCTTCTTGGATTGCTTTAGTCTATCTTCTTGTATCTAACTGCCACAATCAAATCGATTATACATTTTTTTACATACAAAAGAGAATCAAGAGGGAGACCAAGAAACACAATGTAAAAGAAATAGCTGACTAGCTATTTAATTTATCGCTATAGATGCCATTCTCTTGCACAAACATTTTTCTGAATTAAAGTTTTCAAAAAGGAAATTGTAAAATAAGGACATACCTACAGGGTATAGCTGCACTCGACCTGACCTCAGAGTTAGAGACCTACGTACCAAGGAGTCAAATGTTGCTTCACCAGTTACTATTGTGCCTTTTGGTTTAGTTCTTTAATCTGTCTGATTCCTCCTCTCCCTTTTTTTCTTTTACAAATAACCTTGTGGTGAGCAAGAGAGATAATATATGAAAACATCTAGCACTTTGCTGGCACAGACATGCTGATCAAATAAATGGTTGCTATAAAGATGGCATCTTAAACACAAAGCTAGCTAGCTCAATATGGTCACCTGTGACAGGATACAATGTGGCTGCAGGGTCAGAAATATCCCTGGTGCAGTGGTTCACGGAAGCCACAGTGCACATTAGAATCTTGGGAGTCCTGCACACTGAGAGTCAGAGCCATTTGGCATGGGGCAGCCAGTCATTTGAACTTGGGAAAAATGGCCAGGTTATTAAGCATAGCTAGTACTTGGAACCGTCACATAAGGCCATGCTTTCAGTTGCTAAAGTGCATATGAGTCACCTAGGGATCTTGTTAAAGTGCAGGTTCTGCTTCAGTGGGTCAAAGGTGGGGCTTGAGAGCCTGCGTTTCTAACCAGCTCCCAGGTCTCACTGATATCTCTGCTGCCTAGTTTGAGTAGCAAGAGCCTATGGTGTTTCCTCAGAAAATTCAAAATGGAACTGCCTTATTACCCAGCATCCCACTTCTAAGAATAGAGATTAAGAATCTCAAAACACTAATTTCAAAGAAGATATGCACCTCCATGATTATTGCAGCATTGTTTGCAATAGCCAAGATCTATAAACAACCCAAGTGTCCATCAGTAGACGAATGAGTAAAAAAGTTGTGGTACATTTATACAATGGAATACTACATGGCTTTAAAAAAGAAGGACAACTTACCTTTTGCGACAGCACGGATGGACCTGGAGATTACTATGCTAAGTGAAATAAGCCAGGCAGAGAAAGACAAGTACCATAGGATCTCAGTTATATGTGGAGTCTAAAGAACACAATAAACTGAGGAACAAAATAGAAACAGAGGCAGCGTCACAGCGACCAGATGGACAGCTGTCAGAGGGAAGGGGGATGAGGGACAGGATCAAAGGTGAAGGGATTAGCCAAAATCATATGTACATAACACATACATACAGACAACAGAACAGCAATAGCCAGAGGGCGAGGGGGGAGGTAGGGGGAAGGGGGCCAAAAGGGGAGAAATGGAGGTGGAAAAGACTTTGCATGGGGCACGGGGGGACACGATGAGGTGATTAGAGGGTGTTATATTGAGTGGGACACTTGAAACCATGTAAACACAGTAAATTAAAAATACAAATGAAAAGAGCTTATGGGATAGAGATAATTATTTCATTTTCTGAACTTGCTTGAACTCAAGGCACTGAACAGTGTACATGGTAAGGGTAAATAGTAAGGTGACCCTGTGGGGACAGATATGGATCTGTCATCTGGCAGAATACTCAGCAAAGAGAAATGTCACTATATATAAGCAGGAACCTGAGTTCACGCTCATTCAGTGGCCCACAGAGCCATCACCATGTGGGCAAAGGGAGCAGGTGCTCTGCTCCTAGTACCTTCTAGCTACTACACCTCTCGGCTTTAAGATCTGTTTTTGAGGATTCTTTTCTTTCTTTCTAGTCTTTTCAGAGACGTTCTATTTTGCCTGGTTTTACTAATAAAAAGTTAAAAAAACCTCACATTATATGTTTTATTGCAGGACCCCTATCCCTTTGAAATAGCTCAGCATGGTATGAGGACCTAATTCACTTGGTTTGACATTCCCTATGGAACAGTCAGTCACTTAACACTGACTCTAAGTAAATTTAACCTTCACCTAACTCAAGTCATTATGCAAAACCATGTAAGATGTGGAGACAATGGTATTTTTTCTATTATATGAATTTCATAGGGACAAAAAATAAGAATGCATCAATTTGAGGTCTTGGGAGTATAAAACATAATCATTAATTATATCTATCCCTTATAGAGTTTGCCTGATTGCAACTTTGTGATTCCAATCAGTATAGGCCTCTGAATTTTAACAATAAGAAGGCACGGGACCCAATGCTGGCCATTTGGAGTGTTAATGTGCAGAGGAGGTGGGAGACTCAGGTACATATCTACTACGAGAACACTATCCTGTCGGTATCATAGCCTTTTCCAAGACTAGAGAAAATGATTTTAATCTAATTCTTCCTGCTTGTTGACAGCAGCTACAAAATATAGTCAAAGTCATATAAAAAATACTACAAGCTATACAAATATCACTGGGATAACTATAAAACAATTCTATCCCCCGTTGCATAGAATTTAATAAAACTTAAATGTAGGGGAAAATTTGGCCTCTATGAAACTTCAGATTTTATAAAAGAGGGTAACTTACCATGTATAAATAATCTGTCCTCTGGGATAAGTGTAGAGTATAATGTAGCAGTCACCACCGTAGAATTCACCGTATGAGTTTTGGTCAATTTCGATTCTACCATTGCTTTCTACACGCCAAATCTAAGACGGATGAAATATGCACAGCAAAATTAACATTTTCTTAATCTGATCATACTTCCCAGAAGTTAAAAAAAAATTGGTTTGGTCTATCATTAAGTAACTTTTAAATTACTTTTCTAACCAGTTTAGAAATCAAGCAAAGAGAAGAAATTTTACTAATTTGGCAATTGGTGTATTTACTTTTTTAAGTGTTTACATTTCTTTTGCAGCCTCCACAATACTTAGCTCAGGTCTGAGTGTTGATTAATAAATATCTGTTTTTGATTAAGTAATGAAAATAATAGGATACTCTGGTGGAATATACTCAGCTCAGAAACATAGCTCTTAACTTATGTAAACTTTTTCATCAATTGGGAGATAATTTTTTTAAATTACTTTTCCTCCTGCACTTAAAGGTATGACACTATTGTTTTTCTCAGGCAAGAGTGACAGATGTGACCAAAACAGGCAGAACCAGGTTTTTTTTTAAATTAAATTTATTGGGGTGACATTAGTTAATGAAATGATATGAATGTGCCTATGAGTTTTTGTTTGTCTTGTTTTTAGAACCAGTTTGGTTTCTAATCCCTCATCCTTATCACAGATTAAAAATACTCCAAGTCTGAGAGATGAGAGCTATAGATGAAAAGCGACAGTAACATATGAGTGAGAGACTGCCAGGCACTGTGCGCGCACGCACGCACGCACGCACACGCGCACATGGGACCTCCTGCCCGGGTCCTGGGGAGGGCTGGGTAGGAACATGGAGACAGCAGGTGGAGAGGAGAGGAGAGGGACAGTGCTTTCAGAGAGGAGCCTTCCCACGCCATCCTGCTGAGCAGAGGAGAAAGGGCAGCAAGGCCTGACTACACCCAAGGGCCAGTCCTTGGATTTCAGTAGCCCAGGTGGCACAGGAGGACATCTCAGAGACGCTGTGACCTGACACGGGGCTGCAGCTGGGACACAGCTGGTGCGGAGGAGCCATCTGTATAGGGACCTCCCGCTGTGCCAAGCTCCGGAGAAGGACGTCTGAGCAGGAGACAGACCCAGACCCAGAAGTTGTTACCCTTCTGACAATGGCCGTGAAGGGCATTTCTCCCTTTGCAGTCCCCACAGCGCTGCGCGGCTTGGATTCCCACTACAAGTCCCTGAAAGGACAAAAACGGTATCCTAAATCTCCTCACTATGTATGTGGTTGAAGCACTGTATAAAAAGATAAAATAGGCCCTGGCCGGTTGGCTCAGCGGTAGAGCGTCGGCCTGGCATGCGGGGGACCTGGGTTCGATTCCCGGCCAGGGCACATAGGAGAAGCGCCCATTTGCTTCTCCACCCCTCCCCCTCTTCTTTCTCTCTGTCTCTCTCTTCCCCTCCCGCAGCCAAGGCTCCATTGGAGCAAAGATGGCCCGGGCGCTGGGGATGGCTCCTTGGCCTCTGCCCCAGGTGCTAGAGTGGCTCTGGTCGCAGCAGAGCGACGCCCCAGAGGGGCAGAGCATCGCCCCCTGGTGGACAGAGCGTCGCCCCTGGTGGGCGTGCCGGGTGGATCCCGGTGGGGCGCATGCGGGAGTCTGTCTGACTGTCTCTCCCGGTTTCCAGCTTCAGAAAAATACAAAAAAAAAAAAAAAAAAAAAAAGATAAAATATTCAATTCCTGCCCTCAAGGAAATAAAAACAAATCCAGGAGGAGAAATGTGTAAGCAAATGAATAATTCTGAGGTACTTACATAATAAGGTCTATGAAAACTGTTACTTATGGTTTGAGCACAGAGAAAGACCATTTCATTGTGGAGGGAAGCTTCTTGGAAGACTGAAGCTTACGACTTAACTGAGTTACAAAGCAGGAGTGGAAACATTACTCAGATGGTGGAGGAAAAGAACCATCCAGGCACTGGAAGCGTGAGGGGGAAAGGACAGCAAGGATCAAATTATAGAAGGTCCGACTAAGATGGACGTTCTCAGGAACACTGTATGAACCATTAAAATGTTAGAACAGGAAGTGACATCACCCAGTCCTCGTGAAGTTAGATGACTCAATAGTGCATTGAGTGTGAAGATTTGAGTTAGGAAAAATTATTAGGGTTGTTATAAACCCTAATAATTGATTTTTGTGAAAACAATTAACAAATAATCAATGAGCTCAATTTGAATGCTCTAAAAATACCTGTGATTTTAGCACATAATGAAGTGGTTCTCAAAGTGTATGCCAGGGCACACTGGTGCGTCCTAGATTTCCAGGTGCGCCCTATGGTATTCCAGAGAAATATGTGCCTGTTGGGGACCAAAATACCAACAGGGTTTTTGGAGTTTAGATTTTTGGGGCACAGAGGTGTGGGGAATTGGCTGTAAGCTGACAGTCTACCCAACCCCGCACCTCACTTGCCTGATTAGGTTGCAAAAGACTGTTAAGCTGTGGTGCTGGATTGTTTACACTACCCTCTACGTTCCCCAGAAAGCCTGGAGGCAAGTTTCTTCTATCCTTTGTTTGGTGTAAAGTTAAGATGATATGTATGGTGGGGGTTTTCTGCACTCAACACAAGAGTAAAAAGAGAGGAATTCTTCAATGTATTGATGAGGAAATGAGAGTTTGCCTTTCAAATATACGCCCAAATATTGAAGAAATCACTAGGACACATCAGGCTCATGTTTCTCATAAACACAAGAATGAAAAAGCTTAATACATTCGCACCGGGACCTGCCGAATTTACTAAATCTTACTAAAATGTCTGGGATACGGAAGAACCCAGGTTCGAGACCCTGAGGTCGCCACCTTGAGTGCAGGCTCAACTGGTCTGAGCAAAAGCTCACCAGCTTGGACCCAAGGTCGCTGGCTCAAGCAAGGGGTTACTCCATCTGCTGAAGGCCTGTGGTCAAGGAACATATGAGAAAGCAATCAATGAACAACTAAGGTGTCACAACGAAAAACTGATGATTGATGCTTTTCATCTCTCTCCATTCCTGTCTGTCTGTCCCTATCTATCCCTCTCTCTGACTCTCTCTCTGTCTCTGAAAAAAAACAAGAATATATATATAAAAAAATAACTTTGTTGTTTTTTTAATTTTTTAACCCCTCTTTTTTTATGAATTCTAAAAAGCGTAACACAAAATGCAACATAAAAATGTTTTTCAATGTCAGAATAATTTTGTCGTATTTATTTTGTTTAATTACCATAAAAGCACACTTGGACTTTATTTTTTATTTAATATTTGACTTAATTATTATAACATATTTCTCAAAATTTTGTATATGGTGCACCTACAATTATTTATAGGATTTTAAATGCACCCCGACTTCAAAAAGTTTGAGAACCACTGACATAATGTAAGTCCAATTTGCTCTTGTGAATGCCTCTAAGGTGCGAGGGAAGGACAAAATGATGATAGTCGGTACATTCAGGGCAACACACCTGTCTGGACAACCCCAGTTCTAAGAGCAGAAGCAGGTCTGATCCAAGAAACAAGATGGTGGGGGGATTCCATGTCAGATCTCCAAGATAACTAGGTGATCTTGCACAAATCACTTAGCTACATGGAATCTCAACATGTACTTATAAAATAGAATCAAAGGTCAGACAACATCTCTTTCAGCTTTAAGTTCTCGGAGTTAATATATAGTCTTGGATCATCTTTATTAATAAGTAAAATTCACATTTTACCAAGTTTGTATTTTCCTGACGTTATACTGCCATATATACTGGCATAAACAGGCTGATATGAACAAACAAACACAAGATGAGCACCTGCACTTTGCCAGAACCATCATCCACCATATTGTGCTGGGCTGCCATTTGCGGAGAGCTGTGTAACTTTGAGGCATCAAATGGGATTTGTTTTATTCGCGCCACTTTCTCTGTGACGTATACTTTCCCGAAGCCATCACTCTGATCTTTATCTCTCCAGTCCTTAAAGAACTGCTTGAAGATTGGGGTTTCGCCTCCTTCTGGAAGGACTTGAATCTAAAATTAAAAAAAAAATTAACAATTATAAACTGACAAAATAAGAGACTGGAAAAACATTCATCTAGTAGTGAAGAAAAAACTAGGGAAATGAACAGACTGTCCAGGTTTTTGCGATGACAGATGCAAACTTAGGAGCCGGGGTCCTTAAATGGCTGCAAAAGGAAAGGTTATCAAATACAAGGCTAAAACCATCTGACACTGCTTTGTTCTTATAATGGAACTGCCACTGAATTTGGATGTTTGTGGTAAGAACAGAGTGTTTTCATATCTTATCATGGCAGTTAAATAAGTTTGTTTTTCGTTAAATATTATTTTAAAAATTTACTCATTTTATAGAGGAGAGAGAGAGAGAGAGAGAGAGAGAGAGAGAAAGGGGGGAGGAGCAGGAAGCATCAACTCCCATACATGCTCTGACCAGACAAGTGCAGGGTTTTGAACCAGCGACCTCAGTGTTCCCAGGTCGACGCTTCATCCACTGCACTACCAACAGGTCAGGCATAAGTTTGTTTTTCTCAGTTAGGTTCACAAGAGGTCTGAGACCCGGAAGAAATGATCTCATGGTGTTACTTGTGCCAGGGCATAAAAATGAAGATAAAAGATGAAGCTGGGAGATGCAGAGAGGAAGAGGAAGTAGCTAGTGTCTACGCTGATCCTGATAAAGCCAAAGAGTATCTAGTCCATGTCTGCATAGCATGCCCTAAGGCAGTGGTCCCCAAACTATGGCCTGCGGGCCGCATGTGGCCCCCTGAGGCCATTTATCCAGCCCCCACTGCACTTCTGGAAGGGGCACCTCTTTCATTGATGGTCAGTGAGAGGAGCATAGTTCCCATTAAAATACTGGTCAGTTTGTTGATTTAAATTTACTTGTTCTTTATTTTAAATACTGTATTTATTTCAGTTTTGTCTTTTTACTTTAAAATAAGATATGTGCAGTGTGCATAGGGATTTGTTCATAGTTTTTTTTATAGTCCGGCCCTCCAACGGTCTGAGGCACAGTGAACTGGCCCCCTGTGAAAAAAGTTAGGGGACCCCTGCCCTAAGGAATAATTGGGAAGTGCTCTCACTTAATTCAACTGCAGTGGGCTATTCTGACTTGAAGATTGTGGAGGAAACAGATGAACTCTTATATTCATTGCGTAGCCCCGTGGAAGATTTCTTCCCCAGTTTCTGCAAAATTCCATCCTCCACACCAGTAATTTTCAAACTATTTCATCTCATGGTACACATAAACCAATTATTGAAATTCTGTGGTACAACAAAAAATGTATTATACTTTTTGTCTTAAAGAAATCTGACAAAAAATTAAGTATAATTTTTTTTTTTTTTTTGGGAGTTTGTAATTTTTTTTTTTTTATTTATTTATTCATTTTAGAGAGGAGGGGGGAGATAGATAGAGAGAGAGAGAGATTGAGAGAGAGAGAGAGAGAGAGAGAAGGGGGAGGAGCAGGAAGCATCAACTCCCATATGTGCCTTGACCAGGCAAGCCCAGGGTTTTGAACCGGCAACCTCAGTGTTTCTAGGTTGACGCTTTATCCACTGCGCCACCACAGGTCAGGCAAATTAAGTATAATTTTGGTTCATTCACACCAGACAGCTACTATTGTGTGGGTTGTCATTTTTTTAATCTTTTATTTGACAATCTAAGGGAAAAGATGTCAATGCCCCTGACTAAATAGTCAGGTTGCGTGTTTTAAAAATTCTTGCAGTACACTGGTTGAAAATGGCTGCTCCATACAGATAGGTTTCTAGGGACATGTGACACGCCATTGCACACACTCCTATAAAGAACGACTTCACACTCCTACATGACTTTAAACCAAATTATTTCATGAGTTTTGTGGAGACATCATGAGGTCCCAAGTTTTAAGTTTGTGGGTTTTTTCTCGCCAGTTCATTTCCATACATACTTGGGTTTTGGTGGAATAGTTCATTTGCTCTAGGAATTGCTCAGCTGTCTTCATTGCAGCCTTTCTTTCCCGGGGATTAGCATCTTTACCTGAATTACAAGGTAAATTAAAGAGAGACAGGATTTTAGCAAGGGAAGATATTATACGATCAAGTAACACTTGTGTATAAAAATAAACATAATTATTCAATTTATAAATAATATAGAAAATGTCAAAAATTTCTAGGAAATTAAATATATCCAATGTAGTAATGAACACTACACATAAAAAAGATTCTCTTTATAGTGTCCAAATGTGATTTGAGCCCCATCATTCCTGACAAATGAGACTAGTAGAAAAAAAATGTGGCTTCGATGTCCACATTTTATATGAGCTATTAACAGATCAAGTATCAGAAAGGCAGGGGTTTTTTGTTTTTTAAAATTTATTTAATTTTTTAAAGAAAAAACCCCTCAGCGGTAGAGCTTCGGCCTAGCGTGCGGAGGACCCGGGTTCGATTCCCGGCCAGGGCACACAGGAGAAGCGCCCATTTGCTTCTCCACCCCTCCGCTGCGCTTTCCTCTCTGTCTCTCTCTTCCCCTCCCACAGCCAAGGCTCCATTGGAGCAGAGATGGCCCGGGCGCTGGGCATGGCTCTGTGGCCTCTGCCTCAGGCGCTAGAGTGGCTCTGGTCGCAATATGGCGACGCCCAGGATGGGCAGAGCATCGCCCCCTGGGGGGCAGAGCACCGCCCCTGGTGGGCGTGCCGGGTGGATCCCGGTCGGGCGCATGCGGGAGTCTGTCTGACTGTCTCTCCCTGTTTCCAGCTTCAGAAAAATGAAAAAAAAAAAAAAAAAAAAAAAAAAAAAAAAGAAAAAACCCCACAGAGACAGAGAGAGAGTCAGAGAGAGGGATAGATAGGGACAGACAGGAACAGAGAGAGATGAGAAGCATCAATCATCAGTTTTTCGTTGCGACACCTTAGTTGTTCATTGATTGCTTTCTCATATGTGCCTTGACCATGAGGCTACAGCAGACTGAGTGACCCCTTGCTTAAGCCAGTGACCTTGGGCTTAAGCTGGTGAACTTTGCTCAAACCGGATGAGCCTGCGCTCAAGCTGGCGACCTTGGGGTCTCCAACCTGGGTCCTCCGCATCCCAGACTGATGCTCCATCCACTGTGCCACCTCCCAGTCAGGCGGCAGGGTTTTTTTAAATTAAAAAAAAAAAAAGATGTTTTCTTTATCCTGATGAAAAAATATCTATAAATCTGAGGTGTAGCAACAAAGTCAAAAGCATCTTTTACCTTTCCACACAAAAATTTTTTTTGCAGCACCATGGTCCAAAATAAAGCATTCTTCTGAACGCAGCATTGCCATGGAGAAGGGGTTCTCTTCTGCCACCACAGTCACCCGCATGGATCCGCTGGCATCTGAAACCTAATGTAGAAGCTATGAGCTCATGTGGCGATGATAAACATGTTCTAGAATTAGATTACGGTAATAATTGCACAACACTGTAAATGTAATAAAAACTACTGACTTGTACACTCTAAGTGGGTGACCTTGACGGTAGTAAATTATATCTCAAGAAAGTCATTTCAAAGAAAACAAATAAAATAAAAATTCATGAGCTCAACTCTGTGTACCCTAAAAAACCTTTCTAAAAGTTCTTTGGGATGAAAGAAGTACTAATAAAAAGTTAAGTTTTTCAACACTGTGTCTAAAATATCCGAAAGTAACAGTGATGATAATAATGGCTAAGGTTTGTTGAGATTCTCATATATGTATCAGGCACCATGCTGTGAACTTTACATGATTGCTTCTTTATTTTCATAGCAATCTTTTTATATAATTAACAATCTTACAGTCATTGTGCACACACAGAAGCTGACGTTTAAATATTCAATCAGTTGGCCTTGGCCAAGTTAGCTCAGTTGAAGAGCGTCATTCCAAAGCACCAAGGTTGCAGGTTCAATCCCTGATCAAGGCACATATGGGACGCAACCAATAAATGCACAACTAAGCCATACAACAAATGAATGCTTCCCTCTCTCTTCCTCTCTCTTTAGCTCTCCCCCCTTCCTCTCTTGTCTCTCTAAATAAATCAATCAATAAAAAAATTCCATCAGTCAACATTTACTGAGTGCCTGCCATATGCCAGGTATTGTGCAAAGGAAGGCATTGCTATATTACAGCTTATCTTTATAGATTTTTTCCCCCCAGTAAACACCCTGTAACTTAAGTAAATTTCTTTTGTCACAAATTATTTTTTTATCTAGATCCTTGAAGTTTGGAAATGACAATAAAACATTTTCTTTTTAAGTTAGAGCTGGACTTAAAAACTTAAAAGTGAGGCCCTGGCCGGTGGCTCAGCGGTAGAGCGTCGGCCTGGCGTGAGGGGGATCCGGGTTCCATTCCCGGCCAGGGCACATAGGAGAAGCGCCCATTTGCTTCTCCACCCCCCCCTCCTTCCTCTCTGTCTCTCTCTTCCCCTCCCGCAGCCAAGGCTCCATTGGAGCAAAGATGGCCCGGGCGCTGGGGATGGCTCCTTGGCCTCTGCCCCAGGCACTAGAGTGGCTCTGGTCGCGGCAGAGTGACGCCCCGGAGGGGCAGAGCATCGCCCTCTGGTGGGCAGAGCGTCGCCCCTGGTGGGCGTGCCGGGTAGATCCCGGTCGGGCACATGCGGGAGTCTGTCTGACTGTCTCTCCCCATTTCCAGCTTCAGAAAAATACAAAAAAACAAAACAAAACAAAAGAAAAAACCCAAAAAACAAAACTTAAAAGTGATATTAATGCTCAGGTTAGAATTTACTGGTTTTCAGAGGTCATTTTGCAGGCTACAATATAATCACCTGGGTACCTTATAAACATTAAGATTCCAGGGCCCTCCCTAGCTCAGGGGTGGAGTTTTGCAGCACTGTGGTGCGGCCTAAATTCTGTATGTTTACAAACTGCCCGTAGGTGACTCTGTTCCCTGCTCTGTTCAGCAATCCCAACTTAAAGTATTTCCAAGCGGACTTTCTACTTAGATGTAAGCAATACATGACGGATGCACTAGAAAAAGCGAGGATTCGGGATTAACATGTTCACATTGTGAAACAGTTCTTCAGTCCATAACACTGTTCAAGAAAGAGAATGGTTTTACTTGATGATGTGACATAAAAGATAATTGTTCAGCTGTTGAAAATGAGTTTTAGAAACTATAATAAAAAAAAATAATAAGCAGCCATGAATTGTTTAGATATTTCTGCGTGGCTTATATTAAAATTATCGGTATATTAAACAGAAGAGGTACCCACATTTTCCTTTGCCATCTAGGAAGGAAACAGTCCTCTTCCCCTTTACAAAGTGGATGTTATGCTGCACAAATCAGTAACCTAATGTTCATTTAAAATCAGTAGTTCTGAGCCAGAAGGTTACTTAAAGAATAGCAAATGTAACTCTCCCTTATAACAGATGAGAAAATGATTCAGTTCTGGAAGAGATGACAGTCTGCTCCAAATCATATGCTTAGGGCGTTACAAGGGAAGGGAACATTCAAATGACTTCATCTGAGCAGTCTCTTCAACCAGTACATTTTGTGGCTTTTCTTACCCTTACCAACAATAAAGTAATTAAAATTATAGAGTTGGCAGGAACTGAGAAATCTAATGTAATCTCTCTATCTCTTTTCCAGAGAAGAAAACTAAGACTCAGAATGGTCACATCTTGCCCAAAGTCACCCAGGCAGTCATTCACTGCAGAGGTGACACAGACCAAGTCTGCCAGTCCTGAGGACAGAGCTGGTTTTACCCTGTGGGCCTCCAGCTGTTTGATTTGTTAGCTTTGCCTCCTGTAACAAAGAGAAGAACCTTCACTATGGCTAAACAGGACATTTAAAATAAGGTGAAGAGTTTATAAGAACAAACTTTCAAAATACTTTTACTCCATGAAGGAAACATTTTATTGAACGTAATATATCAAAGCACATTGTTGAAAACTAGTAAATCAACAATGTGCAATTTTATTTTGTCAGCAGTATGTTCTCTTGTTTTTAACTAAAATAACAAAAAGCTAAAAAGAGGAATTTTAATAATTACATTGAAACAGACAACAAATTTTTACCTACACAGGACTCCCCACTATGGCCAGTCCAACATAAGAACTCTAAGGGTGAACTCACCATATAGAGTTTAGCCATTTTCCTGTTCATCATGTCTGCTACGGTGTCGTCATACTCATCTCCGTCCCTGAGCGCTGGCTTTTTCCCTAAAACCTGGAAAAAAGTGAACAGATAAAAAATAAAGACCTCCCATTAAAGAATGCAGAATTGGGCCCTGGCCGGTTGGCTCAGCGGTAGAGCGTCGGCCTGGTATGCGGGAGATCCGGGTTCGATTCCCGGCCAGGGCACATAGGAGAAGCACCCATTTGCTTCTCCACCCCCCCTCCTTCCTCTCCGTCTCTCTCTTCCCCTCCCGCAGCCAAGGCTCCATTGGAGCAAAGATGGCCCGGGCGCTGGGGATGGCTCCTTGGCCTCTGCCCCAGGCGCTAGAGTGGCTCTGGTCGCGGCAAAGCGACGCCCCGGAGGGGCAGAGCATCGTCCCCTGGTGGGCAGAGCATCGCCCCTGGTGGGCGTGCCGGGTGGATCCCGGTGGGGTGCATGAGGGAGTCTGTCTGACTGTCCCTCCCTGTTTCCAGCTTCAGAAAAAATACAAAAAAAAAAAAAAATGCAGAATTGAAAAAAAAAAAAAAAAAGGAAACTGTGTTACAGTTCTAAAGACATAGGTTATAAAATATTTTCAATTAAAATGACCTGGCTCAAACACTTTTCAACAATATACTACATTGGCCTTTTGCCACGGGTCAAATCAATCCATGGCATTAAGTAAACAAGCTCTGAGTTTGCTAGTGGTGGAAACTTTTAAGAAAGTAAAATCTCAAATGTATAAGCTTAGGTATCCATATTATTGAACACTAGCAGGAATTAATTTACGTATGAGTTCTAAGGTTAGCTCTGCAGCAGAATGTTTCTTCAAGAAGCAGAGGTCACAGAAGACAATCTACAGGTTTAATTAATTTATTATTACAAAGACTTGAATCAAAATCACTATTTGAATGTAAGGTACTATTAGCATTATTGACATATGATAGGCTAGATAAAGAGCAAGTTCTTGATGAGCATATTATGCTTCGTCTTCTACTCTATCCTTGGCATCTAGACTCTGCGTAGGGCACAGTAGATGCTCAGTAAGCAAGTCATTTAGTAGAAACTACGCTTGCATCTGCTTTGAATTTCTGTATATTCAAATCACAAAAACAGCCCATTAAGCACCTAAATTAACTTAATACAAATATCATAGACTGTTAAGGACAGAAATGAAATGTAAATTTATTCTAAATAATGTGATATTTAGGTCCTGGCCGGTTGGCTCAGCAGTAGAGCGTCGGCCTGGCGTGCGGGGGACCCGGGTTAGATTCCCGGCCAGGGCACACAGGAGAGGCGCCCATTTGCTTCTCCACCCCCCCCCTCCTTCCTCTCTGTCTCTCTCTTCCCCTCCCGCAGCCGAGGCTCCATTGGAGCAAAGATGGCCCGGGCGCTGGGGATGGCTCCTTGGCCTCTGCCCCAGGCGCTAGAGTGGCTCTGGTGGCGGCAGAGAGACGCCCCTGAGGGGCAGAGCATCGCCCTCTGGTGGGCAGAGCGTCGCCCCTGGTGGGCGTGCCGGGTGGATCCCGGTCAGGCGCATGCAGGAGTCTGTCTCTCCCCGTTTCCAGCTTCGGAAAAAATACAAAAATAAATAAATAAATAAATAAAATAATAATGTGATATTTATAACAGATATAAATTTGTTTAGAACATGCATAAAGGTATTCACTTAAACAAATATTTAATATACAATGAAATTCCTTACATCATGTGTTTTATACTCCATAGTCCTTACAATATGTTGTGTGAAATACAGGCTGCTGAATGTCAGACAATACAAATGTATATAAATTCTAATCCTTACAGAAATGCAGGCACAGTCTTGAATTTGGAAATACATTAAAGAACTGATTTCCTCCTGGAACAAGCCTATCTTCTTGTTTATACAATAATCAGTAAAATGCTTGAATTATTATACAACCTAAGTTATTATAATATGGTCTTTCTTTTATGCTAAAAGTAGGATCAAGACAAAAAATTAAAGGACTTACAACCAAAAGCTTTAAAAAATGTTTTATTTTGGTAGATGTATGTATATCTTTGAAGAGCAGTGACAGGTGTCCTGATACACCCTTTTGTAACTGTATTCCCACCAAAGAGATGGAGTCTGGATCAACACTCTGGGTTAAGCACATGGCCAATGCTGGTAAGTCTCTCCCTCAGGAGGCCTAGGAAGTCTGAGATTTGGGGCACCTTCTAACTGTTAATTTCTAGGCAGTAGTTCTCCTATTAGCCAGAGATAGCCTCTCAAAGGACTGTAGCACAGTTGGGGATTGACCCCAAGGGATTTCACAGAAACAGGCTGACCTCAAGGGGTAGAGAGTTACTATTAGGTATCCCTAAGGGTCATTTTAAAGTTCAGTTCAACAACTAAGTATTTACCAAAAACCTTAATGGGGTAACAAACGAGTTTCTACCATCTTGCCTTGCTCTTGGGAACTTTACATCCTGCCTAGAAAGAGGAAAATTAAATAAGCTCATTTTATCAACTACGCGATACAGTTCGATCTTTGAAATAAACTGTAAATACAGCTTTCCTTTGGTCTCCACAGGTAGGAGAATGCTTACGTTTAACACACTCGTATAAGGCCTCTCAAGTAATCAGCATTTGGCTCATGTAATCCTTTGTGTGGGAAATAACATATTTTGACAATTTAAAAAGGAAGAGAAACAGAGAAGCCTTATCTGAGGATGTTCCTTAAACATTTCATCTGCTGCTCTAGCCAAGACCTGTCACTCAAGTGTGGAGCCCCACTTTCCATTGATGATTTTCTAGAAGTTTCCACTTGAAAGTATCACCGTCCTCTGACATGCTCCAAACTGAACTGGTCTTTCCACAAAACTGCCCATTCTCAGCTCACCGTTTGTCAGTTACTCCAGTCCCCTGTCCACCTGAACAGAAAACCATGTGGACAGCGGGGAATCCTTGCTGTCCTCCACTTTCAATCTCCTACCCAGTTAGTGACTAAATTCTACTTTTTTATGATAATGTTTGGAATCTGATTTCTTTCTACTCCTTTAATCCCCACCCGTGTAAAGTACCCCATCCTACTACTCATGGGTTATACCTACCGTTGTCAACTCCCTCCTGCCTCAGTCTCCCCTCATCTTTTTATCCAGAGTGTCACCCTGGACACGGACTGTAAAGTTCCTTATTTCACTTCACTCCTATCGCTCAAGAATATGACTCTAAATCAAGATATACCTGGAGCAGTGGTTCTTAAAGGTTAATGTTCAAACAACAGCTGGGTAACTTGATAAAACACAGATTGCTAACTGCCAGCTATTAGTAATAGGTTGGGGTGACTGAGCTCAGATCATTCTGAATCAAATGCCTCTCTGGACAGAGCAAAACTCCTCTGTGTGGGTTCCAAAGCCCCCCAGAGGCTGGCTGTCACGCACCCTGCATTAACTCCCAGCATCTCTACCCAACACCGTCTCTAACCCGACTGACATTTTCGGTGTTCCTTATGGGAGCCTGCACTTTCCTTCCCCAGGGCCGTACCTAATGCTGCATGAAGCGCAACTGAACAATTATTGTTTGGTTGGTTCAGCTAATTATAAGCAGCACGATAATTGTTACCGCTTACTGAATGTCTACTATGAGTCCCACACTGCATCTGGAGCTTCAGACACCATGTGTTCTTTCACTGTTATGAGTCCCCAGGAAGGTCACAGACACTCAAAGAGGTGAAGTGATTGTTTCACAGAACTGCTGAATGTTGAGGATGAGATTCTGGTAAAGGTCCCTTTCATGCCATTTCCGTAACTTTTAGAACAATCGGTTGTGTACTTCCCTAAATCAAGGGAATCTGAGCTAGTCTTTGAAATGAACAGAAAGATTCTTTTTTTGTATTGTTTTAAATTTTCAATTACAGTTTAGAGTCAGTATTCTTCTATTAGTTTCAAGTGTACAGCATCATGGTTAGGCAATCATATACTTTACAGAGTGTTCCCCCGATGTTTCCTGGAACCACCTGGTCCCATACATAGTTATTACATTGTTGTTGACTATATTCTCTATGCTGTAATTTACATCCCAACGACTGTTTCGTAATTTTGACCCTTCTGGTGATCTGATGCTATAGAGGTCTGTCTGCACTTTTTCTTTCCTTTGAGTTAATTTCTAACTCAGTAGAGGTTTGATAGAAGCAAATGATTTTGTCCAAAGAGATTCACAATTTCTGTCTGGTAGAGATGAAACTAATTTCTGCACGGTGGTTGAAGCCAGCTTTGCATTTATTAGAAAATTCATCTTAACACTCATTGTCCCCTACATCTGTCTGTTCTTTGAATTCTTCTTTGAACTCATTATAATTTCTTATTAGTTCTCTTATGAATGAATGACTTAAATAAAGTCTTTCCCGTGGGTCATTTTGTATTTGTATGAGATTCATGATTTTTACTTCTTTGAAAATTACCCTTGGCTTCAGAAGTAACAATAATAAAAAGAAAGCGATACTTGAAATCTAGTGTCCCTCTTTTCTAAACCACATGTATGGGAACCTGTTCATATATTTAACTGCCTGTATTAGCATTACATACATACATTAGGCTAACACTTTTTAAGAGGCATTCTGTGCCATGGCAGGCACTTTTTAAATCTTATTTAACAAAGGCTTACTTTGTACCAGACACCATTGTAAGCATTTTACATTTATCAAGTGATTCCATGCTCACAACCACCCTCAGAACATCCTCATAACAACCCTATAAATTGGTACTTATCATTATCCCATTTTATGCCAGAAAAAAGACAGGCTAAGGCACCTGCTCAAGGGCATGCAGCTAATAAGCGACAAAGTCAGGATTAGAACCCTGGTTCCAGAGTGTGTGTACCCAGCTAATAGGCTGTGCTGGTCTTGTAGGTGCTTGAAAAGGGCTTTACTTAATAGTTGAGGCCTTGGCCCTGGAGGTGAAGTATACATGGCTTCATCGCAGAGGTTGTACAGGAACCACTGTGAGTTCTCCCATCCTGGATAGAACAACACCAGCAAATACACTGTGCAGCACACATAATCTGTTCACTGCAGTTCTAGTATTCTGCCGTCCTCTTCACATGGCTATTTGCATCTTTCTCCAAATCCTCTCTTTCTATTCCCCTTTCTTCTTGTTGGTTCTGCCCATCTTGTGGGCATTAAAGGCGGAGAAAGGAAAGTTCTTTTATTACATCAGAGTGCTGTGTGAGTAAATAGTCCTTAAAAGAAATGAGTGTTCAACAAACACAAAAGAGCTACCAAAGAATGTAAAATGAAACAATAATGTTTCTTTATCTATAAAACTTCAATGGTTAAGAGAATATGGATTATACCCAATGTTGGCAAAGATCCAGAATTCTACTAGGCAGTTTCCTAGTGAGCAGAAACATTATTGCAAGTGATTAGCAGTAGGTAACAGAGACCTTAAAAGCATGCTAATTATCTAATCCAATAATTCTATCTAGCAGTTTATTCTAAGCAAATGATTAAAATATAGGCAAAGAATTAATAAATGTTCATCACAACATTTTATAGAATTTAAAAATGCAAATTGTCTAAATGCCCATCATAGAAGCAATTGATTAAATAAATCAGGCTATATCCACATAATATAAAACTACATAGATATTAAAATGTTATTAAAATTATGTGATAATCTGGAAAATGTTCATAATATTTTAAGTAAAAGTTTAGGTTGCAAAGCCTTATCTATAAAATTTCTTGTAAAAGCACAGAGATATGTATATTAAAACAAAATTTAGAAAGAATTTGGTTATTTTTTTCTCAAAGGTGAAAAGTGAGATATTTTTTCTCTATATCGCTCTATATTTTGTAAAATTTCAACAAAAAACATATATTTTTCTTTAATAAATACCATCCTCCGTGTCTTGTGTTTTTTTCTATATGACCTATTGTGCTATTTCTTTAAATTCTTTTTAAAATTTTTTATTTATTGATTTTAGAGAGAGAGAAAGGAGAGAGAGAGAAACATCAATCTATTGTTCCATTCATTTATGCATTCCTTGGTTAATTCTTATATGTGCCCTTAACAAGGATTAAACCCACAACCTTGGCATATTGGGTCAACTCTCTAAACAACTGAGCTACCTGGCCTAGGCCTGTGCTGTTTATTTTAAAACTTACGATGCTCTATGTATAAATTTGTTTTCTTAGAAGGAAGGATCAGGCAGTTAAGGAAAACTTTGCTGTACCCTCATAATTACTAGTTAATTTTCACCTTTGCATCTGTCTTTTAAAAAAAATTATTTTGAACCTTTAAACCAACCGAGTTATTTTGGCTATGAAATCCCAACAGTTATAATCTTGCTTGTTCAAGAGGAGTTTTTCCTCAACTCTTTACAGAAAAGTCAAGACACTTGGAAATCTTACAGTCAAGTATTTGAAGTGGATAATAGGAACAGAGAGGATAATACATGGCCTAGACCAGTGGTCCCCAACCTTTTTTGGGCCACGGACCAGTTTAATGTCAGAAAATATTTTCACGGACCAGCCTTTAGGGTGGGATGGATAAATGCACAAAATAAAATTATGCGACCGGTGTAAAAACTGTGGTATTTTTAAATATAATTGTCAAACTTACGAGACAAGCATCAAGAGTGAGTTTTAGACAGATGTAACAAAGGGAATCTGGTCATTTTTAAAAAATAAAACATCATTCAGACTTAAATGTAAATAAAACGGAAATAATATAAGTTATTTATTCTTTCTCTGTGGACCGGTACCAAATGGCGCATGGACCGGTACTGGTCCGTGGCCCGGAGGCTGGGGACCACTGGCCTAGACTAGAGGAAGGACAGTATACAACCCAAAACTTGAGGTTTCTTTGAATAAATACGTCCTAAGTTGGTGCAAATCCAAAAAGCACTAAACATAGAGGCTCTTCTGTGCTTCTCAACTCCGAGTTCATTTTGACACGTTAGGAAAAGGATGCTGAGAGCCGTGAAGAGTTTTGCCTTCTGTCCCAGTCCCCGCAGTACTAGAGCAAGGCTGTAGACCCAGGCCCCCCAGCCACCACTGCTCTCTGTGGAACACAGACATCACCCTCTTCTCACCTACATCGCTTTAGTGTAAACTCTGCTTCTACTTTCACTGAAAACAAAGTAAGCTCTCAGGGTCTGCAAGCTAACACTTTAATCACTCAGTAATTCTTGTGCCTTATTTCCTTTCCCTAACTGGAAAAAAAAAAAAAACAACCAATAGTTTCCAAGCATATGGTGAATAGAAATAAACTGTAAAAGGGAAGAATTAGCCTTGCTAAGGTGTATCTACTTGCTTTAAGGCAAGTAAACATTTGCCAATAGGGAAGGGAAAATATTTGCTAACAGAGACAAAAGGACAGGCAATTCTGCAGAAAGCTGTGACCTCACTTAGCCGGCTCCACCTAAGGTGCATATGCGATCCCAACACCTGCTCTCCTGTTCTCCCAGACATGCACTTCCCTGCCTCTAAAACATCTCCATCTCTCTATTCATAGATCAAGTAGAAGCTAATCTAACATATCAAATAGTGGGTAAAGGCATTTTAGACTGAGAGAAACCATGTGAAATATATATTTAGATATAGGATCAGGTGAATTGGAAGTCTGCAAGAGAGACTTGGCTATTTAATTATCTGGGCCAGGGCTGTCCAATAGAATTTTCTCTAACTGAAGTATTTCACAGCAACATTGTCCACTATAATAGCTATCCAATATGGCGTCAAGTCCTAAAAGCATTTAATTTTCTCTAACTCAGGGGTCTCAAACTCGCGGCCCACCGAACAATTTTGTGCGGCCCGCAGACTAATCCACGAAGTTCAAAATATTTTGGATAAAATTAAGTAAGCCTAGGGGCCTACTTGTATTTTTCATTTCTCTCGCATCCTAGCTAGATATTAGCTTAGTTAACAGCAGTTGTGATGCGAACTACAGTTTCTGGTCGTTTTGTGACACTGAGTAAACTGCATGTACGATTGTGCTTGTTGTACTGATTTTTTTTTGTTTTCAACTGCAGTGAGAAAAGTGTTGCATAACAGTTGCCTTTTGTAGACCTATTGCAGCCCGCCGAACGGCTGTGATCTTGCTCTGCGGCCCACATGCTGAGTTGAGTTTGAGATCCTAACTGAAGTATTTCACAGAGACATTGTCCACTATAATAGCTATCCAAGATGGCGTCAAGTCCTAAAAGCATTTAACCTAGAGGGTCTCCTGTGCTTCTACTACAGGTAGCTGGTGAGTACTTGAACTGTGGCCAGCATGACGAAATAATTAAATTTTAAATTTTATATAAATTTAATTAATTTTAATCAAAATTCAGCCATGTAAATCTCCCAAATGCTAGTTGACCATTTAGCTCAGGGAATATGGCAGCCTTGGGGAACTCACCTTGACACAGGTCTGGTCCTCAGTTTACCATAATATCAACCCACTAGAGACTAGATTCAGAGGGTACAGCTCATAAGAAAGTTAACTCATAAATCATTCTTATGTGGGAAGCTACTTCACAAGTTACTATTATATGGAAAACTAACTTTCAAGTTACTATAACATGAATATAGCCAGAATGCCAACTTATTCAACTGGAGCAGTTGTTCCCTTTGGCTGCATACTGGAACCATCTGGGGAGTAAAGAGTACAAAAGTCTGGATCCGAGCCCAATATTCTGACTGAAGCGTGGCATTGTATTTTTGAAAAGCCCCCTGGGCCTGGTTCAGCGATGAATTCAAGGGTTTAGTGGTATCAGCTCTGTTTTAACCGAGTTCATCTGAACCATCAGGACAGGTCTACCAAGCATTTCTGATGTCCACGTAGCTTCTTAGTGAACTTCTGCCCTGGACTATTCATCATTGTCTGGAGGTCTGGAAGTGGCCCTGGAGCAAATCGGGTAAAGATTTGAGGCCATCTGCCTTTTCTGGGGTTCATGAAACCTTTTTCTGTAAAACCTCATACCCGTTTGAACGTTTCTACCCAATCAGTGTTGGAACGACACCTCCATTTGCCTTTGAGATTCCTAATTTCTGTACTTCACAATAAGCATCCCCCCTCATCTTTTTGAAAATCCTTTCATTTGATGTGAAGCGGTCTGCGCTGGATGGACCCACTACTAAGTGACTCTGACCTTGTTCCCACATTTAAAATGATATAGCAATTAATTCCACTCACAATTTCTTAGTATATGTGCTACCGAGGTGAGCATCCACTCACAATTATTATGATGATTAAGTGAAATAATGTATGTGAAGAGATCATCTCTGTACCCGGAACATGGTGAAAACTCAACAGAAGTTGGATCCTGCATCTTGAGTCAAATCCTACTTTGGTCAAAGTGTCATTCTGTCCTCCTGAGATGCCCCTGCATTTCACTGTTCTAGTTCTTTGCCTGATGATTATACCATTAAACTTCTTGTCCCACCTCATTAACTTACACTTACTTATTACTTGTTCATGTCTTGATCTAACATGATTAAATTATCTGTATGTCTTGATAGTGTACCCTTGTCAAAACCTTACATTTTAGATTTAAAACTACAAGTTGAAGACAATCTATATATACTTCTTCAAGCAAAGCCTAGCGACAAGTCAGCAGGAATTAGTTAATGCTGAGAAGGAAGAATAAGGTGTAGTAATCTTTTCCCTCCTTTCAAGTTTCTCTACAATAACCTTGGTGGATAATGTCATTAGTCCTTGACCTGATCTTCTCATGCATTTTCAATCATATTGCCCCATTTAATGTTGTACATATGCCGTTATTTTGGTGAGGCAGGATATATCAGTCATGCAAGATTAGGCAGTGTCTGTGAGTCATTGTCAGTATGAGGAAGGTCCGGGGCTATCCTGGTTGAGTTATCTGTGGTTCCTGCCCTCAGCAAACAGACTGGCACTGCCAGGATGCTCACTAGGTTTCACCCGTCCCTGCTGAATCCCAGAGCAGACAGAGGCTACTGAAGCAGCCTGCAAACAAACTTCTAAGGTTCCTTCCACACTTAGTGAGAAAGCTTAACATGATCTACCAGTTACTACAGACAAGGCCAGGTAGGAGAAGTGGCAAGACACATTTCATTTCTTTTAACCTCAGATACATAAAGACAGGCTGTTGTAAGGGTCCTGAAGTCAGAGATGTTTAGAGGGTACCAGGTGCACGGAAGACCCGCCCTCCTCCTTGCAAGGTTGGCTCCCCGCCTGCACGCTCCTGGGCTTCTTCGCTAAGTCACTTATTGCTTATTTTCACCAACTTTAAAGGTCACCGGAGGAAAAACTACTTTAGGTTGGATGAGGGGAAGAATGGAGAAGAAAAAAACTGCTCTTGTTTCTCCAGCTACTTCCGTTGAGGCCAACAGGAAGACAAACAGCTACGCAGAGCATGCCTTTCATGAGAAGATGGGCTAAACCTCTAGAAGCATTTTCTTGTTGCCTCTCCTCACCATAAACACATACACACATTTATACTATCTATCTCTTCCTATCGCTGTAGGGGAGGGAAATGAACTTGATTTACACATCATGTTTGTTTTATTTTATTTTATTTTAAATCTTGTTTTTTTCTTTTTTTCTTTATTCATTTTTAGAGAGGAGAGAAAGAGGGAGAGAGAGAGAGACAGAGAGAGAGAAGGGGAGAGGAGCTGGAAGCATCAACTCCATATGTGCCTTGACCAGGCAAGCCCAGGGTTTCAATCCACTGACCTCAGCATTTCCAGGTCGACGCATTATCCACTGTGCCACCACAGGTCAGGCTACACATCATGTTTAAACAAATTAGACTAAATTTTATGACAAGAGAGTTGTGAAAATTTCTTCTGTATTTCTGTAATTCAGAAAGTTTCCAAGTACGAAAATTTAATTGAGCAAACTCAAAATGGCTTTTATATACTCTAGAGCAGGGGTCTCAAACTCGCGGCCCGCCCACCAATTTTGTGCGGCCCGCAGACTAATCAAACTTCGTGGATTAGTCTGCGGGCCAGTCTGCGGGCCGCACAAAATTGGTGGGCGGGCCGCATGCGGCCCACGGGCCCGAGTTTGAGACCCCTGCTCTAGAGTACTTGAAAGATATCTGCATATCCTTTGTACTTACATGAAAAGAATGTATTTTCTGTAGTCAATATTAATGTGTAACATGTATGGTGCCCATTGGGGTGGTAAATCAGGGGAGGGAGACTCTTATAAAGTATATGATTGTCTATTCACTACGCTGTGCACCTGAAACCAATATAAAATAATATTAAAAGTCAACTATAATTGAAAAATTAAAGTGAAAATAAAAAGGAATGTAATGTCTTTCCAAGAAAATGTCTACCCAGTTACCCTACCCAATGCCTCCATGATGATTGCTAGAAGGTTGAATGCTCACAATAAGAGATATAAAACAAAGGGTCAAGCTGGTCCACTGGGCACAGACATTATGCTGCTAAAGTTATTAGTTATGAATGGTTGGCAAAATTTTGGAAGTTATAAAATAACTTCATAGCAGATGTGACTGCATGTCTAGTTAGATTTAAGATTGCACGCTCTGGAGTGAAGACTGCCTGGATGTGAGTCACAGATCAACTGCTCCCATTCCTACTTGGGGCAGTTGCGTCATCTCTCTAGGACTTAACTTTTCTGCATCTGTAAAGTGAGGGCGGACAGCTGCTGTTGGTGCTCTGCCCATCTCCCCTCGGTCCACCACAGGGCTCGCCTGCAGAGGATTTCTTAATGGTCAAAGCCTTCCACTTTATGTCTGATGGTGTTATCTGGCACCAAGCTCCACTGTGTCCACAGGTTCTGGTAGTTAACACCGGGGAGCACCCCTCAACCGATGAGGGATGGGAGTTACTGGCAAAGTCCTGCAGCCACTTCAGCCTGCAGTGGGCAGATTCTGAAGTATGTTCCATACAGCTTCTCAGAGGGTCCCTCCGGGACTATGTCCCAGTGGCTTGAAGTAAATAACTTAACAAACCACTGCCTCATTTGACTCCTGCTTCCAAGATCATCTCCCAGATAACAGCCTGCCTCAAGTTCCTGTCTCAGAGCTGACTTCTGGAAGAATACAAACCAAGATAGGGAATGATAACTGTATCCACTTTGTGAGGCTGTTGTAAGAATTAAATTAGCTTGTCTTTAAAAAGCCCATAGATGAATGCCAGCCACAGGGTCAGCACTGGATATCTGCCATGCTAGTGCTGGTTGTTACGCCCTCTGAAGCAAATAAAATCCATGAAAAATAGTTATTTAGATTATGGGACTTCTGTGGCAATGACATTATGCCATCACCTAGCAAGGCTGCTCCCTAACGGTGAATATCACAGCGACAGATACTCAATTGTAACACATTCCCATTCGCTTCGAAACAAATTTTCATCAGCATCTCTGTCTTTTCCACATGTACTCTATCAGGCTTCATTGAGTTTTATTTTCTTTAGTTAGCTTTATTAGTTGCCAGCATTTACTGAAATAGAGCACTGATAGTTGGTTTCTCAGTTATGCCTGGCATAGGACTTTACTTCCCAGTTTGTGTGACTTTTTGTTCTTTGCATACACATACTAATATATTTTCTTTAACAGTTTGTTAGTATCTTGTTCTTGATTAACAGACAGTTATGGAATATCCGGGATTCAGGATTTTCTACTGGTTTATTTACAGAGAGAATACCCTATTTACATGAACAAACTGCTTTCCTGACAGTCACATTAAATTCCTTTTTGTAAATAATAAATGTACGTGTGTGTGAGTGTGTGTGTGTGTGTGTGTGCGTGTGCTCATGCACGCACATCCAAAGCAACGTAAAGTCGTGATGCACAAGATACCCTTACAAACATAATGGTGAGTCTAATAGCAATAACACCGGTTCTTCATTTGCCTGAGTACTACTAATATAACCTTGTCCCACCACAGTGTGACTCTTGGCTCTGAGAAAAATAGGACTTCAGAGCACCATCCAGATGGCCTTGATTTTAGGGAGTTCTTTCCAATATGTGAACACGTTTCCAATCCTGATATTAAACAAATATGAATTATGTAACAAATTCTAAAGAATTGTGAGTTTCTGACTCTTGAAGAGTCGACCTTTTAATATCTGGGCTGGCTAATTCTTAGAACAAGACATATAAGTAAATTGATATAAAATGAATATTACTGTTAACTATTATTATGTATTTTAAAAACTAATTTATAAAATGAATGTCAAAGAATGGTGAATCACTGAATTGTAGTAATCTGGCCCTTTGATATCTGAATTTGGCTAATTTTTAATATAAGGATAAGAATTCACCTAAATTGCTGAAAAAAACTATAGACTTAATGTTAGGTTTTTAAAAATTATATATTATCACTGATATTATAACAAACACAAGGGGCAATATAAATAGATTAGAAACTTGCCATTCTAGTTTAATATTTATATTAGTTTATCAACTCAGATGTAGATTTTGTGGGGGCAAAGATCCATCCTTCCATACTGTCCATCTGTCCTAGAATTGCATTAACCTATTTATACTGTTCGCTCACTCCAGCTGCAAAGTAAAGGAAAAAGTATCTCATTCAGAAATGATTGCCAAGTGTGGTATTAATTTGGACTGATCATACAAGAGTGACACCTTATCAGTAAGGTCACAGTCTTCATTTTGAACTTTGGTGTGAAGGAGTGAAAGGCTATTTGAAATGTTATTATTTTATTACAGCATATGGTTAACTCTACTGTTTGTAGTTCGCCAGCCTGCTGGAAACTACCAGTGCTACATGGAAAAACTGCTCAAGACACAAACTGTTGTCAAGAGAAGAGGGAGAGGCAGTCAAGAGAGACTAACCAAGCCCTGGCCAGTTGGCTCAGCAGTAGAGCGTCGGCCTGGCATGTGGAAGTCCGGGGTTCAATTCCCGGCCAGGGCACACAGGAGAGGCACCCATCTGCTTCTCCACCCCTCCCCCTCTCCTTCCTCTCTGTCTCTCTCTTCCCCTCCCTCAGCCAAGGCTCCAATGGAGCAAAGTTGGCCCGGGCGCTGAGGATGGCTCCATGGCCTCTGCCTCAGGCACTAGAGTGGCTCTGGTTGCAACAGAGCAACGCCCCAGATAGGCAGAGCATCGCCCCCTGGTGTACATGCCAGGTGGATCCCGGTCAGGCACATGCGGGAGTCTGTCTAACTGCCTCCCCATTTCCAACTTCAGAAAAATACAAAAAAAAAAAAGAAGAAAAAAAAAGAGAGACCAACCTCCTGAATCTCCTTTTCCCTGAGCTTTTATTGATTAGAAGGTAACAGTATTGCAGGGGAGGGGCAATCATAAACCTCTAGGTTTAGGCTAATTTCCTAAAGTCCATTCACAAGTATTCCTTTGTGTTTTGCACAAAGGTCACTCACTCACAGTTTCTTGGTGTTTGCATCCAAGAAACCTGCCTCCTTGTGTCTGCAGCAGGGATCACATTCACATTACCATTCACTCAGGGCTTTTGAACTTAAGTTCCCTAATTCAAGTTATAGAAGGTCCAAGATCAGAGAAGTGATTCCCTACACTGTTAATATATTTCTTAGCTTTCTTCAGAATATTTCAACTTCCCCCATTTGATAAATTGGTAAGGAACAAAATGAGTAACTGGATTAAATACCAGAAATCCAAACAAAAGATTCACTAAAATAACACATATATGGTGCCTTGAATATTACCTGGCACATAATAAGCTGTCAATAAATGGCAGATATAAACATGCAGAGCAAGTATAGGGCTCTTGAAAGCATTATACCCTCATATCAGGTGCTACTTCACACTAAGATTCTTTAGATTTTGGGTGAATGCTAACTATCACTGCCTTAAAACAAAATGAAGAAAATCTTACCTTTTGCGATAGCATGGATGGACCTGGAGATTATTATGCTGAGTGAAGTAAGCCAGGCAGAGAAAGACAAATATCATATGAGCTCACTTATATGTGGAATCTAATGAACAAACTGAACTGAGGAATGGAATAGAGGCAGAGGTGGGGTCACAGGGAGCAGAGGGACAGCTGTTAGAGGGAAGGGGGATGAGGGGATGAGATCAGAAAAGGTAAAGGGATTAGTGATATTATATATACATAACACATAGATACAGATAACAGGACAGGAAATCCCAAAGGGAAGGGGGGATGAAGCTAGGGAGAGAGGGGCAAAGGAGGTATAAAGGGGGACACAGGGGTGGGGGGTGAGGGTGTTATAATTACTGAGTGGGTCACTTGAATCCATGTTAACATAATAAATTAAAATTAATAAAAATTAAATAAATATATATGTATTGAATGGTAAAGACGGTGAAGAGAAAACCAGAACAGAGTAGGATGTGGCTTTAGTTACAAGCTTTAGTTAATTCCATTTACTGAATTATCTTCATATTTAGTCATATGAGCTTTCAGAGGTTACTAAAGACACAGATAAGCAGCTGACCACATGTCCTGTTTCGCCAGATGGCCTTGTTGATACATGTCTCTGTGTCCTGTCTGGTTAGTGCCTGTAATACCCTCCAAAGTGCTTTGGTTTGAAAGAAAAATTTATGATCCTACTAAAGATAAACCATATTAAAATTCTAAGGAAAGAATAGTGTGCTCAATAAACAGCGGAATATCTCAAAATAATGATCAATTTTTTAAAAAATTCTCAGAAAAAATATTTTTCAATATTTTCAGTGTTGAGCACACTAATGTGTTAGAAAGATATGTTCCAAAATTTCAGCATTGACCATGGAGTAATGATAATAGGGTCATCTAATTGTTTGAAAAGTTTTCGATTTCAAGCCATTACTAATCATCATAATTAAACTTTCAAAAAATTTTAAGATAAATAATTTTAGAAGATTCACATTAAAAATGATAACTTAAAGTTAATTTTAAAAGATATTTCAAAAGATTTTTAGAATCTGTCTTTAGCAATTAGTTTCAGAAAAGGAAAATAGCATTTCATTATCTTAAATAAGATAACCTTTTATGTGTGTGCTATGGACCAGTTTGATTACTTTAAAGTCTGTAAGTCCCTTCTAAGACAAATATTTTTTAAATGTGTAAAACAAAATACAAACATTACAGTGGAAACCAATTTTATTGAAATACAACTATTAAAATATCAAACTATATTTTAAAACAAATGTGATAGAAAATACATGGGTTTCTTCATTAACCCATTAAATAATATTATTGAACAGCATGTCTAATAACTACCGTTATTACCAAGTATGACTATAAATGATATTTTGAGGTTATCTGCAGTAACAGTAATGACACCTGGAAAGTCACAGGTACTGCACATGTTACTTTGGCTTGTTGACTAAATTCACAATTACAAGATTAGTGAAAATGAAGTTGAGATTTTTTTCCAACCCATGTTCATGACCTCTTTGAAGTCTATAATTAGAGATAGGCACAACATTAAGAAAGCCCAAACAGTCTAGTTTATCAAAGGTACATATTGCATTCATCAAAAACTACTAAAAGCTGTGATCAGGCTACAAAACAATTATAGGTGGGACATAAAAATGAGACTCAGAGACATGGACAAGAGTGTGGGGGTTACGGGGTGGGGGGGAGGATAGAGAGGGGGTTGGGGGAGGGGAGGGGCACAAAGAAAACCAGTTAGAAGGTGATGGAAGACAATTGGACTTTGGGTGATGGAAATGCAGCATAATCAAATGTCAAAATAACCTAGAGATCTTTTCTCTGAACATATGTACCCTGATTTATCAATGTCACCCCATTAAAATTAATTAAAAAAATAAAAATTTTTTTTTAAAAAGCAGGAAAATTAAAAAAAAAAGACAGTCACCTGACCTGTGGTGGTGAAGTGGATAGAGCATGGACCTAGAATGCTGCCCAGTCAAGGCACATATCAGAAACAATCAATGTACAACTAAAGTGAAGCAACCATGAGTTGATGCTTCTTGCCTTCTCTTTCTACCTCCTCTCTAAAAATCAATAAATAAAAATCTGTAAAAAAAAAAAGAAGAAAACAACAACAACATTTATAAAACAAAAATCCCACTGAATGCTTTTTCAGAAAAAAAAAATGAAGGCTCTCTCTGAAAATTCAGTTCACTGTTTGAGTGAGAGCTGTCAAATAGAACGCAGAATATACTGAGTGTATTGAATGGAAACTAAGTAGGCGTTTTCTAAGATTATTTTAAAAACCAAAGAATAAAAATCCCCTAAAATAGAGACATGCATTTTACATTAAGCAGTATGTCCCCTATCCCTACCATTAATATTTTATAATTAAAGTTATATTTTACACATACTTTTCTTCAGATTTGCATGTTCTTATTTTAATGTTATAATATATTAATTGGAGGTTTAAGCTGTTCTTTCTCAGAACTTTGGGTGGAATTCAATAAGCAAGAACACCAAATATATATATATTGGTGTTATTATACACACACACACACACACACACAAACACACAATTAAGGCCCTCAGCATCAGTGGCTTTATTTCCTGGAACAGACTACAAATGACTGAAATTAAACACAGACATTGCCCAAGAGACAAGATAGAATCATCACAGGTCATTGAACAAAAAGTGACAATAGCAGTCACTTATCTAACCCCTCACTTTACACAAGACCGGAAACAAGAGGGTAGGGGACTTGCTTGGGACCCGAGATGACCATGAAAAAGCTTAGTTTAAGAGGTAATGTAACATTCTGTCCACCATGTACTCTACAGGACAAATTCTGTTCTGGGTCCATTTATGTCAAAGAATAGCTTTGAAACTATCGAAATAAGATATTACAATCAATTAAAAATACAATTTATATATAGATTTTTGCCTCAAAATATGATAATTAGAAGACTAAAATAGTGATCACATGTCTAGAACAAAAACTTTAGAAGAATATTAAGATCAATAATTTGTTTTGAATAGTTTCCAAGATCTAATTTATTAGCAATCTTATTCTGACTATTGAAACCCAGCTAAGTTTTCTCTAATGTTTTTGGTCTTTTTTTCTGATTATAAAAGGAATACACATCTGTTACAATAAATCTGAAAATAGAAGGGCAAATGAAGAAAATATCAAGCAGTCATATAAAAAATGTCAAAGATAATATTGGTATTATTGGCATTATTTCAGCATATTTCTTTCAGATAGATGTATGTATGAATATATAGCTATATTATAAGCTTATATATTCAGATAATATTATTTATAAAATTTTATATCCTAATTTTTCTCTTAGCATTAGACCATGGGCATTTTTCCACTAAATTAAAATTATTTTCAAAACATCATTAATGTGAAAATTTGTGTTTGGTGGTAATTAAAGTAATAAAGTTTAAAGATATTATAATCAATAGTTATCTCATATAATTTTTGATCACTGTGTTATAAAGGCTATCATTGGACAAGGTAACTTTAATGTATTAAATTGCTCTAAGTGAAAGTGTTTTAGAAATATTTTTACAAGGTAGTCTTTAAAAAAATTTAAATGCAAATGGCTAAAATCATTGGGGAAAACTGCATAACATTTCAGGAAAATACAAAAATGAAAATTCAGAGATACTATTAAATGCAGAAAGATTAAAAAATATTTACAAACTACATCCTGACAGGGCTCTGTAAAGTGAGGAGGAACATGGAGTTTATGAAAGCAGCAGCATTTGGTGCAAACATTTAGTGTCTGCCTAACCATAGGAGTTTAATAAATATCTGTTGAATAAATTCATGGGAATTAACTTATCAACATGTATCTAGACACCTGAATATGATCACAACCTTTGACTGATAATCTTACTTAAGAGAATTATACCATATACACACTCAAGTACTCACTGCAGTTTTCTTAAAAGGGAAAAATTGGTCAAAACTGAATGTCCAAGACTGGTATAATGTAATGGTAAAGTAAGTGATGGAAGTAATAAAGAGCCATGAAGACAATTTTCAAATTAATTAAAACTATACTAAAAATCACAAGTGTCTTACCTATAACTCTTATTTTAAAATTATTAAAATATCTTTAAAATGGAGTATTTAATCTCTTGGTATAACATTTTACTTAATTCTTTTAATATAATAATTGTTAATTTAAAAAAATTTAAATCATTGAATTAAAAAATGTCAAGAAACTTAGCTGAATAAACATTTTTTCTTTCAAAATATATTTTTAAGTCAACCTCAAAAATGTTATCTGTCTACTTGTCCTTGAATATCACAGAAGAGAGGGTCAAGGCTTCCTCTGATATCATGCAATGGTGAGGAAAACCACTCTTGACATTGTTGCTTTCCTAGTGCCATGGCTTAGATAACTCTATTTCCTCTTACCTAACCCTAGCTAAGTAGTAGAGAGTCTGTTAAAACTAATACATATAGACATACGCACACCTTGCCCACATACAATTTCAGATTGGTAACCTTTCAAAAACAATCTAAGTCACAATACCTTTATAAGCTCCGCTGGTTCGTTTCCTTCTTCCACCGTAATTAACTGAGATCGTCCATTCCTTTCATTGTCTCGAATGTCAATGGCAACCTGGCTGGCCTTCAGACGCTCATATTTGTTGCATGAGGAACCACACCACAGGTAAATTTTCTAAAAGAAAGAGACAGATCTCTTGACCCCAGTAATATTTGGAGGACATGCAGGCCTGTCATAACACTCATTGTGATTAACCACACACACACACACACACAAGGGATATAAATAAACTTAAAAATCAAGGTCACAGATGGAGACCAGATTTCAGGTGGTGAGCACATACAGCTGTTTTATTATAAAATTGTGCACCTGAAATTTTTATAATGTTATTAACCAATGTTATTCCAACAAATTAAATAATAAAAAAACTTTAAGATGATATATTGTTGAGGTATATATAATTTTATATATTTTATTTATACCTCATTTTGTATTCTGTTGCTCTTAGCATTATATAAAGTAAGCATTTTTTAAACATGAAAAATACAAATACATATCTCACCATTCTTTACATGTATAATCCAGTGAGTAAATTTATGAAAGTAAACTTATATAGATTATATAAATAAAAAAATTAATATACCATATTTCAGATAGTGTACAAGAATCTGTTAATAGTAATATGTTCTTGATGGTCATAAAAACACTCTGTAAAGCAATTTAACAATTCTTATCAGGAGCCATAAATGTGTTAAAACCTTTGACCCAGTAATATCACTATCCAAAATTTATGTTAAAGGGTTTTCACTACTATGTGATCATATTAGTGAGGCATTAGAAAGACATTATATGTTTAATAATAAAATAATAGTTATATAAATTATGACACAGAAAAAAAGATACTTAAATATCATAGTTATACTTCAACAGCAATGTAGAGAAATAAAAACAGAACAGTTTGATATATTGTAAATTAAATAGACTAGCTGACACTTATATTAAAATATATATATTTTAGACTTGTGTACAGTGTTCAAAAGCTATATAGATACAAATGTGAAATAACAATAAACTATATAATTTTCTCCATTAAATGTGGTTTAACAAAAATAAGAAAGGAAATTTAATAGTACGTAGGCCTGGCGGGGTGTAGGAATGGGCATTATCACATGCTATGTGGGAGGCATAAAATGATACAGGCTTTTGGGGGGTTGGGGACGCAGAAAGTTTCTGCTTTGAGAATCGGGAAATTTCACTCCTAAGAATCTATTCTATAGATAGTCAAACATGGGATGCAAAAACAAACAAACAAAACAACAACTTTCTTGTCAACTTCTAATCGCTGAGCATTATAATCAGGTGGTAGAGTAGGAATATGATTTTTTAAAATTGTTTTCATTTTTAAATTAGAGTTGACTTTCAATATTATATTAGGTTTAAGTGTGTGGCATAGTGGTTAGACATCAATATAACTTATGAAATGATCCCCTCGTATGTCCAGTACCCCCATAGCACCATACATAGTTATTATAATATTATTAAATAGATCGCCTATGCTGTATTTTAGATCCCTGTGACTATTTTCATATGTTTATTGGCCATCTGTATTTCCTCTGCCCATTTTTTAATTACTAGATTATTTGGCTTTTTTTGGTGCTAAGTTATAAGAGTTCTTTATGGATTTTGGATTTTAACCACTTTTTGGATGTGTCATTGGTGAATATGTGCTCCCATTCAATAGGGTGTCTTTTTATTTTATTGATGGTTTCCTTTGCTTTGCAAACACTTTTTAGTTTGATGTAGTCCCATTTGTTTATTTTGTTTGTTTTCCTTGCCCAAGGAGATATCCCCAATATATATGTGTATATGTGTGTGTTTGTATATAAATGTGTGTGTGTATATATTACTAAGAGCAATGTCAAAGAGTATACTGCCTATTTTTTCTTCTAGGAGTTTTATGGTTTTGGGTCTTACATTGAAATCTTTAATACATTTTGAGTTTATTCGTGTAAATGGTGTAAGAAGTGGTCTAGTTTCATTTTTTTTTTGCATGTATCTGTCCAGTTTTCCCAACACCATTTATTAAATAGACTGTCTTTATACCTCATTGTATATTCTTGCCTTCTTTGTCATAGATTAATTGACCATCCTGGCATGGGTTTATTTCTGGGTACTCTATTCCATTGAGCTATATGTCTGTTTATACAACAATACCATACTGTTTTGATTACTGTAACCTTGTAGTATAGTTTGATATTAGGTAGCATGATAAATACAACTCTTTTCTTTTTTCCTTAAGATTGCTGTGGCTACTCAAGGTTTTTTAATGGTTCCATATAAAATTTAGGACCCAAGGTTGCTGGCTCGAGCAAGGAGTTACTCGGTATGCTGAAGGCCCATGGTCAAGGCACATATGAGAAAGCAATTAATGAACTAAGGTGTCGCAACAAAAAACTAATGATTGATGCTTCTCATCTCTCTCTGTTCCTGTCTGTCTGTCCCTATCTATCCCTCTCTCTGTCTCTGTAAAAAAACAAACAAGCAAACAAAAAAACCCCAAAAAACAAATCCTGAGCCCTATCCTTAGGTAATCTCAGGTGTGTTTATATTGAACATTCCTCAAGTAATTCTAGCATTTGCCCAAGACTTAGAACCCTGTTGGTTGCCCTGAGCACCTTGCATATGACACAAATTACAGGAAACCTATCACATCTCATTGTCTAATGCAGCCAAGCAAGTTACTCTGCAGAGTACATTTAGGCTCCTAGATCAGATTCCTTTCCTACCTTGCAAAATCCTCCATGTGATTTTGCAAATGATTCTTTTCTCAGTATCCCTGAGGAAGCAAACTTTTAATATTTATATTATAGTGCAATTTAGTGGGTGATTGAAATTAAGCTCTAGATTCCTCAGACTCATTAACAACTTTCGTTACTGACTGGCTCTGTATTTATACAATCCTCTCTAGCAAATGTTCTCCTTACCTTACTTGTATAATAACCTCTCATCTACTTCAAAGAGACTATATAAAATCATACAAAATTTTATTAGCTTCTGTAAAGCAATATAAAAGCCTGGTGAATGTGTTTTTAAATGGCAGATAATGGTAATTTTACAAATATAATTACCATTTAATGTAGAATTTAATAATATTTTATGGATCCTCAAATATTTTCTATGATATTACTTTGGGTTGGGAGTTTTTCTGTACAGTATCAATTCACAGATAAATTTAATTGTAGAAAATATTCCTCACTATTGCTTGGAGACCACAGTTTCTATATTTAAAATAGCAAAAAAACATATCTCAGAGATACCTATAAAAATATTCAAACCTTTTAAAGTGAAGTTTTCCTTTAAACTTGAAGATGACTCAATCACTAAAGAAAGTATTACAGAAAAAAATCCTACCAAGCAAAAAAGATGGTTTGTATTATGCTAACCCTTATTATTTTCACCTTATTCTGTGCAAGTAGACTTAATTTTCAATGGATAATTCAGACAAGAAATGCAATAAAATATGGATTCTAATCATAAACCGCTAAAAACCAGAACTGTTTAAACAGTATTAATTAAAACACCTTCTTCATTCAATGCTAATTATTAATGCAAATATATTTCATTCGATTATGGCAGCAGCACCTTTAAATGCTTTAAAATCTTTAACAGAATTTTAGCAACTCATTAAGTTTGAGCAATTTATATTCTACCATGTGTGGATAATGTGGTTAGGGCATCTCATTTGAACAGAGCTCTACTATGCTGAACTAAGTGTGTAGGACTATTAATAAACTGCACTGTTCAACATGTACTCTATTTAGAGGCAGTTGGTTAAGGCAACTTCACCACTCTGCGCACAAGGAAACTTTGTACTCAACTGGCGCTGTGCTTGAGAAATTCTCTCCTGTGATTCAACTTATCCTGTTCTCTAGAGGGAGTGGGTTGCAAAACAGAAACTCTGCATGGAGCTAAGAAATGTCTGAATTAATGGCACAGGTGGACCTGTATTATGACCAAAAAAGAAAAGTTTTTATTATAACTTAAATTGTTTTATTTATAATACTTTACTGGGATTTAGAAGAAAGATCTTACATAAACCTGATCTGAGTGTATTAGACATGGAAAACTGTAATGCAAACATGGTTTCAGAGGCCGTATTTATCCTCTCAGATCAGAAAGGCTTTAACAACTCAACAGTAAGAGTTATATTTCTTTGGGCAAGGGACATAAAATACTCCTTGTAAAGGTGGAAGTATCCATTCAATTCAGAATGAAGTCCACTTACATGTTGGCTGAAATTTGATGATATACTTATAGCCCATGAACACTATCTAGTAGAAGTTGAACTATAATTAACTCTTAATACACAAACTCTTAAAGAAAACAAAGTTCTATGAATAATTAGAAAAGGAAGAAATAAAGAGTGAAGACAAACTGTTGTTGGCAATTAACTTGGTCCACTAGTAACAAGAAATAAAAGCAAGTGAGTGATACAGAAACAACCATATTAGAGGCAAATTAGAGGTTTCTAAGATTTTCCGTTAACTAGGTAGTCAAGCTTAACTAGTAAAACATCAAAATACAGCCAAACCTCATTTGGGGGACAGGAAATAAGAGCAGAAATAAACAATGCTCAGTGACTGCCTTGAAAGGCAGGAAAATTTCAGAAGCTGTGTTTAAGGAAACACCCAAAACAGCCATGTGATGGTGACTCATAATGTGTGCACAGAATTCAGCATAGACTAGCCACCTTTTGTCCTTTTTAAATTACTTATTCTAAATACATCTAAAATTTTGTAAAAGGAAAAGGGGGATCATACCTTGTCCTCTTCCTTGCTTCTACTGCCTTATTTTTTACTGTGTTTAGTTATCCCTTAGAGCTAGCTAACCAAATGTAGAAATTCATTCAAGTATCCCTCTAGACTGGAAGTTCTCTAAACATAGCTTAAAAAATACTAATGACTTACTTGTGTGATACCTCCAGTAATCTACTATATTGTTTTAAATTTTACAACATTAAAACATGATTTTGGGGTGTTTTAGAGAAACAAATAGTAATTTATGTCCTATTCTATTGTTGTCCAAAGCCCAGCCAACTCAGTATCCACCGATGGCACATAGGTGTTTTTAAAAAATGTCTTTGAAGGATGGACGATGAGTGGAGTGAGTGTGCAGGGCCACTGGTGTTCAGCGACCAGAAAGGAAGTGATTGCTCGTGAGCTAGGGCAGAGCAGTGGTGATATCACGGAGGGAAGAGAAGAATCAAGGGATATTTAGTAGGCTAACACCTTTAGGGCTGATCAACAATGCCCTCTGGACACATCCCGGAGGACAGGGAAAGGGAGATGAATTGAACAATTCCAGTCTAGCAGCTGGTAGTGATACCACTTACTGGGAGCAGAGGACAATTTTGGAGGGTTCTTTTCGTAGGGACAGTGAATAGATAAATTATGTTCTTTTTACAAGCCAAAATGTTTGGCATATCAAATAAGTTTTACCATCACAGTTTATCAAAAACTAATTCTGCCACCCATGCAAGTTGTTGAGGCAGCTATTTTTAACGGACTCATTGGTTCTTCAAGCATATAATTTCTGAATGTTCCAGCAACATTACGTTTTACATTTGTTGAAAGATTTTTAAAAACTTTTTACTTATTGATATCTTTTTAGAGAAAGAGAGAAAGGGGCAGAGGGAACATCCATTTGTTGTTTAATTCATTGGTGGCCTCTTGTATGTGTCCCAACTGGGGATCAAATAGCAACCTTGGCCCATCGGGAGGACGCTCCGTCCAACTGTGCCATCTGCCCAGGGCTGTCCCCACACCTTTAGACATTTTCCATATTAAAGTGGTTCTCAATGTTCATTAGACATTATACTAGGGGTCCCCAAACTTTTTACACAGGGGGCCAGTTCACTGTCCCTCAGACCATTGGAGGGCCGGACTATAAAAAAAAACTATGAACAAATCCCTATGCAAACTGCACACATCTTATTTTAAAATAAAAAAACAAAACGGGAACAAATACAATATTTAAAATAAAGAACAAGTAAATTTAAATCAAACTGATCAGTATTTCAATGGGAACTATGCTCCTCTCACTGACCACCAATGAAAGAGGTGCCCCTTCCGGAAGCGCGGCGGGGCCGGATAAATGGCCTCAGGGGGCTGCATGCAGCCCGGGCGGTAATTTGGGGACCCCTGCATGATACAATAGACTAGCCTGAGGTGGGCTCAAAAATCACACCAAAGTTCCATACCATAACTTTAAAATCAGAAGCCTAAAGATGAAATCACAGGCACTTTGTAAAAAGTCTTCCAGATAATTCTAACGTGAAATACTCTGACTTGCGCGTGTGTCTGTGCCTCACTATTGGACAGCACCTAGCGGTCAAAGGCTATCTGGTTTTCCCCTTTATACTCCGGGCACCAGGTGAGCACTAAGCACACAATAAATGCCATTCATTCCTACTTCCACTGCAGGTAAATTTTAGAGCTTTCAGATCAGGTTCATTTTTCCCATTCTCTTTCCTTGTTGCCTCGGGGCTCTTCCCTCATAAAGCTAATGAAATGCATTGCTTTCGGGTAAGGACAAATTGATCCAGAACAAAGAAGATTTTGCTTTATGAAGATTTAAAAATAAGCGTTTTTTAAGTCATAGCAGAGATAAAAGTCTGAAAGCCAACACTGTTTTAATTTAACTTATCTTATATATCCAAAATTTACAAAGAACTCATAAAACTCAACAACAAACAAACAAACAATCCAATAAAAAAATGGGAAGAGGACATGAACAGACACTTCTCCCAGGAAGAGATACAAATGGCCAACAGATATATGAAAAGATGCTCAGCTTCATTAGTTATTAGAGAAATGCAAATCAAAACTACAATGAGATACCACCTCACCTCTGTTAGATTAGCTATTATCAACAAGACGGGTAATAGCAAATGTTGGAGAGGCTGTGGAGAAAAAGGAACCCTCATTCACTGTTGGTGGGACTGTAAAGTAGTACAACCATTATGGAGGAAAGTATGGTGGTTCCTCAAAAAACTGCAAATAGAACTACCTTATGACCCAGCAATCCCTCTACTGGGTATATACCCCAAAACCTCAGAAACATTGATACGTGAAGACACATGTAGCCCCATGTTCATTGCAGCACTGTTCACAGTGGCCAAGACATGGAAACAACCAAAAAGCCCTTCAATAGAAGACTGGATAAAGAAGATGTGGCACATATACACTATGGAATACTACTCAGCCATAAGAAATGATGACATCAGATCATTTACAGCAAAATGGTGGGATCTTGATAACATTATAAGGAGTGAAATAAGTAAATCAGAAAAAAACAAGAACTACATGATTCCATACATTGGTGGAACATAAAAATGAGACTAAGAGACATGGACAAGAGTGTGGTGGTTACCAAGGGTGGGGGGGGGAGGGAGGACATGGGAGGGAGGGAGGGAGAGAGTTAGGGGGAGGGGGAGGGGCACAGAGAAAACTAGACAGAGGGTGACGGAGGACAATCTGACTTTGGGCGAGGGGTTTGCAACATAATTTGATGACAAAATAACCTAGACATGTTTTCTTTGAATATATGTACCCTGATTTATTAATGTCATCCCATTACCATTAATAAAAATTTATTAAAAAAAAATAATAATTTAAAAGACCCTTGATTTTGTTACAGTTCTTGGGGGAAGAGTGAGAATTTTGTGTAGAACGAAGGTTTTGCGTACGAGGAACCAGCCTTGGCCTCAGGGGATTGCATTGCAGGAGCCAGGGAGCAGGTATCAGTGAGAAAGGGTGTCAGACTAGTGTCAGGCCCAAGAACAGAACAGCAGGAGATGACAGAAGAAGTAGGAACTGTGATCAGGTGCAATAAATCTTTGAGAAGAGCTTGTACACTTGCCCTGCGACATATTTGTCAGATATTAATCCACGAGCCTGAGCATCACAGAAAGGACTGTGGGCAGTGTCTGGGCAGCTGGAGCAATGGGCTACAGTGTCCACACAGGTCCAGTGGGGCAGAGCAAAAGCGAAGCGGAGTTCGGGATCTGGGAGGGAGCTCAGGAGACCAAAGTGAGGCCATGGATATTGTCCAGCAAATGTCTTAGAACAGAAGCCAAAGCCCAAAGCTTAAAAATAAACAAAAGGCCTACGCCTCAATGAAAGTCAGAGAGGAGTGACTCGGAAGCCGGCAAACCAGACCACACTTCCATTCTCTACCAACCCCTTGCCCAGGTCATAATGATACACATGCCAAAATAACACCCTGAGGGGCAGGAAAGAAACGGGTGAGTCTGAACTCCTTTAATGGTAAACAAACTTCACCTTAATAAGGTAAGATTATTTTAGTGTATTTAATTCCAATGGAATTAAAAGCTTGACAATAAAGTCTGGAAAAAAATTATACCTTTATACACAGCACACGAGACTGTATGCTGTTGTGTTGGACAAATGTCTGAAACATTTTTTAAGTGATACTAAGTTCTGGGCTGTAGGAACAAAGTGAGTAAGTGCGGTTAATAAGTGAATGGACAGGCAATATGAAAAGTGCAAGAGGCACATATTTACATGGTGATAGAAAGTTAAGGTGTGCCTGCTTGACCAGGCGGTGGCGCAGTGGACAGAGCATCATACTGGAACTCAGAGAGCCCAGGTTTAAAACCCCAAGCAAGGTTGCTGGCTTGAGTGGGGGCTCACCAGCTTGAGTGCTGGGTCGCTGGCTTGAGCGTGGGATCATAAACATGACCCCATCGTTGCTGGCATGAGCCCAAGGTCGCTGGCTTGAGCAAGGCATCACTCGCTCTGCTGTAGCCCCCCTCTCCCCAGTCAAGGCACATATGAGAAAGCAATCATTGAACAACTAAGGTGCCACAATGAAGAATTAATGCTTCTCATCTCTCTTCCTCCCTACCTGTCTGTCCCTATCTGTCCCTCTCTCTATCTCTCTCTGTCACAAAAAAAAAGTTAAGGTGTGCCTAACTCTACAGGGGTGTGACATGGGACAGTGGCAGGAGAGGAGGAAGAGGTCAGGAAGCACCTTATAAAGAAGGATGAAAATGGAAGGATGAGATGACATTGGATGCTTGCTGGAGAAAGGTAACACAGACGAGGAGAGTATTCAAGGCAAAAGAACAATGTGCACAAAAGCAAAAGCATGACAACTGAGGGAGAGTGTCATGCACAAGGTATCACACTGACGGAGAGGACAGGAGGACTCAAGAAACGCTTCTGAGGTGGCACAGACTAGGCTTAGCGAATGACTTCACGCGCAGCATTTGGGAGATGTTGTCAGGATGACTGTTGGATTTTGGGTTTGGGGGCATGACTGAGTGGTGACACTATTCACAAGACAAGGACAATAGGAGAAGTCATTATGGAACGAGAGTGTGAAGTTGATGAGTTTAATTTTTTAGACTTGTTGCATTTGAGGGTCTCATGATGCATACAAGCTAAAATATCTGGGAAGCTGTTAGAAACCCTGACATAGAGTTCAGGCAAGGTTTTTACCAGACTATGAATTTGAGATCTACCAGTGGGTGAGCTGTTGAAGCTTTAGGTGAAGATGAGTTTGCTCAGGAAGAATGTATAAACAGACAATGATCCAAAGTGGAATCCTTGAAAAACAAAAACAAACAGTCAAAACAACGTGAAGGGGTGTGCAGACCACGTTCAGAAGATTGAGCAAGAGTGTCTGGGAAGAGAAGGGAAACTGGGAGCCAGGGAAGGAGTGAGACTCACATGAAAATAAGTAATCAAGTGTGTCAGCGCAGGGAACAAGTGGGGAATGAGCAGAATGTCCACATATTTAGCAGAAGGCATTATGCCCTTAGGAAGAACAGTTTCAAAGAAATAGTGGGAGTGAAACTCAAAAAACATGGGTTAAAGACCAACTAGAAAATGAGGAAGTGTAGACTTCTTGTCTAAAGCAGCATGACTGAACAATGAGAGAGGGGGTGAGGAGTATAAATAGCAGGGCAAGCAGGCGAAGCTGCATTACTGACCAAACAAGTTAGCAAGGAAACAGAACACGCAGAACTCACCACTCTGTGAAATTTAATTCTCCATTAATGGCTGGGTTGGGCATATATTTCTAAAGGAGTTAACTCCAGATGCCAAATTTGAGAATGTGGGCTTTTTTCATTATCATTCATTCATTCATTCATATTCTGTAGTTACGGATGTGTTGTTGCAATATATTTACATGTGATTTTACTAGTTAATGTCTACAAATACCCCATATATCTTTAAAAATAGTGGGTAAATAATGATGTAGAAATTCACCAACATCAAAATGTATGGTTCAAAACCATTTTCCAAAGATTCAGTAAATTCCAAATCGCTGAGATCTAACCACATGGCATATATATATATTTTTGAAAACCCACTAAATATAAGACAACTTATCCAAATCATCCTCTAAAATGTTGACAATTTTGTAACTTTCAAAGGGATTAAATGAATAATTTTACCATTTCATGTTTTAGGTTGAGGAGGTTACATTGCCGGATCTAGGGGGTATTTACTATAGTCTAAAATCCTATCATAGTAAATGTTTTTAAGGTATATGGTATATCATATTAATAATAGTGATTATTTATTAGAAAAGCAAACTTCCCTCAAACATAATCAAGTTATAAGATTTAGGTTATATCCATAACCTTGGTGCTGGGCCATCTGGTTTTACTTGGGAGACAGCTTTAGATGTTTAACCTACCTTTCTCATACCTGAGTAATCAAGCAAACATGAAGAAATTGCACTGGTTTCCTTTTGTGCTGTCTAATGCAGAGAGTGGTCACAAAATTCTTCACTCAAATTAAAATGTTATGGTAGAGAAAATTTTGGTTCCATACCTTCTCTGTTTACTCTAACACACCCCAAAAATAAAGTCCCCAAGATAACTCTAAGATATCATCACCATTTAGTAACTTTTGGCGACATACCAACTGGTTAAAGGTTAGTTAACATAAAGACAGATCACATGGGTATTTGTTCCAATGTGCTTAGTAACACAATGCTCGATTCCTACCGGGGTATCCCTCTGGGGTGTAGAAAACTTCCACTACAGAAGAGACAATCAAACTCTAGTATCTCTGCAACATAATCATTCCAAATGTCTCTAACCAGGCATGAAAGCAGGTGACAACTTGAAAGTTATTAGGGATAATTAACTATATAAAATAAAGCTAATTCACTTTTAAAAAGATGAGGGTCCTTGAACCTTCTAATAGAGACTTTGTCCCTTTTTTATGGACCTGAAATCATGGGTCGAACTCCCACAGGCAGGCGTTACCTATGGGGAGAGAGCATATGTTACTAGAATGACAATCTACCATAGCACCCAAATATCAGCTCCTGTGGAAACTCAATTAATACTTGTTCAACAAAATAAAGGTAGTACTGCTTTCAGGGAATCCTAAACCAGATTAGACATATTCAATTCTGAATTCAGGAGATTCTGAAACTACAGGATAGTTTTTATTTATTGATTTGAGAGAGAGAAACATCAATTTGTTATTCTACTTATTTACACTGTTATTGGTTGATTCTTCTGTGTGCCTTGACCAGGGATCAAACCCACAACCTTGGCATCCTGAGACAATGTCCTAACCTACTGAGCTACCCAGCCAGGGCCAAAAGATAGTCTTTTATAGAGCCACACCATTTTCTATACTAACAAGTTCACTTAGTGTAGTGAAAAGGATGTGGACTGGGAGTAGAAAACCCCAGATCCTAGCCCAGGTCACCACTCATTGTAACAATGCAAGTGACTTGCTCATACACTATAAGGCTTTTTTCCTCTTGTGAAACTGGGATGATGACTGCCATTTTTAGATGTGAATGTGTCAGATGAGATTGAATCATAGCCAGCGAAGGTTAAAAATGTCATTAGAAACCAGGGTCAAGATGAAAAAATAAATAAGGAAGTTAAGGCTAGAAGAAGTTAATGACTTGCTCAAGATCAAAGAGCAGTTAGTTGGAAAGCTGAATTCAACACTATTCATGATTAAGAGATTGTAGTATTTATAGAGCAATTACATTTCCCATAAGTGTTTTTTTTTAATATTTTCAAGTAATGGCAGTGACAAATTGCATTATCAGTGGGGAGTGCCTCTCATTTAGGGGCCCTGATTAGAGACCATCTAATCAAATACCCAGCTTTTATAGGCGAGAATCTGAGATTGCAGTAAACTTAGATAAAAAATGAAGTCCCTTTTCTATGAAAAAATACCATCTTATATGTAAAACTACTTTATAAAAGGATAAATAAAGGTCTTTAAAATATAAATGGTTGTCAATACAGTAAGGTCGCAGGATACAAAATCAACATACAAAAGTCCATAGCCTTTCTATATGCCAACAATGAAATATTAGAAAACGAACTCAAAAAAATAATCCCCTTCACGATTGCAACAAAAAAAAATAAAATACCTAGGAATAAACATAACAAAGAATGTAAAGGACCTATATAATGAAAACTACAAGGCATTGCTAAGAGAAATAGAAAAAGACACAATGAGATGGAAAAATATTCCTTCTTCTTGGATAGGAAGAATAAATATAATTAAAATGGCCATATTACCCAAAGTAATATATAAATTTAATGCAATTCCCATCAAAATTCCTATGACATTTTTAAAGAAATGGAACAAAAAATCATAAGATTTATATGGAACTATAAAAAACCCCGAATAGCTAAAGCAATCCTAAGGAAAAAGAATGAAGCTGGGGGCATTACAATACCTGACTTTAAACTATATTATAGGGCCACGATCATCAAAACAGCATGGTATTGGCAGAAAAATAGACACTCAGACCAATGGAACAGAATAGAAAGCCCAGAAATAAAACCACATATATATGGTCAAATAATCTTTGATAAGGGGGCCAACAACACAAATGGAGAAAAGAAAGCCTCTTCAACAAATGGTGTTGGGAAAACTGGAAAGCCACATGCAAAAGAATGAAACTCGACTACAGCCTGTCCCCGTGTACTAAAATTAATTCAAAATGGATCAAAGACCTAAATATAAGATCTGAAACAATAAAGTACATAGAAGAAGACATAGGTACTAAACTCATGGACCTGGGTTTTAAAGAACATTTTATGAACTTGACTCCAATGGCAAGAGAAGTGAAGGCAAAGATAAATGAATGGGACTACATCAGAATAAAAAGTTTTTGCTCAGCAAGAGAAACCGATATCAAAATAAACAGACAGCCAACTAAATGGGAACTGATATTTTCAAACAATAGCTCAGATAAGGGCCTAATATCCAAAATTTACAAAGAACTCATAAAACTCAACAACAAACAAACAAACAATCCAATAAAAAAATGGGAAGAGGACATGAACAGACACTTCTCCCAGGAAGAAATACAAATGGCCAACAGATATATGAAAAGATGCTCAGCTTCATTAGTTATTAGAGAAATGCAAATCAAAACTACAATGAGATACCACCTCACCCCTGTTAGATTAGTTATTATCAATAAGACGGGTAATAGCAAGTGTTGGAGAGGCTGTGGAGAAAAAGGAACCCTCATTCACTGTTGGTGGGACTGTAAAGTAGTACAACCATTATGGAGGAAAGTATGGTGGTTCCTCAAAAAACTGCAAATAGAACTACCTTATGACCCAGCAATCCCTCTACTGGGTATATACCCCAAAACCTCAGAATCATTGATACGTAAAGACACATGTAGCCCCATGTTCATTGCAGCACTGTTCACAGTGGCCAAGACATGGAAACAACCAAAAAGCCCTTCAATAGAAGACTGGATAAAGAAGATGTGGCACATATACACTATGGAATACTACTCAGCCATAAGAAATGATGACATCAGATCATTTACAGCAAAATGGTGGGATCTTGATAACATTATAAGGAGTGAAATAAGTAAATCAGAAAAAAACAAGAACTACATGATTCCATACATTGGTGGAACATAAAAACGAGACTAAGAGACATGGACAAGAGAGTGGTGGTTACCAGGGGTGGGGGGAGGGAGGACGCAGGAGGGAGGGAGGGAGAGAGTTAGGGGGAGGGGGAGGGGCACAGAGAAAACTAGACAGAGGGTGACGGAGGACAATCTGACTCTGGGTGAGGGGTATGCAACATAATTTAATGACAAGATAACCTAGACATGTTTTCTTTGAATATATGTACCCTGAATTATTAATGTCATCCCATTAACATTAATAAAAATTTATTTAAAAAATAAAATAAAATAAAATATAAATGGTTGGAAGGAAAGTTGAGATAGGCAATTATTGTGCTTTGAGATACTCTAAATGTTGTCTCTGTTTTTGAAACTGTGTGACTTGATGACATTTGTGGTTATCTATTTGTTTAAGTTATGGTTTTGGTTGTGACACTGAGAATTACACTTTGGACATATTATGATCTTACCTATCCACACAAGCTGGTGTGAGCTGAATTATATATCAGGGGCAATAAAACTATAGGTGTACCCTAATTTAGAGAAAGCAATGAAGCTTATAGCTTGGGGTCATTTTCCAAACCATTTATAACCTCAGCACATTTCATCTTTGTGCTGTTGCTAAATTAATAATGCTTAAACAGAACTTTGTATACTTCATTTTCAAAACCCTTAGTGTCCCTTCTCTATGTATATAAAATAAACTCTTTGGCCTCTGTCTAATGCTTTTCCTCAAAGTACTGCCCAAGGAGAGGCAATAAAGCAAAATACCCTGGTGGGAATCAAACGCCACTGTCCTAGGGTCTAATTCTGGTTCCCCTTGAGCTAGTTCCACAGTCAGTCCTCAAGCCTGATGTTCACTGAAACAGTACAGGCCATCACGTCTCGGTATAATGCTCAGCCCAGAAATGCTAGCGATGACCCTGAGGTGCTGAACTATGAGGTGTGATGATAATGACAATTATGAAGAAAAGGAGGCCATCATAAACGTGCTCTGTTTTGCACGTGGGTTTTCAGCGTTAGGAAGTGCCCTTTCTTTCTACTCTTTAAAACCTTACAGAGTTGTAGAGACACAACTTAAATTCTACCTACTGGAATCTACCACAAGACCCCGCAATAATAATTCTTTGTCACAACAATAATTTGTAAGTATACCTGACAGTAGAGAGAGATGTCTCTTCTCCTGAAATAAGTCAGATATAATATACCATTTACCATCACATTAAGATGACACCTGATATTTGACCTTGTGCTTGTTTCTTTAATAATCCTAAGATAATTAAAAAGTGTGGAAATAGTATAGGCTGTGTGTGTGTGTGTGTGTGTGTGTGACAGACATTGCCTAAACCTCTTCAGGTAGACTGTTTGGACTCATACTGTGTCCACTTAAACTTCTAGAACCTTTGCTCTCTGGGGGAATCCCTTTTCCCCTCAGGCAATGTTTTCCCATACACATTTAGAGAGGAAAATAATTAGAGGAAGTGCTGTTCAGCGAGAAGGGGAAATATATAAAAATTATTCAATTTCTATTCTATAGTAGGAAGAACTAAATCACTACTCCACTCTAAAACATTCAAGCAAAATAAAAACTCTGAAGTCCCACTTTATGTCATTTAAATACTAGCCAGGCCCTGACCGGTTGGCTCAGCGGTAGAGCGTCGGCCTAGCGTGCGGAGGACCCGGGTTCGAGGACCCGGGTTCGATTCCCGGCCAGGGCACACAGGAGAAGCACCCATTTGCTTCTCCCCCCCTCCGCCGCGCTTTCCTCTCTGTCTCTCTCTTCCCCTCCCGCAGCTAAGGCTCCATTGGAGCAAAGATGGCCCGGGCGCTGGGGATGGCTCTGTGGCCTCTGCCTCAGGCGCTGGAGTGGCTCTGGTCGCAACATGGCAACGCCCTGGATGGGCAGAGCATCGCCCCCTGGGGGGCAGAGCATCGCCCCTGGTGGGCGTGCCGGGTGGACCCGGTCGGGCGCATGCGGGAGTCTGTCTGACTGTCTCTCCCTGTTTCCAGCTTCAGAAAAATGAAAAAAAAAAAAAATACATACATACATACATACATACTAGCCAGTTCCTCATATGATAGGATTGCATCCCATATAAACACAACGTCTCTCCAGGGTGTGGAAAAAGTGGTTATGTTCCATGATACCTGTAGCAGGTTTGATCTGAAGACAATTCACTTTCGTTTTATGTTTATATGTGCATATAAAACTCACAGTGCCAAGGTCAATGATGAAGCAGTCGCCTTTGTTGAAACTGCGCCAGCTCAGGGGAACTTCTGTGGCCCTGACCACTCGGCGACCCTTCACGTGCAGGAGCCTCTGGGCCCTCAGGTCATTGGTGACAACGTGATTTAGTCCAGACGCCACGCCGCCAGCCTAATCAAGGGGAGAGGATGGAAAATCAAACGAAACAGATGAAGCTTCTAACTAGACACAGCCATGTATGAAACCGCAGGTGTTTGTCCCCAAACAGCCTGGGAGCGAAGATAAAAAGGCCACCTCACTGCCTGTGAAAAATAAAATGAGAGAATTCTTTAGCAAATCAACGGGTTTTTCAAAACAATATTTAGGCTCTTTCACCTTCCTATTTCAGCATTCAATTTAATATTGCAAATATTTCCTGAGAATCTTTAGTGTCTAAAACCTGCTGGATAAACAAAAAGAGGCTGTAGCTCTGGCCCTTTGGGAGCTAACTATTCTCAAGTCATGGAATGAGCAGGTGGACAGGGATTTCAAGGGGAAAGGTAGCAGGAGGTTGGAGGGGAAACAGAACAAGGACAGACTGGAGCGCCCAGAGAACGAGGCACCCCTAGTGCCCACTGTCCCGGCGTGAGGACAGGGAAGGAGAGGGAAGTGCTGGCCAAAGATGGGCTGCTCCGATTTATGGCCCTCGTTTTCACATTTAAATAAATCACCTATCTTATTTATTTATTTTTTGATAAAAAAAAAGTTTACTAAATATGCCAGAATGAGGTATTTATAGTCTACACAAGGAGAAAGGAAGAATCTTGGTTGCACATTCCTACCCCAGAACAAAACGTGAAAAAATACCACATTAAATTAAGAAATGCTGAAAAAAAATATTAACTGTATCAAGTTCATTTTCTTGCATTATTTGATTTCAGCTTTTATCTTTTCACTTTTTTTCTAATTAAATATTAGGAACAATAATCTTTATTAATTATGAGGTAATGTGTATAATAAAGATGCAGTACAAACAGATCTCTCACTTATCAATCAAAGGCCTACTGTACTATACTTGTACTATGGTACAAGAAATAAGCAGTATAAGAAATATAAAGTAATCCAACTATTCCATTTATTACATAGACATATTCAGTGAATCCACAAAAGGAGGTTAAGCTGCATATGTAATCATCAGCCCATTCTTTGTATTTCCATTGACTTTCACTTCTTCCCATTCTCCAGGAAAAGGCCCTCATGAAGAGAAGGGTTTTGTCACTATGGGCTAAATGTTGACTTCAGGACAATTATAACCCCCAATTTCTTTTAAAGATTTTTTTAAAAATGTATTCATTTTAGAGAGGAGAGAAAGGGAGGGAGGAGCAGGAAGCATCAACTTCCATATGTGCCTTGACCAGGTAGCCCAGGGTCTCAAACCAGAGACCTCAGCATTCCAGATTGACACTTTATCCACTGTGCCACCACAGGCCAGGCTATATCTCAAATTTTAAGAAATATATAATAATTTCCCAGTCCATAATTGTACAAAGATTACCATGTTTATTGACTGAACAAACTAAGTATTATATAATAAAAATAAATATAAGTTTTCATCACATATATGCTGTTCTAGGGCATTTTCATTTTTTTCAGTAAGTACATTGTGATCTAATGAAAAAACAGTATAAGAACACTGTAACCTGGAAATAAAGTATAAAATACAGACTAGACTGAGGATACATATACAAACAACATTTGGGCTAATTGCATATGGTGAACTATCAGAATAATATATAGTTTATGAACATTCAACAGTATTTTAAAAACTAATTTTGTCTCTAACATTTGATGTCAAAAATGCATAAAAGAAAAGGTAAGTTTTATATCTGTCTGTATCAGACAGTAAGTAGTCCTGAGAATACTGTTTGAATCAAGCCTAGAAACTCCCTGTCTCTTCCTCCCTATTCACCAGAATGAAAACAAGGTGGATGTTTTTATTCAGCAAGATCCTCTAAATCTGTGGCACCATAAATGCACTTTTCTTGGCTGACAGCTGTCAGATGGTTGCGATTACAATCATGGCTGAGGGCTGGGTGTTCTTGACCTTGGGAAATGTGTGATTAACCAGAGATTTGATATGAGATAGCCGTGGTAACTAATAGTCCTCCCAATGCCTAAAACACTTCAGAGAGAAAAAGACCTCAAGTCAGTGAAATGACATGAGAAGATGCCTTTAATGTTTCCTAGCTGAGTTTTTATATGACATATAACAATGTGGTTGTTGCTGACTTGGTAACAGTAGGCTTTGCCAAGTTTTTCCTATTTCAAATAAACATAAAAGTATTTTGTCTTGACATTTCAAACAGGTATTTATGTTGAGAGCACCCCAGTGTAATGATTACTAGCTTAGGCACTGGGGTGAGATGATCAACCACTCACATAGCTGCTGTTAGACCATGGCAAGTTACATAGCCTGTCTAAACATCCGTTTACTTATTTTAATAGAGTGATAATGATAGAAACCACTCCATAGGGCTGTTATTTAAATTTAATGAGATAATATTCATGAAGTGCTTAGCATATTGCTATAAGCATGAAAATAAGGATAACATAATAATCTTTGCTATTCTGGGTAGAAGATTATCTCTGCTTCTACATTTCCTATCAAGTATTGTTGCAACCGCAACATGTCACCTGCTCAATGTCTCTCACGATAAGATAGTGAACTGATTTTTTTGCTGATAAATTTGACCTCTATTTGCAACTATCCTGTTTCTAAAAAAAAAAAAAAAAAAAAGCTGACTCATAGTGGTTTTAATGTATAAGATTAGGAGATATTCTTTCAATAACTGTAAAATTACTTTTATCATGGCCACTTTTAAATATGTATCCTGAAGTTTGATGTCAGAAGTTCTGCAAATAGCCAGGATTGCTAATAACATCAGTTTCTACTGATTGTGCATATGCAATATAGGTATTTGTTATTTAATTCAATTCTTTTTTTTTTTTTTTCTGAAGCTAGAAACGGGGAGATTAAGTCAGACAGACTCCCGCATGAGCCTGACCGGGATCCACCCGGCACGCCCACCAGGGGGCGACGCTCTGCCCACCAGGGGGCGATGCTCTGCCCACCAGGGGGCCATGCTCTGCCCCTCCGGGGCATCGCTCTGTTGCAACCAGAGCCACTCTAGCGCCTGGGGCAGAGGCCAAGGAGCCATCCCCAGCGCCCGGGCCATCTTTGCTCCAATGGAGCCTCAGCTGCGGGAGGGGAAGAGAGAGACAGAGAGGAAGGAGAGGGGGAGGGGTGGAGAAGCAGATGGGTGCTTCTCCTTGTGTGCCCTGGCCGGGAATCGAACCCGGGACCTCTGCACGCCAGGCCGACGCTCTACCACTGAGCCAACCAGCCAGGGCCTAATTCAATTCTTAACCATCACAACACTTATATGAAGAAGGCATTGTTATACCCATTGCACGTTTGAGACAACTGAGCACAGAGAGCTGACATGTTTGCCCTGAGGCAACCCGCAACACGGGGCAGCAGGGGCTCCTAACCAGTATGAGGCACAGCCCATACTTTAGTAACTGCAAGACTCAGCTTTTCCAAATGCTGGGCTCACAGGGCTTTCAGGATCCTGTGACATAAACTCTCGTAATTCATGCGTATTAAGTAAAATGAGAGGTAATATTGTAGTTCCATATTAGGGAGGCTGATACCCTAGAGTGGAAAAGCGATTTCAAGAGATATGAGGACTTGTAAGTGCTTTGTCCTGATCTCAATGGCATCACAAATTATTCAACTAAACCTCAGAACAGGTAAGAGTGAAAATAAAGCCTAGCATCAAAACCCTATGAAAATGTAGTATATATTCAGAATTTTAGCCTAGCTCTTAGGTTTTAGGTCTTCACTAAGCTAATAGGTTTAGGAAGAGTAGTGAAGTCTGCAGAACACCTATTGGGAGCATGTTTGATTTTTTTTTTTTTTTTTTTTTTTTTTTTGTATTTTTCCGAAGTTGGAAACAGGGAGAAACAGTCAGACAGACTCCCGCATGCGCCCGACCGGGATCCACCGGCACACCCACGGGGGGGGGGGGGGGGGGGGCGATGCTCTGCCCCTCCGGGGCGTCGCTCTATTGCGACCAGAGCCACTCTAGCGCCTGGGGCAGAGGCCAAGGAGCCATCCCCAGCGCCCGGGCCATCTTTTCCTCCAATGGAGCCTCGGCTGCAGGAGGGGAAGAAAGAGACAGAGAGGAAGGAGAGGGGGAGGGGTGGAGAAGCAGATGGGCACTTCTCCTGTGTGCCCTGGCCGGGAATCGAACCCGGGACCCCTTGCACACCAGGCCGACGCTCTACCACTGAGCCAACCAGCCAGGGCTAGCATGTTTGATTTTGAAAGAATTGCTTTTAAAATGTTTGTCCAGGGAAGGTATGGGAACACTCCTGGGACAGGCGGGATGGTGAAGGGTAGCCAGTCTGAAAGGTCACTGCGAGATATCACCAAAGAGCTATCCCTTACTGAAAATTATACAGACAGAACTACTTAACATTTTGTTTCAGTTTTTCTTTAATTTTCAAGAATAAAGCCATTTGATGATTATTAGTGTTTCAGGCCAATACACATAAATTATGTATATGTGTTTATGTGCCAGGGTATGTGCATTTGAATTTGTGAGGCAAACCACACATATTCAACTCAATGTTTTCATCTGTATCCTTCCAAAGATTGAACCATACCATATGAAAGTGTATGTATTAGCTGAATTTATAATTCAGTGTAATACACTAATTATAATACAGTAATACACTAATTTATAATATAGTGTATTAAGATATTCTAAAATAATTGGGATTCCCATGTCATGGGTTTTTTACAGAAAATACAGAGATTCTTTAGAATAACACAAACAAAAACTGTTAATACCCAATCTGCCAGTATTTAATTATTAAAGTAATTTTACTTAAATAATTTCTTATAACAATATAATTAAAAGCTCTTAACTTTATGAAAAATCAACCTATTAAATGAAATCAAATCAGAATAGTTTATTGCCCCATACATTCCACAATCATTTACTGAGCACTTACTATGTGTCCACTGGTGATTTACCAGTGAACAAAACATCAAAACAAAAACAAAACAAAAAACTCTGCCCTCGATGAGACTTTCATTCTATGAGGACATGAGGTGTGGATGGACAGGAAGAGAAGGAGATCAAAACAAAAACTATTGAGAGAGCTTCTTACCCTGTATTTCAGACCTCCTTTGAAATAGCCCACAAATTCAGTGGACTCATAGCCCTGAAGTTCTCGACTCTGGACTGGTTTACCACCCAAATAGTCATCCATCTGCACAGTAAAGATGGCGGCCGCTGTGCTTTCATCCTGGGTACACTCTCTTCCTGAAACAGCAAATGATAGCGCCTCATTTATCAAGCAAGGAAAAGGGTTACAGCAGAGTTTCTGATATAAAACAACAACAACAAAAAACCCTTATGATTGTCTTTGAATTATAAATCAACACAACAAAATCTTCTTCAACAGAACAATCTGTTAGTGAAAATGATGTAATATAAAATATTGTGTCGCTAATAACAAATAATTGTTTTTTTTCCTGCTGTCCAATTCTTTTTAAAATTAAAAACAAAACAAAAACATGTCTGACTGTGCTCAGGAAGAGATAATAATATTTCTAGTAGGATTCAGATTCATTTGGTCCATAAGCTCAGGCTATGAAAACATTTTCCCATTGTTATAGTATTTTTTTTTTTTGAACAGAGACAGAGACTGAGAGAGGGACAGATAGGGACAGACAGACAGGAAGGGAGAGAGATGAGAAGCATCAATTCTTCATTGTGGCACCTTACTTGTTCATTGATTGCTTTCTCATATGTGCCTTGACCGGGGGGCTACAGCAGACTGAGTAACCCCTTGTTCAAGCCAGCGACCTTGGGCTCAAGCTGGTGAGCCTTGCTCAAACCAGATGAGCCTGCATTCAAACTGGCGACCTCGGGGTTTAGAACCTCGGTCCTCGGCGTCCCAGTCCAATGCTATATCCACTGTGCCACTGCCTGGCCAGGCTATTTTAGTCTATATTAGCATGAATACTTAGGCATCCAATATGTCAATATGTTAGTATTTGTAAAGGCTATACACATTGTAGGCCATAGCTAAACGACTTCTGAAGAGATAGTGGTTGCTAGAATGGGAAATGAAGATAGCTTGACCTTATCCTTATATTTGAGTCCCAATATCCCCACTTCCTACTTTAATGGCGTATTTTCTGAAGGAAAGGGGAGAGTAAAAGAATTAGCATGCCAACACCTACTGACTGTTAAGGTATGTATTGCTATCCCAGGAATTTAACACACAACACATTTAAGTTTTACAGCTGTAACCTAGATCCCATCCAGGCAAACTCACTCACTGACATAGAAACACCAGCTCTGAAGAACCAGTGTCTTCAGTGTACACAGAAATCAAAGCCAGTCCTGAGGAAAACTAAAAAAAAAAAAAAAAAAGTTTTTAAGACAGAGGCAGAGACAGACAGGAACGGAGAGAGATGAGAGCATCAAGCTATAGTTGCAGCCCTTTAGTTGTTCATTGATTGCTTTCCCATACATGCCTTGATGGGGTGCATGCAGGAGAGAAGGGCTCCAGCCGAGCCAGTGACCCCTTGCTTAAGCCAGCAACCTTGGGCTCAAGCCAGCGACCTGGAGGTCACATCTATGATTTCACCCTCAAGCCGGCGAACCTGGGTCCTCAGCATCCCAGGTAGATGCTATATCCACTGTGCCACCACCTGGTCAGGCAGGAACGTAAACTTTACAGAAGACACTTTAACATCCTTGCTACATCTGAGCTGTGTGAAAGTCATAAATGGATGTAAAAATAGTAATAGCTAACATTTATACACTTATAGTATCCCTGGCTATGGGCCAGACACTTTGCCGGGGTTTTATATGGATGATCTCATTGAACACCTAAGCAACACCATGCAGTAGAAACTACGTTCCACCATATTAAAACAGTGAAGTGGAAGCTGAGAGAGACCAAATACCTTCACTGAGGTCATAAAGCTGACCTTTGGTAGAACACCTCCCAGAGCCAGTTTCCTGGGACTCTGAAGTACAGACTCTTAGAAGCTACAATACTAGGTTTTTTATGTATATATTCAAAGTCTTATTAGCAGTAAAATTTTATGTCAATAGGGTTATGTTATTTTCCTTCATGAATAATTGATACATAAAAGTTTAGAAGCTATAAAAATATTACAGTTCACCTGAAACACCAATTAAGAATGTTTACCAAAGTTGAAAAAGGATCTCAGTCAGCTATACTAAAGAAAATATTGGATTTCTTTCAATTCCTCTTGTCCTCAAAGGGGACCTCTAAAGTAAGTATCTTCTCCATGAAGAAGACAGTAGCTAGAAGAGTATTTGACATGATATATATTTTCTAAAGTTTTTGAAGTCAAAGGAGATTATGTAACACAGATAAAAACACACAAGCAGTTTTGAGTCCTTTCAAAGGACTCCATGTCATTCTTACACTCACTTTCCCATCCATAAATGCTAATAAAGGTATAGATTTGTACAGTGATGCTTTAAAAGGAAAAATTAAATCAAGGTTAATACCAAGCCCTTAAGGATGATATGTTTGACAAACGTTCTTACTTGAGTACAAGTTGAAACCTGAGTCTCTTTAGGTAAATGTAAGTACACAGGCATGCAATTAATGAATGGACTGGAAGTGAGTTAATTAAATTATACTATCACTGGTTGATGTTTATGTACTGTTTATGCCAGGGAATATCAGTATGAATAAGTCAGAGTCCTTGCTCTAAAGAGGTTGGGAAATCTTTAATGAAAAGCCAATAGCCATCTTTGAATGTGAAAACCAGAATCAAATTCAGTTGTTGTATCATGATGAAATTCTAGCAAGTACTTAGAAACTTAAGTACTTTGCTTCATTTGTTTTCCCTATGCTAATTTTATTGACGTTGCTTTGTGTTGTTTTTATACTGTATTACATTATCATATATATGCTGTAAACTTCCTAAAATTGTTTTGGGGATGTGACTTTATATGTAAAACATAGATTAAAAGGGAGGTTGAATAACTAGGTTAATCAAGGAACCACTCATAATTTTTTAAGAAAAGAACTCTTACCAAGTTAGGAATGCAGGGGAACATACTCAACTTGATAAAGCGCATCAATGAAGAGCTCACAGCTAACATAGTTCTTACTGGTGAAAGACTGGATACTTTCCTTTAAGACTGGGAACAAGGCAAGGCTGTCTGCTCGCACCACTCTTACTCCACATTATACAAGAAATTCTAACCACTGCAATGTGCTAGAAAGAGAAAAGCACAGAGATTGGAAAAGAAGAAATAAATGTTTTTATTTATAAATGAGAGGATTGTCTACCTAGAGAATTTTTAAAAATCTACAAAATAAATAAATTTTTATAAACTTCCTGGTCCTAGCCAGTTGGCTCAGTGATAGAGTGTTGGCCTGGAATGTGGATATCCCAGATTCAATTCCCGGTCAGGGCACACAGAAGAAGTAACCATCAGCTTCTCCACCCCATCTCTCCCCCTTCTTTCTCTCTTCCTCTCCTGCAGCCATGGCTCAACTGGTTTGAGTGCATAGCCTCAGGCTCTCAGGATGACTTTGTGGAGCTTCCACCTCAGGTGCTAAAAATAGCTTGGTTGTAAGCATGGCCCCAGATGAGCAGAGCAACGACCCAAACAAGGGTTGCCAGATGGATCCTGATCCCGGGTCAAGGCACATGTGGGAGTCTTTATCTCCCTTCCTCTCACTTGGAAAAGAAGAAAACAACAAACAAACAAAAACACCTCCCAAAATAAGTGCATTCAGCAAAATTGCAAGATAAAAATTAATGATAACAAAAGGCAGTCCCATTTTTATATAGAAGCAATGCACATGAAAAAATTAAAATTATAAGCACCATACCATTTATGATAATGCCAAAAAAACTAAGGTATACATTTAATGATACAGGTACATGATCGATATGCTAAAAATTAAAAAATGGTGTTGAAAAGAAACAAAGACCTTAATAAATATAAAGACATAGTGTCATGGATTCTAAGACTCAATGTACTGCCTGACCTGGGGTGGTGCAGTGGATAAAGCATTGACCTAGAACACTGAGGTTGCCGGTTTGAAACCCTGGGCTTGCCTGGTCAAGGCACATGTGGGAGTTGATGACTCCTGCTCCTCCCCTGCTTCTCTCCCTTTCTCTCCTCTCTAAAATAAATAAGTAAATCTTGAAAAAAATAAGACTCCATATACTCAAGATGTCAGTTTCTCTCAAATTGATCAGTAGGCTTAATGCTATTTCTAGCAAAATCAAAGCAAAGATTATTAGAGTATATGAGCCTATTATAAAATTTATAAAATTTTAGACCCTAGAATAGCTAAAATAACAGACAAACAAAACTAATCTAGGAAAAATTACTCGATTTGACATTAATGTCCACTAAACAGCTACAGTAATTAAAACAGTGTGGTATGGATGCAAAGATAGACACGCAGATCAGTAGACCACGTTTCCCCCAATGGTAACATTGTATAAAAATGTCCTGTAGTTTAGTATATTACACTATACTAAAGTATTTATATAATCATGTAAGTATAGTTCAGCACTGACTTCCACAATCGGGATTGACAGTGATACAAGGCACTTATTTTTTCACATTTCCCCAAACTTACTTGTTCTCATCTGTGTATTTGTACATTTAATTCTACATAATTTTATCACATGTGTATATCCACCTTACTGTAAAAATATTGTATAATTCCATCACCCCAAAATCCCTTACGTTGTCCTTTTATAACGACATCTTCCTTCCCCCTGTGTCACCCTGACCTTGCTCTATCCCTAACCTCTGGTAACAACAAATCTAAAACTTTGTCATTTCTTTTTTTTTTTTTTAATTTTTTTTATTTATTCATTTTAGAGAGGAGAGAGAGGACAGAGAGAGAGGGGAGAGGAGCTGGAGGCATCAACTCCCATATGTGCCTTGACCAGGCAAGCCCAGGGTTTCGAACCAGCGACCTCAGCATTTCCAGGTCGACGCTTTTATCCACTGCGCCACCACAGGTCAGGCAACTTTGTCATTTCAAAAGTGGTATATATCAATAAGTAAAATCGCACAGTATAGAACATTTTGGCATTAGGTTTTTTTTCTCACTCGGCATAATTGCCTGAGCATTTATTTGCCTTTCTATATCAAAAGTTTGTTCCTTTTTATTGTTGAATAGTAGTCCTTGATACTGATGTGCCTCGATCTGTTTAACCAGTCACCTGCTGAAGGACACTGGAGCTGATTCAAGTTTTTGACTATCAAATAAAGCTGCTACAAATACTTGTGTATAGGGTTTTACATAAATATAAATTTCATCTCTCTGGAATAAATGTTCATGAATGCAATCCCTGGGTCATATGGTAGTTGCACATTTAATTTTGTAAAAATAAAACTGTCAAACTTTTCCATAATAATTGTACCCCTCTTTTTATATCCCCCCAAAGCAATAGAGAAAAGTCCAGTTTCTCAGCATTCATCCCAACCTTTGTGTTAAGTTCCTTGTGTTGTATGTTGTACATTGTAATTCAATTCTTTGGATTCCCAGTGCCTTACATAGAGCATAGCACAGACTAATTGTACCTCGAGTGTTTGATGCTCTCAAGTATATCTATGTAAAGTTTAAAACTGGCAAGGCAAAATGGTGGACGTTTGTAGCATAGGTCTCGGGTGTGACAGGCAGTAGCTTCATCAGCTAGCCTTGTTCTCAGACATGATGCTATAACCCAAGAACGCGGATGCATTTAAACCACTAGCCACAAGAACGCGGATGCATTTAAACCACTAGCCACAAGAACGAGGATGCATTTAAACCACTAGCCACAAGAACGAGGATGCATTTAAACCACTAGCCACAAGAACGAGGATGCATTTAAACCACTAGCCACAAAGCTGAGATGTTTAGGAAAGACTAATGCAATACTTTCAGTCATGTGCAACAAATTCTTACTTTGTAAATAAAAAGAAAAGTAATGAAATAAGCTGAGATATGCAAGAGTATTATTGAAAGACAATGAAAGAGACAGCAGGAAAGATGACTCTATTCTCCTATTATATGTCCCATTTCTTCCTTTTTTCCCTTTATTCCTCTTCCTTGACCCGTTTCTTTGTTTCTACCCTATGCACATTATTCAGCTCAGTCTATTTTTAAAATTGATTTGAGAGACAGAAGAAAGGAGAGGGAGAGAAACACTGGTTGGTTGTTCCACTTATTTGTGCATTCATTGGTTATTTCCTGCAAGGGCCCTGACTTGGGAGATCAAACCCACAACCTTGGCGTAGCAGGACAACACCCTCACCAACTGATCTACTCAGCCAGGGCTCATCCCAGTCTAATTTTAACTTCACTCTCTTTCACCTTCCTTCCAACTGCTTTCCTTTAGTCTCACACTTTCTTTGTCCTTGAACTTCCAGCTCTTTCTTTTGGAACTTTCTCTCAATCTCTCCTATTCATCCTCATGAATTCATCAGAGTTTAGGTCTTACAGGGAAATATTCTGGATGAAATCCAGCCTGCTTCAGGGAACAGAAGTAGGAAGCGCTGCTGGACGATGCCATCGAAATGCCTGTGGACTATTTTACTCTAAACTTTTCCATGTTCCCCATGATCTCGTCTTGACACAAGATCCCTCCCAATTACCCTCGTTTTCCTCTTCTCTGTCACGACTTCTCTGTTTCCCCCTAACCACAGACACTGAGTGTCTCTGTCACAGCGCTTATCACATTTTATCTGTCACATCGTGTTTTGTCTGAGTGCGCTTTTGAGCTAAATTTTCAGGGAAGTTTCATGAGGAATTCATATGCAAAAATGCCTTATACAATGCTGGGCACATTGAATAATTACTGAAGAAATAACATTAATTAGCACTAACTGTTAACTTCAGTTTTAGCAGATCTTTAAGATCATAAAATACTTCTGCCCTAAGCATTTTTTATTATATTTTTTGAAATTGGTGAGCACTAAATGAATAATTAAGAATTAATAATTAATAACCTTAGACAACACAGTGCTTAAAGACCTTATTTGAATAAGAAGGAACCTAGAGCATTAAAAATTCTGTAGTCAAAGCCCTCTTGCAATCTCCTGACAAAGTCAAACTCAACTGTTGTTTACAGCAAGATATGAAGTCCTTTCACATTTCAATTCACCAAAATGGCAAATGCATGCAGCATTTAAGACACTATTATTCCTTCCAGATACAAGTTCTGGGTAGAAAGACCAAGGTGAGGACATTATTATTCTATCTGGCTTCTTTCATTCATGAACATGGTTATATATTAAGGTTTCCTTGTTTTTCGGTATAAAATAGTAATATTATTTATATAATGGGAAGCCAAAATAAGTTTGGAACTCAGCTTCAGCCCCCCAAGCAAGCACAAAGTTTTAATAATAAATGTGTAATCAAAACAGTCCTTTCTCCCTCCTACGTATCTGTCATTTGAGCATCTGCTCCAAGTGGTGAGTAACACTGAAAACATTGCTTCTACAATTTTCTTTCTTAAAACCTTCAAATATTAGAAATAAAAATAATGGCTTTCAGGGTCTTCAAAACAGGTATGTGTCTGTGGTTTTGGTGCGGTTTTCCCATAAGCTCAGAAATAAAACTAAAAATAGGAAACCCAAGTCCACGGGAGGCAAGCTGGTTTTCAAAGCAGTCAATGAGGCTCAGATAATCGGCACGTTGTTAGATGGGGTGTGCCCACTGGGGCAGGATCTCACAGGGAGAGGCTGGACATTCAGGATGTTTACGAGTAAAAGTAGAAGGTGGAAAAAGTAGAACACACAAGGCCCAGTGTCCTGAGAGTCTGGCGTGAGTGCAGCTCAAAATAATTATACGACTGAAGGAGCCGTTTTGTTGCAGAGTGTCCTGGTTCAAATAGATAAATAATAAATTCAAAAATAATTATAATAGCGCAGCTCATCTAAACCCATACACAGGTCATAGAAAGCTATTTTATTTATATGGACAATATCTGCATTATTTGTTTCCTGCTTCTATCCAAGGTGTCCAGTATCCTAATTAACGGGAATGTTAGCCACACGTGCAAGCCGCGTGGTGCAGGTGGGATCGTGATTTTACCCGCCGCAGTTAGAGAAAGGCAAGCTGGTATTCAGGGGGTAAAAAAGAATTAATAAACAAACAAAAGGATTTCTCGCCAGCTGCGGCAGATGCCCACAAACTTGTTCGACTTCATCTCCTGCCCGACAGAGAGGCCAGGACTGAACATGCCGCGGTGCGCGGGGCGTGCCAGCGCGGGGTTGCCGAGCAGCGGCTCCGGCAGGGAGCGGGGTTTGGCGCTGGAAGGTGGAAAGAGGGAGGAATGAGTCCCCGAACCCGGGAGACGCACAGGGCAAAGGGCAGAGTCAGTGGGGTAAGACTGCCCGACTGACTTCGCGGAGCCCTGCGATGGCAGCTGCGGACCCTGGCGGGGAGAAGGTGGCCAGCCCCCCCAGGGCGCGGCGTGCAGCTGGCGCCAGGTCGCCAGGTCGCCCCGTTGCGCCTCCTTCTCCCCAGCAGGCGAGCCTCAGCGCCCCGCGGCCGCGCCCCTCCCGAGCCCGGGCGCGCCCAGGTCCCCCAGGTCCGGTGTCGGTGTTGGCTGCCCTTACCGAGCCAGAAGTGCAGGCGGTAGGTGTAGCCCCGGCACGCCTTGGACGTGTGCAGCACCAGGTAGGCGTCCCCGACGTAGAAGTGGCCGTAGGCGCTGTAGGGCACGGGCACCAGCTCCATCTTCTCGATCCTCCAGATCTGCAGCCCAGCCTTCTTGCCCGCCCGGGCGAACTCCCGGTGATACAGTTCCTGGGCCATGGCTCGGGGCACGTGGTTCTGAGAGGGGACCTGGCTGACCCGGAGTTGGAGCGAACCGAGAGCGAGAGCGGCCCGAGGGACACCGTTGGCCGCACCTTTATAGGGCTCGCCCTGCGGGAGGGCGGGGCGGGGCGGGCCGGGAGGGGCTAAGTGCCCAGGCGGGAGCCGCCCGCACGGAGAGGGGAGACGACTCCTTCCCAGCGGGAGCGCAGCGCCAGCCGCAGCACTCCCACGCCCTTCCCCGGGGCAGGAGGGAAGCCGAGTCTCAGCATTGGAGAGATTCGGAGGAAATATATAGAAACTCCTAGAAGTGCCTTCTTCAAGTTAGGACGTTTTTTCCTGGCAACAGATGGAGATTAACAATAAAAACCACGGCGCATCGTTTAGAAAAAATTGACTGTCAAGGTAACCATCATCCTAATTGTCAACGCCAGGATTTCATGGGTCACTCTCCATTCTTGGAGGCTGAAGTTTCTCTGTTTTGATCTTTCCCCTTGGAATATGCCGTGAAAAACAACACGTCAGGTTTCCTCGGAAGGATGAAAACCTGGAAGGCTGGTGGTTTTACTCGGGGGATAGATCTCTGTAATCCCCAGGGGTTCAGGGCTGTGGTTAAGCTCTTTGCCACCTGCCTCTTCGGCCAAGAAAGTTGTTGGAAAAAACTGTGTCCTCCTGGAGCGTTCTTAGGCTAGGCTGTTTGAGACTGTGAAATTATGCGTGGCCTGCCTTGTGAGTTACCTCTTACCTGGCTTCAAAGTGCCACCTTTCTCATTGTTTTCTATATTTTGCATTTACTTACCTGCACCTGAAATGGCAAAAGAGTTTACTGTTACTACTATTAAAAAAGCAAATCGGGCCCTGGTTGGTTGGCTCAGTGCTCGAGTGTCAGCCTAGCATGTGGAAGTCCTGGGTTCGATTACCAGCCAGGTCACACAGGAGAAGTGTCCATCTGCTTCTCCACCCTTCCACCTCTCCTTCTTCTCTCTCTTCTCCTCCGGCAGCCAAGGCTCCATTGGAGCAAAGTTGGCCCAGGCACCGAGGATGGCTCTATGGCCTCTGCCTCAGGCACTAGAATGGCTCTGGCAGCAACCCAGCAACGCCCCAGAGGGGCAGAGCATCGCCCCCTGGTGGGCGTGCTCAGTGGATCCTGGTTGGGTGCAGCATGCGGGAGTCTGCCTGCCTGCCTCCCAGCTTCCAACTAAGGAAAAATACAAAAAAAAAAAAAAAAAGCAAAGCAAATCGTTCACCATATAAAAGAGTAAGATGATTTTTATGCATGTACATTTCCCAAATTACAAGAATTCCCAAAAGTCAATAATAATGTATAATTCATTTATTTTCTTAGTTTTTAATAGGTATTACATGACCAGGGTAAAAAATAAAAAATACAAGATGTGCCTAACCAGGCAGTGGCACAGTGGATAGAGCATAGGCCTGGGACACTGAGGACCCAGGTTTGAAACCCAAGGTCACCAGCTTGAGCACAGGATCGCGGGCTTTAAGTATGGGATCATAGATATGACCCCATGGTCGCTGGCTTCAGCCCAAAAGTTGCTGGCTTGAGCAAGGAGTCACTGGCTCTGCTAAAGCACCATCTCCTCAAGGCACATCCGCGAAAGCAATCAATGAACAACTAAGGTGCCACAACTATGAGTAAGCTTCTCATTTCTCTCTCCCTTCCTGTCTGTCCCTCTCTCTCACATTCTCTCACTTAAAAAAAAAAAAAAAGAATGCAATAAAGTTTATCTACATTTCACCTGCCACTTTTAAAAAATCTGGAATTGTCCTGTTTTCTGTGTGTTATCGGTATAGATTGAGATCCTAGTTGATAAATATCATTAGCTACATTCTCTCATTCCCTCCTAAGCCAGACAATGAGAGACAGGTACAGAAGGCTTGTTTCACAGATAAGGAAACTGAGGCTATGGAACTTGTCAGAGGTCACACAGCTGGTGAGTTGACAAAGAGGAATCAAACGCTTTGTGTCCAATGTAAAGGTACGCTGTTTGCCAAAACTTCATCTTTCAATACAAACTATTTGGCCAAGATTTGTTCATATAAGTATATATAATATTTTAATTTTTTACTGCTTGTTCCTAGAGAGGCTTCTAATCGAGTGTGTCGCATGCAGCAAGAAGTTTAATTGTGACATTGTCACTGAGTCATTGTATATCTTGGTTTCCTTATCTGCAAAGTAGAATTCATCCTTTTCCTCCTGCTTTTTCTAGGGAAAATACAGGAGAACTGGTGCTCTGCACTTAAGATAAAGTTATTAAGTTCAGTTTCAGTTTTAGTGATAATTTCTTTCCTTTTAGTGAAGAAATAAAAATAAGAGGAAGTAATTTCCTTTTAATGGAAGAATAAAAAGAAAACTCTGGTATAGATACATGTCTGGAATGTACCTAAGAAGTTAGTAATCGAGATCAATCAACACTATTTTGAGGTAGTATTTTAAAAACTTAAAATTAATGGGAAAAATTATGATAAAAATATGCAAACTTCAAATAAAGGCAGAATAGTTAATAGTGCTGCACAGGACCATGTTGGGGCAGAGAGGCCTTAAAGGAAATACTAATCTTCCTTTACTTAAAATCAATATTTGGTTTATTTTAGGCATTAATCTTGATATTTCAAAACATATTGCATTAAAATAATATTTATCTTGATTACTAATTTTCTTCTTTGCCACCCCCCCTTAAATGTTGTGCCTGAGGCAAAAGCTCACTCCTGTCACACTAGCTCTGGGCTAAGCAACCTCCGGACTCGGTCTTGCAACAGCTACCTGACTGATCCTGCCAAGGTCAAGTTCAGCATGCTCAAACCATCTCATCATTCCCTCCAAACATGTTTCTCCAACTCTTCCTAATTTCACTAACAGCATGATTTCATTTTGACTCAGAACTCTCAATTTTTCTCTATATTCATTCAACTAGGTAGGGTGTCTGGAATGTTTCCCAAACCCATCTGAGCTGCCCACTCTCTCTTTTTTTTTGGACGGAGACAGAGTCAAAGAGAGAGGAACTGATAGGGATATAGGGACAGACAGACTGGAAGAGAGAGAGATGAGGAGCATCAGTTCTTTATTGTGGCACCTTAGTTGTTCATTGATTGCTTTCTCATATGTACCTTGGCCAGGGGGCTACAGCTGAGTGAGTGACCCCTTGCTCAAGCCAGCGATCTTGGGCTCAAGCCAGCGACCCTGGGCTTCAAGCCAGCATCCACTCTCTTGTTATTTCCCTGATTCCCATCTTCAGAAGAGACATGCATTGGAGTAAAATGACCTAGATTACAGTCTAGACTCCTAGGTTGACTCCTACCCACCCCTAGTCCTTGTCAGTTGATAAGCCTGGATAAGTTACCTAACATTATTCTGTCTCATTTTTAATGACCGAAAGTACCTTGTAGGATTGTTGAGAGCATTAACTAGGTTAATAACTGTGTAGTGTCAGCTTGTTCTGGTCACCACACAACAGCCAATAAGTCAAGTGATAAAGAATTGGGCAAAGAAAGCAACTTTATTCAGAAAGCCAGCAAACCGAGAAAATGGCAGACTAGCTTCCTAAAGAATCATCTTGAGAAAGTACAAAATCAGGTTCCTTTTATGTCAGGGGAAGTGGGGAACCGAAGGGGTTTGAGGTCAGGCGGTGACTCATGACTGTCGACAACTGGACATCAGCGAGGGTCTGAGGAGGATGTTGAAACTTCAAACTGGTTTCCATGGTCTCAATCACAAAGTTCCTACACATCTTTGATAGGCAGTCATTATTTTTGTACATACTTTAAATATCGGAGAGGGGCATGAGAACTATACAAATCAACTAAAGTCAAAGTTAAGCCTGGGGCCTGCTACGTGCTGCCTGACAAGGAGCTCGCTGACTGGAGGTGCAAGCAGAACACGAGAAGCATCCGGTCAAAGAAAATTCCTGCAAAGATTGATTAATGGCTACTCACCCAACCCTTGCCTCATGGTTTACCTCTACCATAAAGGGAAAACACAGGGCCACAAAATATACCTTGTAAAGGTTAAAGTAAGTCTCAACCTTTTTCCATTCTCTTCTTTCCCATACCAGCAATTTTCCATAGAAACGACAAAGAAAATAAGCTCATTTTTTAAGAGAGGTTGGGGTCTCTCTGCCTTCTCTCGTGAGGGAGAGTCCGCCGCTCTGTCTGTGGGGTGTCTTTTGCGGCCGGTCTCTCTTCCTTCTCTGGTCAGAAGAGTCCGCTAGCTTTTCTTACTTGTTCACTCTTCTCAATAAAACATGCTTTTCCACTTTAACCTCTCGTCTGGCTCGAGTCTTGAATTCTTTCCTGCTTGGAGCCAAGAACCCACTTGGCTCAGGGCTTGATTCCCGCTAGGGACTCATCCTGCCTGCATCGCCTTCCTTATCTCCTTGGATCGGAGGTTTCAATCAGGGAGGTTGTTTCAGTCATTTCTAGGTTACAGGCTAGATTCTTTAACGATAAGCATATCTATATGCTGGACTAAGCGGAAGTCACTAACTGCCATGTCAGGCTCAGCAAGATGGAGTCAGAAAGATGGGTGATTTTACTCTTTTCATTCTCGTACAAGTATAAGCCTGGAATGGTGCCTGCTTATACTAAGTGACAGTAAACTCAACTGAGGTTGGTGAGTGGTTAATTTACTTCTTCACAGCTAATCCTACAAGAATGATATTTCCAAGTCTAGTTCAGGTAAAGACTGTCAGTTTCCTATACAAAAAAGTTCTATAAAGTCAGATGCCAGTTTCCTTTCTATATGTTTTTCTCTCTCATTTCCTAGGTTCTCAGAAGGAGATTATTTTCTCCCCTTCATGTTATTGCCCTTCTTCCATTATCTGTCTGTTGAAGTTTTGCCAATTTTTAAAAGGTTTTAACCAAAGACATATGTCTTTATCAGCAGTATTCTCCTGGCTTCACTAAATTTCAGCATCTGCTGTGCTTCCAATTCCCTTCGTCTGCTCTTGCGTTAGAGCAGTTACTGCACTCTGACGCGTGTTTTCTCTCACAAGGTTGTAGGCTCACACAGAGACTTCTGTCTCATTCTTTTATTTCCTGGCTTTATGGCAATACATACTGAAAAGACGTGGTTGAATAGTTGATTTTGGATTAAATTACATTTAAAAATAAATTAAGTTACCAATCCTCTCTCAGTTCAGTTAGAAACAGTCACGGTGAATAAGTCTTTAACTAAAAGTCAGAAGGTTTGAGGTGTGGGGCCTGTGGTTAAATTCAGGATAGGTGTTCTTTTAGAACGTTAATGCCCAAGGGGAAATGTTATATAGTTTAATACTGGAAGTGAATAACAACGTTAAATAATTGATTCATTGTGCATGCAGTTTACTGGGATGAGTTGGTAAAACACGCGCGTGTGCGCGCGCGCGCACACACACACACACACACACACACACTCAGTTGGCTTCACATACTCTTCATTCCCCAAGTAGTAGATCTTAGAGTTGAGAAGGTCTTCTTTTATTTCCATCACTGCATTGTGACCACAGAGTTGTTGAAATTAAATACATGAGAAAGACAGGAGAAACAGGAAGTGTACTTTTGTCCTAGGAGAAAAACGTGCTGCAAGTGTACTCTTTGTTTGCTTTCCTTTGATTATAAATAATGAAAGAATATAATTAAAAATACATTTCTTGTACTGGTAGTCCTCCAAGTAACCAGTTTTGTCATTCCAAAACTGTGCTTTTTGGTTTTTAATTTTTTTAATGATTTTTTTTACAGAGACAAAAAGAGAGAGGGAAGCAGTGATTTGTTGTTCCACTTATATATGCATTCATTGGTTGATTCTTATATGTACTCTGGCCAGGGATCAAACTCACAACACTGGATTGTTGGGATGATGCTCTAACCAACTAAACCACCAGGCCAGGGCCTGGGATATTGATTTCAAGCTAGTTATTAAGAAACAAAAGTCTCAGAAAGAATGTTTGACCCTCCCTTCTTTTCTGCCTAAGAGATAAAAAAAAAAAAAAAACCCACAAAAAAACAGGAAAGAAATCTAACATATTCACCATTAATCTGAGTGGAGTGTGGTGGTGGGGCCTCTAGCAGGGGTCTCTTTGCTGGATTACCTCCCCCATCACTGCTTTTGGGTTGCCTAGCAAAAATGTACCTATAGGTTCCTTCTCAATTACCTGCAAATGACCATTTTCACCTCTACAAGCTAAGACCACATCCCCACTTTTGTCCTTTCTCCAAAACGTCATGTATACTCAATTTTGCCTCACTGTCTTTGGAATTTTCATGTGCATGTAAATTTCCCATGCATATGGATTAAAAATTTGATTTTCTCCTCTTACTCTGTCTCTGTCAAATTTGATGTATATTAGACCAACTAGAACTTAGAAGGTAAAAGGAAATGTATTAGTTTTTATCTTCCACATCCTGCTAAATGTTTGTTTTACCAAATTATTTAAAGACTTAAGCATAGAAACTAGAATTAGAAAATTTGAGTGCTTTGAGGATTAAAAGAGATAATGTATGTATGTCAAAGCCTTGGGGACACAGTCAATAAACACGGTTAGTTAATAATCAGGGATCCTGAGCCTCAGTACTTATCAAAGCTATGGGATGACTAAAAGAGAAATCATTCTCTTAAGGAAGTGTATTTTCATCCTTCCTCTCCATACTAGACAAACTAGAACGTGTGTTTTTTAATTCACTTTCTTTTTAAAGCCTCAGTTAAGATGTAGGACTTTCACTTTCACTAATGAGTCACTTTAAAATTATTCTATAACTCTAAAGATATAGTCATGGCTCAAAAGTAAGGTGAAAGTTTTAATAGTCTTTAATGTCTTCTTACCACAGCAGGTTAATTCAACACTTTCTTCGTATATTTGTATTATATACAAAATAATTTATTATCATTGTTACTATTATTATGTAGGAAATATCTAACCTCTGTAAGATTATTGAGAGGACATCACCATCACTTCAGGAGTTAGAGAATGCTTATGATCAAAAGAAAGGTTGAGAATCCAAGGTCTCATGAAAATTTATGATTTAAAAATGACAATTTTAGCTTTGAGCTTATATTAGTATAGGTAGAAATCTGTTGGTAATTCTGATTTTAAAATATAAAATTGAGCCTGACCAGGTGGTGGTGCAGTGGATAGAGCATCAGCCTGGGATGCTGAGGAAATGGTTCTAAACCTTGAGGTTGCCAGCTTGAGGCAGGCTCACCAGCTTGAGTGTGGGGTCACTGGCTTGAGCGTGGGATCATAAACATGACCCCATGGTTACTGGCTTGAGCCCAAATGTCACTGGCTTGAGCAAGGGGTCACTTACTTTGCGGTAGCCTCCGGGTCAAGGCACATGTGAGAAAGGAATCAATGAAGAACTGATGCTTCTCATCTCTCTCCCTTTCTGTCTATTTGTCCCTATCTGTCCTTCTCTCTGTCTCTTTCTCTGTCACACACACACAAAAAAATTAAACATCCAGCTACCTATTATCTATCTATCATCTATATCTATCTATCTATCTATCTATCTATCTATCTATCTATCTATCTATCTATATTTAAGTAAACCTTTTAATGTTGGCATATAAATATATACAATTTTTACCTATTTTACCTTACATAAAAAACATTATGTAAGGTTGTTGGGAAAATGAGTTTGTAAAATCTGTATTTTCTGAGTTTGCTCATCTTTATTGTTAAAAATGGCTACCCAGATATGTGATTTGTGAAACTGCTAATTATCTTCCTGCTTAGGAAGGGGCTTTGTTATGCTAATGTGTGTTGGAGGAGGGGTTTCGCACCAAAAAGTTTTAAGAAGGAGAAAGAAGGAGAAGAGAAGAAGCTAAGATGGAGGAGGAGAGAGAAGCCAGTTTGTGCAGAGAGTAAGAAGTCATGTTGGCAGATGGGGAACCAGAGGTGACTGAGCTGGTGGGGGACCTTTGATTCTAGGAAAACCCAGATGTGTCAGTAGCCTTGTGAGCACTGAATGAGTGGATTTTGGAGCCCTGTGTGTTTTTACTCACCTGCCAGGTGCGAGGCTAGAGTAAAGGAATGGCCCACCAGTTTTTGGCTCTGCAGTTTCTCTACTGTCTGTCCAAATCTAACCGGAACCTGCATGTGAACGGCCATGATGGCGGCAGCCCCTGGCCTTACAGGGATTTCAATAAATCTGGGGGGAAGGCTAAAAAATAACACAAAGAGAATTATTGAAGATCATAAATGTCCTAATTCCATTTTTCCCCTGTAGTATTCTTTTAGCTAATATGACAAAAAGAAAAATCTTTAACTCAGGAAGTGTTTCACATGAATTGTAAAACTCAGGTTACTGATTTACTATTTTATTAGCTTCTGGTTTAAAAATGTGTACAAAAATACTTACTTGTTTCTATGACCTGAAATCTTTCAGCCTTGCAAACAACCTATCATTACAAAATCATTCAAATGATTGTTGAAAATGATATGCTTTATATTGCTTTTTACATTGGCTTTTCTTGGGGTCTAGTTTTAATGCTTAGAATGATGCAGTTTATATATTTACTTATTGAATCAAGGGAACAACAGCAAGAAGAAAACAGCTTGGTGAGTATTTAATATCAGAGAGAGCAGAAAAATGGAGAAAAATGTTTATACCCTTGAAGCTATATTCTTTCCAATGGCCTTGATTACTATCCTCTTTCATTTATGTGATTGCAGTATTTAATTATTTAAATAATGACAAATGCAATGCATATATTTCTTTAAAATAAAAGGGAAAAGATAAAATGTCAGTCTAACTTAGAGATATAGTGAAACATTTATGAATAAAATGACATGGATCTGTGATTTACTTTGAAATACTCCAGAAAAAAAGTTTGGGAGGAATAAATGCAATAAAAAGGGTGAAGTGATAATAATTGTTGATATTGAATGATGGGCATATAGGGTTCACTATTTTCTAGGGCAACTTTTATATAAGATCAAAATTCTTCATTATCAAAAGTTTTTTGTTAAAAAAATAATAAAAACTGGAGTTTTGTATGGTTTAAAAAATTATTTTACTATCATTGCCCTCTGAAATATTTATGAATGCATCAAGCTTTCAGAGCTGCATGGCTGGACATATTTATAAAAGTTTATGATGCCAGTCCGAAAGGCCAGCCATATTCAGGATGAGGACTGGCTTGACACGTGTATCCTGTTTCCCAAACAATGGTGGGGTGGGCAGGCTGCTCTTCCATAGGAGCGGTAGTCATTAGAGAGCCTTCTTCCTCTCCAAGTTTGGGTGAGGCAGCTCCTGTCGGCAAACATCGCTGTCCCGCTTGGGCAATTTCAACGTTAAAATATCAAGTATTGGCCCTGGCCGGTTGGCTCAGCGGTAGAGCGTCGGCCTGGCGTGCAGGGGACCCGGGTTCGATTCCCGGCCGGGTACACAGGAGAAGCACCCATTTGCTTCTCCACCCCCCCCTCCTTCCTCTCTGTCTCTCTCTTCCCCTCCCGTAGCCAAGGCTCCATTGGAGCAAAGATGGCCTGGGTGCTGGGGATGGCTCCTTGGCCTCTACCCCAGGCGCTAGAGTGGCTCTGGTCGCGGCAGAGCAACGCCCCAGAGGGGCAGAGCATCGCCCCCTGGTGGGCAGAGCGTCGCCCCTGGTGGGCGTGCCGGGTGGATCCCGGTCCTGCGCATGCGGGAGTCTGTCTGACTGTCTCTCCTTGTTTCCAGTTTTGGAAAAATACAAAATATATATATAAAAAGTATTAAATATTTATGATAATCAAGTCACTTTGTGAGAGAAGAGAAAGGTTTTATTTTTTGCATTTTCCACTGATAGTACAGAGAACAATTGTCGCCAAAAAGACATCCGTGTGTGAAATTTGTTAATGTTATTGACACGGTTTTAACTAGTGGGTAAGTTATTTTAGGGAGATTGTACAAAGATATTTAAGTACTAGTTTAAAATTAGTAACATTTATTTGGAAAGTTCATGATAATTCTAACATTTTAAATTAGGAGCGCTAAAGCCTGAAGGCGCATGTGCAGAGGCTGATGAGAATAACTCCGGAAGTCTCTGCCAAGCAGGCTCTCCATTTAAAAAATATACCTATCTGGCATCTGTCTCTTCTCATATCAAATGAATTAAGCTCATTTTTTAGAAAAGGGTGACAGCTTTCAAAAATTATCAGGAGGTTAACTTTCTTTTGTTGCAACAGGTGAAAAAAATAGAATGCTTCTCCACGGTCATTAAAGAATATGGCAGTTATCTTTGCCTTAAATCTTTTTCTATTATTCTAGAAAATATAGAAAAGGCATCCTTTAACTTAAAGAGAATGGCCACCTTTTTTTTGCATGTCAAAATTTGTAGACAAATGAAAATGTCAAACCTTCGTGGTTTGGAGATACAATTGAGCAGAGTTGATTTTCCAGTGATAAAATTGGGAGATGAAAGACAGTTGAAAACTATTTCCTTGAGCGTTTGCATGTATAGTTAGGATTCTGGACTTTGAAAAGCCCAAATGACCTGGCTTTGATTTTCAGATTCTCCATCCATAATAGTGAGGCCTTTGGCAAACTGGTATCCTCCTAAACCTCCCCATCTGTAAAATGACGGTGATGAATATATACTGAACACATATATATCAAAACATATGCACGTTGTTATAAAGATTAAATTACATTGTGTATAAAAAGTACGTCACTTAACTAACTAGAACATTTACAGAAGGTGCTCAGTGAACATTAGTGATTAGTTGCTCCAGGATAACATTTACGTTTTACTTTCAAACATATATCAATGAATATGTATGATTGAAAAAAATAATTGTTTGAAATGTTTTAGAAACATATTTGTTATACAGAAGGAGGTAAAAAATGCAGCATGTTATCTGCACCGTTGAATGATTCTGAATGTTGTCCCGAAATTCCCTGACAAAATTTTCTCATTGGAAAACTTTGAGTTTTAAACTGCATCTGGTTTGAATTAGCCTTGGAAATCACTGCTCTGTTTTTCTACTATAAGTGTTTGATACTCTCCCGATAACCCTGATGATGTCATTATTTATTTATTTTTTTGGATAGTCACTTGATTGTTCAAAACTTTCACTAAGAGAAATATAAGCAGCAGGTTACATCTGGGTCTTTACCAATTGTTAATACAATTGTATGACCTTAAGAATGTGAACAGGCTCATCCCTAGCTCACCATTGTTTCACAACTGTATGCAAACAGAACATTTCTCCTCACTGCTTTCAATTCTTACCTAATATTCTCATCAAGCTCAGAATTAAATCAGTGTTATTGTGACTCCAATAAAAAACTTCTTGTTGTACAGTGTCAGCATTTTATTTCAAAAGCTATTTCTTATCTAATAGGACCTTAATATTTTAAATTCAATGACCCTCCATTTTATTTCAAAGAGGTAATTATTGAGAGATCAAATATAGAATTCAGCCCTGGACAGGTAGCTCAGTCAGTTTGGAAGCTCGTCCTGATATGCCAAGGTTGTGGGTTTGACCCCCGGTCAGAGCACATACAAGAATCAACAAATGAATGCATAAATAAGTGGAACAACAAATCTATGTTTCTCTCTCTAATTAATAAATTAAAATAAATTATAATAAAATAAAATAGGCTTATCAGGATGCATAGTTAAAAAAAAAGGATAGAATTCAGCCACCCATTGTTGGAGGAAAAATAGGAGACAGAACCTTTAAAGAATGTAATGAGAGCTCTCAAAATGCTTATGGATAAAGCAGCAAAGAGATTCTAGGACTCTTGGGATCCTGAGAAGCTAACAACACTAACTAGGTTGTAAGGGAATTTTATAACTTTGATTCTGCTCTTTAGATATTAAATCTACATATGAAATACTTTTGCACATAGTGATTATAATTCTAAAGCTTTCTATCAAGTAGACCATTTTCTCACAGTTAAATAAATGTGAAATCAAAGATAGAAATGGAAAGATGATGGGACTTTAAATATTTTTCAGTCTATAGTCACATCTTATTTTCAGATGACTAAGGCCCACCAAGGAGTAACCCCATCATTAAGGGCAATTTATATTAGAATACTAAAGGGTCATGTTTGTAACAGCCTGGATGACCAGGAGAGTAGTATGCTAAGTGAAATAAACCAGTCAGAGAAAGACAAATACCATATGATCTCACTTAAGTGTGGAATCTAATGAACAAAATAATTTAACAAACAAAATAGAAACAGAAGCATAGATACGTAAAACAGGCAGACAGCTGTCAGAGAAGAAGGGGGTTGTGGGGCTGGGTGGAAAAAGGTGAAGGGATTAAGAAAAATATTTTATATATATATGTATGCATAACACATAGACACAGACAACAGTGTGGTGATAGCCAGAGGGAGAAGGGGATGAAGGGAGGTGGAAGTGGTCAAAAGGATGATAAATGGGGATGAAAAGGGACTGTACTTTGGGTGACAAGAGCAGGATGCTGTAGGCAGATGATGTTTTATTGAGTTGTACACTTGAAACTTGTATGGTGTTATGAACCAATGTCACCCCAATAAATTAAATAAAGTTGTGGGGTTTTTTTTTAAAAAAGGTTGATGTCTAGTCTAAAATTTCTTCATTTAGCTAGATCATCTCTTGTCATGACACATCTTGTCACAAGGGTCTGCATTGAGCAATTTGGCTGGTACTATTTTCATTTATAGCTTCCCCTTCTAGATATTTTTTGCCCTTCCCTGAAATCATAAGCCTTTGAAGTATTATTTAGATAGATAGGATGAATTTCAAAGCCCCCCTCCTCCTTTTAAGGTAAGGTTTTTGTTCTTTTCTAAAGCTCTAACTGCAGTCCTTCAATTTCTGGTCTGGCTCACCCCTTCTTCTGAATATAATAAAGTTTAATATTCCACTTATAAATGTTAGTGTTTTAGGCAAGGCTCAGGTAGGAAAACATGCAATCTGAATTTTAAAATACATCTGTTGGCACACTTGACAAAATTTTAAAGGGATGATCTGTTATAGAATTTTGTTTTGAGAGGGATGATTTTTTAACTTGGTTTTAAAATATTTATTAGCATTATTTATTAGTGGTTGCAGGTTCCATCTCCAGTCAGGGCACATATAGGAACAGCTTGATGTTCCTGTCTCTCTTTCTCCCTCCCTCTCTCACTAAAATTAAAAATAAAAATAAAAACTAAAAAAAAATTCTATTCTGACATAATCGCTTTAAATACTGCTCACAAAAATTAGGGGATATTTTATAGCTTCATATTCATTTTGAAATATACCCTAATTTTTGTGAGCAGTGTATGTGTGTGTGTGTGTATATGTGTGTATATATCAATATATATATATGTGTGTGTGTGTGTGTGTGTGTGTGTGTGTGTGTGTATATATATATATATATATTTGTATTTTTCTGAAGTTGGAAACGGGGAGGCAGTCAGACAGACTCCCGCATGCATCCGACCGGGATCCACCCAGCATGCCCACCAGGGGGTGATGCTCTGCTCATCTGGGGCATTGCTCTGTTGCAACCAGGGCCATTCTAGCGCCTGAGGCAGAGGCCATGGAGCCATCCTCAGCGCCTGGGCCAACTTTGCTCCAGTGGAGCCTCGGCTGCTGGAGGGGAAGAGAGAGACAGAGAGGAAGGAGAGGGGAAGGGGTGGAGAAGCAGATGGGTGCTTCTCCTGTGTGCCCTGGCTGGGAATTGAACCCGGGACTCCTGCACACCAGGCCGACGCTCTACCACTGAGCCAACTGGCCAGGGCTGTGAGCAGTATATTTTCACATATATTTTCCAATGGTTATATGTATACATATGTAATTTTTTTAAACAAAATCAGTATCATGTTGAACATGATTTCTCTTATTGACAATTACTTTTATTATGTAGAATAGTAATTGAAAACCATGAGATGTAACATTAAAATCTGGGAAGATTGATGGCAGCTCCATTTATAATTTGCTGTTGCTTTTAAGAAAATATATACCTTTCTGATGATTTTTACTTAAAAAAACTTCCCTCAATTCTTAATATTAATATTTTGTTTCCACTCTTTGAGAAAGCTAATTAAGTATAAAAGCCAAATTGTCAAAGTTGCCACTCTAGAAAGGAAGCAAACTATTTTGCTTCAACAGCTGACTGGTATAAAATGAAGAAATCATGTATAAAATTTAAGTTTTTAGGCAAAATTTTTCCTGTGAGAGATTAAGTATCTGAAAGAAATAAAGAATGGCAGACCAATGCAGTGACAAGAGCTAAGAAAACATAATGAATTATTGCAGAATGTGTCCTTTTCATTCTAGGACAGGTGTTGGGAACCTATGGCTCGCGAGCCAGATGTGGCTCTTTTGATGGCTGCATCTGGCTTGCAGACAAATCTTTAATAAAAAAAATAATAACGTTAAAAATATAAAACATTCTCATTTATTACAATCTATTCATTTTCTACTGCTCATGTTCATGGTTGCAGGTGGCTGGAGCCAATAACAGCTGTCCTCTGGGACAGCACCAAATTTTTATTGGATAATGCGTAACATACATGGGTCATTGTATGGCTCTCACGGAATTACATTTTAAAATATGTGGTGTTCATGGGTCTCTCAGCCAAAAAGGTTCCCAACCCCTGTTGTAGGAGGTAATTTAAAGTATAGTAGTGAAGGGAGGTAAATGTCTGATTTTGAAAACATTATTTAGAAATTTAAAAAATATTAATCATTTATGCTTTCTAATAAAGACGATCAACAGGATAAAAATAGCAACACAAGACAGGGAAATAATAAACATAACATAATTAAAATGAAATGAAAGGGAGATGATTTATAAAACTAAAAGCTGCCTTTTTTTTAAAGATTAGTAAGCGAGACATACATTTGAAAAATTTGTTAATCAGTTAAAGAGTGTGTATGAACAAACAAAACAAAGATTAAACTAGGTTAAATAATTAAAGATATAGCATATATATTTAAACTTACCATAATATGTTGTAAATAATAATTTCACAGTACATTAGAAAACCAAATTAGCCCTGGACAGAGAGCTCAGTTGGTCAGAGCATTGTCCTGATACGCAAAGGTTGCCTGTTCAATCCTGTCAGGACCCTTACAGAAACAAATGGACGTCTCTCTCTCTCTCTCCCCCTCCTACTCTCTCTCTAAAATCAATCAATAAGTTTGTTTTTAAAATGGGTTATTCAACAAAAAAGAAAAGAAAATCAATCAGTGCTCTCTTAAGCAGCACATATACTAAAATTGAAACAGTACAGAGAAGATGAGCATGGCCAATGCACAAGGATGACAGGCAAATTCCTGGTATTCCATGTTTTTAAAGTATAATTTATTTATTTATTTATTTATTTATTTATTTTTTGTGAGAGAGACAGAGAGAGGGTCAGATAGAGACAGACAGATCAGAGGGAGAGAGATGAGAAGCATCAATTCTTCATTGCAGCGCCTTAGTTGTTCATTGATTGCTTTCTCATATGTGCCTTGATGGGGGTCACAGCAAAGTGAGTGACCCCTTGCTCAAGCCAGCAACTTTGAGGTCATGTCTATGAACCCACGTTCAAGCCAGCGACCCTGCGCTGAAGTTGGATGAGCCTACGCTCAAGCTGGATGAGCCCGCACTCAAGCCGGCGACCTAAGGGTTTCGAACCTGGTCCCTCTGCGTCTCAGTCCGACGCTCTATTCACTGTGCCACTGCCTGGTCAGGCTAAAGTATGGCTTCTTATGGGATGAAAAAAAAAAAAAAGGAAAACCAAATTAAATGAACAAAGAATGTAAAAGTGTGAAGTGAAAAATTAGTAAAAGATTAAAAAAAAAAACTAGAGGAGACTAATAGCCACTAAAAATTGAAAGTTTTCTCTCTTAGAAAGTACCAGACAGGAACATTTTTATAAAGTACAGCATAGGGACTATAATGAATAATATTGTAATAACTATATATGATGTCAAATGGGTACTGGACTTATCAGGGAATCATTTCATACGTTATATAAATGTCTGATTACTATTTGTACACCTAAAAGAAATGTAATACTGTATGTCAACTTTAATTGAAAAGAAAGTTTTAATTTTATAGGGAATTAAAAATTCCTAACACAAATTCATGGAACAGTGCTAATCACTAGCTTTTATAAACTAAACAGCCCTGGCCAGGTAGCTCAGTTGGTTAGAACGCTGTCCCATATGCCAAGGTGGTGGGTTTGATCCCAGGTCAGGGCACATACAGAATTAGAATCAACCAATGATTGCATAAATAAGTGGAACAACAGGTGAATGTTTCTCTTTTTCTCTCCTTTCTTTTATCTTTAAAAATCAATAAATAAAAATAAAATTTTAAAAAGAAGAAAAACAGCAAACTATTATTATGAGCCCACATTTTATTTGGCTGCATGTCCTCAAGGAGACTTCTGCCTTTCAAAATCATTCAGCAACAAGCTTTTTCTAATTTAATTTCTATTTTAATTGTCTATTTCCATTTCAAAATACTTCAAAATTGTACTCTGTGGCAGTGAGAATCAGAATTAATCTCTTCTGCTTTCTACCTATCAAATAAGAGCAGATTACAAGCCAAACCTATAAAGTATGACTGAGAAAAAGCAAAAGTGTCAAACTTAATTTCACTAAAAAAGATTTACTATGAGTAATTTCTCTCCCTTAAATAATCTTTAAAAAGACTTTTTTGATTTTAGAGAGAGAGAGAGGGAGGGAGAAAGAGAGAGAGATTATAATTGCTTCACTTTAGCTGTTCATTGATTTCTTCCTGAATGTGCCTTGACCGAGCAAGCCTAGAGTTTCGAACCAGCAACCTCAGCATTCCAGGTAAACGCTCTATCCGCTGCACCACTACAGGTCAGGATATAATTTTTTATGTAATGTAAAAATAGTATGCTCCTATGGTTGTTCAGAAAAATTTTGGGGAGTTATAGGTGCTCACTGCTTTTTGTAGAAAACCAAACAACAACAAAAATGATTCTTCCAGTGTAAAGAAAGAATGATCAATCCTTGACTTTAATTTTCACAGCAATGTTTAGCTATTTCATTGATATGTGGTGGAAGAGTTAATTCTGAGGTCATCCCTGCATAGAGCATAATAAGAAATGGGTCAGATTTTGCAGTAAAGTTGCCTGGATATTATTTTCAAGTCCTCTTTACAGGACCTGAAACTATAACCTTTGCCAGGTTATATAAACTTTCATACTGTCCCCATTTCTACAACATCTTAAAAGAATTTTTGTGAAAATTAAAATAGATGACAAATCTAAAGTAACTTAGAGAAGCTGGCTCATGGTAATCCTCTATGCATCTTAATTATTATTTGTGATGTGATAGATTTTTTTTTTTTTTGTATTTTTCTGAAGCTGGAAATGGGGAGAGACAATCAGACAGACTCCCGCATGTGCCCAACCGGGATCCACCCAGCACGCCCACCAGGGACGAAGCTCTGCCGTGACCAGAGCCACTCTATCGCCTGGGGCAGAGGCCAAGGAGCCATCCCCAGCACCCGGGCCATCTTTGCTCCCATGGAGCCTTGGCTGCGGGAGGAGAAGAGAGAGATAGAGAGGAAGGAGGGGGGTGGTGGAGAAGCAAATGGGTGCTTCTCCTATGTGCCCTGGCCAGGAATCAAACCCGGGCCCCCCCGCATGCCAGGCCGACGCTCTACCGCTGAGCCAACCGGCCAGGGCTGATGTGATAGATTTTGTTAGAATAGTTCAATTATATATATAATTTAAAGTAAAGAATCTTTAGCCTAACCAGGCAGCGGTGCAGGGGATAGGGTGTCAGACTGGGACACAGAGGACCCAGGTTTGAAACTTTGAGGTTGCCCGGCTTAAGTGCTGGCTCACCAGTTTGAGCACAGGGTTGCTGGCTTGAGCGTGGGATCATAGACACAAACCCATGGTTGCTGGCTTGAACCCAAGGTCGCTGGCTTGAGCAAGGGGTCACTGGCTGTAGCCCCCTGGTCAAGACACATATGAGAAAGCAATCAATGAACAACTAAGGAGCTGCAACAAAGAACTGATGTTTCTTATCTCTCTCCTTTCCTGTCTGTCTGTCCCTATCAGTCCCTCTGTCACACACACCATGCACACACACACACACAATCTTTAGTTAAAAGCTTGAGCAACATAATACCTGAGACAAAATTATCTTTAAAATAACTTTCAAAACAATACCTTAATTGCACTAAATGAGTTAATGCTATAGAAAGATTCAACATGCTATTCTTTAATACCCTGAGAGCCAATGAAAAAGACTAAAATTCCTCACTGCAAATGTGAGGTCAAAAGACTCAAAACTGGGGTATAAAGACAAAAAAGTACAGTATGATCTCTCAACATCTTCCTGCAGCACTGGTAAGCCCTTTCAATGACCATTTAATCATCTAAAACTTCACCATTATGATGGCAGCCACTCACCATCTGTGACTATTAAGCACTTGAAATGTGACTAGTTGGAATTGAGATGTGCTGTGTATGACCAGGAGCCGCCATCGTGGCCATTCACATGCAGGTTCCCATTGGATTCGGGCAGACGGTAAAGAAATGGCGGAGTCGGAGGATGGTGGGCCATTCTGTTTATTGGTGTCTCACCAAGACAGGCAAGCCACAAGAGAAGACAAGGGAAAAGCAGAAAACCTGCTTTTCCCATGAAGGGGCAAGGGATCAGGGAGGCCCCTGCAATGGTGATAGCAGGAACCGAGAGAGAGCAAGCTCCAGGTCTGCCCCACTTTACAGTATAGAAATCAAAACCTTTAATCCAATATACAAACAAGGAAGTCTCTGATACAAAGTCACTCATCTGAGGCATAATGGGATTCCTCATGAGAGTGTACCATCCACATCATACAACAGTCAAGGGTGTGGGGTAAAGCTTATAAGCGAGCAAACATATATATCAATTTACAAACTTATTTAACCAACATGCTGGAAGTGTAAAATGAACATAAGATCTTGAAGATATAGTTCAAAAAATGTAAAGTACCTCATTAATAATTTGTTATATTACATGTGAAATTAAAATACTCTTACTATATTGGGTTAAATCAAGTTTATTAAAATTATTTTTATCTTTTATTTCTTTTTTATATGTCTAGTGAAAAATTTTAAATTATGCATGTGGCTGATATTTTTTTTTCTATTGGATGGTGCTGATCTTTAGAATATAGTTTTGTAAACTCAACATTTACTATTAACTAAGGCTTGGGCACTGTGAAGTTACATATTAACTGGTAGGGTTAATTCTGGGAGTGTTGGGCAGATAAAGTATATTATGCTCACTTTGTTAAAGATGGCGCTGCCCACATGGAAGCCATTGCCCAGGTGATGTTAATGTGTATTGGGGGTGGGCTGTGGGCAGGCAGGATCCTTGTAGCCTGGGGCTTGGTTTTAGGACTAAGCCTTTCCCACCATTTTTGATGTGGTGTGGTGCAATCCCATCATGCCTCTGATAAGTGACTTTGTATTAGAGACTTCCCTATTTTGTATATTAGATTAAAGGTTTTGATTTCTACAGTATAAAATGGGGGCAGACCGGGAGCTTGCTCTCTTGGTTCCTGAGATTAGCATTAAAGGAGAGAGCAGAGAGAGGCCACATGGAGGAGGCCAGGAGAAGCAGCCAAGATGGTGGAGTGCTGAGTGAGAAGCCAGTTTGTGCAGAGTTTGTGCAGGGAGAAGGAAGGAGATGGGGAACAGAGGTGAATAAGTCTGGTGAGCTAGAAACCTTTGATTCTAGGAAACTCGGATAAGTCAGTAGCTTTGTGAGCACTGAATGTGAGTGGGTTTTGGAGCCCAGTGTGTGTTTTTTACTTGCCCACCGGGTGCAAGCTAGGATTAAAGATGGTGGCCCACCAGCTTTTGGCTCCATTGTTTCTTTACCGACTGTCCGAATCCAGTGCGAACCTGCATGGGCCAGGCGGCTGTGATGGTGACCCTCGCTACTGGCTTTACAGGGAGGGACACATGGATTTCTCTCCGGTAGAAAAGATAACCCACAGGGTATGATTTTATTGTTGTAAAAGACAGCAGGCAGTTTTGTAAAAACCTATAAATCTTACTATGTCATTAAAAATGTGTATAAAAACCCCTTATTTAAAAATGTTTTAACAAGCCTGGCCATCTTTTTTGATTCCCCCTATAATGACTTAGTAAAACTTTGCCATGCATTCACTCTGGTGGACTTAATAGATATAGAATAGAAGAGTTCATTTCCAGCTAATAGTATACCCAAAAGAAAGTTTTTTTTAACTTCCTAAAAATTAAACTTTGATGGTAAAATGTTCTCATTATGTTAGGCTTTCAGGACCCTGTGTTAGCAAACTGATTATGTAATATTTTCTTAAACTTCAGGTATGGCAATGCGATGCTGTCTGAAAGCCACTTTACAATTCAGAATTCACAAACAACTCCCAAAGAGAAATATACTGCTCACAAAAATTAGGGGATATTTCAAAAGGAATATAAAGCAATAAAAAAAGCATTTGATTTTAAAAATTAAACAAGAACATCAGACAAGCAAATGACAAGTCAAAGAAAGTTGTTCAATTATGCAAATGAGATGCAAAACCAATTTATTTCATTGGCGAAAATGCACTCTACAAAAGGCTGAAAGTACTGGAGAATCTGCATGATCCCTGATCCCCTAATTTTTATGAGCAGTGTATAACCAGCCCTTTACAGCAAGGCCTTTATCCATTGTCTGCAAGAATGTGACTACTGATACCATAGAGGTTTATGTTATTTAGACTGTTTCTGTCATGCCACTCTGAGCAGTGAATCATTAACGTTCTCAGCAAGCCTTGACATTAAGCCTGTATGTGTCTGGTACTGATGAAAAGACATACCAATCATTGAAGTGCAAGCATTTCCCCTAAAAGCTTCATTTATCTCATTATCTCATGGGATGGTATTTCCCTTTCAAATACAAGGAACAAGAATCTTAAAAAAAATTTTTTTAACATTCCTGACCCATAAAAAACAGTGGAAGGGCATACTAGTCCACAAGGCATTAATTTAAAAATCAAAGTTAGTTTTCACCTACTGTAAGCTAGAAGAGAAGAGCTAAATAAATTATATATTGATATATAACCCAGTTATCTTAGAGTGCTAGAGGATGACTTGGCTTCATTGGCTCCTATGAATGGGAATCAATAACTAAAATGTCTATGCCTTATGCAGCTCAGAGTTTATTCCAATGAAGTCATTCTTTCAACAAACATTTACTAAGCACTTACTACCCATCAACTATTCTACTTGGCACTGGGACACAACACCAAATACCCTGAAAATGCTGTCCTCATGAGGCTTCCCTGTTAGCTAGTAGGAGGATGGCAGAGGCTGGAGAAGAGTAAAGAGAGTAGCAGGAGGTAAGCACAGAGAAGTAATCAGGACCAGATGGCAAAGAACCACATAGGATATTGAAATAATTTTTTTTTTTTTCTATTTTTCTGAAGCTGGAAATGGGGAGAGACAGTCAGACAGACTCCCGCATGCGCCTGACCGGGATCCACCCCGCACGCCCACCAGAGGTGCGCTCTGCCCACCAGGGGTTGATGCTCTGCCCCTCCGGGGCATCACTCTGCCGCGACCAGAGCCACTCTAGCGCCTGGGGCAGAGGCCAAGGAGCCATCCCCAGCGCCCGGGCCATCTTTGCTCCAATGGAGCCCTGGCTGCGGGAGGGGAAGAGAGAGACAGAGAGGAAGGAGGGGGGGGTGGAGAAGCAAATGGGCGCCTCTCCCATGTGCCCCAGCCAGGAATCGAACCCAGGTCCCCCGCATGCCAGGCCGACGCTCTACTGCTGAGCCAACCGGCCAGGGCCAGAATTGAAATAATTTTGACATAAGATGCAAAGACATTGGAGAGCTTTGAGGAGAGGAATGGCATGATCAGCTATGCATTTTACACGAGTCAAATCTCTGTTGTTTGTTGAGAATAGACTGAGTTGGGGCTGGGCCTCCAGGGGACCTCCAGATAGGAGGCTATTGCAATAATTCTGGCAACAGATGATGGAGATTTGGACCAGCGTATTTATTAGAAGTGATTAAAAGTAGTTGGAGTTATGGTATAACATGAAATAAAAAGGCCAAGATTTGCTGACATAGGGTGCAAAATAAAGTATAGATACAAGGACGACTCCAATTATTTTTATTTTTAGCCTGAGGAAATGGGAGGAAGAATGGAGTTGCTGTTTAATGTGATAGGCAAGACTGTGAGAGGGTTGAGGAAGAATATTGGGGCTTAGTTTTGGATAGAGAAAGTTTGAGAGGACTGATAGACATCAGGGGAAATATCAACTAGGTTATTATACATACGAGTGTTAGGGTATAGAGTTCAGGAGAGAAGCCAGGAGTAGGAATTTACATTAGAAAGTCTTAAGCACGTGGGTGGATGATGTTTAAAGCAATAAGAATGAATGAGGTCACCAAGGGAGTATGTATAGATAGGAAAGAGATGAGGACTAAAAACTGAGGCTGGGAGCATTCCAAACCTTCTACTTACATGCGCTAAGTAAATTTACCAGTCTAACGTATTTAATCCAGCATTTGCTACATTTATTTTTCTAAAGAATACATTTCCTATTCAAAGCTCAACTGTTAAATTCCAAGGAATTTTAATTATGTAGAACATCCTTTGGGAAATGATATAACTCCTTACCTCATCATTCCAGTTAATGTTGCTTATGTAAACAGAGTTATTAAATTCTTATTTGACTTAATTCCAATAGTTTTCATAGTGAAATTGGAAAAAAGACAGGATAATTAATTTGATAAAAATATCAGTGGTATGAGTTTCTATCCCCTCTTTGTTTTTGTTTTATTTATTTTTTACAAATTGACAATTATTGAATCTTGATAAAATCAAGTCACTTGTTTACTTTTCCACAAGATTTCTAAACAAAATTTTAGAAAATGATTTCAATAAATATGTTAAAGAAAAATCTTTTTCCTCTCTGGAACTATAAATTCTCCAAGCCTACTCTTCAAAGACATTTTGTCTCACTTGGAGATCTTCTCTCTCAATATATTTGAGTGTCTCAAATAAACTTCAAAAAATGTATTGGAGCCCTGGCCGGTTGGCTCAGTGGTAGAGCATCGGCCTGACCTGCAGGAGTCCCAGGTTCAATTCCCGGCCAGGGCACACAGGAGAGGCACCCATCTGCTTCTCCACCCCTCCCCCTCTCCTTCCTCTCTGTCTCTCTCTTCCCCTCCCGCAGCCGAGGCTCCATTGGAGCAAAAGATGGCCCGGGTGCTGGGGATGGCTCCTTGGCCTCTGCCCCAGGTGCTAGAGTGGCTCTGGTCGTGACAAAGCGACGCCTCGGATGGGCAGAGCATTGCCTCCTGGTGGGTGTGCCGGGTGAATCCCAGTCGGGCGCATGCGGGAGTCTGTCTGACTGCCTCCCCGTTTCCAGCTTCAGAAAAATACAAAAAAAAAATGTATTGGAAAAAATTGAGAAATATTTAGTTTCAAGTCAATACGCTGTAAACATACAAAATAAATTTTGATTGTTTTTGCCCATGTAAACTTGTAAATGTGAACATAAAGTTCATACATATAACTCTTAAAAACTTTTTGAGAAATAAATATTATTCACTCTAAGATTTCCAAAATAGAATCTGCATCTGGGGACGATTTAAACCTTAAGTAATGATATTGTATCACAAATCAAACTTTTCTCCTTTTCTTCTTTGGAATATCCTTCTGAAAAAGTGGTTGCTACATTTTCTGTATCTTATAAGGTCAAAACCTTTTGAGATCAAACCTTTAACCAACTATATCCCCCTAAAGAGTATAATATTCATCCTTTAATAGAATATATGGCTGTGTATAAAAATCTTATTATTATTATGAAGGGTGCATATAAATACAATTTGCAATGCCTGCTTCAGAGAAGCTTGGTCAAAATCAGGAAGCCTTATGCTTGTTTATCTGCTCTTCTTAGCTTAACCCGGGGTTAGAGCATCACTTTGGCTCCGGGCATTAACAGAAAGTACAAGCTCCGTCAGCGTTTCCATTCAGAGTTGAAAGATCTAACTTGCCCGAACTAAATCAAAACCCTGATGACAGTATTCTTATCACTGTTAAAACAAGGGACTTTCAATTTAGGCAAATTTAGTTTGAAAAGTTTATTGTTTTAAAACTTTTTTGCACCTCTGGGAGAGTGCACATTTTTCTACAGTCCGGTATGATGCCAAAACCCACCTATGCATTCGTAAGGAAAATCAGAGAAGAAAAACATTCAGAAGAGATTTCAGGAAGCCCTGTGTTGTTTTGGTCTGTCAGCTGTCTAAATGAACAAAAGAGAAGTTTAAGACCAGAACTTCCTGACTCAACTTCTATAAATATAGGGCGAGGCTTACCTGATATGTCACTCCTGGAACTGAAACGACTGCAAACTGTAGATATCATCTGCTCAGTCCTCTTCTCTCATTATAGAGATACCCATCTAAAATGCAGCTCGTCACTGTTCACAGTGGCCAAGACATGGAAACAACCAAAAAGCCCTTCAATAGAAGACTGGATAAAGAAGATGTGGCACATATATACTATGGAATACTACTCAGCCATAAGAAATGATGACATCAGATCATTTACAGCAAAATGGTGGGATCTTGATAACATTATAAGAAGTGAAATAAGTAAATCAGAAAAAAACAAGAACTACATGATTCCATACATTGGTGGAACATAAAAATGAGACTAAGAGACATGGACAAGAGTGTGGTGGTTACCAGGGGTGGGGGGGAGGGAGGACATGGGAGGGAGGGAGGGAGAGAGTTAGGGGGAGGGGGAGGGGCACAGAGAACTAGATAGAGGGTGACGGAGGACAATCTGACTTTGGGCGAGGGGTTTGCAACATAATTTGATGACAAAATAACCTAGACATGTTTTCTTTGAATATATGTACCCTGATTTATTAATGTCATCCCATTACCATTAATAAAAATTTATAAAAAATAAAAAAATAAAAAAAAATAAAATAAAATGCAGCTCGTAACTGCGTGATAACAAAAAGGAACACTGCAGCAGGACTGCGTCCATGATATGAAATGAGAACCATTCCGTGTTAACTAGACACATTTCCTTTTGGTTTTTAATCAGAAAGTATGCAAGGTGCCACTGCGACCCGCAGCATATTGTGTTTTGGATTTTCGTCTTGAATACGTGCTCTGAACATTCAATGAGAACATTAGTTTCCTAGTTTACAAAAGTGTAATAATAATAATCGTGATGATTATGATACCTAACTAAACGTTATGGACTTTGGACAGAATTGAGTGAAGTTATGCTTATGAAGGTGATTGCACATTGTTGAGTTTTTGGTAAAATATAACTAAAGGATGCAAGAATCAAGAACTAAATACGTCACGTCTCACACAGTTAAGCATCTCCTGCACCAGGATCAGGAGGGTGGAAGAATGTTTAGGAGGGTTACAGTGGACCGTTTTATGTCCAATCATGCAGAAAGGGGAAAAAGGGAGATGATGTCATGTTCCCTTTCCCACTTTAAATCCCTGAGCTGCCAGGAAGCTTTTGCTGAGGAGGGCAAAAAAGTTATGAGATTAAAATTTTAATTTAGAATACAAGGCTGAGGCTTCCTTTATTCTCTCTCTCTCTCTCTCTCTCTCTCTCTCTCATCCACATTGTTGCATATAGCAACAGTTTATTTTCTTTGCTGTAGGGTAATGCATTGTGTAAATATACCATTAAAAAAATCCATTCTACTGTTATTGTCATTGGACTTGTTTCTAGTTTGAAGGTTATCACAAATAATTCTGTCATGAACATTTCTCTATAATGCACACGCATATACTGTATATATATATATGTTAGCTAAATATATTTAAGAATAAAATTGTGTGTCATAAGATCTATACACACATTCAATTTCAGAATATATTATCACATAAATTTTCAAGTTACGTACTTGTCCCAGCTTGCACTCCTTCAAGCAGCATAAAAGAGTTCTACTTGCTTCATACTTTACTGGTGCTTTGTGTTGGCGATGGACTGCCACGCCGTTTCCTTTGTGATTAGAGTTTGTATTTGGCTACAAGATAGTGGTTAGCATTGAGCCCCCAATTACTAAGCTTAAAGTACAATATTGCCCGTGTTAGAGAAGACCTTGCTATTAGTGTAGCAATCAAGATTTTCTTTCTTTCTTTCTTTCTTTCTTTCTTTCTTTCTTTCTTTCTTTCTTTCTTTCTTTCTTTCTTTCTTTCTTTCTTTCTTTCTTTTTATTTTTTTTTTATTTTTCCGAAGCTAGAACGGGGAGGCAGTCAGACAGACTCCCACTTGCGCCTGACGGGGATCCACCCGGCATGCCCACCAGGGGGCTATGCTCTGTCTATCTGGGGTGTTGCTCTGCTGCAACCAGAGCCATTCTACCGCCTGAGGCAGAAGCCATGGAGCCATCCTCAGTGCCTGGGCCATCTTTGCTCCAATGGAGCCTTGGCTGCAGGAGGGGAAGAGAGAGACAGAGAAGGAGGAGAGGGGGAGGGGTGGAGAAGCAGATGGGCGCTTCTCCTGTGTGCCCTGGCCGGGAATCATACCGGGGACTTCCGCATGCCAGGCTGATGCTCTACCACTGAGCCAACCTGCCAGAGCCAAGATTTTTTTCATTTGCACAGCAAGATCTTTGCAATTTGAAATAACCATGCTGTACACTTTGAAAGGATAAGTCTGCACCCTAAGTCATTGCTGGACTGACTCATACCTACCGCTTGTATATATAAAATTTCTGCCTATTTGAAGACAGTTTTCTGGTCATCTCTCTCCTCATTATGTACTTGTCTGTAATCTGGTCCCTGAGAGAGCTGTCTGCTGATAGTTTACTCTCTGGATTTGCCTCATTTACATAATTACATAGATTAATTTTACAGAACTAACATGAACTCTCTCTCTCTTTCTCTCTCTCTCTCTCTCACACACACACACACACACGCACGCACACACACACACACCTTTCAACTAACTCTTGACCTAGCCAGTTCCTGGACATTGTTGTATAAATTTTGTGTTGTTCACAGAAAATGCATAGCTTTTGAATTTTTTTTTTGAAATCTTTTTTGAATTTTTATTGCTATAAAAAAATAGCAATTATTAAGTGTCATGTGCTATGTTCCATAGATGACATTGACAAGTGAATAAAGACACGTATGAGAAGCTATAAGGCATGTTGTTGACTCAGACCACCCCGCCCTAACCATCTGTGTCTAGGATAGTATCGTTATTCCCATTTTACAGGCGCACTACTGAGGGGAGCGGTAAAGCAATCTGCCCGAGACCACATGGCAAGGCCGGGGTGCACAGCCAGGCTCTCTGCCCTTCTAAGATCACTATACTGCCTCCTGGTGTCTTGATTTAGGCTTCTCCAGAAGCAGACATTTAAGGATTCTAGCAAAACCAGAGGTGATTCCCAAAAAGAAGGTAAGAATGCAAGCAAGACAAGAAAAGGAAAGAAGCCGATGAAGTGGGGCAGCGGGAGCTATTACCCCTTTTGGGGAGCCCCGGGGGAATACTGTGAACCAATCCCCTCAGTTACGGCTTCGGGACTGTGGCTGGGTGATATCAAACCTTCAGTGCTTCTGCGCCGCGGGCAGCTCCAGCAGCCAGAGGAAACCCTTCTGCGAGAAGTCAGGCCAAAATGCTCTGGTAGGACGGAGGCGGAGGGGATGCAGGCAGCACCAGCAGTGTCCGCCAAACCTGGAAGTTAGACTTGTCGCTGCTAATTTTCCGGAATTCCAATTATTAAAAAAATAATAATTATCTAATCAAGGGACTGGATTCTTTTTGACTCCATAAAAAATGGCTTAAGCAGCCTGCAAATCCTTTATAGTCCCTATGATAGTAGTTTCTATAAAGTACATATTATTGAAAGCAGTCATTTGAGTAGTCATTTCAAAGAGTTTAACATAAGTGTTCAACAACAAATCTTAAATTTAGCGTACCTGTTCTTGGGTGTCTTGCCAAACTTTTCTGCTACACTACTTATAAATTCACTACAGTTACCCCCTGGTTTTATCTGTCTCTCAAGGACGATGGGACAGGGGCTTAGAGAAAGCAAACATGTATTGGCTTTAATTGTTGTTTATCTTTTAAAAACTGCTCTTTAATAATCTTTGCTTTAAAAGCTTGCTCTGTACGCCAAATGCAGGTTTTATTCTGGTTGGATATACAGGGCTACAAAGCTGCCCTATTTGTCCAGGGTAGCATTTGAGCCCTGGCAAAAGTATGTTTTTTAACGTATTTTTATGAGTGGATGACAGAGTCTTCCAGTCGGGCCTTCGTACTGGGGTGCAACTCACTCCAACGGACTGCTCCAGACGAGGGGGGAACGCATGTGGGGGGAAATCCTCACAGGTCTCGATCCATCATACCAAGCAAAGAAAATTCAAAATTCTAGATAATCCACTATTTGCATTATAAGAGAAAGCTGAGAGCTGCACACTTTACTGTTAATGATAGGAATATCTTTCCTTATATACACTAGCAACAAGTTAAAAACTCTGCATTCAGGCAATCATTCACAATCATCCTACCACAAGCCAATAGAAAATATTAATGGTTAAATGTCTCTGATGGAGATGTTCCCCAACAGCTGGAGAGAAAGAGTCAAACTCACTGTGTGTGAAAAAGATGTAATGGGCCGCAGGGCTTTTGGTAAAATTACTTTCGAATCTCCAGTGCATTCACGAGACTTGTAGGTGATAAATCTTGCTGTGCTGTTTTTCTGTTTATCGTCTTTCAGCAACTGGCACCCGTGTACTAGAGACACAAAGACAAATGGGAAACTTAGCAATTACATCCGTCTTTGTTCATGGTGTGTCTCAGAATATGGCATGATTTTGAAGAACTAGACCCAGAAGTAATAAATTGCCAAACAATTTATAAATGCAAATCTAAATAAAATTTTCCTATTCTTTCTGCTACTTCTGCTGAAATAAATGTTGTCCTTCTTCTCCAACTCCAAGTCAAATCTCACCTTCTTTTATTTCCCTGGGAATCTGCTTTTATTTTTTAATTTTTTTTAAATAATTTTATTTTTTTAATGGGGCGACATCAATAAATCAGGATACATATATTCAAAGATAACAACTCCAGGTTATCTTGTTGTTCACTTATGTTGCATACCCATCACCCAAAGTCAGATTGTCCTCTGTCACCTTCTATCTAGTTTTCTTTGTGCCCCTCCCCCTCCCCCTTTCCCTCTCCCTCTCCCCTCCCCCCTCCCCCCTAACCACCACACTCTTATCAATGTCTCTTAGTCTCACTTTTATGTCCCATCTACATATGGAATAATGCAGTTCCTGGTTTTTTCTGATTTACTTATTTCACTTCGTATAATGTTATCAAGATCCCACCATTTTGCTGTAAATGATCCGATGTCATTGGAAATCTGGTTTTAAATCTTCTCAATCATGCCTGGTGACTTGAATAGCATATTTTGCATTCTACCTTATATTTTACTTAGATGTTCTTTAAGACAAAACACTGGGTCTTTTAAAATATCCTTGGCATTATCTGCTGTAGTGACTTACACATAACATGTTTGAGAGAAATAGATGTGAACCATCTTATCACACACTAAGACAAGACTTTTATAAGTATAATCTATGTGAAAATGTGTACATTATTTGTAAATAATTGATCTTAATTTTGTAATTATAAACCTACTTTCTTTTCATTTTTTAAAAAAGAAAAGAAAATCCAACCATTATCCTACTATCCAGGGACAACCACTGTTAACATCATATTGTTTTGTTTATAAGTGATATGAAATTATAATATGTAAATATGGCATGCATGTTATATCCACCCTTATCCAAATAAGAAATGCTAGATTATGCAAATTAACTCCAGATAAACATTGTACAAATGGCACCATAATAATAATGATGTGTGTGTATTTTGCATATATCAGACAATATGTGCTTTATATACATAAATAAGTGCTTGCTTTACATATGATAGAACAGATTTAATGCTCACAATAATTTTATGATATAGTTTCAATTATTATCATTCCCATTTACAGATGGAAAAACCAAGAGATAGATAATTTGGGACTGTGAAGCCAAGATTCAAAGCTCTTAAGTGTAAACCCTATCAGTTCTGACATGTTGAATTACAAACTTAAGCCTGACCAGGCAGTGGTGCAGTGGATAGAGCATCGGAATGGGATGTGGAGGTCTCAGGTTTGAAACCCCGAGGTCACTGGCTTGAGCATAGGCTCATCTGGCTCGAGAGTGGGCTCATCCAGCTGGAGCATGGATTCACCAGCTTAAGCGTGGGGTCACTGGTTGAGTGTGGGATCATAGGTATGACCCCATGGTCACTGGCTTGACTCAAAGGTCGCTGGTTTGAGCAAGGGGTCACTAGCTCTGTTGTGCTCACCCCTGGTCAAGACACATGAGAGCAATCAATGAACAATGAAGGTGGCTCAACGGAGAATTGATGCTTCTCATCTCTCTCCCTTCATGTCTGTCTGTCCCTGTCTATCCTTCTCTCTGTCTCTCTCTGTCTCTGTCACACACAAAAAATTACAAACTTAATTTTTAATAATGAATTAAAAGTGTGGGTAACAAAATAAATGGATTATTGCAATTAACTGGGCATTTAAAAAGTTACCATGTTATTAAAGGTGATAAGTAAAAAAGAAATTTAGTTATATGCCATTATAAGTACTACTGTTAAATTATAGTGCAGAAACCCTGGCTGGATAGCTCAGTTGTTAGAGCATCATCCCAAGGTACAGTGCTCGGTGGCTCAATCTGTCAGACCACAGACAGGAACAGATCAATGTTTCTGTCCCTCTCCCTCTCTTTCTCTTTTTCTAAAATCAATCAATTAAAAAAAGAAGTATAGAATGCAGAAAGTATATTTTCTACCTTATTAATAACTTGATGACAATAATTTACCTGTATTTAGTGTCATGACTTAAATTTTAATCCAAAAGGTCTCTTTTATAAATTGTCATCAAGTTTGGTAAATTACACTGGTACCAGAATGTAAAAAGAAGAGTGTACTATTACTAATAAAGACCGTTTCTTGTGTTTGGAATTTGACTTTTCAAAATAAAAAATATTTTATTGACAAAATGCAACTATGAGGATTGTGCTGTAGTATTTAAAACTTGAATATAAAAATTTGAAAAAGAGTAATAGAAGATCCAAGATACTGTGCAAACATTCTTTTTCTGGTAAAGAGGAGTATTCATTTACTCTTGTGTAAATAAATCAGAAATGGTATTTTAAATAGGATAAAAATAAGGGACTCCAGTCAAAATTTGGCAACTTAATTTTAAATGCACATAGAGGTATGTATTATATAATTCTGTAGCTGAACTTATTTTAAGGATGTAAAAAATACTAAACAAAGCTAAAATAATTTGCTGAACCTGGAATTGTCTTTAGTAAGCTATCAGACAAAGTTGCTTTTTAAAATGGTTTAAATGCACTAGTTTGAACTGAAAGAGAATTCGTGTACTTTCTGAAATGAATCAAGTAAAATATCACAAATGTCTCTGAAAGAGTTCCTATCAAGTGGAAGTCAAGCAGTGTTTTCTCCATAGTTAGTGACTCTACATCCTACCACAGACCAATAGGAAAATATTAAAAGCTCCAAAGAAAGGAATTCTGTAAATAAGGTTTTTCACTCTTTAATTAAACAAAATGTGAGATCAAGTAAGTTTCAAAAAAAAAAATTCTTAAGTTCAATTTGTAACAATACTGACACCTGGTGGTTGTACAATTTATATTGTGCTGCCTCCCAGAAAATTAAACTCCAGTCTATAATTCTAACTGTTATCTAATGAAATGTTTAACTAAACCAATGAAACTTGATGACATCTCCAAAAGGTAGAATTTTATTTTACTATGAGTAGAATTAATTTTATGCCCTGAATAAATATAGTTATGGACTGAAGCTTTCTGGATTTTGCCATTTTTATCCTAATAGCTCATAAGAGTTACCATTCATTGAATACCTTGATATTCTAGACCCTGTTGTAAGCACTTTGTATGTGATTTTCAGCTTCCTTACTTAATAGAACCATATAAATTAGGTAGTATTGCTATCCCATGTTATAAAATCATTAGAGAGTAAGAGAACAGATTTAGGATGGTTTAGAGATGTTTCACAGGGCTGGAACAGATTAAATCTATTTCAGTTATGTTAAACGGGAGAAATTTGTTTGATATACGAGTTGACTGACTTACGAGCTCAGTTACAAGACTAATTAAACTCGTATCTCAAGGCACCACTGTACTTACTTCTGGACGTCTAGCCAGCCCCCTCCTTGCACACATCTTCCTCAATACTTGGAGGAACAGAAAAGAATGAGGGGAACACGGCTGGAAATACCAAAAATAAAGCAGAAAGCCTAGAGGAGACGTAGCCTGCCTGCCTGTTCCTAAGAGCACCAAAGCAAAGCCATTCTTACAGAAGTCCTTGCAGTGTCTGAGCTACTCCACAATCCTTCCAGTAAACCAGTGGTGGCTGTTTGTCCACTTTTGTTTTTGTTGTTGTTTTGGCTTGAGATAGTGTGAGTTGGATTTTTGTTACTTCAACAAAAGAAGCCATGAGAATTGTACAATTATAAAATATTAGGTTTTGTATGGTAGAAAACAGGAATAACCACTGTTTAGCCAATAGTGTCTTCTGAGTGTGATTTAAAATAAACAATTTCCCTAGGAAAAGAGCCAATGTGCCTGCATATGGTAGGGGTGTGACACAGGCACCAGACTGGTTGGTTGTAGCAAACACGGGAGTGAGCCAATTTCCAAAAGCTCAACCGTTTTAATCCCTCCCAGCATGTAATGTTTGTATTTATCTCACCCAGACGCAAAGTTTGCACACTTAAGACCACACACACACGCCCTTTCCAGATTTTGACATGGCCACATTCAGGTGAGGAAGTCATTCTTCTTTGAACTCTGTCTTCATAGTCTACTGAAAAGCGGAAGTCACACTGGAAGAAGTAGCAGATTTGGATAAAGTTGAAACAAACTTAGCTATTGTGACAGGGACACAGGATAAAATAAGCCAAAAAAAGCACATACTTTCAAGTTGAACCAATACAGTTTAGTGTCCTAGCTTTGCCACTTATCAGTTATGTCGGTTGGTTAGTGACACTAAATGTCCATCTCCTTTCCAATACAAGAGGGGAATATCAAAGTCAATTTTAAGAATGGAAACAATCCATTAAAAACCCACTAAAATAGATGTTCAATAAATCTCAGGTGTTGCTGTGGTTATAGCTGTTAATATATGTATTAAGTCTGCATACACTTTCATTAACTAAAACACTGAAAAAAAATATGGCAAAGTAGAAAAAGTTTGATGTCTTGTGTACTAGTTTCACATTTTTTCTGACTAATCACAATAAGTTTATACTAAAGGCAATCAAAATTAATAGATAAAAAAGAGTGGTTTTATATATCATAGTATTGTCATTATTGCAAACATTAAATATTCTATACGTATTAACTATTGTGTTGTAACCATTTTTTCTAGTGAACATTATCATTTAAGCTTATGTTTCTCTAAATACTCCTTCTATTCATCTTCCATGTCCTAAAATATGGGGTGGGAGAAATGTTACAGTCTTACAACCCTGTTCCATGACATTCATTCACACACAGAGTATTATATAAATATAATCACTACTTTATCTTTGTTATGTATATATTTGGACAAAACTATTACAGGAAAATAATTTGAGGACTTATTTTTAACAGTAAATCTAAGTTTGAAAGTGATGCTTTGACTAAGGAAGAAAAGAGAAATGACTCATTAACAAAATTCAAAATGAAAGCAGAGAAATTATCACACACATTATAGATATACAAAGGATCATACTAAAATACTATGAAAAATATTATGTCTAATTAAACAATCTAGAAGAAATGGATAAGTTCCTAGAACTATACAATCTTCCTCAACTAAATCACAAAGAAATGAAAAACCTAAATTGACCTATAAGCATGGAGGAAATAGAAAGATCTATCAAAAACCTCCAATAAAAGTCCAGACCAGATGGCTACACTAATCAATTCTACCAAACATTCAAAGATTTGGTAGCTATTCTTCTCAAAGGTTTTCAAAATGTAGAAGAAGCAGCAATACCCCCTGAGATATTTTATGAGGCCAATATAACCCTGATACCAAAACCTGGCAGAGACAATACAAAAAAACACACAAAAACCATAGACCAATATCTCTAATGAATACAGATGCAAAAATCCTCAACAAAATACTAGCAAATGGAAAATAACAATAATACATCACAAATAAGTGGGATTCATTCCAGGAGCACAAAGATGGTTCAACATATGCAAATCAACCAATTAAATATACCACATCACCAAAACAAAGGACAAAAATTATATGATCCTGTCAATAGATACAGAAAAGGCATTCAATAAAATACAACATCCATTTATGTTTAAAACACTCAATAAAATGGGTATAGAAGAAAATTGTCTCAACATAATAAAGACCATATATGACAAACTATCAACCAATATCATACTAAGTAGTGAAAACTGAATATTTTTCCTTTAAAATCAGTAACAAGACAAGATTATCCACTTTAACCACTATTATTCAACATAGTATTAAAAGTCTTAGCCACAGCAATCAGGCAACAGAAAGAAATAAAAGGCATTCATACGAGGAAAGAAATAAAGGTATCACTTTTTGCAGATGCTGTCAGCTGTATATAGAAAACTCAAAGACTCCACTGAAAAATTATTAGAAACAATAAACAAATGAGTAAAATTGCAGGACACAAAACCAATATACAAAAGTCTACTGCTTTTCTATAAGCCAACAATAAAACTTCAGAAAATGAATTGAAAACAATCCCTTTTACAATTAAAACAGAAAATAAATTACCACCTGGCCAGGCAGTGGCGCAGTGGGTAAAGTGTTGGACTAGGACGCAGAGAACCCAAGTTTGAAATCCCAAGGTTGCCAGCTTGAGCACAGGCTCATCGAGTTTGAGCACAGCTCACCAGCTTGAACCTAAAGTCACTGGCTGAGCAAGGGGTCAATCGGTCTGCTGTAGCTCCCCAGTCAAGGCACATATGAGAAAGCAATCAATGAACAACTAAGGTGCTGCAACAAAGAATTGATGCTTCTTATCTCTCTCCCCCTCTGTCTGTCTGTCCCTTTCTTTCTATCTTTCTTTCTCTCTGTCACAAAAAATAAAGTAAAATAAAATACCTAGAAATAAACTTAAAGGATGTGAAGGACCTATATACTGAAAACTACAAAATATTTTTAAAAATTGAGACAAACATAATAAAATAAAAATATATACCATGTTTATGAATTGGAAGACTCAACATAGTAAAAAACCGTATTATACAAAGCAATATACAAATGTAATTCAATCCCCATTAAAATCTCAATGTCATTTTTTTAAAGAAATAGAACAAAAAAATCACCAGATTTGTATGAAATTATGAAAGACCCTGAACAGCCAAAGCAATCCAGTGAAAAAAGAATGAAGCCTGAAGTATCATACTACCTGACTTCAAATTATACTACAGAGCCATGATAATCAAAACAGCATGGTATTGGATGAAAAACAGATATATAGGCCAATGGAAAATAATTGAGAGCCTAGCAATAAAACCACATATATATGAACAAATAATCTATGCCAAAGGAGCCAAAAACACACAATGGAGAAAAGAAAGTCTCTTCAATAAATGGTGCTGGGTAAATTGGAAAGCCACATGCAACAGAATAAAACTTGACTACACGTGTCCCCCTGCACAAATTCAAAATTGATCAAATACCTAAATATAAGATCTGAAACAATAAATTACACAGAAGAAAACATAGGCAGTAAATTTATAGACCTTGGCTGTAGAGAACATTTTATAAATTTGGCCTCAAAGTCAAGGGAAGTAAAAGCAAAAATAAACGAATGAGACTATATTAAACTTAAAAGCTTCTGCACAGCAAAAACAAAACAAAACAATAAAACAAAAATGTGCCAACCAAATGGGAGAGGATATTCACAAACAACAGCTCTGAAGGGGTTAATATTAAAAATATATAAAGAACTCATAAAGTTCATCAACAAATAAGCAAACAATCCAATTTAAAAATGGGAAGAGGACCTGAACAGACACTTCTCCCATGAAGACAAATAAACAACAAACAGATATATAAAAAGATGCTCATCTTCACCAGCTATTAGAGAAATGCAAATTAAAACTACAATGAGATATCACCTGACACCTGTTACATTCTCTGTTATCAATAAGACAGGTAATAACAAGTGTTGGAAAGGCTGTGGAGAAAAAGAAACACTAGTGAATTACTAATGGGAATGCAAACTGGTACAGCCATTATGAAAGACAGTATGGTGGTTCTTCAAAAAATTAAAAGTAGAATTACCATATGACCCAGCAATCCCTCTACTGAGTATCTACCAAAAATACAGTGGTACCTTGAGATACGAGCAGACCAACATACAAGTTTTTTTTTTTAAGATATGAGCCGCGACATGGTCCGTATTTTTGTTCGAGATCTGAGCAAAATTCTGAGATACGAGTCATGATTAAGTTTTTGTGGTTTCATTTTAAGAAAGTGCAATTTTAGTTTTGTTTAAAGTAAAGAAAATGCACTTTTAGTTTACATTTAGTGTTAAGAAAATGCAGTTTTAGTTCACGTGTCTACAGTGCCTGCATCCCTTCCTCCCTCCCTCCTCCGCCATTCACCTCCATTAGCCACACTCGTCTGGCTCCAAGGTAAGAATACAGTACTAAATAACACTTTTTTATTTCGTATATTTTTTATGCATTGGTAAAGTATACATGTGTGTTTCTTAATTAAAAACATGTCTTTTTTTATAGTTTAGGATGGTTTGGGGATGTTTCACAGGGCTGGAATGGATTAAATCCATTTCAGTTATTTTAAATGGGAGAAATTTGTTTGATATATGAGTTGACTGACTTACGAGCTTTGTTACAGAACAAATTAAATTCGTATCTCAAGGTACCACTGTACTTAAAAACACTGGTACACAAAGGCATGCATTTCCATATTCACAGCACCATTATTCACAGTGGTCAAGACATGGAAACAATCGAAGTGTCCCTTGATAGAGTACTGGGTAAAGAAGATGTGGTTCATATATATAAATACAATGAAATACTACTCAACCATAAGAAATGATGACATATTGCTATTTATGACAACACAGATGTACCTAGAGAACATTATACTAAGTGCAATAAGTAATTAAGAAACAGCTAAGAACTATATGATTTCACACATAGGTGGGACATACTAAGACTCATGGACATAGATAAAAGTGAAGCCATTACCAGAGAAAGGTGGAGGGTGGGGGGGGGGAGTCAAGAGGAACAAATATACTGTGATGAAAAATGGTTTGACTTTGGGTTATGGGGACACAACACAATCAACAGTCAAAATGCTATAGAAATGTTTACCTGAAATCTACATACTCTTATTGATCAATGTCACCCCATTAAATTTAATTTCTTTTAAAAAGTGATGGAAGACATGGAAACAACCAAAAAGCCCTTCAATAGATGACTGAATAAAGAAGATATGGCACATATACACTATGGAATACTACTCAGCCATAAGAAATGATGACATCAGATCATTTACAACAAAATGGTTGGATCTTGATAACATTATACAGAATGAAATAAGTAAATCAGAAAAAACTAAGAACTGCATGATTCCATACATAGGTAGGACATAAAAATGAGACTAAGAGACATGGACAAGAGTGTGGTGCTTACGGGGGGGGTGGGGGGAGGAGAGGGAGGGAGAGGGGAAGGAGGAAGGGGAGGGGCACAAAGAAAACCAGATAGAAGGTGACAGGACAATCTGACTTTGGGTGATGGGTATGCAACATAATTGAATGACAAGATAACCTGGAGATGTTTTCTCTGAACCTATGTACTCTGATTGACCAATGTCACCCCATTAAAATTAATAAAAATTTATAAAAAAAAGTGATGACCATTATATACATATATGATAAAATATCTCAGTGTCCCAGATTACAAGAACATTTTGCTCTTGTAATCATTTACTGTGAAACTTGAAAAAGTACTGATACCTGTATCTCACTTCCCATTCATCTCCTAGATTAATTATCATTTAATTGTCTGGGGTGTGGCCTTGGCTTTGGAATTTTTAAAAGACCACCTGGTGATTCAAGCATGCAGCAAGTTTAGGAAATGGTGGACTGGCTTCCTCACTATGTCTCTTCCTTGCTTAAGCAGTTTCTGGCTATTTTATTTATCTATAAATACAAGCAGTCATTAGAAACCCTTATTTTGTAACAGAACCACAACCAAAAATTTTTTTTAATCAATCAAATTAACATGTCTTGTTCTTCAATATTCAACACATTCTGAAAGAGACTAAAAAGAAAAAGATACAAGACACAAATTTTGTCTTAAAAATTTTTAAATATAATTCACATGATAGAACTGATATACCTAAAACTCTAAATGTCTCCACAGCAGCAATTATCCTAAAAGGACTCAATGACTTGAAGTCACTGAAAATATTTTTCAAATGCAAGTGAACCACATAACTGCAGCCATCATAGAAAAATTTCCAGATAATTTTTTTATACACACCAAAATTTTCTTTGGCAAATGATGTAATTGAGACTGATAGCTAGAAAATCCTTAAATGATATTCATCTACATTGGAGGTGATCAGAAAGCTACATATATGCAACTTTTTTTCATTATACCAATATACTTTTTGAATCTGCCATCTAGCCCCATCTGTGTGAACATATCAAATATGTATATATATTTTATATTATATAGTATATGATATATGCCACATTTATACAAATTGACACATGATACACACACAAAATGGACTATTATTCAGTCATAAAAGAAGAAACTCTTATCAATTGCAACAGCATGAATAAAACTTGAGGGCATTATGCTAACTGAAATAAGTCAGAGAATAACAAACACTATGATCTCACTTATATGTGAAAATGAAGAAAGTGAAACTCATAGAAACAGAGAACAGGTTAGTGCTTACAAAGGGTGGGGGATGAGGGTAGGGAAAATGGGATGTTGGTCAAAAGCTACTATCTTCCAGTTATAGGATGTTCTGGGGATGTCATGTATAGAATAATGACTACAGTTCACAATATTGTATCATACGCATACAGTTACCAACTTACAATAACTTGATTTAACAATTTTTTGACTTTGCAATGATGCAAAAGCAACATACACTTAGTTAAAACTGGATTTCAAATTTTGAAATGCAATCTTTTCCTGGGCTAGTGAAATGAGGTGTGATCCTCTCAAGATGCCAGGCAAAGGCAGCGAGCACAATCTCTGTCAAGCACCTGAGCACGTGGGTGAACAGCCAACACACCACAGGGCACTGTGTTGCCAGCATTTGTTGGATATTGTATTTTGTGTTTTCACTGAAATCCCACCATGTCCATAAAATGCACACCTGTGCCTTCTGTTTCTGGTGAGAAGAGGAGGAAGGCAATTACAGATGCTCCTCAACTTACGATGTCCTAATAATATAAGTGTTCTGAGCACAGCTAAGGGAGCACAGCTAAGGTAGGCTTGGCTAAACTCTGACGTTTGTTAGGTTAGATATAGTCAATGCATTTTCAACGTATGATATTTTCAATTGATGGTGGGGTTATCCCCATAAGTGGAGGAGCATCTGTACTTGAAAGTGGCTAAGGAATTACATCTTAAATATATTTATTTAGTGAGAGTGGGGTGGGGAAGGGATATAACCCTGCATGGTCTCCAACCAAGATACACCAAGCAAACCCATTAGGGGGCAATGCTCTGCCCATCTGGACCCCTTGTTCCATTGCAACTGGAGCCATTTTTTAGCACCTGAGGCAAAGGCCATGGAGGCATCCTCAGCACCCAGGGCCAACTTGCTCCAATTAGGCCATGGCTGCAGGAGAGAAGAAGAGAGAGAAAGAGACACAGAGAATCAAGAGGTAGAGGGGTGAAACAGATGGGCACTTCTCCTGTGTGCCCTGACCAGAAATCAAACCCAGGACATCTACATGCCAGGCTGACACTCTACCACTGAGCCAACCAGCTAGGACCAGATTTTAAATGTTTTTAACATACATGCTAAGAAAAAGGTAATTGGGCTGTGTATGAGTGGATCCGCCTGGCACTTCGGGCATGGGTGCCCGTTTTCCCGGACGGAGGGGCTGGGTCAGAGACTGTCAGCAGTGGCCCCCTGCATGGGCTGTGGCCAGAGTTTCTGTATAATCCTGGCTTCCCCAAAAAAACAGCACATGGGAAGAGCCCAGAGTCGGCTTCCCTACACCCAGACCTGTCTGGGCAGGGTGTTTCCACCAGCCATACAGGCTAACAAAGCAAACTCCCATGGAGGAGAACTTCAGAAGAGGTGAGGGGAAGGGTGCGCAGATAGCCTGTAAGCAGCCATTGGAGAGCAGACCCACAGAACGCTGAAAGGAGCCTAATCCGCAGTCTGCTCACTGCCTGGCCAGCTTACGCTGGTGGCTCTGGCTGACAAAGCCTTCTTTCCCAGGGCTACAACTCAAACAAAAAAGCACAGTCCTATGGAGCAGACCTCAGAGAACACTGCAGAAGTTGGGTGGGCTGGGCTGTAGGCTTTCCAACAAGGTAGAAGTCTGTGGAGAGCTGACCCATGGAGTGCTGAGGCTTAACTAGACATACCCAGGGAATATTAGGAAGGAATCTGACCAGAAGTCAGCTCACTCCCCTGCCTGCCTAAGCTGGTGGCTCTGGTTGGTAAAGCTGTGCTTTGAGCGAACCTGGAAGAGGCACTTGGCAGCTTTTAGGACCTCTTGCTCTGCAGGCAGTGACTGGGGCATTCTTCTGCCAGCCAATACAGGTTACAAAGTACAAAAAGACTGAGGAGAGTAGATGGAGGCATACTAGACATGCCCAGAGGCTCATAGAAAGACACCTGAAAAGCAATTGGCTCCCAGCCCTTCCTGATTATGCTGGTGGCTCTGGCTGGCAAATCCTTACCCAGGACCCTGATTTGAGCAGGGATAGAGGGGAAACTTGGCAGCTCTTAGAGCCTCTTGCTCTCCAGGCAGTGGCTGGGGCAACTTCACAGCTGGGTCCCAGGCTGCTGGTTCAGGAGGGAGAGATTTGGGGAGGCACTCAGGGAAAATGGACTCTCCCATTGTCGGAGCCTGCAAAGGCTAACAAGCCCCAACTACCAATGGAATGGAGGCCTAATGTATGTCATCACCATAGCGACACATCAACTGCAAATCTCTGCCTGAGTGCCACAGGGGCAGAACCTGGGGTACAGCACCACCAGCCAAAAAGAGAAGAAAAAAAAAGATAACCTCTCAAAACCAGAAAACATCCAGTCTTTATAATTTTACCCATTTTTTTCCTCTTTCATTTTCTCTTTTTTTTTTCTTCCACCTTGGACATTTTATCCTCTTTCCATTTTATTATTTATTCTCTTTTCATTTTCAACTTTATTACCCATAGGTGTTAGTTTCCATTTTTCTTTTTTCTTTTCTCTTTTTCTCTTTTCTCTTTCACTTTTCCTCTCATTTGATCCTCACTAGCAAATTATTTTACTCTGGATTCAAATTTTTTTGTGGCATTTTGTATGCTTTTTACTTCACTTTTCACCTCATTAGCATTTCCCCCAACTTCGGATCTCTACTCTATATAGTTTTTGTTCTACTTAATACATTAGAATGTTCATTTTTCAATGTATTTTTTCTCTTTTTCTTTTTTCCTCTTTTCTCTTTCACTATTTCTCTCATTCGACCATCATTTACAAATTATTTTACTATTAATCCAACTTTTTTTCTTGTAGTATTTTGTGGGTTTTACCTCATTTTTTACCTCTGTCACTTCCCTCCAAGTCAGGCCCTCCATTTTATGTAGTTTTTGTTCCACTTAGCACAATAGAATTTTCAGTTTTTCACTGTATTTTCTCAAAAAAATATTTTTTATATCAACTCTTATCAGCATTATTAACAATACCACTCTCAAATGCCATTAAAGAAAAAGAAATCGAATATCATGGATAAAAAAGACAGAGCTGGCCCTGGCCGGTTGGCTCAGCGGTAGAGCGTCGGCCTAGCGTGCGGAGGACCCGGGTTCGATTCCCAGCCGGGGCACACAGGAGAAGCGCCCATTTGCTTCTCCACCCCTCCACCGCGCCTTCCTCTCTGTCTCTCTCTTCCCCTCCCGCAGCCAAGGCTCCATTGGAGCAAAGATGGCCCGGGCGCTGGGGATGGCTCTGTGGCCGCTGCCTCAGGCGCTAGAGTAGCTCTGGTCGCAACATGGCGACGCCCCGGAGGAGCAGAACATCGCCCCCTGGTGGGCAGAGCGTCGCCCCATGGTGGGCGTGCCGGGTGGATCCCGGTCAGGCGCATGCGGGAGTCTGTCTGACTGTCTCTCCCTGTTTCCAGCTTCAGAAAAATGAAAAAAAAAAAAAAAAAGACAGAGCTGTAGCATAGATAGATGAGAAAAAGCTATAGAAAAAAACTTTAATAGCTTGGAAATCTTGGAGTTAAATGACAGAGAATTTAAAATTTATGTCCCCAAAATACTCAGGGTTATACAAGAAAGCACAGAAAGGCAATTTAGGGAGCTTAAAAAACAATTAAATGAACAGAAAGAATAGATCACTGAGGAAATTGAAACTATAAAAACAAATCAAACAGAGATGAAAAACTCAATTCATGAACTGAAAAATGAGGTAACAAGCTTAGCTAATATAACAGGCCAGACAGAGGGGAGAATTAGTGACATAGAAGACAGGCAACTAGAGACACTAGAGAGAGAAGAGGAGGGAGACTTATGAATTTAAAAAAAATTAGAAAGCCCTACAGAAATTGTCTTTCAGAAAGAGCAACATAAGAATAATGGGTATATCAGAAGGAGAAGAGAGAGAAAATGGAATGGAAAACATATTCAAACAAATAATAAAAAAGAACTTCCCAAGCCTGGGGAAAGAACTAAAGCCTCAAATTCAAGAAGCAAACAGAAGCAAACATAAAAGTTATCTTAACCATAACAAACCTACTCCAAGGCACATCATAATGAAATTGGCAAACCAATGACAAAGAAAAAATTTTAAGGCAGCCAGGGAAAAGAAGAATACAACATATATATAAAGGAAGGCCCATTAGATTATCATCAGATTTCTCAGCAGAAACTCTAAAAGCTAGAAGAGAGTGGACCCCAATATTTAAAGTTCTGAAAAAGAGGAACTTCCAGCCAAGAATACTATACCCATCAAAGTTATCCTTCAAATATGAAGGAGAAATAAAACATTCACAGATACAGAAAAGATGAGGGAATTTATCACCAGAAAATCTCCACTTCAGGAAATACTAAAGGGGGTTTTCCAACCAGATACAACGAATAAAACAAAACTACAAATAAAAGCTCCATCAAGATCACAATAAAAACAGTATTAATCTGTGACAACAAAAACAAAAAAAGGGGAGAGGACAAAGATTAACAGTAGGAAAGGAAAATGGAGTGCAGAAACACTCATGAGATAATGTACTACAATGAACATGATATGTATGCTTTCCATTACGTAATGGTAACCACCCCTGAAAAAACCACCACAGAAGCATGTGGCTTGAAAACAGTAACAGAGAAAAGAAATATGGATTACAACCAAACAAATACAAATGATAGAAAAACAAAAGAGAAGAACCAAACAAGATACAAAACAATATATAAAATGGCAATAGGAAATCCTCAAGTGTCAACAATTACAGTAAATGTAAATAGATTTGAACTTACCAATAAAAAGATAGAGTAGCAGAATGGATTTAAAAAATCCAACTATATGCTGCCAGAAGAAACATCTAAGCTACATGGATGAAAACAAATTCAAAGTGAAAGGCTAGAAAACAATACTCCAAGCAAATAACATCCAAAAAAAAAGCAGGTGTAGTAATACTCATATCTAACAATGCTGACTACAAGACAGCAAAAGTAATCAGAGACAAAAATGGTCATTTCATAATGATAAAGGGGACATTGAACCAAGAAGACATAACACTTCTTAATATATATGCACCAAACCAAGGAGCACCAAAATATATAAGACAGCTACTGACCGGCCAAATAACAAAAACTGACAAAAATACAATCATACTTGGAGACCTCAATACACCACTGACGGCTCTAAATCACTTTTTTAATCTCTTTATTAAAACTAGTAATTAAAACCTTAGAAAAAAATTAAGTACTTTATTATTAAACCAAGAAAAAAATTAAGTACTTTATTATTAAACCAGAAACATTCAAGAACTATCTAAAAAAAAGAGTAAAGATAAAGCAACCATAGACACATGCTCTTTAAGTAGTACAGGTACCTTAGACAATACTGTAACACTTAGAGGAGGAGTTCCACATCAACAGCGTTTCTGACAGAGGCAAAACTGAGCTCCATAGTACACAAATAGACCATGCTTGATTGAGGAAAACAGAAGTTCACTAACAATGCACACTGTATTTGAGAAGTCCTTAAGCCTCCTCCTCGCCCCCCTCCTCCTCCCCCTCCTCCTCCTCGAACTCCCCCTGTTCATAAGCGGTGGCGTCCTGATACTGCTGGTACTCGGACACCAGGTCATTCATGTTGCTCTCAGCCTCAGTGAACTCCATCTCGTCCATGCCCTCGCCCGTGTACCAGTGCAGGAAGGCCTTGCGCCGGAACATGGCTGTGAACTGCTCCGAGATGCGCTTAAACAGCTCCTGTATGGCCGTGCTGTTGCCAATGAAGGTGGCTGACATCTTGAGGCCCCGAGGCGGGATGTCACACACCGCTGTCTTCACGTTGTTGGGGAGCCAGTCCACGAAGTAGCTGCTGTTCTTGTTCTGCACATTGAGCATCTGCTCATCTACCTCCTTCATGGACATGCGGCCCCGGAAGATAGCGGCCACCGTCAGATAGCGGCCATGGCGGGGGTCACAGGCGGCCATCATGTTCTTGGAGTCAAACATCTGCTGAGTGAGCTCGGGCACCGTGAGGGCCCGGTACTGCTGGCTGCCCCGGCTGGTCAGGGGCGCAAAGCCTGGTATGAAGAAGTGCAGGCGTGGGAAGGGCACCATGTTCACTGCCAGCTTGCGCAGGTCTGCGTTCAGCTGGCCCGGGAAGCGCAGGCAGGTGGTGACCCCGCTCATGGTGGCCGACACCAGGTGGTTGAGGTCTCCATACGTGGGGGTGCTCAGTTTCAGGGTGCGGAAGCAGATGTCATACAGGGCCTCATTGTCAATGGAAAAGGTTTCATCTGTGTTCTCTACTAGTTGGTGGATGGAGAGGGTGGCGTTGTAGGGCTCAACCACCGTGTCAGACACCTTGGGTGAGGGCATCACGCTGAAGGTGTTCATGATGCGGTCTGGGTACTCCTCCCGGATCTTGCTGATGAGCAGCGTGCCCATCCCTGACCCAGTGCCACCACCCAGCGAGTGGGTCAGCTGGAAGCCCTGCAGACAGTCACAACTTTCTGACTCCTTCCTTACCACGTCCAGAATTGATTCGATCAGTTCAGCACCCTCTGTGTAGTGGCCCTTGGCCCAATTGTTCCCGGCCCCACTCTGGCCAAACACAAAGTTGTCCGGCCTGAAGATCTGGCCGAATGTTCCAGACCTGACCGAGTCCATTGTGCCCGGCTCCAGATCCACCAGGATGGCCCGAGGTATGTACTTTTTACCAGCAGCTTCATTGTAGTACACATTGATTCTCTCCAGCTGCAAGTCACTGTCTCCATGGTAAATGCCAGCAGGGTCAATCCCATGCTCATCACTGATGACCTCCCAAAACTTGGCACCGATCTGGTTGCCGCACTGGCCTGCCTGGATGTGCACGATCTCACGCATGATACAGGCTGTGGAGCAGGTTGAGATGTTGGTCCTGGCAACTGTGAGCGTAGAGTAAACTGCAAATGCCGGAGCAAAAAGACCTCCAAACAGAAAATCAATAAATAATTATTGGTCTTAAATGAAACAGTAGAACAATTGGATATGATAGACATCTATAGAACATTTCATCTCAAAGTGCCTGAGTATACATTTTTCTCTAGTGTCCATGGAACATTCTCAAGAATTGACCATATCCTGGGCCACAAAAATAACATCAACAAATTCAGAAAGACTGAAATTATATCAAGCATATTCTCTGATCATAAAGCCTTGAAACTAGAATTCAACTCCAAAAAAGAGGTAAACAAACCCACAAAAATGTGGAAACTAAACAAGATACTTTTAAAAAATGAGTGGGTCAAAGAAGAAATAAAAGCAGAGATCAAAAGATACATAGACAAATGAAGATAACAATACGACATATCAGAATCTCTGGGATGCAGAAAAAGCAGTAATAAGAGGGAAATTCATATTACTACAGGCCTATATGAACAAACAAGAGAAAACCCAAGTAAACCACTTAAATTCACAACTTAAGGAACTAGAAAAAGAAGAACAAAGGCAACCCCAAACCAGCAGGAGAATGGAAATAATAAAAAATCAGAGCAGAAATAAACAAAATAGAGAACAGAAAAACTATAGAAAAAATAAAACAAGGAGCTGGTTCTTTGAAAAGATCAACAAAATTGACAAACCCTTGGTAAGAATCACTAAGGAAAAAAGAGAAAGGACTCATATAAACAAAATCCAAAATGAAAGAGGAGAAATTACCACAGATATCATAGATATACAAAGAATTATTGTAGAATACTATGAAAAACTATATGCCACAAAATTTAACAATCTAGAAGAAATGGATAAATTCCTAAAATACAATCTTCTTGACTGAGTCATGAAGAAGCAGAAAGCCTAAACAGACCCATAAGCAGAGAGGAAATAGAAACAACTATCAAAAACCTCCCCAAAAATAAAAATTCAGGGCCAGACGGCTATACTAGTGAATTCTATCAAACATTCAAAAAAGACTTGGTTCCTATTCTGTTCAAAGTCTTCAAAAAAATTGACAAAAAAGCAATACTTCCAAATACATTTTATGAGGCCAATATAACCCTCATATCAAAACCTGGCAAGGACAACTCAAAAGAAAAAACTACAGACCAATATCTCTAATGAATACAGATGCTAAAATACTAAACAAAATACTAGCAAATCGAATACAACAATGCATTAAAAAAATAATTCATCATGATCAAGTAGGATTCATCCCAGAATTACAAGGATGGTACAACATATATAAAAGAGTTAATGTAATATAACATATCAACAAAACAAAGAAAACCATATGATCCTATCAATAGATACAGAAAAGGCATTCGATAAAATACAAAACCACTTTATGTTTAAAACACTCAAATGGGTATATAAGAAAAATATCTTAACATAATAAAGGCCATTTATAATAAACCATCAGCTAACATCATATTAAATGGCATAAAACTGAGGACTTTTCCCCTAAAATCAGGAACAAGACAAGGTTGTCCACTCTCTCCATTCTTATTAAACGTAGTGCTGGAAGTTCTAACCAGAGCTATCAGACAAGAGAAAGAAATAAGAGGCATTCAAATTGGGAAAGAAGAAGTAAAGGTTTCACTTTTTGCAAATGAAATGATCCTATAAATCAAAAACCCCAAAGACTCCACAAAAAGACTACTAGAAACAATGAACTAATACAGTAAGGTCACAGGATACAAAATTAATATATAAAATTCCATTGCCTTCCTATACGCCAACAATGAAACATCAGAAAACAAACTCAAAAAAATAATCCCCTTCATGATTGCAACAACAACAACAACAAAAATACCTAGGAATAAACATAACAAAGAATGTAAAGGACCTATAAAATGAAAACCACAAAGCATTGTTAAGGGAAATTGAAAAAGATACAATGAAATGGAAAAATATTCCTTGTTCTTGGATAGAAAGAATAAATATAGTCAAAATGATTATATTACCCAAAACGATATACAAATTTAATGCAATTCCCATCAAAATCCCAATGATGGTTTTTGAAGAAATGGAACAAAATATCATCAGGTTTATATTGAACTATAAAAAATCGTGAATAGCTAAAGCAATTCTAAGGAAAAAGAATGAAACTGGGGGCATTACAATACCTGTCTTCAAATTATATTACAGAGCCATGACAATCAAAACAGCATGGTATTGGCAGAAAACAGACACAGACCAATGGAACATAATTGGAAGCCCAGAAATAACACCACATATATGATATATGGTCAAATAATTTTTTGTTAAAGGGGCCAATAACACACAATGGAGAAAAGAAAGCTTCTTCAACAAATAGTGCTGGGAAAACTGGAAAGCCACATGCAAAAGAATGAAACTCGACTACAGTTTGTCCCCTTGTACTAAAATTAATTCAAAATGGATCAAAGACCTAAATATAAGACCTGAAACAACAAAATACACAGAAGAAAATATAGGTACTAAACTCATGGACCTTGGTTATAAAGAGCACTTTATGAATTTGACCCCAAAGGCAAGGGAAGTGAAGGCAAAGATAAATGAATGGGACCACATCAGACTAAGAAGCTTTTGCACAGCAAAAGAAACTGACAACCAAACAAACAGACAGCCAACTTAATGGGAGATGGTATTTTCAAACAACAGCACAGATAAGGGCCTAATATCCAAAATATACAAAGAACTCATAAAACTCAACAACAAACAAACAATCCAATAAAAAACGGGAAGAGGACATGAACAGACACTTCTCTCAGGAAGAAATACAAATGGCCAACAGATATATGAAAAGATGCTCATCTTCATTAGCTATTAGAGAAATGCAAATCAAAACTACAATGAGATGCCACCTCACACCTGTTAGATTAGCTATCATCAACAAGACAGGTAATAAGAAGTGTTGGAGAGGCTGTGGAAAAAAAGGAACCCTCATCCACTGTTGATGGGAAAGTAAACTATGGAAGAAAGTATGGTGGTTCCTCAAAAAATTAAAAATAGAACTACCATATGACCCAGCAATTCCTCTATTGGGTATATACCCCCAAGACTCAAAAACACTGGTACTGAAAGTCACATGCAGCCCCATGTTCATTGCAGCATTGTTCACAGTGGCCAAGACATGGAAACAACCAAAAAGCCCTTCAATAGAAGATTGGATAAAGAAGATGTGGTACATATACACTATGGAATTCTACTCAGCCATAAGAAATGATGACATTGGATCATTTACAACAACATGGATGGACCTTGATAACATTATATGGAATGAAATAAGTAAATCAGGAAAAACTAAGAACTATATGATTCCATACATAGGTGGGACACAAAAATGAGACTCAGGGACATGGACAAGAGTGTGGTGGTTATGGTGGGGGGGGGGGGGAGGAAAGAGAGGAAGAGGGTGAGGTAGGGGAGGGGCACAAAGAAAACCAGATAGAAGGTGATAGAAGACAATTTGACTTTGGGTGGTGGGTATGCAATAGAATCAAATGTCAAAATAACCTGGAGATATTTTTTCCGAAACTATGTACCCTGATTGACCAATGTCACCCCATTAAAGTTAATAATTAAAAAAAAAGATAATTGTGTGAGGTGATGAATGTGTTCACTAACCTTATTGTTATAATCAGTTCACAACATGCAGAAAGGGGCAAATATAGGTTTATAGCTGTGAGTATGCAAAACTGTTTATTCTTATATTAGTATTATTATGTTATTTTCATATGAACAACTACAAACCTATTTTGTCCCACCCTGTACTTATGGTGAGACTTTGGTGACTGGAAGGCATTAATATGTAAATAGTATCCATATTCTTCATTATCATACAATGAATGGAAGGAGAGATTCACACTTCTACAGATTTCTTTATTGCTTTCTAAAAATCCCCAAATCACAGCTTGGTATTATTAAAAGATTTAGAAGTTTTCTGTTACAAGAATGCAATCTTCATTATGAGCATATGATGAGGGTTAAAAGAACTATGTCTGGGACATAGTAGCCATTCAATAAATGTTTGTTTTTTAAAATAAATGTCCAATTCCATTGTCCTGCAAAACTGTTAATTTTAAAAGTGTTCATTAAAAGATTTCTTCAATTCCTTTCATGGAGAAGCACTACAATATTTTTTAATAAGGCCTGAAAACAATTTCATCTTAAAATTCATGCTCAAATTGATATTATCTTCTCCTACAAATCATGTTATACCAGTTACTAGTATATTAAATTTTACTAAATATAAAAAGTAACTATTTTTAATAAATTATTTTAAGACATCATTAATTAATGCACATTTCCTTAATGACTGTTGACATAGATTAGTATGTATTTTTATCTGTAGTTCAGCATTATAGAAAATTAAAGCCTTTTAGAGACATGTGGTCAGAAAATATCGAGGAGCATTGTAATTTCATATCAATAATCATAAGTCATGCAGGCCTAAAGGTTGTGACATTTTTAAAACGATTTTTTTTTAACTTCAGCAAGGTTTTTTTTTATCTTATTGCTGTTCATTTAATAAGGAATAATATTCTTGATTACAAACAGAGCCACAAAGTTCAGGTAAAACAAATTCACCAGATGGCAGTAATATAGTGCTCTTTTAAACCATTGTAATAAACATATTTACATATTGTAATGCTACATATTGTAATGCTACATTTTTGGTTGAAGGCAAAATATTTGATATTAAGATTCATGGAGCTTCTCTTTTAAATTAAGAGGAAATCAGAATGTTGATGAAACTCCCAAAACTATTACCTTTCCCATCATTCTAATTAGTAATTAAATATATTGCAGAACTATAAAAAGTGACATATTAAGTTGTATAATAAACTATATAAAGGCCTCATTCTCTCTTTTTAAATATACATATCCCAACTAAATTTCTTTCACAATATGAAGCATAAACCAAGACATAATTTTTTCACCATTTTCCAAATATACTACTCCTTTTGGTAAACTACTATGAAAAAAAAAAGTGCAGCTGTGGCAAATACAAAGTTATCTCCCATTGGCTATGAGAGTTAACTAAATGTTACTTGCTTTAATTTGCTCTTCTCATTTGCAAACGTGCCAGGTTGACTGGCCTTTCTATTAAAATAAAGACTACCTTAGCCAAAGAAGAAATTGGACAGATTCTCAGCTTTGTCTGCAAACATGAAAAGCAAAAATACACTAATGGAAGCAGCATGATTCTTCATTCTGGATCCCTCCAGGTCTTGAAAATTATCCAAGGAGCGATCTCATCAAAAGTTGAAAATCTTCCAAGGACCCTTTCACAAACACCTTTTCCAGTGGTGAGTTGCGATCAAAGATTTGCTCCATTAAAAGGGGCTTCTGGAATGAGTTCTATTTTCTGAATCTTGTCCAAGTTCTATCTAAGCACTAAAACAGTGGGGTAGGGGGTCCATGTACCTCATTCTATTTTTAAGGATTGCATACTTCAAGGAAAAAGTGACCAGTCACTATGATTTCCAAGGACATGTCTTGCCTAGCATTTGGTGGTGGAAATTGTCCAGAGGATTTTGTCTTTCCTTCTAAATATGTATCTTCCTTCAGCCCCAAGGAATGGAAGTATTACAAGATCTCTTTCAGTAAAAAATTTCCTCATAGTTACACATACGTCACAAACATACCCCTTTTTACTACTGAAATATTTCCAACCAGAAGTTATGAAAAAGTTTTGCCAATGAAAAGTGTTAAGGAGCTCTGGCTTAAGTATGATAAAGTGTTTAGGTTTATAGTAGAATTTGGACTCAAACAGTGAAAGACAAGTTTGAGTTCTTCACTATATTATCTCCTAATTTCCAAAATATGCACTATGTGTTTAATATGTAGGATTTCATTTAATTCTGGTGTTTTGGGGAGTTTTTTTGACAGAGAAAGAGGAGAAAGAGAGAGAGGGAGAGAAATAAGCATTAACACATAGTTGCATTACCTTAGTTGTTAATTGATCACTTTTTTATGTGCCTTGACCAGGGGAGGGGTGGTTCCAGCTGAGCCAGTCACCTTAGGTTTCAAGACAGTGACCTTTGGGCTCAAGCTAGTGACCATGGGGGTCATGTCTATGATTCCATGCTCAAACTGGCGACCTCAGGGTTTCAAACCTGGGTTTTCAGCGTCCTAGGTTGATGCTGCATCCGCTGTGCTTCCTCCTGGTCATTAATCTACTTACCCTTCAAGTTTATTGCCTTTATATAGATGAGAATATTTTAAAATGTTAAAGTTCTGAGGGTTTAAAAAATTAGAAAACTTGCTCAATGTGTTATAACTGTATTTTCAAGGCCAAAAATCAGATTCCAAAGGTTTATCAAAGCCATGTGTTACACTATCACTAGGAAAAATGCTCTAAAGACTTTTAGATAATCTATTCTGTGGAAGTCCTGACTCTATAGACCAGGTGCAGTACTCAACCCGTCTACTGTGTTCTAGTTAGTTCAGTTCTGGCAACTATCTTTGATTATTAAATCTTTTACCATTGACTATTACCTGTTGAGCAAATACCCCTTATGCAGGCCTGAACTATTCATCAATCTTGATTTGGTCAAACAACGAAATGAATGAATGGGTAGAGCAGCAAGTCAATGTTTCTCCTTCCCTCTCACTCTAAAATCAATCAAAAATAATTTTTAAAAGACAGTATCTTGACTACTTCACATTTTACTCTTTATCAACAATCCTATTTCAATGTTGCTTATTTTCTTTTCCCTGCCCTCTCTCAATCTCTCCCTTCTTCTCCCTTTGCAGAACAGTGACAAAATAGACAAGCTACTACATGGGACATTGTCTTACCCCTGAAATAGCACAATCCTGGCTGTTGTGCCTACCAGCAGAAGTTGTGCAACTATTGTTAAATTTTATTTAGAAAATTAACTTCAACACAGTGACATTGATCAATAAGAGTATATAGGTTTCAATTAAACATTTCTATAGCATTTGAACTATTGATTATGTTGTATACCCATCCAAAGTCAAGTAATTTCCAATTAGTTCTATTTTAAATAGCCAGATGTTTTATTTTCCATCACCACTGGACAGATCAACTAGCAACAATAAATGCAACTCAAATTAATTGCTTAAGGAACACCATATGACTCTCCATCAGCAAGGTTAACAATGGGAAAACTAATGCTAACATAAATGGTTATCTATGAAATACTATTTGACAATCTATTTATTTATTTATTTATTTATTTTTTATTTATTTTTTATTTTTTTAAATTTTCTGAAGCTGGAAACAGGGAGAGACAGTCAGACAGACTCCCGCATGCGCCTGACCTGGATCCACCCCGCACGCCCACCAGGGGGTGACGCTCTGCCCCTCAGGGAGGTCGCTCTGTTGCGACCAGAGCCACTCTAGCGCCTGGGGCAGAGGCCAAGGAGCCATCCCCAGCACCTGGGCCATCTCTGCTCTAATGGAGCCTTGCTGCGGGAGGGGAAGAGAGAGACAGAGAGGAAGGAGAGGGGGAGGGGTGGAGAAGCAGATGGGCGCTTCTCCTGTGTGCCCTGGCCGGGAATCGAACCCGGGACTTCTGCACACCAGGCCGATGCTCTACCACTGAGCCAACTGGCCAGGCCAACAATCTATTTTTTTAAACAAATCTTTCCAAATCTACCCACTGTAGCTTCAGATTTCATTGTTCAAAGCCAGTATTTTTACAGACAACCTTGAAAAGAAAAGAATGAGCAACAGTATTTACTTAGATAAGTTAAATGATGCATGTAACATCTGTGTCAGAGCATACAACAGTGACTAACATTAGCCCTTAAATTACATTTGTCACTCACTTTGACTGTAAAGAGGCCTATACTTATTGATGTTGATTTATATCAGATAACATCCTTCAGTTTTCAACTAACACTGCAAAATATACACTTTTTGCTTAAGCAAGAAAAATTCAAATTTTCCAAATAATCCAAACACTAAAGCAAGAGTTGGTCCATGAATGCCCAGCATTACATGTGTTTACCGAGAACAGGCATAAAATAGTGGCTTCTAGAAATTTCCATTACTTGCCTTCATTTCTTCATACTTAGTAAAAAAAGTATAAATTTTTGATTCAGTTTATAAGTACAAATCCCCTCTCTATTAATAAAAATTAATTCTTTGATAAAATACTACATCTCTTGGTACCTTCCATTCCTCACCTATACAATAGAAATGGCACTTATAGTAACCTCCTGAGACAATCGTTGAGAGAAGATTCAATGAGATAATATGAGATAAAATACATAAATCTCTTTAAACAATATAGTGAGTGCTCAATAGATGGTAGTTATTAATATGTTTAAAACTTCATGCAATCTTCTCACCATGGAGACCTTTCTAGCTGATACGAGTAAGAGAAATTTATTAAATCACCTGTCTATATCAACAATTTAATTATTAGTATCACCTTAAATAGAGCCAGATTTTAGGTTTGTAGCCTAAAGTTTCAACAGAGAGTCAGGAATCAAATGTGTGGCACAGAAAGATCCCGCAGCCCCGGGAGTATTTGAACAACAAACTGAAAATAAGTCCAGACATAGGAGTACGGCAATAGCCAAAAGGAAAGATGTTAAAGACCCGGACAAGGCAGTGGCAGCCACTGTGGAAGAACAGAGACATAAGAGATGTAGGACACAGACAGCAAATACACAAGTACTCCACTGGAGTAATACGGGTGCTATCAAATCAACCAAACCCAATCAAGTTATATTTTTAACTTTCTAGTGCAAGGACCCACCTTATTTTTTCTTGGTATATATTTCATATACAATAATTATTATTAACCCAGTGTTTATCTCAGTTCTCTCATTTTACAAATAATTTTAATATATCTCATTATAGAAGACAGGATGCTTACAGCTGGTAAAATATGATCAGCTTCATTAGTACATTAGACAAACCTATTTGTGTATTAATATATTTATGTCCATTGCCAATTTTCATGTCTCACAACAAAGGTGCAAATTGCATCATCTGACCTTCAAGGCACATATGAACCACTGTTTTTTTTTTTTTTACCTTACTTAAGTTGTGCAACTGCTAAAATTAATTGCACCCCAGGGCTATTATATTATGCATGAATTGCCACCCAAATAAATGACAATGTTTGAGAAGGAGGGAAAGAATAGGGATTTAGGCATGTTCTCGGTGAATGCTGCCAGCTACATGACGACTGACTTGATACCCAATCATAAGATCACTAATTAAGGCTAGCAAACAAGCCTGTGCGTTTTTGTCCATCACTAGCACTTTTTACCTTGGCTTTCAAATTTTCTTTCAATAAATGAGAAAAAATCCTTCTCAGAATAGTTTTTTCGGGATTTCTGAAACTAGGATTTATCACTTGATAAAACATAAAACAAGATAATTTTGCTGTACCCATTTTTAACATGTAACAAAATAGCAATAATATGCTTTTATTTTATTTTTCCTATTTTGGAACTCAAACAGAGCTAAGAAAGCCATGTATACAATAGACAGAACTTTTGTATGAGATCAAGGTTAAGTTGCTCTCAGACTGTTTTATCTGTAAGATGTTTTATGTAAGCCTCCTGGTAATCACAAAGCAAACACCTATAGTTGATTCACAAAAGATAAAGACAGAGGCATTAGAGCATATTACGACAGAAAATTACCAATTCACAAAAATGGGGGGAGGGGAAGAAACAACAGAAATACAAAATAGCCAGAAAGCAATTATTTAGTAAGTCCTTACATATAAATAATTAGTCTAAATGTAAATAGATTAAATTCACCAATCAAAAAGCATAGGGTGGCTGGATGAATTTTAAAAATATGGATTCTCTTAAGTTTTAAATATACACAGACGCAAATAAAGAAATGAAAATATTCCTGTCTGTCTGTCCCTATCAGTCCCTCTCTGTCTCTGTCTCACACACACATACACACACACACAGAAAAGAAAAAAAAAGAAAGAAATGAGAGAAGATATAGAACACTGGACTGGGACACAGAGGACCAAGGTTCAAAATCCTGAGGTCACCAGCTTGAGCACGGGGTAGCCCACTTGAGCACAGGATCATAGACATGGCCCCATGGTTGCTGGCTTGAAGCCCAAGGTCGCTGGCTTGAAGATCAAGGTCACTGGCTTGAGGCCCAAGGTCACTGGCTTGAGCAAGGGGTCACTCATTGTGCAGTAGCCCCCGGTCAAGGCACATATGAGAAAGCAATCAATGAATGACTAAGGTGCCGCAACAAAGAAAGATGTTTCTCATCTTTCTTCCCTCTTGTCTGTCTGTCCCTATCTGTCCCTCTGATTCTCTGTCTCTGTCAAAAAGAAAGACATACTATACAAATGAAAATAAAAAAAAGCAGGTATACTTATACCAGACAAAACAGGCATTAATCCAAAAATGTTAACAAGAAACAAGGAGTTCATTATATAAAGTGGGTGAATTTATCAAGTAATATAACAATCATAAGTAAATATGCCCCCTAGCTATATTAAGCAAATATTAATAGTTTTGTGGGAGAAATGGGGAACAAAATAGAGAACTTCAGTACTCTATTTTCAGCAATGGATAAACATCCAAACCAAAAAAATCAGTAAGAAAACAGAGGACTTTAACTGCACATTAGACCACATGGACTTAAAAGGCATTTACAGAAAATTCCACCCATCAGCAGCAGAATGCACATGTTTAATTGCACATGGAACATTCTCCAGAATAGAGCATATGACAGCCAAAATACAATTCTTAACAAATGCAAGAAGACTGAAATCATACTAAGTACCATTTCTGACCATAATGGTATGAAACTAGAAATCAACAAGGGGGAAACTGGAAAATTTACAAGATTATAAAAACTAAACAACTTACTGCTGAACAGATCAAATAAATCAAAATGGAACAAAATTATCTTGAAACAAATGAAAATATGATATGTGAATACCTATGGGATGCTGCAAAAAGAAGTTTCGAGAAGTTTATAACAAAAAATGCTTACTTTAAGAAACACAGATCTCAAATAAACAACCTAACTTTAGACCTCAAAGAACAGGGAAAAGAAGAACAAACTAAGCCTAATGTGAGCAAAAGGAAGGAAAAAACAAAGCTTGGACTGGAAATTAATAAAATAGACACCAGAAAAACAAACAGAAAAATAAAATTAAGAGCTGGTATGGTCCTAGCCGGTTGGCTCAGTGGTAGAGCGTTGGCCTTGCGTGCAGGAGTCCTGGGTTTGATTCCCGGCCAGGGCACACAGAAGTGCCCATCTGCTTCTCCACCCCTTCCCCTCTTCTTCCTCTCTGTCTCTCTCTTCCCCTCCCGCAGCCAAGGCTCCATTGGAGCAAAGTTGGCCTGGGCGCTGAGGATGGCTCTATGGCCTCTGCCTCAGGCGCTAGAATGGCTCTGGTTGCAACAGAGCGGCGCCCCAGATGGGGAGAGCATCGCCCCCTGGTGGGCGTGCCGGGTGGATCCCGGTCGGGCACATGCGGGAGTCTGTCTGACTGCCTCCCCGTTTCCAACTTCAGAAAAATACACACACACACAAAAAAAAGAGCTGGTGTTTTGAAAATATAAAACAAAATTAACAAAATCAAAACCACAATGAAATATTTATCACCTCACACCTGTTAGAATGGCTATCGTCAAGAAGACAGAGATAACAAATGCTGGCAAGTGTGTGGAACAAAATTGAATCCTTGTACACTGCTGGTGGGAATGTGAACCAGTACAGCCACTGTGGAAAGCAGTACAGAGGTTCCTCCGGAAATTAAAAAGAGAACTACCGCAAGAACCAGCAACCAGCAATCCCACTTCTGAGTATACAGACAAAGAAAATAAAAACAGGATATTGAAAAGATATCTGCATTCCCATGTTCATTGCAGCACCCTTCATAATAGCCAAGACAGGGAAAGAACCTAAGTGTCCGGCAATGAAGGAATGGAGAAAGAAGATGTGGCACGCACACACATGCGCTACACACACACACACACACTCACACACACTCAGTAATATCATTCAGCCGTGAGGAAGGACAGGGTGGACCCTGAGGGCATTATGCTGTGAGATAACTCAAACAAAGGAAACATATAATCATCACTCCTGTGTGAAGTCTACAAATGTCAAACTCAAGGATAGAAAGTAAAGTGGTGGCTACCAGAGGCCAAGGTGGGGAATTAGGGAGATTTTTAGGGTACAAAGTTGCAATTGGTAGGTAAGTTCTGGAATTCTAAAACACAGTCTTATAATCAGTAATACTTTGTTATAAATTCAAAGTTGCTAGGAGACTAGATTTTACTTGTTCTCACCAAAAACCCCACAATTATGTGATAATCATATTGCAATAGATAAATGTATCAAATCACACTCTACCTCTTCAACTTACTGTTATATGTAAGTTATATCTTAATGAATATATATAATTTTTTTTCTAGATTGCGTTGGAAAATGATAATCACATCTACCTCCAGGATTAGATTTCATGGTTAAGGAGAACAAATATAACTTGTACTTTCTCATCTTAAAAGTTGGGTTTCTGTTAGTTCCATACTTCTTAAAATAGAGCCCTATGATTATTCAAAACTATGCACTTGATATATTAATGAAATGCTAAGTCATTTTCCAGCCAACCTCCTTAAACTATGAGTGGAGGATGAAAGGGCATAAAGAGAAGAGCAAAAAATAGAAAAGGAGAGACGGCTGGAGAAGCAGTAACACCGACACTGAAACAGAAACCTCAGTAACGAGTCTGCCACCAGTGATGTGGAAGCTCCTCCTTATAGAGGGTCCTGGTTGGGGCCTCGGCATCCAGCTCACTGCCGAAGCCAGCCACTCTGCTTCAGCCTAGCCAGCTGCCTAGCTGACTCCCATGAGGAAAATAATAAATGTCTCTTGTAAGCCACTGAGTTTTGGGATGGCTGGTGAGACCGGATACACTGAATTAATCCACTGAGATTGTTAATTTGATCCAGCAGCCAGGTTTTCTTTGGCTAAAAAAAATATGACCTGTAACACAACTGTCACAGCACAGAGTCCCCACCTCATGGTTGAGAAAGACTGGCCTTGATGACAGGAGATCACATTCTGTAGCTGAAAGTGCTGTTGGTAGAATTTAATGTCAGTGGTTTAAAAACTGTTTTGCCGATGCCCTGGTTTTTAGAAAGATCTTCAAAGGCTGTCTTGAAAGAGAGGTTAACATTGTGCTCTGCTTCTGCTGGACTGCATGTGTTAAATATAGGATTCCTGTTTCAAGGATGTTTTCAAAAAGAGTTCCACCTGAAAATAAATTTTGTATAAAGAAGTGACTATCATTAATTTTGTCTAACTGCAGTAAGTATTTTTATGCCAAGAAGTAAGGTGGTTTGTTCAAGTCCATGTAAGCAGGATTCAGAGAGAAGAAGTCCATGCTCCCTTCTCTCTTCTCTCGACTCAGGGTTTTGCCTCCTATGACATCCTGAGACTTCATTTGGAGGCCAACAACAGCTTCTGACAACCCGAAAAACTAGCACCCCGTGAATCAACAAGTGGCTTAGCCTCTGTAGTCTGATCATTTTAAATTTAATCAACAAATATTTACTAAACAATAGTTACCATCACTGACAAGTAGGTCCTACTCTGTGCAGATTCCCATTTGAAGAAGGAGGCCTACCCAAAGTTATAAAATAGTAAGACTGAGGTCGCATTTTACAAAACTCTCAGTACGTTACCACCATGTTCACTAAGGTGAGCAAAAATCCATTCTGCCTCCCCCTTTTTACTTCAGTCCTTTCATTCTTGTATTCTACACACATAGCTTTTATTTATTATTGAATTTATTCATTGCTTTTAATATTAAGTATTTATTTTTTAATGTAATTCAAAAGAAAAAATAGAAATGATGCCCCAATACTAAGTCGTAATTCTACTGAATGGCCCACACACTACAGTACAGTTTGAGGATTGTAAATGAGCTCTATTCATTTTACAAACCAAGAACAAGTCAATAGTATTTGCTTACAAGGTCAGGGCTAATGAGAGCACTCTGTTTTTTTTTTTTCTTCCACTCTGCTGAAAGTAATGAACTCTTAGATAAAATATGTTTAAAAATAACTATTTAGTGGGTAGAAAAAAATGGTATATTAAAACAAAAACCCCTTGTTCTTTGATAAGAAAACTCCTGTCTCACAATAAATTCCACAATCTGGTTTACCCAAGGTGCATCTTTATCAAAGGGTCTTTATTAAATGTTATCATGCCCATTTCCCTACACAACATAAATAAATATGCACACGAATAACAACTTTACAAACAAACACGTTATCACACAGATCAATTAGAAAAAAATTTTAAAGCTTGCCAAAAACTATCAAAGCGAGAGCTGGAGCCAACTTTTAAAAGTCATATTTAAGCCCCTTGGCTACCTCAGAATTGTTAATAAGGAACTTGCTACAAGTCAAAAAACATTTTGGACAGTATGCTACTTCCTGGTACCAACAGAGACTTCTTCACATATTTCAAACCTGAAAAAATTGGTGCAAATCTTTCTTAATTATCTCACAAGTAAGAACAGTTACATGCCTACTGCCTGCCTTGGAGAAGGACATTGTCAGAAGTTCTTTGGATTCAGCCTTAGCTACTATTTTGAAGACCAGGTGACATTTTACCACATTTGGTCATTTAATCCTGAGCATTCTCACCAGGCAAAAATTGTTACCACCTCCTTTTCACCAATAAGGAAGCAGAATAAATATGAGAAATAAAAAATATGAAAAAAATAGTAACTTTGTAGCAGAGCAACTTTACAGACACTACCTGTAGTCGCCAGACTAATGCCTCTCTACCCCCCAGAATATATCCACATCCTACTCATCAAAACCTGTGGCAAAGGGGAATTAAGGTTGCAGATAGAAGTAAGGATGCTAATCAACTGACCTTAAAATAGGTAAATTATCCTGGATTAAAGCGGGCCAAAGGGTCCCCAGAGGAAGGGGAGGCAGCGGAAGTGACTCAGAGGCAGATTAGAAGATGCTGGCTCTAAAGATGGAGGAAGACGGGGCAAGGTACAGCAGCCCCTAGAGACTGAAAAAGGCCAGATTCTCATCTAAGCCTCCAGAAAGGAACGCAGCCCTGCCAACAGCTTGATTTTAGCTCGCTTATTCTAAATTATTTAGTTCAGTATTTCTAACCTAGGGAACTATCAGGAGTTTGTGTTGTTATAAGACACTAAGATTTTGCTAATTTGTGACATTAGACATAGAAAATATACCACCATAACTAAGTGACAATATTCACATCCCCACCGCTGTCATGTGACCCTGATACAATGCAGTGAGGAGGGCATCTCATCATCACTGGGGCATTCTACCCAACACCTAATCACCCAAATGTAATCATGTGAAGACATCAGATACACCCAAATGGAGAAACATTCTAAAAAACACTTAAAGCGTCCTCTTCTAAGCACCTAGAGCATGAACCATAAGGAGAGATGGAGAAGCTGCCACAGACCTGAGTAGAGTAGGAAGAAAAGATGCCTCAGTGCAATGACTGGGTCTCGGAACAGAAACAGGACCTTAGTGGGAAAGCTGATGAAGGTGAATATAGTCTCTAGTTCACTGTGGCAAAGTTAGGTCCTCGGTTTTGACAAATCAGCCCTACTTATGTTAACATTGGGGAGCTAAAAACCCTGTTCTCTAATTTTTCTACAAATCAAAAATTATTACCAAAAAGTTTGTTAAAATATATTTTACATAAGTACTATATTTTACATAAGTACATATTATATATATATATCATATAACACAGTATAGGTAGTGTATATTATATGTGTCATATATATGTTATATAAATACCAAAGACACACACACGCCTGAGAGTCAACATAAGAACCCACATATTCTCGTTTTATGTTCCATTTCCCTTTCTCCTTCCCACTTTCCTCTTCTGTCCTTAGTATCATATTCCACTCAGACTGACTTTGCCTGATGTAGTCATACCATTTTAATTAAAGTCAAGATTATCTAAAATAAAGAACAAAATTATATTACTTAAAATTAGCAAATGAATGTTTTATTAAAAAATGTTAGAAGTTTGTGGATTAATGTCATAACTAATCCTCTTTTTCTCAAATTCTCAGTTCTTCCCTGCTTAGTCACATCTGTCCTGGTGGGATTTTATTTGAAATCAGGAATAACCTATCTATAATAGTTTCTGGTGTTAATGTTGGCCTGAAACTCTAACTGTTCGGATGCAAGTGTTGTGATAAAGACATCTGATCACATCATTTGTGGTTAAGTGGAAAATAATGATCATAAGTTATAATAATTAACATTCATTGAACTTACTATGATCCTGGCACTGTTACCAGCCTTTTATATGTATTTATGTCATTTAACATACAAAATAACTTCATGATGTGAGAAAAACCATCTTTTTTTCATTTCCCAGTGAAAAAGCTTAAGACAGGAAAGTCAAGCAACTTGTCACAGGGGCAATAAGTGGAGGAGGCAGATTTTTAATCTCACCAGTCTGAGTCTAGGATTAAGTACATTTAGACTCAAAGTATGGTTCAGTACTGCCTTATTTAAAATAATGATAGCCTAACCAGGGGGTGGCATAGTGGATAAAGCGTCCACCTGAGACACTGAGGACCCAGGTTCGAAACCCCAGGGTTACCAACTTGAGTGTGGGATCACATCTTGAAGCCTAAAGTCACTGGCTTGAGCAAGGAGTCACTGGGGCTCAGCGGGAGCCCCCTGGTTAAGGCACATGAGAAGCAATCAATGAACAACTAAGGTGCCACAACTATGAGTTGATGCTTCTCATCTCTTTCCCTTCCTGTCTGTTCCTGTCCCTCTGTCTGTCTCTCCCTCTCTCACACACACTCACATTTAAAAATGATATTGATAGCCAACATTTATGACAAAATTATGTCATTTAAACCTCACAACCATCACTAGGAGGTCTGGGCTGTGACAGATCGGGTTCCCTGGTGATTAGACTCGGCGATAGAGATCAGAACACAGGAAGTTTACTGGGAATCGTGTCTGCGGACTGACACATGGAGGGAAGAGCGAGAAGGGAGACGGGACAGATGCAGGAGCTGGGCTGCTGTGCGGCAACAACACAGGGTTCAGCCATTTTCCCAGGGAGCTCAAGTGCTGGGATGGCGCTGCAGAGCCATACAACTTGGGGCTGAGGCCAAGTGTTTCTACCCCTTCAATGACCAGTCACTGGATATGGGATGCCCCTGGGAGGGGTTGAATTCTTAGGGGAGGGCAGAGGGCAACTTCCGGAAGGGTCTCAGATGTGAGTCATCAGCTCCAACATTCAGCAGTTGAAGAATCAGCACTTCAGTCCTAAAGTGCAAGTGGAGGCTGGGTGGGTTCTGGGTATTGTGCCATTTTCATCTCACAGATGAAAGAAAAAACTGAGGAATAAAGTCAATAGTGATATAGGTAAATAATTACGTCATGACTCTAAATCCGTTGAACTCCAATAGAACTCCTAACCAGTGTGCTTTGCTGCCTTGAGATAGACAAGAACTACTGGGGACCAAAGAGAAGGCTAGCTGAAATGTGATAGGAACAAACACATCAATACAACCCCACAGGAAGCTACCCAGCTCTGTCTAGGATAACACAGGCCAAGGTCAAATGCTCCCTGAGAAGTGACAGAAAAGGTCAAGAATGAATTCAGCGTACATTTTGATTTTAGTTATAATGATTGTTAGCTATGTTTTTTTATATATGATAATACAGTGTATCTTCTTTAAAATGAGAAATTAAAATATTTTTAAAGTTTACATTAAAAAACATGAAAGATTAAAAATGGAAGTTCAATTCCGTTGCATTAGTAGAACAACAAAACAGGAAAGGCACTGAACTAAAGGCCACTCTGTCCTACATGTTTCCTCATTTTAAGAAACATCTTTTAGTGCATCTTTTTTAACTTCCCAGAAAATGTGGTAAAATATCACAAGAGATAACAGGAATCCATAGGTGAATGAAAAGCACCATTGTGTCAAGTGCAACAACCTTATTAAAATTGAAACTGTCTAATGGGGAAAAAGTAAGAAAAAACAAAGATGGCTAGTTTGGGATTAATTTCCATCTCATTACTGCAAATTGGAAAAGCTAAGAAGTCAGAGGAAGGAAGATAATGAGCTTTTTATATAATGAGATAATATATTTCTAAGCATCTTTAATACATGTTTATTTCTTAAGTTAAAAATCAGTATCTGGAATGCAAAGAAGATTCTGGAAAAATGGCAACCTGAACTTAACCCGTGTATGCCTCACGCTCCATTATTGGAACAGTAGTGGCGTGAGTTATTTATATGCTACTGCTCAAGGTCATTACTGAGGTCTGACTTTTCACACATGCCTGCCTGCTGAGTGTACATGTTATCACGTGGTGCAGAGTTTGTCACTGCTGCAGATACTAGCGTGCTAGGAGCTTATCAAAAAGTGATGTGAATTAGCAGATACTTTTTGAAGAACTGGATTTCAAAAATTTCAACCTCCAGCATAAACGGGTTAAATTCCTCAGCTGCTTGTTAAAGAAGCTTAATGAGGCCCTGACCGGTTGGCTCAGTGGTAGAGCGTCGGCCTGGTGTGCAGGAGTCCCGGGTTCGATTCCCGGCCGGGGCACACAGAAGAAGCGCCTATCTGCTTCTCCACCCCTTCCCCTCTCCTTCCTCTCTGTCTCTCTCTTTCCCTCTCACAGCCAAGGCTCCATTGGAGCAAAGTTGGCCCGGGCGCTGAGGAGGGCTCCATGGCCTCTGCCTCAGGTGCTAGAATGGCTCTGGTCACTACAGAGCGATGCCCCAGATGGGCAGAGCATCACCCCCTGGTGGGCATGCTGGGTGGGTCCTGGTCGAGTGCATGCGGGAGTCTGTCTGACTGCCTCCCCATTTCCAGCTTCAGAAAAATACAAAAAAAAAAAAAAAAAGAAGAAGCTTAACGAATAAACTTAACCCAGGTAGTAAAAGCACAGTTAGGTATACAATTGGTAATGTCTGGGAGAGAATCAATGTTAACAACAGAGCTTAGGGTTAAGGCTACTGGGAGGTTTGGTGGCTGATTCTGCAGTCTCTGTTTCAGGGGTAGGAAGGGGATATCTACCCTTTGCTTTCTTTTGAGGTTGGCCTATTATCTATTAAAAGAAATCTAGAAGGAACTCTACTTAAACTAGGCTGTCTGTGGCCCATTGATCAAAAGGAGCCATTTGTCTTCTGCTCAGTCCTAAAGAGAACTGAAATAAGAGGAGTGTCCCCTGTTCCTCAGTAGAGAGCTCACAGTTCATCCTGCCTGTCCCATCCGCAGAAGGTTCTCCAGAATCACCACAGAGAAGTCACCAGATCTGTCTGTTCTGTGCTGAGGTTTCTTATTCCTACGACAGGCAATGAATTACAAACCACCAATGTAGACATTATAAAGACATAGACTATAAGAAAAAGTTTAATTACCCAACAGATAACACAGTCAAAGAATGTAAAAAAGCAATTCAGGACCACCCACTTAAAAACAAACAAACAAAATACCTCTAAGACACGTATACAAGACGTGTACAGAAATACGCATTTCAGAATACCAAAAAAAAAAACAAAACTGGAAACACCCATTTTTAAAATTATTTATTCATGTAGTTGAATAATGAATTAAATGAAATAAAATAGAAACCCATGAATCAATATGGATAAATCTCAAAAACTCAACATTACCTAATGAGAAAAAGCAAATACATGGATTATAAATGCATTATGATGCTAGTCATAATTTTTAAAACCATAAAATAATACTCTACATGATGGGGCAAAAGTAGGTTTACAGATATTAATATAGGAAATAATAAGTTACAAGTAATAATACAAGAATAAACTGTATTTCACATACTCACAACTGTAAACCTATTTTTGTCCCACCCTGTATTGATGCATTTGTATATAGACAAAATCTGCGTAGGAATAACAACAAATTGAGGATTATGATTACCTCTGAAAAAGCAAAGAACATGTAACCAGAGAACTTAGTGAATTCACAGATTCACTAATTAATATTTAATGTTTCATTTGTGAAAACACACCAAAAAAAGAGGGGCGAGGGAAAAGAAAATAAGGAATAGCTTGATTTCAGTAATGTGTTCACAGATATTACACAAGTTTTTTCTCTATGCTTATAATGTTATTTAATGCAAGGAGGATATAAAATATCTCAGCTTTGCTAAGTAACAACTGAAGCTTTTAATGAGAAAGAAAATCACCAAATCTCAGGTTAAATAAAGACATCTAGATACAGTTTATGAAATAACTGTACACTAAGGATAAAGATAAAATTTTACAAGCTTTGAAACAGAAAAGAATACAAAGGACAGTCAGACTAGAAACTGATTTCTAATGTTCAATTCCAGATTGAAGGAATATATCATCTATATATATATCATCTATAATATATCATCTATAATCTGTTTTGAGGAAAGAAGTGGGATTTTAAAATCCTGCTCTTAGCAAAGATAGAATTATCATCTGAAAGCAAAAGAACTTCTGGTTTCCTGTTCCCCAAATAAAGTGCTCAGAAGACGCCACTTGACACTTGACGCTAACAATACGTAAAAAGCTGAACAGACGGAAAAATCAACAGCCTTTCTTGGTTACGTAAGAAAGAGGAGGTCACAGGGCAAAGCTCTTCTCCCAAGACTGGAGAGACAGTAAACTGAACACAGGGCCTCACGGCTCCCGGAGCAGAGACTCACCAGTGGAAACCACCCCAAGAACCACTGCAGGCGGGTTAGTTGGGGGGAATGACACAGTTAAAAACTCCGGGGACCGGGGGGGGGGGGGGGGTAGGGACACACCAGTATGGGAACCGCACAATAACGTGAAATATACCTTTAGCAGTTGACTGGGTTCCCACTGTAGACAGAGAAAAATCTCTTCCCACTGTAAAGAGCAGAGAAAAATCTCTTCCAGTGTCTGACCAGGGATAGGGAAAGAAACTGGTTTTAAATAGGCCAGAACACGATGTTTTCTTAACAAGGCCTGTACACAGGGGAAACTAGTTAACCAGAGCCTGTTGGGGTATAATCAGAGCCCACCTGACCGGGCAGAGGGGAATAGCCCATACAAGCCGCCTTAGCCTTCCAGGTGGGAGAAATACCCAACTCCAAACCCTGCTAGATCTCTAATATAGCAAAGATTGTTCGACAGTGGAAAATGTTTAACATTATAAGAAAAACAACAACAGAAAACTCATAAGATTATACTAATAGATGCCAAAACACATTTGCTAAAATTTATCAACCATTTTTAACAAAACTTCTAAGAAAAACAGAACGAGAGGAAAAAGAACACTAAGCTACAAAAAATATTGATAAAATTTCATATCAAATATTTATTAAATAATGAAATAATAAAGTTCCTGAATATGTAAAATTGATAGAAACCATTTTTTTAAATTTTCTAACTATATGATTGGTTTTGGAAATGGAAATAAAAAAGTTGCTTCTGAAACTGTTTCCACCAAAGTTGAATAAATTTAGCAAAACTCAATAGCTTATCTTTACTGTTTTACTGGGCAGTTAAAAACAGAAAGAAGGGAAAAAAGTCAGAATATTAACTGCTGACTACCAACTTGGTGAACAGACCACCAAAATAATCCAGTTATCAAGCAAAACCAAATTAATTGTTCTGCATTAAGGGAGACCAAAACCTTTATAAATTCAGCAAAATCTTGGCAGGAGAAAATCAAAGGAGAGATATTTATAAATTTGGGGCAATTTGATTTAAGGCAGATCTTTCCATGCAAAGTAGATGTCTGACTGGGACAGAACAAGTCCATGATGTAATAGTTTAGGACTGGTGGACATAGCAAAATGGAGATTTGGAAGCAAATATGGGCCCCGACCATCCAGAACAGCATTAAGAGCAAACCATGGATGGGTATATGGTGATTACCCTAACTGTGGCAGCTACCGGCTACACTTTGAAAAGAATGGGATTTCACTTTCATTTACAACAGTGATTTTCAACTTCTTTCATGTTGGACACACAAAAACTAATTATTAAAATGCTACAGCACACTAAAAATATATATATTTTTGCCGATCTGACCAAAAAAGTAAAACAATAGATATAATTTCGATTCATTCATACCTGAAGGCAATTGTGTTGGTTGTTGTTTTTTTTATTTGACCATCTAAAGAAAGTAGGTCAGTGCCCCCGACTAAATAGCTAGGTAATCTCATGGTTTCAACCCCAGCTGAAAATTGTTGTTTTAGAGCATAAGCCCAATGCAATTTAAGAGAAGATAGAAAAAGACTGTCTGTCCTCCACCATCCCAAGCAACTCGGCTGTGTCTCAAACTCACAGTACCACTCCCAACATGGTGTTTACCAAATCTATCCTCCACAGAACAGAATTCAATGATCATTCATAGTAACTCCCGTTCTTTTGAAGAATTCTTGCAAGAACACAGAGTATTCATCCAAAAGAAATTCTAGGAAGCATATCTTTCTCGAACATGTTATATTTCAATGCTATTTTCCTTCAACTGTGTCGTTTCAGCTCCATTAATGGACAGGTATCCAGGGTGGTTGCCTGTTTGTCCTACTGACTAATCTGCCTTTATGCACATTCTCTTTAAATCCATATTCCTGGTCTTTCCCACATGGAATTCTTCTCACTTTCCTATCCAGCTATAGAAATATATTTTTTTTCACAAGGGCTAGCTCAAATTTCTCTCTTGCTTAAAGCTTGTACTGACTAAATCAGAATATATTCCCCCCATTAGCAAATGAGTGTTCTGTATCTGCTTTGTTAATGCTAGTTTCGTCTCCTGATCAGGATGCAAGTTACCAGTGATCAGGCACCTATTTTCTTTCTTTTTTGTGTCTCTCTAATCACACAGTGATAAGAAGCATCTGTACATCAATTGAATACTATAATATATAACAGTTTATTTGACAGATCAATGTAAAAACCAATTTATAACCAAAAGTAAAAATACTTGCTAAACGATCATTTAATTTTCAATTTGTTGCAACATCACAAAAAAGCCTGAAGCATAAATCAGAAAGCAGTAGACTGTTCATTATTTACCCAATACATTTGAGAGTATCACAGTAAAGTAAAATGTTATATACTTGAATCATAGTTTCTACCCTAGAGATATTAATTCTAACTATATAAAATTCAAGTGTTTCAAGAAGGTGCTTCCTTATTGTATTTAAAGACACCAACAACTAGTCATTGTGTCTCAGTTAGAATAAATGACACACCTTGGGGAAAGGCAGGAGTCCAAAAAATGCCACAAAGGAAAGAAAACAAAGTAAATTATCTATTAAGATGCTCTATGGTAAATGTTTTTTTGTATTTTAGATATTCCCAGGCGTGCCAGAAGAGAATTAGTTATCAGTAGTGTTCCATGAACATGACCTGGGAAATTCATCACACATGTCATATAATAGTTCTGAAAATTTTTCAGATGGATTCACAAATTTGAGAACAAATATTTCTTTTTCATAATTATTTCTTTCAGGAATGAACACTGACTTTGAAATTTTAGATCAATTTATAGATTTCCCATAATGTTAATTCACTTTCTATAATGTTCTACTTGAAATAGAAATGATCTTTTTTACAGAAATGGAAAAAATCTTTTGGGAATATAAAATGGGATAGTCAGTATAATAAGGAAGATAGTTAAGTAGTACATTTTGCTTAAGACAGTCTGTTTTGTTTTGATTTCTCAGAGAAAAAAGAAAAAAGTCAATTAGTAAACTTATTTGTAAAAACAATGCTTTAAAATAAATTCTTTTTCAATAAAAAATGAAAAATAAATGAATAAAATTAAGTCTTTTATTCAAAAATTGTTTTTGATTTTTCTATCAAATTTCTAGAACTCTTCTAATTTAGCTATGCTTAAATTATTTTTAGAATCATGTTTCATGACTGTGCCTCTAAACCTCAAGTTTAATTGTTCAAAATTGTGATTGTTACTACGAATAATTTTTTAAATAATCAAAAAAATATTTGCAAATTAATGCAAAAATAATTAGGAAATGATGTAGACAAACAATGCAAATGAAATTTTACCACAACATGGAAAAAAACTCACACTGAATTACAAAACATGGATAGGTAATGTTACTGGCTCCTATTATATATATATATTATATATATATATATAATATATATATATAATATATATATATAATATATATATACCAACACAGGAGAGCATTTTATTTAAGTAAAGATTTTCTTAATAAGTTGCTAGATGTAATGATGCAAGTAGTAAAACCTGTATTAAAGTTTTGTTCTTTTTCTACTGTAGAGCTTCCTTTTCCTTATTTAGTATCATGTTAATTTAAAATTAGGTTTGACACTTTCTGTGGCTCATTCTTAGATATAAAATTCTATGACTAGCCTGACCAGGTGGTGGCACAGTGGATAAAGCATCAAACTGGGATGCTGAGGACCGAGGTTCGAAACCCCAAGGTTGCTGGCTTGAGTTTGGGATCATAGACATGAACTCATGGTCGCTGACTTGGCCCAAGGTCACTGGCTTGAGCACAAGGTTGCTGACATTGAGCAAGGGGTCTCTGGCTTGGCTTGGAGAAAGCAACCAATTGAACAACTAAAGTGCCACAATGAAGAATTGATGCTTCTCATCTCTCTTCCTGTCTGTCTGTTCCTGTTTGTCTCTCTCTCTCTTTTCTCTCCCTCTCTCTCTCTCTCTTTCTCTATAAAAATAAATTCTATGAATACACTTACTATATTTTACTCCCTTAGGAGAAATCAGTTTTGTTAATTATTCCTCATTTTGCATAAGACAAATACTCATTATAACCATCAGCCACTTATTGAGGATATTTTTAAGATTTTCTTTCACTTAGTGACCACTCAATCAGACTTTAGTTAAGAATTGTTAGAAGTTGGAGCTGAAGCAGTTGTAGCTTTTGTATTTTTGTAGCAAATATCATTAATTTTTCTTAATACTTCTATTTTTTTATTTACTTTTTTCTTTTAACAATTTAATTGTGCAGAGGCAGTTCCAAATGATACCAGGAAGGTGGAAATTTATACCAGTTCTAACCACCTTTTAATAATTAAAATCCAGGAATTCATGAGCCCATTTCATCTGAAATAAAGAGCTTCCACCATTGGCGGCTAATTGATCACAACATGAGCACAGGTGGAGCAAAGATCAATTATCCCACTGTGGTACCGATAACACAAGGAGAACTGCAACTAGGAGCCTCTAAAAACAGATTCAGTGAGGGTGTGTCTTCCTTCTTTTCAATGCCAGAAGATGAAATCTTCCTTCCCAAACTATGTATAATTAGCCTTAAAAAGTGACTTTTGTGAGGAGAGGCAGTGGTTGCATTTAAGGGATAGGCTTTAGAATCCAAAACTTATAACATTTTATTGCTAAATTCCCTGGTCCTTTAGAAACTTTAGTTCTCTTTTCAGTGGCATAGTCAAACCCATAACTGGCCGTGGGGGTATATAAAAAATATTTCTCATACAATTTTTATGAACTTTTTCTCATATATATTATTCTCACTATGTCCCTGATTGTGACCTCTGATAACTATTCCCTGAATGAAAGGACAATAATTTAATCTAGTGAGTAATTACACTGTTAAAAGAATGTTACCAGGGGAACTATTAATGGTGGCATAGTATCACAAATTTACTCAAAAGAAAAAATATACAAAGTTCTCACAGTTCATTATTTATTATTTCAGGAAAAATCTTACTTTAATGTATTTGTTTATATTAACAAAGTTCTAACTTAATTTTCTCACTGTTACATGAAGAGAAACACTGAGAAAATTAAATTTAATTATAGTCAAGAAATATGATTTAAGGAAAACACAAAATTCAGTTTCCAAAGGGTGACTGAATGTCAAACCTGAGAATCTATTGTAATCAGCATTAGAGAAAGAGTAATTGGGGATTGTAATATTTAGTAGTTTATGAAAAGTTTAATAGAAAGAGATGCTCATATGCATTTTTTTGTGACAGAGACAGAGAGAGAGAGAGACAGAGAGAGGGACAGATAGGGACAGACAGACAGGAAGGGAGAGAGATGAGAAGCATCAATTCTTCCTTGCAACTCCTTAGTCTCCTTAGTTGTTAATTGATTGCTTTCTCATATGTGCCTTGACCGGGGCAGGGGGGAGGAGGGCTGAAGCAGAGTGAGTGACCCCTTGCTCAAGCCAGCGACCTTTGGGCTTAAGCCAGCAACCATGGGGTCATGTCTATGGTTCCATACTCAAGCCAGATAAGCCCACACTCAAGCCAGTGATCTCGGGGTTTCGAATCTCTGTCTTCTGTGTCCTAGTCTGACGTTCTAGCCACTGCACCACTGCCTGGTCAGGCTCACATGCATTTTTTTTTTTATTTGAAAGAGTAAACATTAAAAGAAATTAAAAAGGAAAAAAACATCCCAGAAATAACTGAGACAAGATAAACTTGTCATAGAAATAAACATGTCTCTGGTGACCTATATTACCTCCATTTTCCAAATTGTAAGGATATAAAGCATTCCATACTCTTCCAGACCTGGAGATCATGTCGGTTATGGATTGACAACGAGAAAGGGCAGATGCCTAAGTGCAGCCAAGGCAGAGGCATTGACCATACATGATAGAGGTAGGCAAGTAGTCAGTCAAAACAGGAGAAAACCAAATTATCCATTATGTCCATACAAATGGACAGAAGTAAGGGTACAGAGATCAAAAGATCAAAGAGTAAACATGTGATGTCTGATTCTATTTCCTTCCTGGAGTTGGCATTCCTATGGCCAGAAACTGACCAGAGTGTCTACAGTTCAACCTTGCCCTTTACTGAGGCAGGATAATGATACTTAGACTCATTTAACAATAATTTATTGACTATTCAGTGCTGGTGTGCCTGGTACTCTGTGGGGTACTGCATACACAGTGGAGGGCAAAACATATATTAACCCTGCCTTCAAGATTTTCTGATCTAGTGGCAAAGGCAAACAATAATCAAAGACACAAGTACACAAATAAAGGCCTGGGTAGTACAAAATTGAGACTCATGGACATAGATAAGAGTGCAGTGGTTACCAGGGGGCAGGGAAGGGAGGAGAGAGAGGGGAGGGCATAAAGAGAAATAAATAAAAGGTGATGGAGGACGAATTGACTTTGGGTGATGGGTATACAACATAACTGAATGTCAAAATGATGTGAGGATGTTTTCTCTAAATCTATGTATGTTTTCTCTAAATCTGTGTACTCTAGTTGACCAATGTTACCCAGTTAAAATTAAATGTCTAAATAAAATGCTAAAAAAAAAAAGATTTTTCTATGTCCCTCAAGAGATGCCTTAAATTCAAATCACCTTTAAGGAATAGAGTGGAGCACACTAGTGACAGAAGTGTTAAATTTATTGATATATCTTTACCGAAGCTATGGAGAAGGGGCTTAGGACAGAATAACTTGGATCACATGGGCGAAAGTGTCCTCACTGCTTTTTCAAAAAGACAACAAATACAGTAGTGCAAGCCTCTGCACAGCCCTCGTCTGCTAACCTAGAAGAGGAGTTGGCACACTACCACCCATACACCAGATTTGAACCACTGCCTTTGCTTTTTTTTTTTTTCAGAGACAGAGAGACAGTCAGAGAGAGGGATAGACAGGGACAGACAGACAGGAATGGAGAGAGATGAGAAGCATCAATCATCAGTCTTTTGTTGCGACACCTTAGTTATTCATTGATTGCTTTCTCATATATGCCCTGACCATGGGCTTTCAGCAGACCGAGCAAACCCTTGCTCGAGCCAGCAACCTTGGGTCTAAGCTGGTGATCTTTGCTCAAACCAGATGAGCCAATGCTCAAGCTGGCGACCATGAGGTCTCGAACCTGGGTCCTCTGCATCCCAGTCCGATACTCTATCCACTGTTCCACAGCCTGGTCAGGCTGCCTTTGCTTTTTAATAAAGTTTTATTGTAACACAGCTATGCTCATTCATTTGCTTATTGTCCATGGCTGATTTTGCACATTAGCAGAGATAAGTAATTGTGACAGAAAACTTACAGTTCACAAAGCCTGAGTAATTTACCATCTGACTCTACAGAGAAAATTTGCTAAGCCCTGGTCTAGAACATCTTTCTTTCTTATAACCTACATATAAACACACCATCACCAAAGCCAAGAAGTTTGTGAAAACTTCCATAACAAGAGCATCCTATATGTTTTACTTAATTTATCTTTTAGAAAGAAAACATAGGAATAAATCCCTTGTCACTTGGCAGTGATACTGTTTCTCTGATTTTCCCAATCAGCATTAGTAGAAAATATACAAAGTGGATTCTTCATGCCTGAATGTCAGCTTCTGAGTTTCATATATATATTCATATATATATAGTGCCTTAGGGCAATGCCATGCTAATTTGTAGCCTCCCTACCTTTCTGCTGCTAAATCTTGTTGAATAATTTTTCCTGTGAAGCTATCACAACAACAAATTTTTAGGTCCTAGACAAATACCACGTGAGGATGTATTTCTAACCTTGTTTTCTCTGTAATGGTTATAACACAGACTCACCCCAGAGACAAAGTGGCAGTAATGTGCAGTCAAGACATTTACAAATAAATTCCAGCCTGGAAAATTGTAAAAGTGAAACAGCATTTCATCCACAAAGAACATATTTGAAAATCCGTTATCACGTCGGCCTGGCGTGCAGGAATCCTGGGTTTGATTCCCGGCCAGGGCACACAGGAGAAGAAACGCCCATATGCTTCTCCACCCATCCCCCTCTCCTTCTTCTCTGTCTCTCTCTTCCCTTCCCGCAGCCAAGGCTCCACTGGAGCAAAGATGGCCCAGGTGATGAGGATGGCTCCATGGCCTCTTTTTCAGGCGCTAGAATGGCTCTTGTTGCAACAGAGCAATGCCCCAGATGGGCAGAGCATCGCCCCCTGGTGGGCATGCCAGGTGGATCCCAGTTGGGCGCATGTGGGAGTCTGTTTGACTGCCTCCCCATTTCCAACTTCAGAAAGTGCAAAAAAATAAATAAATAAATAAAATAAAAAAATCCGTTATCAGAGTCAATTTGCTATTTCCACCCTACATTAGCCTAATACAATGTACACAGGCACAGTCAGTGGTGTTCCAGCACAGACTTTCCAAAAAAATAAGCCTTTAAGGATTTCCAAATATCTGAGAAACTACATTACTGGTCAAGATAATGGCATTTTTATTTTTTTATTTATTTTATTTTTTTTTCCATTTTTCTGAAGCTGGAAACAGGGAGAGACAGTCAGACAGACTCCCGCATGCGCCCGACCGGGATCCACCCGGCACGCCCACCAGGGGCGACGCTCTGCCCACCAGGGGGCGATGCTCTGCCCATCCTGGGCGTCGCCATGTTGCGACCAGAGCCACTCTAGCGCCTGGGGCAGAGGCCACAGAGCCATCCCCAGCGCCCGGGCCATCTTTGCTCCAATGGAGCCTTGGCTGTGGGAGGGGACGAGAGAGACAGAGAGGAAAGCGCGGCGGAGGGGTGGAGAAGCAAATGGGCGCTTCTCCTGTGTGCCCTGGCCGGGAATCGAACCCGGGTCCTCCGCTCGCTAGGCCGACGCTCTACCGCTGAGCCAACCGGCCGGGGCAGCGATAATGGCATTTTTAAAGCAAATGAAAAATAGCAGCTGAAATGCACAAGGGCATGAGATTAGGCATGAACAAGCTGGTTCCAATACAATGCCACCCTCTGCCACTCCATGCATCATTCAGCGCTTTACCTATTTTATGTTTTAAATCAGTATTAAACCAGTATTAGAAGGATGACCATAAGACAAAGGGATAACTTGTTTTTTACCATTCTTTGCCCATATTGCATTGATAATGAGAATACTACCTTCTGTTCTGACAACTGATCTTCCCACAACCCAAAAGTCATTGTCTCCTAGAAGAACAAGAGTGACAGAACAATTTTATCCTACAGAAAACTTTGTATACATGAAGACAAAAACATTTAAAAAATAATTAATGAATCAGTACTTGTATTTCTCTGTCAGTTCAGCGTTCACTCATGTTAGGTAGCAAGAACACCAGAGATCACTGAAGAAATGGGGAACCGCCCTGTTTCTCCCCTTGAGGCTTTTCAGCAGGTCCAATAAAAATCCAGGTGGTTCAGTGTACTGCCTCTGTGAAACTAGGACTGGTGCTAAGGCAGTTTTCCTGCCAATGAGAATCACCCTGTCGTGGATGATTGCTTTAATAATATGCTCCATGACTTGCATACATACATAACATGTATTCTCTTGCGTATCAAATATTTCATAATAAAGTAGGAAAAAGGCAAATTTTTAATAGTCTTAAAAAGGCTAATGATTTGATCCTTTTAACTCACTGACCTAATTAAAATGGCAGAAATAAACTTGAGAATTTCTTTAGCATCATCTTTGCTGAAGTGGGCATAGAATCTACAAAGATGTTTGCTTTTCTTCTTAAAAGAATCCTAAGCTATAAAATTTTTAGCCCAAGACCGAGACCCAAGACCTTTAAGGGTATAATTCAAAGAGCAAAATTTTAAATAAGCTAAGTAAAACTCAACTGTCCCATCAATATTTTCTTATATAGTAAGAAAATTTGCTGAACCTATCCATGTAATCAGGGAGAAATGAAAAAAGTTATTAGTGTTTTTGTGACTTTCTATACTGTTTCAGTGACTCATTACACTTTCATCTCAAGATTGAGACTACTAAAAATGCTTTTAACTTTCCCAGCAAACTAAGGAGCAAACAATTTAGATTATAGCTCTTAGCAACAATTTGGTCATTGATTCCTCAAATTTAAACAAATATATTTATTTAATTTGTATTTTTAGGAATTTTATACAGATATATTTTATTAACTCAAATAATAGCACAGAAAGTGAACTTCTGATTCTATAAAGAGGGACTGATTATCAAAGGATAGAAAATGCTTATTCCAAGAAAAGAGCTCAGTCTCACTTTGACAGCCCCACGTGGAATAACTCAATGCAGGAATACTAATTTCACATGGACCCAAAAAACATTAGTATTAGTAGTTCTAACATTATGTTGGTATGTTTTCAGATTGTCTACCACTTAGATCAACAGAGTGGAGTAATTCATTCAACAAACATCTGCTGAATACTTGCTATGTCCCTGTGGGGAAGAGGAGGTAGTTTGCAATAAAGGCTTGTGGAAGAAAGCGACACCTAAGTGGGTTCTCAGAATTAGCTAGGTCAAGGGTGGAGAAGGAGAGAGTCCTCTCAACAGTAAGACTGAAGACACAGAGCAGACTAACTGAATAGTGTCTGACAAAAATGCAAGCAGTTCGGCTTTGCTGAAGCAAAAAGTGCAAGACAGAGGGTAGGAGAGGTTCAACTGAAGATGGAGACAAGGGCTGAACGAGAGAGCTTGTGTCCTGAGTTAAGAAGCTTGGGTTGTAAGTCCTAAATCATAAGAAGAAATTGAAAGTCTTTACGCAGAGAGTGTTATATGTTTAAATCTGCATTGCTGAAGGATGATCTAGCAGCTGAGATGAAAATGGACTTGATTGGTATCAGAATGGAGAAAAGAGACCAATTAAGAGGCTAATAGAGAGAAAGCAGCCAAATGAAAGATAATGAGTATGTGGCCATAGGGATGAATTAGAGAAGATGGATTGAGATTTCAAAATCAGCAGTATTCTGTAAATGACATATAAATGGTGGGCAAAGGGGAGGAGTAAGTTACTTACAAATTTCTATACAAGTTTCCTGATGACATTTTATCAATAGATGTAGAAAATATAGGATGAGGAGAGAAATTTGGTAGAGGTAGACAAGTTAGCTTCTTGACATGTTAGGGGTCAGTTTTCTATGGGACAATCTGTTAGTGGTACAAGGTAGACTGTGGGACACTGTGGGATTTCCAGGGACAGGTGTGAACTATATGTCTAAGTTTGGAAGATCTACTAGATCAAGGCCAGCACACTGCTTGCTTTGGGGGCATGTGACATTCTGAATGAAAAGGGCAATAGTTTTCCAGTCACATTATATTCTGAGCAAATGTGTCCTCTCAAATGTGACCATAAATTACAAGTCACCATGAATTCTCCAATTTCTATTTTTTTATTGCAGAGTAATAGAAGACAATCATAGTTTAAAATCTGATTTGTAGGCAAAACACAGTTGCCTTATCAAAGAACCAGTTTTGCAGAGCTACTGATGAAGTTCAAATGATTCAATCACCAACATCAACTTCTAAATGAAACTCAGACTTTCCCCTCACCTGGACCAGAATATAGCACTGCTGCAAAGCAATTTGCACTTTGCACTTTTAAAGTGAGCAGAAAGGACTAGACTTGCCTGAAGGCACTTGGGCAATTGTCACAGGCAGATTGTGTATCCCACCGAGAAGTTATTATTATTTTCATAGTATGCTGCAAAGATCAAGCAAAGGTGCTAACAGGCTTTGGTGGGTTTTTAAAAGGTGGCATTTAAAGTATTATAAAGCAATAAACACCATCAAGTTGCTTGGAAAGTTGTATGTGTTGGTAGTTCATATAACTATATTAGCAGAAGACACACTTTATTGTCATTCATTCCAGAACTGTGTGGCCCAGCCCAAAGAACAATCTGAAAGGATCTTCTCAAACACTTTCCCCCAGATTTTTAGGAGAGCTGTGCAAGTGCTTCAGTGCTGGACTGCAGCAAACCAATAGCATCTGAAATAGAAATCAGTACTGAACCAGATATCACAATTCTGTCCTTAGTCAACTTTAAAATATATTTTATGGATTGAGTTTACAGAGTGTGTGTGTGGGGGGGGGGAGGGGCAAAGTATCAACTCATAATTGCTTAATTTTATTTGTTCATTGATTGTTTGTTTTATGTGCCTTAACCAGGCAAGCCCGGGAGTTTCGAACCAGTGACCACAGCATTCCAGGTCAATGCTTTATCCATTGCGCCACCACAGGCCAAGCTCAACTTTAAATATATTGTTAAGAATAGTGGCCCTGGCCGGTTGGCTCAGTGGTAGAGCATCAGCCTGGCGTGCAGAAGTCCCGGGTTTGATTCCCGGTCAGGGCACACAGGAGAAGCGCCCATCTGCTTCTCCACCCCTCCCCCTCTCCTTCCTTTCTGTCTCTCCGTTCCCCTCCTGTAGCCGAGGCTCCATTGGCGGGCGCATGCGGGAGTCTGTCTGACTGTCTCTCCCCATTTCCAACTTCAGAAAAATACAAAAAAAAAAAAAAAAAGAATAGTGAAAGTTCACAAATAAAAGCAACAGTCTCAGAACTCAAGAAAGATTTAAAAAAGAGGGGGGAGCTTCTTTTTATTACAATACATAATGGGACAAAATCAAGTTCATGTTTTCACTATAACATAAAATATCTCAAACTGGGAACCTGAGAAGCATCTGTATGAGCTGCCCGGGGCTGCTGTAAGAAAGTAGCACAAGCTAGGTAGGTTAAGCCACCCAGGAATCTATTCTGTCACAGTGCTGGAGGCTAGAAGTCCGAAATCAAAGTGTTAGAGTGATTGGTTCCCATTGAAGACTGTGAGCAAGAAGCTATCCCAGGCCTCTGCTAGCTACAGGTGGTTTGTTGCCAAACTTTGGTTGTCCCTCAGCTTGTGGACACATCACCTTGATCTCTGCCACCCTGTCCCCATGGCATTCTCCCTGTATGCATGTGCCTAAATTTCTCCTTTGTATAAGGATACCAATCAAATTGGATTAAATACCCACCCTCCTCCAATATGACCTCATTCTAACTCTTTCCACACAAGGGCAGATTCTGAGGTTCTGCAGGTCAGAATTTCAACAAATTAATCGGGGAAGGGCACAATTAAACTCATAACAACATCCTAGATGTCTCCATTTTTCCACATATTATTATCTAACAGTGCAGTTCACCCATCTTCAATCTTCTACAGAGAAGATGAACTCATTTTCCCCCAGCTCTGCTATTGCTCCTGTAGTATTGTATTGATATTTCATCCTCACTGAACTGTGACCCCACAAGTGCAGAGCCGCTGCCCACCGTTCGCCTTTATACACGCCCAGTGCCTGGTTGGGTGATGGCCCACTCCAAAAATAATGTCTGCTTAATGAGTTTCAAGTGAAAGACTCCTAATTGATTTTTAAAACTTATTTCTCATTAGATTTCCTGTTTTTAACCCTATTCTTCACTTCAAACTATTCCCTTCAATGCTAACACAAACATCTTTGAAATTTTTTACCATGCTGAAAAATTTTCAATGGTGTCTTATGACTTGCAAGAAAAAAATCTAAACTCCATAGTGGCACATAAGGAAATTCATCTTTGCTTGTTTGCCCCTTCCTTCTCATTTCCTCAGATTCCTCTTCTGCCTCTTATCCAATAAAAGCAATAATTGTAGCTCTTTGAAAACCTTATAGTCTCTTATGCCTCCAAAGAGGAGATTTGTAAGTCTCCTTTGGCTACAATGCATTCCTAAACCCACTGGCTCAAATACAACCTCCTGTGTAAGTTCTTCATCAATACCCTTAGTATACCTTTTATGTGCATCAATCTTAGAATCGTTTATATATTGTCTATTGAAATGCCTGTTTTATCTGTCTTACTTTCCACCATATTCCAAATGCCCTCTGCTTCTTGAATACCAGATATAAAGCATTTTTTCATCGTTGTGTTCTTAACACATAACATAGGTTAAAAGCAGGCACTGAATAAACATTTACAGAAAAAACAAACACATGGCAGAAAAGCTATATGGTCCAATGTTCATTTACAGAGCTTACTTGGGACCCTTTTGTTGGAAATAGGATATGAAAGCCATTGTAGCACTTCCAGATCAGGAGCCAGAGTCAACAGAACACATACTTCAACAATGACCTCAATGTCAGCATTCTACCTGTCATATCCAGGCAAGCCAGCAAAGACAGAGCAGCTTAGAAGTTTTCTTTGTTCCTAATGCTTTGCAAATGTTTCCTGAGACTGAGGTGGGGAAGGGAGCTCAGTATTCTTTGGCTTATAATCTGGAATGCCTAATAGAGGCTGTATATATATCCAACAAATCATATGGAGATGTGGACAATATTTGCCTTTTCTTTCTTAAGTCATATTATTTGAACAGGCTGTTACCGACTCTTGGCTCAGATAATAAAATTAAACCAACTCTATTAAAATTAGCAATAGAGGGGAGTATTTTTAGTGTGTGTGTGTGTGTGTGTGTGTGTGTGTGTTTGAAGTAGTCTGATCAGGGGGCTGCATGTGTCTTTACGTATCAATGTTTCTGAGTTTTTGGGGTATATACCCAGTAGAGGGATTGCTGGGTCATAAGGTAGTTCTATTTTCAGTTTTTTGAGGAACCACCATACTTTCTTCCATAATGGTTGTACTACTTTACATTCCCACCAACAGTGTATGAGGGTTCCTTCTTCTATGAGTTGATTTTTATGCTAAGCATCTACCTTTAAACAATTGGCAAAGGCATCACTCATGGGCCTCAGTTTCCTCATGGGGAAAATGAAGACAATGGATGAAAATAGTTTTTTTCCCAATCATTGATCGGTTCATAGGTCTAACAGGTTGCTATAATTAAAGACAATATTGATCTATTGCAACTTCTATAACTTGAATCAAAACTAAAATAATTATTTGAGAAAATAAATTTTTAAAGAAATAGTTTAAGCCCCTCCATATGTCCTCAAGTGAGTATATTCGGTGCTCGGTGGAGGTCAGATGAGCTGGCTTGTGATTCAGTCACGAATTTCTGACTCAGTTGGTAATCCTAGCCAGTTCATTAGTTTTAAACAGCACATTGCTTTTTAACATTTTGGGTCAAATATTGTTTAATTTATATCTATAATTGACCATGTGTTAAAGGCAGGAAGCACAAGGAACCCCAAGGTTGAAATGCAATAAGGAAACCAGCATAATGATATAATTCTGCAAATTTTGTTCAATTTTCCTTCATCAGATCAGAATTCTTGCAAATGTTTCGTCCTTCAAAAATCAATTTTAAAACCATAAACTAATCTAATGATTATTAAATATGGCTTAGAATTATGGAAACTAAAATATTATATTGCAGACAATATGTTATTTACAGACTGTTCAAATAGCAGCTTGAATCTCCGTTTATTCAGTCAGAAACAAAATGTACAAATTATAACAATAAGTCAGTTAATTATTTTTAAAGTAAAGATTTCTACACATCTGATCACAATGGCACTGTTTTTCATATTATAACATGTATTTTAAAGGTAAATATTTTTTTCCAGTTCAAAAACATTTAATATTTATTCTCATATCAAACTGTAAGTATATAATATAGTATTATTGACTTTAATAATTATAATGTCGTACATTAGATCCCAGAATTAGTTCATCTTACAACTAAAAGTTTGTACCCTTTAATAAACATCTCTCTATTGCTTCCCTAACTTCCAGCCCCTGAAAATCATAGTTTTATTCTCTGGTTCTGTGGGTTAGACTTTTTAAGATTTCACATTTAATTTAGATCATATGGTATTTCTTTTTCTGTGTCTGGCTTATTACATTTAGCATAATTTCCTACAGTTTCATCCTTCTTGCCACAACTAGCAGAATATCCTTCTTTTTATAGCTAAATAATATTTTACATACCATATTTCTTTACCTACTCATCCATTGATAGAGATTTAGGTTGTTTCTATATCTTTTTTTTTAATAATTTTATTTTTAATGGGGCGACATCAATAAATCAGGATACATATATTCAAAGATAACAAGTCCAGGTTATCTTGTCATTCACTTATGTTGCTTACCCATCACCCAAAGTCAGATTGTCCTCTGTCAAAAGGTAAATATTTTTATATTTATTTACAAAACCAAATATGATGCACTACATTTAAAATTTTTTTTTACATATTATGTTTAAAATGAACTTTAAATTAAATACTTATACTTTTAGTAGAAAAGTAAAATTTATATTTTTTAGATTATTTCTCTTCTTAAGATTTCATTAAAATAGTTTATATTTTCAGGTCTTATATATTAACTCAAAGCTGCATGTGTATAATTATTAAAAATATATTTACTTTATGGAACTCAAAATATTTTTAAATATTAAAGCCCTTAGTCCATGTGGAATTACATATCCCACTGAAGTATTTTTTTAAGTAAAAGCGTTTGGAAAAGGATCACTTCAGATAAATACAGATTTTCTAGTTAAGACTTCATGACTCTTGTGGCTTTGATGATTCTGACAGAAAAAAATTAAGAACCATATGATTTAATTCATATGTGGAATAAAAAACTGAAAGCAACAAATGAACAAACAAAAACTCATAGACTCAGACAACAGTGTGGTGATTACCAGAGAGAACAGGCTGGGGTAGGGGTAATAAGGGGGAAGGGGGTCTAATCTATGGTAATGGAAGATAATTTGACTTTGGGTGGTCAATATACAATGCAATAAACAGATCATGTATCATAGAAATCTACATTTGAAACCTATGTAATATTATTAACCAGTGTCAACTCAAAAATTTTCTGAACAAAATACATATTTTTAAATAAAAAAGAAACTGAAAGAAAAGAAAATAATTAAATGTAAATAAGCATCCATTTAAAATCTCTGTCTTCTACTTGCTTCTCCTTCTCTCCTCTCACCGTGCCCTCCTCCTGGGTTGTATAATCCAGTCCTATACAGCCCGACACAAAATTAAGCCTTATGAAAACATTTAAATCATCCAAAATTTTTTATAGAAACCTACTTTTTTCACATTTGAAGATAAAAAGGATTTTTGTTTGAAATATTTGAGAATCTGGTGCCTGGTATTTAGGGTATCAATTTGCTCTTTTCCACTTTCATTTCTAACTTTGCAAAATGCAGAGACCAAAGGAAACTGAGTCCTAATCCTTAGTCACAATAGGAGATGTGATATGTTCTTGATTTGAATGTTTATATGGAATTCATATTCATGAAGAGAAAAAGGAGATAATTCTCACAAGCATCATGTTGACTGCTTGGATTTCAGTTATTGTGTGTAAATTATAGAAAAATACCCATGAATTATTGGGTATTGTTGACAATTATTTTCTGGTTTTATCTCTTCTTCTTGAAAAAAATTGAAATGAAAATACCTAATATTGTACTTCTTATGCTGATGACCCTTGTACCTTGAGATCACAGTTTAAATCATGACTCTAATATAAAATTGTCACTTTTGGAGTTGAACGGAGATTTGCTCTGTCACCTTGTTGGAGAATGATAAAGAAAACAGCTGTGTATCAGAAATATTACCTATATAGTTGAGACAGCAGTTTGGTTTAACATTTTTGCATACAATATGTTTGCATTTAATAATCATTACCAGCATTTATTCTGCTGCCTATCTTTTTTAATAAATGAAAATTAAGTTAATGATGCTTCAAGAGGTGGCTGGGAATAGACTTAAGGTAGTTTTATGAAATGAATGGATGTTTGTGTTACCGCAATACTGTATATAGAAGTCTAATCCCCTGTGTGATGGTAGTTGGAGGGGTATCATTGGGAAGTAACTAAGTTCAATGAGGTCATAAGGGTGGGACCCTCATGATGGAATCACTGGCCTTAGGAGAAGAAAAGACCAGAGCTCTCTCTCTGTCATGTTAGAACACAAACAGAAAGCGTTCAACAGAAGCCAAGACAAGGGCTCTCTCCAGACCCTGGCCATGCTGGCACTCTGATCTTGACTTTCCCAGCCTAACACTGTGAAAATAAATGTTGTTTTTTAAGCCACCCAATCTATGGTATTTTGCTATAGCAGCCCGAATAAAGACAAGCTGCATAGGGATGAGTCTTTGAAAATGGGTCTCTGCCCAGAACATATGAACACTCTTCTGATCAATCTCGATAAGATTTCAAAATGTATAAATATAATGACGTTGTTCAAGGGGATAGGATTGCTTATTACTCAAATACAAGCATGCATTTCATTAATGAAGAAGTGGCATCAAAATATCTGAATAAAATAAAATGCATTCAACACTGATGCTATGTCGAACAACTTCTAAAACTTATAGGTACCAGAGTCATCATGAACATATGTAGTACCACTCTACAGATGTACAAAATGTATTGTTTATTATATCTTATATCTGTCATGAAAGAGGCTATTTTGTATTTATTCTTTGATTAGATCAATACTAAGTGATTTAAATATAGCTATAATTGAAAAAAATAGAAATGAGTGTGTTTTCTCAAACATTTCCTCTGATTCTCCAGAGAAAAATGTAATCATTTTGAGTATTAATATCCATTCTTGAACAAATTATTGTCACCATATGACACACTCTTCCTTGGACAAGCCTAAGTCTTTCAGTCCTGTTTAGAATCAGAGGGTAGGGCTGTAGATTGCCAGTCTACATAAACCATGGACTAAGAAGAGGAATGAGCACTGGCCAAGAGGCTCAGTGGATAAAGTATCCATCTGGCACACCAGAGGTCATGTGTTCAATCCCCAGTCCAGGCATGTACAAGAAGCAATCGATGAGTACACAACTAAATGGAACAACTATGTGAAATAATAAATTGATGTTTCTCTCTCTCTCTCAAATCAATGGAATTTTTTTTAAAGAAAAAGAATTAATGCAATTCTTCTCAACTCTTCCAAATAATTGAGGAGAGAACATTCATGAACTCTTTACAAGACCAGCATTTATCTCATACTAAAGCCAGATAACACCACAAGAAAACAACCTACAAACCAATATCCAGATAAATACAGATGGAAAAATTCTCAACAAAACATAGCAAACCAAATTAAATAGCACACTTAAAGGATCATACACTATTATTAAGTGGGATTGATTACTGGGGTACAAAGATGTTCCAAATATACAAATCAATCAACATGATGCATCACAATAATAGGATGAAAGACAAAAATCATATCATGTCAAAAGATACAGAGAGGTCGAGGAGTCCAAGATGCCTGTGGAGTAGGCGGATGCACAGACGCCCAGCTCTCACCACCAAACTGGAATACAAATCAATTTAGGAAAAATCAGCATGAAAAACCAACTCTGAACTGCAAGAACAGCTCTCAAAAACCAAGGAGCAAAGAGGAAGCCACAATAATCCTGGTAGGGAGTGCCTGAATCTCCTCTGCTTACAGGAATGGAGGGGGGGGGGGTGAGGCTGAGAGCCCAGAGGGGATCTCACATTGGAAAAAGAGCAGAAACTACTGCTCACAGCCACTTATGACCAGGGAGCAAGGTGTGTTGAAAAGACCACCTTATCTCCCAAGTGGAAAGGACAGGGAGAGGGACAGACTGTGAGGGGCTAAGGAATGCAGGAAACAAAATAAAAAAGCTGACTCATTCTTGCTGGAGGCGGCCATAGCTGGGGGAGGGACTGAACCTTTCACAAAACAGAGCTGAACTGCTTCCAGATCAGAGATCTCCGGACATCTATCCAGCTCCAATCAGCGCAACAAGACACAGCTGAAAACAAGAAGTGGGGAGGAGGGGCAGTAACTGAGGTCTCCATGGAGATCTGAGATACACCTTCCCCTACTGAAGCTGAGAAAAAACCCTGCCCTCAGTGAGATTAGTTGGTGGAAGAGACCTTCAGCATCTCAGGTTACACCCACAGCATTCCTGGATACAGTTTCAAGGAAGCCCCCTGCTGAGATCAGTTAACAAGACTATCACCTGTTAAAAAAACAAACAAATCAAGACTTCAAAGCTGCCCAAATCCAAAAGTGGATTACAAATAATAGCTGATACCAACCCAAGAAGACCTAGAAATAACACAACTGAAAACTTGAGGCAGACAACACCAAGCCTAGACTCAACCAACTCTACAAACAAAACAGCAAAAATGAGAAGACAAAAAGTGCAATCCAAATGAAACCTTCAGGAGATGAAGTGAGTGATATGGAAATAATCAAACTTCCAGATGCGGAGTTCAAAATAATGATTGTAAGGATGCTTAGGGATCTTAGAACAACAATGGATGGTCACTATGAACACCTAAATAAAGAAATAGCAAGTATAAAAATGAATCAGTCGGAGATGACAAATACAATATCAGAAATAAAGACCACAATGAAGGAATTAAAAACAGGATAGATAGAGCAGAGGATCGAATCAGTGAGTTAGAGGACAACTGGAATGAAGGCATGAAAACAGAGAAGAAAAGAGAAAAGAGACTCAAAAAGTCAGAGGAAACTCTTAGAGAGCTCTGTGACAACATGAAGAGAAATAACATCCACATCATAGGGGTTCCTGAAGAAGAAGAAAAGGAACAAGGAATAGAGATGTTGTTCAATCATATCATAGCTGAAAATTTCCCTAAATTAATGCAAGAGAAACTCTCACAAGTCCAAGAAGCACAGAGGACTCCATTAAAGAGAAACCCAAAGAAACCTACACCAAGACACATCATAATTAAAATACCAAAGCTAAGTGATAAAGAGAAAATATTAAAAGCTGAAAGAGAAAAAAAAAGTTATCACCTACAAAGAAGCCCCCATAGGGATGACAACCGACTTCTCAACAGAAACACTTGAGGCCAGAAGGGAATGGCAAGAAATATTCAAAGTAATGCAGAACAAGAACCTACAACCGAGACTACTTTATCCAGCAAGGCTATCATTTAAAATTGAAGGAGAAATAAAAAGCTTCCCAGACAAAAAACAACTCAAGGAATTCATTACAACCAAACCAATGCTGCAGGAAATGTTAAGGGGCCTGTTGTAAACAGATCAAAGTGGGAAAAGAATATAGCAAAAAAAGGAATACATCTTTAAAAAAGAAAATGGCAATAAACAACTACATATCAATAATAACCTTAAATGTAAATGGATTAAATGATCCAATCAAAAGACATAGGGTAGCTGCGTGGATGATAAAACAGGACCCATACATATGTTGTCTACAAGAGACACACCTTAGAACAAAAGACACACATAGATTGAAGGTAAAAGGATGGGAAAAAACGTTTCATGCAAACGGAAATGAAAAAAAAGCAGGGGTAGCAATACTTATATAAGACAAATTGGACTTTAAAACAAAGGATATAGTAAGAGATAAAGAAGGCCACTATATAATGATAAAGGGAGTAATCCAACAGGAAGATATAACTTTTATAAATATCTATGCACCTAATATAGGAGCACCCAAATATATAAAGCAGACTTTGATGGTTTTAAAGGGCGAGATCAACAGCAATACTATAATAGTAGGGGATTTCAATACCTCACTAACATCACTAGATAGATCCTCAAGAAAGAAAATTAACAAAGAAACAGCAGACTTATTGGAAACACTAGATCAACTCGATTTAATAGATATCTTCAGATCCTTTTACCCTAAAGCAGCAGAATATACATTCTTTTCAAGTGCTCATGGTACATTCTCTAGGATAGACCACATGTTAGGGCACAAAAGTGCTCTCAACAAATTTAAGAAGACTGAAATCATATCAAGCACTTTCTCTGATCACAACGGCATGAAACTAGAAATGAATCACAACAGAAAAGCTCAAAAATTCTCAAACACATGGAAACTAAATAGCAGGGTGTTAAATAATGAATGAATTAAGAATGAGATCAAAGAAGAAATAAAAAAATTTCTAGAAACGAATGACAATGAGCATACAACAACTCAAAATTTATGGGACACAGCGAAAGCAGTGCTGAGAGGAAAGTTCATAGCACTACAGGCACACTTTCAGAAGCTAGAAAAAGCTCAAATAAACAACTTAACCCTGCATCTAAAAGAATTAGAAAAGAACAGCAAGTAAAGCCCAAATGTAGTAGAAGGAAGGAAATAATAAAGATCAGAGCAGAAATAAATGACATAGAGGCTAAAGAAATAATACAGAGGATCAATGAAACTAGGAGCTGGTTCTTTGAAAAGGTAAACAAGATTGGTGAACATTTAAGTAGACTCACCAAGAAAAAGAGAGAGAGGACTCAAATAAATAAAATTAGAAATGAGAGTGGAGAAATAACAACTGACACAACAGAAATACAAAATATTGTAAGAAAATACTATGAAGAACTGTATGCCAAAAAACTAGACAACCTAGATGAAATGGACAAATTCCTTGAAACATACAATCTTCCAAAAATCAATCTGGAAGAATCAGAAAACCTAAACAGACCGATTACAACAAATGAGATCGAAACAGTTATCAAAAAACTCCCAAAAAAGAAAAGTCCGGGGCCCGATGGCTTCACAACGGAATTCTACCAAATATTCAAAGAAGAACTAACTCCTATCCTCAAACTATTTCAAAAAATTCAAGAGGAAGGAAGACTTCCAAACTCCTTTTATGAGGCGAGCATAATTCTGATTCCAAAACCAGGCAAAGACAACACAAAGAAAGAAAATTATAGGCCAATATCTCTGATGAATATAGATGCTAAAATCTTCAACAAAATATTAGAAAACCGGATCCAACAATATATGAAAAAAATCATACACCATGATCAAGTGTGGTTTATTCTGGGAAGGCAAGGCTGGTACAATATTCGTAAATCAATCAATGTGATTCATCACATAAACAAAAAGAAGGAGAAAAAACATATGATAATTTCAATAGATGCAGAAAAAGCATTTGATAAAATCCAGCACTCATTCATGATCAAAACTCTCAGCAAAGTGGGAATACAGGGAACATACCTCAACATGATAAAAGCCATCTATGAGAAACCCACAGCCAACATCATACTCAATGGGAAAAAATTAAAAGCAATACCCTTGAGATCAGGAACAAGGCAGGGGTGCCCCCTTTCACCACTCTTATTTAACATGGTCCTCGAAGTCCTAGAAACAGCAATCAGACAAGAAGAAGAAATAACAGGCATTCAAGTTGGAAAAGAAGAAGTAAAACTATCATTATTTGCAGATGATATGATATTGTATATAGAAAACCCTAAAGTCTTAGTCAAAAAGCTACAGGACCTGATAAATGAAGTGGCAGGATATAAAATCAATACTCAGAAATCAGAGGCATTTTTATATACCAACAATGAACAGTCAGAAAGAGAAATTAAGGAAACAATCCCTTTCACAATTACAACCAAAAAAATAAAGTACCTAGGAATAAATAAACTTAACCAAGGAGAGTAAAGACTTGTACTCGGAAAATTACAAAGCATTGATAAAAGAAATCAAGGAAGATACAAACAAGTGGAAGCATATACCGTGCTCATGGTTAGGAAGAATAAACATCATTAAAATGTCTATATTATCCAAAGCAATCTATAAATTCAATGCAATACCAATTAAAATACCAATGACATACTTCAAAGATATAGACCACATATTCCAAAAATTTATATGGAACCAAAAGAGAACACGAATAGCCTCAGCAATCTTAAAAAAGAAGAATAAAGTGGGAGGTATCACACTTCCTGATATCAAGTTATACTACAAGGCCGTTGTACTCAAAACAGCCTGGTACTGGCATAAGAACAGGCATATAGATCAATGGAACAGAACAGAGAACCCAGAAATAAACCCACAGTTCTATGGACAACTGATATTTGACAAAGGAGGCAAGGAAATACAATGGAGTAAAGACAGCCTCTTTAACAAATGGTGTTGGGAAAATTGGACAGCTACCTGCAAAAAAATGAAACTAGATCACCAGCTTACACCACTCACAAAAATAAACTCAAAATGGATAAAAGACTTAAATGTAGGCTGTGAAACCATAAGCATCTTAAAAGAAAACATAGGCAGTAAGCTCTCCGACATCTCTTGGAGCAATATATTTGCTGATTTATCTCCACGGGGAAGTGAAATAAAAGACAGGATAAACAAATGGGACTATATCAAACTAAAAAGCTTTTGCACAGCTAAAGACAATAAGAACAGAATAAAAAGACAAACTACACAATGGGAGAACATATTTGACAATACGTCTGATAAGGGGTTAATAACCAAAATTTATAAAGAACTTGTAAAACTCAACACCAGGAAGACAAACAACCCAATCCAAAAATGGGCAAAAGAGATGAATAGACACTTCTCCAAAGAGGACATACAGATGGCCAATAGGCATATGAAAAAATGCTCAACATCACTAATCATTAGAGAAATGCAAATTAAAATCACAATGAGATATCACCTCACACCAGTCAGAATGGCGCTTATCAACAAAACAACACAGAATAAGTGCTGGCGAGGATGTGGAGAAAAGGGAACCCCCCTGCACTGCTGTAGTAATGCAGACTGGTGCAGCCTCTGTTGAAAACAGTATGGAGATTCCTCAAAAAATTAAAAATCGAAGAGGGGGGGAGGGGCACAAAGAAAACTAGATAGAAGGTGACGGAGGACAATCTCTCTTTGGGTGATGGGTATGCAACAGAATTGAATGACAAGATAACCTGGACATGTTTTCTTTGAATATATGTACCCTGATTTATTGATGGCATCCCATTAAAATAAAAATTTATTTAAAAAAAAATTAAAAATCGGGCCTGACCTGTGGTCGCACAGTGGATAAAGCGTCGACCTGGAAATGCTGAGGTCGCTGGTTCGAAACCCTGGGCTTGCCTGGTCAAGGCACATATGAGAGTTGATGCTTCCAGCTCCTCCCCCCTTCTCTCTCTCTCCTCCCTCTCTCTCTCTCTCTCTTTCTCCCTCTCTCTCTCCTCTCTAAAAATGAATAAATAAATAAATTAATTAAAAAAAAAGATACAGAGAAGTCAATTGAGAAAAGTCAATATTCTTCCATTATTAAAAAAAATAATTCAACAAATTGGGTTTAGAAGAAATGTACCTCAACATAATAAAGCTAACCATTATGCTCAATTGTGATATATTGAGATCTTTTCCTTCAAGATCAGGAACAAGGGAAAGGTACCCACTCTCATTATTTTTATTCAAGATACAAGTGAACATCCTAGCCATAACAATCAGTCAAGAAAAAGAAATAATCTCACTTTTATGTGGAATCTAATGAACAAAGTGAACTGAGGAGTGGAATAGAGGCAGAGACAGGGTCACAGGGAGCAGAGGGACAGCTGTCAGAGGAAAGGGGGATAAGGGGATGGGACCAGATAAGGTAATGGGATTAATGAAATTATATATACATAACACATAGATACAGATAACGGGACAGCAAATCCCAGAGGGAATGGGGGAGGCAGTCTGGGGGATGGGGGCAAATATACAAATAATGTTCCAAATAATGGGGGTATGGGTGTAGGGGTTGAAGGTGTTATATTGAGTGGGATACTTGAATCCATGTTAACAAAATAAATTAAAATTAATAATAAAAACACAATAAAAGAAAAAGAAAGTAATGGTATCCCAATCAGAAAAGAAATAAAATTGTCTCTTTTTGTTGATGATATGCTCTTGTATATAGAATATCCTAAAGACTCTACCAAAAAACTGTTAGACCTAATAAACAAATGTAGTAAAGGTGAAAAATAAAATATCAGTATACTAAAATCAGCTATATACACTAACAATAAATAATTTGAAAAAATTTTCATTTACGATAGCATCAAATCAGTAAAAAAGAAATGTTTAATGAAGGAAATGAAAGTTCTATACACCTATTATATTTCCTGATTCCAAACTACTGTACAAAGCTACAGTTTTTAAAACAATATGCTATTAGTATAAAAAAACAAATTCATAGACCAATGGAACAAAATTGAGAGCCCAGAAATAAATCCACACATATATAGTCAACCAATATTTGAAAAGAGAGCCAAGAATATTTAGTGGCGAAAGGATGCTCTCTTCAATAAATGGTGTTGGAAAAACTTGATATTCACACCAAAAGAATGAAATTGGACCCCCGTCTTACAGCATTCACAGAAATTGACTCAAAATGGATTAAGAGCTTAAAGGTAAAACCTGAAACCAAAAAACTTTCTAGAAGAAAGCTTGGAATTAAATCTCCTACACATTTGTCTTGGCAATGATTTTCTGTATATGACACCAAAGACATAAACAACAAAAGCAAAAATCAACAACTAGGACTACATCCAATTAAAAAGCTTCTGCACAGCAAAAGAAACAATCAATAACATAAAAAGACAGCCTACAGATTAAGAGAAAATATTTTCAAACCACATATCTGATAACCTCATATACTTAATATTTAAGTATATGAGGATCACATACAATTCTCTAGCAAAAATAACTAAATAATTTTAGTTTAAAATCGGCAAAGACTTAAATAGACATTGTCTAAAGAAGATATACAAATGGCCAGCAGGTACATTTAGAGGTGGTCACATCACTAATAATCAGGAAAATAAAAATTAAAGTCTCACTGACATATCAGCTCACATCTGTCAGAGTGACTATTATACAAGATAAAAGATAACATATGCTGGTGAGGATATGGAAGAAAGAAAAACCTTGTAAACCTGGTGTACCTTTAGTAGGAATGTAAATTGGTTTAAACACTATCAAAAGCTGGATGAAAGCACCTCAAAAAATTAAAACATAAACTGACCATATGATCTTGTGATCCGACCTCTGAATATATAACCAAAGGAAACAAAGTCACTAGTTCTCAATATGATATCTGCACCCTTGTTCATTGCAGCATTATCCACAATAATCAAGTAATGGAAACAACCTAATTGTCCACTAACAAATGAATCGATAAAGAAGACATAGTATATGTATATAATAAAATATTATTTAGCTATAAAAGGAAAGGAATTCCTCTTTAGCAAAAACATGGATGGACCTTGAGAACATTATGCTAAGTGAAATAAGTCAGAAAGAGAAATACAAATACTATACAATTTCATTTACATGTGGGAATCTACAAAAGTTGACTCACAGAAAGAGTGGAGTTACGGTTACCAGGAGTTGTAGGTGGGTGAAATATAGAGATGTTGGTCCAGGGGTACAAACTTTCAGTTACTATAAATCCCAGGGATCTAATATACAGCAGGGTGACTATAGTTAACAATACTGTGTTGTATACTTGGAAGTTGCTATGAGCAATCTAAAATGTTCTTACCATAACAAGAACAAAAACAAAAAAGGAAATTGTCAAAGTTCTTGTAAAGTCCTCCAACGGTATGGGTCCTGGCATGGGTACAAAGCATCCCCACTAACCCATATTGGATATGCAGTGGGAAGAAGAAACACTTTTTATTGGATGAAGTCACTGTGTTTCAGAAGTTGTTTGCCTCTAGGATCAAACCACATGAGTTAAATTTGCATAGTGAACAACACATACTAAGAGCTCATAAAATACGTGTTTACTAAATTGTGGCCACAGATATTTAATCTTGTTCAAATACTATCTAGCTTTCTTATCTGTAAAGCTGAAGCAGTAATATCAATTTAATCTTGTTCAAATACTATCTAGTTTTCTTATCTGTAAAGTTGAAGCAATAATATCAATTTAATCTTGTTCAAATACTATCTAGTTTTCCTATCTGTAAAGTTGAAGCAATAATCAATGTTGCCTAACTCTATGGTGTACCATGAAGCTCAGAGGTCTAAATGTTATTTTTTAAAATATGAGATCTATGAATAGAAAGTATTATTTTTTCTGGCCACTATACTTTGTACTATCAACTGATTATTTTCATAAACTTAGCTATTTTTATTTTCATATTTATTCCTCAACAATCTTGGTTTTTCAGAGCCAGCCATTGTCATCAATAAAACATGCTCTTCAATATGTTTTAGAAACAGTGCCCTTTATGAGTTGTTAAAAACACTGACTATTTTTAAAGAAATAAATCACCAAATTTGAACTGGCATCTTCTTAGTAACTGGAAGGTAGTTCCAAGTTTCCTACAAGAGTGTACTCATCATACAAGTGAATTTCTAAAATGAGCCTGTTGAAAACAACAATGAGAAAAAGAAACAAAATGTCTAAGAACAAGAATTCATCCAAAGGGAATAGAGTTTTTTAAAGAATGAATGAAAAGTTATAAAAAAAGTATAATATACAAAGAAGTTTAATCTTTAGAAGGATCATTCAAATGTCTTTTCTTTGAAAGGTAGCCTCCATTCATTAAGTAATTAGCTTGTAGTTTTAAACCCCATTATTTCTTTCCCTGGCTCTTGTTTTTCTTACTTGTTCTGTGTATATCCTGACCTTGTAAACATTCTACAATGAGCCTAAAAGCTCCATCTTTGGCATATAAATACAGAGTTCTCTTCTATACCGGAAACTGTTGCCATTGTGAGAATGTGTTGAGAGAGAGAGGTCAGCACAGAAAAAGATAAATCAATCGCCTGACAAGGGGCCAGAACCTTGGTTCGGAAAGAGCCACTGTGGCGTACAGTTAGATAGGAGGCTCTGCTGGGGTTTTCCCAACAGCGGTATGTTATTTGTCATGTGTTTTCAATGTAATCTGTTTATCGCACATAAGCGTTTTCACATATCAGTCAATGAAACATCAGCTGTACGATCATATTGCGTCTCTTAAGCTTCCATTCCACTCTAGTTGCTCGGGCTTTCCTCACTGAAATTCTCTGCTTACAGGGACACAAAGAGCTGTGTTAAATAGGAAGCCAACAACCTTCAGGTGCCAGACAGCATGCTGGTGCCACATACACGCAGTCCGTCGTGAAACAGCGAACCATGTCCTTTCTGGGCTGAGTGGCCCTGTTTGCCCCATCCCACTTTATTAGAGGAGATTTCCTTCATGATGCCAGCTGCTCTTCTGGCACCAGACACAAAGACTCGGGCTCAACTATCCCACTCAAACGATTGCTGGTGCCCTTGTGTCAGATGCACCACCCTGACCTGCCCTCTGCCAGGCTCAGTTGGAAGGCACCGTCTCCTCCTGGCCTGTTTTACATTTTTTTTCTAGTTTTCTCTGGATTTTGTACCTTTGCAACATTTTTGTGGGCGCCGGGTTAGATAAATGAGTTGATTGCTGTTACTCACGAATGAATTCCACAGTTCTTCATGCAGAGACTTGCTGCCTTTTCTTCATGGCTTTCCCCATAATGAGAATGATACCGTTGAAAGAATCAAAAAGAAATAAGGATTTAATAGTTTCAACTCAAGGTGAGACAAAAGTCGTTGTGTGGTGAAGAATCTGTCTCTTTGCAAAAGCGTAGCTCGAGGAGTGATTTTGAACTTGTCTTTAGTGTAAATTACTGGTATACTGAGGTTACTTGCACTATTTTAAGTGCATTTTATAACCCTTTTCCAATAAATGGAGTACTTCATCATGTTCACTTTTTTGAAATTTTAGCTTTACTGAAATACAATTGATAAATAATAATGTTCATTTCTTTACCCAACTTAAGAAATGTCACCCCCTGCCTGACCTGTGGTGGCGCAGTGGATAAAGCGTCGACCTGGAAATGCTGAGGTCGCCGGTTCGAAACCCTGGGCTTGCCTGGTCAGGCACATATGGGAGTTGATGCTTCCAGCTCCTCCCCCTGTCTCTCTCTCCTCTCTCTCCTCTCTCTCTCTCTCTCTCTCTCTCCCCCCCCTCCTCTCTAAAATGAATAAATAAAAAAATATAAAAAAAATTAAAATAAAAAAAAATTATTAAAAAAAAAAAAAAAAAAAAAAAAAGAAATGTCACCCCCTTCACTGGTCTGCAATGGTAAGATGACGGCAGAGCAAGAATTCCCATCCTTCACCAAAGTTGGATACAGGGCAGTGTATTTGGGTGTAGGCTCAATGATTGCAAAGCAATCTATGTTTAAGCATAAAAGAGGGAGAAAAGAACTACACTGCTTCTAAACACCAGTTCTCACCTAAGAATTCTATATTTTAAGGATATAGGAAATCAAAGTCAAACTGGCTTAATAAAAATGAAAGAATCTACTGATTTATGTATGTAGATGATGCAGGAGTTGTAGACAGGATTGCAGATTTTGGGTTGACTCAGCAGCTCAAGGATATCATGTAGACACTTCCTTTCTCTATTTTTTCATCAACTTCCTTAGTGTCAGCTTAATATTAAGACTGTCTAAATCACTTCCAAAACTCCAAAATCCAAAGCCACATACCATACCATCCAGAAAGACTGAAATTGTAAGCTACAGCAAATTACCTCCTCAGTCACTAAGCAACATCCACCCATGTTTTGTTGGCCCAGGTCACCCATATATTCTTACCTATATATGTATATGCATGTATAAATACATATATGTAGATATGAATATATATGCATTTGTGGGAACACATATGAGTATACATAGTTACATGCATACATATTTACTATAATCATCAGCTACATTTGTCCTCATTTATAAAGAAACAGGAGATAAATCCTAGCCTCCTTTAACTATTATGATTCTCAATATACTATTGTTTCAGTGTGAGTTTCCATCAGAGATTATAAACAGAATGTAGCCCGCAGAAATGGCCTGTCTGATGCTTATCTAGACAAGCTATCCTTTCTCCTGTTTGACCAAAGACCACAACTCCCTCTCTTACACCTGGCCCAGTTCACAATTTACTGTTAATCCAGCCTCTAAGATATTAGAGTATGTTCACCAAAACTGCAATCAAGATGTGGTCACAGGGTCACAGAGTGTCTTAACACGAGTATCAAAGTTAAATTAATAACACTGGGGAACAAAATTTTTGTTGCATCCTCAAAAATACTTGTTTTCACCTAATTCGAGTGTGCTGATCTCAAATCTGACATTAGTTTTTCTCTGTAAGCTACAGTTGTTTTGCAATTCAAGATTTTAGGTGTTTATCTTATTGTAAAATTTTCAACATTAACATAATGAAGTAGAATGTCTTCTTGGGCATCATCTTTGTGAAAATATAATAATTTATATAATGCAGTAAATACACTAAAAGATATGATTGCATCAGAATTTGTCTACAATTTCGAAAGAGAATATATTAAAACACTTATTTTAATCATAAAATTTGCGCAAAACTTATTTAAATTCTATTCAGGCAAAAATTTGTGTTTGTAGCTCTTGTGTTTGTGTACTTGTTGAGGACAATCTCATTTGATGCTCCAGTAGTAGTCTGCTCATTACTAACAGCCAAAGATTTTCGGGAAACTTATTAAAGTGACTGTTCAGAAAGTGAATCTTAATGCTGTTACATCCAATGTCGTGGAAAGCCAACAGCATTCTTTGAAACAGAAGTTCATAGTTTTCTGCTCTTTTGTTGCCAAGGAAGTTCTTTGTAACTGCCACAAAAGACTGTCATGCTGCTTTCTCATCCTTATTCACCTTCCTTGCAAATTATTTGTCACTTATGAGGGTTCGAATTTGAAGTCCATGGAATACACCTGCTTTTATCTTCTTGAAAGACAAGGCAGGAAAAGTAGAAATAAAATGTGAAAGCATTCACTTTCTCTATTCAAAGCCTGAAAAACTGCTTCATTAAGCCAAGTTTGATGTGAAGTGGGACGAAAATGATCCTGTCTTGTTTAACTACAGGTTCATTCACAATTTTTTGCATCCCTACTTCCAGAGCTTCACATTTTGGCCACTCCTTCTGTGTACAGTGTTTCTCCTGAGCTCGGCTGTCCCACAAACACAGAAAGCAAGGATACTTTGTGAAACCTCTCTGTTGTCCCTGCAGGAAATTTACCATTTTAAGATCCACACAAATGATCCAGTTATGCTCCTCATACTTCAGAAAGTCGAGGACAATTTTTATGTCATTCTTACTAAGTCATTCAATTCGGGTTGGCTAAACTGCTGAGGGGTTAATGACTGCTTGGCATCAGAAGAAGATCCCTTCAGATTATACATCATCTTATCAAAATACACTTGATCACCATGTTCACTTTCTTTGTCCTTAGAAGAAATAAAACCATTGAAAACTGGAACCAGGAGTGTCTCAGAGTGTGGGATAGGTCGTATTGCTGAAGAAATATTAAGATATGCAATCATATGTCATGCTTTTAACTGCTTTCTTATATTTCTCACTGGAATAAATTTATACTTTTTCCCCCTAGCTTTTTTTCCATTACCAGTCCTATTGCTTTTCTCTTAACTTAGCAAGAGTCATATTTATGTGTTGAAATCCAAGTCTAAGTATAAGATTATTCATTTGGAATTGTATAAGGAATCCTTATCTAACTAACCATCAGTCAGCCTTAAAAAATACTAGCCCAAATTCTTGTAACTTTTTTTTAGCAAGAGACAGAGAGAGAGGAACAGTCAGGAAGGGAGAGAGATGAGAAACATCAATTCTTCATTGTGGCAATTTAGTTGTTTATTGATTGCTTTCTCATATGTGCCTTAAACAGGGGTCTACAGCTGAGCCAGTGATCTCTTGCTCAAGCCAGCGACCTTGGGCTTCAAACCAGTGACCTTTGGGCTCAAGACAGTGACCATGAGTTCATGTCTATGATCCTACTACGCTCAAGCTGGCAACTTTGGGTTTCAAACCTAGGTCCTCAGCATCCCAGGGCTATACCCTATACACTGGGCCACTGCCTGGTCACACTCTAGCCCAAATTCTTCAAATATACCTCCAATATATATTTCCCTCCATTCCTTATATTTTGATATAACCCGTTACTTTATCAGTAATTATTCTAGAAGATTCCCCTAAAAGATAAAAGTGATTTTATTTTTAAAGTGTAAGCATTATGACCTCTTTATTTAAAAAAATGAACATTAATTCATTTATATTGAGTATCCAAGCAAAATTTAAGTTTTCCAGTTGTCTCCCAAAGTCATAAATAATTTTGTTTTTGCTTTTTTCTCTATGGTTTGTTTGTTTTGAGATAGTTATTTATTCTCATTGTGGTCCAAAATTTTCTGTGATCTGAGTATTATCTTCTTTTTCCTTTTTTTTTCTCATATTTTTTTCTAATGGGGTATAAAAGTTCCTGAAGCAATATTCTTAATGGCTTTTGACTACTTTAACCATTATTTCATGTAAGGTGAAAGTCTGCCACTGGGTGGCAGTGCATTACTTAGGATTTTATCCCAGTTTCTAAACTGAAACACAAAGGTAAATACGCTGGTACTGTTTCCGTCATTGTTCAATTTTACCATGTTTCTTTCCTCATGGAAATGACAACAGAGTTGAGCTTACTCAATTTCTTACAGTTTTGGAAGTAAAATTAACCTACCCTTACGCAGGTACCACTGTCTCCATAGAAATGCCTATGATTCTTTCTCAAAAGTCTATGTAAGGGTCTATATCGAGTTCAGTAATATTAGTTGTTTGGGATGCCAAAAATACATATAACATAGGCCCAGATTTCAAGAAAATTACAAATAATTGGCTAGAAAGGATACAGATCTATAAGAATATGGTATTCAATACCAAGTGAGCAGTCCTAACAGACACTGTCGTGGGAAATTAAAGATCCCTGAAGTTTGAGAACATCTCTGCAGACTTCTTAGCACAATTAAGATAAGTTATTCTGATCTTTGACAATAGTAGAGTTCTTAACAAAAAGGAGAGGTAGGGGGTGGTTTGGATGGGAATCTGCCTGGAAAAACTCAAAATTATTTGTTTGCAAAGATATATGCACCCCTATGTTCATTGCAGCATTATTCATGGTGGCCAAGACATGGAGACAACCAAAGTGTTCTTCAGTAGAGGACTGGATAAGGAGATGTGGTACATATACACTATGGAATACTACTCAACCATAACCAAAGACAAAATACTGCTATTTGTGGCAACATGGATATACCTTGAGAATAATATGGAAAGTGAAATAAGTCAGTCAGAAAAATCTAAGAACCATGTAATTTCATTCATATGTGGGATAGAAAATGGACACTCACAGACACAAACAACAATATGGTGGTTACCAGAGGAAAGGGGGCTGGGGGATACTAGAGGGTAAAAGGGAACAAATATATGGTGATGGAAGATGATCTGACTTTGGATGATTAGCACACAATGCAATAGACAGGTCATGTATCATAGAAATGTATACTTGAAACTTAGATGATCTTACTAACCAATATTATCCCACTAAATTTAACAAAAAAAAAAGGGTAATATATAAAGCCCTATCTTCTCTAATTCTAATAATTTTCCACAGAGTACCTGTCTTTATCAACTCTGTGTTATTTCTGAGTTATGACATTTAACTACTTTCTTTCACTTATCTTTTATATATAGCATGGGCTTGCAGTACAGCATCGTAAGGAGAAGTCCATTAATGACCCGTTTTCCTCACCTCCAAGCATGGAGTTAGGGTGTCGTTTTCCATGTGTCAGAGAGCCTCTGTACTGAGAAATCCATGGCACAGAGCAGAGCCATAGACAAAATTTGCAAAGCTGATATGATATTCCTTTATTTCCCACTGTCCTTTTTCTTATCCTACCTCTTACTGGCTCTCATACTGAGAGTCACCCCATCTAGTTCAGACACACTGAGAGCTAGTTTCCAGTACATATCCTTATTGAAATTGACCTCTTCTCTTTCCTCAGTGGAATCAGAGGTCCAGTAACTAATACAAAGCTATTACACACTATTATCAGAGTAGCCCCTTCTGCTAACAACATATCAACATTTGGTGTTACTAGTAGTGTCAGTGGCACATTTATCATCTCAATAATGAGAAATTTGTATTACCTCTTTTTCATCCTGAAATTAATGTGAAATTTGTATTATCTCTTTTCATCCTTAAATTACTCATGTGAAACTTATTGGTCATTTTCCTTTCCATCTCTTTCAGTAAAATTCAGGGTATAACAGGGAAGAATTCCTTTAGCAATAACATTTTGTAAGTTTTATTTTTGTAGAAGTCACACAGAAGAGGTATTAGATTTCAGGTTTAAAACAAAAAGGCCGGCCCTGGCCTGTTGGCTCAGCGGTAGAGCGTTGGCCTAGCGTGCGGAGGACCCGGGTTCGATTCCCGGCCAGGGCACACAGGAGAAGCGCCCATTTGCTTCTCCACCCCTCCGCCGCGCTTTCCCTCTCTGTCTCTCTCTTCCCCTCCCGCAGCCAAGGCTCCATTGGAGCAGAGATGGCCCGGGTGCTGGGGATGGCTCTGTGGCCTCTGCCTCAGGCGCTAGAGTGGCTCTGGTCGCAACATGGCGACGCCCAGGATGGGCAGAGCATCGCCCCCTGGTGGGCAGAGCGTCGCCCCTGGTGGGCGTGCCGGGTGGATCCCGGTCGGGTGCATGCGGGAGTCTGTCTGACTGTCTCTCCCTGTTTTCAGCTTCAGAAAAAAAAAAAAAAGGGGCGGGGGGACAAAAAACAAAAAGGCCTTCTCTCTAATAAACCTGATAACTAGAACTAAAACTCTCTATTGATTGAATATAAATTTTCTAGTGTTGAGATTAATGAAAGAGAGCTGAGTCTACTGAGAAAAAAGCCAGAAGAAATAGAATAAATATAGATGTCCTCAAACTCAGGTTTGAGGTTTAAACCAGCTGTGATGTTTCCAAGAATTGTAAACACGAATATGTGCAGCTCTCAGTATCAACACAGAATTAACTCTCAGTATTTATTTACTAAATACTGTATATATGGTCTTATACTTCACCTTAATATATTATGTTTTCTTTGATAAAAAATTATCTAGAATATAAAGGGAATGTAAGTAATCCTCACTTTTTGTGGATTTCAATTTTTTTTTTTTTTTGTATTTCTCTGAAGCCGAAAACGGGGAGAAACAGACTCCCGCATGCGCCCGACCGGGATCCACCCGGCTCGCCCTCCAGGGGGCGATGCTCTGCCCCTCCCGGGCGTCGCTCTGCCACGACCAGAGCCACTCTAGCGCCTGGGGCAGAGGCCAAGGAGCCATCCCCAGCGCCCGGGCCATCTTTGCTCCAATGGAGCCTTGGCTGCGGGAGGGGAAGAGAGAGACAGAGAGGAAGGAAGGGGGGGGGGGGGTGGAGAAGCAAATGGGCGCTTCTCCTATATGCCCTGGCTGGGAATCAAACCCGGGTCCCCCGCACGCCAGGCCGACACTCTACCGCTGAGCCAACCGGCCAGGGCGATTTCAAATTTTTAATGACATGAAAAGTCTTCATGGAATCTGTGATTATCCCTGAGTCCTGAAAAAAAAATAATAAGACATTACAGAAGCATACAGATTCATGAAAATCATGGTACCAAAATGTTTTCATAGATAATTCCCTGCTCACAGCCAAGCTGAAGGGATCAGGACAGTTCTGTTGAGACCAGTGGCTTTACCTTCCAGATTGAACTTGGTTGGTTCAGTCTTGGATCCTCATCCAAGCATAGGAGTAACTAGCCTTCGCATTTATCCTAGTACATAATAGCCTGATAATAATGACAAACATGAAATCAGATTCACTCTAGAGAAACTTGAATGGAGAGAAATACAGCAAATCACAGATACTAATATACATTAAAACATAACAGATAGAAGTCATGATGTAAATTCAAGGCCTACCTTAAGATGTATTTATAATGAAGTAGGAATTATGTATCAGCAGAAGCACTAATAAGAAAATTATAATAGAGAAAATGTGTACATAGAAGGCAAAGAACAATTGATACGAGGAAAGTAGATGAGTGAAGAGAGTTGACCCACAACTTTGGATGAGAAGATTCCAAAACTATGGCTGTTGAGCTTTTAGCGTTGCCTTTGACTCAGTCCTCTCAGCGTCTATTTTTGGATTTCCATGACAGGGTTTCTTCTTTATCATTCCATGTGTCTCTTGTTACATTAGGTGACCAAATGTGGACCAGTTCCTTTCAACCAAAAGAGTATAAATAAAAATGTGAGTTATAACTTAAATGTTTTAAATAGCTTTGAAGTTTCTCCTAGCAAAGACTTTCTATTGACATTATTATGATTTATAGGCTACAATCAGTAGCATTAATACGTTAAAATGTGGTAGGTCACAACCCCTGGTCCATAAACAGTGTGTCAGAATTGCCTGTGCAAGTTTATGACATAGATTCCTGAGTTGCCTCCCCAGAGCTTGTATCTGTCATGTCCACCATAAGCCTGGGAATCTACAATTCAAAAATATTTCCTAGGTGACTGTGATGCATAATTACATTTAGAAAAAAAACACACACACAGAATTTAGATTTAGAAGGTAAGGTTCAGGTCTAGATAAGTAACTCATTCTTTTGTTTCTCCAAGTTTAGATTTTCTCATCGTTACTAGAGATAATATCTTCTTCCAGGGTTTTGAAGATAAATGCGATGATATACACAAAAGTAAAGCAATTTTGGAACAGAAAATTAATTATCTGATTATTGAAGTTCCTTAAGGCATTGATGTTTCTTTATACAAACTTGATCAAATCTTAGAATGCCTGCCTTGCCACAATCCTAGTCCAAGGAATTTCCGGCCCATAGCATCATTACAAAAAGTTTGCATGCCAATAGGACCATTCTAAAGATTCTCATGCCAAAATCTTTCAAGGCATTAGGATAAATTTGGTTACTCATATATAAATAGTAATAATTATAAAAAGAGTTTCCTTTTTTTCTTCAATTAAAACTTTTATTTTATTTTCTAGGGTTTATTTTGTTTTGTTAGGGTTTCTCTTTTTTCAATAATATAAAATCATTATTTTCAACCCTTTAGTTATCTTTATTAATGCAGATACATGTTAATAATAGATAAATGATTAAGAATAAAGTTACATCTATAAAACGAATATTATGAAGCCACTAAAATGCAAAATTTCTCACATATAATTTAAATAAAAAGGTAGGAAAAAGTATACGTACAGCATGCTCCCTATATATAATAAATTATACCCACACACATATATTCTTATATATGCCTATACAGTATTTCAAATCCTGAATGTATATGAAAATTTTACCTATGATTACATTAGGTTTAATTCTTATATTTCTGTGTTTTCCACATTTAATTTTACAAATTAAAAAACAATTCTTGGCTCTGTTGGAGCAAAAGATGGCCCGGGCGCTGAGGATGGCTCCATGGCCTCTGCCCCAGGCGCTAGAGTGGCTCTGATTGCGGCAGTGATGCCCCGAAGGGGCAGAGCATCGCCCCCTGGTGGGCGTGCCGAGTGGATCCCGGTCAGGCGCATGCGGGGGGGGGGGGGGGGGTCCTGTCTGACTGCCTCCCCGTTTCCACCTTCAGAAAAATGCAGAAAAGGGGGGGGAAATCTTAAAATTATTTTTTAAATTTAAAATATAAATTAATATATGAGAAGAGGTAAGTGGCCTAATGATATCAGACTTTAATGTGGAAATGTCTGCGTGACAACCTATGTCGTTCAGGCACCAGCAGGACTCGGACTCTCAGCTTGGCCCTGGATACCAGGAGTCATGGGACTCCCTCGGGGGGATGCAAACACTTATGTGTCTGTTCTATAGTCGAAGGAGTATGTTCCAGTTACACAATTACCCGGAACTCAGGATGTAAAAGAGTGAACACCAATTCTTCCGAGCAGAGAGTTTTGTCCTCCCTGATCTACAACAAATGAGACTGGCATAGCAGTTTCTCTGTCATGAGTCAGGTGGGACTAAAATGTAAGTTGGGGCACCTATGTTTAGATCACTTCAGACAATTAGTAAACCAAACATTAAATGAAATGTGATAAAAGACATAATTTGACTAAATAATAGAGTAATTTAGAGCTGTGTAAAATATTTCTTAATCAACTTTCTAGGGACATATAAAGGAAAGGTCACAGGATGTCTTAGCTGACAGGTTAAATGTATTTCTTGTCATGGCATTCAGAATCTAAAGTTGCTATAAAGAACAATAAAAAGAAAACCAAACAAAGGTGTACTGCCTTTAGAGACAGAAGAGCCAGGTTTGAATTTCAATTATGCCATTGGGTCTAGATCAGTGACCTTAGGCAAACCTGACTTTTTCAAGGGTAAAATTGAAATACTTTACAGAGTGTCTGCAAATAAAATAAGCAGTTGTGTGTGAAAATATCCTGTAAAGCATTAAAAAAATTCATGCATATACATGCACACACAGACACATCTAGTTTGTTTTGTCTTCATTTTGACAACTTCAAATCCACTTTAATTACATTTATTTTCAAATAAAATAACTACACATTTAAACATCTTTTTGTTTTTTTAAGAGCCAATGAGATTGTCACAAAGAGATATCCTGAGATATATAATATTGTAAAAATCTTTTCCTTCCCAAAGCAAGTCTATTCAAAATCCTGAAGAAGTAGAATCCACTCAAATTTAGGAAGATTTCAAAATCTTCCCCTAGATCTGTAAGTCACTTGCTGAGGCCATACTCCAGACAACGTTCTCAGTTGGAGGGAATTAAGACATCAGTTAAAGGGTTAAGACACCTGTTGAATGTTTTTCTGCTGGGACTTCATTGTTAGCAACCTCCCTCAGTTCTCTTTGAGCATGAGTTTAACACTGCAGGAGGTTGAAAAATATTTCTTCATTTTATAAAAAATGGAGAGCTTGGATTGGGTGTGCATGTATGCTTATACACAGCTCTATTCTCTATTTGTACCTAAGCATTTACCAACCGAAACTAGTAGCAAATCAAAAACAAAATAATATACTAAGCTGTATATCTAGGTACATGGCTTTGACATATCTTTTCAACACATAATTTGCATTTTTTTTATTTTTTTTTTCTTTTTTCTTTCTGAAGCTGGAAACGGGGAGAGACAGTCAGACAGACTCCCACATGCGCCCAACCGGGATCCACCTGGCACGCCCACCAGGGGGCGATGCTCTGCCCCTCCAGGGCGTTGCTCTGCCGCGACCAGAGCCACTCTAGCGCCTGGGGCAGAGGCCAAGGAGCCATCCTCAGTGCCCGGGCCATCTTTGCTCCAATGGAGACTTGGCTGCGGGAGGGGAAGAGAGAGACAGAGAGGAAGGAGGGGGGGGGGTGGAGAAGCAAATGGGCGCTTCTCCTATGTGCCCTGGCCGGGAATCGAACCCGGGTCCCCCGCACGCCAGGCCGACGCTCTAACGCTGAGCCAACCGGCCAGGGCCCATAATTTGCATTTTGACAATAATCACGCTCATGACTTTCTTTGGAAAAAAATAGTTATGTGCAACCAAACAGCCAAATCATTCTACTGTTTTAAGTCTCAGAGGAAATCAATGTGATTTTTCTCATCTAAATCAGAAGATTTTCAATGACCTGTGAAGAAAGAACTACACCAGTCTCAGTATTTTATTCTGATTTCTGGCACTCCAACAGAAGTACTAGTTATTTAAATGTGCTACTATCATAATATTTTTAAATACAGAAGCCTGAGAAAAAGAGATATCCTATCCATTCAACATCAAAATTAGTGCTTCATATGTCCTGGGGGTGGCAGATAGAAAATTGCCAGAGACCAAACAAAATCCATATAAAGTAAAGAAAACAAAGCACAAGTCTATATCAAAAAAATAAGGAAATGGTTTATATTAATCCTCCTTTTCATTGATTTTTTTTAAGGCAGAGAAGTCTCCTGAATGGCTGCTGAAATTTAGAATTACTCAAGATTATTACAACAGAATGGCCAGAGGGATATGCTGCCACTGTGCCCTTCACCATATAGTAGCACTGAGTTCCACAGGGAAAAGTGAAGGTCATATTTGCCATGAAAGCAGCAAAATAAGAAATAAAGAAGAGAAAGAATGTTAACACTATTCTTGGGCATTTATATGGACGTCTGTGCTGGCACTTCTAAAACTACGAGACCCGTTTTGCATCCAATGAGTGCGCTTGTAGAGAGAAATAAGTAACGTCAAAGTGCACATCACAAATATGGCGAGAGGAAAGATGAGTGCCAAGTTGACAAGAAGCACTTCTTTAGTGTGCTTAACCCTGAGTTTTACCGCTGTCCACGTGGCATTCCTGAGGATAGCATCCCCTGGGCTTTTAGGGTCATCTTCCTAGACACAGAGCTGCAGCACTCACAGAGGCCAGAAGGCTTGTCAGAAGCAGCCAAGGCATTAACTTTGGGATCCTGTATTTCAGCCGAAGAAAAATAGGTCTGAGTGAAGCCTATTAACTTCAGGCTGTAAAATACAGAAAGGCAGGTGGCAAACCAGAGACGGACAGAGCTAAATAAATGTCCAAAGAAACATCATCGTTGAATCAGAATTTTTTTCCTGAGAAGAGGGTGCAAAGTACATGGAGAAAAAAAAATTGTACCATTAGCACCAGCTGCAGACCAAGTCTAGACATCCCGACACATATTAAAAGGAGTGGCCTTGGTGTTAGCTTTCTGCTTCTGATCAATTTGTTACAGCTGATGATTATAAGAAATCCATTTATTATAATCCCTATAATAAATTCTGCTGACATGATAAAGAGAAGGTCATGTCTCCTACCACAATTCTTAGCTTTTCCTTATGGATGGTGTTAAATACCTCCCCCAGCTGATCTTGCAGATAGGAACATATACTGAGAAATCTGATCTTCTGCTAACTGCTGGATCCTAAGTAGAGTCTTACACTAGACCTTCCCCCTAAGGGAGAAAATCAGAGGGACTACTTTTTGAATCTGGTGCCCTTCAAATGAAAGTGTGGGAATGCAAATCCAAAGATTTGAATGATGGTTTGGTCTTCCAATTACATGCTAGGGAAAAAAAATGTCACGATTCAGTTCTCACTCTCATTCAGTTTACCCAAAAATATGATTATAAATATTTTGCTTAGGTTACTATTATTTCTTTTTTATCCTACTGGCAAATGCCACATTCTTGGAACAGACGACTGTTTCTCATTACTGCCACAAGTATCCAACCTCAGGACACTTTTATTCCTGATAATAATGTCAAGATACTATAATAAATTTTCCCCTCCACCCCCCAGCCCCTGCTCAAGCCCAACCAAGGACAATTTCTTCTCCATACTTGAAAATTATTTCCTGGGAAATAACTTTGTATAAGAATCCTTCATTCTCCTAAGTAATCTTTTTTATTTTTAAAGCCTTGTTGGTAGAATTGTGACCTGAGGGTCAGCAAACCAGTGCTGAAAGCAATGTATAATTAATGCACGTGCTGACATCATCTAATGCTCATGCTGAACAGCATCATGTCAAAAGATAGATGGAAGCCCTGGCCGGTTGGCTCAGCGGTAGAGCGTCGGCCTGGCGTGCGGGGGACCCGGGTTCAATTCCCGGCCAGGGCACATAGGAGAAGCGCCTATCTGCTTCTCCACACCCCTTCCTCTCTGCATCTCTCTTCCCCTCCCGCAGCCAGGTCTCCATTGGAGCAAAGATGGCCCGGGCGCTGGGGATGGCTCCTTGGCCTCTGCCCCAGGCGCTAGAGTGGCTCTGGTCTCGGCAGAGCGACGGCCCGGAGGGGTAGAGCATCGCCCCCTGGTGGGCAGAGCTTTGCCCCTGGTGGGCGTGTGGGGTGGATCCTGGTCGGGCGCATGCGGGAGTCTGACTGTCTCTCCCCGTTTCCAGCTTCAGAAAAATACAAAAAAAAAAAAATTCTAACCACCAGTAGAGGGCATAATTACCCATGGGTTAAAATGAGCTTATTCTTTACTTCAAAGAAATGTTCACATAACCTTGCTTTACTTTTAGTCACATCGCAGGTAAAATGCAAATAAATCACTACTATGTCATAAATATAGTAAGATATGGTGTGCAAAGTGCTTAGCTCAGTGGCTAGGTCATGCTAAACACTCAGCAAATATTAACTCTTAATGTTAGTCTTCATACTGAGTTTACCCCAGCAAAAAAAAAAAATGAGTCTATTTCAAAATATTTTCAACAGTTTAAATGTTTTCAGTGAGAAAAAATATTGCAAGAGTACTGAAAATAGAAAAAGCAAAGAACTAGACTTCTTATCCACTGTCTACACCAGGGGTAGTTAACCTTTTTATACCTACCGCCCACTTTTGTATCTCTGTTAGTAGTAAAACTTTCTAACCGCCCACCGGTTCCACAGTAATGGTGATTTATAAAATAGGGAAGTAATTTTACTTTATAAAATTTATAAAGCACAGTTATAGCAAGTTAAAGCATATACCAAGTACTTTATGTCGGATTTTTGCTAAGTTTGGCAGAATAAACCTTTACAAAACAACTTATTACAGTTAAATCTATCTTTTTATTTATACTTTGGTTGCTCTGCTACTGCCCACCATGAAAGCTGGAATGTCCACTAGTGGGCAGTAGGGACCAGGTTGACTACCACTGGTCTACACTATTCGTGGTTGTTAAAGTCTCCCAGAGCCTGACCTGTGGTGGTGCAGTGGCTAAAGCATCAACTTGGAATGCTGAGGTCACCAGTTTAAAACCCTGGGCTTGCCCGGTCAAGACACATATGAGAAGAAACTACTTTGAGTTGATGCTTCCACTCCTCCCTTTGTTCCTCTGTTTTCTCTCTCTCTCTCTCTCTCCGCTCTCTAAAATCAATAAATAAAATCTTCTTTTTTTGTGTGACAGAGACAGAGAGAGGGACAGACAGACAGGAAGGGACAGAGATGAGAACCATCAATTCTCCGTTGTGGCACCCTAGTTGTTCATTGATTTCTTTCCCATATGTGCCTTAACTAGGGGGCTACAGCAGACTGAGTGAATCCTTGCTCCAGCTAGTGACCTTGGCTTCAAGCTGGTGAGCCTTGCTCAAACCAGATGAGCCCGCGCTCAAACTGGCAACCTTGCGGTTTCAAACCTGGGTCCTCCACGTCCCAGTCCGATGCTCTATTCACTGTGCCACCACCTGGTCAGGCAATAAATAAAATCTTAATTTAAAAAAATAAGCCTCCTGGAGTCCTCCATAGAATGTGTATTTACTAGCTCATGAAAGCAATGTCAGTGCTACTTACGTTGACATTCCTCTGCTGGCTTTCTCACTCTTCCACTCATCTTCCACACACACAGCTATCCTAAAGGAGGCAAGATCTATCCCAGCTCTAGCTCTTCTAAAATGTTAGTTTTGAGACCTGTACTTCAATTTCGCCTTTGTTTTTTTTTGGATTTGCAATCTCTCTGTCTATAAAACATGACTTTTCCCAGTGAGTGGACCTTGCCTTCATGGTCCCCAGGAAGCTATTCCCATTCTAGGCACAGGTTGAAGAAGCTTCCTCTCAAACTCTACAGACCAGTGTCATCTGAACAGTTTACAGCTTAGTGTGCCAAGTTACCTCTCTGCAACTGGGTTATTTACAAATTGAATGTTGGCATTTAAAAGGGTCTGATAACGGAGTTTTCAAATACCGTAGACCTCTACAGATTCTAGTTCTTAGTTAGAAAGAAATTTCAATTAACTATAGGGTTTCACTTTCCAAAAATTGTTTTAATTAATATTTTAGTATGATTATTTTTCTCTGAATGAACTTGTTGAATTAAAAATGCTTAAGCAAATGATGGACAATAATTTGGCATATACATAACCAGCCAGTTTATATTAACATGACACATTATTAATTGTGTTTTGGAATAATTAAAAATCTTGGAATGTATGCTGACCAGCAGGGTAATTTTTTATTATTATTATGATAGGTGTTCATTGCTTTTGCCCATAGTGTTGCAAAGGATATGTCCAAAATAGCTTTTTCTATGCTAGTATAGCAAAATAAAGTTTTAATTTTTAAATATTTTTACCATGTTAACCAGTATGTGGGGAGACAACAATCATATTATCTTCTTCATTCCCCATTATTCCTTTTCTATGATCTTTTCTCTCAATTTTCCATGGTAAACTAGGCAATAAAAGATGGACCAATATATGTAAAATCTTGATAACCAAAACAATTAACAAACTGAGCGTAATCAAAATTAATTCCCTAACAATTCTATTTTTAAAAAGCAATTCTTTTAAAAAAATGAATATTTATAACAGCTACCTCAGAACATACGTATGTTATGATATGTGAAACCTTAAGAAAATATGAAATCACACTAAATATTTTATAGTTATTCTTAATCTCCTTTCTTAGATTAAAAATTAATTTATATGCTAGAATTTATCCCTGTTGAGTGTCGAAGTGCTTTGAATTTTTTTGCTAAGTTTGTTTCAAACAACTTTGCATTTGGACATTCATATAGGTGTAACTGTAACAGCTTTCATGGTGGGCGGTAGCAGAGCAACCAAAGTATAAATAAAAAGATAGATTTAACTATAGTTAGTTGTTTTATAAAGATTTATTCTGCCAAACTTAGCAAAAATCCAACATAAAGTACTTGGTAAATAATTATTATTATATGCTTTAACTTGCTGTAACTCTGCTTTATAAATTTTATAAAGTAAAGTTACTTCCCTACTTTATAAATCACCATTACTGTGGAACCGGTGGATGGTTAGAAAATTTTACTACTAACAGAGATACAACAGTGGGCGGTAGGTATATAAATGTTGACTACCCTTGGTCTAAATCCTCACATCAACTTTGGAAATGGGCATTCCTCCAGTGGAGTTTTTTGTTTGTTTTGCCTTTGCTTTTAATAGTATGGTAAGAGTCACATGATTCTAAGATGATGTTCACAAATTGCTCTAAAAATTAAGATGAACTTTAAATATTGATACTATGACCAGGTATTTCCCATGTACATAAACCAGCTTATTTAGTTTCCATTGGTTATAACTGTACAAATCTCTGAATTTCTAAAATAAGAACATTGAATTGCTACTACGTTTCAGAGCTTTGGTGCTTTATGAACCACTAAGAAGCCTGAAGCTTGTTTTCATTCATTCAGGTGAAAATATTTTTGTTTGTAATTTGTAATTTCTCCACTACCCTTGCTTTGGTATTGAAATTTTGCAGAGAGAATTGGCTCTAAAGACCAAATCCATGATTGGTCCAAATTAATCTATTGGATTGGTTTATTTCAGCAAAAAATACAATGTTTTTTGCCTTTCTGTAAAGAATTGACTCAAAATTCCTCTTCCACTTTGTCTTGTTGTCATTATATGATCTTTGGAGGTGTAAGGAGGAGTCTATGTAGCTTGAAAAGGTTCCTTTTCACACACTGGCAGCATTTGGGCCACTCTCCTTGCCGAGACCAGACTCCAGTCACTGGAGAAACAATCTTTTATAGCCCATGCAATGTCTTTATGTCTTTTAATGTTCACTGGGTTCTTCTTTTATGTTGGGTTGTTTTCAGTATTTCTGTATGTATTATTAGCATATATGCTTACATTGGGATGCCAGGAACTAAGACAGCAAATTAAACCTAATAGTAAGTATTTAATAAATAATGTTATTCTTTTTTTGTGTGTGGAAAATGAGACACAGGTCAGTTCATTGGGGGAGGAACTGGAAGCATCAACTCCCCTATGTGCCTTGACCAGGCAAGCCCAGGGTTTCGAACCAGCGACCTCAGCATTTCCAGGTCAACGCTTTATCCACTGCGCCACCACAGGTCAGGTGGATTCTTAAAAACCTTATTGGTGAAGGAAAGAATCAGATTCCACTTCAACCATGCCTTTGTTTAGAGAAAGATATTTTGGAATCCTAAAGATTAAGTGACTTATTCAAGGTTTAAATGAGTATAAATTTGTGTAGGTCATTTTACTTTTCTAAGCTTACATTTCTTCATAGGAAAAACAAATATATTGGGAAAAAATATGACTATTTACAATTCTGATTTTTTCAACATTTTTGAACTCTTTTTTGTTTGTTTGTTTGCCAAAACCTTGAAGCAGTTGAGCTGCCTTTACATAAACTATATCCCATCCTGGACAGATAAAGAATAGGATTTTATGATCCATTAATTAATATATTGGGTTAATAATGTCCTACTTATGAGCCAACTCTTCTCAACTCCTTTTATCCCAGCTGATATCATAACATTTTTATTTTTTAGATTTTATTTATTCATTTTTAGAGAGAGAGTAGAGTGAAAGAAAGAAGGGGGGCAGAGCAGGAAGCATCAACTCCCATATGTTCCTTGATTAGGCAAGCCCAGGGTCTCGAACCGGCAACCTCAGTGTTCCAGGTCGATGCTTTATCCACTGAGCCACCATAGGTCAGACCCATAATGTTTATTATAATTCTACTTTGACGGCCTTCCCATGTACAAGCTTTACTTTGTATCTCAGACAATCTGTAAATGAGAGAGTAGAGAAGAGCTCACTTTCTCAGAGACTTTAATTAATGACTTTATTATCTCCTTACCATATCATTAAAATTCAACTTTCATTATTCCATGGGACAATTTAAACACACAGAATATTAAGGATGCAATACTTTTGAAATTTGCATAAAGATGCAAAATGTCAATTAGTTGATATGAACTGCCTAAATATGAGAGACGTGTACATATCTAAAAAGAGAGGCAAATATGGGAGAAGAATATTTTAATTTTTTAATTTCCATTGAGTAAGCATTAAATAATGTAACAGAAGCAGACAAAAGAGTAAAGGCTTATCCAAAAGTCAGAGAGAAGTATTTAGAATAGTGTAGTAACAAGAGTAAAACATACATTGTATTATACCTCCATACTGAAATGGACTCTAGCATTCTTAGTAACATGTACATAATTCAGAGAAAAACCTGACAGTAGCTAATAAGGTAATAGCATAGATAAACTCCCTCAATGGAAACTTTGTAAAAATAATTTATAAGATATAAGTAAATGGGGTGTAATTAAACGATACACTTTTTTACCAAAACACTGAGTGTAAACAACTCATAAAACTTTTTAACATTTTCTAGTATTTGTAGAAGAACGAGTTATCTCTATTTTGAAGATAGAAAACTGTAGTCTTGAGATGTCAGACAATTTACCTAAATTTAATCTGACAATCCATGACAAAAGTAGAAATACGTTTTGAAATTCATGTATACAAATCAATCTATTTTAGATACACTAAGTCACAGTTTCTCCATAATTGAAATATTTAATATGCTGAAATATTAAATGGATACAACTCCAAATCAAGGTTTAGAAAAAATCAGAAAAGGCTGCCGTTATCATTTTAGTCTATTTTGAAGACCAAATTGTTTCAATAAATATGAATAAACATACAATGTTTAGGCATTTGACAGCAATCTGTCCCTTCAGTGTTTTTTAAATGTCCTCTTTTTCAATATCCATTCCATAGAGGAAGTGACCACATTCCAAAGGAAGACCTTTTATTTCTAGCAGTGCTCTGGACTCAAAATAAGAAGAAAGCAGTTTGATGGAGAATAATATATTTGTACTTTTTTCCTGATCTGTTCAAAGATAGATTCTTAAAAGAAAGATTTGTAGCAGCTAGAAACCAATCGGCAAGCATTTGAGACTCCAACATCGTTTATCCTCTTCAGCTTTATTATGGTAGTTAGGGCTGTCCATAATTCAAGATCAGTTTCTGTCCTCTGGTTTTTTTTTTCCATTTCCCTCGTTTTTGAGAGATTTCAAAAGCTTAATTAAACTATATTTTTTCTTGTCTGAAATCTAGCTGATGTTATCTTGAGACAACATTTGTAAAAAAATAAATAGCTTTGTGCTCAATTTCGGTGATACTGACATTTCAGAAGAAATACTGATGAATTCAAGTGGCAATCTAAGAACTTTCTAGAAGGGTGTATGAAGCAATTCATCTGCAAGTGGAGAGAAAGTAGTACAACCTTTCCTCGATTTACATATGGATGTGGACAGGTAGTCCTTTGGCGCTAACTCAGAGATAAAAAAAAGATTGTGTTTGCAGCAGTATGTATAAATTAAGCTTTTTCTCAAAAGATAAAATTTTTTTAGGAGACACATTTTTTTCTGAAGATGAAACATCAGGAAAGTTTATTTATGACTGTGACATCTAAAAACTAGTAAAGTAGAAACTTTTCCTTTTCTAAAATTACATTTTTGCATTTGTGCAGAAATATGTATACTTAATATCACCCTGCTGATTCTGCCCTTGGAAATAGTATATGCATTCTAGAAAATAGGTTGGTTTTAAATTTTTGAAGACTGGATGTTTGGAATTGAATTTCTCATTTGGGTTAGATGTAGGATGCTTATTTTAAATGTGTATATTCTGATTCTCTAACATTTTAGGATCACTAGTGCTAAGTAGAGAAAAATAGGGAAAATTCTTAAGAGTCTTTTTTTTTATATACATATTTATGCTAGAGCAGTTCTGTCTCCAAGTGAAGAAGAGTATATGACCATTCACTGTAAACCTTGCATATTAACATATCTATAACTATTGTATCAAATCACTCCATAGTTGTCAGTGATCAGTCAAATAAATATGAATAAAATTACAAAGCGACCCTATTTTTTTCTAGGAAATTTTAAGAATATATGTTTAAAAGGACTCAGTATAACTATGGGTTCCATTACATAGATTCTTCTACAAAGTTTATGGATAGTGTCTCTTTCTCTATCATTTCTATTAACACTGTGGTTATTGATATGTTAAATTTCATCATGTGGTCACATTGTAGCTTTGCAAAGCTCTGCATGCAATCATCACATTGTGAATTAAAGTTTGTGCTATGTTAGCAAGGGAAATAAGCATCTAAATCTGGTTATATCTTTTATGAAGGTCAGCAGGTATCAGTATGTGAACTGGTATCAGCATATTCTATGGCTTTCTGAGTTCAAATTAGATTCCCTTCTGCCCTGCTCTGTCTCCTCAGTGACCACTGGCATTGACAAGTTACTTATTACTAAATCTCATATTTTGGTTAAGAGAATGTTTTCTATTTTTTTAGCTGACAGTATCCCAAATGAAAACTAAATTTTTATAGTCAAGTTTAGTCATGGTTCTAAGAATGTAAACTTTAACATTATTAAACATCCTGTCATTACAGGTTAGTAATTAATCTAGGTTTAGAATCACAACTACATAAACTTTCAATAATTTTACGTTTTTTCTTTTGAAAAGAATGAAGTTGTTACAATCATTTTATATACATTTACTATAAAAATGATTTCATCTTATACATAGCACATTAATAATTGACAACTTAACCTACTGATAGAGAAGCATTTTCTCCCCAAACATTATCTACAATAGGCAAATAAAATTTCATAATACAGTTGTGCAATACTAATTAATCTTAATTTGTTAGATGTTTAAATTTTTCCCAATTTTTAACAATAAAAATAAGAGCAAATATAACCTCTTTGCAGATGATTATTTAATTTCATTTCTGATTCCTTAAATCATGATGCAGAAATGATGTAAAGTAAATGGTGCAGTATTTTATGTAATCTTTTAAAGATATTTTCTAATTTGATAGGGAAAACATCATTTACTTTTTAAAACAATTTTATTTAGACAATTAATTTTAACAGTGTTACATTGATCAATTAGAGTACATAGATTCAGAGAAAACATCTCCAGATCATTTTGACATTTGATTATGTTGCATACTCATCACCCAAAGTCAAATTGTCCTCCTTCACCTTTTATTTGGTTTTCTTTATGCCCCTCCCCTCCCCCCCACACCCTCGCTCTCCTACCTTCCCCTACCTTCCCTGCCCTCTGGTAATCACCACACTCTTGTCCATGTCCATGAGTCTCAATTTTGTGTCCCACCTATGTATGGAATCATACAGTTCTTAGTTTTTTCTGATGTACTTATTTCACTCAGTATAATGTTATCAAGTTTCGTCCATGTTGTTGTAAATGATCCTATGTCATCATTTCTTATGGCTGAGTAGTATTCTATAGTATATATGTACCACATCTTCTTTATCCAATCATCTATTGAAGGGCTTTTTGGTTGTTTCCATGTCTTGGCCACAGTGAACAATGCTGCAATGAACATGGGGGCTGCATGTGTCTTTACGTACCGATGTTTTTGAGTTTTGGGGGTATATACCCAGTAGAGGGATTGCTGGGTCATATGGTAGTTCTATTCTTAATGTTTTGAGGAACCACCACACTTTCTTCCATAATGGTTGTACTACTTTACATTCCCATCAACAGTGGATGAGGATTCCTTTTTCTCCACAGCCTCTCCAACACTTGCTATTACCTGTCTTATTGATAATAACTAATGTAACTGGTGTGAAGTGGTATCTCATTGTAGTTTTGATTTACATTTCTCTAATAGCTAGTGAAGAGCATCTTTTCATATATCTGTTGGCCATTTGTATTTCTTCCTGGGAGAAGTGTCTGCTCATCTCCTCTTCCCATTTTTTTATTGGATTGTTTGCTTATTTGTTGTTGAGTTCTGTGAGTTCTTTGTATATTTTGATATTAGGCCCTTATCTGAGCTGTTATTTGAAAATATCATCTTCCATTTAGTTGGCTGCCTGTTTGTTTTGTTGTCAGTTTCTCATGCTGAGCAAAAATTTCTTATTCTGATGTAGTCCCATTCATTAATCTTTGCCTTCACTTCCCTTGCCTTTGGAGTCAAATTCATAAAATGCTCTTTATGGCCAAGGTACATGAGTTTAGTACCTATGTTTTCTTCAATGTAATTTATTGTTTCAGGTCTTATATTTAGGTCTTTGATCCATTTTGAATTAATTTTGGTACAATGGGACAAACTGTAGTTGAGTTTCATTCTTTTGCATGTGCCTCTCCAGTTTTCCCAGCACCATTTATTGAAGAGGCTTTCTTTTCTCCATTGTGTGTTTTTGGATCCTTTATCAAAGATTATTTGACCATATATATGTGGTTTTATTTCTGGGCTTTCAATTCTGTTCCATTGGTTTGAGTGTCTATTTTTCTGCCAAGGCCATACTGTGTTGACTATTGTGGTCTATAATATAATTTGAAGTCAGGTATTGTAATGCCCCCAGCTTTGTTCTTTTTCCTTAGGATTACTTTGGCTATTCAGGGGTTTTTATATTTCCATATAAACCTGATAATTTTTTTTTCCATTTCTTTAAAAGATGACATTGGAATTTTGATGGGAATTGCACATTAAATTTGTATATTGCTTTGGGTAATATGGTCATTTTGACTATATTTATTCTTCCTTTCCAAGAACAAGGAATGTTTTTCCATTTCATTATATCTTTTTCAATTTCCCTTAACAATGCTTTGTAGTTTTCATTATATAGTTCCTTTACATTCTTTGTTATGTTTATTCCTAGGTATTTTGTTGTTGCAACCATAAAAGGGATTATTTTTTGTTTGTTTTCTGATGTTTTATTGTTGGCATATATGAAGACAATAAACTTCTGTATATTAATTTTGTATCCTGTGACCTTACTTCATTGGTTTATTGTTTCTAATAGTCTTTTTGTAGAGTATTTGGGGTTTTCGATGTACAGGATCATATCATCTGCAAAAAGTGAAACCTTTACTTCTTCTTTCCTAATATGAATACCTTTTATTTCTTTCTCTTGTCTGATTTCTCTGGCTAGAACTTCCAGCAGTATGTTGAATAAGAGTGGAGAGAGTGGGCAGCCTTGTTTTCTTCCTGATTTCAGAGGAAAAGTCCTCAGTTTTTTTGCCATATAATATGATGTTAGCTGATTGTTTGTCATAAATGGCCTTTATTATGTTGAGGTATTTTCCTTCTATACCCATTTTGTTGAGTGTTTTAAACATAAAATAATGTTGTATTTTATTGAATGCCTTTTCTGCATCTATTGATAGAATCATATGGTTTTTGTTCTTTGTTTTGTTGATATGGTGTACTACATTAACTGTTGTAACCATTTACTTTTATTTGTATATTTAGAAGTGTGGTTGAATTTTTTTAGAAAAATTAAGTACTTGTTTAAATTTTCTTTTCTGTGACTCATTTATTTATATCCAATGCCTTTTTGTTCTTTAATCGAAGGATATGGGAATGTCTTTTATCTTACTGCTTTAAACAGTTTCTTAATCAGAAAGGCAAATTTAATTCTATATTTATAACTTAAAGTTATCATGTATTTCTTTGGCATAATATAAACTTATTACATCATTTGTAAAAGCAATTCTAATACAAAATTTAATTTAGCTATTGTGTTTTTTAAAAAATCTGTTTTAATACCTTTTAATACATGGTCTACAGATAGAACTCAGAGTATACTGTAAGTCTGATAAATATGACAGAGGCCCTTAAAACTTTAAGGTCCTTTTGCTTCTTTGGGCTATATTTATAAAGAGCATTATACACTGATGATGTGAGTAGTGCTTTACTCAGTTCCTCAAGCTCATTTTGCTGTTTGTTAATATTAATATATCTAACCTGACCAGCCAGTGGCACAGTGGCTAGAGCATCAGCATGGGATGCTAAGAACCCAGGTTTGAGTGACGTCACGGAAATGGCGCCGTGAGCAGCGCGTCCGACAGCTCTCCCCTAAATCACAACAAATTTATCAACTAGAAACAGAAAAATTTATCCTCGGAGCATTCCGGAGTTCCACACAAACTGATAGCGAAAGGACTGTTATCACTTGAATCTGAGAGACGAGGGTGTGGAGGAATCTACCACAGGGACGTTCTTTCAAACGGCAAGGAAGTGCGCCTGTGGTGAGTCAGCCCATATACTTGGGAACCGCGAGCCGCCGCGAGCGGCCGACGCGAGCCGCCACCGCGAGCCGCCGCGAGCCCCCGCGAGCCCCCGCGAGCAGCCGCCGCGAACCGCCACCGCCAGCGGCCGCCACGAGCCGCCACCGCGAGCCGCCGCGCGCGCGCCCGGTCCGGTTGAGCACCGCTGATGTTCCCAGCGGCCCGCACACTGCGAGTGGGGGTCGCCGGCCACCGGTGCCCGGAGCGCCCCATTCGCGCGCGTGCCTTGGGCATTCCACGCGCCCAGGGCGCCCTGCTGGCCCGCACACCCAGGGGGCTCCATTATCCTGCGCCTGGTGCGGTCCAGCCGCCAGCGGTGGGGCGAGCGGGAGAGGCTTGGGAGATTCTCTCCGTGGGCGGGGCACCTCACCCAGCCATTCAAGCTAACAATCAAGCGTTGGGGGAGGGGCGCGCGCAGGCAGACTAAAATACCTTCGGAAGCACAGCTGTGACCCAATCACTGAAATTAGCTTAACCCATAAAATCTGCGCACCCTCGGTTCTAATTGATAAGATCTCTCTCAGTTCAGTGATCCAAGACAAGAGGCGTGATATTTTTTAGTGCCTCTCGCTAAAGGGGCGGGGGCAACTTCTGATTGATAGAGCCTCCATATTCAGAGATAAACGCTAACAAGAAGGACTTGGCAGATAATAAGGTCTATACTACACTAGTCGTAAGCAGAGACTAGTGACTCTTCTTCCCTGCAAAAACAGGCTACAAAGCGTGGAAAGCCTGGGTTGAGAGGTCCAACTAAATGATAGGCCCTGAACAGTCACCTTGACAACAATTGACTCCCACCCCCGCCTGATTACACTGGAGACCCTGACTGTCAGAGCCTTTCCCAAAGCCTTGCACTGAGTGGGGATAGAGTGGGGATTTCCCAGCTCTTTGAGCCTCTTACTCCCCAGGCAGAAGCAGTTGCAGCCTTATAGCTGGATCACCAGGCTGCTAATTCAGAAAGGGGGGACTAGGAGAGAGAATCCAGGAAAGCAAACTCTCTCATCGTTGGACCCTGCAAATGCCAACAAGCCTTTACTTCCAGCAAGACTAAAGCCAATTATATGACATTGCCATAGAATCCCATCAACTGCAAATCCCTACCTAAGAGTGACACAGGGGCAGAGCCTGGGGTACAGAGTCACCGACCAGGAAGAGGGAGAGAAAAGAAAAAGGAAGAAGTTAACCTCTCAAAATCAAGAAAAACCCACAGACTTTACAACTTGATCCACTAATTTTTTTGTTGTTGTTGTTGTTGTTTGTTTCTTCTATCTTTTTGCCTTTATTTCCTCCACCTCGGTCCTTCTATTCTCTGCCCATCTTATGCTTCCCCTTTCTTGAACTACACTATCCATGAGTGTTGCATTTTATTTTTCTTCTTCATCCTCACCCTCCTTTAAGGTTATACTCCAAAACACTTAACTTTCACTCTCTCCTCTTTTGTTTTTGTTTTTTTTGTCTTGCTTTATTTTGTTTTTTTCTCTTCCTATTTTATTTCTTCCTTCGTTTTTCTCTTTTTCTTATTTTTTCCTTTCTATTCGTTTTTTCTTTTCTCATTTTACTTTCCTCCCATATAATCCTCAATCACGAACAAATTAGTTAATTTGGGACTCAAGGCTTTTTTTTGGCTTTATTTCTCTTTTTTGCTTTTTTTTTTTTTTTTTCTTGTTTGTTTATTTTTGTGGCATTTTGGGTCCTCCCAACCCAAGGTCTCCATTGTATTTAGTCTTCGCTCCACTTAATACAACAGATTTTTACTTATTATTTTTATTTTTTCTTCTTTATTATTCATTTTTGGTCCTTTTTTCTGGTTCCCCCTTATCCCTCTCATTATATCTCTTAGTCGACCATCACTTACAAGCAAATCATCTTATGCTTGTCTAAGATTTTCTTCCTTTTTTTTTTTTTTTTTGCATTTAGTAGGTCCCTACTCCCTTTTTTTTTGCCCCTTGAACTCTTCACCCCAAATCAGGCCCTCCATTATAGGCACGATATTTCCCTGAGGAGGGGAGAGGATGGAAAGAGAAGAGAGAAAAAAAGGGGGAAATAACAAATTATTACTGTTTTTTTTTGTGGGGTGTTTTACCTTTTTTTTTTTTTTTTTTACTTTTTACCCTTTATTAATTCTAATTAGTGCTATCAATAAGACCACCCTCAGATGCCGATAAGAAAGAGGAAATCGAATATTATGGATACAAAAGAAAGAGAGGTAACACAAATAGATGTGAAAAAAATCTATGGAGAAAAGACAACATATTGGAAGCCTTGGAGCTAAATGACAGAGAATTTAAAATAGAAATCTTAAAAATACTCAGAGAGATACAAGAAAACACAGAAAGGCAATATAGGGAGATCAGAAAACAACTCAATGAACACAAAGAATATATTACCAAGGAAATTGAAACTATAAAAACAAATCAAACAGAAATGAAAAACTCAATTCACGAGCTGAAAAACGAGGTAACAAGCTTAGCTAACAGAACAGCCCAGATTGGAGATAGGATTAGTGAAATAGAAGACAAACAACTTGAGGCACAACAGAGAGAAGAAGAAAGAGACTCAAAAATAATAAAAAACGAGAAAGCCCTACAGGAATTGTCTGACTCCATCAGAAAGAATAATATAAGAATAATAGGTATATCAGAGGGAGAAGAGAAAGAAAATGGAATGGAGAATATACTCAAACAAATAATAGACGAGAACTTCCCAAGCCTGTGGAAGGAACTAAAGCCTCAAATTCAAGAAGCAAACAGAACACCGAGTTTTCTTAACCCCAACAAACCCACTCTAAGGCACATCATAATAAAGATGACACAAACCAATGACAAAGAAAAAATTCTCAAGGCAGCCAGGGAAAAGAAGAGTACAACATATAAAGGAAGGCCTATTAGATTATCATCAGATTTCTCAGCAGAAACTCTACAAGCTAGAAGAGAGTGGACCCCAATATTTAAAGCCCTGAAAGAGAGGAACTTTCAGCCAAGAATACTATACCCATCAAAGCTATCCTTCAAGTATGAAGGAGATATAAAAACATTCACAAATACAGAAAAGATGAGAGAATTTATCAACAGAAAGCCCCCACTCCAGGAAATACTAAAGGGGGTTTTCCAACCAGATTCAAAGAACAAAAGAAAACAACACCACAAGTAACAGCTCCACCAAGAACACAATAAAACCAAACTTAAACTGTGACAACAAAGGAAAAAAGGGGGGAGAGGATGGAGATTAACAGTAGCAAAGGATGATGAAGTGCAGAAATATTTATAAGATAGGGTACTACAATGAATATGGTAGGTACCCTTTTCATTACTTAATGGTAACCACCCTTAAAAAAACCACCACAAAAACACTTGACTTAAAAAAGGTAGCAACAGAGGAAAGAAGTATGGAACACAAACAAACAAAAACAAATGACAGAAAAACAAAAGAGAAGAATCAAACTAGATACAAAACTAACAGAAAGCAATTTATAAAATGGCAGTAGGGAACCCAGAAGTGTCAATAATTACACTAAATGTAAATGGATTAAACTTACCCATAAAAAGACACAGAGTAGCAGAATGGATTAAAAAAAAAAATCCAACTATATGCTGCCTACAAGAAACACATCTAAGCAACAAGGATAAAAACAAATTCAAAGTGAAAGGCTGGAAAACAATACTCCAAGCAAACAACACCCAAAAAAAAGCAGGCGTAGCAATACTCATATCGGATAATGCTGACTACAAGACAGAAAAAGTACTCAGAGACAAAAATGGTCATTTCATAATGATTAAGGGGAAGTTGAATCAAGAAGACATAACAATCCTTAATATATATGCACCAAACCAAGGAGCACCAAAATATATAAGACAGCTACTTATTGACCTTAAAACAAAAACTAACAAAAATACAATCATACTTGGAGACCTCAATACACCGCTGACGGCTCTAGATCGGTCATCCAAACAGAGAATCAATAAAGATATAGTGGCCTTAAATGAAATACTAGAACACCTGGATATGATAGACATCTACAGGACACTTCATCCCAAAGCGACAGAGTACACATTTTTCTCTAGTGTACATGGAACATTCTCAAGAATTGACCATATGTTGGGCCACAAAAATAACATCAGCAAATTCAGAAAAACTGAAGTTGTACCAAGCATATTTTCTGATCATAAAGCCTTGAAACTAGAATTCAACTGCAAAAAAGAGGGGGAATAACCCACAAAAATGTGGAAACTAAACAACATACTTCTAAAAAATGAATGGGTCAAAGAAGAAATAAGAGCAGAGATCAAAAGATATATACAGACAAATGAAAATGAAAATACGACATATCAGAATCTCTGGGATGCAGCAAAAGCAGTAATAAGAGGAAAGTTCATATCACTTCAGGCCTATATGAACAAACAAGAGAGAGCCGAAGTAAACCACTTAACTTCACACCTTAAGGAACTAGAAAAAGAAGAACAAAGACAACCCAAAACCAGCCGAAGAAAGGAGATAATAAAAATCAGAGCAGAAATAAATGAAATAGAGAACAGAAAAACTATAGAAAAAATCAATAAAACAAGGAGCTGGTTCTTTGAAAAGATCAACAAAATTGACAAACCCTTGGCAAGACTCACCAAGGAAAAAAGGCACAGGACTCAAATAAATAAAATCCAAAATGAAAGAGGAGAGATCACCACAGACATCATAGAAATACAAAGAATTATTGTAGAATACTATGAAAAATTATATGCCACCAAATACAACAATCTAGAAGAAATGGATAAATTCCTAGAACAATACAACCTTCCTAGACTGAGTCATGAAGAAGCAGAAAGCCTAAACAGACCAATCAGCAGGGAGGAAATAGAAAAAACTATTAAAAATCTCCCCAAAAATAAAAGTCCAGGCCCAGACGGTTATACTAGTGAATTCTATCAAACATTCAAAGAAGACTTGGTTCCTATTCTACTCAAAGTCTTCCAAAAAATTGAAGAAGAAGCAATACTTCCAAACACATTTTATGAGGCCAACATAACCCTCATACCAAAACCTGGCAAGGATGGCACAAAGAAAGAAAACTACAGACCAATATCTCTAATGAATACAGATGCTAAAATACTAAACAAAATACTGGCAAACCAAATACAACAACATATTAAAAAAATAATACATCATGATCAAGTGGGATTCATCCCAGAATCTCAAGGATGGTTCAACATACGCAAAACGGTTAACGTAATACACCATATCAACAAAACAAAGAACAAAAACCACATGATCTTATCAATAGATGCAGAAAAGGCTTTTGATAAAATACAACACAATTTTATGTTTAAGACTCTCAACAAAATGGGTATAGAAGGAAAATATCTCAACATGATAAAGGCCATATATGATAAACCATCAGCCAACATCCTATTAAACGGCATAAAACTGAGGACTTTCTACCTTAAATCAGGAACAAGACAGGGTTGTCCACTCTCTCCACTCTTATTCAACGTGGTGCTAGAAGTTCTGGCCAGAGCAATCAGACAAGACAAAGAAATAAAAGGCATCCATATCGGAAAACAAGAAGTAAAGCTATCACTTTTTGCTGATGATATGATCCTATACATCGAAAACCCGAAGGACTCCACAAAAAGATTATTAGAAACAATAAACCAATACAGTAAGGTCGCAGGATACAAAATTAACATACAAAAGTCCATAGCCTTTCTATATGCCAACAATGAAATATTAGAAAACGAACTCAAAAAAATAATCCCCTTCACGATTGCAACAAAAAAAATAAAATACCTAGGAATAAACATAACAAAGAACGTAAAGGACCTATATAATGAAAATTACAAAGCATTGTTAAGGGAAATCGAAAAAGATACAATGAGATGGAAAAATATTCCTTGTTCTTGGATAGGAAGAATAAATATAATCAAAATGGCCATATTACCCAAAGCAATATACAAATTTAATGCAATTCCCATCAAAATCCCTATGAGATTTTTTAAAGAAATGGAACAAAAAATCATCAGATTTATATGGAACTATAAAAAACCCCGAATAACCAAAACAATCCTAAGGAAAAAGAATGAAGCTGGGGGCATTACAATACCTGACTTTAAACTATATTATAGGGCCACGATAATCAAAACAGCATGGTATTGGCAAAAAAATAGGCACTCAGACCAATGGAACAGAATAGAAAGCCCCGAAATAAAACCACATATATATGGTCAAATAATCTTTGATAAAGGGGCCAACAACACACAATGGAGAAAAGAAAGCCTCTTCAACAAATGGTGTTGGGAAAACTGGAAAGCCACATGCAAAAGAATGAAACTCGACTACAGCCTGTCCCCGTGTACTAAAATTAATTCAAAATGGATCAAAGACCTAAATATAAGACCTGAAACAATAAAGTACATAGAAGAAGACATAGGTACTAAAATCATGGACCTGGGTTTTAAAGAACATTTTATGAACTTGACTCCAATGGCAAGAGAAGTGAAGGCAAAGATAAATGAATGGGACTACATCAGAATTAAAAGTTTTTGCTCAGCAAGAGAAACTGATATCAAAATAAACAGACAGCCAACTATATGGGAACTGATATTTTCAAACGACAGCTCAGATAAGGGCCTAATATCCAAAATTTACAAAGAACTCATAAAACTCAACAACAAACAAACAAACAATCCAATAAAAAAATGGGAAGAGGACATGAACAGACACTTCTCCCAGGAAGAGATACAAATGGCCAACAGATATATGAAAAGATGCTCAGCTTCATTAGTTATTAGAGAAATGCAAATCAAAACTACAATGAGATACCACCTCACTCCTGTTAGATTAGCTATTAACAACAAGACGGGTAATAGCAAATGTTGGAGAGGCTGTGGAGAAAAAGGAACCCTCATTCACTGTTGGTGGGACTGTAAAGTAGTACAAGCAGTATGGAGGAAAGTATGGTGGTTCCTCAAAAAACTGCAAATAGAACTACCTTATGACCCAGCAATCCCTCTACTGGGTATATACCCCAAAACCTCAGAAACATTGATACGTGAAGACACATGTAGCCCCATGTTCATTGCAGCACTGTTCACAGTGGCCAAGACATGGAAACAACCAAAAAGCCCTTCAATAGAAGACTGGATAAAGAAGATGTGGCACATATACACTATGGAATACTACTCAGCCATAAGAAATGATGACATCAGATCATTTACAGCAAAATGGTGGGATCTTGATAACATTATAAGAAGTGAAATAAGTAAATCAGAAAAAAACAAGAACTACATGATTCCATACATTGGTGGAACATAAAAATGAGACTAAGAGACATGGACAAGAGTGTGGTGGTTACCAGGGGTGGGGGGGAGGGAGGACATGGGAGGGAGGGAGGGAGAGAGTTAGGGGGAGGGGGAGGGGCACAGAGAACTAGATAGAGGGTGACAGAGGACAATTTGACTTTGGGCGAGGGGTTTGCAACATAATTTGATGACAAAATAACCTAGACATGTTTTCTTTGAATATATGTACCCTGATTTATTAATGTCATCCCATTACCATTAATAAAAATTTATTAAAAAAAAAAAAAAAAAGAACCCAGGTTTGAAACCCCAAGGTAGATGGCTTAAGCATGGGCTTTCCAGCTTGAGCACAAGGTCACCGGCTTGAGCATGGTCGCTGGCTTGAAGCCCAAGGTCACCAGCTTGAGCTCAACATCACTGGCTTGAGTAAGGGGTCACTGGCCCAACTGGAGCTCTGTGGTCAAGGCATATATGAGAAAGGAATCAATAAAAAACTAAGATCTGCAACTATGAGTTGATGCTTCTCATCTCTCCTTTCCTGGCTGATATATATATATATAATATATATATATATATATTATATATATATATAATATATATATATATAATATCTCTACTGAACAACAGGGAATAAAAAAAATCATGCTATTTTAAATAGTTCACTTTCTTCCCCTGTAATGTTGGTCCCTTAGGTGAGTAAAAGTCTTCAAAGTGGTATCTAAAATTAAGCTTCTTAAACTATCTATGTATTTCATTAAATTTCCCTTTTATTAAATCAGTAATTTATCACTGCTAGGTGAAGAGTGCATATAATCAAACTACATTTTAAAAAATGCATCAGTTTCTCAACTTCTCTTGAATAATAATAATAATAATAATAATAATAATAATAATAATATACTTTATACAAGGTGACTGCTGGTGTTTATTGTGTGTTTGTGGTGAATAAGAGATTGGATTACTCCTGTTAAACTGCAGAGATGAGACCCTGGATCCCAAGAGATGATGCTCTTTTAATGAGGGTAGTGGTGTACATTTTTTTCCTAGATTAAATTTGCTTTTCAGAAAAGCATCCTGAAGGTCGGTGAGAACGAAGATCAAATTAAAATAGTGGGAGAGGAAATGAAGCCATCAACATATATATGACTAGGAACTGAGAGAGTGGAATATTTATGGGCACCATAAAACTCACATCAAAAATACTTTTTTCAAATTTTCAAATATATTCTTGTTTTTCTGTGGACTTTATTAATAATAAGAGGCAGGAACTTCTTTCAGACTGGAATTTTGAAACATCTCACAGTAGGAACTTACTGAATTAAACAGCTCCATATTTTCTACTTGTTCCAAGCAATGGCTATATGAATAACTTACAGAGAAGCTATAAAATGCTCTTAGCTATTTCAAGTGGTTTTATTCAGTCTTCTTATATAGCAGAGTTCAAACAATTTTACAATATTAAAGTCATATATCGTTCATCATGCTAAAAGAAAAATAGATATACTTTTTTTTTCTCCTAATAAAACTACTTTTTAATAGTTTCTTCTAGGTTGAAGTGTGTACATATTTTATAAAGGGCAAAATTACCATTCAAACAAACTTGAAAACTATCTTGAAATGTTGTTGGTGTTAAATATCTGAGACTTTTTGTTTTTCTGTGGATAATTCAGTGTTCCACTCTTTCCTGTGATGATTTTCTTTAGGACTTATAATGTGCCCGATAATGTTTTTAAAAGCTCTTTAATAAAAAAAAACTCAAATGGATTAATTCAAAAAATGAGTGGCTGTTGAACAAAACCATCTGATAAGAATGATATAATTAGCACAGGAAGATCTGATAAACCCAACATACTATTCAATTGTTCAAAAACTAATAATAATTTTATCTACCTTGTACTCTCAATTCTGGCAATTCTAATTTAATTTTAAATAATGGAGGTACTAATAAAATACATATTTTTATTTTCTTAAGAAATTATACATATATATGTGTGTATATATATATATATATATATATATATATATATATATATATAACAACTCTATATCCTACATCCAACTCCTTTGAAGCCAGTTAGGAAGCAAAACAAAAAAAAATACAAAATAGCCTGACCTGCAGTGGCGCAGTGGATAAAGCGTCAACCTGGAATGCTGAGGTTGCCGGTTTGAAACCTGTGCTTGCCTGATCAAGGCACATAGGGGAGTTGATGCTTCCTGCTCCCCTCTCTCTCTCTCTCCCCTCTCTAAAATGAATAAATATAAAAAAAATAAAAAAATACAAAATAAAAATGAAGGACAATACCCTCTTCAGTTGGGAATATTAAAACACAATGCAGAAAGTTTTTGTTTTTAAAATAAATTTCTAAAGATATTATCTTAAAAGACAAACTCCTGCCTGTATATATTGGTGATTTCCCAGTTGTCCCTTTTAACAAGTTAAATATTAGTAAACAACAACAATTAATGTGTCAAACAGAGGATGAAAAGCAAATTATAATGACATTTTGGGAAGTAGATACAAAGGGAGTGCTGGAACGTTAAGTTGAAAGTGAAGATGGACAATGTATTTGTGCAGGTGCTTCTGCAGCAAATGATACACGTCCCACACAGAAACAAAGCGCTATGTCCCTATAGCCTATTAAGAATAACAAAATGAGTGAACCACTTTGAGACTCCTTTGAACAGAATTTACTGTTCTCGTTACACTGTTATTTAAACTAAAAGAAAAATACGTAGCCTTAGCTTTTAGTAATTTTCAAAAATACTAAGTGAATGATTACTGTATAGTTCTTCAACTAAGTATTATCTGTGATATGTGACTGGTTTACCATAGGGAAGAGGGAACTCTCTTGCGAGTAAAACAAATAAAAGCTATCCATAAAATTGACTTACCAATATAAAACTTCAGTTGGATACAGACACTCAAACTTGGTCTCTTGGGGTTCCAAAGGCTTTCCCAGATTCTAGTTTCTCACTTTCTTACATTCCAGATGACACTGATGTCAGTTAGGCATTGAAACATTGTGGGTCACAGACTATTTTAAGAATTTGATGAACATCATGAACTATCTTCCTATAATTATACCCCTCCCTTGAAAAACATTATTGATATAATTTCAGAGGTTTCACAAAACCTCAAGTTGATTCATGAATATTAGACCCCAATTAAGGCCCTTGTCCTAAGGAAAAATAACTATAGGTGTTAGAGTGTCATAAAAGCTACATGGCAAAGCAACTGGATTTTAACATGTTGGGCATGGTAATAAAGAGATTTTTGGTCATTTACCTGTGAGATATCTTTTTATAAATCACAATTAATAAATTACAGTGAAAGTTTAAGTCAAAATCAGTCATAGGTCAGTCCAAAACTCTGGGTCAAAAGTGCATTTATTGTTTTTGAGTACAATGGACTTGTAGTATAACTTTTTAAAAAAGATTTTATTTATTCATTTGAGGAGAAAGAGAGAGAGAGAGAGAGAAGGGAGACATAGGGGGAGGAGCAGGAAGCATCAACTCCCATATGTGCCTTGACCAGGTAAGCCCAGAGTTTTGAACCTGTGACCTCAACTTTCCAGGTCGCTTTATCCACTGCACCACCACAGGTCAGGCTTTACGTATTTTTAATATCAAATAAGTTTGTGAGACTCTAATTAATTTAATGTTAGGTGAATGAGATGTGGTTATAACATTTCTTTGGTATAATAAAAAAAAAATAAGCCAACTTTGAAAAGGCATCAGTTGTGAATACCAAGACTAATTTTATGGAATATTTCCTGAAACTGATTTTTTTCCACAGGAAATCATCTAGACACTACCATGTCCTCTATTTGAGTATAAAAAAAGGCTTTATAGTGTCATATAACATGGGTTCTGAACATTCATCATGTTCAAAAAGCAGTATAACATAGTTGATTTATTGCTTCTCCAGTTAAATTTCTATTTGAATTTGTTTTTGATTAACTAATACATTACTGATTTGTTTGGATGAAGTAAACATAAACAAAAGTTTGAATGCTTATTGTGTGTCTTAGTTTATAAGAATTCTCATTTTTATTTTGATTGTATATTTTACTTGAAAGAAAACTTTAATTATAATAATTTTTAGAATACAGATATAAAACAGAATAATATACATTTTCTTAAAACTTAACACTCTTTTTGGTCATAATACCTCATAGAAATACAGATATTTTCATAATTAATTATTGTATTTTTTCTTCCATAACTTATTCATGAATATTATTTAAATTTTTATTGTTAGTAACTAGATCATAAAATAACTAGATCTGTGCTATAATAAAAAAGATTAGTAAATTTTGCATCTCAAAACAACACTTGAAACTGCTTATATGTCAGTTATACTTTTATGGCACACTTATAAAGATAAAATCATATACTGTGGGTTTTAATTCCATTTATCTAATCTTCATTTTGTTCTAGAGGTAGTTTGAATATATAGGATGGCACACATTTACATAGGAAGGTTGTAGTTCCTGTTGTGTCTGTTTATACATGAAATCATCATACTGTAGGTAAATGCAGGTTGACTTCTATGTAAATAAGTGAAATTATGGGTCTTTTTACTGATTCATATTTACATGTATTATCTGGATTTTTACTGGTGACAGGGAATCTAGTTAACAGCTGTAGTACTTTATGGAAATGTACATTGAAAAGTTAAAAATACCATATAAACAGAGGGAAATATTATCATGGATGAATTAACTATTAATTATTATTATTGTTTGCCCTCATGTTATACATTAAATGCATTATTAAACTTATTAGTCCAATACACTGAAATACTGAAATAATCTTTACTATGGAAAGAGACCTACTTAAGTTGAGCAAATATTCACAAAGCTATGTAGATGTTCTGTGCATAGAAGAGTATTTGAAAATATTATTCTGACAAAAGTGCAAAGCTTTTTACAAACGGGTTCATTCTGGCCTATCCAGTGTCTTCACTTGTATTCTCTTGCCCTGCAACATTTCTCTCCTAAAACACTGAGCTCAGTCAACATTCTTAATTCCCAGGCTTTTTCCTCCTGCATGGATTTGCATGCGGGCTCCTCTTCTTGCTTCTGTCCAGAGGACCCCTTAAAGCACAGAACCACCTTCCCTAACACCACAAGCATTGTCTGACATTTCTTCTCTCAGGTTCCCACAGTGCATATTACTCTGGCTTGAAAATCTTATCTTTCTGATTAGACTCCTGGCTTCATTTTACATTTTCTATTCTCAGTTTTCCTTTGTCCCAATACAGTCTCTGAAAATATTGTTTTATTGTTTATTTATTTGTTTTATTACCACACAAACAATATATGTGTCTTCTAGCAGTTTGAGGTCTATAAAAACTAAAATGTCCTTCCCTACTCCAATCCCAGCACCTGGAAATATTAATGATATAATTTGATAAGAATCCTGACAATTTTTTTTTACAGGTACAGAGAGAGGGATAGATAGGGACAGACAGACAGAAATGGAGAGAGAGATGAGAAGCATCAATCATCAGTTTTTCGTTGCAACACCTTAGTTGTTCATTGATTGCTTTCTCATATGTGCCTTGACCGCGGGCCTTCAGCAGACCAAGTAACCCCTTGCTCGAGCCAGAGACCTTGGGTCCAAGCTGGTGAGCTTTTTGCTCAAGCCAGATGAACCCGCGCTCAAGCTGGTGACCTCAGGGTCTTGAACCTGGGTCCTTTGCATCCCAGTCCGATGCTCTACCCACTTCGCCACCGCCTGGTCAGGCTGACAAATATTTTTAAGCTAATATATATAAACACAAACATTTTCATTTACAACAACTGAGACATATCTATATCTATATATACATTACAGTGAATGTCAATTCTAATATCAACACATTAGATCCTATTCATTCAATTGCAGAATATTCCATAGCATGGTTTTCCCATAATATTTTTAAATATCCTATGAAATTTATATGAGATAAGATATATAGATATACTCGCAATTACCTGGAACAAAACAAGTTCTCAGTAATTTCAGCTGTTATTCAGAGGAGTATAAGGAACAACATTTCAAAGTTTTACCTCTAAAGTGTCTCTAAAATAGATTTCTTTTTCAGCATTAACACTATGACATTCAGTTTATGGAAAAGTAGGCAGACTTCTTATGTGGAGGCTGACTAGTATTCCAAGAGAACCAGGCAGAAGTCACATGGCTTTTTCTGACCTAGTTCAGAAGTCACATAAAGATCATAAAGATTTATAAAGATCCTCATATATTAAATGTAAAAAGAGGCCCTGGCCAGTTGGCTCAGTGGTAGAGCATCGGCCTGGCGTGCGGGGGACCCGGGTTCTTTTCCCAGCCAGGGCACATAGGAGAAGCACCCATTTGCTTCTCCACCCCCACCCCCTCCTTCCTCTCTGTCTCTCTCTTCCCCTCCCGCAGCCGAGGCTCCATTGGAGCAAAGATGGCCCGGGTGCTGGGGATGGCTCCTTGGCCTCTGCCCCAGGCGCTAGAGTGGCTCTGGTCGCAGCAGAGCGACGCCCCGGAGGGGCAGAGCATCGCCCCCTGGAGGGCAGAGCGTCGCCCCTGGTGGGCGTGCCGGGTGGATCCCGGTCGGGCACATGCGGGAGTCTGTCTGTCTGTCTCTCCCCGTTTCCAGCTTCAGAAAAATACAAAAAAAAAAAAAAATGTAAAAAGAGGTATCATATGAACCCTTTTAGTGTAATACAATGAAAAACAGCTTAGGCATTTTCATTGTAGAAATATTTAAAGGTCTTTTATTAAAATAAGGCCAGCTATGACACTAAACTTTAGTTATGCCTTACTGTATGGTAATGGTTTTAAAATGTAGACCAAAATTCTTTGACTCTCTTCCCTCGGAGAATTGGGAGTCTGTGCCCCTCTCTTGAATCCGAACGGGAGGATGATTGATTCCACCAAAAGAATACAGTAAGACAAATGCTATGTGTAATCAGCCAATAAAATAAGGGGAAAATAAATATTATCATTCCAGGTAAATTTAAACCTTAATATTATTTTGTTACTTAAAAATGCTCTCCTTTGTTATATATAGATATTAACTAAAAATAAAGCAAAATTTAAAAGACTGGGGATAGAATAACTAATTGCTTATAATTTCTATCTAAAGAATGAACACATTAAAGTTATTTATTGAAACCATAGTCTCTTTGTGGGGTTTATTGACTAAATGGAATTTTAATAATTTTTTATTTTTCTTTAAATTAAATTTATTGGGGTGACATTGGTTAGTAACATTATATATGTTTCTGGGATATTTTTAAATGACTGAGGAATTGTAAAGCTACAAGTAATATAATAAACAAAGGTGATTTATAGCATGTCAGAATTGAAATTATGATAAAATAAGCCATATGGCATAAAATAAAGCAGTGTAAGTCATAGAAGGATTAGATGCCAGGTCTATAAGTTAACATGCTTCACCCATTTTAACAAAGTATTTGCAGATGTAAATGGACACCTGTAACCACACACGAACCTGTTTTCTTCTTACTCTGTTGTTCCATCTAATTGAAATGTTCTCAGACTTCGCTGTACTTTTTTTTCAGGAATAATTTACTTTTCTTTTATGATTTAATTATCTCATTAAATAATAAAATAAAACTATGACTATTCAAACTGTATATGCAAACCAGAAAGATGATATAACTGCATTAGGTATTTCTTAATAAACTAATTGGCAATGTGAACTCACATTCGGAAACAAGAGTTTAATGCTGATTTAACTCACATTTGGAAACAAGAGTTTAATGCTGATTTAATAAAATAAAATAATATTAACGCTTTGTTCTTCCAAATAGCATTAAGAAAAGAAGAAGTCCTTGGTAAGAATTATTTTTCTGTTTTGTTGTAGTTTTGCTGATGCTTAGAATGTTGGTACTAAGTTATTACAGAGCTTCATTACTACTTTGGGTGTAAAAGGATTTGGAAGAAATTTATGAAATAATTTTATGGATAATAAAATTTTCCAAATTCATATAGTATGCTGAAACTGGAGAACAAGCCTGAAGAATGCTGGCCAAGTTCAGTTTATTTACTAAAGAAATTATTAAAATTGACAGTTTGACAAATATAAGTATCCAGGATGTGCTCACTATAAATATAGACACTATAGCAGATATAGTTTCTATTTAAACCAAGCAAATACTATAAATTTAAAAGCATAAAGTTTTTGTCCCTCTCTCTTCCTTTAGAAGAAAAGAATGTTTATCATCATCTGATTACTGTTATCCTCAAACTTCATCATTATCCTTGATCTTCATCTTTAGTAAACTATTCGTTCTGCTATCTAAATTTTTTCCCCTAGTTTGTGCAAATTGTTTATTATGGGAACATTTTTTGTGTTTGTGATTTCCTTGGGGTCTTATGGAAAAGGATAAACATTAAGTTTTTAATTTTTTTCTTTTAGACTGTACCTATAATGAAAATAAATAAAAAGTAACAATAGTGCTACTTGTGTGACATGATTAAGCAAAATTTAATTCCATAAATTACTAACAACTCGCTTTATCAAACAATGTTATTGACTGAATTATAAATAGCGCCTGACTTTTGATATATAAATCTGTGAAATATGCCTCAAGGAAGAGTAGCTTCCTGATTTTGGTGGTGGGGACCTTATACCTGAAGAAAAAAAATTATTCTTAGGGACTGAGACAGTTGTACTGAGCATGATGTTTATTTGGGTTAATACATAAAGACTTAAGTAAAAATTTTGGCTTTCCTCTATAACTATAAACTAGAGCAGGATGCCCTGAACTATTCAAAGATATGGTCAAGGAGAAATCAAGCATATGGTTTTCGTCACTAGTCAAATCCAAAATAAAGCCTGGGTCACAAAAAAATGCATTAACTTTAATGAAAAAGAATGTAAGACTAGGGAAATGGGCTGTTAATACCATAAGCTCATTTTCTTTCATTACACTGAAAATATACCTAAACATATACCTATCCATATACATATCAAATATACTATATTATTTGTCTATCTACCCATCATCTATCTATTGATCTATCTATCAATCTATCTATCTAACATTTTGTGCGTGTATCTGTGTGAAAGTAGTATTAGGAATGCTATTAACATCTCTCTATAGGTATATGGAGTAAATAGCCTTTGGCATTTAAAGGTTTGTGTTTCAAAAGAAAAATGAGCGAATAAGAATAAATTGTGACACATATGGGCGATATCTTGATACTCATATATTCCAAGAGTTCTTATAAATTGATAAGAAAACAAATATGAAAATGGTAAAAAAAAAAAAAAAACCCATATTAAAACTCACAGGTAAGAAAACCCATAGGTAGTACAAATGGAAAAATATTTTACCTCACTAGTGGTTGGAGAAATACAAATTGAAGCAATATGATTATTCACCCATCAGACTGGCAAGAGTTAATAGGAGTTTTCCTATCCAGTTTTGTCATGAATGTGAGGTTGTGTGTTGTTGGTGGAAGTATATTTTTTAATGCCATTTTTAAACAACTCAGTGGAATTCATTACATTCAAAATATTGTGCAACCATCACCACAATTTCCAAAATTTATAGAACCCCAAATAGACACTGCAATCATTAAGCAAAAAATCCTATTAAGCCCTTCATCTAGTCTCTGGCAACCTCTAACCTACTTTGTATCTCTATGAATATGCCAATACTAGATATTTCATATAAGTAGAATCATATTGTAAGGATCAAGAAAAGATCAAATTGTTAGATTCAGGAAAGTGTGCTGGGATTGCTAGAGTGTAGACGCAGAGACAGGGAGGTAAGGATAGGGACCCTGTAAGGCTAAGAACAAAGGAAGACAAACGTTTGCATTCCATTGGTTAGAGACCCTTATCAGAAGTTTATGTTTGAAGTTCGCCAATGAGCTATACCCAGCCCCTGTTGCTATGCTATGTGCAACTCCCTTGGCAAATAAGTGACCACTATTTTTGCTTCTGTATTTATGCTTGCTTACTTAGGATATATAAGGAACTAGCTGTAAGCGCCCGGGGCTGTTCCCATTTGCAGCTCCTACTGAGTAAGGTGTCTCTGGACATCAGGGAACTTGCCCCTGCGCAGGTGAAACTGGCCAATAAAGTTACATCTATACCTACCTCTGAAAGTCTCCGACATTTGTTTTTTATTATTATACCTGGTGGATGCTTCAATATCATTGTTCTTTTGTGTCTGGCTTATTACACTTAGCATAATGTTTTTTTATGGCTAAATAATATTCACTTGTGTGTATTGTTGGGTAAGCAAATGTTTTTTAAGTTTGCTCACTTGTATTGGGGCAGTGCCATGTGTGTAGTCTGTGGAAGGCTGCAGGTGCTTGCCCTCAGGGTGGCAGATTGCAAATTGTGGATTGCCTTCCTGCTTGGAAGGGGTCATTGTTTGCAATTGTTTGCTGGAGGAGAGGTTTTTCTCCCAGCCAGTTTTGGCTGGAGAGTGCAGAGAGAGTTCGGAGAATAAGTCAGGGTTGTGCAACCATAGACCAAGTTGGGGCTAGGAAGCCCTGCTGAGGCTGGTGGGGGCTGAGAATGAGTCTGGGCTTTGGGAGCCCTGAGTGAGAGGATAGCAGTCTTCCCTGTCTGTTAGCTCATCTGCTGTTATGAGACTTTAATAAACGGAATGGCCCACTGTATGGGCAGTAGTCACGGCCATCACTGCCAGGCACGTGCAGGTTCCCATTAGATTTGGGCAGACGGTAAAGAAACAGTGGAGCCAAAAACTGGTGGGCCATTCCTTCATTCTAGCCTCACAACTGGCTGGTGAGTAGCACAGAGAGGGCTCCAAAACCCACTCACACATTCTCCAGTTCCACAACCAGGAGAACCTTCTCCAGTTTTTCCTAGAATCAAAGGCCTCCCACCAGTCTCAGTCAGCTCTGGTTCCCCATCTGCACACCTTCTCCCTTCTCCTCTCTGCACAAACTGGCTTCTCCTTCAGCACCCTGCCATCTTGGCTTCCTTCTTCCTCTTCTCTTTCTTCCTCTTTCTTCATAAAACTTTTTGGTGCAAAAAACCCTCCTCTAGCAACATTAGCATAATAGTAGCCCTTCCCAAGCAGGAAGGTAATTAGCAATATCACAGACACATCCTTGGCACCTAGTGCTATTTTTAACAATAAAAGTGAGCAAACCAAAAAGTCATATTTTATAAACTCATTTGCCCAACGCTCACCATCTTCTGGCTCCACAGCCCCTTTATCATCTGCCCAAATCCAATGAGAACCTGCACAGCCATGGTGGCGGCAGCCACTGGCCTTACATGCATATATGACATTTTGTTTATTCATTCATCTGTCAATGGACACTTAGGTTGTTTACACATTTTGGCTGCCGTGAAGAGCCAACAAGCAATGAGCATTGGCATACAAGTTTGTTTTTGAGTCCTTGATTTTATTCCTTTTGGATGTATACTTGAAAGCAGAATTGCTAGGTCAGGTGGTGCTGTATTTTCCGTGTATAAGATGCACCTTAATTTTGGGGTCCCCAATGTGAAAAAAATATATATTACATAAAGTTATTGAACTCAAGTTTTATTCATCATAAAATTCAAACAACTCCTCATCACAGTCAAAACTCCCATCCATTAGCTTGTCTGCATCTGTGTCTGATCACAAATCACTATCTTCATATATTGCCTCATCCTCGCTTCAGTCTATAGCACATGAGATGCCACACTTCTTAAATGACTTGACAATGATCTCAATCTTGATATGATCCCAGGATCTTTTCACCCAGGTACAAACTTCCCCTATACGTGGTTTCTTTACTCTTCCTGCTGGTGTCAAATTGTCCCCAGAAGACTTCATCCATTGGTTCCATTCGTCTCTCATGCAGCTTTGAAAGGTTTGTTAATGCTGACATCAAGTGGTTGGAGCTGGGATGTCAAGCCTCCAGGTATGATGGCAAGTTTTGTTTTTTGCTCTGCAGCAATCTTCTTTGTGTTTTTTGTTATATGTGCCCTGAACTGATCAAGCACCAATAGGGCAGGTTTGTTTAAGAGCCTACCTGGTCTCCTCCAAACTTTCTCAAACCAGATCTTCATCCCATTCTGATCCATCCAACCTTTGTCATGAATGTGGACAATCATTCCTCAAGACATGTCTTCCTTTGGCATTGTTTTGCTTTTGAAAATAAGCAGAGGAGACAGCTTAGTGCCATCAGCACAGCAAACTAGAACAACTGTATAATGGCTCTTTTTATGTCTACTTATCTTAACAGTTACAGTTTTCACCCTCTTCTTATCAACAGTTCTGTTACTTGGGACATCAAATTGTAGGGGGACTTCATCCATATTTGTAATCTGTCTTAACTCAAACTGATGTGTCTTCCAACACTGAATGACTAAATGATTAACTTCTAGGACCTTCTGCTCTAGCTTTCAGGCGACTTTTGGGCAAGTCTGGTGTGTGTTCACATGCTTAGTCCATTCTGTATCATGAACCTGAAGCACCAATTGTGTCCTTTTTTGAAATCAGTAACTTCTTTTTCATCAGCAATTCTTCTTGCCTCATGCTGAACCATCTTTGTGGACACAGGAATTCCAGTTGCCCTTTGCTCTTCAATCCATGTCTTCAATTCCCTCTCTAAATCAGGCCATTTTGCTGACTTGCCTCTCATGGCCTTCCTCTGCCATGGTGTTTTCAGTAGTGTTTCTTTTTCCCATAGCCAGTCTCAGATTGATTTCTCAGTTGGAGAACCAAACTTATATTCAGCAGCAAGATTTCCATTCATTTTGCAAACTGGATTACTTTTAACTTGAATTCAGTGCTGTACAAAAATATTTTCTGAGCCACTTCTGGGCAGAACATGGCAAAACATAACCTACCGTAATATACCGGTAACAGGTGTAAAGCAATGAGCGCAAAGACAAGCACGGAAAAGCAGTAAATGCAAGTAAAAACATCTATAAGCACTGTTTAAGACACATCCAGTTTTTAGACCCCAAATATCTTTTTAAAATAGTGCACCTTATACATGGGGAAATACGGTAATTCTACATTTAACTTTTTTGAGGAATCACCAAACAGTTTTCCACAGTGGTTGCACAATTTACATTCCTATTAACATTGAACAGGGTTTCAATTTCTTTACATCTTCACCAAAAGTTGTTATTTTCTATTGTTTTTCAGGTTTTTAAAAAATAATTAAAGCCATCTTAGGAGGTATGAAGTGATATCTCATTGTGCTTTTATATTGTATTTCCCTAATGGCTGAAGGTATTGAACATCTATTTATATGCTTATTATCCATTTGCATATCTTCTTTTGAAAAATGTCTATTCAAATACTTTGCTTCTAATTGAGTGGTGTTTTTATTTTTGAGTTACAAGGAGTTCTTTAATATAGTTTGGATATTAAACCCTTATCAGATATATTCAATTCAAAGGGAGAAATTTTTTTTTTCTTTTTTTCATTTTTCCGAAGCTGGAAACGGGGAGGCAGACAGACTCCTGCATGCGCCTGACCAGGATCCACCCAGCATGCCCACCAGGGGGCAATGCTCTGCCCCTCCGGAGCTTCGCTCTGTTGCAACCAGAGCCATTCTAGCGCCTGAGGCAGAGGCCACAGAGCCATCCTCAGCACCCAGGCAAACTTTGCTCCAGTGGAGCCTTGGCTGCAGGAGGGGAACAGAGAGACAGGGAGGAAGGAGAGGGGAAGGGGTGGAGAAGCAGATGGGTGCTTCTCCTGTGTGCCCTGGCCGGGAATCGAACCCAGGACTCCTGCACGCCAGGCCGACGCTCTACCGCTGAGCCAACCGGCCAGGGCCTCAAAGGGAGAAATTTTATTTCAAACAAACTTAACCAACTTCACAGTTTTACTCAGCAACCATCAAACAAAATTGTAGAGGCCAGCATGACAGACAGCCTCCACACAGAATAGGCTGGCAAGAGTGAGATAATGAAGCTTTGTAGGTGACTGGAGATACTGAGTAATCAAGACAGGAAAGCATTCGTTTCAAGGAGCTCTGTTTAACAAGTTGTGTTTTATTTTCCTTAGTGTTTCTGGGAAATAAAATCTTACATAGTTTTTATGTAAAAACCCAAATATAAATTAGAATATATCATTTTAACCTTTACAATTAATTATGTCTATGCAGACCATTTCCCCCCTAATCTTAGGGCCTTGCTGCCACCTGTGGGTAAAAAGAGAGTAGTACACTTTGCATCAAGACTACAATATACACCAGCGAATTATATAGTAGTGAATGAATGACACAGACTGAGTTTCATTCACTTTATATCAGTTAGATTCAGTTCAAACAATATTTATTACAATATTATACACTGAATTAGGCACTGAACAGTTAGAGCAGTGGTTCTCAACCTGTGAGTCGCGACCCCACCGGGATCGCGACCCAAAGGTTGAGAACTGCTGAGTTAGAGGTAAATAAGAAAGGCTTTGATCCTTAGAACGCTCATAGTCAAGTAGGTGAGGTAAACTTAGAAACATCATTTAAGTCCAGAGAGTTGATTTTTGACTTCTGGCTTCCAAAATTGTGGAAGAAATTTCTTGTTGAAAAAAAGAGAAGAAGAAATAGAGTACAAACTTTATAAAGTTTATAAAAATAGCAGGCTTACACTATGAAAGCTTGTCATCCACAACCTGAAAAAACCACTTCAGAGGATCCAACATGGTGATGTAGTAGGCAGACATTCCAACTGCCACCTCCCAAAACCAAATTGGATTACAACTTAATTTAAGAAGAATCATCTTGAAAAACCAACTTTGACTAAACAAAGAGTAGTTTATAACCAAGGATCACAGAAGAAGCCACACCGGGACTGGTAGGAAGGGTGGAGACGCGGAAAGGGCTGCCTCGCACCCACGAGCCAGTGGCAGCTGAGGGTTCAGAGGGACTTCCACCATGGGAAGGGGCACCCTGAGAGGTGTGGGTCCTCAGCGCCAGGCCCACTGGAACCCCTGTGCTGAGTCATTCTCTAATACTGCAGTTTGCCATCTTTCTTGGGCAGAGCAGTCCCTTTGTGCAGCATCAGCCTGGGGAAAAGCAACTGCTCCGCCCTTGGGAGTCTCTCCTACCCCAGTCAGGGCAAAGGGTCATCCTGAGAGGCCAGGAAGCAAAGGGCATGTCAGTGGCTTAGTTTTGTGTTGTTGAGACTGGGGTATTCCCCCACAACTCACGACTCTAAGACTGGTGCTACCACCTCACAGGAGGCTCAGTAGAAACTGTCCAGAGAGCGAGCAGACCACACCTCTGAGTCTTAGAGGTCACAATCACTGGGCTCCTGGGGCAACGCCCTACTGAGGGATGTGGAAAAAGTCTGGATAGACTGACACCCGGGGCCGAGGAGCTGAGCTATACACACCACCTTTCCTAATCTCTGAATTGCTGCAGGCGCTAGACTCTACCAGAGGTGTTTTCAGCAGCTGAGCCCAACAAGCAGCCAGCAGACCAAGGCTGCAGGAGGCGGGACTCAGGGAAACTTGGCCTTTTAAGTGGACCTTTCCCCAGACCTAGTATGGGTAAAAGCCAGCCTAGGAGTGCAGCTTGGTAAACACACCTGGGCCCAGCAGAGGCAGCCACAAACTCTGGATTGCTTGTAGCTCCAAGAGGTTGCTGAAGGCCAGTCATGGGCAGTGTCTCCCACTAGTCTTGTGCTGGGTTCCTGCCAGGGAGGCCCAGGGCTGGCACATCCAGGGGCCAGCTGCAGAAAGCATCAGTTCAGAACCTAGCAACCCTTGCTAGAGTTGTATCCTAAGGAGAGGCTCTTCACACTTGGCCCAGCTGAGGCAAGTTCCACTCTCTATGATCAGCAACAGCACAGCGACTCATGGGCATTGGATATGGTGGGGCTTTACAGTCAGCTGACCCTGGCACTGGATATCCTGCCCTGCAGGGCTATATTCCAGAGGGGGAAGGGAGAGAGGCTTGGAGAATGGACATTTAACATGTGGGTCCCTGTGAGTCTATTGTTGGGTCTGGTCAAGGGGTTTAGCCACCTTTGGGGCAGGGCACAGTCAGCCCCAGGAGAGGACTCTCTCAGTCTTCCTCTCTGAGACTAGGGTCTCACCAGCTGAAAGAACTTCTGCAGAGGGGACTGTTGGCTACACTTGGTCTGAACCTGCTACTCACTTTGTTGGGGAGAAATAAAATTTAAGTATACAGCAGTGGCTGAGGGATTAAACTCTGGAATAGGGGTCACATTCCCTGTACTAAGCTCCTGATCAAGAGATCTCTTACATAGGGGGTCCCACTAAGGTTGTATTCACAATCTCAGCTCCCCTAATCCACCAAGTATGCAACCTGTAAAAATACTGGTTGGGTGAGGCCAATCTGAGCCCACACTACAGTCTTACTACAGAAGATTCTGAAGGAAGACCAGGCAACTGCAGGAAGAGGAGCAGCTGAAAAGTGAAGACAAATATTAAAGAACTTGTGAATTTTACGGAGTTGCTGTCATCTCTAAGCAGGAGAAAGCTGATTCTTATATAGAGATTGGCCCTTCCCACACTACCCAGGCACAGAAAATGCAGACACAAACAGCAAAAAGTGCAGTAGCTGCAGACAGGTAGCCCACAGCATGTTACAAAAAACAACTGATGCCAACCCAAGAAAACCTAGAGCCAATACAACTGGTAGTGGGTGGCAGACAGCACCAACCCTAGACTCAGCTACCTACACAAGCAGCATACCCAAAGATGGAGTCTAACAGGAACCAGACACTGTGGAAAATAAATATGCCCAATAGGAGAGATATCACACAGTGTGTAATACACATGAGCAAGGTTGACCCTTAAAGCCAGCCAGCCTGAAGAGATAACCGTACCCATGAAAGGACCAACAGCATTTAATATTTACATACAATAAGAAGAAAAATAGTATCCTCAAGAAGTATTTTTAGAACAAGTAAAATAGGTGGCCTGAAAGTCAGTACCATCAAGCCCATCTTCTTCAAAAAGTCACCCCCAAAATTTCAAAGTCAGACAGCACTACCTAATGCACAGACAAAATGGGCAGACAGATAAATGCAACCCAAATGAATTAACAAGGTAAATCCCTAGAAAAAGAACTGAATGAGATAGAAATAATCAAACTACCAGATACAGAGTTTAAAATAATAGTTTTTAGGATGCTTAAGGGTCTTGAAGCAACAATGGATGGACATAATGATCACCTAAAAAAGAGATAGCAAGCATCGAAAAGGACATTGAAATCATAAAAAGGTACTAGTCAGAAATGACAAATACAATATCAGAAATGAAGACTGCACTACAAGAAATCAATAGCAAGACACATGAAGTAGAGGATTGAATCAGTGATTTAGAGGACAAGATAAATGAAAGCACAGAAGCAGAGCAACAAAAAGAAAAGAGGCTCAAAATGTCTGAGGAAACTCTAAGAGAGCTCTGTGACAACATGAAGAGAAACAACAACCACATCATAGGGGTTCCTGAAGGAAAAGAGAACAAACAAGGACTAAAGAACCTGTTTAAAGAAATCATAGTGGAAAACTTTCCTAAACTGATGAAGGGAAAAGTCACACAAGTTCAAGAAGCACAGAGAGTCCCATTATAGAGGAACCCAAGGAGGCCTGCACCAAGACACATCATAATTAAAGTGCCAAAGTTAAGAGACAAAGGAATAATACTAAAAGCTGCAAGAGAAAATAAGTTAATTACAAAAAAAAGAGCCCTCACAAAGATGATAGTGAACTTCTCCACAGAAACACTTGAGACCAGAAGGGATTGGCAAGAAACATTCAAAGTGATGCAATACAAGAACCTACAATCAAGACTTCTTTATTCAGCAAGGCTATCATTTAAAATTGAAGGAGATATAGAAAGCTTCACAGGTAAAACAAAAACAAGCAAAAAATACTCAAAAAATTTAACAACCAAACTAGTACTGCAAGAAATGTTAAGGGGCCTGCTGTAAAAAGAGCAAAGGGAAAAAAAAATCTAGAAAAAGCAAATTGTAGATTTGAAGAATAAAATGGCAATAAATAAGTACATGTCAATAATAACCTTAAATGTAAATGGATCAAGTGCTCCAATCAAAAGATATAGGGTAGCTTCATGGTTAAGAAAACAGGACCCATACATATGCTATCTATAAGAGACCCACCTCAGAACAAAAGATACACATAGACTGAAAGTGAACGAATGGAAAAAAAGTATTTAATGCAAATGGAAATGGAAAAAAAGCTGGGGTAGCAATACTTATATCTGACAAAACAGACTTTAAAACAAAGGCTATAGTAAGGGATAAAGAAGGTCAGTACATAATGATAAAAGGACCAATCCATTAGAAGGATATGACCATTGTAAATATTTATGTGCCTAATATATGAGCACCTAAATATATAAAGCAGATTTTGATGAACACAAAGGACAAGATGAAGAGCAATACTATAATAGTAGGGGATTTTAATACCCGACTAACATCAATGGATATATCCTCAGACAGAAAATTAATGAAGAAACAGCACCTTAAATGACTTACTAGATCAACTGGATTTAATAAATATCTTCAGAACCTTTCGACCCAAAAGCAGCAGAATATACATTCTTTTCAAGTGATCATGGTATATTCTCTAGGATAGACCACATGTTAGGACACAAAACGAATCTCAATAAATTTAAGAAGATTGAAATAATACCAAGATCACAATAGCATGAAACTAGAAATCAACTACAGTAGAAAAACTGAAAACCATTCAAACACTTAGAGTCTAAACAGCATGTTATTAAATAACAAATGGGTTAACAGCAAGATCAAGAAAAAATAAGAAATTTTCATGAAAAAAATAAAAATGAACATACAACAACTCAAAATTCATGTGATACAGCAATAGCAGTCCTGAAAGGGAAGTTCATAGCATTACAGGCATACCTTAAGTAGCAAGAAAAAGCTCAAATAAACAACTTAACCATGCATCTAAAAGAACTAGAAAAAGAACAGCAAGTAAAACCCAGAGGAAGTAGAAGGAAGGTAATAAAGATCAGAGCAGAAATAAATGACATAGAGGCTAAAAAAAACAATACAGAAGTTCAATAAAACAAAGAGCTGGTTCTTTGAAAAGGTAAACAAGATTGATGAGCCTTTAACCAGACTCACCAAGAAAAAAAGAGAGAGGACTCAAATATATAAAATTGGAAATGAGAATGGAAAAGTAACAACTGACACAGCAGAAATACAAAGGATTGTAAGAAAATACTATGAAGAATTGTATGCCAAAAAATTGGACAAACTAGGTGAAATGAACAAATTCCTAGAAACATACAATCATCCAATAAATCTGGAAGAATCAGAAAGCCTAAACAGACCAATTAAAACAAATGAAATTGAAACACTTATCAAAAAACTTCCAACAAACAAACGTCCTGGACCTGATGGCTTCACAGGTGAATTTTATCAAACATTCAAAGAACTAACACCTATCCTCCTCAAGCTATCTTAAAAAATTCAAGAGGAGGAAAGACTTCCAAGCTCCTATCATGAGGCAAGCATTATCTCATTCCAAAACCAGAAGACACTACAATAAAGAAAACTAAAGGCCTTGATGAACTTAGATGCTAAAATTCTCAAAAAATTTTAACAAACCAGATCCAGCACTACATTTAAAAAAATCATATATTATGATCAAGTGGGATTTATTCTGGGGAGGAAGGCTGGTACAATATTTGCAAATCAGTCAATGTGATTCATCATATAAATGAAAGGAAGGAGAAAAATCACATGATAATATCAGTAGATGCAGAAAAAAAGCATTTGAAAAAATCCAGCACCCATTTAATGATCAAAACTCTCAGCAGAGTGGGAATACAAGGAACATACCTCAACATAATAAAGGTCATCTATGACAAACCCACAGCCAACATCATACTCAATGGACAAAAATTAAAAGGAATCCCCTTGAGATCAGGAACAAGGCTGGGGTGCCCTCTTTCACCACTCTTATTTAACATAGTTCTGGAAGTCCTAGCCAAAGCAATCAGACAAGAAGAAATAAAAGGCATTCAAGTTGGAAAAGAAGAAGTGAAACTATTATTATTTGCTGATAACATGAAACTGTACATAGAAAACCCTAAAGTCTCAGAAAAAAAACCTACTACATCTGATAAATGAATTCGTCAAGGTTGCAAGATATAAAACTAATATTCAGAAATCAGTGGCATTTTTATAAACCAACAATAAACTGTCTGAAAGAGAAATTAAGAAAACAATGCCCTTCATTACTGCAACAACGTCAAAAAATAAAGTACCTATGAGTAAATTTAACCAAGGAGGTAAAAGACTTATACTCAGAAAATTATAAGACATTGAAAAAAAATCAAGGAAGATACAAACAAGTGGAAGCATATACCGTGTTCATGGATAGAAAGAATAAACATCATTAAAATGTCTATACTATCCAAAGCAATCTATATATTCAATACAATTCTTATTAAAATACCAATGGCATACTTCAAAGATATAGAACAAATATTTCAAAACTTTATATGGAACCAAAAAAGAACACAAACAGCCTCAGCAATTTTGAAAATGAAGAATAAAGTGGGAGGTATCACACTACCTGATATCAAGTTATACTGCAAGGCCATACATAGTACTCAAAACAGCTTGGTACTGACATAAGAAGAGGCATATAGATCAATGGAACAGAACAGAGAACCCAGATATAAACCCACACCTTTATGATGAATTGATATTTGACAAAGGAGGAAAGACCATACAGTGGAGTAAAGACAGTCTCTTTAATAAATGGTGTTGGGAAAATTGGACAGGTACATGCAAAAAAAAAAAAAAAAAAATGACACTAGACCACCAACTTACATCGTTCATAAAGATAAACTCAAAATGGATAAAAGACTTAAATGTAAGTCATGATACCATAAACATCTTGAAATAAAACATAGGTAGTAAACTCTCTGATATCTCTCGTAGCAATATTTTTGCCGATTTATCTCCACCGGCAAGTGAAATAAAGGACAAAATAAACAAATGGGACTACATCAATCTAAAAAGCTTTTGCATAGCAAAATACACCATGAACAAAATTAAAATACAACCCACACAATGGGAGAACATATTTGCCAATACATCTGATAAGGGGTTAATAACCAAAATTTATAAAGAACTTGTAAAACTCAACCCCAGGAAGGTAAACACTCCAATTAGAAATGGGCAAAAGAACTGAATAGACATACAGATGGCCAATAGGCATATGAAAAAATGTTCAATGTCATTAATCATCAGAGAAATGCAAATTAAAACCACAATGAGATACCACCTCACACCTGTCAGAATGGTGCTTATTAACAAATCAATGCCCAATAAGTGCTGGTGAGGATGTGGAGAAAAGGGAACCCTCCTGCACTGTTTGTGGGAATGCAGACTGGTGCAGCCATTGTGTAGAACAGTATGGCATTCCCTCAAAAAATTAAAAATGGAATTGCCTTTTGACCCAGCTATCCCACTTTTAGGAATATGTCCTAAGAATACCAAATCAATGATTCAAGAGGAGAAATGCACTCCCATGTTTATTGCAGCATTGCTTACGCTAGCCAAGACCTAGAAACAGCCCAAGTGTCCATCAGTGGATGAGTGGATTAAAAAGCGGTGGTAAATATATACACTATGGAGTACTATGCAGCCATGAAAAAGAAGGAAATCTTACCTTTTGCAATGGCATGGATGGACCTGGCTGAGTGAAATAAGCCAGGCGGAAAAAGACAAATATCATATGTCTCACTTACATGTGGAATCTAATGAACAAAGTGAACTGAAGAACAGAATAGAGGCAGAGGCAGGATCACAGAGAGCAGAGGAACAGCCGTCAGAGGGAAGGGGGATGAGGAGATGGAATCAGAGAAGGTGAAGGGATTAGTGGAATTCTATATACATAACACAGAGATACAGAAAACAGGACAGCAAATCCCAAAGGGAAGTTGGGGGTCATGGGGGACAAGGGGGCGGGGCTGTGGGAGTTATATTGAGTGGGACCCTTGAATTCATGTTAACACAATAAATTAAAATTAATAAAACATTGTTAAAAAGGAAAGAAACCACTTCTACCACAGGTGGATTTTCTCCTATGAAAAAAACAACAAAACAATCCAAAAAACCCTTTAAAAAAAAGTTACTTGATAGCTGTGTTGACTAAGAAAGCTCAATGAACCAAGGCAGCGATTTTCAATCTTTTTCATCTTATAGCACACATAAAATAATTACTAAAATTCGGTGGCACAGCAAATATACATTGTTTTGCCGATCTGACAAAAACAAAACAAAACAAAACAGGTGTTATTTTATTTCATGCATACTGGATGGCCATTGTTCCTTCAGTAGCTGCTCTTTATCTTTACTGAATTCTGTGAGCTATTCAAAATGTACAGTTATGGGTATTATCTCAGAATTTGTCATTTATTTGCTCCATATTTTACTAAATTTGGGATGTATTATTCACAGGTTGCTATACAGGAATAAGGTTATAAGTAGGTTAGATTGGTTTTTTTAATTTTGTGAATTTTTAATGTCAGTACATAAAGGAGAATAAGCCAGAAGTACACAGGGACAGCTGAGTACAAAGCACTCCGTTGTTACCACACCCTGGTCAAGAGGAAGTGTCCGGCTGCAGCAGTCCTCAGACTGCGCGCCCCTTGCAGAGCTGGGAAGCTTGTCCACAGGGATTCTGGTCTATGGGTATGAATCACCCTTGTGGCTGCTTCCTAATTCTTTTTTCTTTCTCCTTTTAAAATAGCATACTTTCCATTACACTAAATACACCTTCTTTGCGAACAGTTCTGAGAGTTTTCATAAATATAATTGGTGTGCACGTATCTCTATGAGCGAGATATAGAACAGATAGCTCCCCAAAATGTCCCTTTGAAATCATCAACCGCCTTACCTCCCCTTCTGGCATCTGCTTTTTTGTCCTCTGACTAGATAGTGTTGCCTTGCAGTAATGACATGAGTGGAATCATACAGTATGTGGTCTGAAGTCTATCTACTTTCACGTGGTATTGTACAACTGAGATTAATCCTTATAAAAAACACACACACTGTATTTGCTTTACAGCGCTAGTACTGCCTGTTTAGCAACATTTTATTTTCCAGACACACCCTGCCAATGTCACTTATTTACAAGAAATAAATCATATTTAACATTGGGGAGAGACATACAAAGTTTATTAAAACAGCTAGACAATTACTCTGCAGGAATAAATGAAGATTAATGGGTATGACAACGAGGGGGCATGGAGAGCTATGAATGTGACACTTCGGAGATGATTTACTCTTCTTGGCATGGAATTTATAACTCCTTTATCACCGGGCCTACTGCCGCCGAATCCTGAAGAGCATCTTCCGCGCTTTGCAGAAACAGCGGGGAAGGCAGGTTAGGCAAAGGAAACAGCACGGACAAGGGCTTGGTAGTGAAAGACCACGTGGTACGTTTCTGTCATAGTGCAATAGATACCCTGTGGTTACAGAAGGGAGGGGGGATCAATCTCAGTTTCCTAATCCAAACACAAGGTGCTTTCATCATCTGACATCCTGTAGTCTGGACATGATGCCACCGAGTTGGGTCATGCTAAGCCAGTGTCACTGGAATAGATTATCCTGTGACTTGAAAAACAATGCGAGGCAGATTCTGAGAATATGAGTAATTAACTGGGATTTTTGTTGACCTGAGAGGCATTAGAGCCGATTGGTAATGATTGTGTATTGACTTTGGTTTTGTATTTTGTTTTTTTTAATTATTTGAGAGGGGAAATTAGAGGACAAAGTAGTTGTTTTTAAGTAGGTTATTTGGTGCCCTTGTGTATGGAAGCCAGGTCTCTGATGTGGTTGCAAAAGTAATTATTATTATTATTTGAGATTAATAATGGCCTTTATTCCTAACTCTCTCATGAACCTGCTGTATAATTCTGTCCATTCAGACCCTTGACCTATCCTCCCTGCACAGCATAACTCACACCTGTTCTATGTTTAATCTAATGTGGCGAGGACTCTTTGAGTGTCATCCCTGTCTCAGTCACTGACCCACCCCCTGATATAGCGCGTAGATGCACTCAATCTTTACTGCCAAGGATCTCACAGTTTGGTGGCGTAGATAAACGGGGACATGGGACTTCATGCAGTGGGTAGAGATGGGAGCTGAGAGAATGCTAAGTACGTGGAGATGAGGGGCTCCTTGGTGCACAGGCAACCTCATGCCAGGGCTGGACACAGGGCAGGCGGGCGCGCCGCACGACACCCAGACCTGCAGATCCGGGTCGCAGGGAGGAGTCGCAGAGGCAGAGCGCGGGCTGGCAGCGCTGTCCGCGCAAAGGACTGGCTGAGCCACAAGCGAGGACCTGCGGCCCGGCCCGAAAGTGTAGCAGGAACAGAAGAGTGTTGGGATGGCTCCATCCTCCCTGTCCTCCCTGCTCTCCCCGCCTGAGCTCTGGGACGCCTTGAGTCCTGCCCGCCGCAGTAGCAGTGATCAGAGGAGCCGGGTCAGAGGGGCAGTGATCAGAGGAGCCGGATCAGAGCGGCTGGCCAGTAGGGTACAGGGACTCTACCTACTGCGGAGGTGAGAAGCTCTAACTCAGATGACAAGAGGAGTGTCGCTGAGCATCTTTATATTCGGATGTTCTGATTGGCCCTGACGCGGGGCCACTGGCTCCTGCCTTTGCAATGGTCGCTTAGCTTCCAGGGTTTTTTCCTTTTCATACTGGCAGTGGTTGCCCCTCCCGGAAGTCCTGATTTTGGTTCTTTTTTTGTTTGCTAATATCCTAGTTGTTAAAGTCCCTTTAACAGTCTTTAAGAAACTTCTACTAGATCCTGCCAGGCATCACAGGAGCAAGAAAATTCTAATTAACAAAAAGAATAATCAGATACTGATTCCGTTACAATCCCTTTTGTTCCTGGAAATTAGATACATATGGAAGGAAGACCCTCCCACCCTCAACTCCTTTAATCTAGGCAAAGAAAATATAGCTAATATACAGTGTAGCTTAAAACAAACAATAGTATTCATTAGTCATTCCTCCTTACTGTTCAGTATTCATACAGGAATATGAAAAGAAAGATAGTTTGTTCTTGCTTTCAAAGTTCCCTTATGTTTTATAAAAACTAAATGCCTTTCGGTTTTTATTATAGACCACAAATCTTTTTAAGCCTTCACATAAGAGAATTGACATCTCTCTAAGAATAATATTGTCACTTATTAGGTTCTAAGCTCCTATAAAAGTAAAGTGGATAACATTTATACATTTAATCAAGTAGGGATACAAGAGGAAGTGAGAGGAAATTAATGTTTGTTGAGCATCTTTTATATCTAGCAAGCATCATGGGGCATGAAATATTTAATTAAATACTCCTCATTAAATTGGAGGTTAGTTTCAGTTAAACTATGGTAGAGTTACTATATTTACAAGTCATTAGCACTAGAAATATAGAAGAATTACCTTGAGATGTGGTATCAGAGAACATCTTGGTTTTAAAGTATATGCAAATAATAATGGAATCAATGACTTTTTATACTGTGATAGTTACTATTATAGATATATAACTGATAATTCATTTTAATATTAAAATAAAATAATAAAGGTAATAGAGTCCATTTTCATCAAAATCCCAACTCATAACATTATGATATGTCATGTCTGGGTCGTCTGAAGGAGATAGAAGAATTACCTATAACTCAGAATAGGAGGAGTTAGTTAAAAATAGCAACATCTTTCTTACTGACAGAGTCTGAATACACATGGCAGGCACCCAGCAACAACAGAAAAAATTGGTAGGAATGAGAATAGGGAGTCAATTTATTACAAGATCCAAAAAATGATGAAAGATTAGTTTAAAGCCTATTAAAAATTTGATGTAATCTCTAAGATAAACATTAAAGGCATAGAAAAAGTATGTCTAACCCCAAAGTAATAGCAAGAGGAAAAGTTGAAAAACAAGCAAACAAACAAATAAAACAACAAAAATCCAACAAACTAAAACAAAAATTGGATTAACTTAAAAGAAGTAAAAGCGACAACAATCAGGAAAAAATAAAACATGAAAAAATAGCAAATAAATCGTAATTTGTTAGATTTAAACAAAAAGTATCTGTAGTTTTATTACATGTAAGTGGTATAAATCCAGAATAAGGAAAAAGATTGTCAGACAACAAACTAACTATCCACTAATAAAAGAATGGATAATTAAATTGTGGTCAATTTACCCAATGATATTCTATACTGCTAATATTTACATTATTATGGATAAAGATTACCATATAATGTTGAGAGAAGCAAGACTGACGTGTGCATATCATGAGTGATTTCATTTGAATAAAGTTCAAAATCACAAAATAAATAATGTATAGTGAGAGAAATCAGAAGGGTCATTTAACTTTCATGGCATAATGACCAAGAGGAGGCATGGGGGAGCCTCTGGGAGGTGATAATATTGAAAATTTGAACTGGGTGGTTGCTATGCAGATATGTTTACTTTGAAAAAAACTCATCAGGCTGTACATTCAAGATTTGTATACTTTAGGTATACTTAACAGAAATGATTACAAAGATAGAAATTATTACAGGCCACCAAGAATGTTACTTTTGTTTTGTGTTGTGCTGTTTTGCTGTAAATAGTGACAGAGTGTGGTATTATGGAAAATGCTCTTGGTTAGGAGGCAAACATCCTATGTTCTTATGTTCATTTGGTCACTTACTAAATGTTCTTTCTTGGGTATGTCACTTAACTTTCCAAAGTTTCATGATCTCCATCTGTAAAATGAATAATACAGATACAGATCTAATGATACCTCTGTACCTGCCCTCACTGGCTGGTTGTGAGAATTAAATAAGTACATATTTGATAAAGTACTCCTGAGGCTAGAGTACTCCTTGCAAGTATATTAGTTAGAGCTCTCCAAAGAAACAGAATGAAAAGAGAACACACTTGATTGTTTTTATAGTAAAACATTGACATATTCTAAGGGAAATAGAGCTAGCCAAAAGATATTCTGCCCCAGTTGAAGGTTATGGTAAAGTCACATAGTAGATATTCTTAAAGAGAACAGAAGGGTGATTTCTTTAAATTTTATTCAGTGGAATGATAATGGCTCTTGTTTGAGGGCAGATATAGTTATGTGAAGAGGCATCAAAATTCCTTCCATTGCAAGTGATTAGGACCAAAAAAATATCTTAAAGGTATCTCAGGAACAGGAAATACTTGGTAAGTCCAAATAATTCTAAGTTGCTTCCTGTATCTGGAGATATATATTATGGTGGGAGACTAAAAAGAAATAAGGCTGGTGAACAGCTGCTCTGAAGAGTCCTACAGGTTATCTTATGGACAAAGGTAATGGGGGAGCCATGGAAGAGATTAAAGAGGCCTAAAGGCACAAATGGAAGACCAGGAGGTAAGTTAATGTACTCATCAACCTGGTCTTTTTCTCAGCCCTTACAATGATTTCTAGAGCACCCAAATTCCACCCTTTTTGACTTACATATCTTAACGTCATTTGTTTGCTGCCCTGTCATTTGGCAAAAGCTTTCTCACTGTTTGTAAATCAGCCTTTTATTTATATGTTTCAACAACAGTACTCAACAAATCATAGCCCACTTAAATACTTATTTAAATGCAAAATACAATAACTGTTCTATGTATTTCAATTTCTTGGGAATGTTTAGTTTAATTAGAAGATTATAAAATGCAACTATACTGACAGTTTGACACTCTATTGTTTTTGAAGATTATCACTAGAAGTAAGTCATGGTGATTCATTAAAATAAGCTGATCACTGTTTAAATAATCAGGTTTAAAGAGGACCATAAAAAAGATCTTTCTGCCAAGGACTTCCAGGAATCTTTGTGTTTTATATCTTGCTTCTAACAGTAAGCTATCCATTTGATTTTTAAAAATAAAACCTAGCCTGACCAGGCAGTGGCGCAGTGGATAGAGTGTCGGGCTGGGATACAGAGGATTCAGGTTAGAAACCCCGAGGTCACTGGCTTGAGCACAGGCTCACCAGCTTGAGTGTAAGGTCCCCGGCTTGAGCATGGGATCATAGACATGATTCCATGGTCTCTGGCTTGAGCCCAAGGTTGCTGGCTTGAGTAAGGGGAAAGTTGCTCTGCTGTAGCCCCCGGTCAAGGCACATATGAGAAAGCAATCAATGAACAACTAAGGGGCCCTCAACAAAGAATTGATGCTTCTCATCTCTCTCCCTTCCTGTCTGTCTGTCCCTATCAGTCCCTCTCTCTGCCTCTATCATAAAAATAAAAAGAAAAAAAATGAAACCTAAATATAGTGATTTGTTTTTGAAACTTTTCTCCACTTAATTCTGATATTGTCCTCTATCATCTACAAAATCCTTTTATTACAGTGCTAAGTGGTACATGCCTATTTCATTACTGCTGAAAGTTGAAACCGACACTCATAGAAACAACTGTGGTTCTAAGAAGCAACAGGCAGGAAATTCAGTTCCCTGAAGCAAGACTGGGGATTTACCTTGGTAGTAGTTAAAGGGGAAGAAAGAGATCTTTCAGAGGCTTCTTTTTATCGGTAGTCTTTTATTAAAACCATTGTTCAACACGACATAATTTACAAGAAGCCACATGTTTCCTCTACATGCTAATTTTTCAGTTTCCTTTTGTAGTGAATTACATTCATCTATTTGCTTCCTTTGAGGTGTAGATCCTTTCTCATCCAGACTAAGTGTCACAACATTACGGGCAAAACTGAGATACAGAATGTTTCACTGTCACCTGACAGACAGGCTGGCTTATATGACTTGGTTGCCCATAAATTATTAGTTACATATGTGGAGAGCTACAGTCTCATCCCATCCCCCTTGGCAAACTATGCTAAGTGCTCACATTGCTGTTTTCTCTTGACTAAGAACTAATGTAACCGAACGATTCTGATTTGTATAATAATTTTTAGAGATATTTATTCTATAGATACAGAAAGACAAAAATGCATATATGTGCATAGTCATGCTTACCAAATGACACTCATCAGTCCTGTATTTTCTTAACACCACATATCAAAATTTTTATTACAATCTAAAATTTTATAATAGCCCCATTTATCAAGTGATTAATACATGCTAGAAATGGGCTAAGTGCTTTCCATTCACTATCCTGTGTAATCCTCACCACAACTCTTTGAGGGTGCCTTTATACTCTTCTTTCATAAAGGAGAACACTGAGACATAATAGGGTCCAGGGCTGGGATTTCTAGAACAGATCTCTCCATCCACAAGGTCTTCATTTTTTTTCCCCCCTTTTCTGAAGTTGGAAATGGGGAGGCAGACAGACTCCCGCATGCACCCGACCGGGATCCACCCGGCAGGCCCACCAGGGGGCGATGCTCTGCCCATCTTGGGGCATTGCTCTGCCGCAATCAGAGCCATTCTAGCGCCTGAGGCAGAGGCCACAGAGCCTTCCTCAGCGCCCGGGCAAATTGCTCCAATGAAGCCTTGGCTGTGGGAGGGGAAGAGAGAGACAGAGAGGAAAGAGGGGGAGAGGTGCAGAAGCAGATGGGCGCTTCTCCTGTGTGCCCTGGCCGGGAATCGAACCTGGGACTCCCGCACACCAGGCCAAGGCTCTACCACTGAGACAACCGGCCAGGGCCAAGGTCTTCATTTTTAACTGCTTCATGATCGGTCCAGCTCTCTTCTCAAATCAAAGATAATATGTTAGTGAACAGTGCATTTCCCTGTGGGTAGGGTTCCAGGACATCCACTCCCTCTTTAGACAAAGCCTTTGATACATACTCTTCTCGTTGACTAAACTTTTTGTCTTAAATAAGCTTAAAAACCCTTAATCTAGATGACTTCTTCAGCTCTAAATCAGGTTATTTAGATATTACTAGAATATCTTTTACTATTTTTATTATTATGCAGATAAGAAAACATAGAAAATTTTAGGTAGGTTTAAAATGTTTCAATAAAACAAAAATTAAGATAATATATTTAAATAATAAAGAAGAAAAAAATTCACTGTGTGCAAGGCAGGTAGATAATAATACATGTCATTTTTTGTTTTTGTTTTTTTAGTGGGATAGACAGAGAGGGGTACAGATAGGGACAGACAGGAAGGGAGAAAGATGAGAAGCATCAATTCTTCATTGTGGCACCTTAGTTGTTCATTGATTGCTTTCTCATATGTGTCTTGACCAGGGGGTGAGGGTGTAGGGTAGGGATGAGGATGGAGAGTGGTGAAGGGGGTGGGCTCCAGTTGAGCCTGTGACCCATTGCTCAAGCCAGTGAACTTGGGACCAAGCCAGTGACCTTGGGCTTCAAGCAAGTGACTTTTGGGTCATATCTATAATTCCATACTCAAGCCAGTGACCCTGCGCTCAAGCTGGTGAGCCTGTGCTCAAGCTGGTAACCTCGGGGTTTAGAACTTGAGTCCTCTGTGTCCCAGGTTGATGCTGTATCCACTGCGCCACCACCTGGTCAGGCAATAGATGTCATCTTTTAATTATCTGTGAAGATTCTGCAAACTATGGCCCACAGGTGAAATCTGACTGCAGTCTGTTTTGGGAGATAGTTTTCTTGTAACATAGACAAACCCAATCATTTACATATTATCTATGACTGTTTTTATTCTATTGTACAAAGTACAACAAATCTTTTTCTTTGAAGGTTCTAAGCAGCATTTGAAGTCTGAAATGGTTGGCAATAGACAAATCATTCTTGAAAAAAAAGCAGCTGAAAAATTCTGAAATGTTGAAAATATTTTCAGGTGCAATATTCATAAGAGTATGAGAACTTTTTAGAGGTTGACTTCAAAACTTGTCATCTCACAAGTTTAAAATTTTGTTTTACACACACAAAAAAACTTGTCATCTCACAAGTTTTGAAATTTTGTTTCACACAAACAAAATTTTTTGAGGCTTTACTTCTAATACCAGATAGAATGCATTGAGATTTTTGAGGTAGTTTTATTTTTTAAATTATGGTATTATAAATTATGGCTTAAGGTATTATAAAATTTTGCCAAGAAAGTTTTAAAATGGAAATAAACAAGAAAGCTAATTTTCTGATCAAACAATTTCTGAGGGATTTCTGTATGGAGAAAAAGCCAGGAACACATATATGAGATACAAATTTATTTTCCCTCTTAAAGTAAGTTTGTTTGGAAAACTATATTGACATTTCTTTCAAAATGAAACAAGGACTTATCATATACTCCAGCATTCCATTTCTAGAACACTACCCAAAATAATAAACTAATGTAACTAAACAACTCTGATTTGTATAATAATTTTTTGAGGTCTCTATTCTATAGAGCCAAAAAGACAAAAATGCATATATGTGAATAGTCACACATACCAACGTGTATACCTATTTATATACAAAGGTTTATACTTAACTGTTTATGGCAGCATTGTTCATAGTGACCAAAAAGTGGAAACAACCCAAAATGTCCATCAATTGATGAAGAGGAAAACAAAATATTGTATATCCATACAATGGAATATTATTTGCCAATATAAAGGAATAAAGTATTGATAAAGCTACAACATGGATAATTTCAAAAAGGGAAAGAAGCCAGTCACAGAAGAACACACATGATTCCATTTGTACAGAATGTTACCAAAAGGCAAGTACTGTATATGGAGATATAAAGGAAATTAGTTGTTGCTTAAGATTGAAGGTTGGAATGGAAAGAAATGTAAGTTGCCATGAGGTTTATCTTTACAGGGATGCAAGTGGTCTAAAATTAGATTATGATAATGTTTGTACAGCTCCTTAAACATGCTAACATTTATTGAATTAAATACTAAAAACAGGTATATTTTGTCATGTGAATTCATCTCATTAAGGCTATTTTTAAAAATGAGTCTGTATCTTGTAAAATTCTGATTTATTTTAAATTGGATTAGGGTAAATGTTTGGGACAGCTGGACAAAATCTAAATTTATTGACATCTATTAGATTGTTTTATAAATCTAACTCTTCAGGCCCTGAATAATAAAATTACACCTCCAATAGTATCAAACATTCTTACTATAGTTATAGAACTTAACTAATTATATATTACAAGTTATAATTGGGAGGCTCAAAATGCTTTATGATTTAGAAAAGTATGGCAACCTAAATCATATAAACAAAAACAGAAATGTCACACAGCTTTACCACCTGCTACAACATTTTATTGAAGGCTTCCAAAAGAATCTAAATAATATTTAGGGTATAATCATGACTCTTACTAGCCAGACATTTCAATTATAAAAGTATTTTATAATATATATTTAAAAGGCAAACATTATTGCTTATGTCTCTGGATGGCAGTTGAAAAGGAAAATAAACACTTTTTCCAGTTCCATTGAAAGGAACATTCGTATTCCAATCTCATTTTAAATCACATTATGAAAAACATTATGTTGAAACAATTTATTAAAATAACTATTTCCTGTGGGGATTGAAGGAGAAAAGGGAGGTGGGGGGAGGTGGAAGAGTGTGGCGGGGGATAAACGGTGATGAAGGGAGACTTGACTTGGGGGGTAAACACTTAATGTAATATACAGAAGATGTATTGTAGAATTGTGCACCTGAATTCTGTATAATTTTATTAACCAATGACACCCCAATAAATTCAATAAAATTAAAAAAAAAAAACAGAATAACTATTGTAGAAGTTGCTTTTACTGCATAAAAATGACAGAAAAAATCTTTGAAAAGTAATGTCTCGGTCTTCTGTAAAATATTATTTTTTAAAAAAATAATTTTGTAAAGATTTAATTGAGAAAGAGAACTTTATTGCTCTTATCATCCTTTCTAAGGTAAAATGATTTTAACTTTCTAGAACTTATGGGTTGAGATATAGGTCAAGTAGTAACTTCAGCGTTCTATGATAGAACATTATGGCCATTTGAGAAATATATTTGATTATGTTACCTACCTAACAATAACCATGCAGTGGATAAGAGGTTAATTTTAAAATGCCCTTCAATATATACATATATTCTACTAATACATGAAGCTAGAGAAGCATTTATTTATTAACAATTTTTTTCTCTGATTGATTTAAAATCTTCTCATCTCGTTTGCTATTTTTTCTGCAGCTAAACTAGAAATTTGTCATTTTCCTCCTAAAAAAATACAGTGTTGTTCCTTCTTATAAATTGCCCTCTTGGGTTTTCTTGTCAGCCTGCTTCAAGGAAATTCTTGTGTTCAATATACTTGCTCATAGTTTGGCCCATACCAAATGGTTGTTTAATCCAAATATATGGGCAACAAACTGAGCTGATCATTCTGAAGAAAGTATGGTTGAACAGCCAAGACCACAGGGTAGTTGAAGAGAAGACCACACACATCCTGAGCTCCCCAGTCTGGAGTGAGGGGAGGACCGCTGATGACTGGATATGTAGTGTCACCAGCATCACTGGTCCTAAACCATTGCTTCTGCCTGTCACTGCCACAAAGACTGCAGGAATGCCATCCCTTCACACTCAGATTTCATCCTCAGAGTTTCATCTTGTCCTTTATGGGCAGAGGTTACCCGAAATTCACATGGAATGCCAAAAGTTCCACAAACCTTCTTGATTTTTTCACAGTGACTGAGATCCAAACTGGAGCCCAGCAATACTACTACACTGCACTGAATTTCTGGTTTCTAAAGCAACTCTAATCTTTCAGCGACTGACTCAAAATTTTTCTTGACCATCTGAAGCCCTTCAGCAGTTACTTCTTTGAGGTCATGATACGACTGTTTGTCTTTCTGTTGGCTTCCATCTACTGATGACCAGAGTCTCCGGGATTTATTATCAATGACATCAGCAGGAACAGTTTGTTTCGTGGTGACATCAACACCAAATTCAATCTTCATATCAACCAGTGTACTGTCGTGGGGCAACCAGGATTTCTCCAATATTTCAAAAATAGCCTGTGTAGCATGATTCATGATATCTACTCCAGTTTGGCCTATAACAAGACCAGCAAAGTAAAACTTCGCAGCAATGAGCTGTTCCTCAGACCACTGTGGGTCATTATTGGCATCATCCTTAAAAAAATATCTTCACATTAGGAGGGTAAAACTTGTGCCCTTCCTTGACACCAGGATTTCTTTTGAGAAAAGAACCAGTTGTTATTCTTCTACGTTCAATGGGAATCATTTCACACTTAGGTGCAATGAAAGCTGTCTCCCCACATTTTCGGGTGAAAGCAGTTTTGACACCTGCTTCCTGTAACAACTGAAAAATACAACTAGTAATTTTCTCTGAGATTGCAGCTTTTCCTTTCAGGTGATTCTTTCTGGCTGCATTTCTTCTGTACTCTGGTCCTTGGACTGCAGGAGGACTTCCCCTGGACTGTCTAACAATTCATAGACTTCTTTTGTTTTACCCTCAGAGTTTTGTTTTTTTTTTTTTTTTTTTACCAATGTTCAATACCTCAGCAGTCGCCATTATCCTGGGTGGGCTGAGGGCAGCGGCCATGATAGGAAGAGACACTGGACTCTGGTCTGAAATATTCTTATCTATAAAATAGGAAGATTACTTAGCTGGTAAAACTTGTGTTACCGTGTTACAAGCTATGCAGTTCTGCATGGATGATTGATATGTAATCAGTTTCTCAACCTCTGTGATTATGAATTTATGTCCAAAAATTAACTTAATTGAGGATTAAAACATTTCTACTCTACTGAACATTTCCAGGAAATCTCTTTGGAGTCAATGATGCTGAGATCTGTTTATATAAAGGGTTTGCTTTCTGGCTGGTGATAGATACGTGAATTCCAAACTGCCCTCTTGATGTTCCACTTATCTGTTAGACCTCACCCTTACTGGACTATCACCCCTGAGACAGAGGAATTCCAAAATGCTGAGAAGCCGCCCCAAGGAGGGGCTCCGGACACACCAGGACTTTTGATTCAACACCCACATGCTCGAAGCCCCCCAAGGAGAAGCATTCTGGACATACCAGGACTTTTGCCTCAGTATCCCCTCAGGCTCTCCCAAACACTATATAACTGGCCCCCTAGTCTGTAACCGGTGCTCTTCTCCCCCAGGAGAAGTGCCTGGCAGGGTTCCTTTCTTCCTTTCAATAAAGCCTGTGACTCTGGTCTTTCGGACTCCCATGGATTCCAACATTTGGTGCCGAAACCCAGGACAGGGTACTAACTGCCTAGACGATCCCTCTTTGCCGTCCAAACTTACAACCAGGGAAGCAATGGGCAGCAGCAGCTCATCCCAGGCTTACTCCCTGATTCTGTTTGGACGTGTAATTGTGGGTTGATTGGCCAGCAGTCTAACCCTGTCCTGAACCCCTGCTGGACCAGAAGGTAAGGAGTTTCTCCCTTCCCCTTCCCTGGTTGGCCTCTAAATTTCTCTCTAAAAATATCCCTTTCTGGTCGGACGGTTTTCTCTGATACGCCTCACGTTTTGAGGGGTTTGACTTTCAGTCTCAGTGGACTGCACGGAAGACTAGGCGCCTAGCCAAACCTCTCCACTCTCTCGGACTTCTCGTCCTCGGAGCTCCCTGACAGGTGGTGACGACCTCTATCAGGGACGACTCCCCCCACACGGAGATTCTCTCCTCTTGAGACAGTGACAAAAGGCGGGGATGCCCCCCTCTTGCTCACCTGTCTCCACTCTGGGCTCTTCAGGGTCTAAGCCTTCTGACCAGACCACCTCTAGGATGTCTCAAAAAATCCTCGCCAAATTCGGTCTCTCAGACCTTAAACCAAAGAAATTAATCTTCTTCTCTAACATGGCATGGCCTCAGTACAGACTAGACAATGACTCCCATTGGCCTGAAAACAGGACATTCGATTATAATATCCTAAGAGATCTTGATAATTTCTGCCACCGGACGGGGAGGGCATCAGAAGTTCCTTACGTGCAGGCTTTCTTCTCCCTTCTCTCCTGTCCTTAATTTCTGTACTTTCTGTTCCACACGCAGGCCGGTTTTGGCCAAAGAAACCTCACCTAAAACCTCTGCTCCTAATCTTTCCTTCTCCGCGGGCTCCCAAACTCTCTCCTTCTCCTGCCTTACCCCCGGGGCACCCCTCTCTCGGGACCCCTCTCTACTCCCTCAGCAAATCTTTTTTGCTGGAGTCTCCCTCCAGAAAGCCTCTTTCCTTCACTAAATCCTGTTTTCTCATTCATCAGTCTCTCTTTCTCCTCCCCTGCTGGCCAGGGGCCTCTCCCTTCTCCACTGTGTTCTTCGTCCTCTCCCCTCTCCAAAGAAGCAAGCTGCGGCTCTGGCTGCAGTGCCTGTCTCATCTCTGACCTCTCTTCCCTCCTTACAAACTGCAGTTCTGTCTGTCTCCTCTCTGACCCCTCCTCCTTCCTTACAAACTGTGACTGTGCCTCCTTCCTCCTTGCCCTCTCCTCTCTCCTCAGAGCTCTAAATCCTTTTGACTCCTCTGACCATGTGGCGCCACACCAATACTTTAACCTCCTTCTCTCCTCCTGCAGATTCTGACCCTCCTTCTTTCCATCCAGCTGCTCACACTGTCCATCCGTCTGCTTTCTCTCTTCCTCCCCTCTTTGCTGGCAACTCCCTGCCATCTTGAAAAACTTAAAAAACAGAATTGTATATTAAGCTATGTGAGTAAGTAATCTGTCTTGTCTCATTGTTTGTCAGAAAATATTTCTAGTGAATTGAAACAAGTAAAGTGCGCTCATTTAAATTTCTTAATTCATAATATGTGAAGTCTTTGTTTAATGTGTAACTGTGTCTGTTTCTAAGGCCTTAAACCAGTAATTACCCACCTTATAAACCAGGTTTTCTCATCCCCACGGAATCTCCCTGAAATACCCCCATCCTTCCTGTTCGAAAACCTTCAGGAGTTTTTCACCTCGTACAAGTCTTACACCTAGTCAATGAGGCAGTAATTCCCCTCCATCCAGTAGTCCCTAATCTCTACAAGTTACTGTCACACATTCCCTCAAATACCACTCACTTCATGGCCCTAGACCTCAAGAATACCTTCTTTACCATTCCTCACCCTGACTCTTACTTTCTGTTTGCCTTTACCCAGACACTAATGCAGCCCAGCAATTTACCTGGATTGTCTTACCCCAGGGAAATCAGAAACAGCCCACACCTGTTTCGGCAGGCACTAGCTCAGGATTTAGCAGCATGCAATCTCAAAACTAGTACTCTCTTACAATATGTAGATAACCTACTCCTCTGCAGCCCCTCCCTGCCTGCCTCAAGGAGACTCACCACCACCCTTCTTAACTTCCTCGCTATGAAGTGTTATCCTGTCTTCTCTGCTAAGGCTCAACTTTATTCTCAGTCCCTAGACTATCTAGGCATTATTTTAATCCCCACCACCTGAAGTCTCACCCTAGATCAAACTCAGACCCTCCACAGTCTCCAACCACCTACCACCACAGATCAAATCTTTTCTTTCCTCAGTCTAATTGGTTTCTTTAAACACTGAATTCCCAATTTTGCTCTCTTAGTCAAGCCCCTCAGTGAGATCTTCTGAGCATGGCTTTTAAGGTCCATAATGACCAAGGAAGTAACAGAAAAGGCAAATAAGGCCCAAAAGAAGTCAGGAAATACCAACTTTTGGCTCCAGCGCCCTAAGGGGTTTCACAGCATTCTATCAAGGCCCTGCTCCAGAGTGGAAAGAAAGGTCACTGAACTGAAGCCTGCTAGGCTTCCTGGCCCCACCGGTTGACACACCTGTGCTGTGGAAAGAGGGACATGAGAAGGTAAGCTGCCCCCTTTCTCCATGGAGGGAGGGTTCAGTCACTTCTAGCCCTGCTCCAGCTACCTGTGACCTGACCTTGCCCAGCGTGCTGGGAATTGCCACTGAAGGCCCAAGGACATCATTCACGAGCCTAAGGTATTTCTTCCAAGTAGCAGATAAACTGATCTCCTTTCTTGTAAACACAAGGGCCATCTACTATGCCTTGCCTGAATATTTAAGTTTTATTTATCCCTCAAAGATCTCTACTGTGAGTATTGACAGTCTGATTTTATTGCTTTATTTAATGTTTAGTATCTCCTTTGTTCCTCTTATCTCAATGCCCCATGCCTATTATAGGCTGGGACCTGCTGCTAATTCCAGCTAGAAGCAGTGGTCACTAGGACTTAAACTCTAACTGCAAAGTGTAGAAATGTAACACTCTTTCCCTAAGTACTTGCAGGTTTTATAGGTCACTCAGCAAACTGTTCAAACACTGTCCAAGAGGCACTTCCAGCATTACATCACCCAAGGACTGACTTTCACATGGACAGGTCCACACACCATGATCCTGACAACTCCCACTGCTGCTAAAATAGAAAAACGGAATGCCTTACTCCAATCACAAACCTGAAGCTGGTTGGTCTATGTATGGCAAATATATGAAAAAACTAAGGACTCTTTTAGTCAGGCTTTGGGAAAAGGGAAACTAGGATAAAAAGAAAGTCAACTTGATTGTCACTAGAGGTTAAAATTTTTTAAATACCAAGAAAAAAGAATTTGTACAGTCAGAAACCTGGTTTTCAAAGAATGTTTAATCAGTCACCCTAGCTAACAATCCTCTACCCTCCCCACTTATTAGGACGACTCTTTCCTCCACCCTGACCATTTGGAGCTCAGAAACAGAGAAACAAAACTGACCCCTTGTCCTTCAATTCTCTATTCACCTCTCAGCCTGCCTCACCAAATCAGGAACTTTCTACTCGTGTGGGACCAACACCTATCTGCGCCTCCATACTAATTAGACAAAAACCTATACCCTAATCTATCTCACCCTAAATATCAACCTAATCCCACCCCATGAGCCTCTTCCAGTTCCTAATACACTATCCATCAATGTAAGGACCAAACAAGCTATACAGGTAATTTCTCTTCTTATTGCTTTAGAAATCTCTACAAAAGTAGATCTAGGGACAAGGGGACTAGCCACACTGCCCTGTCTTATTCCTATTTACTCTCTCTCTCTCTCTCTCTCTCTCTCTCTCCCTGAAGCCCAGCGGATTTGTATACATGGAATCAGTGGTTTTGTGCAACCTGGGCATCTTACTATTGCCTTTCATTAGTTCACTCACTCTCCTATTTACTTTTCTAACTTTTAAACCCTGCCTCTTACATTTGTTTACTAGTTTCTTACAGAACTGCATGCAGACCTTCGCCAATCAGACCACTGGAAAAATCTACCTAACCCTACACATCAACCCTGAAACCTGCCCTCATGAAACAGAAAAATCTGAAACCCTGTATCAGCAAACCTTCTAAATTCTATCTTTCAACCTTGCTAATCTCCAAATACCTGCCTCTTTCTTTATTAAGTTTCTACAGGCCGGGATGAGAGAAATCTCTAGGATTACCTAAAATCAAATGCTCCTACACTCCTATTCCCCAGTACCCCAAGGAGAACTTCATGAGGGAAATATCAAATAGGTAGGGATGACAGCAGGAAGAAGCCGCCCCTCAGCCCAAGAAGTTCCCTCCTGAATGTTCTCCAAATCCTCTTCCTCTTTACCACACATATTCAATCCTTCTAAAAATCTTACACCAACAGGTTTCTTGTATTTTAAAATCTCCACATGTCCTCCCACTTGAAGGGAACCAGTCCATCACGTCTCATGAGACTCATCCAGGAGACCATGTATCACCATGTCACTCTGTTCACTTGGCACTAGCAGCAAGCAACTAACAATTATTACCTCGCAAAATTTTTTTACTTCCTCACTCAGGTTTTCAGAGACATCACCTGGTTCAGACCTTACAGCATGGAAATTGATGACCTCCTTAACTGGATGAGGGACTTGGCTTGGCAAGATTCCCTTCTTGAGTTCTCTCCAGAAGAAGAAATAATTTTCCAATTGTTTCTCCTCTTTCTCCTCATCACCGCTCACCATATATTATAAAATTAATAACTGCCTTTCTTTTATATGTAACCACAGAGTCGAGAAATGATAGATACATGAATTCCAAACTGCCCTCTTGATGTTCCGCTTATCTGTTAGACCTCACCCTTACTGGACTTACGCCCCTGAGACAGAGGAATTCCAAAAAGCTGAGAAGCCGCCCCAAGGAGGGGCTCCGGACACACCAGGACTTTTGATTCAACACCCACATGCTCGAAGCCCCCCAAGGAGAAGCATTCTGGACATACCAGGACTTTTGCCTCAGTATCCCCTCAGGCTCTCCCAAACACTATATAACTGGCCCCTAGTCTGTAACCGGTGCTCTTCTCCCCCAGGAGAAGTGCCCGGCAGGGTTCTTTTCTTCCTTTCAATAAAGCCTGTGACTCTGGTCTTTTGGACTCCCATGGATTCCAACAGCTGGTGGGTGAAAGATTCATTAAAAACATTTATTTTTCATATTGTGGCAAAATATACATAACATGAATTTACCACCTTAAGCATTTAAAAATGTATAGTTCAGTAGCAAAAGTATATTCACATTGTGAAAGCATCCCTACCATCCATCTTTAGAACTTTCTCATCTTTCTGACCTGAAACTCTGTGCCCATTAAACAATAACATGCCGTTGTCCCCTCCCCCCAGCCTTTGCAACCACCATTTTCTTTTCTGTGTCTTTAATCTTGACTGCTCTAGGTACTTAATTTAAGTGGAATCATACAATATTTGAATCTTTGTGACAGACTTATTTCACTGAGCATAATGTCTTCAAAGTTTATCCATGTTTGTAGCTTGTATCAGAATTTCCTTCCCTTTTACAGATGAATAATATTCCATGGTATCAAATGTCTGTATATATTACAACCAGGGGGTGACAAGCTGTCATTGGAAATATTGCAAAAAACAGTTTTATTGTTTTTTGTCAGGTATCATTTAACATTTTTTCATTACTCTTATAGCACAGTCTATTTTTGTGTATCTCTTTTATTATTCTTATTTAAGTACTAAATGCATGAAATAATAAACTACCTTTCAGTGTATCCTTTTTATATACTTAAAATGGTCATTAGGGCAGAGAGCCAGTGGTTACATCACTTGAATCTCAGCACTGGTCATGCCACAATAAACATGATCAAATTCACGCTAATGGGTGTTCTTAAAATTTTTTCTTTAACATAGCAAGTCTCTGTCTAGTTGACTCCTCTTCAACAAAAAGGAATATGCTGTTCTTGAGAGTGAGATTGTTTCATTTAATGTCTCTGTCTGGGCGGAACGGCTTCCTGAATATAAACTCAGGGCCAGAACCAAGGCATTAATTTGTGAAGCTCAAGTGTTGAGCTCTACAGCATCCTCCTTCCCGATACTATTTCTATGAATCTCCCCCTAAAGATGTGCCAGGAGACAGCAAGACTCTCATTTAGTAAAAACTACACAGGCCAAGGAACTCATATGTTTATACAAACATGGGTTTTCCTAAGGGCACTCTGAATTACACTGCATACTGTAATAGGATAATGCTGAAAAAAGACACCTTTTTTATTTATTTATTTTTATTATTATTTTTTTCTGAAGCTAGAAACGGGGAGAGACAGTCAGACAGACTCCGCATGCGCCCAACCGGGATCCACCCGGCACGCCCACCAGGGGGTGATGCTCTGCCCACCAGGGGGCGATGCTCTGCCCCTCTGGGGCGTCGCTCTGCCGCGACCAGAGCCACTCTAGCGCCTGAGGCAGAGGTCACAGAGCCATCCCCAGCGCCCGGGCCATCTTTGCTCCAATGGAGCCTCGGCTGCAGGAGGGGAAGAGAGAGACAGAGAGGAAGGAGAGAGGGAGGGGTGGAGAAGCAGATGGGCGCTTCTCCTGTGTGCCCTGGCTGGGAATCGAACTTGAGACTTCTGCACGCCAGGCCGACGCTGTACCACTGAGCCAGCCGGCCAGGGCCTGAGACACCTTTTTTAAAAAACAATATATAAAATGTATAATTATGTGGCATTGCACCTTTGTTTTATTAACAGCAAACTATTATGTCATTTGTGTTAGCTACTCTGTGTCAGACACTGATCTAAATGCTCTTTTCCAGATCCGTCCTCCTCCTACCACACCCCCACATGCATATACCTTTGTTTCTTAAACTCTATGGGGTAGACTTAATTGCTGTCACTCCCATTGTACAGAAAAATAAGGTTAGGAGGAGAAATATAGCATCCAAGGTTACACAGCCAGCAAAGAAGTAGCAGGTCTCGAATTAGAACCCACGTGTCCTGACCCCAGGGTTCATATACTTAATCACTGTCTCTTTCTGCCCCCTGAATTTGGGAGTTTCTCTAATAAAGTTTATCATCATTTTGGGCATGAAACTGAAATGAATGAAATTATTTTTTTTCCCAAGGAAATCATTTAAAATTTTCTCTCGGTAGGCTTTTCTTTTCATTAAGCTACATTGTACTTATTAGCTTTTTTCATCTTCCCTCAACATTCTTTATTATTTCTCTCTTGGTTATATTCACTGAATTTTACAAGTATCATCAATATTTATGATTAGGATACCATGCATCTATTGTTTTTCTTTTCTTCAAAAATAAAGTTAAAAATGTTTGAATTATATATCAATTTTTTGATACACTTGACCTGATATGTTAAAATGTCATTTTATACCTTTTTATTTCTCACCCTGTCTTATTACATAATTTTTATTCAGTATATTCTTGCAGACCCAAAGCCAGTTTACATAAATTTTCTACAAAGATTTGAAAAACAATTTAAGTTGCTGGGGTTGTTTTTTTTTTCATCTTAACTCATTTATATGGAGGCAAATTGGGTCTTTGTCTATTGTAAACTCATAAACTGGCATTCATCAATCAAAAATGGAAGGGAAAATGAGACCTGCTAGAATTTAAATTGTATGCTCAGGGTTTGTTGGAAGTTAGTTAAGTGACATTACGCTCCAAGAAAGTATAGAAGTTGATTGCATTTTTACAGATATTGCTGGATAATAAATTCACAAAAAGCCTGTTATAATTTTTTCCTGATTATAGATATTTCTTTACTCCTGGTGATTTCACAAATAGATTGAGAAAAATTAATGTTTATTTTCCTTTCCCAGTTTTATTAGGCTTTATAAACTGAAACAATAGATACACACTAAAAATCTCGTAATTTCATTCTGCTCACATTAAATTGTTCTTCCACAAAGATCTTAAGATAAAAATAATCTGCCTACCCCCGCCCCCAAAGTTATACTTCACTTTTCTTCTGGACGGTTGGGAGCCTTCTCTTCGTGTAAAAGGAGGCTCCACACAGTGTTTTGCACCACAAACAAAATTTTTTCCAAGATAGGTTAGTGCTTCTATGTTTAGAAACAGGTTTTGAAATTTTAAATGCCAATTTCTCTTTCAAATAAAAACTTATAAATGATTTTTAAGCTTATTTATGTATCTAGGCACCTCCTGTCTTTAGCACCGTGCCCAATGCAAGCCTCAATCCAAACCTACAGGTGGAACTGGGTCCTGAACCCTGGTGCCCACCAGGAGCCCAGGACCAGCTAGCTCTGTTGACCAGCGTCTTCTTTCTCCTCAGTGCAGGCTCTGAAAACAAGTCCCAAGAGGTGAATGAGGAGACTATAGAACTGACCCTGCCAAAGAAAAACTAGGAGGGCGAGGTTGTATTTAACGACAAAAAATAAAAAAATTCAGACTTCATTTTTAAAAAGGAGGGGGCTCCCTTTGCAGAGGCCACCAGACATCTGAAGACAACTTCAGATTGGAGAATCCCCAAGGCAACCCTGGGGGTCATGTGACCATATGCTCAAGGATCCTGAGGCACTGGGTCACCACTGAACAATTGGAAGAGCTGTGGGAATCATTAATCAGCAAATACACCATGTCTGACCCACGTGTTTGGAGAATGTCTAGATGTCCTCTCTTTCGTTTCTGGAAACCTGTCATAGAGGTAGAAGAAGAGAATGACTACTTGCTCTTCCCATCCTTGATCTCTGAGGCGGCCAGAGTAACTTCTGAGAAGCATGTGCACCTTTGGGGAGCAAGCAAGCAATCCCAATTATCAGATTAAAAATTAATCTGCAGGTATGATGGGTTATACTGCCTCTTTTAACAGAACCTTGTGAGATTTCTTTTATTGGAGGTCCGTTTGAACATTCTAGAATTACTACATTTTTCCTAAAGCATCTGCTCAAACAGGGAGATGCGGGGTGCCAACTTTTATCTGGGAGCTTGCGACTTCTGCTGGCATCCACGGTTCCGCAGCCAGAACGGGTGGCCTCGCCGCAGTCTCCTGGAACAAACTGGGCGTGGCTTCTTGGCAGCCAGATGGGGGGCTTAGAGGGAGGAGGCGCCAGATCGGGGCCCCTGTCCCTGTAAAGGGTTGGCTACTGCGCCCCACAGCCGGGCCAAGCAGCGACCCTAACGGCCGCGCAGGAACAGGAAAGTCCTGTAATTGGAGGACTTAGGGGCTGCGGTGGCCCCATCCTCCCTGCACCTAAGGCTGGGGCGATCTGCGACACCTTCGTCCCTACCGGTGACGGTGACGGCAGCGATGCCTGGCGAAATGTGGGCGCTGGCACTGGCACTGACGCTCCTGGCCCCGGGGAATGGTCAGCCAGGTAGGGCGCTGGCGGATGGGAGTACAGGGGCGCCCCCTGGACCTCTAGGAGAAGGGGGCTTTCCTGGTGACGTGGGAGCGTCCCTGTGCGTGTTCGCGGCCACATCTGCCCTCTGTCTCTCACTGACTTCCGCTCTGTCCAGCTGCTGTCTTTGGCCACTTCACAGCCACTGTGTTTCTGTTTTCCTCAGTATGCAGGTGGCAGTTGCCTCCAGTTTCCCTGCTTTAAGACCCTCAGCCCTGTTTCTGTTCCTTTGTGTCCGGATATCCTGCTCCTTTAGCTCCCTTTCATTTAACGCCAGAACCTTCCCGGGTCTGTCAGATATCCTAGATGCAGTCAGGTGCGAATTATCCGAAAAGAGTTCAATTCCAAACTGCACGATTTCTTCCCTAGCTCCGCCCCACAGCCGTTAATAATGAATGAGCATTTTATTCCTTCAATATCAAAAGGTTAATGTTTTGCGATGATAATTTTGTGTAGCTGTTGGAATCGGTTTTGCTAACTGCAAAAGAGATCTCTACGGAGAGAATAGCGCCCCCCTCCCACTGCTTTACCCACACAAAGGAAGGTTTAAAATACAATGAGGTTAAAACAAAATATACTTTCTACTGAAGACAGAAGGCTGAAGACGGAAGACTATTTCCCCCCGTGGAGCTGAGACGGCGAAACCTTGTCGCAGCTGCGGAGCGGAGCCCCACCCCCCCAGGCCCCTCCCCCCCAGAGCGGAACCGAGTGGGTCTGGGCCAAGCGGACCCTCGCGGAGCTGCCTGGCTGAACCCCGGCCTGGCCCCGCGGTCGCCGGGCCTCCCGGGAAACCTCCCAGTCCTGGGGTTTCCCCAGCAGCCGCTCTGCAGCTCCTCCAGCTGCTCTCCAGCTGCGCTGTTTTCACCACTCTGCTGTTATGTTGAGCAGTTCACTCTAAACCTTCCTTCTTCACCGCACCCAAATTGGGGGTTACTGTTGACGTTTAAATTGGCGCCAGTGACCTTTGGTTGACACTCCACGGTACCTAAGGTGGGACCCTGAAACCAGGACCAATCTCCTGACACCTTCCTGAGACCAACCCAGCTGGCACCCGAACAATCCCTGTGCTCGAGCGCCTTCCCGGAGGCACCCGGGTCTCAGCGATGTGAATTGTGACTAAGTGAATTAACTTGGCTTCCTTAAACAACTAAGAACACCTCCCTTTCTCTCTGGTTTTTTCTTGTGCTTCAAAACTTCCCCTCTACCCTATTTCTTTTCTTGTGCTTAATAATAAAATCAAACTTCAATAATTCATCGTTAAAAAAATCTTTAAAATCTTTATATTTTTTCTTGCACTAAAGAATACCGGGAAGGTCTGTGTAGGACAATGTCTTACAAAAATCAGATGGGCATTAAAAGATTGGTTTAGTTGGTTGTTTTCTACGACCTGGGAGAGGTAGGACTTGGGGGACAGGTGGCTATGCAGAGAAAGTAGGTCATGGGGGGTGTGTGTCAATAATGACATTCAAATCTGAAGGACCACTCCCAACAGGAATCTTTTAGAGCCTGGAACTTCCAAGGGTAGAAGTAAACAAATCCTAACTCAAAATCCATCAGTAATATTGCTTGCGGATTTCACAGGGTAATCAGTTCATAAAGTATATAAATGTCTAATTGCTATGTTGTACACCTGAAGCGAATATATAATATGTCATCTGTATCCAACAAATAAACTTTAAAAATATTTCTTATCCCAAATTAAATGGAAATAAAGTTCTTGAAGCTTAAGTGTATCAAAAAGGCATTCTAAAAAGTTTTTTGATTGGTTTATTGTATTTATAAAAAGTTCAAGTTAAGTAATTTTTGACTATTAAGAGACCTGACATTTCAGATAATCTGTATGTGTAATTCTAGGTTGATTTGATTTACTTTTGTTTTGGGAATCAATTTTAATTGAGGACTGAACTATTTTAATGAAGAATACACCTCCATAAAAACACTTATCTTTCCATCCCAGCTCTGGAGTGCTCTCCTGGGGGACACCAGTTGCTCCAGAGCCCTCATAGAAGTATCCATTTTGACTCACTGCACCTCCAGCAGTCAGCTGCACAAGACCTCATATGTGACCATTCCCTTGCTGCCGGGTGGTATAGATTTCTCCTCTTTGACAGACCTGCTGAGATGCCAACCAAATGTGTCGAGGTATTTCAACTCACTTCTTCTTACCTATTTTTTTTCCATAGGAAGCTTGAATCTTATTATAACCAATTTATTTCTCATGCTGAATTATTATTTTAATTTGCATCCAGATTGAACTAATCTGGAATATCCCCATGCTTCTTTTTATATTATGTAATAATGATAGTAATAGTTTATACTATAGTCAACCAGTCCACCAAGTGCTTTTACCTAGAGCATCTTATATAATTTTTAAAGCAACTCTAGAATGAAGCCTATTATTGTTATTTCTAGCATCCAGTGCAAGACAAATATTCTTAGACGTAACACCCCTGGAGTCACCCAGCTAGCAGATCAATCAGTCAAATTCTGGTTACAGGTTGTCATTCTCCAGAGCTCCTGTACTTAACCCCAGATAACCTGAACACCTGATTCTGTCCTTGTCAGGCTTGAGCATAGGCCCACTTTCCTTACTGGTACCCACGTTTTGTGAATTATGCAGAGACAGGAATTATTTTCCTCTTTAAGCATGCAACTAATGAGAAGAACTCAGAAAATATATCTAAATTTTAAGTTGTCTGACCAGGCGGTGGCGCAGTGGATAGAGCGTCAGACTGGGACGTGGAAGGACCAGGTTCAAGACCCCAAGGTCACCAGCTTGAGCGCGGGCTCATTTGGTTTGAGCAAAGCTCACCAGCTTGGACCCAAGGTCGCTGGCTCGAGCAAGGGGTTACTCAGTCTGCTGTAGCCCGTGGTCAAGGCACATATGAGAAAGCAATCGATGAACAACTAAGGTGTTGCAATGAAAAACTGATGATTGATGCTTCTAATCTCTCTGTTCCTGTCTGTCTGTCCCTATCTATCCCTCTCTCTGTCTCTCTCTCTCTGTAAAAAAAAAAAAAAAAAATTAAGTTGTGACATTGTAGCTGCCTTGTTTTCTCCTTTTTGTTTCTTTGCTTATCATTTTTGTGACACTTTGCCTAAACTGAAAAAGTAAAATTTGAGGAAATTCACTACATCCTTAAATATTTGTGTTGTTTTGGTTCTATATTTTAGTTCCGCGGGTAAATTAGCTATAATCAGTTCTAGATCCTCACACAAATGTGGAGGTGAACTGTCTCCTTTCCTGGAGCTCACTGTGCCTGATGAGGAAGTGTTCCCTGTTTCCATTCTTTCATGCCCCCTTGAACCAAACCTTTGGGCCATTCAGCTGGAGAATTGGTAGTATTCTCTTTTTGTCTACAGAATAATACAAGTCTGTGTAAATAGTTCACGTGCATTACTGAAAACTTAGAAAATAAAGAACACATAATAGAATAATATTCATTCATAATACACCCCTGAATTCTTCACACCATTAACATTTTGCTATAGTTCCCTATTATTTATATTGTTTTGTATGATTCATGCTATGTATTCAGTTGCATAACATGTTTTTTTTCAGTTACAGCTATAGCATTAACATTTTCTTCTTATATTAGAAATTCTTTGTATTAGTTTGAAAATAACCTGTCATACATACAACATATTTATTTAAACCAGGGGTCCCCAAACTACCAGGCCGCATGTGGCCCCCTGAGCCATTTACCCGGCCCCCACCGCACTTCCAGAAGGGGCACCTCTTTCATTGGTGGTCAACATCCACATCCTGTGCTCCTGGAGTATACTGTATGTGGCGGCGTGGCTCACGTACAGTACTACTTCCGTTTTGTTTTTTTACTTTAAAATAAGATATGTGCAGTGTACATAGGGATTTGTTCATAGTTTTTTTATAGTCCAGCCCTCCAACGGTCTGAGGACAGTGAACTGGCCCCCTGTGTAAAATGTTTGGGGACCCCTGATTTAGACCATTATATATATATACTTTTAGGCTTTCTGCAATTAGCAAATGTGCATATAAATCACTGTTCTATTTTAGTATTTTTGAGGTTTTAAATATGTATAGTTACTTTGTTTTTCAATAATATAATGCTAATTTTAAATTCTAGTAGCAATAGATAAAAATATCTTTTCTGGTACTGAATATTCTCATGTATTCATTAGACATCTGTATTTATTTTTTAAATTATGTTTGTGTATTTTGCCAATTTGTGATCTTAGAATTTTTAAATGGGTATTACATGGTTAAAATAAAATAAGAAATATAATAATATATAAACAATATAATATATACTAAATATAATGCTATTTACAAGTAATTTCCTCCTCATTTAATTCTAATTTTTCTTATATTTTTAAAATAATTATTTAATCTATCAATCTTTTCATTTATGATTTTTCCTTTGCTTTTTTTTTTTTTTTTTTTTTTTTTTTTTTCATTTTTCTGAAGCTGGAAACAGGGAGAGACAGTCAGACAGACTCCCGCATGCGCCCGACCGGGATCCACCCGGCACGCCCACCAGGGGCGACGCTCTGCCCACCAGGGGGCGTTGCTCTGCCCATCCTGGGCGTCGCCATATTGCGACCAGAGCCACTATAGCGCCTGGGGCAGAGGCCACAGAGCCATCCCCAGCGCCCGGGCCATCTTTGCTCCAATGGAGCCTTGGCTGCGGGAGGGGAAGAGAGAGACAGAGAGGGAAAGCGCGGCGGAGGGGTGGAGAAGCAAATGGGCGCTTCTCCTGTGTGCCCTGGCCGGATCGAACCCGGGTCCTCTGCACGCTAGGCCGACGCTCTACCGCTGAGCCAACCGGCCAGGGCTTCCTTTGCTTTTAAGCTTGGAAAGAGTAACATGCAAAATTACAATCTGGCTAACGATTATTGACCTATTGCTACGTAGAAGTAGTTTTATATACATTATTTATTCATCACAGCACTGTGAGGCGGGTACTACAATTCACCTAATACGACTACAATTCACCTAATACGACAACAATGCACCTAAGTGCCCAAGTTGACACATTTAGTAAATGTCCCAGCACTTCTCAAATCAGTCTGCTATTTTCCGTGGGTTAATTTTCTATTTAATTCTATTTTCTGTCTGAAATTGATTTAGATAATTGGTAACAAATGAGGCTTTACCTTCATTTTTTCCAAATTGCCAACCACTTGTTTTCACCAGATTTTGAACCATTTTTTTCCTTTCCCCTGCTATTTTGAGGCCTCCTGAACTGAACTTTAATTTTTTACATATACTGTTCACGGCAATTTTTCAAGAAATCGCCAAGATCAGTTTATCTTTGTGCTACATGTTAAGATGACTTCAGACAGATTGATTTTGTCTTAGAATGTTCAGCTATTTTACTAAGTTATCTGACACTGAATTTCTCTTGTTCATAATACAAATGTTCCCTGGCCGGTTGGCTCAGCGGTAGAGCGTCAGCCTGGCGTGCGGGGGACCCGGGTTCGATTCCCAGCCAGGGCACATAGGAGAAGAACCCATTTGCTTCTCCACCCCCACCCCCTTCTTCCTCTCTGTCTCTCTCTTCCCCTCCCGCAGCCAAGGCTCCATTGGAGCAAAGATGGCCCGGGCGCTGGGGATGGCTCCTTGGCCTCTGCCCCAGGCGCTAGAGTAGCTCTGGTCTCGGCAGAGCGATGCCCCGGAGGGGCAGAGCATCGCCCCCTGGTGGGCAGAGCGTCGCCCCTGGTGGGCGTGCCGGGTGGATCCCGGTCGGGCGCATGCGGGGGGAGTCTGTCTGACTGTCTCTCCCCGTTTCCAGGTTCAGAAAAATACAAAAACAAAAAACAAAAAAACATAATACAAATGTAACAGATGAAATAAAGGTATTTAAATCTACTAAATCATATTAATTTTGAGGAATCTCCCTTTAAGTGTACTATTCCATAAAATTACTTTTTCTTTTACAATATAGGTTTAACTTAATAGATTATTATAAAGGTTTTTTAAAACACAATGCAAAATGGCTTTATCTACCATGTATGAAAATAAACTGGATTTTCAACTTTTGGTTTTTTCTAACGCAAAAAGATGAACCACTGTGGAACGCAGGCTCCCATCTGGCTGTCTCTGGGAGACTCAGAAACACTGCCACCACCTGGAGAGATGAAGCAACTGACAGCTTGTGCCACATGGCAGTTTTTGCTTAGCACTACAAAAGACTGCTGTCTTTTTCAAATCCCAGTCTCTGTAAGAAACTGTGGACAATTTTTTGTGTACTTACTGCAGCCCACTCAGGGATGTATGGGATATTGTGCGGAAGGTAAGAAAACATGGGTAATACATATGAACTGCTAATCATGGAACTGTATGTTGGTGTGTCTGTGCCATTCTCTGGATACTTTGTATGGAGCTAATGCAAAGCTCAAGAGATTCAGTTTACTATTACTGCTTCAGTGAAGCTAGCTTTCTAGTTTATATTGGCCAGATTTGTTTAGAATTCTTTGCCAAGATCTTAAAATCTTCAAAAATACTTGTTGTGAAAGTATCAAATGTTAACGTCACTAGTGATAATATATGTTGATGTCATTTATCTACAGATGACATTCAATAACAAGGTCATTTCTCTTTTATAGCATACTCTTCCCCAAAAGCCATAACCCCAGTGCAATCGTGAGCAAATTTATATGTACCAGACGAGAAATGCTGAAAGATACTATTACACGCTAGTGTAATTCAACTAGGCAAACACTTGCAAATAATAACTATGTGAATAAAACCTATGAATACTTTCATCCTGAGGTTGTTAGATTTTCCAAACTAAAAAACCCCAAAGAACACAAGTACAGCAAAAGAGTGGCAAAGACTATAATACAATTACAAATTCCAATTAGTGGTATGGAAGAAAAGATTAAAACTTGCTGTAGATGAGAATACTGGAGGTGAGGAGAGGATGAAATTTATAATGAGGTGTCACCAGAGAAAGCTGCTTCTGAGAACAAGGTTTTCACACCGAGAGTTTGAGGGTAAGCTGTCCTTGGTCAGATAGAGTGAGGGGAAGGACATCTCAAAGAGCAACAATACAGGAAAAACTGAAAGTCCTTAAGGGGTAACAATGTGGCGTTCTCACCGTGAGAGCAGACAGAGATGGTGCATCTGTCTCAAAGAGTGAAGGAACGCATAACAGAAGGGCAGCAGGACCTGACATTTAGGGAATTCTGCATTTTGTTTTTTGTGCCCTGAGAAATCTTTGGAGAATTATCTTGAGAGGGTGAAGCAGTAAATCTTCACATTTCTTACACAGCTCCTGGCTAGCTAAACTTTCTCTGAAAGCAATATGCTCAATACGAAAGTTTAGCTCCTGCTCAGTTAATAAATTGTCACTAAAAAGGAGAAAAGCCAGAGAGATCAGCTTCACAGGGTGGCCAAGATGAGAGGTTTTGAAAAATGTACACCTTTGGTATTTCTCAGTACTCTTGCATTTAAAAAATAGTTATTTTTTTGTAAAATTTCATATAATATTACAAAATAGATGTGGAAAGTTCTATAGGTGTTACAATGCAAAAAATAATTACTTACGTTAGTTTAAGAACCACTGAAAACTATTAAAAATGAAAACAAAACTTTCATACTAGAAAATACTATAAAATACAAATAATAACTCTAACAGAAATGTTATTTACATTGAATTTAAAAATTCAATATTTAAATTTGCATCCTTAAGACATGCTTTTAAAAATAAAAAAATATTTTCTGTTTTGTAATGTCATTATCATCCACTGAATTTTTCAAGTTTGAAGATTCAAATTATTTCTCTATCTTACCGTATTCAAGTCCTCTTACTGGTTTTAGGGAGAGGGGACTTCTGGGAAAAAATTTTATTTCTACTTTTTTTTCCTTAACACAGAGAGAGAGATAGTCAGAGAGAGGGACGGATAGGGACAGACAGACAGGAACAGAGTGGTGAGAAGCATTAATTCTTTGTTGCGGCACCTTAGTTGTTCATTGATTGCTTTCTCATATGTGCCTTGACCGAAGGGCCACAGCTGAGCCAGTGACCCCTTTCTTGACTCAGCAACCTTGGCTCAAGCTGGTAAACTTTGCTCAAACCAGATGACCCTGCATTCAAGCTGGCGACCTCAGGGTTTCGAACCTGGGTCCTCTGAGTCCCAGCCTGATGCTCTATCCACTGTGCTACCACCTGGTCAGGCTTATTCACCTTCTTAATGTATAACTCATTAATCAGACACATACATAAATTATCTTCTCTGATTTGCCAATAAAAGCTTACCTTAAAATACCACTGAGAACTTGAGTTAGACTGCTCGTGGCAAACTAAAGTGACAATCACTTAGTCCAGTTAAGAGTTTCCTTTTCTGGCTTACCATAAATCTGGAGCAGATAGTCGCTGCTGATCATGATGGGGCCTTTTTAAAGTGTCAGGCCCAGGACTCGATGAGTTTCTTGGCTTTTCTTTCAGGGTAACAGGATGAGGGTCCAGTATTAGTTTTTTTTATCTACATTTTAGACAAGATAAAAGGGAAAGTCCAAAGGGTCAAAGAGGTCTTGTGCTAACTGAAACTTCCTTCCTTTTAAGTGAAGTGGAGTTTTTGTTGCTTTGTTTTGCTTTATTTTTTAGTGGGATAGATCTTAAAGAAATTTAGCTTCTAGGAGTATCTAACAGTAGATAAGTTATATGAAAATGATGAACAGTAGATAAGTTATTTGGAAAAAGCCTTATCACAAGGACTTTAGAAGAATGTTCTGGTTTATCTTTAATTTCAAAGGCAGTTTATAAAATGTAGTTTTTTTACTTTGGCATATTGTTGCCCTCAACCAATAGCACCTTGGTGGATACTGGATAGACAACAATCAGTCATATTTATTCTAAAATCACCAAAGCAGCAGAAATTAAGGAAAAAAAATCACTTAAAATATTCTCTCATGACTTGTTTTTAGAATTCCTACATCATTTTCATATAACTTATCTACTGTTAGATACTCCTAGAAGCTAAACTTCTTTAAGATCTATCCCACTAAAAAATAAAGCAAAACAAAAGCAATAAAAACTCCACCATCCCACCAAGCCATTTAAGAAGGAAACAGCCATAAGAGACATGGACAGGAGTGTGGTGGTTACTGGGGCAGGGGGAGGGAAAGAGGGAGAGGGGGAAGGTAGGGGGAGGGGGAGGGGGAGGGGCATAAAGAAAACTAGATAGAAGGTGACGGAGGACAATCTGACTTTGGGTGATGGGTATGCAACATAATTGAATGACAAGATAACCTGGACATGTTTTCTTTGAATATATGTACCCTGATTTATTGATGTCATCCCATTAAAATTAATAAAAATTTTTTTTAAAAAAAGAAGGAAACAGCCATGTGAACACAATAAATTACAGAAGGAGGTAATACCTATTTCACACCATTGCTTTTCAGAAAAATAAAGAAAAGTGATTACTTCTAAACTTCCGTCAGGCTAGCGTCATTCTGAAACTAAAACCAGATATAGATATTACAAGAAAAGAAAAGTATGAAACAAGATCCCTCAAGAATTTAAATGCAAATTACTTAATTATCTAGTTAGAAAATTTAGTGGAATCTACAAAATAGCTACGGGAGTTATTATGTGAGTTTAGTAAAGAAAAAGGTCAATGTACAAAATCATTTATATTTGTTTATACTAGCAACGAACAATCAGAATTTCATCTAAAATACCAATAATAGCACCAAATATATGAAATACTTATCAATAAATATCAAAAAGTACAAGAACTATGAAGTAAAAACTATAACATTTTCTGAACAGAAATTATATAAGTTCTAAAATAATGGATAAACCATGTTCATGAAATTAAAAGACTCCATGTTAAGATGTCATTCTCCTCAAAATGATTTATAGTTCCAAAATAGTCCTAACCAATATTCCAGCAAACAAGCTTTTTTGTGAAAATTGGAAAGTGCATTCTAAAATTTATATGGAAAAAGAAAGTACCTATGATCGCCAAATTACTTTGACAAGAAAAAAGGTTGAACAATTTACACTATCTCACTTTCAGACTTATTGTAAAGCTACAGTAATGCACAGTGTTATGTTAGCATCAAGATAGAGAAATAGAGCAATGGAAAAGAATAAAGAGTCCAGAAATAAACCAACACTGGCATTGGATTTATTAATATCACCATGATAGCTGTCGACACATTTCTGTAATTCTGTGAATGACTACGGGAAAGGCAATCCCAAGGAACTGATACAAACCGACTGTTGTATAAATTTCTGCAGATTGTAATGTTTCATTACTTAATGTAAACTGAAATTTAAAACACAAGATATAAAGCTATAATTGCTTCAAAATATAACCCTAAATTATCACTATTTGTTCTCAACTTGAAAAGGGGGAAAATGTAAATGTTTAATTTCTATTAAAAAATACTTCTCTGAAGAATTATCATCTCATATATATCATATACATAAATATATTTGTATCTTTATGCTCACCTAAATAAATATGAAAACATCAACTTTTGCAGCTATTTCTGATGCAAAATTATATCCATGTGACCCTGACGAAACTGAAATTGGAGGTGACTGCGTTCGTAAGTACCAGATTTCATTTTTAGTACTGTATATATAAACTAATGATTTCAACAGGCTTTTATTTTCTGTGGCTTACTTTAAATGTTGAATTATGCTAATACTTGACAACACCCCAGTCTAGTGGATATCAAGAATAAAAATCACTTTATCATATCTTTACGAAATAGCATTGGACTCAACAAAGGTACAGAGAACTGGGTATATTTACACCCAACTGAAATGTATGTATATTGGTAGAGTCATTTTATGGGAAAATTTGCCAATTTTGAACAATCTTAAAAATCCACATGAATTTGTTCCTAGCAATTTGATTTCCAAAATTCTTGTTTAGAGAAATATTTAAAGAAGTGTACAGGTACAATATTTATAGCAGTATTTTTCTAATATTGTAAAACAATTGCAACTATCCAATAACTGCTGGATGATTCAGTATTTTTGATGTATCCACCATGAAAAAGTATTCTGTAAACAAAATTAAAATGCAGGAATACATTCTTTGATATTAGTAGATAGATGTCCATGGTATACTGAAACTAAGAAATCAGACTATGCAACACAATCTCATTTTTGTCTTCTAGGAATGATTGCATTTATACTAAACAAGTATTGAAAAATAAAGACCAAAAGTGTTAATGGTGGTCATAAGTTTTTTAATCCGTAATTTTCATTTTCTGACTTAATTAAAAATTTTAAGTTATTCCAAACACTAAGAAACCCCCTGCTATAATAGTCTTTAGAAGAAATCATGCTAAATAGATTGTCTAATAAACTTTATGACATGTTCCTAAAGAATGGGCAGAAATCAAAATTATTTATTGAAACATTAGCCTTTTCCTAGGACCTGTTGGCCAAATGTGATATTCTAAATGAATATGGGATTGTTGACATATAGTTAATATACATATAATTAACAAATATTTTTATGGTAAAATAAGCCATAATGACAAAACAAATTATGATAGATTATATAATATTCAGATAGCATGCCTAAATATTAATGTGATTTGTCTTTAAAGAATATTATAATAATCCTCAAAATAAATACTCTGAGTTGCTTTTCTGTGCCCACTCCAGTTCTAAATAGATTTTCCAGTCCCCTTTTCTAGCATTCTTAAAAAAAGCTAATATTTTATCTGCAACTCTCAGTGTACCCTGTGATTTAGGAGAATAAAACAATATTCCTAACAATAGTAACTTTAATCATAAAATATAATTGTTTGGCTATTCTGCATAATATGTATAAAGTATCTTTATCATACACTTATTATAGTAAAATTACTTTTTTCCCTTTGAGTAAGCAATACATTTAAGCTACTTGTTATTCTATTCTCAATGTATGTACAGTTAACGGAAAAATTCTATACAGAATCATACAAAATTTGGGCAAGTAACACACAAAAATGAGTCAAAAGTTAAAAAATAAAGCTTCATGATAAAAGAGAGACTATACAGTGTGTCCATAAAGTCATGGTGCACTTTTGACCGGTCACAGGAAAGCAACAAAAGACGATAGAAATGTGACATCTGCACCAAATAAAAGGAAAACTCTCCCAGTTTCATACCTATGCAGTGCAGTTCGATGTGGGCTCACGCACAGATTTTTTAGGGCTCCTTAGGTAGCTATCCCGTATAGCCTCTACAGACTCATCACTGACTGATGGCCTACCAGAACGGGGTTTCTCCACCAAACTGCTGGTTTCCTTCAACTGCTTATCCCACCGAGCAATGTTATTCCTATGTGGTGGTGCTTCGTTATAAACGTGCCGATATTTGCGTTGCACTTTGGTCGTGGATTCGAATTCAGCGAGCCACAGAACACACTGAACTTTCCTCTGTACCGTCCACATCTCGACTGGCATGGCCATGGGCTGCTCCACTGTATACACAGTGTTACGTCATCACCTGAGCATGCGCACATGCTGCCACAGCATCCTACAGAAACTGGGAGGGTTTTCCTTTTATTTGGTGCAGATTTCACATTTCTATTGTCTTTTTTATTTTCCTGTGACCGGTCAAAAGTGCACCATGACTTTACGGACACACTGTATTAACAGCATAGTTAGCATATACTAATATAATTGGCAAGGCAGTAATATGTGCTTTTTAAAAAAAATCTATTGAGGTGACATTGATTAATAAAATTATATAGGTTTCAGGGGTATAATTCTATATTACATCTTCTGTATCTTGTATTGTGTGCTCAGCACCCCAAGTCAAGTGTTCTTTTTCTCACCATTTATCCCCCTTTACCTACCATTGCCTCCCACACTCCTTTGTCTCTTGTAATCACCATACTATTGTCTGTCTATGAATTGTGCTTTTCTTTTTTTAATGTTTATTTTATTAATGAGAGATAGATAGAGAGAGAGAGAGAGAGAGAGACATGAACATCAATTTGACCCTGTATGTGCCCTGATCGGGGATCAAACTGGCAACCTCTGTGCTTTGAGACAATGCTCTAACCAACCGAGCTATCTGGTCAAAGCTAAATTGTGCTTTTCAGGCAGAAATAATTTACATGTCATTTTGAAAACTTAAAGTTTCTTTTAATAATCCTGGTAGTTGATGCTATTTAAAATAGTGATTTAAATTTTTTAATTTTCATGATTTATTTTTTTAGTCATATTTATTTCTTAGTCTTAATAATTGTTTCTGTAGATAGTTTTTCTCTGTTTAAAAATAAATTCAACTTTTTCCTAATTTATTTTATTTATTTATTTATTTTTACTAATTTTAATGGGGTGACATTGATAAATCAGGGTACATATGTTCAGAGAAAACATCTCCAGGTTATTTTGACATTTGATTATGTTGCATACCCATCACCTAAAGTCATATAGTTCCATCACCTTCTATCTGGTTTCTTTGTGCCTCTCTTCTCCCCCCCTTCCCTACCCCCCCCATCCCCCTGTAACCACCACACTCTTGTCCATGTCCCAGAGTCTCATTTTTATGTCCCACCTATGTATGGAATCATATAGTTCTTAGTTTTTTCTGATTTACTTATTTCACTCAATATAATGTTATCAAGGTCCATCCATGTTGTTGTAAATGATCTGATGTCATTATTTCTTATGGCTGAGTAGTATTCTATAGTATATATGTACCACATCTTCTTTATCCAATCATCTATTGAAGGGCTTTTTGGTTGTTTCCATGTCTTGGCCACTGTGATCAATGCTGCCATGAACATGGGGCTGCATGTGTCTTGATGTACCAGTGTCCTAATTTATTTTAAAAGAAATTTTTACTCAGATACATTTTATAAAATCAATACATACTCCTTAGTAGCCTATTATTTCTTTTAAGTCTGAATATGATTATTTGGCTTAATATTTCAAATAACTGACAAAATATTTATTATCAGATTAATTTGAAAACAATGTATTTGTTATTGGGGTTTTATAATCTGATATCTAACAAAATAACATGTTGAAATATTCAGAAATACATAAATATCCCCCCACACACACACACACAAACACACACACACATATATATACACACACATTTAGGTTAAAGTTTCCCAGAATTTTTCAAAATCTACATTACAGGACTGAAAAATTAATATTTTGATAGTCCAAAAATTACCATGTATATCATAGAAGAATATCTGTACATGTTAGGACATTTAAAAATCTTACTTTAAAGACTATCACTCAGATATTTTTCTCTTTTCTATAACAACAAAATAAATTAAAAACTTATTTAGAAACTTTTTAGATTCCCAGGTTTCATCCTGCAAATATCCAGAGATAAAAAATATTAAAATCTCTTCAGTTCTGGGAGGAATTTTCAAACATATTTAACCCAAGGAAAATGAAAGAACAAGACTTTTTTTTATAACACTGGTATATTTCACTAAGACATTGTAATCAATCTCATAAAGAATGAATATTTTAATTTAAAGTAATGACAAATTGAGTTATAAAAATAAATTATAAAAACAAAATAGGAAGTCATTTGATTTTACATTTTAGTGACTTTTTCTTTATAATAAGAAATGATGTAGCAAACCTTAATTTTTTGTTTGTTTCATCTTTTAAGAAACATAATAGCTTAAAAGAGGGTAGATTACTTTTTGTTCCAGAGCTAGACTTTTCAAGGGCAGGCATATTTAACATAATTAGTATAAGCTTGATTAGCTGATGAATTCCTCTGCTATAAATATTTATGTGATTATGAGACATAATAAGAACGTAGTACTTGCTGATTGTTAGAGATATACAATATTTTTCTAAATGTATTTTTTTAATATAAATCCTCGAGTTACAGTCTTCATAAGCTTTCCCCACAAGCCAGTGTCTGTTTTTAAGATGCCCAACTGCAGATAATGCATTTCCTTCTACCAGGTCAGCTGTCTGCCTCACTGCCACCCCCGACTCCAACAAGGCCAGCGGTTGTGGTGCAAGTGATTGAGTCCAGGGTTTTCTGTAGGTGTGCTTTTGATGTTTCCCCTACAAACAACTCAGTGGGATTTCTCATAGCTTGGTCCAGGCTTTCTCCTCAAGACATCAAAGAAGAGCTGAAGGAAGAGACCACTGTTCAGGCATTCTCTGTTTTAGAACTGGATGGCATAAACCTCAGACTTGGAGATAAGGTATGTTAAAAAGCAATTGGGTTTTTTTTTTTATTTTCCTGAATGTGCTAACTTGCAAAAATGGATTTTTAAAATCATATTCTAAAAATAGCTTTTGTATCCATAATATAAAGTACTAATATTTTTCTTTTTCTTTTTTCCTTGGTTATTGTGCCAACCCCAATGATAACTGGATGAGTCAATAATCTTAGAGACTATGAGCATGTGCTTCTAGCAATTCGCTGATTATTAGCGATGAACAATTATAACTTTATGTATCTTTTCTGGTCTTAAAATGACATACTTTTATTTTTAAAATAATGTTTTTATTTTTTCAGTGATGATATCACTTATCTACTTTTAAATACATCTTACATACAAAGTCTACAACACTTCAATTTTTTGAGGTTTGAATAATTAGTCTTTTATAAAGGCAAAGTTTTTCTCAATTTTTAAGCAAGTTTTTAGATTTTTTAGTTTTATATTACCTCTTAAGTATCTACCAAAAATTAAAATTAAGTACTTAACTATAATAATTGACACATATTTTCTCAATAATGCTATTGCTAAATGATTATTTGTTAACTATATTTATAGATATTCTGTACGGCTTCCACCTTTTTCTTGGAGAAACCACATGTAAAAAGTTTAGCCATTGAAAGCCAAGAATTTTTTGCAGGCATTAAGGTATGTTGTAGTGGGGATGGATCAGAAAGATTATTCCTCCAGATTGATGTTTTCCTTATTGTGATTTGTGAATGCTGGTTATAGGACCTCACTCATCACAGACTGATGCTGTAACTCAAGAATCGGTATGTTTGAAAAATAACCCAAATAATTCTAATGCACAGAAAAGTTTGAGGGCCTCTGTTAATGAACTAAAGTCAGAATATACTTGCATCTTTTCAGAAATAGTTAAAATTAGAATAAACTACAATTTTTATTCTCATAATTTATGCCATCATGTAAATAAAAGTTAGAGTATTAATATTTAATTATTATGCATTTATGTTCTTTTTTTTTTTTTTTTTTTCTGAAGCTGGAAACAGGGAGAGACAGTCAGACAGACTCCCGCATGCGCCCGACCGGGATCCACCCAGCACGCCCACCAGGGGGCGACGCTCTGCCCACCAGGGGGCGATGCTCTGCCCCTCCGGGGCGTCGCTCTGCCGCGACCAGAGCCACTCTAGCGCCTGGGGCAGAGGCCAAGGAGCCATCCCCAGCGCCCGGGCCATCTTTGCTCCAATGGAGCCTTGGCTGCGGGAGGGGAAGAGAGAGACAGAGAGGAAGGAGGGGGGGGTAGAGAAGCAAATGGGCGCTTCTCCTGTGTGCCCTGGCTGGGAATCGAACCCGGGCACCCCGCACGCCAGGCAGACGCTCTACCACTGAGCCAACCGGCCAGGGCCTTGTTCTTGTTCTTATCATGCATTTTGGAAAACAGGTACCAAGTCATGTATTAGAGCCTCTGGCTAGAGTATAATTGGCCCAGTGGACTTTATGAACTGCAAAACTTGCACTAGCTAAACAAAGAGATATAGTTAGGCAAGCACTGAGCACCCTCCAGGGTCCCAGCCATGGGACTGGAGTTTGACCTGGGTTCATATCTTGTTCAAGGACAAGATTGGCTAATGATAGATTGTGAGACGAAGACTCAGAACCAGTACAAAGCCTGTTCCTGAATAAAGACCATTTGTATACAGCAGAGACCAGGGAAAGGAGTAGGACAGGTCAACAACTTTGTCAAAATAGCATAGTCACAGTGGGAGTGGAAGCAGAGCCAGACCTTGAGAACACAAAATCTTTGGATCTACATTGATGAGAACTCAGTAGACTACGAGGGCCAGCAGTCAACCCCCAGGAACTGTTTCTGATTAGGCTAAAGCAAGAGTATTCCGTACTGAGAAGCATCTGTTTTGAAATCTAGCCAAGAACTAAGACTACACAAAATACTTCCTGCTTCAAGAGATGATTTGCCTATGAACTAGGATGGAATCAGTCCTAGATTTCAGAAGCCATTGACTCCAACTGTGGAAAGCAGAGACTGAAAAATAAGCTGAAGGTTGAGATATTTCCGATGACAATAATATATATTTTGATATATGTGTTAAAAATACTTATATGTATATTTATATTAGGAATGATATTAACCCCTAAAGGTAAATAGTCTCTTCCATTAGTGTGTCAGTAAACATTAGCAAACAAATGAAAGGATAAGAATCTTTCTCTTTTCCAATCTCCAGTGCCCACCACAGAACCAGAATCACTAAGGCAGGCCCAACCAGACTGATTACTACCATGTTCTGGAGCAGGGGTCCCCAAACTTTTTACACAGGGGGCCAGTTCACTGTCCCTCAGACCGTTGGAGGGCCGGACTATAAAAAAAACTATGAACAAATCCCTATGCACACTGCACATATCTTATTTTAAAGTAAAAAAACAAAACAGGAACAAATACAATATTTAAAATAAAGAACAAGTAAATTTAAATCAACAAACTGACCAGTATTTCAATGAGAACTATGCTCCTCTACTGACCACCAATGAAAGAGGTGCCCCTTCCGGAAGTGCGGCGGGGGCCGGATAAATGGCCTCAGGGGGCCGCATATGGCCCGCGGGCCGTAGTTTGGGGACCCCTGTTCTGGAGAATCAAATACCCAAACTCAGAGCAATACCACAACTCTGTGTTCTTCCGTGTGTTGCTGATGTTTTTAAGGGGTTGGTTTTCATTTATCTTGTGTAATTTAAAAAAATTCCAGTAATAAAATATTATTACTACCAGCTCATTTAGGAAAATATGACCTACTGAGAAAAAAACTTTTTAAAAATTATTATAGCATAGAAATAAGTTCTATTTTTACATGACTGCTTTACATATTTTCTTCTACCAGTTACAGCCTGAATTGAGCACTATATCAGAAGATGGAAAAGAATACCAGTTGCGGATAGAGAGCACCGTTCCTGTCATTTGTTCTGAATCCACTGAGCTTGATCAGGAATGCAAAATCTCATTAAAACTGAGAACTGTTGATCAAGGTAATATACTAAATTCATTCGATTTTATTATTAGATTTCAAACAGTGACTAATGCTTTTTCCCATAGAAAAAAAATCACTGAAGTGTTCTCATATAGTTCATTGTGTTGTGGATTTACATCAAATTATAGTCTAATCGTGTTAATAATACTGAGCCAAATGTATGATCACCAGAGCAGTCAACATTGCAGTCCACGTTTATCCCTTTTAGGCTCAAAGTGTAAATAAAAAAAAAATCCAGGGCCTGGCCAGTTGGCTCAGTGGTAGAGCGCTGGCCCAGCATATGGATGTCCTGGGTTCAATTTCTGTTCAGGGCACACAGGAGAAGCACTCATCTGCTTCTCCACTCCTCCCCCAGTTGCTTCTCTCTTTCTCTCTTTCTGTCTTCCTCTCCTGTGGCCATGGCTTGATTGAAGCGAGTTGGCCCTGGGTGCTAAAGATGGCTCCATGGCGTCCACCTCAGGCACTAAGAAGAGCTCAGTTGCTGAGCAACAAAGCAATGCCCCAGATGGGCAGAGTATCACCCCCTAGTGGGCTTGCTGGGTGGATCCTGATCAAGGCGCATGTGGAAGTCTATCTCTGTCTCCCCACCTCTCACTGAATTAAAAAAAAAAAAAATCCAGTAATGAAATAATGTCCTCCTCCTTGTCCTCTTTCTCCTCTATCTCTTCCTTTTTTCTTTCTCTCCTCCTTCTCATCATCCTCCTGATTATTCTTCTCTTTGCTTCATTTTTAAAAGTTGAAGAACAAAGTGCTCTTTAAGATTTTCCAAATCATATCTAATGAGTGAGGGGTGACAAGTTATGCTACAAGTTAAAGCCTGTGCACCATGGATCTCATAATGCATTCTCTGCACTCCCTCTCTCACATAAACTTATGTTTAAGATTTTTAAAAATTTCTTCTATTTAAATGACTAATTATGTAGGTTTTATGATACATGGCCACATACATGTCACTGTCACAGCCATACACACACCTAAAATTCTTCCACAGAACAAGATAAAATACGAGGCAGCAAACCATGTAAGCAGTGATAGGATTGGTTGGGTTCTTTTGTCCTACTAAGTCTACGAAGTAGAGACCAAAGCATGTAAGAGATACATAGTTTAAAATGTAACCTTCGGAGAGATTATAAATCTATTAGCTACATTTTTACCATAAGATATATTTTATTTAGTAAATGCACCAAATAAAATGTATCTAGGTCTTCATGTTATATTATTACTAATTAAATCAGAGATGCCTGACCAGGTATTGGTGTAGTGGATAGAGCATTGACTTGGTACATTAAGGACCCAGGTTCGAAACACTGAGGTTTCTGGCTTGAGTGTAGAAACATAGATATAACCTCATTATCACTAGTTTGAGCCCAAAGGCTTGTAGCCTAAGGTCTCTGGCTTGAGCAAGGGGTCACTGGCTCAGGCTGTAGCCATCCCCACTCCCCAGTCAAGGCACATATGAGAAAGCAATCAATGAACAACTAAAGTGTCACAACTACTAGTTGATGCTTCTCATCTCTCTCCCTTCCTGTCTACCTCTTCCTGTCTGTTCCTCTCTCTCTCCTTCCCTCTCTCACTAAAATAATAATAATAATAATAATCAGAGAAACAAAAAGCTTATAGAACCGAGTATCCTGGGAATGGTGAACCCAGGAGGAGAGATGACATTAAAGTAGAAAAAGGAAGCAAGAGAGGCAATTCCAAGATACTTGACAGTAAACAAGCTTAGTTGATAATACCTAGGTTTAGTAAATAATACCACTCAAGTTTTAGAAGCACCATGAGCAACACTATATTTTTAGATACAGCCCACAAATATAAAATTAAACCCTCTATCTAAGATGGTCTGACACAATTCTACTTCAAACTACTTCTGACAACATATTATGCAAATTTTACTATAATTTATAAGGCATAATAAGAAAAGGGTGATGAATGTTATTGATATTTTCCAAAATTATATTAGGCAAAGATTTCCTTCAGCTACAAATGTGCTTTAAACTTTATCTGCATGCTCTTAATTTTTCCACAAGTCATGCATTGCTATAAATAAAACAGCCTAAATATATTCCCACATTTTAGAAGTTTGCATGTTCTTTTTTTTATATATAATTTTATTTTTTTAATGGGGCGACATCAATAAATCAGAATACATATATTCTAAGATAACATGTCCAGGTTATCTTGTCATTCAATTATGTTGCATACCCTTCACCCAAAGTCAGATTGTCCTCTGTCACCTTCTATCTAGTATTCTTTGTGCCCCTCCCCCTCCCCCTTTCCCTCTCCATCTCCCCCCTCCCCCCATAACCACCACACTCTTATCAATGTCTCTTAGTCTCACTTTTATGTCCCACCTACATAAGTTTGCATGTTCTGATTCTTTGTCAATTAAAAATAATTTTTTTCTGAAGAAAAATTTCCAGATTTTATTCTAGGTATTCCTCATCTAATAGGAATTTCTTTAAGTGTATTTTTATTATATTTCCTCTTTCATTAAGAACAAGTTGGTGTCTCCTAGTCTATTTCTGCAAAAACTATGTACTTTTTTACAGGCTTAAGGAGAACAATATTTGTCCCTCATACCACAGACCAAGGAAAATTACGTCAGGGACTATGTCTAAGCCAGATATATACATAATTAATATTCACTTTAGGGAACTGTTTAAGATTTTGGATGCTTCTGTTATTTTTTATGTGCATGAAATAAGTATATATTCTTAGAAAAAGTGCATGAAAAGAAACATTTTTCCATGAATTTTGAATCTAGTGCAGTCTACCCAAAAATGATGCGTGGAAAAAAGAAAGTTTTTAATTTCCTCTTTCTCTTAGATCCTCAGAAATATTTTGTAATCATTAATTGGATGTATGGACAAACTATCTTTCTAGACAGTTTTTGGAAGAATCTATTCTTTTTGTTTTGTTATGCAAATTCCTAGAGTTTCTACTCTTGTTACCATTTTCTTTTCAAGTTATTTTTTTCTTGTTCTTTGCTCCATTAGGCAAGAAAGCATCTTGACATTCTAAATGTAGTATTGGGACATTTGGGAGGTGAAAAGATGTAGAGTTTATTATTAGTGTGGGATTACCTTAATTACTAGTTTATTATTAGTGTGGGATTACCTTAATTTTTAAAATTTTTTCTAGTTTTTTAAGATGGCGAACCCTGTTTCAATAATCGTTGCTATTGCTCAATGGATAGAACATGAGTACAAGCCCTAAGAAATGTTAAGACACATCTAGACTCAAGGCCCTATTCTTAGCCAGAAATAAAATCAAATTATGCTACAGTGTTAGAATTATAATGTTTTTATAGAAGCAAAGGTGAATTTAATATATTGCTTTTGAATTTTTTCCAGTGCATATAGGTTTAAAAACTTACTGGAAATAGTAATAGGCATGTATATGTATATGTATATGTATATATTAAAGTTGATTATTTGTAAAGATCAGGTAGAGTTCAACAGCTTTGCTTTTATTTAGACTAATGTTACAACCATATTTTTTAAGTAAGAAAAAATAATTTAAGAGTAATCTCTCAATTTAATATTCCATGTTAATCAACCAGTAACATGCTTTGGTTGGTATATTCCGTTAGAAAATATTTCAATGTGTTTTTTTTTTCTTTTTATAACAGGTAAAGAACAGCTAGGCTTAAATTTGGCACTGTCTTCCTGTCGTGTGGACCTTCACCAGACATCTTCCTGTGCTAACGGAACCTGTAGCCATGCCCTCGTGTACTACACTGCTGTGACAGATTTTTCTCAAGATGGAAACAGAGTTACAGACATTATAGTGGAACCTATAGTTAATGAGGATTTCCTGTGGAACAGCTACATTCCAGACAGCATCCAGGTCAACAGATCACAAAAATACCATTATAACTTGAGCTTTAAAAATGTTATGTATATGTAATTATTAGACCTTGAAAACTTTTCATTTCAAAAATTTTAAATGTTATTTCATTTTTTATTGATTTTTTTCAATAACTATGGTAAAATAATTCATTCAAATTTATTGAGCATGCTAAGCAATTTATTGTGTATTACTAAATAACAATTAATGGTAATATTTACTGAAAATATTTTTGCTTTTAAGATCAGTGTGAAGGATGTCCCAACTGCTTACTGCTATTCATTTACTGACCCACATATTATTACATTTGATGGCAGGTAATCTTCTTAAAATATTTTTGTCTTTTAATAGTTTGTTTCTCTTTTGGATTTTGTTGTGGTATTTTTTAAACCATCATAGTATGTCATTATTTCTTAGTCCTATTCACTGAAAGATTAAAAAGGAAGGCATATGTGGACATCATTGGTTTGTTTCAAAATACTAATTTATTTGTATGAAATATTTTTTCTTTAAAATTTAGTTGTTAGCAAATATATGGATTAGCTGTGAGGCTGAATTTATAAAAATGAAGATACAGATACAGACAATCATTTTATCCTATTTTTATCAATGATTAAATTATATATTTTCTCTAGAGATATATACTATATTGCATTTCTATATGATACTGAAATACTCTTTAAGATCTAAGACAAGATGACTAAATACATTATAATCATTTAAAAATCTAATTACTTCTAATTCATGGCAAGGATACTTAGGAGAAAAGTTATTTTAGTTATCATGAATAACTGAATATCTATCTCTGAAACTTAAAGCAAAATGGACAAAATGACCAAAAAGAAATATAGTGATCTTACTATTAAAATCTTTATAGGAGGATTTAAATTCAGTTGTAAATGTTCTGGGGAATTTATGATATTAAGATGTCACTAAAGAAAATGATATGAATATTTCATTGTTGAGTCAATTTTTTTCATGTTTCAAGGTAATTCATTCTTTTAAAAAGTTATAATTTAGTGATCATTGTCAGTAAAATTATTCAGTATTAGTGCATAGATGCAGATCCCCTCCAATAACAAATGATTCTCCAAAGTTTGACCAACTTTAAAGTTGTAGGAACTGATTCCATGTGCAAGAATCTTTTATGGTTATAATTAAAAACATAAAATGTTTTAGTAGAAAAACCTCAGGAAAACATAGTGGTGAATAATTTAATCCATTATAATCCAACAAGCTTAATTGTCCAACAAATAAGTGACAAACCATGTTCTAAATGCTGGGGCGGGGGGTTCACAGAGAAAAGACAGATAGCACACTCTACTCCCACGGAGCTCACCTTTGCATAGGTGAAGAGAGATATACACAGTTAATAAATAAAATATATGGTGTATCTGAGACAGGTATTATGAAGAAAACTAAAGCAGGGGTGGAAAGAGAAGGCAGGAAGCAGGGGTTAACAGAAGTGTTGAAAGGGAAGAAAAATAGTAAGCGAGATTTGGGTGTTTCTCACTGTTTTCTTCAATGTGCGACAAAATAATGCTCAAGATAAGTAATCCTACTAGAAATACGGATTTTTCATTCTTGCAGCAAAGTGTATTGAATGCATATAAATAAATTTAACACACACCTTTAGTTTATGACATACTGTTGTGATATTTTATACCAATTCTTTAATGCAATTGACTTTTGTTAATGATAGGGTATATGACAATTTCAAGACGGGAACGTTTGTGCTATATAAGAGTATGTCGCGTGATTTTGAAGTCCATGTACGTCAGTGGTATTGTGGAAACCTTCACTTTCCTGTGTCCTGTAACTGTGGGTTTGTTGCCAAAGAAGAAGGTGATATAGTTACTTTCGATATGTGCGGTGGTCAGCTACATGAATCACAACCATATTTATTTGTAAAGAGACAAGATGAAACCAGCAATCTCAAGATAAGTGAATCTTACTTGGGAAGAAAAGTCACAGTATGTATGATTATTATTAAAAGTACTTTTTCTTTTTTTCTATAGATTTTGGATTTCTTCTGAACTTCTTTTCTTCTCTATTAATTTAAAACAATCTTTTTCAACACTAGGGTTTTTTTTCAGGAAAATAGCATTTAGGAATTTTCAGGAAAATAACACTGATTTTAGGAATAAAATTTTTTTTCACTTACCACACACAAATAGACACAATAGTCAAAACTTTGTCAAATCTAGACTCCTGCCCTGGCTGGGTAGTTCAGTTGGTTAGAGTGTTGTCCCAATAAGCCAAGGTTGCGGTTGGATCCCCCATCAGGGTACATACAAGAAAGACTCAACAAATGAATGCATAAATAAGTAGAACAACAAACTGATGTTTCTCTCTCTTGCTCACTCTTGCTCTCGCTCTACCTCACTCCCTTCCCATTCCTCTCTATCTCAAAAAAAATTAATCAATAAATAAATTTTTGAAAAATCTAAAATTCCTTCCCTCTCCAGTTGGCTCTGTTGGTTAGAGCCTCATTCTGAAATGCTAAGGTTTCAGGTTCAATCCCTGGTCAGGGCACATTCAAGAACCAAAGTGCATAGATAAGTGAAGCAACAAGTCAATGTTTCTCTCTCTCTCTAAAATCAATCAATAAAAACATTTAAAATTAAAAAAAATAAAGTTTTTATTTAAGATTTTAATATAACTTGGTGGATTATTTATAAAAATTATTTTTGACAGTGCCTAATAAATGCAATGTTAGAAATGAAATACATAATTAAGAATAAATATTCAGGAATAACTAGTCATTTTTTGAAAATGAATGTGGATGGTTCTACCTCAGGAATAGGTTGTAGATACATAGAAGAGATTAGTAAATCAAAACGCAATAAAGATGACATAGTCATTAGTATTTTTAAATAATATTTCATATCTATCATCTAACTATTTGTATTTTAAGGTCATCTTCCAAAAAAGTAAATTACACATAAATGAAATTTACACATAAATGGAAATAGTAGAAAATGTAGGTAAATATTTTTATAATACTTAGGTGAACAAGAATTTTTAGCATAACTTTATATACTTAAATTCCATCATCAAAAACCAATATGTATATCAAAAAAGGGGAAAAATATTTGCAATATGTAACACATACAGTTAACATAGAAAATACTTATGCATCGCTAATATATAGTCAGCACTCCAGTTAAAGTGAGGGAATAATATAAGCAGGTAATTCACAAAAGAAATAAAATTGATATGTATGTCCAAAAGAACAAATAATCAATGAAAATATAAATACTTCAACTTCATTAGTAATCAAAGAAATGCAAATCATACATTTCTCTAGAATATTTGCAATAGTTAGATGTACAGTCTTTCCAGAGAAAATATACATTATTCACATATATATAAATCAAACCTCTGTATATAATTTTTCAAGAAATTTTACTTCTGAAAACTTATAATAAAATAATTAAGGATGTGCGTAACCTCCATGATATTCACTGCAACTCTCCTTTTAAGAGGGAAAAGTTACAATTAATCAGTGATGAATAAAAGAATTTAACCAAGACCCCAAATACAGTAATGTCACATAGCAGAACACTTTGTAGTCATGAAAATTTTGGAGTAGGTATGTATTTATTGACAGGAAAAGAAATTAAAGAAATATAGAAGAAAATTTTGAAGGATTTGCACCAAGATCCTAATATTAGTTACCTCAAATTGAGTAGTAATAATTGATCCATTTGCTTTTGAAATAATTTTTCTGTGATGAACACTTACCATTTTTCTAAAAAGAAAATGATGCAATTTTTAAATCTAAAAAAATTAAAGGGGGCCTTTCCAGGGAGTAGCACAGTGGATAGAGCATTGGACTGGGATGCGGAAGACCCAGGTTTGAGACCTCGAGGTCGCCAGCTTGAGCGCAGGCTCATCTGGTTTGAGCAAAGCTCACCAGTTTGGACCCAAGGTCGCTGGCTTGAGCAAGGGGTTACTCGATCTGCTGAAAGCCCGCGGTCAAGGCACATATGAGAAAGCAATCAATGAACAACTAAGGTATCGCAACAAAAAACTGATGACTGATGCTTCTCATCTCTCTCTGTTCCTGTCTGTCTGTCCCTATCTATCCCTCTCTCTGACTCTCTCTGTCTCTGTTAAAAAAAAATTAAAAGGGGAAGTAGAGTCAGAGGAACAGACACATGTATATCTTCAGTGATTTTTAGAAGGGAGAGGTTCTTAACGTGTACATCCAAGTCCCTCATCTGGGAGGGTGACAGCCCTGTGAGGAGGATCAGTTAGATGACACAGCTATTAGGATGACTCAACAAACTCGGGCTCTCATTCCTGACTCTCCAAGCAATGTTCTGTTATAATTTGGCTTCCAATTCTATTTCCCTACTGGCTACAGGAGAATGCTGATTAGGAAAATGCACCCTTCTGAAATTACATTTATATGTGTATATCAATTACTCAGCAGTCTGGGGGAATATCAAATAATTACTATCAGAGACATGACTTGGTAAACATTATTTTTAACATTTAAAGCTGTTTTGACTGTATAACATTTCACTTGAGTTTAAATTATTTAAAGAAAGAAGTTTGAACAAACTATCTCAATAAAAGTATCGAGATGGAGATCAAATTACAGGTCAGCAAAATGCAAAAACCCATTTTCTTGACATACAGCGTTAAAAGGAAAGGTACAGTCTAAGGAGAATCAGTATTTTACTTTCCTTTTATATTGAGGGAATAAATAAATTTCTTTTTTAATATCTTTTTTTCTTAATGTATATTGAGTATTATTTTGAAGGACTTATTTTTATATTTCAGATCTGGTTTTCTTCTGGAGCGTTTATCCGTGCTGACCTTGGTGAATGGGGCATGAGTTTAACAATCAGGGCCCCTGGTTTAGATTTCAGAAACACTTTGGGACTTTGTGGCACCTTTGATGAAAACCCAGAAAATGATTTCCATGACAAAAATGGGATAAAAATTGACCAAACTTTTAATAATTGTGCTGCTTTTATTAATGAATGGAGGTAAGAAAGTAAATTATGTTCACTTGTTATTGTATAAATTAATTTTGGACTTAAAATGAGTGTTGACTCAATACTCTGCTTTTTTTGGTAACACCTTACTGGGGAAAAAACATGTTTGTCCAAATTACTGTTCTTTTCTGTTTTTCACCTGGAAGGATTTTGCCAGGAAAAAGCCTGTTTGACACAATGCCAATTTCTGTGCCCTCGTCTGGGAAGCTGTTCTTTTGTGGCTGCTCCTTGGACACCACTTCCTTGCATCCCCCTTCCAATCATCTAGTCAGTGTTTCCCAGTCAGACGTCGCTTCAGATTGCAAAGACCTCACTCATGTTAAATTCTCTTCCTTGATACCAGAACTAGATGTCACCTCTAAATATATTAATTCAGAAGCTCTTGTCAGAGGGATCAACAAGCATACATCTCAAGAAGAAAATGATTCGAATATCTTTTCTCAAGAAAGAAAGCATGTGAACCTAACCAAACTGGATTCCAATCTACAAAAATATCCTGGGAATGAGAATCAAGACGCACCAAAAACTCTGGACAATGGGACACACCCATGGGACCAGGTTAACCACAGCCAAGAAACAGAGTGGAATCAACAAAACAGATGGAAAAGGCAAAACTTTTCTGAGTTTCTTTCTTTGTTCGCTTTCCAAAGTCTCAGCCACAGTGACCTAGAAGAGTTTACTTATTTTTTCCCTGAGGATCATACTGAGGATGTCCAACAAGAGTCTGTCCCCATGTGGCCCACACCCTCTGGCCTCACGGAATACAGCACCTCCGCACTGTGTCAGCAGACTCTAGCCAACTCCAGCATAGGAAGGCGCTGTCTCGCCTTTCTTGGCAAGAGACTAGACAGCGTTATAAATATGTGCATTAAAGATATTCTCCTAAAAGATGATCTTAGCTGGGCAGAAGCAGGTGTGGCCCTTTTAGAAAATGAATGTGAAAGGAGGATTTTGGAAGAGAGGAACTACGGCACAGAAGAATATGGCGAATCGATTGAAGACATTCTCTTGGTATTGAAATGCCCCAATCTGTGCAGTGGCAATGGTCAGTGTATGCACTGGGGGTGCGCATGCTCCCTGGGTTTCAGTTCCTATGACTGCAGTGAGTCACGTGGTAAGTGATACTCTCCAGCTGCGAGATGGTGCATATTGATTATGAAAATATTTTTATTCTTTTTTACCTTCCGTGTTTTAGCAAGGTTGTTCAGATAATGTAGGAGAAAAAACAAATTATACTGATTAATACATAATGGTTTCCCAAAAGTGGTGCATCTTATTCAGAGTGAAAGCTGAAGCACTTACAATAGCCACGAGAGCCTGTAGGCACAACATGATCTTGCACACAAATCTGTCCAAACTCATCGCCTACTGTTCTCACCCTCCCTCTTTTCATTCCGCCCACTTTGTTCTCTGTGCTCTTCCTTGAAAAAGTCAGGTTCCTTTGACCTCAAGGATTGATTGGCACACAGTCGGTCCCTTTCCTGGCAGCGAATAAGTTTTTCTAGAGCTCCAATTTAGTATTTTTTAAGCCCTGTGTTTATAATATTGTGCTACTATTAATTTGCCTATGTTTTTTCTCTCATCCATCTACATGGAACTATTTTCTCCCAACATATTAGAAAAAGAAGTTTTTAAATCAATTTGATTTATTAACTAGTAACCCTATAACTCCTGAGTTTCTTTCTACCATCACCATCCTGCCCTTTTCCAACTGCAGACTTCTGTCTCAGTAAATGCAAACTTTAGTCCTCTATTTGCTCACATCAAAATTTTTGTGGTTATTTTGATTTCTCTGTTTCTCTCTTGCCTCATGTCTAACCCATTTGCAAATACATGAGTTAATCTATGTTAATCCATTAATAAATTGACTAGCATATCCACTTTTAGCTTCAAAAATTTTTTATGTCTTTCCCTGCTACAAATTTAGTCCGAGCTGCCATGATCCCTTACCTGGATTATTAATTGATTCTCTCAACATTTATTCTCCATTGAGCTGTTAAAATGGTACCTTTGAAATGTCAGTCAGATCATATTACTCTTCTGCTTAATTAATCCCCTCTAATGGCTGTCCATCTCTTGAGTAAAATTCACAATCCCTATCTAGAAGACCCTACATAATCTGAGATCCTTCTCTCACTGAATTTACCATAAATAAGCTCTCTATAGCTCATTCCTGTCCGGGGTTTTCAGGTGGCTGTTTGCTGTTCCTCAAAGAGGCCAAGTCTCTACTTCTACCTCAGGACCTTGGTACTTACAGATCCCTCTAACTGAAGCATTCTTCTACTACACATCTTTATGATTGACTTCCCTTTCTTCTCTGTTCAAATATTCTATTACAAGAGAATATTGTCATGGTTATTTTAAATGAAGTACTTTTTCAGACACAACACTATGGTCTTTATCTCTCTTAATATACCTTCTCTCCAAAGACATGAATGTAATAAACTTAAATTTTAATAGGCTTATGTAATATACTTTATTTCTATTTTTCAATTGTTTATTTCTTGTCTTCCCATATTAGAATGTAAGTTACAAAAAGGCAAGGACTTTGTTTTGTTTATTACTGTATCCCCAATAGCTAGAATAATACCAGAAAAATAAAAGTTGCTGAGTATTCATTTGTTGAGTATATAAAAGAATAAACTAACATTTTTATAAATATTTGTAGGGTTTTGAGTAGACATAACATGATTTTGTATCCTATTGCTAGTAAAATTATATTTGCTTATTTTTCCAGTACTCAGACAAAAGATGAAATTACTTTTATATATTGCATTTATCTATTTTGACAAACAGATCTTGCTTATATAGATAATGTACTGCTCAAAAAAATTAGGGGATATTTCAAAATGAGTATGAAGCTATAAAATATCTTCTAATTTTTGTGAGCAGTATATATGATCTTACCAAGATTAGAGATATAACCATATGAAGGTAAATTAACTCTGTTAATATTGTTTTTTCTTTTATGACTGAGAAGTACACCTAAGACCATGGTAGCCTGTAGAACTGCAATAATGCCCAAATCATCAACAATACTACAATGGCAGAAGACATAAATTTTGATAACTCTTTTGAAAGCTTATATTGAGGATATAAAATTTTTAATACACTACATTGCTAACTACATTATTTTATTTAAAAAGTATTTTTCTGGCCCTGGTCAGCTGGCTCAGTGGTAGAGCGTCAGCCTGGTATGTGGAAGTCCTGGGTTTGATTCCTGGCCAGGGCACACAGGAAAAGTGCCCATCTGCTTCTCCATCCTTTCCTCTCTCTTTTCTCTCTATCTCTCTCTTCCCCTCCCACAGCCAAGACCCACTGGAGCAAAGTTGGCCTTGGCACTGAGGATGGCTCTATGGCCTCCACCTCAGGCGCTAGAATGGCTTCAGTTGTAAGGAAGCAATGGCCCCAGATGGGCAGAGCATTGCCCCCTAGTGGGCTTGCCGGGTGGATCACATGTGAGAGTCAGACACCTGTGGGAGTCTGTAACTCTGCCTCCATGCTTCTCACTTCAGCAAAATACAAAAAAAAAAAGTATTTTTTATATTATATTAGTTTATACCTATATCTATGGCATAAAACAAAATGGCAAAACTAGAACACAGACCATTGTAGTAGTAATTTCTTAATACTTGCTCTTAGTTGATAGCAACAATAATTAAGCTTATATGTTTAGGGACTGGTAGTATCTGTAATAGTATATATTTTTATTGGTTTGATGGTAGATAACACTTCTTGTAATATTAGATCACTCTAAACTTTCAATAGTTTAATTAAGGTCCTGAATAATATTTGGGGTAGACATTGAAATATTATTTTACATGTTTTTAATTTGGGCTTTAAAAATAATTCATTTTTATCTAGCATTAAGGAAAATATGTCTTATTTTGTCACCATCTTTTCCAAAGACAAGGTTCCTGAAATTATAGAGCTTGAGAATGCTGGATTCTGTAATGTTCGAAAATACAATTGTGTGATGGTAAGAGTTTTTGGTCATGGCTTCACAGAATCACCTTCATTTAAATGTGAAGTTACTAAATTGCAGGTATGTTCATTACAGAGGTGAAAAACAATTAAGTTTATGAATTATTCAGACTAATTTTATTTGGAATAATGTGATGTGTCTATTATTAACACAATACCAAAGGATATCATATCCACATGTGAACAGGAACATGATTAAGTCATTTAACCTTTAAGTTTCCTTAGTTGTTAATTCTATTTTATTATTTTATATAATTTTTATTAAAGTATTAGCTCACTATTTCAGTCCTAATTAGAAATTAAAAGAATATCAAGATTGATATGTAAGCTTCTCTATTTCTTAAAATGTAAAAATATGAAGAATGAAGATTATTTTTAATTTAAGACATCCTACATGAATTATAGGATACAGAGATGGGAACAATTTCATTTACATACAGCTCACTCTTTATATTTCCCTCACTGAGAATTTCATTCTAGAAAACTTCAAAAAAATAGTGTTTTTCTTTCTTGAGGCCACAAAAAGCAGACAAGATCAGTCAGTTTAAATATTGGTATATCAAATTGTACCCTATTTTTTATTATTATCTACATAGTCTTAATTTTTCCCTATTCAAGTAGAATTTTATTTTAAAGAAAGCCCTTTGAATTTAGGAAGTATTTACATGGGTAAGTTTCATATTTTAACACTATTTCTACCTTTTCTCCAAAATGGTGAAGCTAAATGTGATTCTCAGACTGAGAATTTACAAGAAAAAAATAACTTTTGTATGTGTTTTTGTCAAGTAGTTACACTCAAGAAGTATACGTATTTCATGATTTTATGAGTACAATTGTTCTAATTGAGTCATGAAATGTTTTAATGCCAACAAAACAGTAAGACACAAAATAGTAACATAATATATGTATAAGTTTACTTGCTTCAATATCACTCTACTATGAAGTGATTTGCCAAGAGACCATTTTATAGGCTTATATTCCCTTGGAAAGCACATTTTGTACTTACTCTTAGACATAATATTTGCTGTGATGTTTATTTTCATACAACATCCCTTTTCCAAATATTGGATAAATAGGGTACACTCTGGAATTCTCTAACACACTATACAGAGTTATAAAAAGAAACAAACATATTCACTAGCAAAAACCAAACAGATTAGCTATTTTCTTTTGCACCCTGTTCATAGTGTTTATGTATTTTATTTGTGATACAGTTAGGTTTATTTTTAAATACTTGTTTTCCATTTTGGATTTCCTCCACACCCTAGTTGATTTTAGTTATTTACTTATTTGGAAGGTATGTAAAATAGTATCATGGTTCTAAGAGTTGGTCATACGAAAGGTATTAACAGAGAAATGTCACTTTCCTCTCATCCCTAACTCCCTCTTGCCATCATCCCTTCTTTCCATCCCATTCGCATTCATCTCTTGAAGGTATTAACTCAGTATTTTCTTTTGTACTAACGTGGAGATACGTGCCTTCTCTTTTACATGAATGGTACATATTATAGATGTTTATAGATGCTCTCTTCTACCTTTGCAGTAGAATTTTAAATAAATTTGTAGCTAAAGATCAAACTACCCAATTATTTCTTTCACTCCATCCTGAAAAAGTAGCCAAAACTCTACAGAATCTCATTTTAAATTATTTACTTATAGGATTCAATTCAAGCTGTTATCTTAGAAATGAATGGGCCATCATTATCTGACTCTTGACTAATTTTACAGACTATACCTCCTTGCATGTGCTGTACTAACATATGCCAATTCATGCATCCTCATCTTTTCACGTGACACTCCCTCCAGCGGTACTGAATCACACTCTCCATTTCTGCTCCCAGTGTCCAAATGACAATCACCTTCTCTACTTCCAGTAAGAAAAGTACCATTTCCTTTTGAAGGCTTCCTTGACTGTGCTAGTTACATTTAATATCTTCTTTCTCCCTCATTATACCTTTTTTTTGGAATATTAGGTATAGCAATAACAAAAATATGTTTTATGTGTCTATTTCCTCTTTCCTCTGTTATCTTTTTTCATAAGACTATCCCCAGCACATACAGATACTCAAAAAATATTGATGAATAGAAAAAAAAATAAAACCTGTTTATTCCTAATTTTGGGTAAGCTTCTCCAAACAGGGGAGTGGAAATAATATTTGTATTCCCAGTCATGACTGGAGTCTTGTTTCAACCCACAAAAGTGAGAGATCCTGTGTCCATGTAAGTGTTGAGATCAGTGGTGGGATTCAGATGGTTTGCACTGGTTCAGCAGAACCGGTACCTAATTTTTTGTTGAGTTCGGCAAACCAGTTGTTAAAACGGCACTTGTAATCAGTATTCTCTATAACAGGGGTCCCCAAACTTTTTACACAGGGGGCTAGTTCACTGTCCCTCAGACTGTTGGAGGGCCGGACTATAAAAAAAACTATGAACAAATTCCTATGCACACTGCACATATCTTATTTTAAAGTAAAAAAAAACAAAATGGGAACAAATACAATATTTAAAATAAAGAACAAGTAAATTTAAATAAACATATTGACCAGTATTTCAATGGAAACTATGCTCCTCTCACTGACCACCAATGAAAGAGGTGCCCCTTCCAGAAGTGCGGCGGGGGCCGGATAAATGGCCTCAGGGGGCCGCATGTGACCCGTGGGCCGTAGTTTGGGGACCCCTGCTCTATAAGGTGGGCTCCAGGGCTGCTGCCCAATATGGAAATCACAAATTTACATTCCTTACTCTTTTTTAAATGATCATCTGCACAACAGCATATTCTAAGCTCATAGTAATGTTTATTCCATCCACAGGTAAAAAAGAAAAATTGATGGAACTATGCTTGTAGTATTTATTTATTCATTTCATAAAACTCATTATACCTTTGATAAAATGCTACATTTTAATTCCCTTGCATTTGTTACTTCAGTAAACATACATATATGTAAAGAGAAAAACTGCCAAACAACCAGGGGATGACAAGCGGTCATTGGAAATACATTAAATAACAGTTTTATTGTTCTCTGCCAGGTATTATTCAATATTTTTTCACCAATATTTTAAAACTCTTTTTTATGATCTAATTTTGTGTACCTCTTTTATTGTTTTTAAGTATTAAATGCATGAAATAATAAACTATCTTTTGGTATATCGTTTTTTTAATACTTAAAATGGTCACGAGGGCAGAAAACCCATTGTTAAATTATTTGAATTCCATCACAGGTCGATATCATGACTACCCCAATGCATTGCTGTCAATGCCCCTCTGCTAGAGGGGAACCACTGATATATCTGCTAGGCCGGACTATATAGCCCCCTTAGTTATAGAGATTGGTACTGAGGCCCACTCTCAATCACCAAATCCTCAGCAAGATAGTTCCTACTAGCCACAGCTTAGCGAGTTCTTACCTTCCTTTTCTTTTCCTACTGACCCACAATGTTGAAGTAGCCACAAGCTCAATGACTATTTCTGAGTGATTAAAAGCATTCTACAGTCATAAATTAAAAAAAAAGTCCAAATCTAAATTTTGGTGATAAAATATATCCTTTTAATTGTCTATGTAGTTACCAGTACCTAGAAAATTATTCTGGCTTTTCTTCTTTAAACACCAATGCATTTTTAATACTGAAATCAATACTTGTTTAAGTTAAGCATGATATAATATGAGTTATTAAATAGAGTGAATTGGCTAGAAGTTATTTAGTTTTCAACTTACATAAATTCATTTGTACTAATGAGCAAAAATGATGTCTGTTATGATGACAGTGTGTTTCTCAGAATCAAGAATAGGCATGTAGTTGAATTCTCAGGGAAAAACTTGAACTTGGGACTTGAACACTGTGAAGATTAAGTACGTGTGCATTGGTACGTGTGTCACATATCTAAGTTCTGCTTTTCCCTGTTTGCGGGCTTCATTTTTCCCTTTTACTTGATACCGATTTTCTCCATGTAATGAAAAACATGGCCACTAACAGCTCCATAGCTCTGGACCTTGCCACGCAAGCCACCAGAGGTGGGCTGACTCAATACCCTTCAGTACGAATTTAAAACATCCCAAGTAATCTGAGCATTAGGTCAGCTTAGTTCACCTCTGGGGCAGTCATGTGGAGTCAGGGAGGGGCTCATCTAAGAGCATGAGAGGTCCGGGTGGGGGGATATGTCAGTGGAAGATAGAATGGACAGCTTCAAGTAGAAGTAGAAAGTAGGAGCTCTTTAAGGAAAAATGCAGTTTGCGGACAGAAAATCATTATGTGCCAACTGCATAGTCAAGGGTGTTTCCTTCTGCTCTGAGTCATTACATAGCTATCCATTATAGAGTCAATATGAGTAATTACTTTGACTTGAACTTCAAGAAATGTATGAGTGATTAGAAGCCGTTTACATCAAAATAAGATGTATACATTTTTCATTATTCTGAAAGTATCTCTTTTGTTTATTCATTATATATTCCATTATACCAGGCATGTATTTTAAAATTTGTGCTTTGATTATATGTAATTCACAAGCAAAATATTTCCAAAGAGGTTAACTGCTATTTCATTATGCCTTTAGTATAATGGCAGTAAGTGGATCCTTGAAGAAGCCGTCTATACACATTCTGTTTTCAAAAATAGCAGAATTGTTGACTGTCAGCTGCCTGCTGGTGTTCAGCAATCTGCTACCATGTATCCAATGGGTGAGAAAACAATTGTGAAGTGGCAATTAAAGGTAAAAAATATACATATTCTCATATTTATAAATAAAGTAAATTGATATTAAAATTTCATAATTTATGAAGCTACATTTAATATGTTACCTTATTAGAGTACTGCATTTTACAGGTATCTAATGATGGTTATAGGTTCAGTAATCCCAAAATAATGACTGTATATGATGGGGCTTGTCATGTGTGTGGTCGCTATGAAAAGGACTCATGTACCATAAAGGTATGTATCTTTTCACTTATTTTCATCATAGGTATTTTCATTTCCCATGCTGTTGGTTTATTAATGTAGTTTTTTAAATCTTCATATTAGAAATATTGATACTAATATAGAAAATCCTCTCTCAGTTTTACACAAGAGTAAATAAAATTGCTACTCTGCCCATAACTCTTGTTTTAATGGCAAGGAAAGGGTTTCTATCTTTAACATTTAAAGTGGCCTGTTGTTCATTCTGAAAAAATCAAAAGAGGAGGTTCAGACTGGATTTTCACTCCTACATATGTTGTTTTTAAGGTAATAATGACAATTTTCTAATAAGCTATTTCTTTGTGGTTACCTAATGCTCTTTGTGGCAAGTTACAATATTTGTGTAGAGATTGTAAAACATGTAAGACTGGCACTTATACAGGGAATTTTTTCTGTACCAACTAAGTCCATTGAAGCATGCAAATACCTACCACTTGAGGGCGACAAAAAACAGCATAGACTGACCTGAATATTCACAGCCACACCCTCTTCTCTATAGCCAATTTACTGGGTTTCTCTCAATTGTCAGTTGCTGATTTAATAGATGCTGTGGATCTAATATCATTCATTTGAGTCTTCAAAAATGAGAAGCAGATTAATATCAACATATATGAAAATTAAAATTTTTTAAATTTTTTTCTTTGTATTTGCAATCAGATCATATCAATATGAAGTTTCTGTTTTTGATAAGTTGTTTCATTTTTATTTTCTTTCAAATATTCCATTTTCACATGTCCTACAATAAGTACTTTTGAAATGTTGTTATTTGTGGCTGTTTTATCGTCTTGGCCTATTTTGTTCTTACTTTTGAGCAATGCTCTGAGTGACGTTCAAGGAGATTTTCTAAAGTGAGCTCTAAATTCATATATGCTGAACAAATTCTGCTCTTCGGCCAAGGTTAAAAATGACTGTTACATTTAATACTATTTCTGTGCATGTCAGCATTTCTTTCCCGTGTTTTGCATAATATTCATTTTGGTGTATAGATTACTATGATATGGGTCTGGTCTAGTTTTGCTGTGTTCACAGGACATAGTAGTAGGCTCTCAGCAGAGAGAATATCTATAAACTTATGTGAGTCTGTAAGATGTGCTGGGACGAGAGGGAAGATCTGATTCATTTTTATTATAACAAATAAAGCAATTCCAGCATAAGTTGTTTTTTGTTTTTTAAGATTTTACTTATTCACTTTTTAAAGAGGAGAGAGAGAGAGAGAGAGAGAGAGAGAGAGAGAGAGAGAGAGAGAAAGAAAGGGGGAGGAGTAGGAATCATCAACTCCCATATGTGCCTTGACCAGGCAAGCCCAGGGTTTCGAACCAGCGACCTCAGCATTCCAGGTTGATGCTTTACTCACTGTACCACCACAGGTCAGGCACTTCCAGCATGAGTTTAACAGTAAAAGATAAAGAGATTTCCTTCCATGTCATTTATAAGCTATCAGTTATAATTTTGCACAGAGATACAACTGTATTTTCTTATTTCCTTCATATTGATCTATTCCATAAGCAGTAACACATAAAAGAGATTGTTTTTTAGCTTGCATTTATGACTAGGAGGTATGAAAAAAATATTCCCCGATCATAGAAATTTTATAATATGACTTGATTGGAATCAATATATAAGGTCTACTAGAAAGTTCTGTCCGTTTCTATCACAAGATTCGACATGTAAGCACATGTTTATTTGGCGCATGTGTGCCTCTCTATTTTTATCACTTAATGTATACATACTGAGGTAGCAAATTAACTAAAACAAAGTTGATTCACGTTAGTCTTATGTGTGAAGCCATAGTGTACCCATGGCTACTGATAAAGTTCATTTACGCCACTGTAATTTTTACGAATTTCAACAAGGAAGAAATGCTACAGAAGCATGTCTGTCGCTTCCACCATATTCCCCGGACTTAGCACCCTCCGACTATCACTTGTATTTGTCCTTATAAAATTTTTTGAAGGGCTAAAAATTAAAAAATGAAGAAGATATCAAACAAGCACTGGTTCAATTTTTCACATCAAAAGATAAAACGTTTTTCAAAAATGGGATGTACAAATTGCCCTCACGCTGGCAAGAAATCAATAATAATAATGGCAATTACATTATTTAATAAAGTTTTTGATGGTAAGAAAAATTTGTATTTTGTTTTATTCCAAAAACGGACAGAACTTTCCGGTAGACCTTATATATTCTACTATTCTTCTTTGTATTTTTTCCCCTAAATATTGACTATAGCTGCATCTTGATCGGTGTTTTCCTTTTTTTAATTTTTTAAAATTTTCCATTAGGAAAATGTTTGCATTATTGATGGACTCTGCTACATTGATGGGGATAAAAATCCTACGAGACCTTGTTTGATTTGTAGACCTAAAACTTCAAAATTTACTTGGTCATTTTTAGAAAGTAAGTTATTCTTTATGAATTCAAATATTTCCTATTTTCAGTTTAGTGACATGACATTTTTCCATTTCCATTCCAATGGTCATACATTCATCACCTGTTAAATAAGATTATCGGGACTTTCTAAAATGCCTTCCAGTTCCACCATCTTATGTCTCTCTGTGTATAATATTTGGGCACAAATAATTACTGGGTTCATTATTGCACACATAGAAAATATCCTAAATGATAGACATGCACTATATAATTTCTTCCTTCCTTGAATATAGCTATGTGATTCCATATGGGTGTTCCTCACATCCTTTTGCCTTAGTCAAGAGACCAGGCATCATAAGATACAAGATGTAATTACTCCGTGGCCCCATGTAATTTTATCTAAGGGAGTCCTAAAACCTTATATTTATACAGTGCTTTGTAATATCACTGTGCATGTTATTGCATGTGAAAATTTCATTACTGTTAGACCATACATCAGATGATTCACTGTTCAGATGAAAAACTGATGAGATATTATGGGAAGACAATGGAAATTTGGAGAATAATTTAGTGCAAGAGATAAGAGAAAACACAATATAACTTCTAAATTGGTGTTTTTTTTTCTAATGGCTTTGGAATGACTGATTCATCAAAGACAGTGTTCAAAGATGTAACGGGTCTGGAAATATCACCTGTTCAAATCCTTTGTATTGAGGATAAGGAAATTAAAATCAGTAAATTGTACAAGGATATATATTCATGGGCAATATGGGAACCAGAACTACAGTCTGTTGGCTCGGTGCTTTGTTAATGCAAGCAAAGTGTCTGTGCCCAGTGCAATGAAGTGAGGTTATTCTATCTACTAAGCATGTAGGCAAGAAAGGGGAACATTTTAATATAAGACAATATAAATGTTTTAAATCCTTTTGTGAGAATAAAGAGAACACTTCCTGTCCCCTAAAATAAGTACCATTCCAGCGTGTGAGCTCAGCCATTAGAAGGACTTCTGAGAAGCACGTGATTGGTAATGCCTACAAGGCTCGCCTTTGCTCTAATTGAGGAGGCATATACAACAAGGAAAAATTCAGCGGGACCCAAATAAATAATCCTCTCATGGACAGGAAGCGAGAAATAGAGAAAGGAGGTGTAAAGAGGGAAAGTAAAGCTGAAAAGGACAGAGGGAAAACAAGAGCGAGTAAAAGAGCAAGCAGTGAGATTGTCAACACTAAGTAATTTCAGACAGAAGACAAGGTACAACCCAATGAAACTGCATTTTATGCTATATTCAAAGTCGGTTCGAACTCTCATAGCAAAGCTTGAAGTTTGCACCTCTCTATATTTTCTAAAAACAAAGTTCTTTTTCTGCACCGGTACAAAAGTAAATGCTTTCTCTGTTACAGACAACCAACCCCCAGTGATTCAAATAGAGCAAGACAAATTACAGACATTTTATGGGGAAACGTTTGTGTACCAGCTCACAGCCTTCGATCCAGAAGGCTCTGACATTCATTTTGCCTTGTACTCTGGACCCGAAGGAGCCAATGTTTCCTCTGCAGGACTTGTTATGTGGAAAGCAGAGTCACAAACTCCCCGGCCATTCACTCTATACCTTAGCGATGACTGCAATGCTGAAACTGAAGTCACAATTGAGGTATTATTTATAATTGCAAAAATGTGACTGAATTAATTAACAATATCGATAACTTCATATTCCTAATTCATGAAGAGCAATTAAATTATTAAACATGTCATGCAAAATTAAACTGCCACGATTTAGACTTATTTTTATAAGAATTTACAATCTTACAGAGAGTTTCAAGTCTAGAGCACAGATTTAAATTACAAACTCCTAAACCATTTTTTTCTGCACTTAACTACGACTAAGATAGGGAACCCATTCATGTTCATATCTGTGAAAGACCTGTGATTAATCTAAGATTGATACCTGTCAACAAAAGGTCACTGTTATCAATCTAATGCCAATAGGAGTCCCCCATCTGCAGCACGGTAAAGGGAAAAACTTTATTCAGGTAAACAGTTTTCAAACCAGGAAGACACAGTCTCCAAAAGAAATTGAAAGTGCTCTCTGCCAAGACAACGTGGGAGGCCCACTTTTACAAAGGAGGTTCCCACCCTTGTCCCTGATTGGTTCATTTCTATGCAAATGAGAAATTGAAATTTTCCCAGTCTGATTGCTCCAAATAAAACTGTCCTGATTGGTCAGAATCATGTGTTCTTATTGATCATTATGGAGCTGCTCTGATTGGTCAGTAAAGATGCAAATGAGGGTATCGGGTATGTCTGATTGAGCAGGGCAGGTCTCATCCCATTGGTTGAAAGATGGTTCTAGTTACTTCCTTATAAAGGGTGAGCCCAAATGTCAGGGTCATAGTGCAGGATGCTGGCAACTCAGGTCTATGATTTTTTTCCCTGAAAGGCAGTGTGTGCAAGAGGCTTCTTCCTGCAATGCCATCTAGGTTCTGATTATGGTTGGAGTCCAATTAACCTCAAGGAGCCCTTCTTGGCAGGTTATCCCTTCATGGTGTCAACATATTTCTTTCCTTCAGGAGAAGGAATTTTAGATGTTGAACTATAAATATAATTTGAAATAATAATTGTGAGATAATTATAATTATAAATAATTATATTTTCTCATTTAAATTTATTATTATTTTGATTATATCAGTCATAATCTCCCAAAACTGTTTTTTGTGCTCTAAATTCACTTGAAACTTGGTACACTTTTCACACAGAAGTAGTGTTATGAAGGGAAATTTGTACTATGTCCTGTTAACCATAATAATTCAAGTGTTTGTTTACCCTCTCTAAACTGATGACAAACTGCTTTCCACCTCAATTTTTTTTCTAGTTTTTATTCTTGCATTACAGAAATTGATCATCACATAACATTTAAAAACTTTTCTAGCATCCACATTTTTCTAGTTTTTATTCTTACAGTACAGAAATTGATCATCACGTAACATTTAAAGACATTTCTAGCATTTGTATTTTGGCCGTACTCTTGAGAATGGGCATAATTTGCCTTATTACACTATTTTTAATTCTGTATATTAAATCTACACATATTTGAAATAAATGCATGATCTGGTTCTATTTGTACACAAACATACATGCCTATTGTGACATCTGGGACATAAACCAAAGATAACTTTATCGAAAATAAAGCATCTTTTTTTGTTTCTTTTTCAGTTGACTGTGAAATCTTGTGATTGTTTGAATGGCGGATCATGTGTGTCTGATATTAAATTTCCTCCAGGAAGTGGTGCATACCTGTGTGTGTGCTTGCCTGACTTCCAGGGCAGTCTTTGTGAAGTGGGTATCACTGAGTGCCGATCAAACCCCTGTGGGCGTGGCAGATGTATTAACGGTTTTCACAGTTATTCCTGTGATTGTCCACCTGAGCTCAAAGGTAAGTTTGGGTTCCTCAGGAACAAATAAGAAAGAAAAGCTCCTTGGAACCTTCATCTACACATTACTCAAGCATATGTATGGTCCTAAAGATTTTAATACACATTTAAAAATTCTAGTAAAAGTGATCACAAATACATTTGTTATCCATATTTCCTTTTTATTGTAAATTGCTTATATATATACTCTTACAATTTTGCACATTTTAATAATTTCAGTGGAAATATTCTGTTTTTACATTTTGTTTTTCAGGTTTCTTTTTTGGTTCCTTTTTATTGAATCTGTTATGTGACCCTGGCTAACAAAGTTATACAGGTTTCAGGTGCACAGTTTTACATGTTTTGCAGGTTTTTAAACATTCCTACTGTATTTGATAGGTAGAAATATATTTTATTTTATTTTTATTTTTTTGTGAGAGGAGGGGAGGCAGAGACAGACTCCCACATGTGGCAGATTCATGCACCCTGACCAGGATCCACCTGGCAAGCCCACTAGGGGGTGATGCTCTGCCCATCTGGGGCCATTACTTCATTGCCACCAGAGCCATTTTTTAACCCTTGAAGTGGAGGCCACAGAGCCATTCTCAGCACTCGGGGTCAACTTGCTCTAATTAAGCCTTGACTTCAGGAGGGGAGGGAGAGGAGTGACAGAGAGAGGGAAAGGGATGGAGAAGCAGATGGCCACTTCTCCTGCGTGCCTTGATTGGGAATCAAACCCGGAACATCCACATGCCAGGCCGATGCTCTACCACTGAGCCAACCAGCTGGGGCAGAAATATATTAAAATGCATTACTATTGAAATAGAATATGAAATACTAAAGAAATTTGTTATGGGAAGTTAAAGATTATCATTTAAGAGAGATATTATTAATTTATTAACTTAGAAATGTCATGGTATAAAGTTAGACTTGAAATCAAATAAGAACTTGTTTGGTTGGCTCAGTAGTAGAGCGTTGGCCCAGCATATGGATATTCCGGGACCAAATCCTGGTCAGGGCACACAGGAAAAGCACCCATCTGTTTCTTCATCCTTCTTGCTTCTCTCTCTCTCTCTCTCTCTTTCTCTCTCTCCCTCGCCTGCAGCCATGGCTCAATTAGAGAGAGTTGGCCCCAGGTGCTGAGGATGACTCCGTGACCTCCACCTCAGGTACTAAGAAGAGCTTGGTTTCTAAGCAACGGAACAATGCCCCTGATGGGCAGAGCATCACCCTTTAGTGGGCTTGCTGGGTGGATCCTGATGGGGGTACATGCAGGAATCTGTCCCTGCCTCCCCTCCTCTCAATGAATAAATAAATACATTTTTTAAAAAGAAATCAAATAAAATATTAACCTATTTGTTACTCATTAGTTTTCTTAAAATATGATTCTAGAAACCTCAAATAAGTATATAATTGATAACCTTTAACTTCCCAAGGCTTTTTAAAAACTCACATTAATATTTTATTTAATTTAAATAGATATAAATACAAAATAAATAAATATGAAGTTACTGAGCTGGTATTTTCCTTAAAGACATCTATCTTAACATTATAATAGAACTAAGAAGGATATTTAGGTGCTTTCTAATTTTCTGCAGCTTTTTAAAATAACAAGTTCATCATCTGGGGTTATTATGATAAAGACTACCTTTGGAAGAATTCAAATGTTGATTGCTTCATGGATTTTTACTATAATAGGAGATACCATCCATTAATTGCTGTGAATATATTTATTTAAAGAAGTTAAGCATTTGAAAGAGCAACACTTCACCTAAAAATTTTTATTGAGGAAAGACTGTCCTTGCACATAGTAAAATTTTCATAGATTTTCACAGCCAGTGCAGTAACTGGACTAAATAAGTTGTCCTCAAACTAAACAGGCAACTATTCTTTTGTTTTGTTTTGTTTTTCTAGCCAGAGACACAGAGAGGGACAGATAGGGACAGACAGGCAGGGAGAGAGATGAGAAGCATCAATTCTTTGTTGTGGCACCTTAGTTATTCATTGATTGCTTTCTCATCTGTGCCTTGACCAGGGGGCTACAGCAGAGTGAGTGACCCCTTACTCAAGCCAGCGACCTTGGGTCTTACTTATGATCCCACGCTCGTATCACTTGATTAGACATATATTTTTTTCAAATTGAATAATGTAAAGGCTCAATGTTTATTTCATTTAGGTAAACACTGCCAGGAGGATGTGAATGAGTGTGACTCCAGACCCTGCTTCCCAGGAGTAGAGTGCCTCAACACCTTTGCTTCCTATCATTGTGGCTCATGTCCTAAAGGGTTTCATGGGGATGGAAAAATATGTCAAGGTAAAAGTCCCTACTGTCTGCCATCAAATGCTTTTTTCTGAATTTAATTAATTTAGATTACTCGGTTCTTTTCTCTATTTTACTTATGCATTTATTCAGTATATATGCATTAACTGTCATGCGTTAAGCTAGATACAGATAATACCAAAATATGATACAAGAGTTGAAACTTTTCATCTCTTTCTGTGCATTGTAATGGTTTATTGTAATGGTTTTCTAAAATATTCTTTTCTTGAGTATTTGTTAAAAGTTTTTCCATTAGATCATCTGTTCTGACTTCATTTTGGGAGGTAATTTTATATTATTTTGTGTGTCATTCATAGTAATTATTATATCAACAATTATACTACTTCTTTAATTTAATCATTTATATTTAGTAAAATCAAATCATGTATCTCATTAAGAATTCAAATTATTAGTTTAGCCCTGGCCAGAAAGCTCAGTTGACTATAGAGCACTGTGCCAAAGCACTGAGGTTGCCAGTTCAATCGCCAGTCAGGGCACATACAGGAACAGATCGATGTTTCTGTCTCTTTCTTGCTCTCTGCTCTGCCTCTCGCTAAAAATCAACAAGATAAATACTTTTTAAAACATTTAAAAATTATTAGTTTAAAATCACATGCAGTACTGCTGTATAATTTAAAATTATCCTCATATATGTAGCTTTTTCTCTTTTCTTATCTCTAAAATTATAGTTGTATCTTCCTACTGTTTTTATCTAGACAGAACTAGCCAAAGGTTATCTTTTTTTCCATAAAAATCATTTAGATTTGCATTTATGTTAATTTTCTATTCATAACTCCTGTTTGCCATTTTGTTGATTTGTAGGCATACTTTGCATGTTCTTGAAACTAACTTTTTTATCTCAGTGGCTTGCTTTTATCAATGCTGTCTTTTTATGCAGAATAATAAAATTTTATGTAGTCAAATATAGGCAGGTTTTATTCTAGCTTTTATTTTAGCTTGCATTTTCAAGGATCACCTAACTTCTAAGTTATGCATATAATCTCTTAAATTTTCCTATACATATTTATTATATTATATTGTTTTATACTTTACATTTAGTTCTTAGTCCACTTGGAATTTATGTTGTGAGTTAGAGGCTGAATAATTTTGTAAAGTCCTCAAAATTACCAAAAGTCTTTCATTCACCTTGTTTCTGCTCGTCCATTGTGTTAAGGATTATTTTTTACTGTTTTTGGTTTGTTTTCTTCTGTCTTATTTTGATTTTGATTTGGTTTCCCCTTTTTTTCATACTGTAAGGAATTTGAGAAGATCTGTGCATGAAGATGATGCAAAAATCAACCCTAAATTGACAGTGAAAGTATCCAAGGGAAACATGTCTAATCACCACTTAAAATTGTCCATACTCTAAAATTAATTAGATTTCTCCGTACTAAAGAAACTTAAAAAAAAAGAGTGATGGCATAAGGAAAATGAAGTACCCTGGAAGAGAGAGAAAATGATGACCCAGTGACCCACCTCAAAATAAAGACACAAAAATATTTAATTTCTTCTTGAGCATTCAACACCGATGGGCTATAAAATCCTGTTTTGTCACATTGGTAAAATGACTAGAGCCACAGTTCTTTGCCTCTCATTCAAAATAGCATTTATATAATTTACCAATTAATTTTCATATATACAATCAGTTGTTGTCCTCCCCTTTCCAGGCAAAATAAGTTTGTTCACTCTCCTACGCGTCTATAGATTTCATAGCTGTCACTCTTATAGTAACAATCACAGAACATTAACATGAATTGCTTGCGTATTTCTATCCTTGACCACACTGAGTGAGTTTCTCAGGGCTGGAGCTCTGCCTTCTTTTCCTTTGAGCCTTCTTTCCTTTGAGTGTATTAGGTGGTAATAAATGTTTGTTTACTATTTCTAACTCTTCATAAAATTATTAATATTGTCCTTTAACTGTTATACTGTTTAATATTTTTTGTTACCCTGTGTATTCAAATATATGATAAGGTTTTTGATGGCAGGAATCATGGGATGATTCCTCATTATTACATGGCTTCTAATATAGTGTTATACATGTAATAGATCTTAAATGAAGAAATGCATTACTTCATATTAAATACTGGATAGAGTAGAACATGAACAACTATTATAGACTAACATATCTTTTTCTTTTTTTTTTTTTCTGGTTGTATAGATATAAATTCTCAATCACCATCAACAGAGCGTTTACGAACTGGTGCAAGTTTTAACCACAGTCCAGCTACTACTGAAACCCATGACATCTCATACTTCTCATTAAAATCAGTTCCAACTCAAATGAATAACTCAAAGGCTATTTCTGATCAGATATCAGGTTTTAAACATGTGGATCAGACTCTGAGTACAGATCTCAGGATGGAGGAATTAGAAGCTTTGAACAACCATAGTTCTATAAGCATTAATCTGAACCGTTCCCATGATGAAGTAAGGGACACTACCCAAGGCACCATCCAAACAAAGGCAGGAGGGTATAATTCTAAAATTAACGAGTCTGCCCAAAGTTACACACAGCACAAAACTGAGTCTGCATCATCAGTTCCTAGAGCCATCAGTATTTTGTCAGAAGAGCCTGAGTCAACCACAATATCAACCTGTGCTGAGTCACCTTGTTTTCTTGGTGTCTCCTGTGTGCCAACCACCGATGGTCACTTCCAATGTGGACGCTGCCCCTTTGGATATTATGGAGATGGTATCAATTGCAGAGGTAGTATGAAAACTCTTCAAAAGATTCAAAAGAACTATCTAGTTCACATTAAAGTAATTAAGACATGTTTTCTATTTATTAATTTCTATTTACTCCATTTTGTTCACTAATTTTTATTCATCTTATTTACTTATTATTTATCTATATTCTTTGCACATTTAAAAAATGAATATGAACATTTCTGAGTTATTTTTTAAAGTAACATTAATATTAAATAGAATTATAACTATATAATATAAATATATTTCTTAAATACCTACTGTGTTCCAGAGTCTATGGAAACATTTATGTCCAATTTTGTCATATAACACTGGGGAGCAAAATTTTTGATACATCCACAAAAACACTTGTTCTTACCTAATTCGAGTGTGCTGATCTCAAATCTGACATTAGTTTTTCTCTGTAAGCTACAGTTGTTTTGCAATTCAAGATTTTAGGTTTTTATCTTATTGTAAAATTTTCAACATTTAGTTTAACATAATGAAGTAGAATGTCCTCTTGGGCATCATCTTTGTGAAAATATAATAATTTATATAATGTAGTAAATACAATACACTAAAATATATGATTGCATCAGAATTTGTCTACAATATTGAAATAGAACATATTAAAACACTTATTTTAATCATAAAATTTGGGCAAAACTTATTTAAATTCTATTCAGGCAAAAATTTGCATTTGTAGCTCTTGTGTTTGTGTACTTGTTGAGGACAATCTCGTTTGATGCTCTAGCAATAGTCTGCTCATCACTAATAGCTCAAAGATTTTCAGGAAACTTATCAAGGTGACTGCTCAGGAAGTGAATCTTAATGCTCATGTTACATCCAATGTCATGGAAAGCCAACAGCATCCTTTGAACCAGAAGTTCATAGTTTTCTGCTTTTTTGTTGCCAAAGAAGTTCTTTGTAATTGCCACAGAAGATTGCCATGCTTTCTGCTCCTTATTCATCTTCCTGGCAAATTCTTCATCATGTATGAGGGTTCAAATTTGAGGTCCATGAAATACATCTGTTTTTATCTTATCGAAAGACAAGGCAGGAAAAACAGAAATAATATGTTGAAAGCATTCACTTTCTCTATTCAAAACCTGAACAAACTGCTTCATTAAGCCAAGTTTGATGTGAAGTGGGGGAAAAATGATCTTGTCTCAATTAACTACAGGTTCATTCACAATATTTTGCATCCCTACTTCCAGAGCTTCAGGTTTCGGCCACTCCTTCTGTGTTCAGTGTTTCTCCCGAGCTTGGCTGTCCCACAAACACAGAAAGCAAGAATACTTTGTGAAACCTCTCTGTTGTCCTAGCAGGAAATATACCATTTTAAGATCCACACAAATGATCCAGTTATGCTCTCATACTTCAGAAAGTCGAGGACAATTTTTATGTCATTCTTACTAAGTCATTCAATTCGGGTTGCCTAAACTGCTGAGGGGTTAATAATGATTGCTTGGCATCAGAAGAAGACCCTTCAGATTCTACAACCATTTCCTCATACATCTTATCAAAATACACTTGGTCACCATGTTCACTTTCTTCGTCCTTAGAAGAAATAAAACCATTGAAAACTGGAACCGGGAGTGTCTCAGAGTGTGGGATAGGTCGTATTGCTGAAGGAATATTAGGATATGCAATCATATGCTGTTTTTTCATGCCGATGCCCTTTGTATGAATCAGACAAAAATAACAGTCACTTCTGTGGTCCTTAGGTGCACGCCAAACCATGAGAATACCAAAAGGCATTCCTTTGCGTTTTCCTTTTGTCCAGTCATGAAACATTTCCTCACAATTATGACAGACAATATGAAGAGCCCAATTCTTGTCTTGTTCACCAAGGGGAACTTGAAAATAGGCAATATATGCACGTGTCACAAGTGATGAAATATTGCGCCTTTGACGTTGAAGTGTGTAACAGCCACATATATAACAGAAGGTGTCAGGACTATTCTTACATTTACGCCTACTTGAAGAAGCCATGATTCAATCTTAAAACAAAATAAGAGTGTGTTTTTATCAGATAATAATTTTTTACATTTAAAAACAACTACAATTATGTAAAAGTGATGTTTGTAAAACATTAATTGCCTTATGGTTATGTTCAATCCAAGAGTCGTTGCCCTTTAACTCCAATTTAAAAACCAATGCATGCCATTAACTGTAACAAAAAGAAATTAAAATTGCATAAAAAATAGAGCATGCACCTAAAAACGGATTTCAGATTTGGAATCAGTGATGCAGAAATATATAGAAACAGTTCTAAAACCTCATGCAGCAGAAAATTAAAATAAAATTGTTCCCCAGTGTAATCTATAAAACACCCCCACATTGGGTGTTATTTTTCTCATACAGATGAGCATGCAGAGCCTTGCAGGGCTACCTGACTTTCCTGCGATTAAGCACCTAAGAGATGAAATAATGATGGGAATAACATTGTGGCCCCCGTTCTTTTCAGCTCACAGCTGGAAGTTAGTCCTTTTAAGGACTAATTCTGGCATATCTGCTGATTTGCGTAAACTAGGTTTCTCTGCAGTTCCTCTAGCTCTTGAGAATAAAATAAATTATCACATTAATTTTTTTAAAGTGCTTACATCTCTTCTAAATCATCAGCATTCTTTTTTTCTGATACAAATCAGAATTTTTGGCTTTGACAACAACAAAAAAAGCCAATTTTTTGTTATTGTTGTTTTGATTTGTTTGAGACCTACTTATACAACAGCGCTGTTGAAATATTTTTTTGTTATCAGCATTCCCTAGAGGAACTCTTGGTTTTTTTTTTCTGTAGGAATAATGATAATAATAATCTTCAATGCTTAAATGTTTATAACATAAAACTATTATTATTAAAAAAAATTAAACAAAACAACCCTATGCGTTTAAGTTACCTCAGAAGTGTTAAATGCCTAATAGAATATATCAGGTAGCTATAGAAGCTTAAGGAATACAAACCTATAAGCTAATGTTGTGTTACTGGCATCTTGGTCTTTAAAATTCTGATTATTCTTGCCATTCATCAACATTTACCTGATTAGTAACTGACACTTCATTGTCCTCTGGAAAACATTTTAATCGCACATATGGTTAGCCACCACCTCTAACATCAGGTTTTGCTATGGGAGGAATGACCCATATGGTTCTTCTTTCTTACCTTATTAATCATTTCCCTCAGCCATTTTAGTAGAAAAACAAATATAAGGGGGAAAATAATTTCATGGATAAAGGTAGGGGTTATTGTTTAGTAACAGTATCAAAATATTAGGGGGAAAATAATTTCATGGATAAAGGTAGGGGTTATTGTTTAGTAACAGTATCAAAATATTCAAATTCAGAGACTTATTTTGATTATAGCTAACTCTATGGGCAACATATACATACAGTATCAATACCTCACCCTTTTATCCTTGATTTTTGCAGCCATTTGCAGACCCCCATGTGGAAAAGGGAAGGAGTGTGCTGCCCCAAACATATGCAAATGTAAACCTGGTTACACCGGCACTAACTGCCAAACTGGTAGGTATAGCACTCATTAGTTTGCACAGCAAATTTACTTGATAGCTGATATTTCTAACGATGAGCTTTATTTTACACAGCTGTATGTCATCCTGATTGCAAAAACCATGGAAAATGTATTAAACCTAATACATGTGAATGTCCCCCAGGATATGGTGGAGCAACCTGTGATGAAGGTGATAATTCTAATTAAAAATCAAATAATAGAGCCCAAAAATAAAACAATATTGTCTTTAAAACATTTTTAAAGATAGTTTTACTGTATTATATACTAATCTATCATCATTAATGCTGATGAGGGAGTCAAAATTTTTAATGTTTACTTAAAATAATTTACCTGCAGGTTTAAAAAACTTAAATTTCTAAAATAGAGATCCCAAGAGCAATAGCTTATTTGTCCTTGGTAAAATTATCTTCAGAAATAATGTTTTAAGATTTAGTTATAAGTTGCCACATTCCTAAAAATATTTTACCTTCAAGCAAAGGACATCTGATTATTTCATGACATGTCAATCATGGCTCCAAAAAACTGAAATGCCAAATAATTAAGAGATATCAAGTAGTAAGAAGAAATATAAAAAGTGATTTTTAAAAACATGTCTATAACCATATAATTTTATTGCTTTGCTTGAAATCTTAAGTGGAGAGTTTATAAAATGGTATTCTTAAATTGGATAATATTAAAAGAAAACAAATTTATTATTTTTAAAAAGTATTTTAAAATATGTTGGTAATATAATAAAATAAAGCCAAATTAAATGTTCTCATAACAAGGTACAAATTAACAAGTTGAAGTAAATGTAGAATGAACTAAAAAACAGTCAACATCAATAACATATGAAAATAGTTGTGGAAATATTAAAGTTTTCTATTTGTAGGCTTTTAAAAAAAAAAAAAAGCCGACATCATACAGTTAGTAATAAATTATATAAACCAAGACATGCTAATGATTTGTGGGTGTTTCCAGAGTGTGAACTCAGAGTAAATACCACAGAACCAAGTTTTAAAATAAAGGAGAATAGAGCTTATTATAATTTGCGCTTACAAAAAGCATTTATTGTGGCTGTGCTTCATAAACATAAACTGACTCTTTTAAATTTGAGAGCTGACTTAATAACATAATCTGTGTCTGCAGAATATTGCAGCCCGCCTTGTCAACATGGTGGCACCTGCTTGGCTGGAAATCTCTGTACTTGTCCTTATGGTTTTGTGGGACCAAGGTGTGAAATAAGTAAGCAAACCTTTCTTGTGGTTTCATATAATGAAATTGCTCCTCTGAACAGTTTATGACTTCAATGCTAAGTGACATAAACCCAAACCCAAATAAAAACCATACATTTATGATTTATTACAGCAGTTACTATTTTGCATACTACTGGGATTGCTGGGGTTCAATACTAAGATAAAGAAGTTTTTTCTTAAAAGCAACTCTCTTTTTAACCTTATTCATGACCACTTCTCCATTTTTTTTTGAGATAACAAAAATTTGGTTTGTTGAATTACGTATAATTATCTCATTTGATTTATGTCTGTGATTGCTCTCATCAATAACTAATAATGATTCCAAATGGCCATTTCTTGTTTACCATTAAGCTTAATGTTTTTTTCCCCCCATTTCTATCAGCAAAAATAAAAAAATAAAAAAAACTGCCCAGACAGGCAGTGGTGCAGTGGATAGAGCATCAGCCTGGGACGCTGAGGACTCAGATTCAAAACCCCAAGGTTGCCAGCTTGAGCGTGGGGTCACTGGCTTGAGCATGGGATCATAGACATGACCCCATGGTCACTGGCTTGAACCCCAAGGTCACTGGCTTTAGCCCAAGGTTGCTGGCTTGAGCGTGGGATCATAGACATGACCCCATGGTCACTGGCTTGAAGCCCAAGGTCACTGGCTTTAGCCCAAGGTTGCTGGCTTGAGCAAGGGGTCACTGGCTCAGCTGGAGCCCCCCAGTCAAGGCACATATGAGAAAGCAATCAATGAACAACTAAGGTGCTGCAACTATGAGTTGATGCTTCTTATCTCTTTCCCTTAGTGTCTCTCTGTCTCCATCTGACCCTGTCTCTCTTTCTCTCTTAAAAAATAAAAATAACCAAATGTGAAAATTAAAGACCATTTAAAGTCAAAGAATAAATTATTTCTATCTTTTTCTCTGACCTTATTAACTAGAAAATGCAATTGACAGTTACGAGCTAGCCAAGTAATAACCAATTCCAAGCCTAATTTACCTTTCTTTTATTTTTATTCTATGACCTTACCTTAGTGGTTTGTAACAGACACTGTGAAAATGGAGGTAAATGCCTTACACCAGATGTTTGCCAGTGCAAGCCTGGCTGGTATGGACCTACCTGCAGTACAGGTAAAATCTTTTCAATAAATGTCAGTTCAAAGAAATTTTAAATGCATCAATGTCCTGAACGTTTATGTCCCAAAACATAAAACTAATCTGACAAGATTGGTATAAAATTTTTATTTTAGGAATTTTTAAAAACCCGTCTTTCAAAAACAAACAAAGAAAAAACCTGTCTTTCAAAAATAATTATTTTCATTCTTTTTCTTCTTATATTAGAACATAGACTTTATAACAACTTTAATGTCATCCAGGTTATCCAAACCAACCAATACTTTTTTTTTTTTAGATATTTTCTTTATCAACTTGCCTTATGGTGGAGGGAGATATATTTGTGTTGCGTCTAGATCTATTTCAAGTTTTTCTTTTCTTTTTTTTCATAGACATTCTATTTCATTAAACATTCAAGCAACTCTGGGTTAAGTGGGCACTATTACATGAGTCCATTTATTTATCACAGTATCAGGCTTTCTTCTTTGGCAGCAGGGTTTGTAATTATGTATAATCTGATACATTGTGATCTAATAACTTTTCTCAACACTGATTTAATTCAATGTTGATATCTTGCCAAATATGTGTGAAGCATGAAACAAAGGGAAACAAAGATTAATTTGATTTTGCCAGGGTTTTAAGGAGCATATCATTAGTGAAAGAGACACAGGGTACAATCACAAAAGAGACTATGATAAAAGTTGAGTGATATAATAAGTTATGCAATTAACATACAGTTCCTTGGAGGCAGAGAAGAGGAGAGTTAATTTTGGCAAGTGCAGTTTGGAAGAAAATAGTATTTGAGGTAGATGTCAGAGAGTGGGCAAAATCTGGGTTTAAAAAATGGACAAGTGTTTCACTCGTACGTGGGGTATGAAACGAAAAGCAACAGATGAACCAGACTGGTGGTTACCGGAGGGGAAGGGAGTTGGCGAGGATGAAGAATGTAAAGGGTGTCGAATACATGGTGATGGAAGCAGACTAGGCTTGGGGAAGAATACAATACGTGTAATATACAGATTTTTATTTTATTTTATTTATTTTTTTTATATTTTTCTGAAGCTGGAAACGGGGAGAGATAGACAGACTCCCGCATGCGCCCGACCGGGATCCACCCGGCTCGCCCACCAGGGGCGATGCTCTGCCCACCAGGGGGCGATGCTCTGCCCCTCCCGGGCGTCGCTCTGCAGAGACCAGAGCCACTTCTAGCGCCTGGGGCAGAGGCCAAGGAGCCATCCCCAGTGCCTGGGCCATCTTTGCTCCAATGGAGCCTTGGCTGCGGGAGGGGAAGAGAGAGACGAGAGGAAGGAGGGGAGGGGTGGGTGGAGAAGCAAATGGGCGCTTCTCCTGTGTGCCCTGGCCGGGAATCAAACCCGGGTCCCCCGCACACCAGGCCGACGCTCTACCACTGAGCCAACCGGCCAGGGATACAGATTTTGTATTATAAAGTTATATGCTTGAAATTTATAAAATATTAACCAGTGTTACCTCAGTAAAGTAACTTTAAGAAAAAAAAAATTGGGGCAATGAAGTGAAAAAAGGCAATGAGTGAAAATGAAGATTGTTCTTGAGTGTCTAGGAAACGGAGATTGTTCCTGGGTGTCTAGGACTCACTGCAGTGTGTCTTTTTGAGTTGAAGAGACACCCAGGGCCACACGTATTTGAATGCATTACAGACCATCCTGCTTGAGCTTTTGAATGGTCTTCTCCTAACTTCCAGTCATTCTATCAGCTTACCAAGGACATTCTGAATTATAATCACAGCCTCTGCATTCTTAGCTTGCTATTATTTTAAGCTTAATGAGCAGACTTCCAAAGCTATTACTCATTATTTCATTCCTCTTATGTTTGGCAAAGTCTAATTAATTATAGACTATGGGTTTTATTTGTAGTAAAGATAAAATGTTTTATTATGTACTATTTTGTCCCTCTGTGTAGCTTTTATTTTTAAATAATAAAACTTTTATGGTCTTTCTCCCTACTGCTGTTCATTAGCTTTGTGCGACCCTGTTTGCCTCAATGGTGGTTCCTGTAAAAAGCCAAACACTTGCCTTTGTCCGAATGGATTCTTTGGTGCACAGTGTCAGAATGGTAATCATTCTTTCTTTATAAATAAAAGGGCAAAGGGAAAGTTAGACATAGAGAAAGCCCTGAGTAAATACGAAGAGACAAGTCCCAAAGGGGAAGGCGCTATTTAGTGTTTTATTTCTTTATTCTCTATTTCTTAAGAGGTTACAATTTTGCCACAAAAGGATCACTTTATAGAAGCGTATCATAATTATTGCCAAAAAATGGTCCTATTTATTCAACATATATTAGGTTCACAACCATGGCAGTGGTCTGTTCTGTTTTTTAGAAGTGATGTGTAAGATAGATAAGCAAAGTTCCCTGCAGTCTATTACAGTGAAATGGTGTCCTTTCTGTTTCCTTCACAGCAAAAACATTTGACTTGTACTCACTATCATGTCTACTGTTATCTCATGATCTCTCTTGATTTTAGTTTCATTAAACATGTGCGAAGAGCCAGCTGTGCACAGCACTATGCAAGGTGATATGGGAACAGAAAGATGCATCGTGTCCCCTTTATGGCCTCTTACTTGAACACCTTCCTCCTAATGTTAATGCTACAGGGTGTTTTCTTTGTTTTATTTATTTATTTACTTATTTATTTTCAGAACAATGGGCATGTCTTGAAACTATCGGTGTAGGCATAAATTAGTGTCAATAAAATTTAAAATGCATTTTCTGATCTTGATATTTTTGAGTTTATGCAAAATGTAGGGTAGATTTTTTTTTAGTATAAGCCTATCAGAACATACCATTATTTAGTTCCTAAAATCTATACTTTTCTTTCTATGTTACACTTTGATTTGATCCCATTGTTTTATTTGGAGGTTGGCTTGGAGTTTTAGGCTACAATTGAGGCAGAGAAAAAAAAAACACATCACTTTAATATCATTTATGTGCATACAGGAAATAAATTTCTCTAATTCAGATTTCCTCTAAGGAAACAGATAGCAAAGTGCTAGAAAGTAAAGACAAAGTTAAGGCAAATCTTGAAAGCTAGGAGACTATGTTGAAACCCATGTTTATGAGTTATAGTGGTGAGTGGGTAGTAAAGGAAGGGAAAAGAAAAACTTACATCCCTGGCCCTGGCCGGTTGGCTCAGCGGTAGAGCATCGGCCTGATGTGCGGGGGACCCGGGTTCGATTCCCGGCCAGGGCACACAGGAGAAGCGCCCATTTGCTTCTCCACCCCCACCCCCTCCTTCCTCTCTGTCTCTCTCTTCCCCTCCCGCAGCCAAGGCTCCGTTGGAGCAAAGATGGCCCGGGCGCTGGGGTGGCTCCTTGGCCTCTGCCCCAGGCGCTAGAGTGGCTCTGGTCGCCGCAGAGCGACGCCCCGGAGGGGCAGAGCATCGCCCCCTGGTGGGCAGAGCATCGCCCCTGGTGGGCGTGCCGGGTGGATCCCGGTCAGGCGCATGCGGGAGTCTGTCTGACTGTCTCTCCCCGTTTCCAGCTTCAGAAGAAAAAATAAAAAATAATAAAAAAAAAAAAAAGAAAAACTTACATCTCTTATACTATATACTTGAAGTACATGTAAGCTATAATAAAAAATTCTCTAAAATATATGCAGATAAGTGCGAAAGGAGGAAGATCTCTCAATTATGAAGTACAAGTAAAAATTATCTATTGAACATATGTCATGTTAGCAGGTTTTAGAATTAGTCTCCACAACTTCTTAGCTAGCATGGATTTTGGAAACTTACTTAAAGTTTACAGGGCTCAACTACCATAGTTCTCAAGTTTGCACCAGACAGTTGCTGTGAGTGGGGTCCCAGTGAGACATGAAGACAAGTGAATACCTGCACATACAATCAGCACATGCCAACTGCTTTTAAGTTATTACTTAAGTTATTGTCATTTAGACACATTAGAGAGATGAAAAGGAAATAAAAATACATTTTCCACTCTTTTTAAAACACCTGCACCTTTGAGCCTAATGTGAGCCCAGTTGGGAGGAAGGAAAGATGTTGCACATCTTTGGATGTGCGTTGACCTGAACACTGAGGTCGCACACAGGTTCAAAGCCCTGGGCTTGCCTGGTCAAGACATATGGGAGTTGATGCTTCCTGTTCCTCCCCCTCCCCTCTCTCTCTCTCTCTCTCTCTCTCTCTCTTTCTCCCTCCCCTTCTCTGAAATGAATAAATAAAATCTTAAATAAATAAATATAACTTAAAAAAAATTTTTTTAAAAAGCCATTGAATAAAATTAGGTGCATTATGGTTAAAAGTAAAGTAGAAGTATATAGTGTGTGTTCTATAGAAACTTTTCTATAGGAAAACACAGTTTAGGAGTTCAAAAGAAGAAGATAGAAACTGAGCTAGCAACATCGTTCAAAAGTTATACAACACTATGAATAAGCAAGGCTTAAAATGTGTTGCCAGAGCGATGATTAAACACATCTTCCAATCTCATTTATCCCTTGAATGCCATGAGCTTGATCCTCATAGAAGATGAGGCCAGATTACTTGGCTCAGTTTGAAGTCTGATTGAAGATTCAACTGAAGCCGAAAGAATCTCTTAAATATACTGCTCACAAAAATTAGGGGATATTTCAAAATGAATACGAAGCAATAAAATATCCCCTAATTTTTGCGAGCAGGTATATATCTGAAGGTGAATTCTTTTCCTAAACCTCCTTTTCCTAAAATGGGATTAGAGGTAGACATGACCACGCCTTACTTTTACGCTGTATATTTCTCTATATTACTTTTATTACACATACTTTTCTGTATAAATATAGTATTTATCTCCATACTCAAGTTTTGTGAAATAATGAGTATTGATTATAGCAAGGTTGCCCATCATAAATAGAACTTCTGTTTATTTAATTTTGAAGGGGCGGTTAAATTTCTAACCAGAGGTATTTCTTATGGTGCTTTTATAATAAAAAGAATATATATATATATTATATTTTTCTGAAGCTGGAAACGGGGAGAGACAGTCAGACAGACTCCCGCATGCGCCCGACCGGGATCCACTCGGCACGCCCACAAGAGGCGACGCTCTGTCCACCAGGGGGCGATGCTCTGCCCCTCCAGGGCGTTGCTCTGCCGAGACCAGAGCCACTCTAGCGCCTGGGGCAGAGGCCAAGGAGCCATCCCCAGCGCCCAGGCCATCTTTGCTCCAATGGAGCCTTGGCTGCAGGAGGGGAAGAGAGAGACAGAGAGGAAGGAGGGGGGGGGGGGGTGGAGAAGCAAATAGGCGCTTCTCCTATGTGCCCTGGCCGGGAATCGAACCCAGGTCCCCCGCACGCCAGGCCGATGCTCTACCGCTGAACCAACCGGCCAGGGCTATATATATTTTTTAATAAATGGAAATAATTATAAATTATATAAAGATTAAGAAGCAGAAAGTACAAGAACATTTCTTCATTATAAAAAGTAGCAATTAAAATGCCAGAAACAGTAGACTCAAGCATTAACCAGAAAAAGCTCAGTCTAAAATAATAAAAAATATTTATTTGCTAAGGTATTAAGAGGGAAAAAAAACCCTCATAGACACAGAGAACAGTATGGTGATTACCAGAGAAAAGGCGGGTGGGGGAGGGGGAGGAGGGTAAAGGGGGTAAATGGTGAGGGAAGGGGACCTGACCTGGGGGGGGCAAACACAGTATATAGATGATGCATTATAGAACTGTACACCTGAAACCTATACATTTTATTAACCAGTGTCACCCCAATCAACTCAGTAAAAATTAAAAAAGAAAATTATCCATGAATACAATCCAGTTATATTGTTTTTATACATAAAACACTACATTCTTTTCATTTATGAATCCATTTGAAATCAGCTGAATTTTTCCTACAGTGTTTGGAAGTGAAGAGAGCAGCTATTTAATCTTTGCTCAGTGGCAGAATCGTTGCCAGTGAGGTTTATCTGAGGGCTTATTATTGCTAATTGAAAAAAAGGAAGAAAGCGGCAATTTAAGATGAGTCTAATTCAAATGGGGAGTCGGTTTGTAATGTTCCTATTATCAAAACAATTTAATTCGACATTCATTTTTTTAAAACGATCTAAATTCCATTTATTTTTCATTTAGAGAAAATTAAACTTTAAATTGCCTATGTATTACTATTGTAAAAACAACTACATTTAATTGTCATATCTGGAAGAAACACGAAGCAATAATAATCCCCTAATAAAAGATTATATATTAGCTTCTGAACTTCATAGGACAGAATCATATATTATATATAGAAGATGCTACAGCATATTCAAGATTACCCAAGTATTCCTAACAAAGCCAAGGATTTAGTATTAAAAAGATTTTTACCAAACATCACAGAAATGTCACATACAAAGCTCTGCATTCATTACCATGATAGGTATTTCAAAGTTAACTTAAAAATATTTTCTAAATATTATGTGATAGATTATTCAGATTTTTCTAATTACCACAGGAACAGATACTGCCTTACTTTGAGCTAGGTTTTGACTTATTTTCTTGGTTTTGACCAGCTCACTCCACTCTTTAATTCAAAGTATGGTGAAACATAAGGTGAAGTTCATATTATACACACTACAATACCAAAGACTATTTGTTATGAACACTTTCCCAGTAAATTGCAAATTGTGCTAAACCACTAGCAGCTTAGAACTCTAAGCATTGTATTCTATGATTTAGAAAGGATGCTTTTAACGACTTGCAGTTATGATCTTTTATTTTAATAGCACATCTCTCTGCCTTATGGCCCCATAGACTATAATAAGCTCATGATGCAATATGTAATATATAATAATTGAATGTGTAATATTCACCGATTGCTGCCATGTATTCTTTTAGCTATCTGTCACCTTGCCTGTAAGAATGGTGGCCACTGCATGAGAAATAACGTGTGCATCTGTCGTGAAGGATACACGGGTAGGAGATGCCAAAAAAGTAAGACACCATAACCTGTATTTGCCAACTATGGGTAAAGCGAACACATTATACAGCAAAAACAACGCTATTTAAGGGCCGGTATTTCATCTGTTTACCTTCAGGTGTCTGTGATCCCATGTGCATGAATGGAGGAAAGTGTGTGGGACCAAACATGTGCTCTTGTCCTTCTGGCTGGAGAGGGGAACGCTGTAGCACACGTAAGAGGAATGCTCAATGCTGAGGCCTGCGCTACATTGTGAACATCAGTTTGAATTTAAGACATGCGGCATTTCCATGTTGTTGTTGGTTTTTATTTTTTGCTAACTTGTTTCTATTTTAGATGATATCGTTTTGAAATAGAAAACTGAGCAAAATGCCCAGTCCTTTCAACTCATTCTTTTGAGTTTGCAGAGGAAGAGGATATACACCATATGTTTCAATCTGTCCACTACAGTTGCCAGGATAAATAACAGTCCTGGTCTCCTAGTATAAGTAGGACTCAGGGGAAGGTTTGGAAAAAATTACTAATTCAATGGTTCCATCTGAGACCAATTAATTCAGAACCTCCCAAGGTATGGTGCCACTGTTTTCAAATCTGGTTAGTTTTTAAAATGATGGTAGCTTTCCTCATTCAAATGTTTCATTTATTCCTTTTTTATAAATTAGTGGTTAAAACTAGCAGCTATTATAACATATTGGTCAAAGAGAAAAAGGAGAAGCAACAGAAATGTCCAAAAACTGGAGAAAAGTTAAATCACTATGCTCTCTATGTTGGAACATTATACAATCATTAAAATCAACTTCTTCAAGAATAAGTAGTGACATTGGAAATATTCTGGATAAAATGTTAAAAGATCCTTTCATCATTGACTTTTACCTGTTTCTCTATTTTTCTAAAGAACATTTTTGTGGTTTATGATAGGATTTGACTAGTAAATGATATTTTTAACTTGTTCATATTTCTATTTGCAGCTATCTGCTTTCAAACATGTAAAAATGGTGGTGAATGTATTGCTCCTGGTATATGCAGTTGTCCTACCACGTGGGAAGGAGTGCAGTGTCAAATACGTAAGCCTACAGCACTTACTTTCTACTACAGGCTCTGAATCTGTTATAATTATTAGCTAGTGAGCAGGGAAGAACCAAGCAGCCATCTTGGGTTTCCCATAGCCCCTACTATTTGTTTAATTTATAACTACTGTTTACCCGTACAATATTCTTAGAAGTGTTCCTCACTTATTTGATAATGCTTCCTATTCAATTTCAAATATTTTGAGGTGTTCCATGGGTCCTTCTGAAATGCTACATTATTCCTACATATATTGGGATTTTTTGTGTGTGTGTGCGTGACAAAGACAGAAAGAGACAGAGAGGGGGACTGATAGGGACAGACAAGAAGGGAAAGAGAGGAGGGAGAAGCATCCATTCTTCGTTGCCGCACCTTAGTTGTTCATTGATTGCTTTCTCATATGTACCTTGACCAGGGGGCTCCAGCAGACTGAGTGACCTGTTGCTCAAGCCAATGACCCTGGGCTCAAGCTGGTGAGCCTTGCTCAAACCAGATGAGGCCACACTCAAGTTGGTGACCTCAGGGTTTTAAACTTGGGTCCTCCACATCCCAGTCAGATGCTCTATCCACTGTACCACCACCTGGTCAGGCAAAATATATATATGGATTTTTAATTAACCCTTAAAACCTCAACTTCTAATAAAAATGAAATAAACAATTAGCACTCCTTAGCTTGGACACTGTATAACCACTACAAACATTATTTATAGATCTAAGTCAATTATTAACAAGGAATTATTTCTGTAAAATCTGGGCAAAATAAAGACATGTCTGTTTTGCTTAAACCAACAACCTTAAGCTAGCTTTTATTTACTTAGGATTAATCTTAGATCACATGAATTGAAAAGCATTTGAGTTAGCCTCTATATTTCTGAGAATTTTAGAATCCCTCATTCTTACAAGCCCTTGCTTTTAAATTAAATTTTAACAATATCATCAGAGGTAGAAAATTATCTCACATTTACGACATAAATAAGACACAAACAGAAAACTTTTAGCCATGAGAAAAACTCACTAGTTTATAAAAGAACAATTAGATCCTAATTTTCCCTGGAGCCATTTACAGTTTATATGTGTTCTTGACAATTCAAGTTCCAAAAGATCTTCCCCCTTTTAAATTTAGGAAAGACATTCATATACCTCAAAGAATTGGGACAATATCATAGATTGATCTATTTATCTAAATCCTCTCTTTGAAGCTCCGAAAGACTAATATGTTGTCCACTCATTCTGCCTATTTAGCCAGCTTCTTCTAATTGTGCATGCAAAAGCTAAGTTAGGAGTATGAAAGGATCCTCATTTCAGTCATTTTAGTATTAATGGGAGGCTAACTGTGGTTGGCCTTTAAGGCAGTGGTCCCTAACCCCTGGGCTGCGGACCGGTACCGGTCCTCAAAGAAAGAATAAATAACTTACATTATTTCCGTTTTATTTATATTTAAGTCTGAACAATGTTTTATTTTTTAAAAACGACCAGATTCCCTCTGTTACATCATCTAAGACTCACTCTTGACGCTGTCTCGGTCACGTGATACATTTATTCGTCCCAACCTAAAGGCCGGTCCGTGAAAATATTTTCTGACATTAAACCAGTCCGTGGGCCAAAAAAGGTTGGGGACCACAGCTCTAAGGCATGATTTCCCAGGTCTGAATTTTGAGATCTGCAGAGAATACCCTTATAACACTGCCTTATGCCCTAAAGAAAATTTTTTCCTTAGGCAGTCCCATAAAAATTCTTAGTCACCTAACAATATCTGAGCAAGGGCCAGTGAGAGCTTCCTGGACGACCGGAACTGCAAGGCTTTCCAAGGCCTGGGCCCCTCTCTCAGGATGAACCCACCCAAGGCGCCCCCCTTCTCCCCGGCTCCCACCAAATCCTTTTTTCTTCTGGGATTAGGTGCGTTTCCGCACTTCACACACTGAGGCTCCTATCTCTGCCATTCTGGATTTGGAAGGGGGTGGGTGACGCCTCAGTGACTGCTGTCACTCCTTTGGCTATTTGAGTTGGGGGGAAAAAGTGTCCTTTCTCTTTTGGAACTGAAAAGAATTCAGTCTCTCAAGTAACCAGCAAAACTTTTGCTCAGATGCTCAGTCACAATCCAATTAAAAAGCTGAAATTAAAAGCAGCAACGTTCTTTTTCTTTCCCTGGGTTAGTTCAACTCTTATCCACCTCAAGGATTTCTTAAGAACAGCTTAAATGAAGTCAGGGCCTGCTATGTAGAGCAAGGAGACCCAGAATTCTGCGAGAAACTCACCAAGTTTGCTAGATGTGAAGCAGGAAGCTGGCGTGGGCCTGCGTGGGCTTCTTCCCGAATCCTGACGCACTAGTCAATGTTCACTTGACGTAATAAGTCATAAACGATCAGAACTGTAGATAACTTATATAAGCATATTTGAGCCAAACTGGTAACATGTCAGGGAGCAAGAGGTCAAATGTTCCGTGTGTGTGTGTGTGTGTGTGTGTGTGTGTATGTGTGTGTGTGCGCAATCACGTGTGTGTAAATTTTACTTAGAAAATTAAATTTAAGGTGACATTGATCAGTACATAGGTTTCAGGTAAACGTTTCTATAGCATTTGAACTGATGATTAGGTTGTATTCCCATCACCCAAAGGCAAATCACTTTTCGTCACCATATACATATCTGTCCCTCTATACTCCCTTCTCCCCTCCCCATCCCACAACCACTGTATTTTTATCTATGTCCATGAGTCTCAGTTTTATATCCCACCTATGTGTAAAATCATACAGTTCGTAGCTTTTTCTGACTTATTTCACTCAATATAATGTTCTCAAGGTCCATCCATGTTGTCATAAATGGTAATATGTCATCATTTCTTATGGCTGAGTGGTACTCCATTGTATATATGTACCATATCTTTTTTATCCGATCCTCTATCAAGGTCACTTTGGTTCTTTATGTGTATTTTTTAAAATGTCCTTCTTCTGCCCTGGCCGGGTAGCTTAGTTGGTTAGAGCATCATTCTGATACACTAAGGTTGCAGGTTTGATACCCCATCAGGGCACATAAAAGAATCAACTAAAAGTTTCATTTCTTAAAATTCTTTATTTCCAACTATCCATAAACTGTCTAAATATTGGTGACTTTATTTGAACACGTTGTCCTACTGCCATTTTCTGGAAGTTGTTTAATAAATATTCAAATCCTTGATGTCTGTGATGTGCAATTCATTACACATCCTGCCCAATAATACACAACAGTCCTGATGAAAACATAACCTTTAAATGTTGCATTTATGCCAAAGGAAATATTATTTTGAATTAAACCAGTGTCCAATTTGAGCTATTGCAGCAAATACCTTTCCCATGAAAAATAAATGTATTGATATATAATTTTATGTTAGGCTTATTTTCACTCAATATTACTGTACTTAGAAGCATTTCCATGTCCTTAAAAACATAACTTTAAATGACATATTAAATTCTATAATACTAATGCTATAATTCACTTGACCTTTCCCCTTATGTGGAACATTCTAGTTATTTAAAAGTTATTACTATTACAAGCATTTTCTTTCTGTCAGTGGGTATATAGACAGATGAGAAATAAACAGATAGGTTGGTAAGTAAATAGATAGGAAGATAAACAGATAATAGATATTGAGGTATAGTGAGAGAAATATTTTAAATTTTCATTAGAAGAGATTTTAAAGAAAACATTTCTAGTGCAGTGTGAAAATCTTTAGAAAAGTTTCAACTAAGTTGTTTCACTTTATACTTCTAATGATGGCATATAAAGTTGTCTGTTTTTCCATCCATGGCCTGTACTGAACTATCTTTTTAAAAAATTTTGCTAAATTTTTAAAAAGCAAATTATGAATGTTACTGATTGAAATCTTCTGTCTAAAGATAAGAAAAAGTTACATTTTAAATTATAGTCAATAAAAATTTTGTTTACTTTAATAATGTCTTTATAGAATTGTAAAACTGTTGAGTTCTGGGTGTTCTGTTTTTGAATGTGTGTGAATGAGTGTGTGTGTGTGTGTGTGTGTGTGTGTGGTTTGCACTCTGGGTGTAGGAGGAAGGGAATGCAGTTGGTCATTCATACATAGATTCTTATGACTATTTTCTTAACCACGTCGTTGAATGGCTTAAGACCACCAGAATATAATATGTCACAAGCACTTGTGTCAAAAGATAGTACGTAATTGTAAAAACTTGTGTATTACAGCAATTTGCAATCCAAAGTGTCTTCATGGAGGCAGATGTGTACTTCCCAACATCTGTTCTTGCCGCAATGGATATTCTGGAGTCAGATGTGAAAAGAAAATACAGGTATTTAAAATTTTTAATGGAAAATATATATTAGATTTTGACATATGCTATCCACTCAGATATTCTACTGATTAGCTGACACCTATCTGTACTTAGTATCTAGCAGCAAATACAGAACCTGCAGGGCTTCATGTGTCAAGTCAGAGGAAGAGGCAGTAAATGAGTAATGACTAAACAGTTCTCTAAGAAGTTTGGGTTTCCTCTTCCTTCTACAGATAAAACGCCTGGAATAATATCAAGTACATGGATTACGAGCCTATGCCTTAAGAACAGAAATTTTTACTCAGAAAAATTTGAAGATAGCTACTTGAAGTTTATTTGAACATCATTTAAAAAGCTATTTTTAGGGCTGAAGAAACTAATAAAATATACAATTGTCTTTGTTGTCAAGGTCAGAGAAAAGCAAAGAAGAAATCCCAATAACCTAAATTTAAAGTTGAAATGTGATTTGCTATTTATATATTGAGATGATGTATCTGATAATCCATTCACAATATTTAATAAACTGAGTATTTTCCCAGTCCTTACTTTGACAGTGTCTTCATCATCAGGGTTCAGTCAGCAAAACAGAAGTCACTTAATGTATTCAGATATAAAGTGTTTAATGAAGAATTAGGAGTTGCAGGACTTTTGGAAAACCTAATGGTGAGGAAGGAGGAAGTAGGGCTCGAGATGAGGTTAGAGGTCAGGAAAGTAGCTGCTGAAGGTCAAAGAGGTTGATACTGAAGATGTCAGTGCTTTTCAGAAGTTTTCCTGGACCTTCTGCAATACTTGAGAACCTTCCAAAAAAGACCTACTATCTCAGGCAATGTGGGTCATTATCCAAAATTCGCTGAAATGCCACTGTGAATCTTTCATCTATCCAAGTATGTAGCTGCAAATAATTCTGAAAAAAAAAAAAATGGCTTCCTATTCATTTCCATCTTCTAATTCTCCAAAGAACTTTTCTCATTAACAGACTCAAATCCAGAACCTCACAGAGAGGAGTATTCTGGAAAATTTGTTCCAAGCCTTAGAAGGAAGCAACAGTGGTTTCAAGGGCACAAAAGGGAGCTAACACAGACATACTAAATATTCTTCATCTTATTGTTTTGAACTATTAATATATTCCTGAGAAAAGCCATCACTCTTCTTTTTTTTTTTTTTTTTTTTTTTTTTTTTTGGTATTTTTCTGAAGCTGGAAATGGGGAGGCAGTCAGACTCCCGCATGCGCCCAACCGGGATCCACCCGGCACGCCCACCAGGGGGCGATGCTCTGCCCCTCCGGGGCAACGCTCTGTCGCTACCAGAGCCACTCTAGCGCCTGAGGCATAGGCCATAGAGCCATCCCCAGCGCCCAGGCCATCTTTGCTCCAATGGAGCCTGGCTGCGGGAGGGGAAGAGAGACAGAGAGGAAGGAGAGGGGGAGGGGTGGAGAAGCAGATGGGCGCTTCTCCTGTGTGCCCTGGCCGGGAATCGAACCCGGGACTTCCGTACGCCAGGCTGATGCTCTACCACTGAGCCAACCGGCCAGGGCCAGCCATCACTCTTCTAATGTGATATAAAAACATTAATTTCATTAGCTTTTTTTCTTCTCCAGTCTTTCTACTGCTCTCACCTGAACAATTTCTGAAACAATGGAGAAGAAATAATAAAATTTGGGATTTAAAAGACTTATGGGGCATGAGTTAAAAAAAGTGAAAGGATTAAACAAAAACAAAACAAAACAAAAAAACCTTCAAAACTCTTATACAGACAACAATATGATGATTACAAAGGAAAAAGGGGTGGGGAAGAAGTAAGAGAAGGAATAACAGGATAAATGGTGATCAGAGGAGATTTGACTTGTAGTGGTGAACACACAATTCAATATACAGATGATGGAATTATAGAATTGTACACTTGAAACCTATATAATTTAATTAGCCAATGTCACCCCAATTAATTCCATTTAAAATGAAGAAGAAAAATAAAAAGGACTTGGTCATTGTGTTTATGTTAAAAATAACCTGAATATATATTTCTTCTTTTTATTCTTGATCTATTTTGGTGTAGAAGCAAGAGAGAAACCAAAAATCAAATCATTCTAAAATATCAAAGAAAAAGTGTATGCTAAATAAAAGCAAAATTAAACGACACGAATTGTTAGGGAAGTGAGTTAATGTCAACAGGGAATATACATATATTTGAAAAATTTGTGTCAGAGATGCAAATAATCATAGATTAGAGTTATAAATTTTTTCATTACTGTTTCATTATTTGACTTCAAACTTTTCATTTGTCATCCAAAAAATGTTTTATTTTAATTTGAACATACCTATTTTAAACTATGTGAGCTTACAAAACTCATTTTGTTTATTTAGGTAGAAAGAGTAAGCATTCCTAAGAGCCATGTCTAAATTATAAGATAAAGTGAGAGATTATTAGAATAAAATTATTGCTAACTTTGATAAAAAAAATTTTAAGTAATAGCATTTAATGTCAGAATCAATAAGATCTTAATTTATCATTTTATATTTGCTAAAAGGCAATTTTAAAGAATTATTTGAAAGAATGTAATGTTTCATGAAGTTTTATTTCAATACCAAAAATACAGAAATGTAAATGCAAAATAAATCTTTAGCAATTAGTGTGTACTTAAAATGCTAAGCTCTTGTGAAAATATGAGTGCTAGAAGGAAAAAATACTCTGGATAAAAATGAATATTTTTTAAAGCTAATAATTGGAACTTAAATTTCTGCTATGGAAATATATACAATTTTTATATCTGCTCTTCACCACCTGTGCTTGGTATACAACATAGCAATTTTATCAGTACTCTTATTTAATTGATTTTCAAAATATGCTTTTTATAGTTAAAAAGTTATAATTGCTCAGGGATTGATTCTGAAATGTTTAAACCAGTACTTTAAATTTTTCATAAATATTTCCTAGATCCACACCACAAATCCCAAGCTACAATTAATTAATCAGTAAGTAGACTATTCATTTATAATAGATTTAATGAACCTGTATATGCTAATAATGAAGAAGTGCTATGGTTTACAGATTTTATATAAAAGCATTCTTTGTGAAAGCTAATGACTCATGCAAATGAAACTAATGTCTTAGAAATATAATGTAAGTTTAGGAGCAAGTAGTTTAATAAATTTATGGAGAAGAAATTTAATTTTTTGCTTATATCTTTGTGATATTTTCACATTTATTACCTTAAAATTTTATTACTCAAACTATTTGGAAAATATTTGGAGATATGAATGTTTGAGAATTTAAGCTATAGTACTTTAAAATCTATAATATTCAAGGTTCACCTTATAAATAATTTTCCAAAAAATATTCAGATTGTAAACTGTTTAATATGCTTACTTTATGTTTATTTCTATTATATTTACATAAAATATTTGTGTTAACAAATACTATTGTTCTTTCTTTGATCCTCTATTTAAAACACAGCACTTCTCAACCCTGGCCGGTTTGCTCAGCAGTACAGCATGGGTCCAGCGTGTGGAAGTACAGGGTTTGATTCCTGGCCAGGGCACACAGAAGCACCCATCTGCTTCTCCACCCTTCCCCTTCTACTTTCTATCTCTCTCTTCCCTTCCTGCAGCCAAAGCTCCATTGGAGCAAAGTTGGCCCGGGGTGCTGAGGATGGCTTCATGGCCTCTGCCTCAGGCACTGGAATGGCTCCAGTTGCAATGAAACAAAGGCTCAGATGGTGGGCCCCCTGATGGGCATGCCGGGTGGATCCCAGTCAGGCGCATGTGGGAGAGTGTCTGTCTCCCTCCCTGCTTCTCACTTCAGAAAAATACAAAACAACAACAACAACAAAAAATAACACAGCACTTCTCTAAACTTTAAAATATTCCTAATAACCCTTATTCTAAAATATTAAAGTATCATAATCTTTTCAATAAAATTATAAGTGTATTTTATTATATTCACAAATCATAAAACTTGTATAAATTGTAATATACATGATAAAGTTTAAAATTTTAGATTAGAACTACCTGGGAATATTTGAGCCCATAATGAAGATATATATGTATTATATATATTATACCAATTTAATGAATGAATTAATTTTTGTGACAGAGACAGAGAGAGACAGATAGGGATAGACAGGAAGGGAGAGAGATGAGAAGCATCAATTCTTTGTTGCGGCTCCTTAGTTGTTCATTGATTGCTTTCTCATATGTGCCTTGACTGAGGGGCTACAGCAGAGCGAGTGACCCCTTCTTCAAGCCAGCCACTTTGGGCTCAAGCTAACGACATTGGGCTTCAAGCCAGTGACCTTTGGGCTCAAGCCAGTGACCATGGAGTCATGTCTGTGATCCAACAACCCCACACTCAAGCTGGTGAGCCCATGTTCAAGCCAGTGACCTTGGGGTTTCAAACCTGGGTCCTCTGCTTCTCAGTCTGACACTCTATCCACTAGACCACTGCCTGGTCAGGCTATTATACCATTTTATAAACACCATTATAACTATGTAATTGTTTTAAAACTATTTATAGGCTAAAATTTAAGCCCTATATATTTATATTAATCAAATTAATATAATATTTTGCTTCCCTGTATGCCACCTAATAATTTATTTCTTATGATATACATGCCAGTTACTTCTAAAATGAGATGAAGTGACTTAAATATTAAACATGTTAAATGGGGGGGAACACAGTAAATACAGACAACGTTAAAGGAGAAACACTGTATCGCATATCTACAGTGAACAAACTATAAAAAGGAGTAAAAAAAAAGTACATAATAGGAAGAATTTTAAGATTTTTTTAAAAGAGGAATTTGTTCACTTGTTCACTGAAAGCAACATAAATATCTAAGTGGAATATATCAATTAATTTTTATATAATGGACATTGACTAGTACTGACGCTGGTATTTTCACAGTCACTGTTTGCAAATGATACTGAAAGTATCAACTCAATTCTTGTTGGTTTGTTAATGTTTGACAGTCTTAAAATTGCATAAAACTCTTAAACACATTTTCCTCATCGGATGAAGTGGATAAAATGGTGTATTTGTAAAGATAACAGTAAAAACAGAGTTGTGCTAAAATCACTAATATTTAATGTTTAATAGAAACATTTTATAAAGCTTATTTCTATATACATTCCATTTTTTCATAAAACTCGGCCCTTAATGCCTGAAAACAGGCTATAAAAACTGATCTTGTTGCTTCGTTCCTGTCAAAATTCTCTCCCCAGTTTTCAGTTTACCTCACAAGGACCTCGTCCTGTAATTCATTAATGTTGAAAGCAACAGACAAGATCCTTGACATTCTGCATCCTCTTATCCGTATGTTCTCAATGGCCTGGAGTGAGCTGGAGTTTGACGCGACTATTATGCTTGAATTCTACCTATCCCTGGTGTTGAAGAGTGGATAATCGCTCTTTGTTTTCTATCTTAAGTCTCATTTTGGTGAAAACTGTTTCCTTTCTCTCAGGTGAAAAACATCAAGTCGAGGTTTAAGTCTGATTCAACTCAATGAGAATTGTGGTTTATTAAAGGGTATAGAAAAATCTCACAGAACTCAAGGGCAAGATGTGACACTGGGATGAATGAAAACCAGGAAGGAATCACTCTTTTCTCTTTCTGGAGCTGCATAGAATTTTTTTTGCCTTGGCTTCTCTGGAAATCTCTAGTTCTCCCTGACTATTGCCATCTCTTATTGATCTTCCTCGGGTTTTGATGTGGTCACCAGATGGACATGGGAATCTTTCAGTTCCTATAGCTGCTATCCATTGACTATAAAACATGTTTAGTTCCAGCCTTAAGAAAGAACAATCTCGGAAGGTAACGACTGACCAGTAGAATGCGCAGGCATGAGCTAGTGTCCATCCCTGGGCCATCAGTCATGATCAGGGCCAGCAGATTTATATGATGTGTGGAGCTGCCTATGTGCTGGACTATGGGGAAGTTCATGTTCTGAGTTGAGCACACAGTAGGTCTGAGCACAAGGAGTTCCCAGTATGCCATAGTTCCTGAGCCTGACTTTTGTGATACTGCAATTAATTGAGGTCAATAATTATGTCAGAACGGGCCCCTATTCTTGAGAAATTATGGTAATTCTAGACAGATCATGGTTATTAAGGGAGGTTGTTAGTCGTTTGGGTTTTTAATATTATTTAAGGAAGATAAACTAAAACTTGTGTGAATAAATGTATCTGTCAAAGGCCGTGCTAGGTATGATGCCATATCCAGTCAATATTCATTTTTTTCATAAATTACTCAATAACACACTATAAGAATCAGAAGTGTTTTCATCATCAGAAATAGATCAATTATGTGGTTGTTAAATTATTACGCTAATTTGAGGAGAGAAAATTAAAATGTATTGAGCATGATGCTAGGGATTTTAACTAATATTATTTAGACCTCACAAAACTATTGAGAAAAGAAGATATACCTTTACTTTATAGATGAAGATGCCAGATGCCAGAAAAGTTTAATTATTTAATTTCCTAATGCTCACATATTGTAATGGTTGTGTTTGAAGGTACATCTGTCTGACATGGAGGCCTGTGACCTGTTTCAATGACATAGTATCACTTATTTAAAAAAAAAAAAACCAAGAATTTTCAGTGGCTTTTGATGACTCACAACACTTGATAAGGGAGGGATCTTACCTGAATATATAATTATATTCCCCATTATCTTTTCAATCCATGCTACAAGTAAACAAAAAGAGTGTACCTGGATTTGCAGAGCTTCACCTCCTCTATATTTATTCCTTCCTTTGTAAAATAGGGTTAAACAAAACTTATTTCATAGGCTTACTGAGTAATTTATTTATTAATTGTAAGAACAGCCTCTCCTTCATATGGAAACAATTTTAACCTCAGTTGTAAGGCTTTACTGAAATTGTTTCTACAGCCAGATGGAATTAGCAGATTTTTGCCTGCAGATGGTGCTAGATACTCAGTTCCCAGGTAACAGGCCAGAAAAGCAAAGTTACCACTTTGGTAAGAAAGCATATTAAATATTTAATGCAAAAATGACATTTTTTTTTTCAAAAATAAAAGTTTTCATGAACACAACTTAAGTCTTTTCTGTGAGCCCAGAAGTCTTCATTATACCTAGCGATTAATCAATAATTATAGCCACTTTGCTGAGGGCTGCTAACGATTCCCATTGTGCTAGTAAGGGATATTACTTCCATTTGAAGATCTGGTGCCTTACTGAGTCTATATAAGATCAAAATGGTTTTGTGAGGGGCATTAGGGTAAGCAGACACATTTTGTTTTTCATACATACATTGATCTTGGAAAAGTCCATCAAAACAGCCAACAGTTTCAGGTTTTCAAAATGATATCTTTTTTCCCCTTTTTATTTCTTTATATCTTATTTTGCCGTTGACAAATAATCACTGGTCAATAGGTAGCATACCCTGAAAGAAAATAGTCTTTGTAAAGGATAATGCTTTTCTGAATATGCTCCTTCTTGGTACCATAATTTTGTCTGAAGTAAGTAGGGTCCTCCTAGCTATACATCTAGTACATGACAATACCTGGGAAACCTTTGACCTGAGTCACTATGAACTTGAAAAATATAATAAGACTTCTTGGACATGAACATTATAGTGAGAATAACCCCAACTTAGACAGCTACATAAATATCAATAGATATAGGTAGGCCCTGGCCGGTTGGCTCAGCGATAGAGGGGGACCCGGGTTCGATTCCCGGCCAGGGCACATAGGAGAAGCGCCCATTTGCTTCTCCACCCCCCCCTTCTTCTCTGTCTCTCTTTTCCCCTCCCGCAGCCAAGGCTCCATTGGAGCAAGGATGGCCTGGGCGCTGGGGATGGCTCCTTGGCCTCTGCCCCAGGCGCTAGAGTGGCTCTGGTCGCGCAGAGCAACCCCCCCCCCCACGAGGGGCAGAGCATCGCCCCCCGGTGGGCAGAGCATTGCCCCTGGTGGGCGTGCCGGGTGGATCCCGGTCGGGCGCCTGCGGGAGTCTGTCTGACTGTTATATATATATATATATATATATATATATATATATATATATATATATATATATGAATTAAACATGTAGAGAGTGAATTTTGTTATTCACAATCAACCTTCCTCACCACGGAATTGGTGGTAATCCTTGCTAGTGTGGCCAAGAGATATTCTTATTGTCTAGTTTGGATTCTGAGCCTAGGATCTCAGGATCTTCACCTGCATTTCCTTCACCACCTTGAGTCACTGCTGCTTGAGCTGCAATGTTCCTTGCTGGCTGAAGGCTCTGATTAGGAAATTCTTAGGGTTTGCCTTTTCCGTGTCCCCAAGTTGTGTTTTTAGCCACCAAGACCTGTCAGAAGGTGGAAAGGCTTTGACAATGCCTCCTGTATTAGCTAATGGAGATGGCAGGCGCTGGCGGGCTCACCCCCTACTCTGACTGCTCTGTGCCGTGTCCGTGTTCTCTGCGGATGCTTTCTAACTGATGACTGACCATTTCTGAGGACTGGGGAAAGGGACAGGATTGTTTTAAAAAGTCACTTCTTGCCCTGGCCGGTTGGCTCAGCGGTAGAGCGTCGGCCTAGCGTGCGGAGGACCCGGGTTCGATTCCTGGCCAGGGCACACAGGAGAAGCACCCATTTGCTTCTCCACCCCTCCGCCGTGCTTTCCTCTCTGTCTCTCTCTTCCCCTCCCGCAGCCAGGGCTCCATTGGAGCAAAGATGGCCTGGGCGCTGGGGATGGCTCTGTTGCCTCTGCCTCAGGCGCTAGAGTGGCTCTGGTCGCAACATGGCGATGCCCAGCATGGGCAGAGCATCGCCCCCTGGTGGGCAGAGCATCGCCTCTGGTGGGCGTGCCGGGTGGATCCCGGTTGGGCGCATGCGGGAGTCTGTCTGACTGTCTCTCCCTGTTTCCAAGCTTCAGAAAAATGAAAAAAAAAAAAAAAATCACTTCTTGTGATAATAGTCAATTCTTCCTTTGGAGTTGACTTGAAATCTATTTCTCCATATCAAAGAGTCCAGCCATTCCTAGTGAAATGTCATCAGCATACCCTGCTACAGTTCTACAAGTGAAATAAATAAAGAGACAATATATATAGTCTGACCACCTTGTTTCCTACACAGTGGTCTACACAGAAGAGTAGAATGGGTCAATCCAGGAGAAAATCACAGCGCAGCAGCCGAGTTGGGTGGCTGAGGGAACCTTCATGGAGAAAAACGCATCATCACTCAAGTGAGTTGGACAAATAATTTGAAAAAGAAAGTTTTAGTTTTCTTTTTCTCCACCAAAAAAAAGAAGAAATAGCTGTAGGAAATGGACATTTGCATCACCAGAACATAAAAACCTAAATTGCTGGTGTTGAGGTTTGGCATATGGCTGTGTGCCTGACTCTGCAGAGAGATTTTCCTAGAGCCATATGGCTGAATCAAGAAGGGCAACGGGCTAGAGCGGACAGAAGGCAGTTTAGAGTTAACGATAAAGTCCTGGGCATAATATATTTGAACAAGCTCCAATCTTAGATTCACATTATAAAGGAGGAGGCTGCCAAGAAATATATTGATGTGTTTTTTTTTTCTTCTCCTGAAATGAGAAAACAAAGATTCCAGGCACCTGTCAGTTCTGCTTAGATGACCTAACCGTTCAATCACTATGAAAGCAAACTATTAAGAGAAAATTTCTATTCTAATTGTTTAAACACTATTATAGCCTTCCCAGTGGGTAATATACTGAGTTTCTGCTACACAACACAAAAACCCTGTACCAAGCCATGTAAGCAGACAGATTACAGGCTCTGCGGGTCCATATCACTAAGCACTTCTGAGACAACTGGCTAGAAAGAGAGTGCTATTAGTTTCCCCAACCCTCCGGGAATACTAAAGTGACAAGCATGGATGACACCAAAATGAATAATCAGTTTGTAACTTCTGATGGACAACTCATGCTGGAAATATTACATATGAGATTTTAACTAATTAGGCCCCAAGCTCATTGTAAAAGCCGCATTGCTATTAATTAAGATGATTGCTACTCATTATTTTTTTAAAAAGCAAATTCTTTATTTTATGTACAAAAGTGTCAGTGAAAAGTAAACACTCTTACACTACCATATTATGGCTTTTATGCTAAAAAAGATAAAACATTTAAAACTTAACTATATTTTTAAGCTGTTCATTTGAGATGCAATTGATATACTATTATGAAGAGTTTAGCTGATATGTAATAATAATTTAGTTAGCAAATGAAAATTAAAATCAAGATTTGTAATTTCTCACTGAGACCCAAATTTAAAGCACTATCACACCCACTATTAAAAATAATGTTATGAGATTGAACCTGTCAGTGGGAAATTTGAGAGAGATGGCAATTCAAGGGAGGACATCAAAATTTTAAATAATAGCCTCTGATATGTTCCTCTTCTAATAATTTCACTGTCGAAAGAATTTATTGTGGCATCATAAAAAATAAATATTAATCCATAAAATATTTAAATGACATCAACAGAAAAATAGTTAGATTATTATAAATCCATCTATGGAATTTCTATACAGTCAATAAAGCAGCAATTTACATAGAGCTGTACCTTATAAATATGGCTATTATATTATAGAAAAGGCAAACTTCTAGACCATAATTATGGTACTCTCTCATTTAAAATGAGTGTGTACATGTGTGTAACACATATGTGTTTTAATAACAAAATTTCTAAAAAGACAGATACCAAATTTTTAAATTGGTTACCTCAGGGAAGTTGGATTAGGAGCAGTGTGGTGATTTAAGAGAGATTTTACTTATTATTTCATATATAATTGTACTGCTGAAAATTTTATAGTGATCTTAAATTATTTTTGTAATTTATGTTTTTGTAGACTCTCCAATTTGCCTCCAACAATGCAACTTTCTTGAAATACCAATTAGGAAACATTCGAATAATATGAGTTGAAAATCAAAGAACCACTGCATAATTTTTCTTAACTGAAAAAAGATAATAAAATTAATAAAAAAGTGATGTTATTTGTATAAAATTTTAGTTGTGAAATTCATACTGTCTTTAGAGTAAAAGGTCTTGCTTATCTCTTAGTGCATATGCATTTAAGTTGGAAACAATTGTATTTAAATTAATGAGAATGGTTTACAGTCCCGTGAGTGTTATCATACTATTAAAATTAATTGCTCAAAATTAACATATGAGGCCGAACTGGACAGGTAATCAGTCATAAGCTAATGTTATTAGCTTGATTCATGTTATCAAACTATATTTCTGATAATACCAGGCAAGTAGATGGACAAGAGAGAAATATACTACATGTTGTTAAGCCTAATCCGGAGGGACCCGAAACATTGAAGACAGGAACAAGGTCCGTCGATTACACACCAAAGCTTTACTGTCTAGTTTGGCCAAGTGGCGGCAACTCCAACAGAAATCTGAGGGAGAGCGCGCTGGCCCTTTGTTCTACCTAGTTTTTATAGTTTTGTAAGTGGGAAGTACAGAAGCAAAAATTGTAATTAGGAGTCCTTTACCACTATTGGTTATAGTCATATGTCCTTTAACATGATAGGACCATGTTCAATTTGCAAGCCATACATCATTTTGGAGAAAACAAAATTTACAAGTCAACACAATGGTAGAAAGATGTCTCTTTACATATTAAAGAACATTCCTATATTTTCTAATGTTTATCTGCCATTTCTTTGTCCAGAGTCACACACATTAACTATATGCATTCATATGGGAGAGGTAGTTTCCGAGGGAACAAATGCCCGCAAATGGCTCATTACTATAAGAAAAGGTTTATTCTGGCTTTTCTCTTCCTGCACCTGGCTAGCCATTCACCCCTTTCCCCACAGGTGTGGTGGAATGTCTGGGAATCCATGTTTTCCTCCCCTTTGCATTTACAATACAATGCCAAGGGCCATCCTGGTTTTGCCAATCACACAGTACAGAGACTATTTCTCCTCATTTCTCTGCACACCTTAACCCAAATTAATAAAATGTTCTTCAAGCCTCTTAAAATATTAATATTAATTCTGTAGTTTTTGGTACCTTACAACACCTGCCGGTGAAGTGGTGCAGTGGCTCCTGAGGGCTCCTCACATGTCAAAGTGATGGAACCACGTTCTTTTGTTTGCATTAATTCTAATATTTAGAGGTTCCACTTATAGCAAAGAGTTCATTAGTTTAATGACTAATTTAAGCACAAATCTCATGTTTACCTAAATTTATGAAAGCAAATACACTAAAAATAATTTTTCTTCTTATTAATTTGTAGCATGCCTTTAATGTGAAAATTTTGGAAGGTGAAAAAACTTGTTGGGCAAATGAGTTGTAAGATTTGTATTTTTTGAGTTTTCTCACATTTATTGTTGAAAATGGCACTAGGCAGCCACATGTGTGCTTGCCCTCAGAGCAGGGCAGTTGATGGCAAATTGTGGATTACTTTCCTGCTTAGAAAGGGCTATTGTTATGCTAATGTTTGCTGGAGGAGGAGTTTCGCACCAAAAACTTTTAAAAGAAAGAGAGAGGAAGAAGGAGAAGAAAGGAAAGAAGCCATTTTTTTGCAGAGTGAGGAAGGAGGAGAGAAGCCAAGATGGCAGGGTGCTGAAGGAGAAGCCAGTTTGTGCAGAGAGGAGAAGGGAGAAGGTGTGCAGATGGGAAACCAGAGGTGACTGAGACTGGTGGGGCCTTTGATTCTAGGAAAAACCGGAGAAGATTCTCCGGATTGTGGAATTGGAGAATGTGTCAGGGTTTTGGAGCCCTGTGTGTTTGCTCGTTGGCCGGTAAGAGAGTAGAATAAAGAAATGGCCCGCCATTTTTTGGCTCCACTGTTTCTCTATTGTCTGCCTGAACCTAACGGGAATCTGCACCTGACCTGCCTGGCAGCAACAGCGGCCATGACTAATGGGCCCACAGGACTGAATCAATGAGACTTTAAAATAAATTGATGAGCATTTAACTTTAAAAATAGAGGTTATTAAAGCACACTACTTATTTTATATAAATAAAATCCAAGGTGTGTAGAGATGAAGTGATCTCCCCTAAAATTTATAAATCAGATGAAATGCAGTGGTTAATTTTCAGTGAAAACTAAAGTTATTAAGGGGTCAGTCTTGAAGAAGTAGAAAATTGTTTTATGTCATAAGATGACTACTATCTTTCATTTTGGAAAAAACATATGCTGTGGTTTTTTTTACATACAAAAGAAAATAGTACTATACTGTATATCTAAAGTTAAAAAGCATATCAAAAATGAACACCTACAATTCAATCATCTTATTCAGAAATATGCCAGTGCCAACACGGTTGTACCTGCTTCTACTCAACCCAAACCACTGGCCTGTGTTTTGTGTTTATGGCCTATGCCAGGCAGCCTCTAAGATGGCCCCAAATAACTACCACTTTGTTACTCACACCCTTTGGTGATACCTTTGCTATGAGGGTAGACTGGACTTTGTGATGCACTTCTAACAAATTGAATGACAGAAGTAATAACTGTTGCTTCTGAAATTACATTATAAAATGACTATAGCTTCTCTCTCTCCACTCCTCTTGCTTGCTCTGAAAAAAAGCCAGTTGTCATGCCGTCAGTTTACCAATGAAAAGACCTATATAGAGAAAAGAACTGAGGGATTGTTCCAGCCAACAACCAGGAAGAACTGAAGCCCTCAGTCCAACAGCCCAGGGGGAACTGAATCTTGACAATTACCTGCATGATTTTGGAGTGGGTCATCCACATACCAAACCTTGTGATGAGACCACACCCCAGGCAACATCCTGATAAAAATCTCAGAAACCGAAATGCTGAGGTCGCCGGTTCAAAACCCTGGGCTTGCCTGGTCAAGGCACATATGGGAGTTGATGCTTCCAGCTCCTCCCCCCCCCTTCTCTCTCTCTCTGTCTCTCCCTCTCCTCTCTAAAAAAAAAAAAAAAAAAAAAAAAAAAATCTCAGAAACCATGAGCAAAAGGTAGTAAGTTAAAACATGCCTGAATATCTGACCCACAGAAAATGTGATATAATAAATGGGTGTTATTTGAAGCCACTATATTTGTAGTAATTTAAAAGTCAGCAGTAGATAACCAATATCTTGGCCTTTTATAAAGTTTTGATAAAGACCACAGAGTTTATTAATTTCTTATAAACTTTAAAATTATATGTTTAGTTCTTCATCTTGCAAAATTTTTATGCTTAATCTTCTAATAATTTAAAGAAGTATTAAAATCTCTTTTTTAAATCATTTTTGTATTTGTCTATTTCTCACTGTAGTTTCATCAAGTTTTACTTTATATTCATGAGTTTATTAAATTTGATGCCTGTAAGTTTCTAGTATAATAAGGCTCTATCAAGCAGTTTAACATGGTGGTTAATTAAGTACATGGACTCTGGGGACAGACTTCCTTCTGGATTTGAATCCTAACTCATCCTTACTAGTTGTGTGACCTCTATCCCTTCATTTCCTCACCTGAAAAATGGAAATAGAAATAATTCTTATTTGATAGAATTAAAATGAAGTTTAAATAAGTCAATACTTACAAGTCTACAATACTACTACATATTGTTAATGGTAAATCAATAAGTATTTTTTTAAGTGAAGGAGAGAGAAACAGAGAGAGACAGATAGACAGACAGATAGACAGACAAGGACAGACAGACAGGAAGGGAGAGAAATAAGAAGCATCAACTCGTAGTTGCGCTTTAGTTATTCATTGATTGCTTTCTCATACGTGCCTGACCGGTGCAGGGAGGGGTCCAGCTGAGCCAGTGACCCCTTGTTCAAGCCATCAACCTTTGGGCTGAAGCCAGCAACCACAGGGTCATGTCTATGATCCCACGCTCAAACTGGCAACCCTGCACTCAAGCTGGTGAACCTACACTCAAGCTGGATGAGTCCACACTCAAGCCAAATGAGGCAGGCTCAAGCCGGCAGCCTTGGGGTTTTCTACCTGGGTCCTCAGTGTCCCAGTTTGATGCTTTATACATTGCGCTACTGCCTGGTCAGGCAGTATTTTGACTTCTTTATCAAAACATTATCCCTAATAACATTTTCTGCTTAAAGGTTATTTTGATGGCTACCCCATCTTTAAAAAAATACTTTTCTAAAAAATGTGGGGTTTTTTTTATTGATCTTTTTCTGCTGTACTTTCAACTTCTCTGTCTTCTTAGGTTTTTGGGGTTTGTTTTTTTTTTTCATTTTTCTGAAGCTGGAAACAGGGACAGTCAGACAGACTCCCGCATGCGCCTGGCCAGGATCCACCCGGCACGTCCACCAGGGGCAACGCTCTGCCCACCAGGGGGCGATGCTCTGCCCATCCTGGGCGTCGCCATGTTGCGACCAGAGCCACTCCAGCGCCTGAGGCAGAGGCCACAGAGCCATCCCCAGCGCCCGGGCCATCTTTGCTCCAATGGAACCTTGGCTGCGGGAGGGGAAGAGAGAGACAGAGAGGAAAGCACGGCGGAGGGGTGGAGAAGCAAATGGGCGCTTCTCCTGTGTGCCCTGGCCGGGAATCGAACCCGGGTCCTCCGCACGCTAGGCCGACGCTCTACCGCTGAGCCAACCAGCCAGGGCCTGTCTTCTTAGGTTTTATGTGTACCTCTTAAATCAATGAATAGCTGAACTTCATTTTTTTCTAAATACAATTAGTCATTCTGTCTTTCAGTTGGAAAGAATTAGGTGTATTATGGTTATGAATATTTTTTACTTATTTTTACCATTTTTGTTTTTGCTAGCTGTCCCACTTCTACTTTTTCCCCCTCTTCCTTTTTTTTTTTTTTTTGTATTGATTAAGATGCTCTATTTGTTTGATGCTTGGTTAATCTTTGCCCTTTAACCGTCTTCGGAGTAATACATATTTTGATCCTTTTTATTATTGCCTTTGAAAGTCTGAACTGATGAACAAAATATAAACCAATCTTCACTCTTATTTTTAAAAATGACATTTTCTTCCATAGTTTAATTCCTGTCAGTCTCCTCCCACGTTACATGCTCTTGTTGTATTTCAATTTTATTCTCATTTATACTTACATTAGATATTATTACTATTTCATAAGACAATATTTGCTTAAATTTAGTTAAATGTTTACCAATTTGTTCATCATTTTTGCTGGCCTCTGGGTCTTCTTTTTAAAATCAATGTTCTTTTTTCTGCAGTACATTCATTTTGGTGCTCTTTTGGTGAAAGTCTGTTAATGGTAAACATTCTGTTTTTATCTTAAAGTATTACTGAGATTCCCTGATACTTGAAAAATAGTTTTCCAGAATGCCTAATTCTAGGTTTATAGTCATTTTTTTTCTATACATTGAAGCTATTATTTTACTGTGCTTAAAATTTTTATTATTAATCTAACTGTTGTTACTACTGTCTTTTATTCTGGCTCTTTTTCTATTCTTCTCTTTTTATTTGGTATTTTATAGTTTGAGTACAAGGTGGCTGAATATCAATTTATTTTTTATTTATACTGCTTGATAATTTTTGTTTCTTGAATCTATGGATTCATGCTATACCTACTCATAACGATTGTTACAAGAATTAAATTGGCTAATAAAGGTCAAGTGCTATGAACAGTACCTGGCACATAGTAAATGTTGTATACATGGTTTCTATTGTTAATGAATAATTATAAACCTTACTGGCATCTTCTTTAATATTGCCCCCACCTATTATTTTTGTATTCTTTCCTTTAGGACACCAATTAGAAATATAAAACACTGTCCATTCCAATACTCCTGTCAATTAACTAGCCTTTCCTATTTTTCAAATCCTTGCCTCTCTATGCTACTGGGTAATTATTTTTCAGGCCCAGTAACTAATTATCTTTTAAGGTTTGTCTAATCTGCTGGTGTACCTGTTGGTGCTGGTGGTTAGCTATTCTCTGCCTGACTCTGTGCTCTTTTTTTTTTTTTCTTTTTTTAAGGTTTTATTATTATTATTATTTTTACAGAGACAGAGTCAGAGAGAGGGATAGATAGGGATAGACAGGAATGAAGAGAGATGAGAAGCATCAATCATTAGTTTTTCTTTTTTTTTTTTTAATAAATTTTTATTAATGGTAATGGGATGACATTAATAAATCAGGGTACATATATTCAAAGAAAACATGTCTAGGTTATTTTGTCATCAAATTATGTTGCAAACCCCTCGCCCAAAGTCAGATTGTCCTCCGTCACCCTCCATCTAGTTCTCTGTGCCCCTCCCCCTCCCCCTAACTCTCTCCCTCCCTCCCTCCCATGTCCTCCCTCCCCCCCCCCACCCTTGGTAACCACCACACTCTTGTCCATGTCTCTTAGTCTCATTTTTATGTTCCACCAATGTATGGAATCATGTAGTTCTTGTTTTTTTCTGATTTGCTTATTTCACTCCTTATAATGTTATCAAGATCCCACCATTTTGCTGTAAATGATCTGATGTCATCATTTCTTATGGCTGAGTAGTATTCCATAGTGTATATGTGCCACATCTTCTTTATCCAGTCTTCTATTGAAGGGCTTTTTGGTTGTTTCCATGTCTTGGCCACTGTGAACAGTGCTGCAATGAACATGGGGCTACATGTGTCTTCACGTATCAATGTTTCTGAGGTTTTGGGGTATATACCCAGTAGAGGGATTGCTGGGTCATAAGGTAGTTCTATTTGCAGTTTTTTGAGGAACCACCATACTTTCCTCCATAATGCTTGTACTACTTTACAGTCCCACCAACAGTGAATGAGGGTTCCTTTTTCTCCACAGCCTCTCCAACATTTGCTATTACCCGTCTTGTTGATAATAGCTAATCTAACAGGAGTGAGGTGGTATCTCATTGTAGTTTTGATTTGCATTTCTCTAATAACTAATGAAGCTGAGCATCTTTTCATATATCTGTTGGCCATTTGTATCTCTTCCTGGGAGAAGTGTCTGTTCATGTCCTCTTCCCATTTTTTTATTGGATTGTTTGTTTGTTTGTTGTTGAGTTTTATGAGTTCTTTGTAAATTTTGGATATTAGGCCCTTATCTGAGCTGTCGTTTGAAAATATCAGTTCCCATATAGTTGGCTGTCTGTTTATTTTGATATCAGTTTCTCTTGCTGAGCAAAAACTTTTAATTCTGATGTAGTCCCATTCATTTATCTTTGCCTTCACTTCTCTTGCCATTGGAGTCAAGTTCATAAAATGTTCTTTAAAACCCAGGTCCATGATTTTAGTACCTATATCTTCTTCTATGTACTTTATTGTTTCAGGTCTTATATTTAGGTCTTTGATCCATTTTGAATTAATTTTAGTACACGGGGACAGGCTGTAGTCGAGTTTCATTCTTTTGCATGTGGCTTTCCAGTTTTCCCAACACCATTTGTTGAAGAGGCTTTCTTTTCTCCATTGTGTGTTGTTGGCCCCTTTATCAAAGATTATTTGACCATATATATGTGGTTTTATTTCGGGGCTTTCTATTCTGTTCCATTGGTCTGAGTGTCTATTTTTCTGCCAATACCATGCTGTTTTGATTATCGTGGCCCTATAATATAGTTTAAAGTCAGGTATTGTAATGCCCCCAGCTTCATTCTTTTTCCTTAGGATTGTTTTGGCTATTCGGGGTTTTTTATAGTTCCATATAAATCTGATGATTTTTTGTTCCATTTCTTTAAAAAATGTCATAGGGATTTTGATGGGAATTGCATTAAATTTGTATATTGCTTTGGGTAATATAGCCATTTTGATTATATTTATTCTTCCTATCCAAGAACAAGGAATATTTTTCCATCTCATTGTATCTTTTTCGATTTCCCTTAACAATGCTTTGTAATTTTCATTATATAGGTCCTTTACGTTCTTTGTTATGTTTATTCCTAGGTATTTTATTTTTTTTGTTGCAATCGTGAAGGGGATTATTTTTTTGAGTTCGTTTTCTAATATTTCATTGTTGGCATATAGAAAGGCTATGGACTTTTGTATGTTAATTTTGTATCCTGCGACCTTACTGTATTGGTTTATTGTTTCTAATAATCTTTTTGTGGAGTCCTTCGGGTTTTCGATGTATAGGATCATATCATCAGCAAAAAGTGATAGCTTTACTTCTTCTTTTCCGATATGGATGCCTTTTATTTCTTTGTCTTGTCTGATTGCTCTGGCCAGAACTTCTAGCACCACGTTGAATAAGAGTGGAGAGAGTGGACAACCCTGTCTTGTTCCTGATTTAAGGTAGAAAGTCCTCAGTTTTATGCCGTTTAATAGGATGTTGGCTGATGGTTTATCATATATGGCCTTTATCATGTTGAGATATTTTCCTTCTATACCCATTTTGTTGAGAGTCTTAAACATAAAATTGTGTTGTATTTTATCAAAAGCCTTTTCTGCATCTATTGATAAGATCATGTGGTTTTTGTTCTTTGTTTTTTTGATATGGTGTATTACGTTAACCGTTTTGCGTATGTTGAACCATCCTTGAGATTCTGGGATGAATCCCACTTGATCATGATGTATTATTTTTTTAATATGTTGTTGTATTCGGTTTGCCAGTATTTTGTTTAGTATTTTAGCATCTGTATTCATTAGAGATATTGGTCTGTAGTTTTCTTTCTTTGTGCCATCCTTGCCAGGTTTTGGTATGAGGGTTATGTTGGCCTCATAAAATGTGTTTGGAAGTATTGCTTCTTCTTCAATTTTTTGGAAGACTTTGAGTAGAATAGGAACCAAGTCTTCTTTGAATGTTTGATAGAATTCACTAGTATAACCGTCTGGGCCTGGACTTTTATTTTTGGGGAGATTTTTAATAGTTTTTTCTATTTCCTCCCTGCTGATTGGTCTGTTTAGGCTTTCTGCTTCTTCATGACTCAGTCTAGGAAGGTTGTATTGTTCTAGGAATTTATCCATTTCTTCTAGATTGTTGTATTTGGTGGCATATAATTTTTCATAGTATTCTACAATAATTCTTTGTATTTCTATGATGTCTGTGGTGATCTCTCCTCTTTCATTTTGGATTTTATTTATTTGAGTCCTGTGTCTTTTTTCCTTGGTGAGTCTTGCCAAGGGTTTGTCAATTTTGTTGATCTTTTCAAAGAACCAGCTCCTTGTTTTATTGATTTTTTCTATAGTTTTTCTGTTCTCTATTTCATTTATTTCTGCTCTGATTTTTATTATCTCCTTTCTTCGGCTGGTTTTCGGTTGTCTTTGTTCTTCTTTTTCTAGTTCCTTAAGGTGTGAAGTTAAGTGGTTTACTTCGGCTCTCTCTTGTTTGTTCATATAGGCCTGAAGTGATATGAACTTTCCTCTTATTACTGCTTTTGCTGCATCCCAGAGATTCTGATATGTCGTATTTTCATTTTCATTTGTCTGTATATATCTTTTGATTTCTGCACTTATTTCTTCTTTGACCCATTCATTTTTTAGAAGTATGTTGTTTAGTTTCCACATTTTTGTGGGTTTTTCCCCCTCTTTTTTGCAGTTGAATTCTAGTTTCAAGGCTTTATGATCAGAAAATATGCTTGGTACAATTTCAATTTTTCTAAATTTGCTGATATTGTCTTTGTGGCCCAACATATGGTCAATTCTTGAGAATGTTCCATGTACATTAGAGAAAAATGTATACTCTGTCGCTTTGGGATGAAGTGTCCTATAGATGTCTATCATATCCAGGTGTTCTAGTATTTCGTTTAAGGCCACTATATCTTTATTGATTCTCTGTTTGGATGACCGATCTAGAGCCGTCAGCGGTGTATTGAGGTCTCCAAGTATGATTGTATTTTTGTTAGTTTTTGTTTTAAGGTCAATAAGTAGCTGTCTTATATATTTTGGTGCTCCTTGGTTTGGTGCATATATATTAAGGATTGTTATGTCTTCTTGATTCAACTTCCCCTTAATCATTATGAAATGACCATTTTTGTCTCTGAGTACTTTTTCTGTCTTGTAGTCAGCATTATTAGATATGAGTATTGCTACACCTGCTTTTTTTTGGGTGTTGTTTGCTTGGAGTATTGTATTCCAGCCTTTCACTTTGAATTTGTTTTTATCCTTGTTGCTTAGATGTGTTTCTTGTAGGCAGCATATAGTTGGATTTTCTTTTTTAATCCATTCTGCTACTCTGTGTCTTTTTATTGGTAAGTTTAATCCATTTACATTTAGTGTAATTATTGACACTTGTGGGTTCCCTACTGCCATTTTATAAATTGCTTTCTGTTAGTTTTGTATCTAGTTTGATTCTTCTCTTTTGTTTTTCTATCATTTGTTTTTGTTTGTTTGTGTTCCATACTTCTTTCCTCTGTTGCTACCTTTTTTAAGTCAAGTGTTTTTGTGGTGGTTTTTTTAAGGGTGGTTACCATTAAGTAATGAAAAGGGTACCTACCATATTCATTGTAGTACCCTATCTTATAAGTATTTCTGCACTTCATCATCCTTTGCTACTGTTAATCTCCATCCTCTCCCCCCTTTTTTTCCTTTGTTGTCACAGTTTAAGTTTGGTTTTATTGTGTTCTTGGTGGAGCTGTTACTTGTGGTGTTGTTTTCTTTTGTTCTTTGAATCTGGTTGGAAAACCCCCCTTAGTATTTCCTGGAGTGGGGGTTTTCTGTTGATAAATTCTCTCATCTTTTCTGTATTTGTGAATGTTTTTATATCTCCTTCATACTTGAAGGATAGCTTTGATGGGTATAGTATTCTTGGCTGAAAGTTCCTCTCTTTCAGGGCTTTAAATATTGGGGTCCACTCTCTTCTAGCTTGTAGAGTTTCTGCTGAGAAATCTGATGATAATCTAATAGGCCTTCCTTTATATGTTGTACTCTTCTTTTCCCTGGCTGCCTTGAGAATTTTTTCTTTGTCATTGGTTTGTGTCATCTTTATTATGATGTGCCTTGGAGTGGGTTTGTTGGGGTTAAGAAAACTTGGTGTTCTGTTTGCTTCTTGAATTTGAGGCTTTAGTTCCTTCCACAGGCTTGGGAAGTTCTCGTCTATTATTTGTTTGAGTATAGTCTCCATTCCATTTTCTTTCTCTTCTCCCTCTGATATACCTATTATTCTTATGTTATTCTTTCTGATGGAGTCAGACAATTCCTGTAGGGCTTTCTTATTTTTTATTATTTTTGAGTCTCTTTCTTCTTCTCTCTGTTGTGCCTCAAGTTGTTTGTCTTCTATTTCACTAATCCTATCTTCAATCTGGGCTGTTCTGTTAGCTAAGCTTGTTACCTCATTTTTCAGCTCGTGAATTGAGTTTTTCATTTCTGTTTGATTTGTTTTTATAGTTTCAATTTCCTTGGTAATATATTCTTTGTGTTCATTGAGTTGTTTTCTGATCTCCCTATATTGCCTTTCTGTGTTTTCTTGTATATCTCTGAGTATTTTTAAGATTTCTATTTTAAATTCTCTGTCATTTAGCTCCAAGGCTTCCAATATGTTAAGTGTTTTCTCCATAGATTTTTCCACATCTATTTGTGTTACCTCTCTTTCTTTTGTATCCATAATATTTGATTTCCTCTTTCTTATCGGCATCTGAGGGTGGTCTTATTGATAGCACTAATTAGAATTAATAAAGAGTAAAAAGAAAAAAAAAAAAAAAAAAGGGTAAAACACCCCACAAAAAAAAAACAGTAATAATTTATTATTTCCCCCTTTTTTTCTCTCTTCTCTTTCCCTCCTCTCCCCTCCTCAGGGAAATATCGTGCCTATAATGGAGGGCCTGATTTGGGGTGAAGAGTTCAAGGGGCAAAAAAAGGGAGTAGGGACCTACTAAATGCAAAAAAAAAAAAAAAGGAAGAAAATCTTAGACAAGCATAAGATGATTTGCTTGTAAGTGATGGTCAACTAAGAGATATAATGAGAGGGATAAGAGGGAATCAGAAAAAAGGACCAAAAAAGAATAATAAAGAAGAAAAAATAAAAATAATAAGTAAAAATCTGTTGTATTAAGTGGAGCGAAGACTAAATACAATGGAGACCTTGGGTTGGGAGGACCCAAAATGCCACAAAAATAAACAAACAAGAGAAAAAATAAATAAAAACAAAAGCAAAAAAGAGAAATAAAGCCAAAAAAAAGCCTTGAGTCCCAAATTAACTAATTTGTTCGTGATTGAGGATTATATGGGAGGAAAGTAAAATGAGAAAAGAAAAAACGAATAGAAAGGAAAAAATAAGAAAAAGAGAAAAACGAAGGAAGAAATAAAATAGGAGGAGAAAAAAACAAAATAAAGCAAGACAAAAAAAAAACAAAAACAAAAGAGGAGAGAGTGAGAGTTAAGTGTTTTGGAGTATAACCTTAAAGGAGGGTGAGGATGAAGAAGAAAAATAAAATGCAACACTCATGGGTAGTGTAGTTTAAGAAAGGGGAAGCATAAGATGGGCAGAGAATAGAAGGACCGAGGTGGAGGAAATAAAGGCAAAAAGATAGAAGAAACAAACAACAACAACAACAAAAAATTAGTGGATCAAGTTGTAAAGTCTGTGGGTTTTTCTTGATTTTGAGAGGTTAACTTCTTCCTTTTTCTTTTCTCTCCCTCTTCCTAGTCGGTGACTCTGTACCCCAGGTTCTGCCCCTGTGTCACTCTTAGGTAGGGATTTGCAGTTGATGGGATTCTATGGCAATGTCATATAATTGGCTTTAGTCTTGCTGGAAGTAAAGGCTTGTTGGCGTTTGCAGGGTCCAACGATGAGAGAGTTTGCTTTCCTGGATTCTCTCTCCTAGTCCCCCCTTTCTGAATTAGCAGCCTGGTGATCCAGCTATAAGGCTGCAACTGCTTCTGCCTGGGGAGTAAGAGGCTCAAAGAGCTGGGAAATCCCCACTCTATCCCCACTCAGTGCAAGGCTTTGGGAAAGGCTCTGAGAGTCAGGGCCTCCAGTGTAATCAGGCGGGGGTGGGAGTCAATTGTTGTCAAGGTGACTGTTCAGCGCCTATCATTTAGTTGGACCTCTCAACCCAGGCTTTCCACACTTTGTAGCCTGTTTTTGCAGGGAAGAAGAGGCACTAGTCTCTGCTTACGACTAGTGTAGTATAGACCTTATTATCTGCCAAGTCCTTCTTGTTAGCGTTTATCCCTGAATATGGAGGCTCTATCAATCAGAAGTTGCCCCCGCCCCTTTAGCGAGAGGCACTAAAAAATATCACGCCTCTTGTCTTGGATCGCTGAACTGAGAGAGATCTTATCAATTAGAACCGAGGGTGCGCAGATTTTATGGGTTAAGCTAATTTCAGTGATTGGGTCGCAGCTTTGTTTCCGAAGGTATTTTAGGCTGCCTGCGCGCGCCCCTCCCCCAACGCTTGATTGTTAGCTTGAATGGCTGGGTGAGGTGCCCCGCCCACGGAGAGAATCTCCCAAGCCTCTCCCGCTCGCCCCGCCGCTGGCGGCTGGACCGCACCAGGCGCAGGATAATGGAGCCCCCTGGGTGTGCGGGCCAGTAGGGCGCCCTGGGCGCGTGGAATGCCCAAGGCACGCGTGCGAATGGGGCTCTCCGGGCACCGGTGGCCAGCGACCCCCACTCGCAGTGTGCGGGCCGCTGGGAACGTCAGCGGTGCTCAACCGGACCGGGCGCGCGCGCGCGCGGCGGCTCGTGGCGGCCGCTTGCGGTGGCAGTTCACGGGGGCTCGTGGCAGCTCGCGGTGGTGGGCGGTTCGCGGGGGCTCGCGGCGGCTTGCGGTTCTCAAGTATATGGGCTGACTCACCGCAGGCGCACTCCCTGGCGGCTTGAATGAGCGTCGCTGAGGTAGCTTCCTCCACACCCTCGTCTCTCAGATTCAAGTGATAACAGTCCTTTTGCTTTCAGTTTGTGTGGAACTCCGGAATGCTCCGAGGATAAATTTTTCTGTTTCTAGTTGATAAATTTGTTGTGATTTAGGGGAGAGCTGTCGGACGCGCTTCTCACGGCACCATTTCCGTGACGTCAATCATTAGTTTTTCATTGTGGCACTTTAGTTGTTCATTGATTGCTTTCTCATATGTGCCTTGACCGTGGGGCTACAGCAGACCAAGTAACCCCTTGCTCAAGCCAGCAACCTTGGGTCCAAGCTGGTGAGCTTTGCTCAAATTAGATGAGCCCGCACTCAAGCTGGCGACATCGGGGTCTTGAACCTGGGTCCTTCCACATCCCAGTCTGATGCTCTATCCACTGCAACACTGCCTGGTCAGGCTCTGTGCTCAGTTTAGTGAACTTTACAGAGTACCTCACCTGGGCTCCCCACTCTATAGTTTCTGTTGGGGCCAGGCCAATGTGCATCAACAGAGCAGATCTAAGGTCAAGAGGAGGGAGATGTCAGGGTACTTAGTCTCCTCTCTCTACCCATGTTTTCATAACATTTGCATTTTAATACAGTAAACATTTGACTTCTTTGTGACACTCACTTTATTCTTTGTTATATGAAAGGCACAAAAACACAAAGGGTACTTTTTGTCAAACAAGACTGAACTGAATTTTTCGAAGTCATAAACAATTGTCAAATAAATCAGGAAAAACAAATCGTTTTTGCTTCACCTGAATATTGCTATGCCCATCATCACTGAGTGTTTTAGGTGCGTTCTTTGCAGAAATGCAAAGAATAAATAAGCAAATCCATTCCACTCTACATAAAAAGGGCAGAGCAATTCTCTGTAAATGTAGCACATCTGGTAACAGAACGGGCATTGTTGAATGAAAATGAAGAATCGCATTATAAAAAAGGAAAAAGAGCCTGACCTGTGGTGGCGCAGTGGGTAAAGCGTCGACCTGGAAATGCTGAGGTCGCCGGTTCGAAACCCTGGGCTTGCCTGGTCAAGGCACATATGGGAGTTGATGCTTCCAGCTCCTCCTCCCTGTCTCTCTCTCTCTCTCTCTCTCTCTCTCTCTCTCTCCTCTCTAAAATGAATAAATAAAATAAAATAATTTTAAAAAAAGGAAAAAGATGTTTAGAGATTTGGCATAATATGATCAAAAGCTTTTAGAATGGGAAAAATAAAGAATCCTGAAAAGTGAAGTTATAAGCTAAAACGATTTTTCTTGCTGACATAAAAGATAGATGCTAATCATAAAAATGCTTTGCTACTTTTCTATATAATTTTTTACTTACTTATAGGCAATTAATATTAATGACATACATGAAGTAAAAAAAAAACAAACCAACAACCCTGTAAGTTAACATTTAAATGTAAGAAGGAAGAACAGAATTTTTAAATTTTGAAAAAACTAATTACATACCATAAAGGAAAAGCTATTGCATTATACAAAATTTCTTCACTCCTGTTATATTTCATAAACATTCCCTGACCACCTATATTTAATGCGTGTGAGAATGGGCCCTGCCATGGTCCAGGTTCATTTTTAGGTTCCCTGGAAAGTTCAGTGAAACTGAAGAATGTACACACCATTTCCAGAGTTTCTTCATTTTACTCTTAACCAACTCCCCGGACCTACCCAATGATTATTCTACTGTTCGTTACCTGTCGTAGTCTTGCCAAGGTCCTTGAGATGAGAAATAACTAAGTTTGTTTGTTCTCTCCAAAGTACCTCTAACCAGCCCCTCTTTCTCCGGCTTTCCTTCTAACCTGACTGTCCTTTTAACCATTTTACAATGATAGAAATAAAACAGTAATGAATGCTCAATGACAACCTTTTACCTTGACATGCATGCTTCTGGTTGTTAGGTCAAAAAATGTTTCCATGTTTACATAAAGAAAAGTATTTGCAAAATTTCAGCACAGATAAAACATAGTTCAGCTATGAAATTACAGAACATTGAAATCAGAAAAAATATCTAATGAGATCTGGTCTATTACAATGCATGAAGCTAAAAAGTCCTAATATTTCTGTTTTGGAGTTTGCAAACTAAGCATGTCCAGAAGTTTTAGGTTTATCTAAAGAGAAATCCCCAGTTCAGAGGATTATGGATTAAAACAACAGTGTATTCCTTTTAAAAAGATGTGTAAATTAAGGTTTACTGCAAACTAACAAAGGCATATGTTATGGGTTTTCAAAGTGCTGAGAACATGGCAAGTATGAATATTTTTAAAGCCAAACACAATTTATTCTAATTTTAAATAAATTGACTATAGTGTAACGTCAACAAGAAAATGTGAGAAGCACTCTCTGTGTTGCTTAAAGTTAGACAAGGGAAAACCATGAACAAATGTCTCTGTCTTGAAAAATACATAACTGGGCTCAGCAAACTAGATACTTTTAATCAATTATTGAGGATGCGAGTAAAGGGAATTTTTCAGTGCTCTTTCCTTCCCTGCTCTGCCATATAGTTTTAAAGGTTCTTTGTTCCTTCTGATTTATTGTCTTGTTTGTGCATTCTAGTAGCAGAGTTATAGTTAAAGGGACAGCTAAAATGAAGGGACTAAGGAATACTGTCAATCTTTGACCCTTGGGTAGAAGGCTGCTATAAAACAACTGAAAAATGAAGCATCAGTAAGAATAAATTGTAGGTTTTGGGTACGTTTCTTTATTCTCAAAATGCGTTTTCTTTTTTGAGAATCGTCTTTTTCCATTTGAATTAGCTTGTATTATAAGTTGATTGTGGCATTCTGTTTTCATCGGATTCTACCCAGATGTTCCTTCCATTTACAGAAAAAATTCTATTTCGCATACAGTGTTCCATATTTTAAAGCACATCTGATGACCTCGATTTAAAAGTCTTTAAGAGAGTTTTCAGAAACTTATGATTTTTTTTCTTTGAATTGATATTTTGTTTTTTAATTTGAATAATATTTTTGTTGACTTTTTGGTTTTATTAAGCTTTGACCGTTTTCTTGCATTTTACCAATCAGTTAAGTTTTACATTTCAAAACATCATTTTTATGTTAAAGAATATAACCTGAATAGTCCACTCTGAATGTGTTATTGCTTTATTTTCACTTTTGCTCCCACTGATGATTATCATGACATAAGTTTTAATATTATATTTAGTTTCTCTAATATTTAATTGCTTTATATTGAAAGCCATATATAACTATAAATTAATATCACAGTAAACTGAGAAAATGATGAATGCCTATTTATAATTATGTATAGAAGACAAGAGGAAAAATAATATCTAATCTTTCAATATTATTTTTAAAAGCAATTGAAATAAAAAATTTTTATTAATAGTTAAATTTAATCAATGGAGTTAATGTATATATTTATTAAAGCTCTCAAAAGAGACTAAAATCAAAAGGAACAATTTATCTAACATACATGATATATTTCTGATTTATATATTTTCATACTGGTGTCAACTGAACGCAGAGTCTGGACACTTGGCTAGAAATAAATAATACTTAGTTAAGGGTCTTGGAGTTTGAAAACTGGGAACACAGAATAAAATTCCACAAGTGTCCCAGAGAAGAAAGAAAAGTTAAATGTTCTTTTTTTTTTTAATTTATTCACTTTAGAGAGGAGAGAGAGAGAGAGAGAGAGAGAGAGAGAGAGAAGAGACAGAGAGAGAGAAGGGGGGGGGAGGAGCTGGAAGCATCAACTCCCATATGTGCCTTGACCAGGCAAGCCCAGGGTTTCAAACCAGCGACCTCAGCATTTTCAGGTCGACGCTTTATCCACTGCGCCACCACAGGTCAGGCCAGTTAAATGTTCTTGAAGGAAAAAGTACACAATTGAGAATGATCGGTCTTTCTTAGCCCTCGGATAGGTCCGGGGCCGTTTATCAGTCTGATGTCAGGTAGTCTGGATGATGAATGCCAGGTGGTCCAGAAGATACATTATTTAAAACTTGCCTTGATATAAGCGTTTAATAATAAAATTCAGGAGCATTTCTAAGTGTAGATAAAGAATGAGATTTTTGACCTATCAAATTAATGGGGTGAAATAAACACTAACACATCAATTATTATAAAATATTTATTGCTATTCTATAATATTATTTTTACTGCAATATAATTTTTCTCAACATCTCACAGAATGCTCTTCAAAGTAACATTAAATTATGTAAGAATAAAAAGTTCATCAGTTTTTGGCAGTATATAACACCAGTTGTTATATCTAATGCTAGAACCAGCCACTGTCCAGATGCCTAAATACTATATGCTAAATTGAGGTCACAACCAAAATTCATTATCAACAAAAACCTGAGAGACACAATATAAACTTAACATCCATTTATCATTTATTTTTTAAAAATGCAAGTAAACTTATTATATTACAGAGGATATTAAATTTTAATATTCTATGAAAATTAGCATGAAATATTCTCCAAGTAGGAGAACACATATACATTTTAGTTTCAAACTGTTTATTGTAAACCTGTATGACCTTTATGTCAGTGTCTCCCAGTCCTTTGAAATATCAGGTCACTTTGAACCAATATTAAATGCCTTCTGCAAATTCCTGGGTACAGGGTGGAGTTTTTGCTTCCTTTTGTGTCCTGAAGTTATTCACTCGTGTGCACATGGCATTCACCCAGGCATTACACTACTTTCTCTCTCCCCCTCTTTAACTAAACCAGCAATATAATACTTGCAAGGAGCAGAAACCTTGCTGAATAATTACATTATACACAATAAATAGCAAACTTCATCTGGACATGTTTGTTCTTGAACATTTCTAACACCGTCCATACTACCAAAGGGTTCTAATTTCCCATCTTACCCTCCATTGAAATCAGCCCTCCACTTCTTTTAGCCCTCCACATTTTTGCCTCTCTTTTTGTTCTCTCTCTCTCTCTCTCTCTCTCTCTCTCTGGCTTGCAAAAGTAGGAAAAAAATAGTGAAAAATATAGACTCTCATTTTTGTCCTTTCTTTCCTACAAAGTAGTGAGTCTTCTGTTTTATTGCCTTGGCTTCTCAGAATATTTCTTTCTACCCCAAATAGCTTAGAAGGTCCTTACTTTAACAGCGACAGTTTCTTCCTAGTATGGATTTGATTGGCAACTCTTGGGATTTAATAAATGTACACCCTACTGTGTATATATTTGTAATTACATGACACAAAGTTACTTGCAAATCTGTTCTTTCATTTGAGAGTGAAAACATGTTGAAAAAATTATGACATGGGTAAGAGACAAACCAAGTTTTATCCACAAGTGTCCTGAGAAACAGGGTGTTTGGAAAGAATTTTTCACATGACTGGGATCAAAGTCAGGAATTTACAGAAGCCATTCACCCATGACACAATATTTTAATACAAGGGAAAGAAACACCTTCAGGCAACTCTCTAAGTTGATAGAAGGCCAAAGTCCAGACTGCTCTCATGTCAGGAAGAACTTTACAGGGGACGTCAGCAAGAACAGAACAGTGCAAGTTCTTCAAGAGCCCAGGCACCCTGCCATAGTCCGTATTCTTCCAGATCATGTCCTACCAGATAGAGTGACCTCTTTCCTCTCCAAGCTTCTCTCTTCTTCCCTAGGCAGCCTGGGTGCCTACATGCCCAAAGCCTTGTGCATATGTAACTGTCTGTTATACTCCATTATAAACTCCGACCCCCACAACTGTGCCTTGTATGATATATAGAAGGTAATTAGAAATCTGGGGATTCATGAAGGAATCAGCAGAGCATTTTAGTTCTATTTAAACTATAGATTGACAACAAGATTTAAAAAAATAAAATTAACACAGTTAATAAGCACTCGGTTACTATAGTAAATTGATACTTATATTAAGAGGAGCATGATTTTTTTTTAAAAAAAAAGTTTTTTATTTTGAAACTAATAAAAACTAGCTGTAATTTTTTTTTTTTTTTTGTATTTTTCTGAAGCTGGAAACGGGGAGAGACAGTCAGACAGACTCCCGCATGCGCCCGACCAGGATCCACCCGGCACGCCCACCAGGGGCGACGCTCTGCCCACCAGGGGGTGATGCTCTGACCCTCAGGGGCGTCGCTCTGCCACGACCAGAGCCACTCTAGCGCCTGGGGCAGAGGCCAAGGAGCCATCCCCAGCGCCCGGGCCATCTTTGCTCCAATGGAACCTTGGCTGCAGGAGGGGAAGAGAGAGACAGAGAGGAAGGAGGGGGGTGTGGAGAAGCATATGGGCGCTTCTCCTATGTGCCCTGGCCGGAAATCGAACCCGGGTCCCCCGCACGCCAGGCCAATGCTCTACCGCTGGGCCAACCGGCCAGGGCCACTAGCTGTAATTTTTACAAGAAAGAGTGTAAGTGATTCCAATATTAACTTTTACTGATTGAAATGCTGTTATAAATTTTAAAAAGAGGCAGTATTCTTAGTTCCCTGGTGCAGATTGTGAGGCCATCAATTTTTCACCACACTGAAATTCAGTAAGAGTATAGAATTTCTGTTGTAAAGAGGCTCTGAGGCCAAATTACATGTCACCTCTTAAGAATTGTGTTCTCACTGTGACTTGGAAATATTTCTTAGAGGGGACATTGTTTAAACTCCAACAATTTTTAGAAACAAAGTGTTAACTATAAATCAGAAGAAACTGAACTTTGTCTCTAGGTTCTAGGTTACCCAGGAGCGGACCGCTGTAAAGGGAAAACACCAAGATTTTCATGTGTACAAAGCGGTCTCTATTTGGAGAGACAATAAGAGTTATTTATCTCTGAAAAATAAATTATACAGAGTTAAGAGTGTTACCCCAGCCGTGTTTATTGACATGTTATTTTTTTATTTCAAACTATGCGGACATGTGCATAGCATCATCATTACCTTTATGTGTTAGTGTAGCTATTCCTTGGAATTTTTATTTTATTGCTTTTCTAGTGCCAAGATGAAAGAGATGACATACAGTGAATTTACAGGAGGTAAAGTTTCTTTTAAATACTTTTGGGCTTCTTCACTATATACTGACTTGAGAATCGGATGACCTAAGGTTGTTATTGTGTTCTTGCCATACCTTAATGCCTATTGACACCAACCAACCAACCAACCAACCAACCCCACAACCCTTATCATATTGTACCCCATCTCTCTCAAGTACTAGTGATATTACATAAGTCTGTGTGTCACTTGTCATCTGCATGTCATCTCAGTTCACCACAGGGGAAGGAAAGGCTTTGAGCTCCTACAGCATCTCAGGGACTATCACATAGTATTTGCCAACAGCAATGGGACCCTATTGGCACTTATCTGGGGAGTGATCCAATTCCATTATCATATGCCGAAGAGTTACTTTTGGGGCTGTCTTAATTTTACTTCTCCCCACCCTATGTAGACACTTCAATGAGGTAGCTTATTGGAAAGGGTCCCAGGTGGCATTTGTCAACTAAGAAATTTAATATTGTGGCCAATCGAAGACTGGTCTCACACAAGTAATTCCTCAAACTATTCACTGAAAATCGAAGGGGGCAGTGGTATTTATCTATAGATTCCCACTAGGTATTGTTTGAAGGTTATTATGAGGTACTGACAGGCAGGCAGTCATTACCTGGCTGGCATTCCAATATGCGTGGGAAAAATAGAAAAGCCCGAAAAATGCCTCTGGCAAAGAAATGCACATCTGTGGGGGAGGGGCTGAATTTCCTCTACCCTTCTAAGTTCTTCTGGCTGGTCTAACAATCAAATTGACATGAGACGGATTAGCAGTAGAAAAATAAAGTAATAGCATGTATACCTTTGGTATACATGAGAGGCACCCAGGAGAACTGAGTAACTCACCAAAATGGCCAAAGCCATCACCTTAAATACCAATTTCAGCTAATGACAAAAGATAAAAGTGGGGGTTAGGGAAGTCAGCTATGAGAGGTTTTTAGGAAAAGCACAGTAATTAAGAGTAAGGTGGTTATGCAGATCTAAGTCCTTGCCTTCTCCAGTGATAAGAGTTTCTAGAAATTTAGAGTCATCCTTCTCTTCCTGGTACAGTGAGTGAAATACTCTTGCTTGTGGAAATTTCCCTTACAAATGCAAATATCTTTTGCAAAGGGTAACTTCTACTTGGTTTTCAGAGCATCTCCAAGGTCTGCTGTTTCTTAAAAATAATCAGCCAAAAATAATTCTTATGTCAAACAAATATATTTTGGGGTGAGAAATTCTGCTATCCTGCATGCACATGCTGTTGATAAGAAGTAGGACTTATATATATTATGGCAGTTCTAGAAGGGCAGCCAATAAATGCACTTTTTAACTTATGTCACCCCAAAATATCAAAAGCAGGTGAGTATACTGATTCTTCAAGGACTGTTTGATACAGGGTTGAGCTGTGACTAATATTGAGAACCCACTTTATGGTTATAGGTCAACAGTCAACATGTGACAATAGGCCACACTGGCCTTACTATATATCTTTTTTTAAAATTATTTATTTATTTATTCATTTTAGAGAGGAGAGGGACAGACAGAGAGGAGAGACAGAGAGAGAGAAAGGGGGGGGGAGCTGGAAGCATCAACTCCCATATGTGCCTTGACCAGGCAAACCCAGGGTTTCGAACTGGCGACCTCAGCATTTCCAGGTCAACACTTTATCCACTGTGCCACCACAGGTCAGGCTTACTATATATCTTTTCACCAAAAGCTTCCAAGCAGATAAAATTTTGGAATGGCCTCTTAAATACCCACCCTGAGGATAATACCTGAAGTGGTTGGGGCTTAGATGCTGCTTTTCCAGATGCATCATGTTGCCTAACCAGGTGGTAGTACAGAGGATAGAGCAACGGCCTGGGATGCAGAAGATCCAGGTTCAATAACTGAGGTTACTGGCTTAAGCTTGGGCTCATCTGGCTTGAGCGTGGGCTCACCAGCTAGAGTGCAGGGTAGCTGGCTTGAGCGTGAGATCACAAACATGACCCCATAGTTGCTGGCTTGAGCCAAAAAGTCACTGGCTTGAGCAAGGGATCACTCATTCTGCTGTTGCCCCTGCTCAAGGCACATAAGAGAAAGCAATCAATGAACAACTAAGGTGCCGCAATGAAGACTTGATGCTTCTCATCTCTCTCCCTTCTTGTCTGTCTGCTCCTATCTGTCCCCCTCTCTGTCTTTCTTGCAAAAAAAAAAAAAAGATGCAACATGTTGACATAAGAAATGTCCAAACCTGTAGAGAATTTTTACAAATTTAACTAAGTCAAAACTGAAGACAGTTGCAAGATATCAAATGCTCACGAGAATAACAGTTTTGTGCTTCTTTTACACATTTGGAATTAAGGAGAGACTTAAGGAAGATAACATGAAGGTGGAAGAAATCAAGACAGAGATTGGATTACAGGATAGTTAACAAGCTCTCTTGAGGATGGCTATTTCAAAGATATGTTAACCTAGACCAGTGATGTCCAACCTTATTTATCTCATGGTGCACATAAACTAATTACTAAACGTCTGTGGCACACCAAAAAGTATATATTATTTTTTGCCAATCTGACAAAAATAGGCATAATTTTGATTGATTTACAAAAGAAATAGTAATAGTAATTACCTACCTTTTTAAGAAAATCAGATGCCTATACTTGTATATAAGGATTTCTGGTACCAAGAATTAACCAATCAGACACATCCTTATGATGTGATGTGTCCAATAAGATGCAACTCTATTATATAACCTATATATTTACAGTTCAAGACAAGGCATTCACACCAGATTATTGTTGTGTTAGCTGTTGTCATTTTAAATTTGACAGTCTAAGGGAAAAGAGGTCAGTGCCGCTGACTAAATAGTCAGGTATTGCATGTTTTAAAAATTCTTGCAGCACACTGGTTGAAAATTGCTGACCTAGATGCACAAAAACAATGAACAGGGCTTATTTCAAGGCAAAAATAAACTTTTCTTCTGCCTGATCTAATAATCAAATTGACATGAGACAGATTAGCAGGAGAAAAACAAATTAAAATTTAATATAATGTATATACCTCCTGTGTACATGGGAGAGACCCAGGAACACTGATTAACTCACCAAAATGGCGCAGGCCAACACCTTAAATACCATCCTCAGCAAGAACAAAAACAGGTGTTGGTGGGTGGAGGAGTCAACTATGGGAGATTACTAAGAAAAGGATAGTAGTCAGAGTTATGCAGATTTAAGTCCTTGCTTTCTCCCGTAATGAGTTTCTGGATATAAGGTCATCCATCACTTCCTAGGTCAGGGAGGAAAACATCCTAAAGAAATTATACGTCTGGGACGTGACTAACAAATGTGATCTTTCCAGTCAGGAATTTATGGTATGATCACCCTATGAGGTTACTTGCTGTAGAACCCCCTTTCACCCACAAGTTTATACTTAAACCAAAAGCCATTATATGTTGATATTTTCTCAAAATCTAGAATGCATGGAGCTGGGTTCAAGGCAAGGAGGAGAGCTAGACTCCCTCGTCGTCACTCTTACTGACCCACTTGAGGACTGTGTGCTTAACTCGCTCACAACTTTGGGGTCTGCTGTATTAGAGATACAGGTCTGGAGAGAGGTATGGGAGGGGATGCTTTCTATCAGGGTCACAGCAAGGGTTTGCTACCAAACCAACAGCTGTGGTGGTTACCTGGACATTTTGGATTCCTGCTACCAAAAGTCAAATGGGCAAAAGAGTTACTATACTGGGAGGGGTAATGGAACCTGATTATCATGAAGAGATAAAAAGTTGCTGCTAGTAGTGGAGGCAGAAAAGAGTATTTCTTAAATTTAGATGGCTCTATTAGCTGTCTGTTATTGCTCTGTTATCCCCAGTGATAACATGAATAGACAATAAACTATACACAGTTATTACATTGATAAGGAAAATACTCAGCATTGTGATGCTGGATGGATATAAAGGATTTTTAAGATACTGGAAGAAAAAGCAGATACTAAATTTAGTTGAAACTTATAGAAACTTAATTATTATCCTTAGTATTTTTCAGTATATTTTATTGTTATGAATGTGATTTTTAAATTAGAAAATTGTAATTAATAATGTACAATTAAAAAGATAAAGTTGTATATACAAAATCCACTTTGGTTTAACACCAAAACTCATTGGAAAAGCTACTGTGTAATAAAACTTCACTGAAAATTGAGACGCTAACCCAGTGGTCTCCAACCTTTTTTGGACCACGGACTGGTTTAATGTCAGAAAATATTTTCACGGACTGGCCTTTAGGGTGGGACGGATAAATGTATCACGTGACCAAGACAAGCGTCAAGAGTGAGTTTTAGATGGATGTAACAGAGGGAATCTGGTCATTTTTTAAAAAATAAAACATCATTCAGACTTAAATATAAATAAAACGGAAATAATGTAAGTTATTTATTCTTTCTCTGCGGACCAGTACCAAATGGCCCACGGACCGGTACTGGTCTGCAGCCTGGGGGTTGGGAACCTATTCGTCAAAGAACATCTATTTCTAATATCAAAGGTTACTAAATCAATTGAGAAACTCTGTTTTGCCACATCCCTCCATTCCTTTTCACCCCACAGTGCCAGAACAATCATACCAAGCTTGTTATCATTTTAAAGTCTGTTGGCATATATATAATATAGTCATTAAGAAGATTGATTTTTTCTAGCATAATTTTCATATTTCTGATTAAGCCTTTCCATAGATTTATTTATAAAGTTGCGGGACACACCAGAGATGTATGACAAAGTAAATTAAGCCCAGGCTGAACCCTCATTTAAACCACCACTTTACATTTTATTTTAACTAATTTGCTCCTGTGAGGGAGTAATTATTTTTTGAGATACTCATTTCTGTTTTGTTTTCATTGCTATGCCGACCACCCTCCACCTGCAAGTACCTTCTCCATCTTCTTCCATCCTGAGACGCTTGGGGAAAAGTGATGTCAGCCAAGTGAAAGGGAAAAAGCAAAGGACGAGAAGAACAATTTCTTCAACAGAATCCTCTCGGGAGATTTTTCATTTTAAAAGACCATACTGGCGGGGCTGGTGCGGGGGAGCAGCTGGCTTAGGCTTGCTGGCTGGTTCACTGGCTGCAAGCACTTTGCCTGATTGGTGAGCGCGCGGCAGCGCCATGTGTGTATGGTCTGTGTGAGGCTGCTGGTGCTTTTCCTCCGGGTTGATTCTCGCAGATCGCTCTCCTGTCACTGTGGGGTGCGGTTTTCCTGCTCCCTTGCCTTTCACTGGGAAAGCAGGTTTTGCTTTGTTTATAAGCACTTTGCCTTTTTCGTTTATTCCCTCGCCTTATCTTTGCAAGCCTCCAATAAACGGGAAAGGCCGGACGCTTTCGGGCTCCTCAGTTTCTCTGAGGTCTGCGGGAATCCACTGTGGACCTGCCTGGCCTCGGCCCCCGGCATCGCAGGTGGTCATGGTGGTTCCGTGGCTGGCTCTCCACCCATTAAGGAGATGGTCAGCACGGCATGTAGCCCTTCTGTCCCTTGCTGACCCACTTTTCCTCTGACTCTTCACAATGTGCCTGAAATCCCAAATGACCAAAATTTGAAGTCCCATGTTCAGGGAAAAAAAGAAAAAAGACAATACTGTCAGAAATATATCTTCCCTTTGGTGGAGGTTGAGGTGTGACAACAAAGCTAGTTGAAGGGATTGTTTGGGCCAATGTATTCCATCTTTAGCTACCTCAGTTGAAATGAGGGATGATATCTTCGGGGCAGCTGTGTTAGGCTTGCTCGCTGGTACCGGCTGTAAGCACTTTGCCTGATTGGAGCGTGGTTGCGTAGCAGCGCCACGTGTGCATGGCCTGTATAAGGCTATGGGTGTTTGCTCTGGAAAGAAATGGGGATTGTGGATGGCAGGTTGCCTGCCGGACACTGGCTAGGCTTGCTGTTTGTGTGCTGGAGAAGAGGTTTTCCCCTGCTTGTGTGCTTGTCCGCCATTGTGACACTTGATTAAACCAGAATGGCCCTAACGCTTTCTGGCTCGGCAGTTTCTCTATCGTCTGCCTGAATCTAATGTGGACCTGCCTGGCCCTGGCCACCAGCATTACAATATGGCAACTATAGTTTTGCATTTTTGAAAATATAAGAAAGATATATAGGTTGTAATTTTTTTTTATGGTAAGTGGTAATCTTTACTTCCTGATTTTCCATAGTCTTACTGCTGGTACATTGAGAAAACAATTATTTTTGGTATACTGTGTATATAATTATATTGCTGAACTCTCCCATTCATTCCAAAAGCACTTTGGAATGCTCATTTGATTCCGTTAGCATTTAGGCAACAGAGCCATTAGTGTAGATCCTAGGACTGAAAATGTGAAGATTTTGTTTTGACCTAGGACCATTAAAAGTACTGCCATATTGCATATATAATGTTAGTGATGGAGAGAATGGGAAGGCAGATGGAAGACATAAAAATAATGTATCTAATTTCCATTAAGTTATAAATTAAACAAAGAAACTGTCATTATAATTTCTTCAGTGTGAAAAAAACAAGTCTGTTTCTGCAATAGAAAAAATATTTTAGCAAGTGTTTTTTCAAACTCTTTATAGACTTTTATATAAGGTCTACCAGAAAGCTCTGTCCATTTCTATCACAACAAATTTCGACACATAAGCACTTTTATTTGGCGCATGTGTGCCTATTTTTATCACTTAATGTATACATACTGATGTAGCAAATTAACTAAAACAAAGTTGATTCACGTTAGTCTTATGTGTGAAGCAATAGTGTACCCATGGCTACTGATAAAGTTCATTTACACCACTGTAATTTTTACAAATTTCAACAAGGAAGAAATGCTACAGAAGCATGTCTGTCGCATCCACCATATTCCCCGGATTTAGCACCCTTCATCCATTACTTGTTTTTGTCCTTACAAAATTTTTTGAAGGGCAAAAAATTCAAAAATGAAGAAGATATCAAACAAGCACTGGTTCAATTTTTCGCATCAAAAAATAAAACATTTTTCAAAAATGGGATATACAAATTGCCCCCACGCTGGCAAGAAATCATTAATAATAATGGCAATTATATTAATAAAATTTATTCACGGTAAGAAAAATTTGTATTTTGTTTTATTCTAAAAACGGACAGAACTTTCCGGTAGACCTTATATTTTAAGTGTCTTATTACAGATTATTTTCCTACTTTACAACTTAGAATGACATTTTGGAGGTATAATTAACAACTCAAATTTTTACTAATATAAAAGTATAATTATTTCATGGGAAATCACTACTAGATACATATTATTTTATACTTGATTACTTCTATAACTTGACTGTCACACAGTGCCCACCTTACAAGACATTATAATATAAGAAATTACCAGGACAGATTTAATTCAGAAATAACAATGGTATATGGTGTCTCTACTTATTCATTTATGCTTACATAACCAGAGGTTCCACAAATATCAAGCCATCAAATCTTGTGCCCCTGTGAGGTGCACTTTGCTGTTACTGTTATAGCTTATTATAACTCAGACAGATCAAGTTTCCCCTGGAGTGCTGAATGGCTCTTGCAGAAAGTGTTGAGTTTTTAATATTCTGCATCTGAGAATCACATTTCACATTTATAAAATTAGCTCATTTTTCCTAGGATTGTCTCTTATGAGTCACCAGCCATCATCCACTTCAGGTAGCATAGCAGAAATAGTGCTCACCCAGCTTTTAGAAAGCCTTCAAGTTGAAAGGCCATTTTGTACCCTTCAAGAGACCTGGAGAAGAGGCACAATACTTGAGGGATAAAGAGTAGTCGGTGGGTGGTTTGCTTTCCAACACCATCAAACAATTTTCCAATTCTCAAAGGGCACTGACTGGGTATCCTCCAGACTGACAGAGATAGTCAGAGAGAGGGACAGATAAGGACAGACAGGAAGGGAGAGAGATGAGAAGCATCAGTTCTTCATTGCGGCACCTTAGTTGTTCGTTGATTGCTTGTTCATTGATTGCTTTCTCATATGTGCCTTGACTGAGGGCCTACAGCAGAGTGAGTGACCCCTTGCTCAAGCCAGTGACCTTGGACTTAAGCTAGCGACCTTGGGTTTCAAGCCAGCAACCTTTGGGCTCAAGCCAGCAATCATGGTGTTTATCTATGATCCCACGCTCAAGCCAGTGACCTCGCGCTCAAGCTGGTGAGCTTGGCTCAAACCAGATGAGCCCGTGCTCAAGCTGGCGTCCTCCAGGTTTCAAACCTGGGCCCTCCGCATCCCCGTCCAATGCTCTATCCACTGCGCCACTGTCTGGTTAGGCTGGGTATCCTACAAACTTAACTCAATTGTGACACTATCTACTTAGTGAAAGCATCAGATATCACAGGTTAACGGCTCAGTCCCCCTAAGACTGCCCCAACTTCAAACACCAATTGCAAGTCCAGTTTTCTCCTGTACTTCTGACCCACTGGCTGAACACCGTGGCTCCATGACTGCTTCCTTGGATTCAGTAATGGCTCACAGAGCTCATTTACTTTCCTTTACCAGTTACTTTCTTTCAGGGCAACTCCATACATGTTATAAAGGATACAGATGAATAGCCTTCTAAATTGGATCACTGGGTGTAGTTCACAGGGTCCTGAGTGCAGGAGCTCTTCTGCCCATAGAATTGAGGTTTACTACCCTCCCAGCACGTGGATACATGTGCCTACCTGGAAGCTCCCCAAACCCTGTCTTTTTGGGGGTCTATGGAGACTTCATTACATAGGCATGATTGATTAAATCATTGGCCACTGGTGACTGAACTCAATCTCTAGCTCCTTCTCTCTTCCCAAAGGTCTCAGGAATGGGGTTAAAATCCTAGCCACTGGTGTCCCTACGGTGTCTCAGTGGTAACTCCCATCTCTTTCCTTTGCCAAATGGCAGTATTATTGCAGTCATCCTGTATATTGCTTGTGTTGGGAAAAACACTTATTCATTTTAGCATATAGGTCACAGAAAATGAAAAGCTAATTTTGGACCTGATGGAACAGACTCCTATCCCCTGAGGATTCTAGACTCCCAACTGTATGCTGGACCCGAATGAGGCTTTGGAGCTGTCCAGGGTTTATTTAGTTTTATTCCCCCTTCTTCTTTAAGTAACTCCATTGATTTGTAATCCTTTCTGCTACCTCATACACTTTTTGACATGTAGTGTTTTCTTTGATTTGAAGTGACTTCTGGCCTCCAAGGGTTTCTTTCTCACCAGCCTAGCCATATATGTAAAAATATTTTTCTATTGATTTTAGGGTTTCTGGCTGGAAGGTATTTTTAGACCCCTAACACACCACAATGCTGGAAATAGAAGACCTGATTTTGAAAACTATTTTTAATAATCTCTGCTTTATTATTGTGGTTTTTGCTCTCCATCATAGATTATTTTCTCATTCTATTTTCTTTGGGGCTCTATTGTTACTTTAATTTTTATTTTTTACTAGTTTTATGAGCAGGAAATATGTTTATTTATAGTCTTTTTTTTTCTAATACAAGCATTTTAGGATATAATTTTTTTCCTGTTACTTTGGATATATCAGAAAGATTATAAAACTTGATGCTATCAGTTTAGTACTAAATGTCTTCCATTTTATATTTTGTCTTGTGCTTTATACCTTTTAATTTCCCAGTGTTAGGCAATTTTATTATTATTATTATTTTATTAATTCCTAGTTGTATTGTATTCTGGGTGAGTGAAAGTTACCTATGGTCTGCCCACATAGCAATGTTCTGACAAATTTTTATGTGTTTGAAAAGAATATACTTTCTGGGTTAGAGGACTTATCTTCATTTTTTACCTAAATCTTTAATCTCCTTAACCTTCTGTTTCAGGGAAAGCAATGTTGTCTTTTATTAATACTGTCTACTTGTCCATTTCTCTTGTCCAAGTCACTTTTCGTTCCCAAGAAGACTGCACATAACTTTCCCTTGGGCTCTTTTCTGTTCCCATTTTTGCCCCTTACGGATCCACCTTGTGGAATGGTATCATCCCATGAACTATATTCTCTCTTTAATATGGTATCATTCTTTTGCCTTTAACTTTCTGTTCTGTTTCACAGAGCTTTCTTCAGTTACTAGTCAGTTGTAAGCTCCTGGGTTTTGTTTGTTTGTTTGTTTGTTTTTTCATTTTTCATTTTTCTGAAGCTGGAAACGGGGAGGCAGTCAGACACTCCCGCATGCGCCCGACCGGGATCCACCCGGCATGCCCACCAGGGGGCGATGCTCTGCCCATCTGGGGCATCGCTCTGTTGCATCCAGAGCCATTCTAGCGCCTGAGGCAGGGACCACAGAGCCATCCCCAGCGCCCAGGCCATCTTTGCTCCAATGGAGCCTGGGCTGTGGGAGGGGAAGAGAGAGACAGAGAGGAAGGAGAGGGGGAGGGGTGGAGAAGCAGATGGGCACTTCTCCTGTGTGCCCTGGCCGGGAATCGAACCCGGGACTCCTGCACGCCAGGCCGACGCTCTACCGCTGAGCCAACCAGCCAGGGCCAGCTCCTGTTTTTGAGTAGAGCTATTCCTTTTCCTTACAAAATAATGAATAATTTGGGGTAGGAAGAAATTACTGCAGTTTATATGTGCATTTACCATCTTAAAATTTGAAATCCAAACCTTTATATACTCATATAAATATTCCAGAGAGAAAAAATTCTGAAAGCAGAATTGTTGAGTTCAGGCAAATATATATTTCAAATTGAGAGCTAATGACAGATTACTCTCCAATAAGGCTACATTCAGACTTATGCCAAAAGTGCTCAATAAAGACCTTTTTCACACTTTTGTCACCACTGATTAATATAATTATTTTTCTATTTTCCAGTCTGAAAGGAACAAGATTGCATTTTATTTGCATTTCTTTATTTGTGAGTTCAAGTGTAAATGCCAACCTAGACAGTTTGATTGGAATTGATTTCTGAAATAAATGAATTTGAATTACAAAGGATGGACTTACATTAGCCTCATCTTTTTTTTTAATTTAATAATGAGATCATAAGTTTACAAGGGGGCTGAAATCAGGCCCACTTGTAATCATATCATTACGTTACATATGACATGAAATAGAAAATAATGCCTGCCAAAAGAGTAAACAGACATGGTTACTAGGCTGCCGTAATGTTCCAACTTTTCAGCTGCGAAATGACTTAGCCTTGAAAAATAAACACAGGTGAATACATCTGGTATTTGTACTAGAGTTTCAATTAATTCTGGATACAGCCAAGTAGTCAGGCTAAATATCTGCAGCTCTACTGGAATCCTATTAGAGTGAACTGTCCAAAACTTGAAATAGGTAGTTTGTAAAGCAATTCAAAGTGGCAGTTTGCTGCCAGGATTTCGTCTACAGCTCTAGATAAACTAAATAAAAATGTTTACCACTGAGAGGAAGTGTCCTTGAATACTGTATTTCTACAACTGAAAAGTGAAAAGAGGATTTGAATGAAGCTACCAGTGTTACATATTATGTTGTTTCCAAAAGAATGTTGTGACTCATACTATATCATTTTGACCCAGATTTGGTATATATAAGAGTTGTGCTCAGAATTAAGAATCTCTATACAGTCACATGCTACTTCACAGCAGGGATATATTCTTTGAAATGCATTCTTACTTAAATGAACCTACATGGCATACACACCTAGGCTATAGTATACCACCCTCACATATGAGGTCCCTTACCTGAAATGCTGTTATGCGGTACATGACTATATAAGTTTGTTTGCCTCCAATAAAACATAAAATGATAAAAGCAAACCTAAGTTAAAACCCAGAGTTGATTTAAGGGAAAATATTAATACTATAGTCTATTCTAATGCAAATTGAAAATATGCCACATACTTCCTGTCAATTAGTAGGATTAAAAAAGAGAAATTACTTTGTTCATCATCTCCTTAAAGTACAGGGCTTCCCAACATCACCCCCCCCCCCGTGGCATTCATAGAAAATATTTGTTCAGCCCATTAGGACAAATCAACAAGGAGGCTTATGGCTTGAGATGACCCTTCATTCTTTTCCCTGCTCCCAAAATGCTACAGTTGTACTTCAGCTGCCCCTCCCCTCCTAGAACTGAGATGGACACTGAAAAATAGGGCAGGGTACTTGGCTCTATTTGAAACATATATAAAAATCACTAATTAGAAAATTCAAAATTACATTGGTTTTTCCCTTCATTGTCATATTTAAAGCTATTTATAAAATATAAACTGAAAATATAAATTTAAGCTTGCCTGGGTATGAAGTATGTTTCAGTCTTAAACCGAAGCAGTTTTGTTAAATCGCACTGGCCATCATTAAAGAAGTGGCTGACACCACAGTCTGGGCCAAAGGCATCAGCAGCTCTTGGGAAAGATGAATAGTCAGGCAGTTGAGGTCTTCTGCTTCCATAAATCCCAGCAGCTATGCCTAACCAGGTCGTGGAGCAGTGGATAGAGCCTCGAACTGGGAAGCAGAGGACCCAGGTTCAAAACCCCAAGGTTGCCGGCTTGAGCAAGGGCTCACCAGATTGAGCCCAAGGTCGCTGGCTCGAGCAAGGGGTCACTCGGTTTGCTGTAGCCCCTCAGTCAAGGCACATATGAGAAATCAATCAATGAATAATTAAGGTGCTGCAACGAAGACTTGATACTTCTCATCTTTCTCCCTGTCTGTCCCTATCTGTCCCTCCATCACAAAAAAAAAAAAAAAAAAAATTCAAGCAGCTATGTTTTGTCACATATTGGGGTTCTATGTAAGATGTTTTAAAAATAGGTAACACAACCTACATTTTTTAAAAATCTGAAAACCACTGATCAGACACAAAAATCTACCAAGAGAAAAAAACCCTCAAATTTTCCAATGATTTTTTTCCCCCTTAATTGGCTAGGGAGAGCACATACAGCTAATATTTTTCTCAACATTCTACCAGGAAATAAGTAAATATATATATGTGTGTATATACATTTGGGGGAGCACGGTCACAACTTCAGATCATGCTACTTGATACAAGATTTTTAAAACCATAATTAAAACACTAACTCCATGCTGGAAAATGTATTTTAGTTCAAAACAAGAAGTGTTAAGTTCAATTACAAAAGAAAATCTTTGTGATTGAGCAATTCTTTTAAAAGCACACATTTGGAGGAAAAAGTCACCAAATGTTTTAGTAAGTTTGGAGGGAGAAAGGGGTGGGACACTTCAACTGGGCATTGAAAGAAATAAGATCAGGGAATTAAAGATATGGCCAAATAATTTTCTAGGAAAAGGATTTCAAGTATAAGATTCCAGAGATATTACAGAGGCTGAACAGAAAGGATTCAGCAATGGATTAAAAGCTATGGCCCTGGCCAGTTGGCTCAGTGGATGGACGTCGGCCCGCGTGTGGATGTCCCAGGTTAAATTCTTGGTCAGGGCATACATGAGAAGCGACCATCTCCTTCTCTTCCCCTTCTCTCTTCCTCTCTTGCAGCTAGTGGCTCTATTGGCTCAAGTGCTGGCCTCAGTCGCTGAGGACAGCTTGGTACTCAAGCATAGGTCCCAGATGAGGGTGCTGGTGGATCCTAGTTGGGGTGCATGTGGGAGTCTACCTCCCATCCTCTCACTTAAAAAAAAATGAAGCTAAGTGGATGAAAGAAAAAGAAATCAGAGATGATGCTAATGTCGAGTTTGGGTAAAGACTGTAAAAATTTGTTTCTTTTTTTTGTTTTTTGTTTTCTTTCCTACAGAGACAGAGAGAGGGACAGACAGGGACAGACAGGAAGGGAGAGAGATAAGCATCAATTCTTCTTTGCAGCACCTTAGTTGTTCATTGATTGCTTTCTCATATGTCCCTGTCTGGGGGTTACAGCAGAGCCAGTGACCCTTGCTCAAGCCAGCGACCTCTGTTCTCAATCAAGCCAATGACCAATGAGGTCATGTCTGTGATCCCACGCTCAAACCAGATGAGCCTGCGCTCAAGCCAGCGACCTTGGGATTTTGAACCTGGGTCCTCTGTGTCCCAGTCCGACACTCTATCTATCCACTGCCCCACAGCCTGGTCAGGTGTAAGAAGAACTTAAATGCTTAAAGCTAAAGGACTTTCAATATCTACACTTATTTATGTAAAGAGAATTTCAAAAGCATAACCAAGACACTTGACTGATAAAAATTTTATTTTTCATGCTAAAATTTTTACAAATTTTATTGTGTTATACACAATTACAAGAGTTAACAGTTACAGGTGAATTTAAAAAAAAGCATTTGGAGCACTCCTATTCATTTTACTATCATAAGCATGTTTTGTTACATGAACAGCAACAAGTTATAATTACAGAACTGATCAAGTTGGAAATTTAGTAAGTGTGTTACAATGGAGGCTTATACAAAATATAAACAAAGAGTAAGTGTCTAAACATAGTCTCCTATTCTATATTATTCTTTATTCCACAATTACAATCATGGGTTAGAATCTACCCAATAATGCCATCATTCAAATATCTGACCATGCAAAAGTCAAGTCAGTAAGCATTTCAAATCATTCTCCAAAATCTTATTTAATTTAGTTTTACAAGAAAATATAAGACACAACAAACAAGGCATGGCTTGCTGACACTTTGCCTAAAACAAACCATTATATAATGAAATTATGCATGTTTTGCCAGTTAGCATATGTTCCATGTCACACGATAATTAAAAGATGAATAGTATTTAAACAGCACTTAGAACCACCCAACTACAGCTGATTCCGTAACGCCCAGACTTCTAGTTGCTAAAATTCTGGGGGAAGTGAAACAATTTGAACTGTAACAGTCTACATGGTAGTAATATTACCTCTTGGCCATTGGCCCAATACTAATCCTTTCTGATTTTTAGTATACAAAATATGCTGAAAACATTTCTCTTAAACACATTTCATTTAATGTAATTAAACAGAAGGCAATAGTTTCCTTCTAGAAGAGTTAGAGTTAGCTATGAAAAATTTGATGTTTGCTAAATTAACTTATGAAATATTTTTAGGTGCAATAGACCATAGTGTATTTTTTAAAATTAGAGCCTATGCTAAACACATGAAAAAAGAATTACAAACATAATCAACCATATTAGTAGTTAAAAAAACTGAAAATTACTATTTCTCCCCAATAGTATCTTTATAAATATATTGCTTGCTTTCTTCTAAATTATGGATAAATTTCAAAGATCCACTGTGAAATTTATATTCTAAGCACAAAAATACACAACTTTAGTTCTAATCTCAAATTTCACTGACAAGTGAAATTTTTTACTTGAAATAAGTGGATCTGGGATATAGAAGTGAAATTTTTGATCAAAGCACATTGTAAATATATTTTTTCATGTAAAAATAAAAAATTTAAATAATGTTTAACAGTCTTTTTACCCTAACTTCTCAAACACACTTTTCTTAAAATAGTTTAAGATAAACATCTTATTTAAAATATGATTTTACAAAATAAATCAATTATTCTTAGATGTATTTGAGCCAAGTATTTGCTGCTTCCAGATGTGATGAGCTAAATATCATGACATTATGGTAAGCAGTCTTTGTCTTACAACCGAATAAACTTGAAATTCAATTTATACTGCTTGACAAGGAAGCCGATATATATTTATAAATTTAAATTATTTATAAATTTTAAAATTTACAAATTTAAAATTTATATATGAATAAATTATTTTCCATCTTTTAAAAGAAAACATCCTAACAGATAAGTATGAACATTTTAAAAATCAATGATAAACATTTTCAATATACCAAAGACCTACAAAATAACAAAGTATCCTTGATCCTTGAGCGACATGGATTTGAACTGCAGGGGCCAATTTATACACGATTGACCAGTGCAATTTAAACCCGCATTGTTTAAGGATCGAGTCTGTGGTTGGAAATCCCCATGTGCAGGTGGCCTGCTATATTTATCTGCCGATCATCTTCTGTATGGGAGGTCTATACCCCTTATTCTCTCCTCAGGGTTCAAGGATCAAACACCTCAATGTCTTAATATATTAAGTACAAAAACCAATATAGTAACCATTTTACAAATAAAACACTTTCAAAGACCAGAAAGAAAATGTGTTAATTGTAAGAGCAATCATGCTTGACTGAAACAGACTGGTTGTGTAACTTGAATCTGCCATTGACAATCTCAACCACATTTCTTAACTTCACTGAAATTCAATATTCTCAGATATAAAATGGGAGGCAACAACCTAATTGGGCTCTTCTGAGGAGTAACATAAAAGGTTAATACAGTACGTGACACAGTAAGTAAGCAAAAAATATTAGCTCTAATAGAGTGCCTTACTTTGGGGTCAAGTACCTAACCAATTATTTTCTTAAATAAGATGTAATCATTATATAAAAATTGTTTAAGAACTTTCCAAAAAAATAGCATGGGAGAGAGCTGGGGGAGTGCCTCCAATGAAATATCCAGAATTATATATATTTGAAGTCTAGGTTGCTTTTATTGTGTTTTGGCAGTCACTTCCCGTGTACTGTAACACCACAGTTATTCAAAACTACAATTCGGAAAATCTGAAGCGAATTCTATATTTTTAGAGAAAATAACTCATTGGTCTACACAAACAAAAAGGGTATAGAAAATCGGTACACAAATAAAACAAGTTATTTACATGTTATGTACTATATAATAACCATATTAGCAACTTATCTGGTATCGAGTTTTTCATATTGGTTATTATTTTAAGTCTAAAAAAATCTCTATTATTTATAAAGTCTATTCTGATGATGTATCAGTCATATCTTTATTAGAATGTTCAAGGAGTACTAAATTTTACAGAGATGTTAAGCTATATAGCTTATGCTCCAAAATGTTTTACTAGAGTTCGTTTCCCACTTAAAACATTTTAGGTAACTTAAAGTTACCCAAATCATAGTCCATCAATATTATTTTGATTGTCACTATTAAGTAGGTGAACAGTTTCTCTAATTTTTGATCATACTAATCTGAGTCAACAGGGCTTTCCAATGCATATTTTAAATGCTAGAGCACAGATATGGGAGACAGAAAAACCAGGTCTGCCCTAAACCATTTACTAAATATGTACACTCAGCAAGTCTCTCAACTTCTCCAGGTATTCCCTCCTCTTCTGAAAGACGAGGGTCCTACCATTTGTCTCACTCAGTGGTCCCCAACCTTTTTTGGGCCACGGACCGGTTTAATGCCAGAAAATATTTTCACGACCGGCCTTTAGGGTGGGATGGATAAATGTATCACATGACCGAGACAAGCGTCAAGAGTAAGTTTTAGAGAGATGTAACAGAGGGAATCTGGTCATTTTTTAAAAATGAAAACATTGTTCAGACTTAAATATAAATAAAATGAAAATAATGTAAGTTATTTATTCTTTTTCTGCGGACCGGTACTGGTCTGCGGCCCGGGGGTTGGGGACCACTGGTCTAACTCACAGGGCTATGGGAAATCGTGTAAGAAAAACATATGAAAGTACGCTGAAAAGGACACAGCACTGTATACCTGGAATGTCAACAAACAGAGGCTTGTTACAGTACTATACTTGGCTAGAATGAGCAGTCTATTCAAGGTGTAATTTAAGAGAAAGTTACTCTTGGAAGTATCAGGAAAAAATTGTAACATCTTCACCATGTCCTTTGGATTATGTCTGAGAGCAGTTTTAAAAAATGCACTGGTACCTATCCCATCACCATGTAAGAAATTACATTGGACTATGACCTAAGAGATGGATGATCCTCATTCATTCTTTGCAGATTTTTTTAAATGGCTGTAATTCAGCTTTACCTGAATGTGCTTCTGTAGTTTTATTAACTTATAGCCTACTCTAGGCTATAAATTACAGTTTTAAGCTTATTCTGTTACTTAACCCTCTCTGAAAGTAGTCATAGGTGATCCTTATTTCTCCGCTTCTGGTTTTTTACTTATTTTAAATTCTAGTGTGTGTTTTTTACTTGAACTCACAGAGAGTAGGTATAATTTTAATTTAGAAATTGAAGATGATATTCAAAATTAATCACTAAAAGTGTCCTCTCACTTTCCTGACTCTTTAGTAGGTACTGTGAATGTACTCTAAGAATATTAGAACCACAAATAAACAGAAAAATCTACATCCTTTACACTATATAATTTTCCAAGGTCTTTAAAAGATACAAAGCAAGAAAATAAATCGGGACTGCTTTTGTAGAAGACATATCTGAAGGATGAGTCTGAAGAAATGAATGTGATATTGGAGGAAACAGGACATGAGGACAAGGTGGGAACAAAACGAAACTGGTAAAATTTTGTAAAACATTACTTGGTGTTAACACATAATCACTGAAATGCTATTATATCTAGGTCTAAAGAGAAACTAGACAGTTGATTTGTCAGGGATGTAGGAACAGATTGGGAAGCCCTGATATAGATGATTGTTAAAGATATAGGAGTAGAAATTTTGAGGCAAAAGAGGGTCTAAATAACACTTATTAAAAGCTGCCAAAAGATAGAGGACAGGGGTGAAATGAAATGAGAATCATTTGAAAACACAAGTAGAATCCATACGCTAGAGCTAGAGGACTGTGCAGTTTCAAGGGGAAGGGAAGTAGTTAAAAAAGAAGGAAAAAAAATTAAAATTAGGATTTGGTTTGACTAGAAAGTCGTAACAAATGTAAAGGGTGATTTTTAGTTTAGCAGTAAGAATGGATGAATCAGCAGTGAAATAAAGGAAGACGAAATAGCTTAAAAAAAAAAAGTCAGTGCATTCCACCTATTTTAATGTTCACCCAGGAAAACGTGGAGAAAATGATATGGAAATACAGGGGAGACCTGAGTGTGTTTAAGGGCAGAAAGGAGGGCTTCATAGTAATTAAATAATTATTATTAACAATTAATCTAAATAACTGAATACAGCATATGTTTTAGAATTGCGAGTCAGACTGATAGAGACATTTTGACCTAAGTTAGGCACTTTGGGTTTGGGCAGGGGAACCTGACTTCTGTTACTAGGGAGCTGGTCCCCTACTGACAACCCCCAGCCTCACCTTCTGGTATCATAGTCAGCCCCTACACTCAGTGGTATGCTATTTAAAAGGTACTTAGGTCTTAATATGTGAAAAAGCAAAAAGCCCAATTGGTAAATAGAACTGAAAGTATAAAACCAGAAAGTAAGTTGGTCATTTAGGGGGGAGGGGGGAGGCATTCAGGGTAACCCTAGAATCTATGTAAACACAATTAATTAAATTAAAAAAATAAGTTGGTCATTTATAGGTGAAAACAATTTTAAATAAATTCCAAACCAAAAGAAAATAAACTTTAAAAATGTAATTGCTAGAGGCATGATATCCATGTGACGTACAAAGTAATTAAATTTTTAAAAGTGTAACATAGGTTTTATTTTGATATAGCCACCATCATTTAATGACAGGATTTCTCGGATAATTTCAACCAAAGAAATAATTTCCACCTCTAAAGCACGAAAAAAAATTGATGAGTTGGGTACCTAACAGTTGTGAAAAGTGTCTTCACGGTTTTTAGTATGAAAAGCAACATTAAAAAAGAAGCGGAGCATCAAAATATTTTATTCCAAATCTACTGTTTGCCTGATCTAATGTGTAAATGGAAACATATGCACATTCTGTAGGTTCCTAAATTTCATTTCCTGCTTTATTTTTAGGAGCAACTTACTTTAGTTTGAATCTGTATCACTTTATTTGACATTTATTAAAGCTATATAAAAGCCATGCACAGTTTATTTACAATATTGTACATTAACTATGTTTGAAGATTTACACAAAATTTCACAAAGCTGTAAGTAAAATGGAAAGACATGTGAAACACATTATTCTTAGAGACTTTAAAAATTTTAGGTACAGAATTTCGCCAAGATTATTTTGGTTTATAAGTGTTATTCAAGCACTGGCTTAAAATAACATGGACAAAAAAATGCAAATTAGTAAAATTCCATAAAACAAAAAACTAAAAATGTTGAGAGAAAAGATAAAATACCTTGTATTTGAAATACTCTCCTGTACCAATGGAAATTTATAAAACAGGAAAAAGGTTTATTCCTTCAAAGTCTTTCATAAAGAAAAGGCTATCAATAATAGTCTATAAAAACACTCAGAAATAAAGTTTCTCAAATTATGTTCATTGCCAAACTTATTATGTTTTCAGTACTGACTGGATCTGTGAATTTTAAATATTTATCGTCCTGTAGGGGAAGTCTCAGATCTCCCCCACTGGGGAGCAGGGCTGGAGGATGGGGGGAGAAGAAAGCCAATTCAGTAAATTTAGATTCAAGTAAAGGTCCTGGTACAAATATCATGAACAGAGTGGAGGAACTTGCAAGTCCACAAACTTTTAGCTGTATTCTTAAAATCAGAGTGTAAACTTTACGTCTGTTCAATGTAAGGTCTCCTGTCAGGAAGTAAGTACCTCAGCCTTCAGAGTCTACAAAGTATCAACAGGCATTTCTTCTCCGGCTGCATGCCTGGCGGGCTTTACTGCTGTGGCTGCAGCACGTTCAGATACTCAGATTGCCACAGCTGGTAAGTCGTGTTCCTTCCACAGTCCACATACTGGTACTTCTCCTGGGAGATCTGCTCAGGGTGCCCAAAGTATGTTGTTGTCACAGTGACTCTAAAAATAAAATAAATGGGCAGAAACTTTGAATAGTTACATATAAAAAAGTTTACTCAAGTGAGAGTACTTTTGTACATCAAAATTCTCTCCAGAGAGAGATTATTTCACATTCTGCACATGATTTTCTTGGGGAATATTTTCTCAACAGACAACAGAAATGCTGGCTGAGCAAGCCTATGGAAATAACTATTTACAACAAATAAAACTTTTTCAAAACCACCAATTTTTAGTTAAAAATACACATATAAGTTCATTACACCATTAAAAATCATACAGTACTCATCACAGGAAAAGGGAGACCCAAATGTTAGCTAATGGTGAAAATAACAAATCTGTAACCTACAATGTTTTGAACAGCTTAGGATAACACCCAATTTACAAACCAATTACATGCTTCTCCTCACTGATGCCAATCATCACTGACCTCAGCAGCCGGGAACTGAATGTGGAGTTCAGTCCTTCTACCCAGCCCCTGCCAATTTCCCGAGTTGCTAAGGGTCCAGGTTCACTCCTCGGCAGCCCTGTGATCCTGGCCTACTTCTTGAGCTCCTAGTCCCTCATTTGTAAAGTGGGCTAATACTTATTCAACATCAGAGCACTCCTTTAAGACTTCAAACCCAACTGAGACGGCACTGTAAAAATGCTGTGAATGCTCTAAGCTAATGTTATAAATCTGAAGTATAACAAACATTTCTTCCAAAAAAATTCATACTCACTGCATCATGAGTACTATGTTATGCACTTTGATGAATATCAGTGTACAGAAATCACTGTTAAAGAGAAAACAATGTGAATAAATGACTCCTATGACTATAAATTTACAAGTTTAATTTTAACTCTTCCTATGTTAAAGCTAACGAATACTATTAAGACATAAGAAATAAACATTATTGGTGGAGCATTTTCTCTAACTCAAATAATGATTAATATTTTCATGAGTCCTTATTCTAAAAGCAAATACGCTTTCCTACCACAGCAGCTATGGATAGTTTTAACATGGACCGCTATTTAGTTCTACTTTTTGTTCACCTTTCAAAATTTTACTAATCAGTTTGTTACTCAGAAATTCTATATCAGGCTGATATCAAATGATGATGGAAAGTTATCACTGTTTACCTTAACAAAAGTTAATTACCATGTATAACCAACTTAAAAGCTTTAGAACTTCAAACCATAGAGTATTATACATTATTAGGATGATTAATCTTCCTATTATTATAAGAGAAAGAATAGAATATATGAGAATATAGTTCTCTCAGCATAGTAAACAAAAAGTGGCATGGTATACATGATCCTAATTCTGAAAAATAAAAATTTATGTGTATAGATGTCTTATATAAATGTCATATATGGTGAGAACGGAGAACAGAAATGAGCAGAAGCCAAAAGGAATATTCCAAAATGTAGTCTTCTGACTGCTAAGATTATGGGAGATTAAATATGCATATATTTAATTCTTCATACTTTGTAATTTAATGAGAAAATTATTAAAAATCAGAACTTACTACATATAACTCATTTCCTCCGCTATGATAGTAGGTACTGTGTAATCAATCTGAAAGAAAGAAAATGAAAATAAACAGAGAATAGAATCGATAATCAAGTATTTCAGATACAGTTCACAACTTCAAAGAGTACAGAATCCTCCCCCTTTATAAGTCTGATGCTAAGACTTTTTCTTACACATTCATGGGATGCATTTCAAAGTCAAGTTTTTGAGAAAACTCCACCTCCCTCAAGTTAGTATGATAAAATTGAGGCTCATTGAACTTTTCCAAAATCGTTCATGCCTGAAGCATACCTGTTTCATATCCAGGGGTCCAATATTCGTTATGTTGTTTAAGCGTGCCTTTCCAATAACTGTTTTTGAAAACTGAACTTGTGCAGTGATGTTTTCAACTTCAATAGAATAATAATTATTGTTTGTTATATTTAATGTGTTCTGCAAAATAAAGGAAGTAATAAATGTATAAGTTATGTGAAAATAAACAAAACAAAGATGTAATCAAACTAATAAAAAATGGTATTAGTTGTGGGCATGCTTCATTATTAGAAGAAATAAAAGTTTTAACCAAAATGCCAAAGAAGAGGCTACGGGTGGACCAACGGTGATGAGAAGAGACTTGACTGGGGTGGGGAACACACAGTGCCACGTACAGATGACCTATCACAGAATTGTTCACCTGAAACCTATATAATTTTATTAACCAATGTCACCCCAATGTACATATTTGTGGCCTTAGCAAAAAAATTCAATAAAAATATTTTTTAAATTTCATGATATAAATGTTTACTCAATGTTAATATTGTAAGCTATTTCTTACTCTAATGAATACAAAGATGGGCATATAAAATTTTAAACAACACCTTAAATAAATTTTATTGTTTAAAAAAAACTGGTATTTTAACTTATACACATATAGAAATATCTACCACGTCACTATGGAGAAGAAATGGAATAGATTCAAGTCTGGTTGGCAGGAAAGAAATGCAGGTGAATCACTTTTATACTTAGGTAACAGCTGGGCCCAACTTCTCCAATTCTAACTCATGATTATCTCAAGTTCAGAATCAAATGTTAAACAAGGCCCTGGTCGGCTGGCTCAGTGGTAGAGCGTGAGCCTTGTGTGTGAGCCTGGGTTTGATTTCTGGACAGGGCACACAGGAGAAGCACCCATCTGCTTTTCCACTCCTCCCCCTCTCCTTTCTCTCTCTCGCGCACTCTCTCTCTCTCTCTTTCTCCCTCCCCCTCCTGCAACCATGGCTCCAGCGCATCAGCTCCAGATGCTGAGGATGGCTCCATGGAGCCTCTACCTCAGGCACTAAAAATAGCTCAGTTGCAAGCATGGCCCAGATGGACAGAGCATCGGCCCCAAACAGGGGGTGCTTGGTGGATCCTGGTCAGGGTGCATGTAGAAGTCTGCCTATCTCCCCTCCTCTCTCTTGAAAAAGAAGGGAAAAAAAGTAAACAGATTGTAAATATATATATTTTTTGCTAGCAATTAATTGTTTAATTCATCTTCCCCCCTAAAGGCATCTTCAAATGCCAAATGATTCTGTATATACAGTTGCTAGTATTTATTATTTGCCACTTTCAGCAGAACCAAAAATGACAAACAAGGTCAATACAGCAGATATATCAGAGAGCAAACTAACCCGTGTCACATTTAATATTCTCAACAGGGGCAAACGTGCTGCTTAACATCATAAGGAAATGAAGTATTTTTAATATAAGTTTTTACTTACTGTGATATTTAAGTATATTGTACGTTTTTGAACATCGTAACTGACGTATGCTGATTTTACACCAATGTATTTCACGTCAATAGAGCGAGGGAAAAGGAAAAACACAGCCAATCCGGAAATCAGCAGACAGACAAACACAGAAGCCATCACATACAGTTTTCTAAAAAGAAAATGGAGTGCATCAAAAATTACATAATGAAACATTTAGAATATTTTCAGCTTGAATTTTCCCCCTATAAGATGTACTTTATCAACTTTTTACATTATAAAAGTATTGAGTAGGGTTGGGTCTATTAAGTGGTAAAATGGTCTCCTTAAAAGATTTACCTAACTGGATACTGGGATTTCAGTTATAGGTAGAACATTACTGCAATGATTTCCAAACTGGGCTGCACATTAACATCAAAATAGGGCACTTTAAAAATACATAGATCCCAAGATTCCTTCCTGAATTCACTGAAGCAGAATTATCACATGTGAATTTTGCAATCATGAGTCCCTAAAGTGACTAGTCATCAGAACCACCTCTGAAGCTCTTAAAAAAAATGACACATCTACATGCCTCATTAATTTCACCCCACATTGTTATACAAGGTGTTAAAAAAAGATGGCCATATGTGTATCCACTTCTATAGTTCTGAGACTGTTTCTCTAGCCTGAGCCTCTTCTCTCCTTTATCTATATTCTTGCCCTGTGAAACTGGGTTCTCCCTCCAGCAGGTTCTCCCTTAGGACATGCCTGTCCTTTTGTAAGAGCTGTTACTGAGTTTCCTCAGGTCTTTGAGGGCTTAGGACAGTCTGGTTTCTTCTGATGTTCTCATGGCCCCTTAGTGGATCTCTGTGGCCTTTTCTGCATTCTCCACGCTTGAGCATGAGGAGTCCCCCATTTTATCAGGTTATTCTCAGACGTATTTGCTGGAAGTCCCGAGTGGGACCTCTTCTTTTGAGGTAAGAATTTGCTTTGGGTTTCAGGGGTCTCAGGACTCTGGGGAGCTCTCTAGCTGAGTCCTGTCACAACTCCCACACAGCTGCTCAGCAGGTTAGCTTCTTCTTGTCATGGTTTGAAGACTATTTTTATCCTGTGGCTAATGGGAACATCCTATCACCCATTATTTAAAAAAATTAACATGTTTCCCGGTGTGTGTTTCCTACTATTCTAGGTTTGCCTGTTTTAATAAACAAATTTGAAAAGATTCAGATACTACGCTGTTTTCAAGACCTTACCCCAACAAAGAATCTTTTTGATGACACAAAGCATATGAAAGAATTACTTAATAACCTGATAGCATTTTTCCTTTTAATAATGTTAACTAGATTATTATATATATTTGAAAAGAAATACCAAAAAACAAAAAAAAAAAAAAAAAAACCGCCCCAAATTTGCCACTCCCATAATCACTTACGTTCTTCTTGGCCTTAATCTCTGATCACTATACGGAATCAATGCCACCAGCTGGTTTTCTTGCCCTAAAAGTTAAAGAAGTTTAAACATTTATTAACATCATTAATTAAAAATACAGTGCCTACTTTTGGAAAAACCAAAGTGGTTCTCATCTCATTCCTTTAGTTAACTGCTCTAATAATCTTCAAAAATTATCTAGTAGAAGTTGAATTCTGGAGCCAATAATTGTGTTTTTTATATCTAGATGTTTAGCAACTGTAATATTATAAACAAAGAGAAAGAGTAATTGTTCACTGAAAAAAAGAAATCTAAAAAGTTCCAACTTTCTAAAAACCTGAATTTATCAGGCTTTCCTTAAACTTCATAACTTTTCATTAAGACTCTGATTTGGTTATCTGGACTAGAACAAAAAACATTGTTTCTTCTGTATCCAGAAACCCTTGTAACTACAGAGGTTCCTACGTCATCTTCCCTAAAAACCAAAACTGACATGCTGTACGATAATGACCCATCCGGGACTCTTTCTGGATACATCGCTTTTTAACTAAGTTAAGCTAAATCCATATACTTTAATGGATAAATGAATTTTTAAACACCAATTTTCCAATCCATCAGAACCTGGCTCTTTGTATTAACTATATTAAAGCACCATAGCCAGAGTCTCCATTAATGCTTTCTATAATGCTTCCATTATTTGTCCCAGATCCCTCACAATTCCCCCATTTACACACACACCCCCACACACATATATTATGTATATTATTTCTCTTTGTGTGTATATACGCATCATATCTTGTTTGGTGGTATTCATTTGGCTAAATTACAATCCTGGTTAAAACCAACCCTTTAGCTATTAGGCCTAAATCCACACAATTAAATGTGGATAGAAAAGAAACATACAATTATGCTCACTAGTCTCATTTTACATCATAAATCTCAAGTGGCCCTTACTGATGCCAATAATCATATAATATTTCCTTAGTTCCCACTCTCAACCTGACATTCTGAGACCACAGTTTCGCCTGACCCGGCGGTGGCACAGTGGATAGAGCATCGGACTGGGATGCAGAAGGACCCAGGTTCGAGACCCGGGGGTTGCCAGCTTGAGCACGGGATCATTTGGCTTGAGCAAAAAGCTCACTAGCATGGACCCAAGGTCACTGGCTCGAGCGGGAGTGTTACTCAGTCTGCTGAAGGCCCGCGGTCATGGCACATATGAGAAAGCAATCAATGAACAACTATAGTGTCACAATGAGACCAGTTTCCTAACTTCAACCTCTTTTGAAACCTCCAAGATCTTCCTCCGACACTCACTCGGAATGTAGCAAACAGAAGAGAACTTTCACAAGCTCCACCTGCACGACCACAGGCTCTACCTTCTCTCCGGTTACTAAGAGTAGCCCTCTGTACTTGTGCACTAGATCTAATAATTCTCCCGTCTCCTGCATTATCGGTGCTTTCTCTGTGTATCATTTTCATTAGCATACAAACATACTATTCACTCCGTCTTAAGGAAATCCCTCCCTTGCCCTCACAGCTCCCTCCAGCTATACCACTTTTCTCTCCTTTCCTACACAAACTCCCCCCAGAAACTGTCTGCCCACTGTATAACTTCCCTCCGCCTAGGCTCTCTGGATCCCACTCTCCACATGACACACATATTTATGCAGGCTACCAAAACCGTTCTTTAAAGGTCTCTAGTGGTCAATACATCATCAAAATCCAATGGTCAGTTCTCAGTCCTCACATTAACTGATCTCTCAGTAGCCTCTAACACAGTCGATCATTCTTTCCTCCTTGGTACACAGTCTACATTTATCTTCCAGGACAGCACAGGCAGATCTCCTCCTCCTATTCTAGCTGCTCTTTCTCATTGTCTTTGCTAATTCTTTTCCATGTAACTGACCTCAAAATATAATGTCCCAGGGTTGAATGCCAAGGTTTCTTCACGCTACCTAACGTGGCGATCTTAAAACACACCAGTAAGCCAGGACAAGTGGAATAGGAAAATGAAGTTAAACGGCCAAGCAGCTTCCAGCCTTCCCGTAAATTGCAAAATCCTATCTTCCCTAACCAAGGACACAAGGAATAAATAGTTTACACTTTTCCTCCCCAGCAAGAGGATAAATAGCTTAAATCACTTTACTGAGACAGATAGCAGAAATCCAATAGTACCATTTGCCAACCACATCCAAGGACAGATGAAGTTAGGAAAAGAAATCTCATTTTGGTACTAAAGCAAAAAGCTGATAAATATTCTACTGAGTTCTCCCCTAAACTCTCAGTCTTTAAAACCTTCAAGACAAGGACCCAGCATGCACTCTCCCTCCTGGGAGCATGCCATGCCTCTCCCTTCCCCCCTTCTTTCCTCATAGGCATGCATCTCCTAAACCAGGGGTCGGGAACCTTTTTGGCTGAGCGAGCCATGAACGCCACATATTTTAAAAGGTAATTTCTGTGAGAGCCATACAACGACCCATGTACATTACGCATTATCCAATAAAAATTTGGTGTTGTCCCAGAGGACAGCTGTGATTGGCTCCAGCCACCCGCAACCATGAACATGAGCGGTAGGAAATGAATGGATTGTAATACATGAGAATGTTTTATATTTTTAACGTTATTTTTTTTTATTAAAGATTTGTCTGCAAGCCAGATGCAGCCATCAAAAGAGCCACAGCTGGCTCGCAAGCCATAGGTTCCTGACCCCTGTCCTAAACTCTAGGAACCCCATGAGACTTGCAACCGGGGGAGCAATGGGCAGTGGAGGCTCTCTCCTGTTGTATTTTCTACCCTAAGCCCTTCCTTGTTTCACTGTCCCCAGCTTTAACAAATGTACTCAAAATCTCTGGGACTCGTGTTGTGAAATCTTTCCTGCATGACGTCAAGAACCAACACACCACAGGTCTGCCTCAGACAGACGCGCTCCAGGCCCGCTCCTTCCCCAGTAACATTCTCACCCATGTCAGCTTTAAGTATCACCCGTGCACTGCTAACTCCAGCATACACCTTGCACTTGAATTCTAGGCTTTCAATGTGATAAGGTGCCAGGAAGCTATAAAACTTAGCATTAGCAACAGCATTTTAGAGAGGAAAAGGTAGGCTTCTTACCCCCTCCTTTCTGTGGAGAAAGGAAAGAGAATGCAGGAGGAAGGGCTTGCAAGGGCAACTGGGTCAGCTAAGTCATAATTTACAGAGCAAAGAAGACAGAACTGATCTGAAAACCCCTTCCTCTTCTCTTTTCTTAAAAGCCTTCAGAACAGAATGTTTATGTACCTTAATTAAGAATTCCTACACTCTGACTCACCCTCCCATCCTAGAGTCATGAGTGTCCTATACCTCTAGACAAAGGGATCACAAGTCCCTCCTTACCTACCCCAATCAGTACGTGATTCTGTCTGTAAAGCAGGTTCAGAACTGCATTGGGCCTACATGATTTGGGATTGTTCCCAGTGTAGCTAGCTGGCTAATAAACTCCTCTTTTGAAATTTTCCTGTAACTTGGGTGTTTTTGTGGAACTTGCTAGTCACTCTATATTTCTGGAGGCTCCAGTGAGATCCCAGCATTCCGTGTCACTGGGTAGAGACTCCCAGACCGACTGCCTCTCCGGAGGTTGCCCGCCCTGCTGGATCTCTAGGAGAGGCGTCCCCTGAGACATTCCAGGGCTCCAGTGTTCCTGTGGGTCTCAGACAACACCCTGGCAGACACCCCCGGTCCCCAGATTCAGCGGAATCCAGGATACAAATTCTGACCTCCAGAGGTAAGTAAAGCAGATCTTTTGCTTTACTATATTCTGGTTTTTTGGGACTAGTCAATCTGGAACTGTTGCTACTGAGAATCGGACGCAATCAGACTCAATCAATGGGCTCTCCAGGGCCAAGACATTGGAGAAGAGTTAACGTGTTCTTAGGGAAGACATCAGTGGGGACTGAGTAAGTCCTGCCTCAGGCTCCCCAAGACACGTGTGGGCAGATAAAATATATTATGCTCACTTTGTTAAAGATGGCGCTGCCCACATGGAAGCCTGTCGCTCAGGTGATATTAATGTGTGTTGGGGGCAGGCTGTGGGCAGGCTGTGGGCAGGCAGGATCCTTGTAGCCTGGGGCTTGGTTTTAGGACTAAGCCTTTCCCACTCTTTTTGTGTGGGGTGGTGCAATCCCATCATGCCTCAGATAAGTGACTTTGTATCAGAGACTTCCTTATTTTGTATATTGGATTAAAAGGTTTTGATTTCTACACTATAAAATGAGGGCAGAACAGGAGCTTGCTCTCTCTTAGTTCCTGAGATTAACATTAGAGGAGAGAGCAGAGAAAGGCCACGTGGAGGAGGCCAGGAGAAGCAGCCAAGATGGCGGAGTGTTGAGTGAGAAGCCAGTTTGTGCAGAGTGTGTGCAGGGAGAAGGAAGGAGATGGGGAACAGAGGTGAATAAGTCTGGTGAGCTAGAAACCTTTGATTCTAGGAAACTCAGATAAGTCAGTAGCTTTGTGAGCACTGAATGTGAGTTTGGGAGCCCAGTGTGTGTTTTTACTTGCCCGCCGGGTGCAAGCTAGGAGTAAAGATGATGGTCCATCAGTTTTTGGCTCCGTTGTTTCTTTACCGACTGTCCAAATCCAATGCGACCCAGCATGGGCCAGGTGGCTGTGATAGTGGCCTTAGATACTGGCTTTACAACATGTCTGTTTGTGTTACCTGTCTATGCCGAGATCTCATTCTTTGCTCTTATTGTGTCTGTCTAAAAACCCGAGTGGTTGGTGTCTGAATGGGGATCTCTGGTGCCTGCACCTAAGTTTCCAGTTTATGGCTTCACCACTGCTACGAGATGCCTAACCTAAGCTCCCGCAAGGGATGCTGCCAGGCGGGCACCTGAGTAGCCCCTCACAGGGCATCCTCTTTTCTTGTTCATTAAACTGTGTTGAAAAGTCAAGTGTAATGTAAATAGTGAATTGTCTGTCTTGTAGGTTCTCTTTGTTTGTCAGGGAAATCTCTGGTGCAATTTCAATTAGAAATTTCTGGCTTAAAACCAGAAGGCAAAGGTGAAGGGAAATTCATAAACTCCATATAGTTTAGTGGCCGTCTGCCGGAAGCTGAGGGCAACCTCTTCCATCTCCGGGTCTGACCTGGTCAGGGATGTATACTGACCGGCCTATACTAAGGAAAGCGAATATCCAAAGGAGGACTCAGAAGATGACGGTTGTCACTTTTGAAAGGTAACTCTGAGAAAACCGTTCTAAAGCCCACAAATTATAAAAAATAGCAAAGCAAAATTCATAGAAATGTTATATTGCTTAAAACTGACTAAAGATCTAAGAGAGTGCTGGAGGAAGTATAGAGTACAAACTAGTTTCAGATAGCCACAAAGTTTTACCCATTTGGAAGATACCAGATAGGAATGATATTCCTACTACGGGGTCTGCAGATCACTATTCCTAACCTTAACTTTAGGCATCTGTATACTCAACAGGTTCATGCGCCCTGTTAAAATGAGTCGATGATTTGACTCATGATACAAAACCAGTGGCGAATATGATAAGGTGCCAAGAAACTATAAAACCTAGCATTAGCAACGCCATTTTAAAGAAGAAAAGTCAGGCTTCTTACCCCCTCCTTTCTGTGGAGAAAGGAAAGAGAATGCAGGAGGAAGGGCTTGCAAGGGCAACTGGGTCAGCTAAGTCATAATTTACAGAGCAAAGAAGACAGAACTGATCTGAAAACCCCTTCCTCTTCTCTTTTCTTAAAAGCCTTTAGAAAAGAATGTTTATATACCTTAATGAAAAATTCCTACACTATGACTTAACCTCCCATCCTAAAGTCATGAGAGTGTCCTATACCTCTAAACCAGGGGTCCCCAAACTACAGCCCGCAGACTGCATGCAGCCCCCTGAGGCCATTTATCTGCCCCCACCGCACTTCTGGAAGGGGAACCTCTTTCATTGGTGGTCAGTGAGAGGAGCACTGTATGTGGCGGCACCGCAAAGTGCGGCATCGGTCACATACAGTACTACTTCCATTCTGTTTTTTTTACTTTAAAATAAGATATGTGCAGTGTGAATAGGGCTTTGTTTAGTTTTTTTTATAGTTTGACGGTCTGAGAGACAGTGACCTGGTCCCCTGTGTAAAAAGTTTGGGGACCCCTGCTCTAGACAAAGGGATCACAAGCCCCTCCTTACCCACCCCAACCAGTAAGTGATTTTGTCTGTAAAAGCAGGCTCAGAACTGCATTGGGCCTACATGATTTGGGATTGTGCCCCGTGTAGCTAGCCGATTAATAAACTCCTCTTTTGAAATTTTCCTGTAACTTGGGTGTTTTTGTGGAATTCACTAGTCACCTACAACACCAATAAGACTGCCTACCGAACATACCCACTCAGGTGGCACATACACATATCCAAACATACGTAACTAATTTTGACCTCCCGATCTCTCCCGCCTTAACACACTCAAACCCTTTTTCCATCCTAATAAATAGCTACTCCATTATTCCAGTTGCTCAGACAAAAAGTACCTTTGGAGTTATCCTTGATTTCCTACAATCCAACTCCAGGCTGCCAAAAAAGCCTAGTGGCTATACCTCAAAAATATATCCAGGTAATGCCCCCCCCCCCCCACATTAATCACGTCAACTAAACCCTTTTATTCTCAGTTACTACCAAAGATAACATTCAAAGGCCAACTCAAATATAAACTTCCCCAATGCAAGGCATTTCTAAAAGATGCTGGGAGACCTTCTCCTGACGCTCTGCCCTTCCCTGGGGGCTTATCCAGAATCACATTATCAACACTGACCAACAGAAAATGAAAGGAGCACAAAGGTACTTCTATTATTTCTATTGTTGCCGCTGCTCCTAAAGTAGCCTACAGTAGCACATGGGGATGACTCCTTTCTGATCTCTCCTATATGATAGGCCACAAACTGGTTTCCCCCCTATTTGACTCATCATCACATCTTATCCCTCTACAGTAGTTCCTCTTGTGCAAATGCCTGGCATCATTCTTTAAAGGGAAAACAGTGCTACATACCCCTAGGAATTCTTCCTGTTCCTTGACAAGTAGGGCAAGTGACACTATCTCTTCCTGTAAATTCCACATACGGAAACTGCGAGACATCTCCATTTCTTCCATCTTCATTATGGGCTTCGTTATTAATCAATCCATTCCTCATGTTTTCAGTGGATGCGACTCCCCCATAAGCATCTTCTTTATTTGAATGCAAAGGCAAATGCGAAAAAGACTTTCCCATGTCTAAAGAAAAAAAATAATCTTACAGTAAACTTCAAGAAAAGAATATATACTCAAGAACATTATGGGATATTTACCCCAATCTAATTAATTCAGAAAAACTTCAGAGAATGATCAAACATTCAAACTACTTTGGAGATTAGAATTACATTCAATCAAAGTAATGTCTGAAACAAAGAGCCATTTACTAGAGTCCAAAAGTGTTTTTTCTAACAAAATATTGTACAATGATATCATATCAGACTTGTGATGAGGATAGGCTTTCAAACAACATTACAATTTAACAAGTCTACTATTTGGATTCTCTGAAAAGTAACATGTGGGTTTCACGTTTTTAGAATAGAGCAAAACCACATTTTCCCTTAAAACCAATGATCTCTGAAGGCAAACGCTGCTGTGGGCAGACAACAAGTAAATTCAGAGTAGTATTTTTCATCCGTTTAAAATTTATGCTCCTTTGTGAAAAATAAATTTACAAATCCCTATTACCCTCACATTTCTTGCTTTAAACATTTACAAACACTTGCAACAAAAACAACTCAAAACCCAAATCTTACAGGTTTTTTATTCTCTAATTCAGCAATTGGCCAAGTTAAAATAATGAAATTAATAATTCAAAATATTGACTATAATTTAACCATAAAAAAACAAAAATTTAGAACATTAATTTCAAAATTTTAAGATGACCGTATCAAAAAATAACACGGAGAATATTAAATATAAATTTAAAGCCAAGTTTCTATATGAATTAGTACCTACACAAAAATAATTTCTGCAGGTAGGTAATGCAGTAAGATTGCAGGAAAGTTGTTCTTTTAAGAATGAAAAGAACTCTGATATAATCCAATCTGCTGTTATTGAGGGAAAACTAATAAAGAAATAAAGCAAATTTTTAAAATAAAATATTTCTTCTTTCTAAATTTGATCATATACTTTTTACCAGTTCCTAAAAAGAGATTATGGACACTCATACAAAAAGATAAATGATATTTCTTTAAAAAGTTGATTTGAATAGGCTACTGATACTCAAAATAATTCAATGTTGAAAAATTTGCCTTTTAAAACTGGCATGCCACACATGTATTGAAGTCACTCAACACAGTGTAAGCAGGTGTTGAGTGACTTCACTAAAAAAACACTATTCAACCAGTAGACAAACAAAATTATAGAATGATGAATAAAGATGCTTATATTCACTATTTTTTTAAAAAAAACCTATGCACAAATTGTCCATGTAAGTTCAAAAACATAATTTATGACTTCTAAAAATGCACTATCTTCTCTTGATTTGTTTTAATGACATTAAATCCCAACCAAACCAACACTTGCCAGACACAGGTGGTTCAAGGGTGAATTACTTTCACTGTCCCCACACTAGAATGCCTTCTGGGAAAAAAAGCAGAAAGCAAAACCAGTGACTGTGTCTGGACCTCATCTAACAGTTGCCTGGATCCAGTCTGCCTCTGACAGGTGTTTGTTTCATCAGAGCGATGGACGAGCCCCAGACCTTGTCAGGCACCGGGCATCCCTGCCCTTCCACTACGTAGATTTTCCCCAGAGCACTGATGAACTTAACCTCTTTTATTGCTGGAGGCCGCTTGGTGCACAGAGCGGTTCTAGGCCCCCTTCTCTTCCCTGTGCTCAGTGTTTGCTTGTCACCCCCGACACCTCAATCTTTAAATGTACTGACGACCAACATTGATCTCAGACTTCGTATGGGGGGGGGGGGAGTACAGCGCTCCATTCTGTTTAAATGGGTCACGATTTTCTGCGATACGACGAAAGCCAGATCCTTTCGTCAGTTACATAAAAGAAAACCAGCACAAAGCCTACTCTGGAAAGGTTAAAATTAAGATGCAAGAAAACTCAAAAATCGCAAACCCTGGGGCCACCTGGCCGCACAGGGTGTGGGGCCTGCAATGGAGCCAGTGCGTCGGGCTGGGACCACAGCCGCAGCCCCCTCGGCAGGAGTCCCGGTCTGGGTAGGAGGTGACACCACCACCCGCGACACAGCCCCGAGCTCCGCCCCCGCCGCCCGGAGGGCCCAGCTCCCCGGCGGCCTCCGCTCCCCCCGCTCGGCTGGCCCCGGGCGCGCGTCCTCGGCCCGCTCCGGAAGGGGCCGTGGGGGCTGCGCGGCCGGGGTCGCTCACCGGTACGCGGGGCGCTGGGCAGTCCCGAGATGCTCCGGCGCGGACAGGCCTGAGGACGGGGTCACGGAGTCCGCAGTCCCGGGCGCTGGGGCTGGAGTGACCCGCCTGCTGCAGGGTCGCCGCGGCGTCGGGGGGGAGGGGCAGCGCAATGATGGAATCGGCTGACTCCCGACCCGACTCCCACCTGCCGCCTCGCGCCTGCGCAGAGCGCTCTCGTAGGAGGCGTGTGGACCAGGGGCGTTCCCCGCGCATGCGTCCACCCTCCGCCGTCCTAAGACGCGGAAGTGTAGCTACTGTGACTGCGCTCTCGTAGTTGGTACTTGGGTTTCCCAAGACTTAAAGGTAAAAATTGGCCGTCCTCCCCTTGGCAGATTTAAAACTAACAGTATACTCTTCCGGCCCCGAGCCCCCGATAATGCCACTTTATTTTGCGAAGGGGAAGAGTGTGCACTCTGTGCCTTCGCCCTCAGCGGAGAGGCCGTCTCGTCCTCGCCCTGCCAGTCATCCCCGACTCGCAGCGCTGGGAGGCGGCCTAACTGGGTGATAGACTCACGTCTGTTTTAAATGAACTCAGTCTCATTTATTTTCATCTCGGACCCCTTGTTCACTGGAAGGAAACTGTGACTGGGAAGGAATTCTGGTTTTGTTCGTTTTGATTTTGGTTTGTGTTGTTTTGGGTTTGTTATGGTTTTGTTTGTTTTCCCAGCGGCTGTCATTCCCGCCCCGGCCCCGCCTCTTAACTCATTGGTTACTCGGTAGGCTGTCAGACCGGCCTGATCGGACCCGGGAGTGTGGGCCGGGTGCAGAAGGTCACCACCTTGGGAAAGCCTCCAGTGCCTAGCAGTAGGCAGAGCTGGGAAAATAAGACCCCTCCCCCACAGGGCAAGCTTTCCTCCCCTACCGTAACACTTTGTGCTGGTCATGGGGTAGACCCCCTTTTAGAGAAGGAACGAGGGGCCAAAGAGTGAGTGGCCCCATGCAGCTCCCATGTGGGCCCTTGCAGAACCGCTTCCATAAACCTTTACCTGGAAGGATCGCATCTAGGCCTCAGTTATGTTTCAGCTCCAGGCCTGGAAAAGCAGGGAAACCGGACACGTGACACCAGCTCAGAACCAAAGACCCCAGTGTCAGGGGAGACCAGGACCCTGAAAGGACATACTGGCCCTAGAACCCTGCTGAAGATTCTATTGGATTCTCCCCTCGGACCTCCCCTAAAGCCTTCACCCTTCAAAGCCTTTAGATTGGGGAAGCAGCTGCTCGCCCTTTGAGAGCACACCTGTGCCTTTCCCGTCGCCCTCTTTCTCTCCTCCCGGAGCCTTACCTTTACCCTCCTCTCTCCTAAGCTCCAAGGGCCTCGTCTTTTGCCTCTTTAAGTTGTTTTCTGATCCCGTCTCTTCGACAGCTTACTTCTACCTCTGTGACTTTCTAAATAAACTTTCTGTTACTGTTTGAGTCTTGGTTCTGAATTCTTTTTTTTTTTTTTTTTTAAGATTTTATTTATTGATTTTTAGAAAGAGGAGCAAGAGAGACAAAGGGGGTATGGGAGGAGCAGGTTTCAAACCAGGAACCTCAGCTTTCCAAGGCCCAATCCACTGCGCCACAGCACAGGTCAAGTGGCTCTGGATTCTTCTGTAGCCAGAACTCCAGTACTGAGGTTGCTGAACACAGGTCCAGTCTGACGCCACTGGTTTAATGCCTGGTGCCGTTTCCACCACCACCTGTTAGTTAGCAGGAGTGTGATACCCTGGCTTAAATCTCAGCGCTACAAATTCACTGCTGTGACTTGAGCTACTGTTCCCACCATCTCAGGCTAGAAAATGGCAACAATACAGAGCTGTTTTGCAGGTTAAATGAAATACAGGGAATAACTGTCAAACTGTTTTCCAAAGTGATTGTATCATTTTAAATTCCTACTAGCAGTGTTTAAGAGTTTCCACCGAACCACACCTTTGCTAACACTTGAATGGTTATTCTTTTAATTTTAACCATTTTAATAGATGAGTAGTGGTTTGTTATGGTTTTATTTTGCATTTCCCTAACTGATGTTGACCATATTTTAAGTGCTTATTTCTCATTCTGTAGCATCTTTGATGAAGTATGTTCAAAATTTTGCCCATTTTTTAGATTAGCTATTATCAACAAGACAGGTAATAGCAAATGTTGGAGAGGCTGTGGAGAAAAAGGAACCCTCATTCACTGTTGGTGGGACTGTAAAGTAGTACAACCATTATGGAGGAAAGTATGGTGGTTCCTCAAAAAACTGCAAATAGAACTACCTTATGACCCAGCAATCCCTCTACTGGGTATATACCCCAAAACCTCAGAAACATTGATACGTGAAGACACATGTAGCCCCATGTTCATTGCAGCACTGTTCACAGTGGCCAAGACATGGAAACAACCAAAAAGCCCTTCAATAGAAGACTGGATAAAGAAGATGTGGCACCTATACACTATGGAATACTACTCAGCCATAAGAAATGATGACATCAGATCATTTACAGCAAAATGGTGGGATCTTGATAACATTATAAGGAGTGAAATAAGCAAATCAGAAAAAAACAAGAACTACATGATTCCATACATTGGTGGAACATAAAAATGAGACTAAGAGACATGGACAAGAGTGTGGTGGTTACCAAGGGTGGGGGGGAGGGAGGACATGGGAGGGAGTGAGGGAGAGAGTTAGGGGGAGGGGGAGGGGCACAGAGAACTAGATAGAGGGTGACGGAGGACAATCTGACTTTGGGCGAGGGGTTTGCAACATAATTTGATGACAAAATAACCTAGACATGTTTTCTTTGAATATATGTACCCTGATTTATTAATGTCATCCCATTACCATTAATAAAAATTTATTAAAAAAAAATTTTGCCCATTTTTATTGTACTTTTGTTTTCTTTATTCTGGATAACAAGTATGAATTCTATATACAAGAATGGATTCTGGATCTAGGCATTGATTCTGGATAGGAATTTGATGTGCAAGAATTTTCTCCCAGTTTGTGGCTGTCTTTTCGTTCTCTTAATTGCCTTTCAAAGAGAATTCCTACTTTTGATGGAATCAAATTAAGCAATATTACTTAAAACCTAGTGGGGAAGACAGTTACGCAAATAATCACAACATAATGTGATAAGTGCTGTATAAGGATTTGTACAGGAGGTATAGAGAAATGGCAGTTGATTCCAGACTTAGTGATTAGGAAAGACTTTCTGGACTAGGAGACACTTGAGGAGCTGGCCAAGTAAGGCTAGAAATGGAGTTGCAGGCAAGAAAAGAACACGTGCACAGGCTTTGTGTAGTGAAAGAATATGGTGTATTTATCTATAAACATCTGTATGACTGAAGCTGATTCTACATACAAGAACAAAATAGGAAATGAAATTAGGCTGAAAACTGAGGAAGAAAATTAGTCATGAAGGATCCTGTTCATTAAGTGAAGAAATTATGACTTAATGCTAATCATTAGGGTAACATATGCATTTTAAAAAGGTCATTCTGGAAGTGTTGCTGAAAATGAATGGGGAATAGGTGGGAGGGATTCTGGAGACTGAGAGACCAGATAAGAAATATGAGAAAGTTCCCGCACTGAAGCAATGGTTCCTGGGGGACAGAAGGTGAATAGGTAAGAATAATTAGAAAAGAGAATTGGCAGGATTTGGTTATTAGCATTATAAATATTTCCTGAGGGATGGTGGAAGTAGTTAAATATGAAATTTAGAGAAAGCAGTTTTTAAGCTTGAACAACATCAGTGATGTAGCTGAGGAGTAGGGCTGCATAATTTGAAATGTTGTCATTTGTTTTATATATTTTATTCCCTAATGAACTGGTGGAGTGGGATCAGTGAGATAGCTGGTAGATCAAAGTGATCATTAGATTAGTAATAACCATGTGTAGTCAAAGAATAGATGATGCTCACTATATTAAAAATATGTCCCAATACATTTTGCAAATTGAAAATTATTCAGGATTTAAGTAATATGTTCTCCTAGTATTTGTATCTTAATTAGTATCTCCTGGATTTGTGTTTTAATGTAATGTATGAAAATAACCAGAACAGCAATCTCAGGTGAGACTATAAATCTAGTGAGTGACTTGGGAGACAGTGGGACTATTCAAGTTGAAGTTCTAGTCATTGGAAGGACAGGGAAATCACAGATTTTTTTTTTTCTTCAGAGGCCATAACTATGGCTAAAGTTAGAGAATTATAGGCAAGTTTTATGTGTTTGGCTGGGCAGTTTGTCAAATCTAAATGGTGAGCCATGCTGGGCAGTAATATTTTCAGATTCCAGGGTTAGACAACATAGTTAGTATTAAAGAAATAAAAGGTTTCAGGAAGAGGTCACTCGTAAAACAGCATGAGAAACCCTGAACAGGCCCTGGCTGGTTGGCTCAGTGGTAGAGCATCGGCCCAGGGTGTGGATGTCCAAGGTTCGATTAGGGAACACAGGAGAAGTGCCCATCTGCTTCTCCACTCCTCCCCCCTCTTGCTTCTTTCTCTCTCTCTCTCTCTCTTGCCTTCTTGCAGCCATGGCTCGATTGGAGTGAGTTGGCCCCAGGTGCTGAGGATTGCTCCCTGGCCTCCACCTCAGGTGTTAAGAAGAGCTCGGTTGCTGAGCAATGCCCCAGATGGGCAAAGCATCAGCCCCAGATGGGGCTTGCCAGGTAAATCCTGATTGGGGCACATGTGGGAATCTGTCTCTTTGCACCCATCCTCTCACAGAATAAAAGAAATAAAAAGCCTTAGGCAGCCTGACCAGGTGGTGGCACAGTGGATAGAGTGTCAGACTGGGATGCAGAGGACCCAGGTTCGAGACCCTGAGGTCACCAGCTTGAGCATGGGCTCATCTGGCTTGAGCAAGGGCTCACCAGCTTGGACCCAAGGTCGCTGGCTCGAGCAAGGGGTTACTCGGTCTGCTGAAGGCCCACAGTTAAGGCACATATGAGAAAGCAATCAATGAACAACAAAGGTGTCACAATGAAAAACTGATGATTGATGCTTCTCATCTCTCTCTGTTCTTGTCTGTCTGTTCCTATCTATCCTTCTCTCTGACTCTATCTCTGTCCCTGTATCAAACAAACAAACAAACAAACAAACAAAGCCTTAAGCAAACAGGCAATGTAATGCAAGTTAAGGATCTAGACAAAATGTTTGAGCACTACACCTATGGTAGGTGCTAATCTAAGAATAGAGTTTAATAATAAGCCAAGGGCCTTTAAGGTATGTTCTACTTAATGTGTTTCTATCAAAGGTCAAAAATGTTTTCAAAGTACAGGGAGAGCCAACTGTGCTTAGAGAAAAGGGAAAGCATGACCAGATGAGAGACCTGAGGAATAAGAAACAAGGCCAGATGGAAGAGTCACAAGGGTATCAAATAGCTTTTTACTGCACGAACGAAAGGGAGAATAAAGGTAAGTGGATAGGAGAGAAAAGAAGGAGTATTTTCAGTCTTTTACTAAAAGTTTATCACTGCTACTGAATAGAGAAGAAGTAGGTCCAGAAACCCTGGAGAAGGTATTTGGAAAGGATTATAAAATAAAAATAAAGTATTTAATCAGGATTTATAAAGTTACAATTGTCAATGTACTTGTACTTCAGTTCACAGTAAGCACAAGCCAGAGTAGACTTTTAAAACTCATTTAAAAAACTTATCAGAGAGCTGAGAACACAAACTTAAATCCAAAGGTAAGGAGAGCTTCCTATGAGAGAGGAGAATGACAGTTCCTTTCATTTCCTGCAGAACTTTATGGTACATCAAGTAACTTTTACTACATGAATGCACCATAAAGGTCAATGGGAGACCAGCCAAATGTTTAATGGCTGTGTGTGGGCCGAAATGATAGATTACAGGCTCCTGGAGCTCCAGTCAAAGAGTGAGTGTTCTGCACCCACACTCTAACTCTGTCTCAAAGACTTTAAGTGCTCAAAAGTGTATGTGAGAGGCAGGATTGCTGGAAGCAATCCCTTTGAGGACTCCAGGCCTTGGTCAGTTCCTGCAGCAGCCATCTGACAGCTGGGGGCAGGGGAACAGGATGGAGAGAATTCTGCCGAGGCACAGAAAGCCAGGTGAGACTGACAAACAAACCCCAATATCTATCAGCAGGGTAAACCTAATGTGTAATTCGTATGAAATACTATTCAGCAATAAACAGGAAAAAACCACTGATGAAAGCAACATGGATGAATCGCAAGAACATTTTGAACAAAAGAATCTAAAGCAAAAAAATATAGGCCCTGGCCAGTTGGCTCAGTGGTAGAGCATCGGCCCAGCGTGTGGAAGTCCTGAGTTCAATTCCTGGCCAGGGCACACAGGAGAAGCACCCATCTGCTTCTCCACCCCTCCCCCTCTCCTTCTTCTCTGTCTCTCTCTTCCCCTCCCGCAGCCAAGGCTCCATTGGAGCAAAGTTGGCCCGGGCGCTGAGGATGGCTCCATGGCCTCCGCCTCAGGTGCTGAAATGGTGCAGTTGCAATGAAGCAATGCCCCAGATGGGCAGAGCATCGCCCCCTAGTGTGCTTACTAGGTGGATCTGGGTCGGGCTCATGTGGGAGTCTGTCTCTCTGCCTCCCTGCTTCTCACTTCAGAAATATAAAAAAAAATGTATATAATTACAGTGTGATTGTATTTACACGAATTTCAAGAAAATGCAAAACTAATATATAGTTACAGAAATTGGAAAGTGGTTGCCTCAGGTAGAGGTAGAAATGGACAAGAAAAGTGACATAAAGGAACACTCTGAGGTTGTATAAATGTTCTTTTTCTTTTTTAAGTATATAAATGTTTTTTATCATGTTTTTGGCAATAGTTAAAAGCTTTCATGCAACTGCCCATTGAACTCATTAAACTAAACACTTATGATCTTTTTATTATATATAAATTATACTTCAATTAAAAACATTATCTAGCCCTGGCTGGTTGGCTCCGTGTTAGAGCATCAACCCTGCGTGTAGCTGTCTCAGGTTCGATTCCTGGTCAGAGCACATAGTGGAAGTGAACCCTCCCCTTGCCCATTCTCTCTTTCTCTCTTCTCCCACAGCCATGGCTTGATTTGAGGACATTGGCCCCAGGTGCTGAAGATGGCTCCATGGAGCCAATGCCTAAGGTGCTAAATATAGCTCAGTTGTAAGCATGGCTCCAAATGGGCAGAGCACTGGCCCCAGATGGGGTTGCCAGGTGGATCCTGGTCAGGGCACATGCGGGAGTTTGTCTATCTTCCCTTCTGTCACTTAAAAAAAAGAAAACTAAAACAAATATTTATACTTAAAGAAAAAGTATTAGATAAACTTTTCATAATGTCATCCTCTGTACTGAGGTTCCTGGTTGGCTTGACTTTTCATTAGTTACTGACACTCAGTACTTCATATTTTCCCCCCTGCAACAATAGGTCATAAATTCAGTTTGTTTGGGGCCATATTTGATGATGATATCCTATCATTCCCATTGGTATTCAGAGTGGGGCTCTAAATTCCTTTTATAGAGAAGCTTTGCTTTTGTCTGAGTCCTGTAGCCCAGTCTCTGCTTCATTTTCTTATCTCTGTTGCCCGAACTGTTTTCCTGGATTTTGAACCTCTTGCCACTTCTGCCCTTCAGCACCTGCATGGACTCTAACGCCTCCTCTGTGCCTGTGTCTCTTTCTCTTTCATTGCACTATCTCTGAATGCTGCTCCATGAAATAGGGGAACGTGTTGGGTTTGAAAAAAATGTTAACATTTTGTACTATGAATTTGACAGAAGTTACTTTCATGAAAAGTAAAATAATGAGGGTGAATAATAAATAGGAGTTGACACTTTGACTCTATTTGAATAGATGCATTTTCTCTTGTCCACCTGGCCCAATCTGATCATAAATAATTTGGATGAAACTTTTAAATTTAATACAAAATCATTGTATACTATATATCCTAACTTAAATTCTCTTTCATATTTACTGTTAGTGGCTTTCTGATTTGTTTTTAGTATCTTATTTGACAGAGACTGAGAAAGAAAACAAGCATATGTGATATCCAGAATTTTGAAACAGACTATAGATATTGACTCCTATAAACCAAGAGTTGACAGTGGCTTTAAAGAGCTGATTGAAAACAATGATAGCACCATGCCATTTGCACGTCATTCTAGAGAAGGAGTTAGAGAATGTTGTCAGGTGCTAGAAAGAAGTAATGAGAGTTGTATCCTGCAGAGCTGATAATTCCATACAAGCGAGCCCTTTTATTCATCTGGTCACATCTGTTGTACCTTTTGGCCCCTCAGTGTCTGACCCTGGGCATACGGGCTTGCGCGCTTGCTAGGATGGATCTTTATCAGGACACTGATGCCCTCAAATGGAATCGAAGTGCGAACACTCCGCCAGGACACTACAGTCCTTGCTCTTCTGTGTCTCCTGTCTTGTTCTTCCTGCCGCTGTGGTTTCACGCCTGCTCAGCTTTGTGCTTGGGATGTGCTCATCACCTTCCAGTCTCAGTTTTATATGTTTTAGCGCTTAATCATTATTTCGCTGCTAGTGGTAAATACACAGTATATCATCAATGTTTTACTTTTATTATTTCTGTGTTAAAGGTTAATGATCTACATGGAAGTGCTTCCCCTCCCCCATTGCTTGTCGATGTACTTGTACTTTTTCTTAATATATATAGTCATTCCTGTGACATTGGCCAACCTATTTTCACTGAAATATTTTGGAAAGCTCATAGAACACCTGGCAGCGATACTTTGAGTCACCAATACAAAAGTAAACAACACAGGGATCATTTGAATAGGCTTTGGCACGAGCTAGGTAAAGGAATTGAAAGGCAATCATGCTTGAATCTAGTACCTGGTGATGAATGGAAAATTACAGAGCCTCACTTCTAACCTTGACATTCCTAAGAGGTTTTAGTTTTACAAGAAATCGGGCATGCATGATAAGTAGAACACCCAAACACAAATAAGCCTTGTTAAAAACAATCATCTGTGAGAAGGTTCTACATATTTTGTTTTTTCCTACTCATGGCACTAGAACTTGGCTGTAGTCATTACTTAGAGGTCATTTTGCAGATGTGCCTGGGAGAATTGTTCTATCAGGATTTTAAGAAGACATTGTGTTTAGAATCATTGAATGCACTATGGAATAAGAACTATACAAATTGTACTGGCAATCAACTGGGGACATATGCAACAGACAGTGGGTTTAAATAATGCTTTTTCACTAAGAAATTGCTATGAAATTTACCCTGGGTATGTAAGGACACCAATTTTTAAAAATTAAATCTGGGTTCATTTCTTGTGATATCCAAATATGCTGAGTTGTATTGTGTTTCGATGCTGTATTCATTGGGTTATTGTGGAGACATACCCTAAGGTGACCCCTTGTGAAATCCCTTCCCCTGGAGTATAGGCTGAACTTGTGACTTCCTCCTGACAAACAGACTATCACAGGAGTATAGAATGTCACTCCCATGATTGTTTTGTTATATAAGATTGACTAAGCCTGGAAAGGCGAAGTCATTGCTGTGAACTGCCTGGGCATAAGGACCACCTGGCAGGTAACTGAAGATGGCCTTTAGCTCGTAAAAGCTTTCTCTTTCCACCAGCTAGTAAGAAAGACCGATACTGTAATTTGTCCATTATATGTGGAATCTAAGAAAGTCAAGTACAGAAATAGAGGGTAGAGTGGTGTTTTCCAGAAGCTGGGGTTGGGGGTGGGATGGAGTGGGAAGGGATGAGTAGACATTGGTCAAGGGTACAAACTTCCAGCTAGAAAATGAATATGTTCATGGGATCTAGTGTACAGCATATTAGCTATAATGAACACAACTGTATTATGCAGAAACTAAATTGTGATAGTAACTCATACAAAGCAAGAAATTGCGGAGTCATTTTCTCAATCTAATTTACTAGGTGATTCTGCCCCTTAGAGCAGCAGTTTTCAACTTTTTTCATTTCATGGCAAACAAACTAATTACTAAAATCACTAAAAATCATATTTCTTGCTGATCTGACAAAATATTAGTATAATGTTTATTGTTTTACAAAAAAATATTAGGAATTATTTTTCCTTTTTTGCTCCAGTGTGATTTAAAAATAAAATCAGGTGCCTATATTTGTATATAAGGATTTCTGGTACTAAGAATTAACCAATAAGATACAACTTCATTATGTGATATGACCAATAAAATACAACTCTATTATATGACCTATGTATTTATGGTTCAAGACAGGGCATTCACACTGGATGGCTATTGCTGATTGTTGTAGTCTTCTTCTTTATTTTATTTTATTTTTGGTGACACAGAGAGAGGGGGGGGCAAACAGACAGGAAGGGAGAGAGATGAGAAGCAGCATCAATTCTTTGTTGTAGCACCTTAGTAGTTCATTGATTGCTTTCTCACATGTGCCTTGACCGGGGGGGTGGGGCACGGTTTACAGCAGACTGAGTGACACCTTGCTCAAACCAATGACCTTGGGTCCAAGCTGGTGAGCTGTGCTTAAACCAGATGAGCCTGCACTCAAGCTGGCAACCATCTTGGTCTCGAACCTGGGTCCTCTGTGTCCCAGTCCAGTGCTCTATCCATTGTGCCACTGCCTGGTCAGGCTGTTGTCACTTTTTTATTGGACAAACTAAGAGAAAAGACCTCAGTGTCCCTGACTAAATAGTCAGGTATTGCACATTTTAAAATCCTTGAAGCAAGCCAATTGAAGATTACTGCCTTGGAGGGATGCCCAAAGTTCAGTTCTCAAATAGAAAATGTGGTCATTGATATTTGCTTTGAATAATGTCTTATACCCTACACAGAGGGATTTAGATACTGTAAAGTTGATTTTCCTTTTTTTTAGTGAAAGAAAGAGACAGGCAGGGACAGGCAGACAGGAAGGGAGAGAAATAAGAATTATTAACTCATTATTGCGGCACTTCAGTTGTTCATTGATTGCTTTCTCATGTGCACCTTGATCAGGGGGCTCCAGGAGAGCAAGTGACCCCTTGCTCAAGCCAGCAACTTTGGGCTTCAAGCCAGTGACCGTGGGTCATGTCCATGATCCCACACTCAATCCAGCGACCCCATGCTCAAGCCAGCAACCTCAGGGTTTTGAACCTGGGTCCTCAGCATCCACTGCAGCACCACTGGCTTTAAAGGTTTTTTTAAAATTCTTTTTGAGTTTATTGGGGTGACATTGGTTAATGAAATTCTGTATCATCTGTATATTGTGTTGTGTGTTCTCCACCCCAATCAAGTCTCCTCCTATCACCATTTATCTACCCTTTACCTCCTACCTCCTCTCACCCCCCTTCCGCTCTGGCAATCACTATACTGTTGTCTGTGTGAGTTATTTTTTCTTTGTTAAATTCCTTAACATTTTTCGCCTAGTCTCCCAAGCCCCTCCCCCTAACAGTTGGGAGTCTGTTTTCTATCTCTATGAGTCTGTTTCTGTTTTATTTATTTTGTCCATTAGATTCCACATATAAGTGAAATCATTTGGTATTTGATTTTCTCTGACTGGCTTATTTCAGTTAGCATAACACTCTCCAGGTCCATCCATGCTGTCACAAAAGGTAAGCTTTCTTTCCTTTTAATGGCCAAGTAGTATTCCATTGTATAAATGTACCACTGCTTTTTTATCCACTCATCTATTGATGGGCACTTGGGCTGCTTCCAAATCTTAGCTATTGAAAATAACACTGCAATGAACATAGGGGTGCATGAATTTTTCAAATTAGTGTTTCAGGTTTCTTTAGATAAATTCCCAGAAGTGGAATTTCTGGGTCATAAGGCAGTTGGATTTTAATTTTTTGAGGTAACTCCATTCTGTTTTCCACAGTGGCTGCACTAATCTGGATTCCCACCAGCAGTTCCCAAGGGTTCCCTTTTCTCCACATTCTCACCAGCACTTGTTGTTTGTTGATTTATTGATAATAGCCATTCTGACAGTGTAAGATGATATCTCATTGTGGCTTTATTTTGCATTTCTCTGATGATTAATGACATTGAGCATCTTTTCATATATTTATTGACTATCTGTATGTCTTCCTTGGAAAAGTGTTTATTTCCATACTTTGCCCATTTTACATTGGATTGTTTTTTCAGTGTTGAATTTTATAAGTTCTTAATAAATTTTGGATATTAACCCCTTATCAGATGTATCATTAGTGAATATGTTCTCCCATTCAGTGGGTTGTCTTTTCATTTTGTTGATGGTTTTCTTTGCTGTGCAAACTTTTTAGTTTGCTGTGGTCCCATTTGTTCATTTTTCTTTTGTTTCCTTTGCCAGAAGAGATATATCAGAAAAAATAATGCTACACGAAATATCCAAGAATTTACTGCCTATGTTTTCTTATAGGATTTTTCTGGTTTTGGGTTTTACATTTAAGTCTTTAATCTATTTTGAGTTTATTTGCAAATGCATTGTTGATTTCTGTAAATTAAAGTCTCATAATACTTTATATAAATTTTTCAACATGAAAGAGCCATTTGGATATTATGTTTGTGTGTATGTATGTGTGTGTGATATTTCTAACTTGTTTTAAAAATAATTTGAAAATAACACAATTAAAGAATATTGTAAGCCAGCATACTCCTTTACATTTTCTTTCTGTCTTATTTCCACTGCTCATTTTTCTTGTTCATATCATTGGATTGAATCATAAAATTATAATTTTTGCACTTTATTTTATTTGGCTAAATTAATATTAGAGAAAGTATAGTAGAAATGGATAAATGTTTATGATACCCAAAGTATTTGTCTTTCAAGATCCAATTAAAATATCTGGGTTTTTTTTAAAAAAAGAAAAGATAAATTGGGATTGCTAGACAAACAGATTTTAGTTTTATCAGTATGCATTTTATTCTTAGCACCATTAAGTTTCTAAGATCAGTTCATCTGAAGTTAATCATGTTGTAGACATTATTTTCTGTAAAATAACACTTCTTACAAAGAAGGCGTAATGTTTTTACCTGAAAGCACAAAAAGCATATTTCTTCTCATTGCTTCTCAGCCTTTTGGCTGAAATCAAGTGTAGTAAAATGTATATTTCTTTTTGATCAATTATTTTGTCTTTATAGTTTAATGAAGCACCAGTTATTCAAATTATTGAATTATGAATTCTTAGTAACTTTTTATTATTGTACATGTGACCTGCCTTGATAGAATGATTTTATAATGTCCTCTTTTTGTTTTATAAACAGTCAAGCTGTAAAATTGATAGCCTTTTAAATAAATATTTGTTTTAATGTATATGCTGTACTTATATTCTATGTTAATATAAATAATGCATAACTAAATACCTCACTCTTTTTTTATGTTTTGTTTTAACTGGATGGGCTGTTACATAGTTATGGTGCTAACAAACTGGAGCCAGTGTTAAAACTGCTACCTAAAGTTCATATCTTGTACTCTAATCAGACTGGGATTAGGATAAATATTTTTAAATATTAAAAATACTTTAGCCCTTGCCCTGGCCAGTTGGCTCAGTGGTGGAGCATCAGCCTGGCATGTGGATATCCTGGGTTCAAATCCTGATCAGGGCACACAGGAGAAGCACCCATCTGCTTCTCCACCCCTCCCCCTCTAGCCTCTTTCTTTCTCTCTCTCTCTCTCTCTCTCTTTCTCTCTCTATGTTCCCCTCCTGCAGCCATGGCTCGACTGGAGCAAGTTGGCTCCAGGCACTGAGAATGGTTTCATGGCCTTCGCCTCAGGCAGTAAGAAGAGCTTGATTGCTGAACAACAGAGCAATGTCCCAGATGGGAAGAATGTCACTCTCTAGTGAGTTTGCTGGGTGGATCCCAGTCAGGGTACATGTAGGAGTCTGTCTCTCTGCCTCCCTTCCTCTCACTGAATAAAAACAAAACAAAACACATTAACTATTTTTTAAAAACACTGTAGCTATCGGTAGATGTATAAAACCATGTGAGAATTGGTGGCAGATATTTAATTATCAAGACAGGTAAGAGAAAGCAATGCATTTAGAATGAAAGGAAGCGAGGATTTTTAGCTTTTAAGACAAAATTGTTTGGAGTTAGGCTGGACAACACTAGGAAGTCTGTCTGTAGTGTTCCTTTATAGTATATTTTGAAAATTGCAATATGGAAATAAAACAAACATAGCAATTTTAGCTAACTAAATTTCTTAGGCTTTAGAGATGATGGCTAAATTGTGTTTTGGTGGAATCAATGAAAAAGAAGATATAAAATGATGACACTAGTTTAATTTTTATCTTGTAGACTAAAGATCTGTGGCAATTTTATTCTGTCCAGAAAATTTTTCTTCCATTTTTCTTTGCTTTTTTTTCCCTTTCCTCCCTCAATCTTTTTCTTTCTTCTTTTTTTCTTCTTTTCTTCCTTCTCCTTTTCAGGGGAGTTAACACAAAGTGGGGAAATGTGTTAAGTAGTAAAGGTGGGAAATGCTCTTAATACCACAAAGACTTTTAATAACCAAATGACAGTATTAAAAGTAGGGAAATATTTTTAAATTTCTTCACCTATGTGTTATGGAGGTCTTTTTTTTTCTCAGTAATGCTGTTCGGGAGATGACAGGGACCCATCTTATTCATTTGAAGTGTTACTCTGTCTATCACTCTCACTGCGATGCTCCTTATCCAATTTCACAGGTGACCATTTCTAGTTTGTAAACCATTGCTTATCAATTAAAAGAAATCATCCAGAACTAACACTTTGGCTAGTGTAATTAATATTTATGTAGTTTAATCCCTATCTGATGAAGTGATCTGCATCAAAGAATGGAGTAGTTACTCTAAATCATATGCTTGATGTACTAATAATCAACTTTTACTATTATTGAAGTAATCTAGAAGAAAGGGAAGAAAATGTTCTTTCACGTATAAGTCATCATTCATCATGTTGCAAATATACTGTTTCACTAAATAAGGGATTCTAAATTTTTTACATTCCTATGCAAGGTCAACTCTGTATATAAAATAAGGAACAATTAAGAATAACTAAACAATGACAAAAATATTAAAGATTAGTCTTTGTTTAGTTTCTAATATGTAAAATATTCCAACTTTTACTTCACATGCACCAGTAATATATCCCAATTTATTATATTGTAGTAAAAAATATATACTAAATCTTGCTTAGAAATCTATTTTTAAATCCTGTATCTAACTCTCAATATTGGATATGCCATTACTTTAATTTAATGGTTCTCAACTGGGGATGATTCTTCTGCTTCTGGGGACATTTGACAATGTCTAGAGACCTTTTTGTTTGTCAAGACTTAGAGTATGCTACTGGCATCATGTAAGAAGAGGCCAGAGAAGTTATTAAACATCATACAGAAAAAACAGCCCCTTATAACAAGAACTTATCCCGCCCAAACTATCAGTAGCACTCACATTAGGAAACCTTAATTTAAACACATCCATACTGAGGACTTCCTTTGTGCTTGCTATTATGCTTAGGAACACTCAGTGGATACAAAATATGCCAGGTAATCGGTACACTCAACAAACCTGAAATCTCAGAGAAGAATTGAGTTGAAAGTCCAAATAATGAAGATAGTAATGATAGCAATTTGAATAATAACATCACGAAAAGTCAAAAAGCAATAAAGGCTCAGTGGAGCCCAACTTACCTTTGCTTAGGAAAGAAGTAGTTCTATAAAAACCACAGCAGTTATGTATTTTTCCCTCACTTTCTCAAAGTACATAATTCTTGTACATGGTTACAAAATATAAGGTGTACACAAGTTCTCACTGAAACATAAATTTCCCTCTCTTCCTTGTCATTTGACTGCTACTTCCTTTTCCTAAAGGCTTTCTTGTGGATTCTATCTGAGGTATCTTATTCATTTAAAATACATAGATATCATATTGTATCGCTGCACTATAAATTAAGTCAGAACCCAATTGATAAACAATTAGATTGTTTCAATCTCTTGTGATTGCTCACGGTGCTGAAATGAATGTATTCATTTTTGCACAGCAGAGTGTGTATCCGAGGAATAACCAGAAGTGGAATTTTGGTTTCAGAATTAATGTGAAATTTTTATTTTGAAAAACATTTCCTAAATTGTCATTTTGGTAAGCAGCTTCCCAGTTGACCCTCCAATTCTCCTTTCTCCCAAAATAGATGCTCCTGTGTAGCCTCCTTCCACACTGAACGGTGCTGCGGACCTCGGGACCGACAGCACACTGAGAGAACGGCAGGTAACGGCACAGTGTAGGTCATAAACGACGGCACCGCTCTCGCCTTGCTTTCTTTTAGATGTGTGGCTGCAGGGGAACCGGCTGTTAGGTTGTGAGGACACTCAGCAGCCCGGGGAGAGGCTTCTGCGCAGAGTAACTGAGGATTCCCGGCATCCGCCCTCAACGCGTGGTTAGCGAGTTGTGTGAACCGCTGTTGAGAGTGGATCACTGAGCCCTACTCCAGCTTTAACAGGACTGCAGCCCTGGCTAACACACTGGTTCCAGCCTCAATGAGGGGCCCTGAGCCGGAAATGCCCAGCAGGAGCTGCCTCTACATTTCTGACCCAGAGAATCTGTGAAGATAATGGTTGTTTGGAGTAATGCGTTACACAGCTATAATTAGGACTTCAAGTGCATTCTCTCTCTTCATGGTACAGAAGTCAATAAACAGAAGTTGGGTCCCCCTTACCAATAATTTTTATTGAAGTACAACATCAGGAAAACATTGAAAATAAATATGCAGATCAGTGAATTGTCAAAAATAAATACCTGAGTAACATCCAGGAAAAAAAAGCAAAGTTTAAAAATGACTTATAGCTATGACTTTCCCCCCATTCATTCTTCTATCAAATGAGACACAGGAATGCTCTCACCACCTGCCCACTACCCAGTGTTCCTATCGAAAACAAATCATTCTTGGTTTTGTATCTCAGAGACACTTGGAGAATGTATTCTACCAGCAGTACCAGGGATGTACAGCTGGGGGCGTCCTTTCTTCACATTTTCCTGGGTTCTGTCTGACCTGGGCTACTTTTGGTGGTCCTTCAGTCTGTTCCGTTATTTTGCTGACAGTGAGTTTCACATCTCTGTTCTCTTCTAACATCTTTTGCGGGCGACTGTGACTTTGAGAGTAGGATAGGCCAACACTGGAATTATTTATTTAAATAATAACCTTTATCAAAACTTAGAAGTGTCATTTAAACTTTTAAAAACTGCCATTCCTAAGTATTGTATGTAATTTGGCCTTGAGCATGGGTTAGGATTTTGAGAATGGAGAGGGACAGTGAAAGGAGTGTGCTCAGGCCTCAAAGACCTCTTCTTCTTCTGTCACTCGGGGGAAGTCAGCATGCTTCCACCACCTTAAGGGTTTTCATTCCCATAGCATTGTTTGATTTATAAAATTTAAAGTTTCGCTATATATCCTGCAAAACAGTCATTTATCAGATATGTATTTTTCTACCAGTGTCATTTGTCATATATATATATATGTATTTGTACTAGTATCCTTTTTCTATTCCTGGATCCAGGCCAGACCACTACAATGCATTTCGGCCTCATGTCTCTTAGTTGCTTGTGGTTTATGGTATTTTCTTCATATTCTTGTTTTTCAAGATCTTAAGGCTTTTGAAGATTCCTGGTTAAACATAGCATAACTGTATTTAACTGATGTTTTCTCATGACTATATTGAGGTTCTGGGTCTTGGGGAAGAATATCACATAGATGAAATTCCCTTCCCATGGCATGTTACCTGAGACACAGGATACCAACTTGCATTATCACACGTGAGCGTAACCTTGATCACTTGTTTTAGATTACATCTGCCAGGTTTCTCTGCTGTAAAGTCACTATTTTCCCTTTGCATATTCTGTTTCTTACAAGGGAGTCATTAAGTCCAGCCCACACTAAAAAAATAAGGGAATTGAGCTTAATTTTCTGAAGGGAGGACTACCAAATATTCTGTGTATGTGTTAAAATGACCATGATAATTAATACATATTTGAGGGGAATACTTTGAAGCTATGCAACTATCCTGTTTCTCCTTAAGTTTTGTCCACTTATTTTACCATCTGCTGTGAATCTTGTCTCCAGCAATTATTACTATTCTGTCTGAATAATGGCGAGTTTCTATCTCTCACATTTCTTCTGTATTTAATTTTTGGAATTCTTTTGTAAGGAAAATTTGCCCTTTCTCTTCTATTTTTAAATTTAATTCTAAGGGTTGGAAAATGTTTTCTGAAAAGGTCTAGATAGTAAATATTTTAGGCTCTAAAGGCTGGCTTTGGGAGCAAAAATCAAAAGTATCTATTACTCTGCTAACCTGCTTAAGACCATGTTTCAAACTTTGTAACCTTTAACAATTCTGGCATCAGTTGATCTACTGTTAATTGTGTGTAGATAAAAGAACATTGCATCATAAGAGATCTTTTTAAATACTGAGACATTTGGACATTATTTTCTGGATACATTTTAATGAATGGAAGATATCATGTACTCTTGTGTTTAAAGACTTGACAATTAGGAGATACTTTTTTGATATCGGAAATGCAATTTCTTAAAGCTTCAGCCAATTCAGTGGTTGGTTTCTGTATTTTACAAATGACAAAACTGAGGCTTGGAGGACTAAATAAATTGTGTGAAGTCATATGTAGAGCTAGGACCAGAACCTAGACTCGAATACTAGTGAGTTTTTCTTCCATTACCCTTTGCTGCCACATACAGGAAAAAATGAATATATCAGATTTTTAAAAATGTAGCGTTAAACTATTCTTTTAAAAGTTTTGCAACTAAAATTATTTTAAATTGCCCATTACATATAATATTAGAAAAAGAAATCCTGGCTTATTTGGTCTTTATGACTGCTCACTGTTGTGAAGGGTGGCAAGCAATAAAATAAGTTCACAGAAATAAAACAAGTGCTCTGGCAACCATTTATTTGGCAATTGTCAGGAAAGATGAATTAGCCGGTACAAATTCCCCAGAGGTGGCCATGATGTGTAAGACTAATAAAACGATACCTGATGATTCCCTCGGAGAGCGAAAGAATAACCTCAAAGAAGAATCAGAATGAACAAGAAATGAGACCCATCTTTCACAGCACCGTGAAGGTTAGGAAGATAAAGCTACAGTACTCCAAAAGCCATGAAACTACTTCTAAAGGCAATAATCGATTTAGTGGGGAACATTAGAAAACTACAAGTCAAAAACAACATCAACGAGAGTGGTAAGCCCTGGAGGTCACAACCATCAGAATAGTGCCTGCTAAATCCTCATTCTCTCCCTCTGCTCCTCAGCTAAGATTGATTTTAGGCTGAATCTGAGTCTGAAACAACTGCTACCTGAGGAGAAAGCATTTTACTTACTAAGAATGACCTTTCCTTCACTTTTTTACAGAAAAGGAAAGGAGGAGGGAGGAAGGAAGAAAATAAGGGAGCGAGTGAGGGAGAAAGGAAGAGGGAAAAAAGAAGAAAATAATGTCTATTGTCTGTTTACTTCCTTGATTATTTTCTTTACTTGATTGATTGGTAAAAAATTGGTAAAAAGAAATAGATTAGTTGAGCATTCTCATATTTCTCACAATAGTATAATTGTGTAATATATCACAAGTAATGATTGTCCTGACTATTTCAAGTCTATTCTGAAGAGCATGTATTGCTTTCTGCTCTTATAATCTGCACCAACTCTCTTTTCACATTCAGTTGTCACTTGGAAATTTTCAATCCTCATTATTTATTAAGCTAGCATTTTGTAATATGCTGTGAATACTAAGGAGAAAGATAGTTTCAGTATTCCAGTAAAACTCTAATGCCTATTTGAGTAGTTTCCTTTTTCATCTAAGATATCATTTCTTGCATGAGACAGAACAGCTCTGTACATTGGCTAGAGAAGTGTAGTAAATCTAGATGGTTAATTTTCTAGTTTTATAAAATGAATATATGTTTTCTTTGATAATCACAATAATATGAAACATTTTTTAAAATTAAAGACATAAAAATAGGAACTTGGATGATTAAAAATGAAAATCTGTGAATATATTTTTCTTTAATTTTACTTATATGTTAATTTATGTCAAATAATTAATACAATATGCCTTTTTGAAGGCTTGATTGATTCACACATTTCTCACTCCTCCTCACCCCCAAATTCTGTTACCCAGAGAGAAGCTCTTTCAACTCATTTAATGGTTTATTCTAGTGTTTAATCCATATTTTAAAATTACATGCATACTGATATTTCCTAATTATCAATTACAGATACCTGTTGAATTCCTTGAATGATGTTTTATTTCTTCTCTTTGGCTCCTCTCCCAACACACACCCTTTCCCCATTCTAATAGTTCCAACACACATTCACAATTGTTGATTCAACCAATATTTAGCATTTGCAGTATTTATGAATACCAAATATCAATCAAAAGGCTATTATAGAGGTTCTAGCCACATAAACCATTGGTTTATCTTCTGGAAAAGAAATGTGTTTTGATTGCCTCACTTTGGTAGCTTCTGGTTTCTTCCTGAGGTAATTTTGAAATTTATTTTTTCCAGTCCCCCCCAAAAAGAACATTCCATAGAGGAGTAGTATGCAGAAAAGAGTTACCAAAGACCTGGTGGGGGTGGGGAGGCTTTAAAGGGCTCGCCATCGACTACATGCCACACAACATTCTCATTTCTCTAAGAATCGCCTCGAGGAATCAGTGTCCATGTCTTTCTTTTTTTTTAATCAGTTGCCTGAGAGTGAAGATGTCTCTACTTGCCTTCCTAACAATTTATGTAATGTCGTTAATTCTTCCATCTTTTGCTTTGCCTCAGTCTTTTCTTACTCTATGTATTTTAGCCCTCCTCCGGCTTCACTCCGTTACATACTCAGAGACAAACTCTGACATCATACCGGTAGTTATGTCTATGGAATAGCTTCATGTCAGTCAGGATAGGCTCGATTATTCCCTGGTAATGAATAGCCCCTAAATATCAAATGCTTAATCATAAAAAAAAAATGTTCTTAGTACATGCTCAATGCAAGTTAGTAGGAAGGGTACGCACCAGGTTGATTTATGCTTCCATGATTACAGCAACAGCAGAAAATGTGACACATGGCATTTCCACTCACATTTGATTGGAAAAAGCAAGGCACATGTGCACACCTAACTTCAACAGAGGCAAGGAGGTATAGTACTTATCCTATTGTGTGCCAGGAAAGACAACTGGAATATTTTTAAATAGCTCTAATGACAGTGCCCATTATAATGAGCATAGGGATTCTCTATGTGCCAAACAAAGGAGACTCTTAAAAATAATTATATATATATTTTTTTAATTATCTCTAAAAATAACTTTTTTTTTCTGTTACATATATTTTGATAGCTTCCTGGATAAAGGGGGGTGCAATTAACCAGACTCACTTCTGATGGACTCACCCATCGGATCACACGTCTATCTAATAGAGGAAAATGGAATTTCCCTTATCTTGAAGTGTCTTCAGAAAACACCCTTCTATGAGTTTACTTTTAAATTCATTAATCATTAAGTTAACACAATATTATTAAAGCTATTTAAATTTCTGAAAGGTGGCATCCCAACTTCTGAGAAATGAAACTAAATCTAAAACAAAATCTTAATTATTACATGCATATCTGGTTTGTTACTATACTACATTTAAGTTTTAATTATTAAAAATTTAAAATAGTAATTAGGTTGAGAACATTATAAACACTGACTATAAATTGCTTTGGAGAGTAAAAATGCTAGTCAGCAGACTAAATACCAAGCAATATATGTTTATTTTAGGATTTTGAAGAAAAATATTAGTATAATGATAAGCTAGGCCTTTATTCACAGCATAATATAAATATATTTCTCACTGCGAAGTAACTATCATTTCAGCATTTCAGGCCCAGTAACCTAACAGACACTACCCATTTATTTCTTGCAAGCCTCTGACAAGTCGTCTATAGGAACAAATGTCTCTCGTTGCTCAACTAGTTGGGTGACTTAGAGGTGAAAGGTTGTGGATTCTGTTATCAATCATCAGCCACCCATTTCTCCATCAGCAAAGCACTGGCTCAGACAAGAAAAGGAGAGAATTATTTGATTGCATTTATTGACACATTATCCAACTCTGTTAGCAAGTATCATCCTGTATAAATTACGAACATCATAAAAAGCAGCTTTCTTTTATTTAACGTACAGAACATATGTGAGGAAAATGTGCAAAATACAATGTTCTGCAAATTGCTATGGATTGTTAGTGAGAAAATTCATTTGCGGTGCGTAGGCATTTCTTCTTGTCTGTAACTGTCAAACAATGGCAGTAAGATGGATTGAGTTTCCCCTGCAGATCTCCGTGAACACAGTCTCTGGCCTCTGTCTCATACCATTACAGACCTGACTTTACACTCATTCTTAACATACTTGAGAACTAAGTTATTTTACTTTTCTACTACTCTGTTTTATTTTTATTTCTTTGCAATAAATACACAATAGAGAATATAAAGTGATTGTTGAGATGTAGCTGGCAGAGAAGTCAAGAGCTGCCCTTTGGGATATTCATTACTTCATGAAGGTAATTCATCAAAACAGAATACAAAAGATGAAGACAGAATTTAGCCTCGTGATTAGTTAGCATTAAATACTCAGTAAAAGTTTGAAATATACTCTTGCGCTTTTCTCTGAGATAACTCAGACTTCTAAAAGCACTGAGGCAGAATATCTTTTCTGGAAGGATTCCAAAAATGGTTTCAACTGGAATTTCATACCAAATTGATTAACTTCTTACTTTGGGCCATCAGTGTTCTAGAATATAGAAATGAATGAAACCAACAAGTTACTTAGCATTACATACTTTATTTTCTCCTGAGAAGACAGAATATATATGTATAAACAAATGATAATAAGGAAAGTTTTAATAAGTACTATGAGAAGTGAAACCTAAGGCAAGATAAGTGAAATGGGAGTCCTGCAGTTTTCTACTTTTTTTTTTTTTTTTTTCATTTTTCTGAAGCTGGAAACAGGGAGAGACAGTCAGACTCCCGCATGCGCCCGACCGGGATCCACCCGGCACGCCCACCATGGGGTGATGCTCTGCCCACCAGGGGGCGATGCTCTGCCCATCCTGGGCGTCGCCATGTTGCGACCAGAGCCACTCTAGCGCCTGAGGCAGAGGCCACAGAGCCATCCCCAGCGCCCGGGCCATCTTTGCTCCAATGGAGCCTTGGCTGCGGGAGGGGAAGAGAGAGACAGAGAGGAAAGCGTGGCGGAGGGGTGGAGAAGCAAATGGGCGCTTCTCCTATGTGCCCTGGCCGGGAATCGAACCCGGGTCCTCCGCACACTAGGCCGACGCTCTACCGCTGAGCCAACCGGCCAGGGCCCAGTTTTCTACTTTTGATGGGTCATTTTCTTTTTCTTCTTTTTTTCTTTTTTTCCATTTTTCCGAAGCTGGAATCGAGGAGGCAGTCAGACAGACTCCCGCGGGTCATTTTGAATAAAAAAAGGAAGTTGGGAAACTGTTTGAGGGAAAATTATTTCCAACAGAAAAAAACAACAAATTCAGGGTCCATAGTAGAGAATTTGCTTGGAGTGTTCAAGAATTCTCGAGTATCCATGGGGCTCAAAGAGAATGAACGAGGGAAGGAGGCAGGATAGAAGATGAGGGTTATTCATGGGTCAGATTGGAGCCCCAAGTCAGTTAAAATGCTTTAGATTTTGTTCTAGGTGTCATGGGATATTTGGAAGGCTTGAGAGCAGGGAACTGAAAAGTGATTTACTGGTTAAATGGTATCTCAGGTCGTTGTCAGAGTATCGACTCCAGAGGGTCAACAATGAAAGCAAAGAGGCTATTACAGTATTTCAGGGAAGAACTCATGGTATATGGGACCAAATGACTATAAGAAGTATTCTTATTTTGGATTTTTGAGTTTGAGTGGAACAAAGCCATCAGGATGTTTTAACTGAGCAGCCAGATAAATGGTAGGACTATTAAAAAACTTATAGAACACTAAAAGATATATGGGTTTGAATGGCAGGAGGACCAATACTCTATTTTGGATAGGATTAATTTATGAGAAGATGTGTATTAGATTAATGTATTTGTTTTCTATGCTGTGTAACAAATTACCGTAAGGTTAGTGACTTAAAACAACCTAGTTTTACTACCTCCCAGTGTCTTTGGGGTTACATTCTGGGGTTCTCATCTGGTAGCTTGATTGGGGAAGGATCTACATCTAAACTCACTCAGGTTGTATATAGACTTCTTTTCCTAGCAGATTTAGGATTATGGAAACCTCTTTCTTTAAAATCAGCAAGGAGACCTAGACTAGAGCAAGTCAGCTAGCAAACTGGAGTCATATACAATGTAACATAATCACAAGAGTGACACCCAATTAACTTTGTCATATTCAAGTCTCATGTCCTATCTAACTTCAAGAAGAGGGAATTCTACAAGGCATGAGAGCCAGGATGTGAGGATGATGAGGGACCATCTAAAAGTCTGCAGACACACAAGTAAATAAACTGAGCAGGCAACTGAATATACCCCATCAGGAACACCGGGGGTGGGGAGGAGATAGAAATTTTAGAGTCATCAAGGTATTGCTATCTTAAAACCTTGGGTCTGGATGAAAATATAATCAATAAACATGAAAATGGTAGATACTTTGTTCCAATGGACATATACAGAAAAAAATCTTAGCTAGATTTTAAAAACGATTTTACTTATTGATTTGAGGGAGAGGATACAGGGAAAGAAAGGCAGAGAGGCAGGGAAGGGGAGTGGGAAGCATCAACTCATGGTAGTTGCTTCTTGTATGTGCCTTGACCAGGCAGGCCTTGGGCTTCAACCCAGTGACCTCAACATTCCAGGTCAACTCTTTATCCACTGCACCACCACAGGTCAGGTACCTTAAGTTATAACTTAAAAAAAAAATAAAAGATTGCAAAAAATAATTCTAGGGTCAGTTTTGCTATTTAATGGTTCAGTTCTTATCTGGCTTAATATGGCTACCACTTTTTACTAATTATTAGCTGTTATCAGATGCATAGAATGTGCCAAACAAATACTGTGCTAAGAGCTTTGTAAAGGTCATCTCACTTTATCCCTCTCTTATAATACATTAATGAGACAGGTAATACTATTATTATTTTTTAATATAAGAAAACTGATGCTCAGTATCACACTGCTACTAAAAGATACAGCCTGTTTGACTCTATAAACTAGACACTGCATCTTTTATAGGGCCTCCCTTTGTGGCCAACTTGCTTTGATTTTTTTTTTTATTCCAAGTGTCCCTGTTGATAATTGATTGATATTCTTTATGCCTGTATGGGTTTTCCATTCTTCTTCTTTTTTTTAATTTTGTTTTACAATTTTTAAATTTACAGAAAAGGTGAAAAGAATAGTACAATTCAATCTTTCTTGATTTGTTTTCTCTTGCCTCAATCCAGATCATATCAGTGTACTTCCCCCTTCCCTTGGGACCTCTCAACATATGTCTTTGCAGGCCATGATTGTTTTAACATCGTTTAATAGATGATCTTTTACAAACTTCAGTCTTTTCACTGAAGACTAAAAGATATGTGGAATTAAAAAGTCAATTAAATTAGTGCACAGGATGGAAACTGAGAAGAATCTATTAGTTTGAACCTAGAGAAAGAGGAAGTCCAAGAGGGAAAACAGGACGTATTTTTGAGTAGGAGAAAAAGAAGTCAACATAGTCATCATTTTTATAATTATTATAGCATCGATTCTATGAATTATATATAAGAATAATCTAGGAATTATGGCTTGAAGAATGAAGCCATAACTTACATTTACTTTCTCTAATATTTAGAAAGGATGGTACAAAATGTGTTCCTCATTATAATGGAATGCTTTACAGTAGAACTCTTAGTTGATTCTTTTTGTTATATTTGTACTCTGCTTAAGATGAATAATTATAACTAATACATATTATACAATGCATGTATTTACTGTGACTCAAAGTGTATGTAGGATGTGGTTTATATCTCTTTCACTCTAAGGGTTATTATCCCTGACCCACTGTTAGCATAAAGATGTGTTTCTAGTGCATATTCAAATCAAGTATATGCAGAAAATCATATTTCTTACTGAAAAACAGATCAAGGTGAATTATTCTAATTTTTTAAAAACTTGAAATTTACATTAGCTTTTTCTATGGAAAACCTTAATCCAATTTTCAGCACAAGTAAAACACACATTTTGCAGAATATAAGAGAACACAGTAAAATCTACTGGTGGAAAAAAGCTGACATGCCTGTGGTGACACACTTTGAGATTTAGTAATGTTGTTATAGAGATATGACAGCCTTTACTGCAACAAAGCGCAAGCTGGATGACTTAAAGGATAAGCAATGTCTTGTCTCATAGTTCTGGAGGCCAAAGTCTGATGGCGAAGTCTAGGGAAGGAAATCTCCCTGCCTTTGCCTGAGGCTCAACTCCTGTAGTCTCAGGCATTCGTTGGCTTATAGTAGATGCATCACTCCAGCCATCATATCACGTTCATCACGTGACATCCTCCCTGTGTGTCTTTGCATCATCTTCCCTCTATTTGTATCTGTCCCTATGTCCAAGTTTTCCCTTTTTAAAGGATGCCAGTCTAATGACCTCATTTAAACTTGATTACCTCATAAAGACCTTATTTCTAAAAAGACCTTATTTCTAAATCAGCTTACATTGAGAGGACTGAGGGGATGCTTGTATTTCAACATATCTTTTTGAGGGATACACAATTCGACTCATAGCATGTATGAAAAGTCACATATTTAAAAATCATATTTTAAAACTTTTTTGCTGAAATATTGAACTATGACTCCATAATTGAAATTGATCTCATGTTTACTACTTCACGCAGACTAACCAAATTGTTCTTTGACTCATTTTTAATTAAACTTGTTCAGATCCCTATACATTATTGAACTACATTTATTTTTTTTATTTCTTTTAGATGATTCAACATTACAGAACATAGATTCAAAAAGAAATTAATGGCATAATCACAACAATAATATAATAGGGAAGAAACGCTATAAGCAGGAAGCAACAGATATTTATTATAAAACTTAACCCTAACATTAAAATTAAGATACATAGTTATGTGCAATATTACACATTAATTTATATTTAAATATATGTTAAATAAATACCTGTGGTTAGGATAGTGTACATGTGATTTTTAGCTGTAGGCACGAGTTCAAAAAGGTAATTCCCAGCCTCTAAGTCTGTTTATGGCCTTTATACATAGTACTGTTTAGAAATAAATTATTGAGGTTTATAACTGTGAAACCATTAGAAATTCAGTGACTTACTATAATGCACACATTTCCTCTGTATAGCGAAATTCTCTCTTTGTACATCCTGCCTTGATTAGAGGTATTCATAATATTGATTCCATCAATAATCATGAAGACACAAGAACTCAATACCCTTGTTAAGATACTCTGCTGCTGCTGCTGGTACTATTACTACTACTAGCTAACACATAAATAGCAGTTTTATTTCTCATTGAATTGTCATAACAACACTATGAGGTAGATACTGTTATTACCTGAAAAAAACAGGTGAGGAAAAGGAGGCACAGAAAGGTTAAGTGACTTGTCCAAGATCACACAGCAAAGTTATCAGATCTGGGATTAGAAACCAGCTAATCTGACTCAAGAGGTTATCTATTACTATTATGAAAGAGCATTTACAAATAACCCATATGAAATTATAATACATCATGCTCTTTTCTCATTTTCTCTAATAATAATAATTTTCAATCTAACATGATTGCTGTGACAAAAGAAGTAGCGGTGGAGGCCTTATTTAAAAAAATTCTCTGGGGGGAGGGAGGTAGGGGGAGGTGGCAAAGGTGGAGTAATGGAGGTCACGAGGGTGGAGGGGTGAGGGTGATACATTGAGTGGGACACTTGAATCTATGTTAACATAATAAATTAAAATTAATAAAAATTTAAAAAAAATTTCAAACTTTTCTTTGTCAGTGCTTAATTTATTTGATTTTTAGGTTTTAGTCATGAAATGGAGATTAAAGCATGCCTTATAGTTCTGTCTCGGGTCTTGGTATTCAGCAGTGAATAAAACAAATGAAGATCAGATCTCTGACCAGGTAGTGGTCATATCCAGTGGCAGAAGAGCACACCAGCCTCTTCAATCTGTAAAATTCATTCCTTTCGTGGTATGTGTTTATCTCGTCACAATGTTCCTACAGTTTTAAATTTCTTGCTATTTTGACACAAAATTATGGGTTGCAAAATTTAAGAGTTCACTTAGATTTGTGTTTAAGTAAAAAATGAACTTAAAATTTAGTAATTAAAAGATTACCCTTATACAGTAGCATGAGATGATAAATTATCCTAAAATATTTTAATTGTAGTGACTTTCAGTTGGGAAGCATCTGAAGAATACTAAAGTTTAGAGACACTAAAATATTTTACACTGAAAATTCAAATTCACCAGTTTCAATTTTCTAATGTTTTGAAGAATAAAACTTTGAATGATTCTAATCTATGCAAATCATTTTTATATTAGAGTTAGAAAGTATATGCCTATATAAATTAATTGTATGACTAATGTTTAATATCTTTACAAAATTAGTCACATATAAAGTCATTGTTGTCCTTTCTTGAAAATGCTCATTATAGTAACATGATCTAAAGGCATTAAATATAATGTGGAGGATTGATTGTTGTTAAGGCTTCTAAAAATAGCAAGCATAATACCAACAGGTGTTATTGATTGCATGCATTCCACTAGGGCCAGTGGTTTATTTTACTCTTTCTTTATGTTGTAGAATCTGCTATAATTCAGAGAATAAAAATTATAGTCTCTCTATATAAATGATCTCAATATAAATTGTATTTGTCTAAAGTAATTCTAATATTTTACTACATTTACTCTGGAGTTTCTTTTGTGTTCTATATGTAGTCTATGAAGAGAATAGGGATTGAATAACAAATTCTGTTGTTGTTTTTTTAATTGTAGTCATTCTTTCCTCATTATTTTTACTTCCAATATTGTGCAGGATCTTACAAAAATAAGTCAACTCAATTGTTGGAACTATGCATTTGAGAGCAATCTTCTCAAAATAAAGAGGAAAAAATTCTCCACAACAGATTTGCACTGTTATTTCAGCAAGGATGTTGCAGATTAATACTAATTTTTCTCACTTTCCAATCCCCAAAAAGAGCAAAATGACACTAAATCCTACTAAAGCCACACTCTCGCGTTTTCTAAGTTTTGAATCAAATTATATGTACTTTGTAAAAATGTACTAGCGACACAGAAGCAATAACAGGTTTACCTATCATGAGCGGACAATAACCAGCTTGTCACATTTTTGTGCTTTGTAGGAAAACATCAGTGCCAGGAACTCACACTTGATTTTCTGGACTTGTGATATTTTTTTTAAAGGAATTGTAATTTCTGCTTAAAGGAGAAAATATGGCAAGTTGCTTGAAGAGATTTTAGACACACACACAGACACACTCACACACACATTTAGTGCTAGAAATTTTTCTCTTGGCCCTGCTTTAGTTGTCTTCTTTGAATTTTTGATGTTTTATTTTAGATTACCATTTAAATTTATCTGTATTGTTTATATCTTTCTGTATGACTTTTAAGTAGTTGCTATATTACTATATATATATGCACATGTCTGTGTGTTTGTATTATATCTATATATTTATATCTATGATATATATCACAATCTATTGGTATCATCTTTTCTGTAGTTTAAGTGAAATGTAGAAAACTTTTTGCTCCTTTTCTTTCTTTATCCCCCATTTGTAATTTTTAAGACTATTTCTGGCCCTGGCTGGTGACTCAGTGGAGTGTTGGCCCAGCACATGGAAATCCTGGGTTTGATTTCCAGTCAGAGCACACAGAATACATAACCATCTGCTTCTCTCCTCTTTCCTTTACTCCTTCTCTTCCCTTTCCCCTCCTGCAGCCAGTGGCTTGATTGTTTCAAGTGTGGCCTCAGGTGCTGAGGATAGCTTGGTTGTTCTGAGTGCATCAGCCTCACTCAGGCACTAAAGATAGCTCAATACTCAATCATTGGCCCTAGATGGGGTTGCCCTGGTTGGGGTGCTTGCAGGAGTCTGCCTTACTATCACCCCTCCTCACACCTTAAAAGAAATAAAAAGACTATTTCTTCTACATATATTTAAAACCACATCAACTAGTGTTAGTATTTTTGCTTTAACCATCTATCATCACTTAAAAACTCAAGAGAAGGAAAATCTATCTTATTTACCCATAATTTTGCCTACTGTGTTCTTGAGCAACAAATTTTCTTCGTTTTCCTTCATTGGATGCTATCTTAAATTCCCCTTTATTGTGGAAGGATATTTTCATTGTGTTTAGGACTCTAGGTTGACAGTTTTTTTTCTTAATTTTTTAATACTTGAAATGCTATTTACTTTTTCCCTCTATGGTAAGATATTCTTTCTCTCTAGCTGTTTCCAAGTTCTTTTTGTTGTCTTTAGTTTTCAGACTTTCATTTTGATAATCATGTCTTGGAATGGATTTCTTTGAGTTGATCCTGTTTGAGGTTCACTCAGCTTCTTGAATGTGAAGGGTTTGTTCCTTGCCATATTTGGGAGGTATTTAGCTATGATCTCTTTTAGTACTTTTTCAGCCTCATAATATTTGTTTTCTCTCAAGACTCCAATAGCAACAATGTTGAACCTTTTATAGTCCCATAGTTTCCTGTTTGCCTATTTATCTATCCCTTTATTTAATTATCTATTGGTGTATATATCCTCTTTGTTTTCAAATTGGTTAAAGGGTAAGATAAGAAAATCCATTAAACATTCTCCTCCTGTGAAGTGCAAATAGAACTGAAAAAGAATATGGCATTAGAACATTAATATCACTCTGAAATGAACAAAATTTTTATAGTTATGAGATAAATGTTGTTATGGACTATACACTTTTATAATTACCCAATATTTAAAAGACAGAAATTTTATTATTATTAAATAGAATTAAATATTATCAACCTCACAATTATCAACCTCACGATAAAAATATAACGTAATGTTGACAGAAACTGGATGAAAGAGTGATGAGAAGTGGGAACATTATAATACTGTTATCTTGCAAAATGGGGTGTCAAAAGGTCACATGTGTGAATAATGCAATAAAAATAAGTGCTTAAACTGTTAGTGTTCCTTGCCTTGCTGGATGGGTGGATAGCTCAGTTGGTTGGAGCATTGTCCCAAAGTACAGAGGTTGTCAGTTCAATCCCTTGTCAAGGCACATACAGGAACAGATCAATGTTCCTGTCTCTCTTTCCCTCTCCCTCCCTTCCTCTCCCTCTAAAATTAATAAAATGAACATAAAAAATAAACTGTCAGTATTCCACAGTAAGTGTACAAAATATGACATAGATTCTCTTAAATTTACTTTTATTACAGCTGATCTAGTTTTTCAGTTCTTACTGCAGCTTGCCACAGCTGACAGAGAAATAACACACTCCTTTCACTGATTTCTCAGAATCACATCATATTTAATTTTTTACATTTCCCCATACTTTTCTTTTGTACCTTTATTTGCCCTGGCATTTCTTTTATTTATTTCTTTATTTATTGAGGGGGAGGAAAATGTGTTTTCCTTCTTCCTGATTATTTTCAACATCTTGTTCATTCATTCTATTTCTTGGTATCCATTCCATTATTCTTCCTTAAGCCTGATGACTTGTATTCTGTTTTGAACATTTTACTTCATACCTGGACTATGACTTTTCTGTATAGATTTTTTATTTTCCTCAATATTCTAGTTTTATTTGTTCTAGCATTCTGTGTTTTTATATAATCTTCAAGATTTTCTAAACTTATTAATAAGAAGAGTTAAGTGTTTGTGCCAAATTTGTTATCTTAAACCAGAAGCCTATTGTAGCTTATAAAGTATGCATGATTCAAATTAATAGCAAACACCAGGCCACAAAAAAATATATATCAGAGAAGCAATAAAGTAGATAGGGTTTATGAAAGCTTTTTAAGATATTATCCCATTTTTATTTATTTTTGAAAAGATGTCATTTAAAAATAATATTTATGTAGGTTTAGTACATAAAACCTGACCAGAATTGGATAATCACTGGAAAACAACTTTCAAAGGCTGGGTAAGACAGAGTATTGTTCTCATTCAGTATATCTTTTCCTCACAGTTACTAATATTAACATGCATCTTAACTAATGAACACTCAAGGCTAGCAGATAGTGAAGGTTACAATGGTGAAGAGACATTCCAAGTGTAACTCACAGATTAATGGATTAGCTTATAAGTATTTGAATATATAAAAATCTTGAGATCAGTCTTTATCAAATTATAGTAAGCACTCAATATGACTACTTAGGATGCTAAGAGCTCTTAGATTCTATCTTATCATTTGTCTCTTTATTACTGGAAAAGAAAGCTGTGCTAGTCAGTGAGATTCTTATAGGCCTATACTAGAAATGCTTAATGATAACATATTAAGATAATTCAAAACTTGCTAATAATTTTATACTTGTGTAGTGTTCCCAAAACTGTATGAAGCACTGGGTTTTCAGTTTGGCAAGATTTCTATCTTTCTGAGATGCAGTAAGTTATTAAGCTTATACATTTTAACTCAGCACTTAGTAGACTGCTTTGCTCAAAATAGGTGCTACACTAAACTTGAATGAGTGATTGATTTTTGGATTTCTGAACCAAAACCTATGGTTGTAGAATGGGCAAAAAATGTTGAGATAATAATACTGGACTTTATTTCTGAAAGGATATTTGAAGCAATTTGGGGTAAGCAGCTGGTAGCTTTTGGGATTGTGTGTCTGGAAAAGTCATAACTTGCAGCCTGTTGTGTAGAGGACACAGAATTATGAGCTAAACTGAAAATTACATTGGCACAATTAGTGACAGAAGGAATAGATGAGAAAAAAAAAATGGCTTATAGAGCTCTCATGGTTTCTTGATGATATTATTTCCACGCTAGAAATTCCTCTTATAATTATAAGCACAGCAAGAAGTAAGACATAACTGGCTCAGCCCCTCCGCTACTCATAGCTTTTTATCTCATGAGCAAAAAGTTAATGAGCAGATCTATATTTGAAAATAATTCTGATATTTTTGTTTTAGATGCTTCATATGTTCATACAAAAAATAGGAATGTTTCATTAAGAACTGGGCCATCCAAATTATTGACCCAGTTCTCCTATAATCCCTAATAAGGGCAATTAAAAGTTTTGACAATTACGTATTTAATACTCAGCTAGCAGTATAGTTTTAGGTAACCGTTGTGATCTTAAAAGATGTTTTATTTTATTTTGCACCTAAGAAATTTACCTTCCAACTTTCCCAAGTTCAGTAAAATGCTCTACTATATATCATATACTTAATCCAAAAATAAGCATAATTCTAGACTCTTCTCTCATTCCACTCCCCAATTCCATACATTCCACCATGACAAAAACTCACCCTTGAGTTCACTTCTCTGTTCATTGTCAGTATCCTCAGCTAGGCTGAGGAAAAGATACACTGAATGAGAACAATACTCAAAGGTCTTACCCAACATTTGAAAGTTGTTTTCCAGTGATTATGCAATTCTGGTCAGGTTTTGTGTACTAAACTTACATAAATATTATTTTTAAATGACATCTTTTCAAAAATAAATACCCCTGCCTACTCCTCTTCATTCTTCATGCAGCCCCGGTGTACAGTGGTACCTTGAGATATGAGCTGACCAACAAACTTTTTTTTTTAAGATACGAGCTGTAACTCAGTCCATATTTTTGTTCGAGATTCAAGCAAAATTCCAAGATACGAGTCATGATTCGGGAAGCTGCCGCTAGTTGGCGCATTGGCGCATGGGTCCATTATCGGCAGCACAACACCAGCATCTCGTTCTTTCTCACGTGTTACCCACAGAATCAAGTCGAATCTTGTGCACTGTACTCATTCTTGCATTTTTTACTAACTTTTTTTATGTACTATCATGGGGCCAAAGAAAGTGAGTGTAAAGGACAGTGGTGAGAAGAAGAGAATGATGTCGATAGAAGTAAAGCAAGCCTGACCAGGTGGTGGCACAGTGGATAGAGAATTGGACTGGGATGCAGAGGACCCAGGATCGCAACCCCGAGGTTGCCAGCTTGAGCAGGGGGTTACTCAGTCTGCTGAAGGCCCAGGGTCAAGGCACATATGAGAAAGCAATCAATGAACAACTAAGGTGTTACAATGCGCAATGAAAAACTAATGATTGATGCTTCTCATCTCTCTCCGTTCCTGTCTGTCTGTCCCTGTCTATCCCTCTTTCTGACTCACTCTCTGTCTCTGTAAAAAATAAATAAATAAAAGTTTAAAAAGAACCTTTAAAAAAATTTAAAAAAAAAAGTAAAGCAAGAGATAATAGAAAAACATGAGCGTGATATACGAGTGATTGAATCGGCAAGGCTGTACAACCGCAATACATTTACAATTTGTACCATCCTTAAACAAAAGGATGCCATCAAAAGCGCAAGTCCAGTGAAAGGAACTACAATTCTGTCCCAATTAAGGACAAATATCCATGAAGAAATGGAGAAGCTTCTGCTGGTGTGGGTGAAAGAGAAAGAGCTGGCAGGAGATACAGTGATGGAGACTGTAATATGCAAAAAGGCATGTATTATTTATGGCAACTTGAAGAAGAAAGAACCATCAACCTCAAAAGGCAGCAGAAGATACGTTTAAGGCAAGTCACAGCTGGTTTGAAAATTTCAAGAAGAGATCTGGCATCCACTCGGTGGTGAGGCATGGTGAAGCTGCGAGTGCTGATGTTAAGGCTGCTGAAGAGTACATCGCACGTTTTGCTGCACTTATTGCAAAGGAAGGCTACAGCCCGCAACAAGTGTTCAACTGTGACAAAACAGGATAGTTTTTGGAAAAATATGCCCCAGAGGACTTTCATCACTGCAAAGGAGAACAAGCTGCCAGGCCATAAACCCATGAAGGACCGTCTGACCCTTGCATTGTGTGCAAATGCCAGTGGTACTGTAAAGTAAAGCCACTGCTAGTGTATCATTCCGAAAATCCTCGAACCTTTAAGACTCACACAATTCTTAAAGAAAAGCTGCAGGTTATGTGGCATGCCAATGCTAGGGCATGGGTTACACGGCAGTTTTTTATTGAATGGGTAAATCTCATCTTTGGTCCTGCAGTGAAGAAATATCTTCAAGAAAATAAACTTCCAATGAAAGCATTACTAATCCTTGAAAATGCTCCAGCTCACCCACCTGGTCTTGAAGATGACATTCTCAATGAGTTCACATTTGTGAAAGTCCTCTACCTCCCACCCAACACAACTTCAATCTCACAACCTATGGATCAGCAGGTCATTTCCAACTTTAAAAAGCTTTACACAAAGCACTTGTTCCGCCACTGCTTTGAGGTGACTGAGAATACAAATCTAACCCTTCAAGAGTTTTGGAAAGATCACTTCAACATCGTGATATGTTTATACATTATTGACTTGGCATGGCAAGAGGTTACAAGAAGAACCTTGAACTTGGCATAGAAAAAGTTATGACCTAATATTGCAGTTAGGGACTTCGAAGGATTCGAACCAGAGACCAAGACTGAGGTAGAAGCATTGGAGGAGATTGTGTCCCTCGGATAGTCAGTGGGTCTGGAGGTAGATGAGGGTGTAATAAATGAGCTCGTCGAGGAACATGAGGAGAAACTCTCGACTGAGGAATTGAAGGAGCTACAGATGATGCAACATATGGAGCTTGTGCAAGAGATTAGTAGTGAGGAGGAGGTAGAGTCGGAGGAAGTGATTTCTACAAGTGAAATTAAAGACATGCTGGCAATGTGGGAGAAGCTTTCAAGTTTTATTGAAAAGAAACACCCAGAAAAAGTTTCAACTGGTCGTGCTTCAGCACTTTTTTTTTTTATGATTTATTTTTTTATTGATTTAAATTTATTGTGTTTACATAGATTCAAGTGTCCCACCGAATACATCCTCCCGCACCCCTGAATCCCCTCAACATCCTTCTTGCCCCCTCCCCCAAAACCCTCCCCACTTTCCTCCAGGATTTGCTCTTCTGCTCTCTATAATGCTGTTATGTATATATAATTTCACCAAGCTCTTTCCCTTCTCTGATCTCATCCTCTCATCCCCTTTCCCTCTGTCTGCTTGCCCACTGGTCCCTTTGATCCCTCCTCTGTCTCTATTCTGTTCCTCAGTTCACATTGTTCATTGGATTCCTCATATGAGTGAAGTCATGTTATTTTTATTTCTTGCCTGGCTTATGTCACTTAACATAATAGTTTCCAGGTCCATCCCTGTTGTTGCAAAAGGTAGTATTTCCTTCTTTTTCATGGCCCCATAGTATTCCACGTGTATATGTAGTACAGCTTTTTAATCCACTCGTCCACTGAAGGACACTTGGGCTGTATCCAGATCTTATTGTAAACAATGCTGCCATAAACATGGAGGTGCATTTCTTCTTTTGAATCAGTGATTTGGTGTTCTTAGGATATATTCCTAAAAGTGGGATGGTTGGGTAAAAAGGCAGTTCCATTTTTAATTTTTAGAGGAATCTCCATACTATTTTCCACAGTAGTTGCACCAGTCTGCATTCCTACCAGCAGTGCAGGAGGGTTCCCTTTTACCACATCTTCACCAGCACTTACTATGTTTTGTTTTGTTAATGTGCCATTCTGATTGGTGTGAGGTGATATCTCATTGTGGTTTTAATTTGTATTTCTCTAATGATTAGTGATGTTGAACATTTTTTCTTTTGCCTATTGGCCATCTGAATGTCCTCTTTGAAGTGTCTATTCATTTCTTTTGCCCATTTTTGATTCAATTATTTTCCTTGATTTCTCTTATCAATGTTTTATAATTTTCTGAGTACAAGTCTTTAACCTCCTTGGTTAAATTTACAGCTAGGTACTTTCTTTGTTGTTGTTGCAGTAGTGAAGGGGATTGTTTTCTTAATTTCTCTTTCAGACAGTTCATTGTTATATAAAAATGCCACTGGTTTTTGAATATTAATTTTATATCCTGCCACCTTGCTGAATTCATTTATTAGGTCCAGTAGTTTTTTTACTGACATTTTAGGGTTTTCTATGTACAGTATCATATCGTCAGCAAATAATGATAGTTTTACTTCTTTTTCAATTTGGATGCATTTCTAAAATCTTAAATCTACATTCCTCTTTACCCCTGTTCTGTTTACAACAGGACCGTTAACACTTCTTACATCATTGGTTTGGTTGTAATAAATTCCTTGAGGGTTTTTTTTTTATTTTTGTATGGGAAGCTTTTTATTTCTCCTTCTATTTTAAAAGATAGCCTTGATGGATAAAGAAGTCTTGGTTGTAGGAAACTGTTCTGCATTAATTTGAGTATCTCTTGCCATTCCCTTCTTGCCTCAAGTGTTTTTGTTGAGAAGTCGGATGTCATCCTTTTGGGGTCTCCTTTGTAGGTGATTGACTGCTTTTCTCTTGCAGCTTTTAGTATTCTTTCTTTATTTCTTAGCTTTGGTTTTTTAATTATGATGTGTCTTCGTTTAGGTTTATTCAGGTTCCTTTTTAATGGGATTCTCTGTGCTTCTTGAACTTGTGTGACTTTTTCCTGCATCAATTCGGGGACATTTTCAGCTATGATTTCTTCAATCAGGTTCTCTATCCCTTGTTCTTTCTCTTCTCCTTCAGGAACCCCTATGATGAAGATGTTGTTGCTCTTCCGATTGTAACAGAACTCTCTTCAAGTTTTCTCAGACATTTTGATCCTCTTTTTCTTTTGCTGTTCTGCTTCCGTGCTTTTGCTTATCTTGTCCTCTAAATTGCTGATTCGATCCTCTTTTTCATCCCGCCTGCTTTTCATTCCTTGTAGTGTAGTCTTCATTTCTGCCATTGTGTTTATCATTTCTGTCTGATCCTTTTTTATGATTTCAATGTCCTTTTTGATGCCAGATATCTCATTGTTTAGGTACTCGTGTTGTCTATCTATGGTTCCTCTAAGATCCTTGAGCATCCTCACAATCATTATTCTAAACTCTGCATCCGGCATTTTAGCTATTTCCATTTCATTCAATTCTTTTTCTGGGGATTCCTCTAGTTGATTCATTTGAATTGCACTTCCCTGTCTTCCCATTCTGTCTCAATATAGACTGCTCCTTCAAATATGTTGTTTGTGTAGTTGAGTATAGGGTTGGTGTTGTCTGACTCCAGCTTTCAGTTGTGTAATTTCTAAATCTTCCTGGGATGGCTTCAGCTGTTTGTAATCCGCTGTAGGCTACTTGTCTGTGACAACGTTTTCTTTGCCCTAGCTGGGTCAGGTGTGAGGAGTCTTTCCTTAAGATACCACTCTAACTATGGTTGTTAGGTCTTGAGCTGATGCTCTGTATCTGGCCGCTAGATGTACCAGCCCTGGAACTCACAGGCCGGAAACTGGCAAAGACCAGTGGGAGTCACCGCTTTTGACTGGCCCTCAGCAACCTTCTTGGAGCTACAGGTGATCCAGAATCATCTTCTCCTCATCCGACACCCGATCCTCCAAGTCGGCCATCTTGGGCTGCTCTCTCAGCACTTTTTAATGACACTTGTTTATCACATTTTCATAACATTTTATAAGTCAGACAAAAGCAAACCTCTTTGGATAGGTTTTTATTCAAAAGTCCTGCAAGTGAAAGTGCTGAAAGTGCAGCAAAAAAGACAAAAACAAGTGATGATTGAATGAAAAATACATAATGTTAAGCTTAAGTTAAGTTTAAAGTTAAGAAAGTGCATTTTTTTTTACAATTAAGTTTTTGTGGTTTCATTTTAAGTAAAGAAAGTGCAGTTTTAGTTTTGTTTAAAGTAAAGAAAATGCAGTTTTAGTTTACATTTAGTGTTAAGAAAGTGCAGTTTTAGTTTACGTGTCTACAGTGCCTGCATCCCTTCCTCCCTCCCTCCTCCTCCGCCATTCACCTCCATTAGCCACACTCGTCTGTTTCCAAGGTAAGAATACAGTACTAAATAACACTTTTTTCTTTTATTTCATATGTTTCATTATGCATTGGTAAAGTATACATGTGTGTTTCTTAATTAAAAGCATGTGTTTTTCATAATTTGGATGGTTTGGGGATGTTTCACAGGCTGGAACGGATTAAATCTATTTCAGTTATTTTAAATGGGAGAAATTTGTTTGATATTTGAGTTGACTGACTTACAAGCTCAGTTACAGAACGAATTAAATTCGTATCTCAAGGTACCACTGTATATTCTTTTTAAAACACAGATTTGCATACACCATTTCTCTCTTAAAACCTTTCAACAGCTTCCAATGGTTCTTCAGATAATGTCCCCAGAATCTCACCAACCTGGCCTTTATTTGCCTCTTCAGTCTCACACACGCAGCCCTACTACACTGCTCACAAAAATTAAGGGGTATTTTATCTCTTTATATTTATTTTTAAATATCCCCTCATTTCTGTGAGCAGCGTATTTGCTCACCTCATGCTAGCCATTCTGGCTTTCTGTTTTGAGCATTTTGTGCTTTCTCCTGCCTGCCGGCTTTTGTATATACCATTTCCTCTTTCTAATATGTTCCACGCCTTATCTTTACCTTAGCTAATTAGTGGTCTTTCAAAACACAGAATGAATATGAATATTGCTGTACAGGTAGACTTTTCTAATGCACTAAAATAAGATGGATCCCCAAATTATACATACCCTTAGTACTACAAAAATCCACTCCTAACATAGTTAATAAATACTGGTACAGTATTTTTCCTTTTCTGTCAATTGCTGAGTGTAAACTCCATCAGGAAAAAAACTATTTTGTTATCCATGTCCATCATCTGAATGCATGATATCATCTGGTAGGTAGTAGGCACACAGTAAATATTCTTTAGTCAACTGACAAATACAGCAATTTAGAATTTACTATGTACAGTACTTATATGCACCAAAAGATTTTCTTCCAAGTTTATTTGCATCCCTTACCCTGTTGAGTTTAGTCAGGGCAGTAAGTTATAAAAAAAGGGGGGTGTTGGGTGAGAGCTTGGCTGTAGAGCTGCAGAGTTGGAAAGCAAAAAGAAGGTAAAGGAGAAACAATGATATTGTAAAATAATGGTATTCCTCAAAACAGAATAAAACAAGGTCCAGAAGGCAATATAGTTTAGTATCACTGTTTAGTGGCTAATTAACTAGACCAGCATCTCCATGTCTTTATTCCTGTTCACTTTTGGCATTTATATTGGCCATTAACCCTTCCTGTAAAGTGACCACGTGAAGGAGTGGGGGTGAAATTTAAGCCAAGCAATTTATTTCCTGTTGACAGATTTTGTAATATGATTGATGGGGGCAGAAGGTGAAACTATCTGGTAAAATGAGTTTCTTTGCATTATCTACGTATTTCATATATCAATGCCAGTATTTCTCAAACTTCAGGTCAGGTCTCCAGAGGGAAGGGTTACAATATAATTTAAGGGGTTTCATATGTGGGAACTATTTGGAGATGGAAACTGTGGGCTCTCTTCAGAGGACGAGTCTTCTTTTTCTCCCTCAACTCTCCACACTTCCTTCTTTCTAACCTGTTAAAACTTGACAAAATTCTGTCAATTAAAGGATATAGATCCTCAGTCATATTATTTATAATCTAAACACTTCAAAAACAAACATACAAGAATGTTGAAATCACTGGTTTGAACAATGCTGTTTGCAGTATCATACATTGTGTCTTAAAATCAATTAAAATCAATTGCTTGATTTCGTTTTCATTTACTCACAGAAAGACTATGACTATATTACAAGAGAAAATAATTAAAATGTAGAATAAATAGAAACTACCTATCATATAAATTACTGGTTATTTTAGAGAAAAAAAATTAAAACTACAAAAAATTGTTTTTACTTTATAAAGCTATATTAAGCTCCTGATATAGTATTAAATCCAGGATTAAATAGATTTCCCAGGATTGCTTTTATATTTTGTATTTGATTTTAGACCTCATTTATGATACTATATTCTCTTTCCATTGCCTTTTGCATCATCTCTCTGTATTTTATCCAAAAAATGTCCTTTTATTTATAGACTATAAAGATTTCTATTATGATCTAAAATTTTACTGCTTAATTAAACTTATATTGAGTCAAGCAGCTTTGATTTAGTATTAAGCTCATGTAAATGTTTTTCTTTTTAGTACATTAAAATGCAAAATAATAGAATAAAATGTTAATTATTTTTCTTATTTAAATAATGCGAAAAGAAGTAGAGTATGATGATAAAATTTTATATTACTAGTGTTTATAACAGTGATATTATTATATCTGACAATCCAAATTAGAGTCTCATAAGTAAATAAGCTGATACCTGCAGTCATATATTCCATTTTTATATAAAATGTTATTATTAAACAATTAAATTGAAATAAATGGAATTCTTTAATATGCACTGAAATAATTATTAAAATGAATTAAAGAGAATTCTTTAATATGCACTGAAATAATCCAAACTATATAACAATTACACACATACACACATAATCACTAATAAGCTAAAAACTCTGAAAAATAGTATTGTGTATATTAAAATCTTAGGACAGAAGGATAGTCTAAAGTTTTTCAATTCTTTATTTGATAGCTATGTATTAAATTAAGATATTAACTTTAAAAAAGGAAGCCCATTACTAGCTTTTAAATTTCAGCATTGATTTCTTATAGTCAAGTAAATGTATTTTTAAGCTGAGCAAGGAAAGTAGAAGAAAGTATAATTTTTTTATAAAATATTTTTTTTTATTTTAAATTGAATTTTATTAAATTTTTTTTATAATAAATTTTTATTAATGGTAATGGAATGACATTAATAAATCAGGGTACATATGTTCAAAAAAAACATGTCTAGGTTATTTTGTCATTAAATTATGTTGCAAACCCCTCGCCCAAAGTCAGATTGTCCTCCGTCACCCTCTATCTAGTTCTCTGTGCCCCTCCCCCTCCCCCTAACTCTCTCCCTCCCTCCCTCCCATGTCCTCCCTCCCCCCCACCCTTGGTAACCACCACACTCTTGTCCATGTCTCTTAGTCTCATTTTTATGTTCCACCAATATATGGAATCATGTAGTTCTTGTTTTTTTCTGATTTACTTATTTCACTCCGTATAATGTTATCAAGATCCCACCATTTTGCTGTAAATGATCTGATGTCATCATTTCTTATGGCTGAGTAGTATTCCATAGTGTATATGTGCCACATCTTCTTTATCCAGTCTTCTATTGAAGGGCTTTTTGGTTGTTTCCATGTCTTGGCCACTGTGAACAGTGCTGCAGTGAACATGGGGCTACATGTGTCTTCACGTATCAATGTTTCTGAGGTTTTGGGGTATATAACCAGTAGAGGGATTGCTGGGTCATAAGGTAGTTCTATTTGCAGTTTTTTGAGGAACCACCATACTTTCCTCCATAATGGTTGTACTACTTTACAGTCCCACCAACAGTGAATGAGGGTTCCTTTTTCTCCACAGCCTCTCCAACATTTGATATTACCCGTCTTGTTGATAATAGCTAATCTAACAGGAGTGAGGTGGTATCTCATTGTAGTTTTGATTTGCATTTCTCTAATAACTAATGAAGCTGAGCATCTTTTCATATATCTGTTGGCCATTTGTATCTCTTCCTGGGAGAAGTGTCTGTTCATGTCCTCTTCCCATTTTTTAATTGGATTGTTTGTTTGTTTGTTGTTGAGTTTTATGAGTTCTTTGTAAATTTTGGATATTAGACCCTTATCTGAGCTGTCGTTTGAAAATACCAGTTCCCATATAGTTGGCTGTCTGTTTATTTTGATATCAGTTTCTCTTGCTGAGCAAAAACTTTTTATTCTGATGTAGTCCCATTCATTTATCTTTGCCTTCACTTCTCTTGCCATTGGAGTCAAGTTCATAAAATGTTCTTTAAAACCCAGGTCCATAATTTTAGTACCTATGTCTTCTTCTATGTACTTTATTGTTTCAGGTCTTATATTTAGGTCTTTGATCCATTTTGAATTAATTTTAGTACACGGGGACAGGCTGTAGTCGAGTTTCATTCTTTTGCATGTGGCTTTCCAGTTTTCCCAACACCATTTGTTGAAGAGGCTTTCTTTTCTCCATTGTGTGTTGTTGGCCCCTTTATCAAAGATTATTTGACCATATATATGTGGTTTTATTTCTGGGCTTTCTATTCTGTTCCATTGGTCTGAGTGTCTATTTTTCTGCCAATACCATGCTGTTTTGATTATCGTGGCCCTATAATATAGTTTAAAGTCAGGTATTGTAATGCCCCCAGCTTCATTCTTTTTCCTTAGGATTGTTTTGGCTATTCGGGGATTTTTATAGTTCCATATAAATCTGATGATTTTTTGTTCCATTTCTTTAAAAAATCTCATAGGGATTTTGATGGGAATTGCATTAAATTTGTATATTGCTTTGGGTAATATGGCCATTTTGATTATATTTATTCTTCCTATCCAAGAACAAGGAATATTTTTCCATCTCATTGTATCTTTTTCGATTTCCCTTAACAATGCTTTGTAATTTTCATTATATAGGTCCTTTATGTTCTTTGTTATGTTTATTCCTAGGTATTTTATTTTTTTTGTTGCAATCGTGAAGGGGATTATTTTTTTGAGTTCGTTTTCTAATATTTCATTGTTGGCATATAGAAAGGCTATGGACTTTTGTATGTTAATTTTGTATCCTGCGACCTTACTGTATTGGTTTATTGTTTCTAATAATCTTTTTGTGGAGTCCTTCGGGTTTTCGATGTATAGGATCATATCATCAGCAAAAAGTGATAGCTTTACTTCTTCTTTTCCGATATGGATGCCTTTTATTTCTTTGTCTTGTCTGATTGCTCTGGCCAGAACTTCTAGCAACACGTTGAATAAGAGTGGAGAGAGTGGACAACCCTGTCTTGTTCCTGATTTAAGGTAGAAAGTCCTCAGTTTTATGCCGTTTAATAGGATGTTGGCTGATGGTTTATCATATATGGCCTTTATCATGTTGAGATATTTTCCTTCTATACCCATTTTGTTGAGAGTCTTAAACATAAAATTGTGTTGTATTTTATCAAAAGCCTTTTCTGCATCTATTGATAAGATCATGTGGTTTTTGTTCTTTGTTTTGTTGATATGGTGTATTACGTTAACCGTTTTGCGTATGTTGAACCATCCTTGAGATTCTGGGATGAATCCCACTTGATCATGATGTATTATTTTTTTAATATGTTGTTGTATTCGGTTTGCCAGTATTTTGTTTAGTATTTTAGCATCTGTATTCATTAGCGATATTGGTCTGTAATTTTCTTTCTTTGTGCCATCCTTGCCAGGTTTTGGTATGAGGGTTATGTTGGCCTCATAAAATGTGTTTGGAAGTATTGCTTCTTCTTCAATTTTTTGGAAGACTTTGAGTAGAATAGGAACCAAGTCTTCTTTGAATGTTTGATAGAATTCACTAGTATAACCGTCTGGGCCTGGACTTTTATTTTTGGGGAGATTTTTAATAGTTTTTTCTATTTCCTCCCTGCTGATTGGTCTGTTTAGGCTTTCTGCTTCTTCATGACTCAGTCTAGGAAGGTTGTATTGTTCTAGGAATTTATCCATTTCTTCTAGATTATTGTATTTGGTGGCATATAATTTTTCATAGTATTCTACAATAATTCTTTGTATATCTATGATGTCTGTGGTGATCTCTTCTCTTTCATTTTGGATTTTATTTATTTGAGTCCTGTGTCTTTTTTCCTTGGTGAGTCTTGCCAAGGGTTTGTCAATTTTGTTGATCTTTTCAAAGAACCAGCTCCTTGTTTTATTGATTTTTTCTATAGTTTTTCTGTTCTCTATTTCATTTATTTCTGCTCTGATTTTTATTATCTCCTTTCTTCGGCTGGTTTTGGGTGGTCTTTGTTCTTCTTTTTCTAGTTCCTTAAGGTGTGAAGTTAAGTGGTTTACTTCGGCTCTCTCTTGTTTGTTCCTATAGGCCTGAAGTGATATGAACTTTCCTCTTATTACTGCTTTTGCTGCATCCCAGAGATTCTGATATGTCGTATTTTCATTTTCATTTGTCTGTATATATCTTTTGATTTCTGCGCTTATTTCTTCTTTGACCCATTCATTTTTTAGAAGTGTGTTGTTTAGTTTCCACATTTTTGTGGGTTTTTCCCCTCTTTTTTGCAGTTGAATTCTAGTTTCAAGGCTTTATGATCAGAAAATATGCTTGGTACAATTTCAATTTTTCTAAATTTGCTGATATTGTCTTTGTGGCCCAACATATGGTCAATTCTTGAGAATGTTCCATGTACACTAGAGAAAAATGTATACTCTGTCGCTTTGGGATGAAGTGTCCTGTAGATGTCTATCATATCCAGGTGTTCTAGTATTTCGTTTAAGGCCACTATATCTTTATTGATTCTCTGTTTGGATGACCGATCTAGAGCCGTCAGCGGTGTATTGAGGTCTCCAAGTATGATTGTATTTTTGTCAGTTTTTGTTTTAAGGTCAATAAGTAGCTGTCTTATATATTTTGGTGCTCCTTGGTTTGGTGCATATATATTAAGGATTGTTATGTCTTCTTGATTCAACTTCCCCTTAATCATTATGAAATGACCATTTTGTCTCTGAGTACTTTTTCTGTCTTGTAGTCAGCATTATTAGATATGAGTATTGCTACGCCTGCTTTTTTTTGGGTGTTGTTTGCTTGGAGTATTGTTTTCTAGCCTTTCACTTTGAATTTGTTTTTATCCTTGTTGCTTAGATGTGTTTCTTGTAGGCAGCATATAGTTGGATTTTCTTTTTTAATCCATTATGCTACTCTGTGTCTTTTTATTGGTAAGTTTAATCCATTTACATTTAGTGTAATTATTGACACTTGTGGGTTCCCTACTGCCATTTTATAAATTGCTTTCTGTTAGTTTTGTATCTAGTTTGATTCTTCTCTTTTGTTTTTCTATCATTTGTTTTTGTTTGTTTGTGTTCCATACTTCTTTCCTCTGTTGCTACCTTTTTTAAGTCGAGTGTTTTTGTGGTGGTTTTTTTAAGGGTGGTTACCATTAAGTAATGAAAAGGGTACCTACCATATTCATTGTAGTACCCTATCTTATAAGTATTTCTGCACTTCATCATCCTTTGCTACTGTTAATTTCCATCCTCTCCCCCCTTTTTTTCCTTTGTTGTCACAGTTTAAGTTTGGTTTTATTGTGTTCTTGGTGGAGCTGTTACTTGTGGTGTTGTTTTCTTTTGTTCTTTGAATCTGGTTGGAAAACCCCCTTTAGTATTTCCTGGAGTGGGGGCTTTCTGTTGATAAATTCTCTCATCTTTTCTGTATTTGTGAATGTTTTTATATCTCCTTCATACTTGAAGGATAGCTTTGATGGGTATAGTATTCTTGGCTGAAAGTTCCTCTCTTTCAGGGCTTTAAATATTGGGGTCCACTCTCTTCTAGCTTGTAGAGTTTCTGCTGAGAAATCTGATGATAATCTAATAGGCCTTCCTTTATATGTTGTACTCTTCTTTTCCCTGGCTGCCTTGAGAATTTTTTCTTTGTCATTGGTTTGTGTCATCTTTATTATGATGTGCCTTGGAGTGGGTTTGTTGGGGTTAAGAAAACTTGGTGTTCTGTTTGCTTCTTGAATTTGAGGCTTTAGTTCCTTCCACAGGCTTGGGAAGTTCTCGTCTATTATTTGTTTGAGTATATTCTCCATTCCATTTTCTTTCTCTTCTCCCTCTGATATACCTATTATTCTTATGTTATTCTTTCTGATGGAGTCAGACAATTCCTGTAGGGCTTTCTCGTTTTTTATTATTTTTGAGTCTCTTTCTTCTTCTCTCTGTTGTGCCTCAAGTTGTTTGTCTTCTATTTCACTAATCCTATCTTCAATCTGGGCTGTTCTGTTAGCTAAGCTTGTTACCTCGTTTTTCAGCTCGTGAATTGAGTTTTTCATTTCTGTTTGATTTGTTTTTATAGTTTCAATTTCCTTGGTAATATATTCTTTGTGTTCATTGAGTTGTTTTCTGATCTCCCTATATTGCCTTTCTGTGTTTTCTTGTATATCTCTGAGTATTTTTAAGATTTCTATTTTAAATTCTCTGTCATTTAGCTCCAAGGCTTCCAATATGTTAAGTCTTTTCTCCATAGATTTTTCCACATCTATTTGTGTTACTTCTCTTTCTTTTGTATCCATAATATTCGATTTCCTCTTTCTTATCGGCATCTGAGGGTGGTCTTGTTGATAGCACTAATTAGAATTAATAAAGAGTAAAAAGTAAAAAAAAACAAAAAACAAACAAACACACAAAAAAAAACAAAAACAAAAACAAAAAAAAGGTAAAACACCCCACAAAAAAAAAACAGTAATAATTTATTATTTCCCCCTTTTTTCTCTCTTCTCTTTCCCTCCTCTCCCCTCCTCAGGGAAATATCGTGCCTATAATGGAGGGCCTGATTTGGGGTGAAGAGTTCAAGTGGCAAAAAAAAGGGAGTAGGGACCTACTAAATGCAAAAAAAAAAAAAATCTTAGACAAGCATAAGATGATTAATAAAGAAGAAAAAATAAAAATAATAAGTAAAAATCTGTTGTATTAAGTGGAGCGAAGACTAAATACAATGGAGACCTTGGGTTGGAAGGACCCAAAATGCCACAAAAATAAACAAACAAGAAAAAAAAATAAAAACAAAAGCAAAAAAGAGAAATAAAGCCAAAAAAAAGCCTTCAGTCCCAAATTAACTAATTTGTTCGTGATTGAGGGTTATATGGGAGGAAAGTAAAATGAGAAAGGAAAAAATGAATAGAAAGGAAAAAATAAGAAAAAGAAAAACGAAGGAAGAAATAAAATAGGAAGAGAAAAAAACAAAATAAAGCAAGACAAAAAAAAACAAAAGAGGAGAGAGTGAGAGTTAAGTGTTTTGGAGTATAACCTTAAAGGAGGGTGAGGATGAAGAAGAGAAATAAAATGCAACACTCATGGGTAGTGTAGTTCAAGAAAGGGGAAGCATAAGATGGGCAGAGAATAGAAGGACCGAGGTGGAGGAAATAAAGGCAATAAGATAGAAGAAACAAACAACAACAACAAAAAAATTAGTGGATCAAGTTGTAAAGTCTGTGGATTTTTCTTGATTTTGAGAGGTTAACTTCTTCCTTTTTCTTTTCTCTCCCTCTTCCTGGTTGGTGACTCTGTACCCCAGGCTCTGCCCCTGTGTCACACTTAGGTAGGGATTTGCAGTTGATGGGATTCTATGGCAATGTCATATAATTGGCTTTAGTCTTGCTGGAAGTAAAGGCTTGTTGGCGTTTGCAGGGTCCAACGATGAGAGAGTTTGCTTTCCTGGATTCTCTCTCCTAGTCCCCCCTTTCTGAATTAGCAGCCTGGTGATCCAGCTATAAGGCTGCAACTGCTTCTGCCTGGGGAGTAAGAGGCTCAAAGAGCTGGGAAATCCCCACTCTATCCCCACTCAGTGCAAGGCTTTGGGAAAGGCTCTGAGAGTCAGGGCCTCCAGTGTAATCAGGCGGGGGTGGGAGTCAATTGTTGTCAAGGTGACTGTTCAGCGCCTATCATTTAGTTGGACCTCTCAACCCAGGCTTTCCACACTTTGTAGCCTGTTTTTGCAGGGAAGAAGAGGCACTAGTCTCTGCTTGCGACTAGTGTAGTATAGACCTTATTATCTGCCAAGTCCTTCTTGTTAGCGTTTATCCCTGAATATGGAGGCTCTATCAATCAGAAGTTGCCCCCGCCCCTTTAGCGAGAGGCACTAAAAAATATCACGCCTCTTGTCTTGGATCGCTGAACTGAGAGAGATCTTATCAATTAGAACCGAGGGTGCGCAGATTTCATGGGTTAAGCTAATTTCAGTGATTGGGTCACAGCTGTGCTTCCGAAGGTATTTTATGCTGCCTGCGCGCGCCCCTCCCCCAACGCTTGATTGTTAGCTTGAATGGCTGGGTGAGGTGCCCCACCCACGGAGAGAATCTCCCAAGCCTCTCCCGCTCGCCCCGCTGTTGGCGGCTGGACCGCACCAGGCGCAGGATAATGGAGCACTCTTGGTGTGCGGGCCAGCAGGGCACCCTGGGCGCATGGAATGCCCAAGGCACGCGCGCGAATGGGGCGCTCCGGGCACCGGTGGCCGGAGACCCCCACTCGCAGTGTGCGGGCCGCTGGGAACGTCAGCGGCGCTCAACCGGACCAGGCGCGCGCGGCTGCTTGCGGCGGCTCGCGGCAGCCGCTCGCGGCGGCGGCTCGTGGCGGCTCGCGGTGGCGCTCGCGGCGGCGGCTCACTGCGGCGGCTCGCGGTTCCCAAATATGGGCTGACTCACCACAGGCGCACTTCCTCACGGTTTGAAAGAACGTCCCTGTGGTAGATTCCTCCACACCCTCGTCTCTCAGATTCAAGTGATAACAGTCCTTTCGCTATCAGTTTGTGTGGAACTCCGGAATGCTCCGAGGATAAATTTTTCTGTTTCTAGTTGATAAATTTGTTGTGATTTAGGGGAGAGCTGTCGGACGCGCTGCTCACGGCGCCATTTTCGTGACGTCACTTATAAAATATTTTTAAGAGTGCATGTCAACATGTCAAATCATACAATAGAGAGTTCTATAAGTTGTATTGCCATCAAAGATTTATAATATTTCTTAGAGAGAGTGGTATTTATTGGCTGGTCCTCGTAATAAACTGACAAATTACTTTTCAATATTTTAACATACATACTTTAAGTTTTTGATTATTTCTAAAATCAGAAATTTATGATTTATATATTTTATTTAACTGTGATATAACTTTGAGTAAAATATCTCTTCCCTAACAATTATTGTGGGTATAAGGAAGCTGTTAGGAAATAATTATTAATTATTTTAACATCAAGAATAGATGTCCCAAATGGTAATAATAAATAATAGAGTCTTTGTTCATTCAGCTATGATGGCATTTGGAATAAACTACTGAATGGAAAAAAAAATTCTTGAGGAAAAATAAAAATATTTAATGAACTTCAGTTTTGGGTCAAGATGGAGTGACAGCGATTGCATTTATCCTTTTTTCTGGAGGAAAAACAAAAAAAATATATATTGCAACAGTTTTCAAGAAACTACATATCAGGCAATTAAGATAGAGATCCTCTGATGGGTTTTCAGACCACAACACAGGGAAGAGGAAAGTAGGTGGAGTTCTTAGACAGAGTAGGTTGGAGATGTGGAACTGAGAGTCCAATAAGCCAGGGCAGATAGAGTTCACAGATTAAATTACTGTAGAGAAGGGAGCTACACAGACATAAAATTCCAGAGATCTTAAAAGGAACTCCATTGAATATTCAGGTGATTAGTGATCAGCACATGTATGTGAGGTTGCAGAGCTGGGGAAATAACCTTCCAAAATGTAACAATGGTCTGTGCGCACACAGAGCCAGGAGTAGTGCCCACCAAACACACTGGAAAATCTCAAATGTCATGGGACTTTGGGCCAAGTACATAGAAGACTTTTCCCTCAGTTACAGAGATCAATTGATCCTGGAGCAAACACTACATTGTTATTATATAATAAACATTGCAAACAAAACCAAAAAAGATAATGTCCCAAGTAATTCAACTGAATCTCAATAATGGATAGAATAAGAGAAAGAGAAATGATTAAGAAAATAAAAGATTTGAACAACACTCTCAATCAACTTGATCTAATTGACATTTATAAAATAATTCACCACATGCATTCTTTTCAAGTACACACAAAATATTTTCCAAGATAGACTGCATTGGACCAGAAAACAAATATCAATAAATTTAAAGGTATTCAGGTTATTCAATATGTTATTGAGCACAAGGAAATTTGGTTAGAAGTCACTAACAGAATGCTCTCTGAGAAACCCTCAAAAATTTACAAATTAAGTAATATACTTCTAAATAACATATGAGTGAAAGGGGGGAAATTAAAGAAGAAATTAGACAGTATTTTGAACCAAATGAAAATGACAATGCAAAGTAGCAGAATTTGTGTGATGCTACTAAAGCAATATTATGAGGAAAACTTATAGCACTAATATGTCTATATATTAGGGAAGAAGAAAGGTCTGAAACAAATGACTTTAGTGTCCACCAAAATAAACAAGAAAAAGCAAGGTAAAATAAAACCTAAGTAAGTGGAAAAAAAATAATAATAACAAAGCAGAAATCAATGAGAATAAGAGCAAGATGGCAGACTAGCAAGATCCAGACCCTGTTTCTCGGCAGAAACACTGACTTAAAAACAATATAAGGAACAAAGAGTATCTTTATGAGACCTCTAGAAACCAATTAAGAAATTGCAGTACTCCAGGTAGGTAAGAAGTTGAAAATAGTTGCATTGAAATGATTAAGAACTAGTTCATTTTATCCTTCAACACTAAACCAGCTCAACTCAGTCCCTTTGGAGAGAATTTCAGCTCATAACTTCTCCCTGGGGGGAAAGAGAAGAGTGGAATATGTGTTCAATGTGCAAGATTTTATAAAAATTGTCTGGGGCACTTGTTTCTCTCTCATCTGACTTGGAGTACTGGTATAGCTGGAACCAGCATAGTCTGAATGCACAGGGGCCACTGAAAGTAACAGAGACTGGGAAAAACTTGCTCTTATTCCAGGAGACCTGCAGTGCTACAGACCCAGGCCAGTATGGCTTGGTGCTATCAGAAGAATGCACCTAACTCATGATTTCTTGGGAGGGAGGGAGAAAAGTGGAGCATTTACCCAACATTATGTAGGATTGTCTGAGGAACTGGTTTCTATCTGGCCTGACTTGGAGCGTTCACAGGGAACCAGAATACTTTGGATGCCTGGTAGCCAATGAGGATAAAATAGAGCTGGATAACTTGCTGCTGCTGTACCAGAGAACCTGCAGTATTGCAAACAGGCACTAGAGGGAGCAAGATATTAAGACCTGCTGAAAAAGAAACCAGGAACTCTCTAGGAAATTGTAAACCCAGAGAAGTTGCATCACCTGGAAAAGGTTCATATGCCCCCAGAATCTATGGTTGGGTTAATTGGTGAAAGTCTTTCCCTGTGCAAAGCCAAGCTATAAATATTGGGAGAAGTGCTGTTTCTTCAAATGCAAAAACTCCCCTTCCCCTCAAAAGTCACAGGGACACAAAGGGAACATGGTCCAGTCAAAGGAATAAAATGAAACTAAAGGAATGGAGATCTATGAATTACCTGACAAAAAAATTCAAGTTCAAAATAATTCTCTTAAAAGAGGCCAGTGATCTACAAGAGAACACAGGCAACTAAAGAAAATCAGGAAAATATGTGAACAAAGTGAGAGTATCAACAAAGAGACAGAATGTATAAAAAAGAACCAAACAGAAATTCTGGAGCTGAAGAATACAATAAGAATTGAACATTTCAGTAGAGGGGTTTAACAGCAGATTTGAACAAGCAGAAAAAAGAAATAAATCAACTCAATGACAAGTCATTTGAAATTATTGAGTCAGAGGAGCAAAAAATACCAGAAGAATATAGAAAAGGAAGAATGCCTATAGTTAAGGCACACCATTAAGCAGCTAATACTTACATTATAGGGGTTCTAGAAGGAAGAACTAGAAAGCATATTTGAAGAAATAATGGCTGAAAATTTCCCAAATTTGAGAAAGAAAATGGGCATTGAAATTCAAGAAGCATTAAAGGAGTTCAAGTAGGATGAATTAAAGATGCCAACACCAAGGAACACATTATAATTAAACCATCAAAAGTCAAAGACAATGACAAAATTGTAAAGTCAGCAAGAGAAAAGAAATTTTTCATGTACTACGGAGCTCCCCTAAGGTTATGACAATATTTCAATGTAGGTTTTATTAATAAACATGACAACTTATTTCTCTGGTTACTGTACAATGAAACCTAATAGGTTTACTATTTTGGGACTTTTGAATAATGCTCTATTTACTTGTCTTGTTTGTGGGAATATCACTTTGGGGATGATGCTTAAGGGTAGGATTGCTGTTAGGTCATAAAGATGTATATATTCAGCTATGTTCAGCTTAATAGATGCTGCCAAATAGTTTTCCAAAGTGGTTTTACATGTGTATGAACAACATAGGAGAATCCCAGTTCAACACCACTTTGGTTGGTCATACTATGTATTCAGTCATCTTATGTAGTACTCTCTTATTATAGTTTGTATCTCAATGCCCCTTATGACTAAGTGTATGAACAAACCTTTATTTTATCACTGGTCACTTAGATAAGTGTACTCTCGTCAATGAAATGCCTGTTCAAGTCCTTTGCACATTTAAATGTCCTTCTTGACGTTTTCTTACTAGTTTTCAGGAGTTTTTAATATATTAAGGATATGAGTGCTGTGTGAGATACATATATTAAAAATATCTTTCTGCCAGTTTTGTGTATTTTGATGAACATAAATTTCTCATTTGAATCAAGTTTCATTGAGCAATCTTACCCTTTATTGCTGGTGTTTTTTTGTGTGTATGTGTTCTATTTAAGAAAGCATTGACCTTCCCTTGGTTATAAAATATTTTCCTAATGCTACCTCTGAGTTGGGCTGAATATAAAGATTATTAAAATGGAGAGGATCTCATCAGTGGTTTTCAAACTTTACTATACATTAGAGACACCTAGAAAGTTTTGAAACCACTGATTCTTTTCCTATACCCTAAACTGACTAATTCAGAATCTCTTGGCTTGAAACCTAGGCATTGGTGTAGAGAACATTTAAGCAGAGAACAGCAACAAAGGAAGGATGGCATAGAAGCAAATTTGATAAATATTATTTGGGCTAGACTCCAGGCTCTATAGAGTTTGTGGGTATTATCAGAATTAAAATTCTAGCTTACAAAATTTTTAGTCCTGAGTAAAGAGTTAGATTTAGCTCATAAATAATAGGATTGAACATAGTTTTTGAGAAATTAATATGATTCATTAAAACATTAGGAGGATTAAAGTGGCAGTATATTATGGGTACATTGGAAGTGGAGAAAAGACCAAGTATTCGAACTAATACCTGTGGTCTGGCTTCTATAATTCTGCTAATCATCAGAAACTGTATGGTGAATTTTGTGTGTATAGGATATTACTAGCAAGAGGATCTAAGGCTATCATTAGGTTTTCAAAGGAACCTAAATGATTCTGAAGGCTAGAAGAAACTGGATTAGAGAAGGAAATCAGTTAATGGTCATCATACTTTGCCACTTACCAGTTATTGAACACCCAAACCATGTTTATGGAACTTGACATGGAAAGAGATGATTGATGTAGAGATGCTTGTGGGTAAAATAAGAGACGTAAAAGAATGATTGAATGTGTGTGGGACGAAGGGAAAGGGAGGTGGGAAGGAAGGGGGAAATATAAAAACTTGAATTAAGAGGCAAGAGAACAGCGAGAATGAAAGTGTGATTACGAGAAAAATAACAGGAATGAACAGTGGAAGAGATATTAAGTTAAGCTTTTGAACATTGATTTTTGACAATTAGCCATCTAGAACTAAATTTCCAAATGCATTGATCAGAAAGAAAAGTCAGGCTCTTTATGCTTTTTTCCTTAAGTATTCAACAGTTATAATAGGTATAAGACTAATTTTCATCCTAGTCATTTGTTCTTTATCAATAAAAATATATCCTTTTATTTTCTGCTTGGTGGTTTACACATTAAATTATTTAAAAAATATGTATTGGAGCCTGACCAGGTGGTGGCGCAGTGGATAGAGCGTCGGACTGGGATGCGGAAGGACCCAGGTTCGAGACCCCGAGGTCGCCAGCTTGAGCGCGGGCTCATCTGGCTTGAGCAAAGAGCTCACCAGCTTGAACCCAAGGTCGCTGGCTCCAGCAGGGGGTTACTCAGTCTGCTGAAGGCCCACGGTCAAGGCACATGTGAGAAAGCCATCAATGAACAATTAAGAAGTCGCAACGCGCAAGGAGAAACTGATGATTGATGCTTCTCATCTCTCTCCGTTCCGCTGTAAAAAAAAAAAAAAAAAAAAGAAAGAAAAGATTAAAAAAAATATATGTATGGGAGCCCTGGCCAGTTGGTACAGTGGTATAATGCTGGCCCAAATTGTGGAAGTCCTGGGTTCAAGTCCTGGGCAGGGCACACAGGAGAAGCAACCATATGCTTCTTCCCCCACCCCATCTCTACCTTCCTCTCTCTCTCTCTTGCCCTCCAGAAGCCATGGCTCAAATGGTTCAAGCAAAGTTGGCCCCAGGCTCTGAGGATGGTTCCATGGGCTTGGCCTCAGGGGCTAAAATAGCTTGGTTGCTGAGCAACGGAGCTGCAGCCCAGATAGGCATAGCATAGCCTAGTGGGGGCTTGCCAGGTAGATCCCTGTTGGGGTGAATGTGAGGGAATCTGTCCCTGTCTCCCTGCCTCTTAATAATAATAATAATAATAATAATAATAATAATAATAATAAATATATATATTGGGGCCATGGCCAGATGGTTCAGTGGATACAGTGTTGTCCCAGCACTGACGTCACGGGGTCAATCCCTGGTCAGGGCACATAGAAGAAGCAATCAGTGAATGCACAACGAAACGAAACAACTAAGTGGAAAAACGATGATGCTCCCCTCTGTCTCTCTGTCAAACACATGGAAAACTTTAAAAAAATTAAAAAAATGTATTGAAAACAGAATGAGATCTTTTAGCCATAAATTTTAAGGAAATCTATGCTGAAGCGAGCACAAGTAAATAATTATTTTAAATGATAAAAATATGGACCTAAAAGTTTATATTTAGATACAGCTCTTGAAAGAGCTTAAGAATTCATTATAATTATTAAGGGATAAATTTTTTAAACTCCATTTTTCAAATGGGGTGGGATAAAATCATTGTACAAGGAGCTGACTGATGAGCTAAACCTTATCCCTGCTTCACAGATAAGGCTATGGTGAATGAAACAATATGTGGTTAGTGAGAAAATATTGGCAGGTTCATACCTGCAACCATATTACATAGGTTTAGGGCCAAATAATGACATTAGGTGCCTTTGGGTTAAATAAAAAAGCAGCAAGAGGAATTATAGATTTGGTTTTTGGCAAATTAGGTTCATAAAGAAAAATTTCATTCAATTTATACCAATAAAATGAATTGAGTGTTTCTCTAGAGCAGTCTGCATATGGTTACCACTTCAAACTGAGAATGAGTCGTCATAATGTCTATCTGTGCTTATCATTTTCCTGCCACTTGATAGGCTGATTTGTACAGCTCCACTAAGCACATTAGCTTTTCATGTTAAAATTCATTTTCTAACATTTGGCAATCTGATAGCTTCCATAAGGGCTTAGTTTTCTTTCTTTTCCTATATCTCCCCCCCCCCCCTTTTAAACTTGTGGTACATTCAGAAATTTGTTAGGCATTATCAGAATCAGTGAAACTGGAAAGTTTCCATCTATGTCACTACTGTTGGTTATTTTTTCCTAGCATACGTTAACAACCTCGAATCAAGCTCACAGATGGTGGATTCTGGGGATTTGGGCAGATGGGTGAGAGGAAAAGCCAAAAAAAATGGCATGAACAGATATTGATGAGAGTATCTGAAATAATAGGCAATGGATTCTGAGCTAGATAGGAAGGGCAGTAACAGTAAAATGATGCCAAGCGGGGACAATGTCAAAGATGGAGCTCTCTTAGAGATGTTGCAGAACATTGGGAATGGGAAGAATTTTAGAAAGAAAATGAAAATCTGGTATTTATACTCAGTGTGTAGTCTAAAGTCTTTTTATAGAGTAGATACTCAATAAATATCTTTCTAGTGCCTTTGTTCCCCCTCAGTAAGGATGAAAACAATTTGATGTGTGATATTTTCTAACTCTTTTGATTAATAAAAACGAAAAATATAATATGCCTTAAAATTATTCCTAATGCTACATAAAAATAGAGATACAATGGCTATGGCATGTTAGGAAAGAAATATAATAAAAAAGTGACTTAAATGACTAAGACATATTGTGTTTACTTTAACATTCAATTTTAGAGTCTCTTTCACTGTGATAATTATAGTGTTCATTTTTTTTTTTTTGCAATGTCCTGATTAAGCACAGTTGGAATTAGAGCATATGAAGCACTAAACTACTATAAAAGAAATAATATTACATGATGGGCAGTTTGGTATTTCGTGTATATTAAGGCATTTGAGATGTTAAATTATAGATATTCATATTACCTTTATTATCTCTCTATGGAAAAATTACTTAAACATAGTATAAAAACTGTATGTTGTATAAAAGTGAATAAAAATACTCATTGGAGTAAGTTAGTTATAATGCCAAATCTTCTTATTATGGCAAACTCTTTGGGGGGTGGCGATTTATTATAAACTTAATAACAAGAGACTAGCATACAATTAGAACTGCTTTTAGATGACAGGATAAAAACATGAAAATGCAAAACATTAATTTATGATGAATTATAATGCCTGATATGATCCAACTAAACCTTGGTCAAATCTATATTTAGTTCTGTTAAAAATGATTTAAGCTTAGTTGTTAATATCTTTTTTTTTTGAGAGAGAGAGTAACATCAATTCATTGCTTCACTGAGTTGTGCATTGGTTGCTTCTTATACAGGGTGAATCCACAACCTTGAACTCAAGCTCAAGGTAGCAACCTCAGGGTTCCAGATTGATGCTATATTCACTGTGCCACCACCAATCAAGCATAATTGTCGATACTTTCATTTCTCCTTGAAATGAAATGAGCCAACCAATGATGTGGTTGCTCTCATTTTAATGAAATTGGTGGTATGGGGGGGGGGAACAAATATTAAACAAGTAGATGTGCAGAGAGCTTTGCTTTACCATTTATGTCTATTGTTGACAAGTATGTCAGAATTTATATGTGAATTTTGGTGGTTAGAAATAGATCAAAGTTTCTGGTAAAGTGAAATGTCCTCAAACTCAGATGGTTGTCTGAATGAAATTTATGCATATGCAAATGTAAGACTCATAATAATTACCATGCTTTTTAAGCTCACTCATAAGTAAACAGTTCCTATCCTCAAGGAACTTACCATCTGGAAGAATAGACAGATAAAGAGATAAGGTGTCTATGAAGCTATCAAACTCTATGAAGCTTAGGACTGTTTTCACCAGCCTGGGGAATCATAGGAAACTGCACAAGGAAGAAACTGCACACAGAAGATAGTATTTCAACGGAAGCTGGATGGACAATTGGATTTAGTCTTTTGGCAGAGGGTTTGTGGGCCTGTGTGAATAGGGATAAGAATTGTAGGCGGCACCAGAATATTTCAGACAGAGACATCAGTCATATCTCTTTCCTTCTTTTCATGATATCCCCTACTTAATATGAATATCCCATCCCTTCCACCTATTGATTCAGTTTCATAAATACAAGTGAACATATTCTAAGGGTGGTGATATATGTTGTACACAGATGATGCAGAAATGAGTGATAAACAGTATCTGATCTGGCAGGGCTCACAGTGGATGAAAAATCAGACATACTTGCACACAGGAACAATCCAGGTGACAAGAGCTGTATTAGGATTAAGATTATGGGTGCCAGTGCCTAGGAAACACTGTCTGCGAACTCGTGTTCTTTTCTCCTTCTCAAAGTAAATGCCATCTTCCCAGGAGGCTTCCTCTGACTGCTCAGTCTAGAATTTTACTACTCATCATCAAGTATTACATAACCTGGTTTCTATTGTCTTTTTGGAACTGGTCATTAGCAATGTTTTCTTTTGGTTTACACTGGTTATGGCTGGTTAGCCTGCTCCTTTTCCACAGTAGCATATAAGATCCATAAGCACAGTCTTTATGTGCCTAGTTCATCTTATTATTTCCAGCACCCAGAACAGTTTGTCTTATTGATGGAGCTCAGCATATATTTGTTGAATGAATATATGTCCAACATAAACCTTCACTGGAGTAGCTATCACTGTTCCTAAAGAAAGCAGATTCACAGTTTTAAAAATGCTTATTTTCCTCATGTGTTTTTTGGTTTGACTCTCCATATAAATTGTCAAAATCTTAATGAGTTCTGTGACTTGTAATTCTGCACAATCCCCCCAGAACCTCAGGCTCTGAGGACATTGTTCTTGATGTTGATATGTGTTGATCCCTTGTCAGGACATAATGGCTCTTTTCACTGTGATGTAATCATGGACTATTTGCTCTTTTTCATAAGATATTTTTTACAAGTTATATTTTTACTAACTAAATATCTTTTGAACAATGTAAGTATATTTGTACTCCAAGGAGAAATAATGAAGAAACCTATTGCAGCTACAATTTGTTTACTTTTTTAAAGAAACCCATGCATGACAATACCATGTTTAAGATCAAGACTAAATACCTCAGGAATTTTAGTGACTTTCAGAGTATAGCACTGTCTTTGAAAGGGACATGAGGTTCTTGTCAGTTGATTCAGAAGTAAAGCATTGGCCCAGCATGTGAAAGTCCCAGGTTCAATTCCTCATCAGGACACAAAGGAGGAGTGACCATCTACTTCTTCACTCCTCCTCACCATCTCCTCCTGCAGCCATGGCTCAAATGGTTTGAGCAAAGTTGGCCCCGGGTACTGAGGATGTTTCCATGGCCTTGCCTCAGGCACTAAAATTGCTCAGTTGCAGAGCAATGGAACAGCAGCCCAGACAGGCAGAGCATCACCTGGTAGAGGCCTTACTGGGTGGATCCTAGTCGGGGCACATATAGTAGTCTGTCTCTGCCTCCCAGCCTCTCACTTAATAAAAAAAAAAAAAAGAAAGGGACATGATAGGTCCACCAAAGAAAAAAGAACCTTGGGTAAGTAAACGTATTCTGGTACTGCTTCTGGCTTGTGCAGTGCTGCCAGGTGATGAGTTTGATAAAGAGGTTGGTTAGTGTTTGGAGTACAATCTATACTATGGCAATGAGGACTAGAGAAAATAGAGGTTTGAGGAGGAACTGAATGAATGATAGCTGGCACAAAGCTTATAGTTTTTCTATGTGGGAGCTATTCAACACTGAAAAAACCATACTTAATTTTTTTTTTAAATTAAGAAAATAACTTCAATTAATTCTCTAAGATTAAGAATAAAATCAAGTATATTTTCTTTTTAGGAGACAAAACTAAAATTAGGACTTACAGAAGCACACTTAAATATGCAGATATTCATAGATACATCCATTTAATACCTCATAACACAATAGCTTCAAAAGTATGGAGAAAATTTATATATAATTAAGATCAACATTTAAAAACGCTGACAATGGAATCACCAGCAAATGTCTTATTACAGAAAACTCTATTAAAGGAGCAAAGCTAGAGGACGGTAATTAATCTTTAAGAGTGAAAGTGTTGTAATAGCAGTTGTCCTATTTGAGATATATAATTGAATTTTCAAGAACCATAGAATCATCTACTCTTAAAGGTGAAAACAATTAACATGTGTGAATTTATGACATTCCCTTAGCCGCACACTTTTTTTTTTTAATGAAGAATCTCGAACTATTCATCTAGGTGAGATATCTATAATTCCCGATCAAAATCTCTCCAGGGTGCATTGACTAAATAGTTCCTGATCAAATCCACTGACTAAGAGTTCTAATGGGTTTCATCCACAAGGACTTCATGAGTACAAGAAGGATAAATTCTTTTCCTGCAGGAAAAAGTCTTTTCTTTTTGCTGCTACCATCTTAAAATACCTTTCCATGAATTATATAAAACTTACAGCATTATTTTGAGTTTAACTGTACTTGTGTGTCCTTCAGTGATGAAGTTTCAAAGAAAGTTATCCCCATAAGAAATGAGAGGAAGGAAAGTTTCATTCACTACTTAACACAGAACAGAGGGATAGGCATTAGGCATTGTGATGTACGACAGGTTTATGTTACTAAGTAAAATAGAAAAGCTTCTTGTATTTTGGTATTTTCCACCAAATAAATAAACAAAGTTATTATCTTTTAAAAAAATATTTGTGCAGAATAAATGAAATATTCAGGACATGAAACAGTAGGAAACATGTTTAGAGAGAATATTTTAAGAGGGCCTCTTGGGGGAAAGATGACTTTTAAACTGAGACTTGAAAGATAAAATGAGAGATCCCTGGGTGAAAACAACTGACGATGGCATTGTATAACCCAAAGGGAGGACAGAAGTGGTCCACAATGTCAACCCCTGCAGTCAGTTAGCGAAGAAAAATGACATATAGTTATCATAGTATTTCATTACAGGAAGGTGGTGAGTGGCTTTCAGTTGGATGGTAGAGAACAAAATTAAAATTGCTACACTTAATGTGGCGATCACGTTGTAAGGTATAAGAATGTTGAACCGTGATGTTTTACTCCAGAAAATAATGTTGTACATCAGCTATTCTTTAATTTAAAAAAAAATTGCACAGAATGGAGGAATGAAGAAGAGTGGGGTTGGTGGTAGTGAAACGAAAGCCATGAACATAGCTAACCTCAAAAATCAATTTATTTCTCCAATTTCATGTTCTTGAGTGCTTAAATACTTGACAACATGGGCTGTAAGTTAATAACATTACACTCTAAATTATGATAAGGTAGTATTATACAATGATTAAAAGTGATGTGAGAAAAGAATATTTAATGGCATATGAAAAAGCTCACTAACTCATAAATTGAAATGCAGATAATAATATTGGGTATGCAAAAATGTTTAGAAATATATGTGGTATAACTTATCTGTTTATGTATGAATATATATAAATAAAAAAATATGTCAATGTTAGGTATTATATATTATGTCTTATATACATATATATTTATAAATATAACTGGAAGAGTTTATATTCATTTAATATAAATAGAGGTGCCCTGGCTGGTTGGTTCAGTGGTAGAGTGTCAGCCTGGTGTGTGGAAGTTCCAGGTTCAATTCCTGGTCAGGGCACACAGGAGAAGCGACTATCTGCTTCTCCACCCTTCCCCCTCTCCTTCCTCTCTGTCTCTCTCTTTCCCTCCCTCAGCCAAAGCTCCATTGGAGCAAAGTTGGCCCCAGGCACTGAGAATGACTCCATGGCCTCCAACTCAGGTTCTACAGCCCAGACGGGCAGAGCATCACCCCCTGGTGGGCATGCTAGGTGCATCACAGTTTGGCGCATGCGGGAATCTGTCTCTCTACCCCCCTCCCCCTGCTTCTCACTTCAGAAAAATAAAAATATATATATTTTTTAATATATAAATAGGGGTTATATAAGTATAAACTGGTATATTTCTGCATTTCTGTGTGATAGTTTTATATGAATTACTTTTATAATCAAAATTTTAAAATTCAGCAATATAAATAACATATAATAAACTCTATAATCACATGGACTTGATTTAAACCTGTTCACTAATTTAACTTCTCTGAGTCATACTTTTATCCCCTGTGAAAGTGGGACTATAATAGACTCCTTGTAAAACTTGTAAAAAGATCATATTTGCAATGTATTCAAACTCCTAACACTTTGAAAAATAATTATACTTTTGCTAATTTACTGCTGTAGACTGTTGCTCCCAAATTTTTGTTGAATCCTAATCTCCAGTATGATGGTATTTAGAGGTGGAGCCTTTCAACAGTAATTAAGTCATGAGGATGGAGCTTTCATAAATGGATTTGTACCGTACCCCCCACAGAGATCTTCCCATTCTGAACTAAGAAGAGGGCTTTCACTAGCCACCAAAACTTCTGGCATCTTGATCTTGGACTTCGCAGCCTTTAGAACTATGAAAAATAAATGTTTGTTGTAGAAGTCACCTAGTCTATGGTGTTTGTTTGTAATCTAGGACAGTTCTTGTAGATGAAATATATCTACATTTAAATGTATTCTGTATGTAAAACATATCTTCAGTTAGATATATAAAAAGAACAATGGTATGATAAACTAGGGGAAGTCAATAAAATTTTAAGCAAGCTGACTTGCTTATCTAGAATATTTAGATAAAAAATGAGTACAATATATAATGTTGATGAGCCTGTATTGCTTTACTTTTTAGAATAAAAATAGTAATTTTTGTTAGGAAAAAATCTATCATTCATAATATGTAGCTATGAAAATTTTCTGTATTTGTATTTCCAGAAAGTGTCCAGTCATCCTTGACTGTATACTGCTGTACTTTAGAAGAACCAAATGGGGTCCATTGAGATGTTAAAGGGATAATTATGCTTCTGGAACTTGGAGGGCAAGAGAACTCGAAAAGGTTAACACAGTAAAATGCAAAGGCCAGTTGTAAACTGAGCCCACAAAAATGAAAAGTGGCGATGGTCTTATATGATTTTATAAAAAGCAGAGGCAGGTCACTCATTTATTTTTATTTTAAGGTTAGGTTAGATGATAAACTAACTTTTTTATCTCATGATAAAGTTTGTGTAGGTTTTGTAGTAACATTTATCCCTTTCTTAAAAGCAATAACACAAGGGAATAACGTTTTCTGCACCTAAGGCTAATACAAAACTGCAACTCAGATGGCGTTTTTTTTTCATGCACCCTCTAACATAAATCCAGGTTCATAAAGTTCAGCTTCTTATTTGGGTCTTCTATAAAAATGGTAATCTAAGTTGAACTTAGTAGATGTCCATTTATTTATGTAAAAAAACTCTGCATACCACATATCTGTGTTAATGATTGCTTATAAAATTTATCCTTGTTAAACAACTATGATATCTGAGTATACAAAGGAAGATATTGGAAGAGAGAATCATTACTTTTAAGGTAGTTGTAGTCAGTGATGACACGGACTGGAACGGTCACATGAAGAGTATTGAAGCAAATAAGTACTACCAACGGTGAATAAGATTTTGAAAATATAGATGCTCCTTAACTTATGATGGGGTTAAGCTGAAAATGCATTTAATACACCTAAGTTACCAAACATAGCTTAGCCCACCTGGCCTACCTTAACCATGCTTGGAACACTTACATCATCCTACTGTTGGGCAAAATCATCTAACATAAAGTCTATTTTATAATAAAATGTTTTATAGCTCATGTTAAAAAATAAGAAACTTAAAAATGATAAGATGCATTTTGGAAGAAATCAGGAAAATGGTTATAGATAAAAATGTAAATAAATTCAGAAAAAAGTTGTTATCCTGTGTGTTGTTATCCCCTGTGTTCCTGGGGAGAAACTCAAGGAAAATATGGGATTTCACAGAGAGTTTGAATAGTAAAAGGAAATAAATCACACTGAGCCGAGGGGTAGATGTTCTTGATATCAGATTTCCCACAGTACAGTGATGAGTTTCATCCACTGAGATTAAAATCAGATTACATATCAACTACCAAATGCAGTTATATGATGAACTCCTTAGTAACCAAGACTGGAGAGTCCCACACAGGACTCAGTCAACAGCAGGGAGCAACAGGGACAAAGCGTCCTGTGTTATTGAACAGCGTCTGCTCTGTTATCAGACAATTCCAGTATGAGCTTGGCCACTTGTCATAACTACTACATTTTTCAACTCTACAACATAGATAAAATAAAACTACATTTTATTATCTGCAACACAGAGATAGTAAATAATCCTTACAAACCCTCTCTGCCATATAGGCAGTAATGGTCCATGGTTTGGATTTTTTTTTAATTATTTTATTTTATTTTATTTTATTTTTTTTACAGAGACAGAGAGAGTCAGAGTGAGAGATAGACAGGGACAGACAGACAGGAACGGAGAGATGAGAAGCATCAATCATTAGTTTTTCGTTGCGCATTGCGACACCTTAGTTTAGTTGTTCATTGATTGCTTTCTCATATGTGCCTTGACCACGGGCCTCCAGCAGACCGAGTAACCCCTTGCTTGAGCCAGGGACCCTGGGTCCAAGCTGGCGAATTTTTGCTCAAACCAGATGAGCCCGCGCTCAAGCTGGTGACCTCGGGGTCTCAAACCTGGGTCTTCCGCATCCCAGTCCGACGCTCTATCCACTGCGCCACCGCCCAGTCAGGCAGCCACGGTTTGGATTTGACCATCAACCTCAGAAGACACAGTATCTTTGATCAGCACCGATTGTTTTCAGCTTTAAAGGAGAGAACAGAAACAACACAGCACACATAACATCCTAGCAAAGACGGTGAATGTTCTATGACTAACATGCACTGCTTCTGGTGTCCCAGTCATTCCATGCTTGGGATAATGTGACCTGAGATGAGATGCTGGAACCCAGGTGTAGAGGGGTGTTCAGCGCTGCGATATCTTTAGCTGTTTTCAGGTGCTCATAATTAGCACCAATCTTCAGAAAAGTTGCTTCATATTAATATAGATTATTCATTACTTGCTCTGGGCAATAAATCAGGTTGGTTGGTTCAATAAATAGTTCTTGTCTTGGTTCTCACTTAAATTCTAACAAATATCCTATTTTACTATAATTTTTGTGATATACAGTGCTAGGAGAGTTCACTAAGCATTAGCTCATTTCTAAAATTAGAGAAAAAAGGCTGAGACACAGCCATTAATTTTTCAGTTTCACTGTCTATCCCATCGGAACTTATGAGGATTGATTGAACTATTGTACTATAATTACAGTGATTAGCACAGTGCATGGCATATGCTGCTTTACAAACATCAGTAAACAGTCACCCTTATTGATAAAGTTCAACTTATAGGATTGATATTAGGTTTGTTTTTTGTTTGTTTGTTTGTTTTTTCAGAGACAGAGAGAGAGTGAGAGAGAGATAGATAGGGACAGACAGGAATAGAGAGAGATGAGAAGCATCAATCATCAGGTTTTCGTTGTGGCACTTTAGTTGTTCATTGATTACTTTCTCATATGTGCCTTGACCGTGGGGCTATAGCAGACCGAGTAACCCCTTGCTCAAGCCAGCGACCTTGGGTCCAAGCTGGTGAGCTTTGCTCAAACCAGATGAGCCTGCGCTCAAGCTGGCGACCTCGGGGTCTTGAACCTGGGTCCTTGGCATCCCAGTCCGATGCTCTATCCACTGCACCACTGCCTGGTGAGGTGATTGATATTGGGTTTTAAGGGTTGTTTTCTTTTTACCAGATCTATTTAGGACATAATATCTATCGCTGTAGTCACTGTCTGACTACTACTATTGAACTACTAGTACTGCTGTTACTACTGTACACACAGGATTCTCCATTTTTCCTTTGTATCACATTTGGAAGCAATGTTTACATTACTTTTTAATGAAGAACTGAAGACACTTGATTTTTTTTTATATTTTCATCAGTAAATGAATACATATATTCATGCAGCTATTACAGAAGCGAATGGTAATAATACCAAAGCTATGTTGATTTTATAGCATTGGTATTAATTCTTAGTCTTCACTCAGGCAAAGCTGTTAAAGATCTTTTTTCTATCTTCAGCAAAGTACTGGAATAGTTGCCAAATTCCAGTGAAGTTTACAGATAGAAATTGATGTTCCATAGGGCTAATTTATATGCACACTGATCCTTTAGTGTTATAGCTCTAGAAGCAAAGCAGAAGTGGAGGTTACAGCGTTTTGCATCATTAGGCTTCAAAGGACCATAGAAGTAGAGCAAAGAAGAAAAGCCAATCAAGTTGCTCTCTGCTTTTTTTTTTTTTTTTTGTCGCTGCTACTTTTCTCCCATGACTTCCCGAAGTTAGTAACATAGAGAAATATTGCACTTTTCAGTATCTGGGGGTCCTTTCACCCTAGACTCTCTTATTTTTCAGATTTTAAAGCTTTTTGGAGAAAATCAACAGGAAAAATGAATTTTTAATTGTCATTATTTCTTGTTTCTCTTCTATTTCTGCTATTTCTCTTCCCTCTATCCTCTCTGTTCCCAACTTAGTCTGATAATCTCACAACTTACCTCAACCAACTAGCTGAATTAAAAAAAAAAACACGAGAAAGGTATAAAGGTTTTAAAAAGTAGAAAACAACAACAACCAACCAAAAATCAATCAGACTTGAGACAATTCCCCTTTTATATTCTAGGTGTGTTTTCTCTTAGAAAGGATGCTTTTTCCTCTGTGAGGAGAATCCCTTCTCTGTGCTAATATTTCGGGGTGAATAATCTATGAATTTCTAGAGGAGAGTAGAAGGCATGTTTTTAATGTGCAGGCAACGACTGCCTTTGAACAGACGTGTGCCAGGAGAGCAACGGGCCGACTCTGTCTTCAAAGATTCTGTGCTTAAATGATGAGGCTGCTTGTTTCCCAGCAAGAGTTAGGACTTTCAGACTCTCAGTAACAGATAATGCATCAGTTTCCCAAAAAAGTTCATGAGTTAGTCAGGATTTCATTATATCCTATGCAGGCTTAATGATGATATATACTGAGGCAATAGCATCTCTTCTCTGACTTTTGGAAAAAAGAAGACATAAAGATCTGGCTTGATAGGGATAGAAATATGAATGCAACTACAGGGCTAGATCTTGCAGTAAATAACTGTCTGCATATCATCTGAATGGCTTAGAGAGAAAAGTCATGGCTATAACAATTGCGGCTAATGATAGAACCGTATGCTTCACTTGGGTTTGGCAACAGAAGTCTAACTGGCACCATATGAATTTGGTGGCATCGTGGTCCAGGTGGTCTACCTACCATGAAAGAATTCTGGTCAGTGATTGGGATTGGGATGGGAGTGGGAAGGCAGTGCTGTTTAGCCCCTTAAGGTGATAGCAAGAGTTAAGGCAAGACAGGATATCAGAACCAAACAGAGAATGTGTGACTCAGATGTGCCTTCCTTATTTGAGAGCTGGTGCGGACATGTAAGAAGGAGTAAAAATCATAGGTTTGTATGTATGAGCTCATTCTTGCTGAGAAGTTGGTGTAGACTGTGGCTGTACAGAGCCAGACACCACATACTATGTGGACGGCTGAGAGATCAGTTATAATCCCCAAAGACTGGTGAGTAGAGACTGGAGACAAGCCCACTCAGCATCTTCTTCTCACGCTCACTCCCACCTTCCATGGAATCCTTCGGAACCCTTGGAACAGAATAGCAAAATGAGTAATTTTAAGAATAGATAAATTCAAATATATAAATAAGCACCTACTATCTAAGTCTTCAAATAAGCTTTGTTTAATTAAGTTATTTCAAAATTTGAAATATAGCCAATAACTGTGCCAACATTTTTCCTAGTGTTTATTTCCCAACCAGCCAAGACTTTATTTTATGATATGAGCACTGCAGTGTTTGTTTGTTTGTTTTTTAAATACTTGACACTTATTTTTTTGAACTCTTCTCTCTCATCTCTGAAGTACAAGGAATTCTAAATTTCTCACAGAATTCCTGCTGTGATATAGGAATTATTACTCTGACATATCTGAATGTTCCGGGATAATGGAATATGTGATTATAAGTTTCTATTCTATCTCTTTGAGATATGACCTTGTAACCTGCTCTCCAAAATGTTAGTGATTACTTTTTAAAAATAAAATTGCAAACAGAGTACATTTTAAACTCAATGGTAAGGATTTATACCACATTATGCTGTATTTTCTATAAATGAATTAGATAAGCCATTTAATGGAAATATCTCCAGTTTCAGGTTATCCCTCAATTGAACCATTTTTTTTCTCTATGTTAGAAAACTTCTGTAGTGCATGGGAAATACTCTTCGATAGTCTATGTCTCAATTCTTAAACTTTGATGTCAAAATACTTGTTTCAACAATGGACCTTCTTTACTAGGTGACTCTGATCAAATTCAAAGTTTAGGAATCAACTAGTCATGGATTTATTCTTCACCTTGGCTCTTCTTCACACTATAACTGAAGCTGTTTGTTCAATATTAAGCAAGCATTTCTTGTTTGCCTACTATGTGCCAGAGACTTTCTAGGTACCAGTGACCCAGCATGAATAAGATGTATCTGTTTTCAAGAAGTATTCTACTCATGGGAAATAGAGTTCTAAAACACATCACAATGTGATACATATTGTAGTAGATAAATGCGAAGTGAAATAGGAGCAAAGAAAAAAAAGCCACCTCCCTTGAGAGAGGAGAGTGCACTATTTCACAGAAGATGTGATGTGTGAACTCAGTGGAAGCCAGTTTCCAGAGAAGTAGACATACACCCCCATATATTCAGAGAGAATGAGAAGGGTTGAACCTGGAGTCTACTGTGCATAAACAGAAATTTAGGGGCTTCATTGAGAAGGGCTCTATGCTGTATAGTAAGATGACTCCTAATCTACAGGGGATGAGAAACATTGAGAGATTTTAAGAAAAGTAACAATATGACCAAATGGATGTCTGTAGCTGCTTAAGTATTAAAATAAGTAATCTCTTAAAAGAAGGATTGTGCATTAATGTCTCCACTGTATCGAAGCAGCAAAATAACTTTATTATGAATGACTTCACAATGTAGAATAATCAGCCTTGATTTTTTAAAATAAATTGATTGGGTTCTTGCCATCCAGGACACAGAATAAAAGATTCCAGCATGTTGTTATGGGCAACATTCCAAATGAGACAAATTCTGTATCTTGAAAAGAAGCAGTAATTAAGTTTATAGACATCTGACATAAAATGATGTTTTTGAAAATCCTCCTTTTTCCTATTGGAACTTTTGCTTTGCATGTGGAATTCTTAAATGTAACTCAGCTTGACAGCTGTCACACACCACCAAAGTGGCCTGTCTTCATGTTTGTTCTTCATCAGCTCAGAGAGTTCTTATTCAATCTTCAGGGACAGAGGATAAACGAAAAAAGCCTAAGGACAGGCCAAGGAGAACCACTCACTATTTATAGAATAACCTTATGCTGAGAGAAATCAGCTTTTCAAAGAGAGGGAACTAAAGCTTTTTGTGTGTGTTTAATAGAAACAGCAGAATTGTGTAATGCAAAGAAACAACTCCTATCAAAGGAACACTTTGTAATTCTAAAAGAATACAAGGGATACATGTAAAATTAACAATGAGCTAAAGTTAAATGATTGCTAGTGTCACCTATTCTTTTCTTTTATTGTTCTCTTGGGATGTTATATCTTGAGAATCTCTTCTTGGGCAAATTCCGCTGCCTCCCAAAGACCAGCCAAAGTAGCAAAATCCTATATAAACTTAGCATCACTTTTACACCTTCAATATTAGCTGTATACCCCTGTTGAATTTTTGTAAGTAAACAATGATAAATGTTATCACACAGTGGCTTTTTTTTTTTTTCCTTTTTATTTTTCTGAAGCTGGAAACGGGGAGAGACAGACAGACTCCCGCATGCGCCCGACCGGGATCCACCCGGCACGCCCACCGGGGGCGACGCTCTGCTCACCAGGGGGCGATGCTCTGTCCCTCTGGGGCGTCGCTCTGCCACGACCAGAGCCACTCTAGCACCTGGGGCAGAGGCCAAGGAGCCATCCCCAGTGCCCGGGCCATCTTTGCTCCAATGGAGCCTTGGCTGCGGGAGAGGAAGAGAGAGACAGAGAGGAAGGAGGGGGTGGGGGTGGAGAAGCAAATGGGCGCTTCTCCTATGTGCCCTGGCCGGGAATCGAACCCCGGTCCCCCGCATGCCAGGCCGACGCTCTACCGCTGAGCCAACCGGCCAGGGCCTCACACAGTGGCTTTAAAGAAATTATTCTATGTAAATAATGTTTAAAATTATTCATTTTAAATCCCACTCTTGTGAATCGTCAATCCTGTCCAATTTAAACATTAGAAATGTGAGAGATATACTTTGTTCCTTTGTTTGTTTGTTTGTAACCAATTTCATGGAGCTGTAGTTTTTTGCAACACTTTTGTTATATAATATAACTGGGCCCAGAAGATCCCCATCCCCCATCTGTTCACTGCAATGTTTCTTCCCATTTTATTCCAGAAGATGCCAAGACAGCCTCCTGGTGGGTTACCTTGGCAACCTCATGTGTCATGTTTTAGAATGTTCCAGGGCAGCAGTTTTATTTCCATTTGCATGCACTTCAGCCAGTTAACTGTAAATTAAAAAGGCCAGTTGGAGAATAAACCTTTTTTTCTCCTCACACAATGAAAAACAGATAATTAGGATTATTGTTCAGTAAAATCCATTTATATTTAGAACTGTATATAGGAAAACTTAGATTACTCTTACCTAGTCATGGTATTTTTTACATGGCCCTTCATAAACTGATACTGTAAATCACATAATATAACACAGTGTATTATGCACATAATATTATACCCAGTGTGACTGACTGCTTGATCTCATTTTTGAAAATCATGTCACTTTACAATTTTTTGATGACAACCATACAGGCTTTTATTAATGAAACTTTTGACATGTCAATCAGTATAAGGCTGCAGTGACTCAAGATTATTTTATTACTCCAAGCTATAAATTTCAAACAGCCTACAATCAAACAAATATTTTAAATATATCATTTTAAAATTTCTCATCAGAAGAGTTTCATCTCTTTAACTATATCTTTTGAAAGTTAGTGACATAATTCTTTTTTTATAAGCTTAAAATACTTCTAACATATATGTGTGTTACATATCGGTAGCTTACCATTTGTATTAATCTTTAAAGATAGATTTTTGCAATTTTACAAAAAGCAAGATATATAAAAGGCCTGAAGTTTGAGTAAAGTTGTACATAAAGTTAATAGCAAAGCTGAAATGGAAAGTAATTCCCTTTGAAACTCTAGTATTTATGAGGTATAAGAGTGAGAACAATAGATCAATGTTTTTACCTCAAGAAGAAAACTACCACTGTGTGTTTTCCACAGTCTGCAACATATTTTTTGCTTCTTGGTGAAGAGCATAGGCATTCTGTGATCACTTACAACATTCCAGGAGGATAATCTGCTATGGAATAGGGACATTTTTCTGTCTGACCCATACTCAGTGTGACCTTGAAATTAATAACCTTCTCTTTCTAAGAAAGGGTCTCTGGAGAGCTTTTCCTGAGTAATTCTGAGTAGGACCATAAATTGAGCTATATTTTCCCCTTTTATTCCTCAAGGGCACCGGGGGAACCTGCTTCAATATGTGCAGGGTAATTCGGTTGCTATCTTCTTTTACAGTGTTTCCTTCTAGGTTTGAATATTCTTACCACGTCATATTTTAGCTTAGAGTTTGATGCAGATGATGGAAACAGATGATCATTGTTCATGAATTTTCTATTTTAGAAAGTTCTCCCCATCCTAAGAGTATTAGAAGAATTTTCCAATATGATGCCCTCATTAATAATATCTATGCCTGAACATCAGTCATTTCTGTTCATGCATGTGTGTGTGCATGCATGTGTGCGTGCATGTGTATGATATCCTTAAAGCAATATGGTTTGATTAGACATGAGTTTATAATGGACAATTCAGTATAGGTCTGGAGTAGGTAGGACAATTCTTTTAACTCCAAAAAAGAAGGTAAAACTACCTTGATATCTTACATATTGCTGTAAAAATCCTTTGAAGCAGATAATAAGGAGACAGGACTGGCGCTCAGACTAATCTGGCAGTGTCATTCAGCGTGGACATGGTAGATAAACTCTCAAAATCCTAATTTGCTTAATCCAAGTCTTGTCCTTAAAACACTATGAAAGTTGGCCCTGGCCGATTGGCTCAGAGGTAGAGCGTCGGCCTGGCGTGCAGGAGTCCCAGGTTCGATTCCCGGCCAGAGCACACAAGAGAAGCGCCCATTTGCTTCTCCACTCCTCCCCCTCTCCTTCCTCTCTGTCTCTCTCTTCCCCTCCCGCAGCCAAGGCTCCATTGGAGCAAAGATGGCCCGGGCGCTGGGGATGGCTCTGTGGCCTCTGCCTCAGGCGCTAGAATGGCTCTGGTTGCAACAGAGTGACGCCCCAGATGGGCAGAGCATCGACCCCTGGTGGGCGTGCCGGGTGGATCCCGGTCGGGTGCATGCGGGAGTCTGTCTGACTGCCTTCCCGTTTCCAACTTCAGAAAAATACAAAAAAAAAAAAAAAAAAAAAAAGCACTATGAAAGTTTTCACCAAACTTTCACTGTTCATGACACCAATAATTGCTTTAATTTATTTTTTAGGCTAGGAGCAGTTTTTTAATGCTTGCATATCAGAGGCAGACCATTTCTCTTATAACCCCAGTAAGGTTAGCTAGCACTGAATGACAAATAGAGTAGATTATCTCTGATTCTGAGACACCATAATTGAGAGCATTGAGCAGCTCTTGTAGTTAAACATGATTTTTTTTTTAAATTTAGAATATTTTTGGAGAACTGTAGGTGCTGATGGATGAGCTAAATTCACCTTTCTCTGTTTATGGCATACTGTCAGTCAGTATTGTTCCATGCAAAGCTCCTCTCGTTTTCATTCTTTATTTTTTACAACTTTATTGTTGTACAATTTACATAAGACCAACTGCACATATTTACAGTGAATGACTCTATGAGGCTTGACATATGACTACACCTGTGAGACCAGTACTATAATCAAGATAATGAGCATATCCATGAGCCTCTAAAGTTTCCTTTTGCCTCTTTGTAATCTCTTCTTTCCTATGGTCTCCCAGCCACAGATATGATTGTTTTAATTTTTATTTATTATTTTTAGTTGAATCTACTAGGGTGACACTAGTTAACATAATTATACAGGTTTCAGGTTCCCAACTCCAGACACATCCCTGTACATTGCTGTGTGCTCACCCCCCTCCAAGTTCAGTCTTCATTCGTCGCCATTATTCTCTGCTCCCCCCCATATTCTCCTTCACCTCCCTCCTCCTGGCCAGAGACTTGATTCCGGGGAGGGGTGAACACACAATATAGTATATAGAGGATGTGTTGTAGAATTGTGCACCTGGTGCCTGTATAATTTTGTTAACTAGTGTGGCCCAAATAAATTCAATTAAAAAATAAAAAACAAAAGAAAAGAAAAACAGAGATGAGTCCTTGCTCTTATTTACTGACTATTGTTGAGGAAGGGCTTATATTTTCAGAGCTTCAGTTTTCCCTTCTCTAAAATGAAAGGCTAATTTTTTCCCCCTACTGATTTCAGGTACCTACAAGTAATAAATGAGGCAATAGATATGGAATTTCTTTGAAATTTGAAAAGTTGAAGACACGTGAAGAATTTATGAATGGTGAAGTCATTGCAAAGAGAGTGAGCAAGTTTTTGTGGGATGTTCATGGTGGTAAGTCAAAATAAGAGATTTAAACAGAGTCCAGTTAATGGTGATAATTCCATAATCTTTATTGAATGCCTTTATTTTAGCTACTTAATAACTTTGTTTCACATGAACAATAGTTTTCATTGCTACAGATAGAACTAATCTCTTAAAAGTTGTATGAATACATTTAACATAATTATTTTAGTGCAATTTCCCCTCTGTGATCAGGAAACTAAAGACTGGCATAAGACCTTTTATCAGAAAAATAAATTACATGTATTTAAATTTAATGTATAACATCTTTTCATTAAATTGGTTTTATACCTGTAGTGAGGTTTGAAACTTTGTCTAAAAGTATGTTGTATTTTTCCCCATTTGTTTTCCAGATTTAATCTGTAAATTTTTTATGCATTTTCCTTTGAGGTGATCTATAATTCTCTTACAGTGTATTCATCCATTCTCCCACATACAGGGCAATTCATCTTGTTTCCCCTGGAGTCTATTTTCTAGTTTTCTATTAGTTAGGGAAAGGAAATAGAATGTAAAATGCCAGTAAAGAAATTACCAAGCACTCTATATGCTTTCAGTTTTGAATAATACAGGTAGATAAAATATATATGATAGCTCCAGGAAAACCATAAATGTTGTCTCCTTACCACTTAAACCATACCAGGAATAACTTATAATGCAAAGATGTCATTTTTGTTTGTTTGTTTTAAGTTACTTGTAGACTTCAGTACTTGTATGGTTTTAGATCAGTGGTTCTTTAAGGGGAAGAGAAGATGGTTGTGTTCCAAGGAAACTTTGGTAATATCTGGAAATATTTTCAGTTATAACAACTTTTGGGGTGCTACTCCCTAGCTTGTAGATGCCAAAGATGCCGCTAAACATCCTACAATACACAGGAAAGTCTCCAAAACAATTATCCTCTGCCCAAAATTTCAGTCGGGCTGAGGTTGAGAAACATTGGCTTAGATTCAACGGGTGATAAAATTTCATGATTTCTTGAAAAGAGCCTGCTCATTGAGGATAGTGGATGAAAAGGCAGAAATTCCATGGACACAGATTGAAATAAGCGTAAAAGAAAGCTATGGTTTCAGCGTCCAGCGCTGCAGTGCTGTGCTGGTAACATCAGTTTCACCTGACACTTTGAAAAGTTAGAAAAACAAGCCATGTAGACTTTTTTTTTTTAAGACTTTATTCCATTTTTAGAAAGGAGAGAGAGAGGCAGGGGGAGAGAAAGGGAGAGAAAAGGGAGGCGGAGCTGGAAGCATCAACTCCCATATAGGCCTTGACTGGGCAAGCCCAGGGTTTTGAACCACCGACCTCAGCGTCCCAGGACCATGCTTTATTCATTGCACCACCACAGGTCAGGCCCCATGTGGACTTTTAATACGTTAGGTCTGTTCCATCAAGGGCATTGGGGGATCAGATCCGTAATCGCTTTGGCCTTTGTGTATCACGAAGGATGGCTAGGAAGAAAAAGAAGTGGGGGGGGGGGTATCCTATAATAAGAACAGAATCCAAAAAGGGGAGTGTGACAGGAGAATAGGAACACAGGGCAACTTTCGTTCCTCTCTGGAGCTCCTTGGGGGAGGAGGGTCGCAGAAGAAGGTGATTTGGGGAGGTGTGAAATATTTGACTCTGGATCAATTTGGAGTGGAAAACTGTATGCCAGTCTCTCCACTCAGCCTTAAAAGGTATAGTGGACCCTGTGCCCAAACGGCTGGGCGCTGGGACATCGGGTTTGGGTTATGAGCAATACCGCGGTCCTTTGTTGGACCCTTGCAAGGAGAGCGAATCTTGGGGCTCTGACGAGGTGGGACAGGAAAGAGGATAAGACTTGCTGAGACGGGGGCTCCGCTGGCTTTCCATCCTCCTCCCCCGCCCCCACTTTGCCCGGGCAGGAATGGAGAGGACGAGCAGAGAGATGCGTGCAGGGCACCCGGCCGGTGCACTGCTGCTGGAACAAGCGGCTGGGACAGCGCAGGCGCCATACCCTCAGTTCACAGGTTGGGCGGGGCACAGGGGTCGATAGCTTTAGGCTGGAGGTGCATCCAGCAGGTGCCCTTTCGGGGAGCTCAGGTCCTGAGCGCGGAGATCGTCTGGCTCCAGGAACCAGGCACGCCCCAGTAAGTTTCTGCCTCCCTCGCCCCGCCCACCCACGGCCTCCTCATCGCAGGCTGAGTACCTCTGGCTCAGTCAAGTGTCCTCTTCTTGAGGACACCGCAGGCACAGGGCGAGCCCCACCAGAGAGGGAGCCTACACCCCGCACCCCGCAGGGCCTCAGCTCTCTGCCCAAGTCTTGGGCAAGAACTCATAGTTAACATTGTTGCTTGTAAGTTTTGTCCGCTTAGACAACATTCCAAGAACTGAAATTCCAAAATTGTTCTCTCTCCCTCCCTTTCTCCCTCCCTCACTCCCTCCCATTCATTCATTCATTCATTCATTCATTCATTCATTCATTCATCGTTCATTCATTCATTCAATTTTGTGGGGAGAATGGGGCAATTTGGCCTGATGGAAAGAGTAAATATTTTTAAACTAGCGCGTTTATGGTATAGTTTTGTCATTACAAGCTGTCATTTGTTTATTCTCTTAAAGTATGACTTGAAGTTAGACAGTGAAAAATCGAAGTCTATGCTGCCAGTAAAATGTAGAGACTTCTCATGAGACAAGCAGACCTGATTGATGGAGTTACTCTATTCTGCTCAGACAGGACTGGTTAACGACATGGTAGGATAAGTCCTTTTAAAACTTGAAAGATAAGTGTCCATTATCGCTTTTTTGCTCACGTCTAGAGATGAGGTTTATTTGGAACGAAAGTTAAGGTTGAGTTCGTTAATTGTGTTATACAAAACCCTGGCTCTGTACATACTTTATTGAAAAAGGAAAACAGTTCTTACAGTTCTGTGAACCTATTCGGAAGATCATTTAGGGGGAGGGGGAAGTGTGTGTGGTGGGAGTTAAGAAAACTTGTCAGAAATATAAAACAAATGTAATATGCCAGACTTGTAAGCTAAGCTACTTTGTTACAATTTTATTTTCATATATGATAGAGTAAAAGGAGTCTAAAGATTTTGTTGGAGCTTTGCTTACTAATTGTGGGTGGGTAAACAGCTGTGTTAGGCTTGCTCGCTGGTTTCCCCGGCTGCAAGTACTTAAGTACTTTGCACTATTAGTGCGTGAGCGTGTGGCAGAAAGCCACGTGTGTGTCTCTGTGAAAAGGTATGAGCACTTTCCCTTGGGGGTGATTCTCCCAGATCACTCTCCAGCCACCAGGAGGTGCGGTTCCCTGATTCCCTCCAATACCACTGTGAGAGGCGGTGTTCCTGACCCTTTCCCCTTCATTGTGAAAGCAAAAGCAGTTTTCCTTTGTTTATTCACTCTGCGGTCTCTGCGATCCTCCAATAAAGAGGCAGTGGCCCCATGCTTCCGGCTCCACCGTTCCTCCACCATCTGCAGAATCCAGTGTGAACCTGCCTGGCCTCAGCCACTGGCATTACATTGTGTGATCTAAAATTAGTCACGTTGGGGCCAGTTTTCTCAATCTTAAAAGATAGTCAGTGGTTTGATTAGTGAGAGCATGCTGTGTACACATTTTTCACACTGTACATGCATAATGAGCTTTTCCAACCCAACAGCTTCAGGTAGACCAGGTGGAGGTGGGTTAGGCTGTTTCCCAGGTGATTCTGACCCTGATCTTTCTGCCCCATTAGGAAATCCTTGAATCGAGGATGAGTAAGTAATTAACTTTATAAACTACTCAATTTTTATTTTTCTGCCAAAGATTTTTTTTTGGAAGTCTTATTGGGGTACAGGAAAATAGCTTTATATGCCCTTACTTGCAAATTTGGTTCACTTGTGTCTCAGACTGCCCGGATAAATACCTGCATTTCAATTGGGCTTATGTGAACCTCTTCTCAGCAGCTGTTACATTTCTAATAAGCCCTGTTTTTCCTGACTTTACTGGAATTTACTTTGAATCGCTAGTACCTGTGATGCATTTTTATTATTTTGCTGAATATTTAAGATATTTTGTCATTAGAAGGCCATGGTTAGAAATTAGTTTACATTTTATTTATATGACATGCTTTAGTATATACATGTGAAGGTGTGTAAAACATTAAATTTTATTGATTAAATTATGACTATACATATGTTCATGAGATTTTGAATGATTGGGGCTGTGCATACCCTTTATTACAACTGACATTAAAAATTTGAGCCAGAAGTTCTCAGTCCTTGGTGAACTGCTATTTGGGATTGCTTAGGTTGAATACATAACCTGTACAGATTTGACTCTGTAAAGTTATCAGCTATTTTCAGTGTTACAATGGGAAAAATTCTCCTTTTTTACTTTAACTTCTTTCTAAGCTATCATAATAGGGTGTAAAAATTTTAGAGAATTTCAACTAAGGAATACAAGCATTGTGCCGATGTGTTGGGCACATTTAAAGTCATAGCCACACCACTCACATGGAACTTGGAATGGAGAGAGTGAAAGTCTAGTGTTTAATTCTGAGCTTAGCAGATGCTCTGAAGGGTAGCTAGCATTTTCTTCTTAAGGCTTGTTTGTGCCAAATTATCAGGCTTTTAGCTCTTCCTCCATGGAGGAATGGAAGGGGATGCTTTATGAATGGAGGAATGTTTTCCCCTCACTGAAATCAGTTTGGAGTGGTTTCAAAGTGTCCAGGCATCAGGCCTGATAATGTGTCTTGGTGTTTAGGAGATTAACACATGTCCAAAAATAGGAGACAGTAAGATACCTCTGCCTGACCATAGAGAGCTCGGAAGCTGCATCAGGAGTAAAGAGCAATGACATATGTGGTGGGAAAGGATGTATATTTTGACTGATTCTAGGGAAAGAGTTGGCCTGAAGCCATTCTGAAAATTTCTCTACCCAAGAGGACCAACAGTAGGCCTCTGGAGGCTCAGGGAAGTGAGTGGAAGCCACCAGCAGACAGAGGAACAGTCCATGTCAGAGGACGTTCACAGTGGATGAGCTTTTTTTAAAAAATTAATTTTAATGGGGTGACATTAATAAATCAGGGTACATATGTTTGAGAAAACATCTCTAGGTTATTTTGACATTTGATTATGCTGCATTCCCATTACCCAAACTCCAATTGTCTTCCGTCACCTTCTAACTGGTTTTCTTTGTGCCCCTCCCCTCCCCCAGGGTCCTCCCTTTCCTCCCCCCCACCCTGTAACCCCTAAACTCTTGTCCATGTCTCTGAGTCTCATTTTTATGTTCCACCTATGTATGGAATCATATAGTTCTTAGTTTTTTCTGATTTACTTATTTCGCTCAGTATACTGTTATCAAGGTCCATCCATGTTGTTGTAAATGATCCGATGTTGGATGAGCTTTTGATAAACTGGCGGATGTGCCCTCTTTCCCCTCCATCAGGAGTTGTCCTTCTGTCACCCAGAGGACCCTGACTCCATATGACAATGGTACCTGCCCCTTTCCCTCCCCTATCTGACCTTTGTTGAGTCTCACAGTCTTGTAAGTAGGGATGGAGGGGGAGAAAAATAGCATCTAACCCTGTCACCACTATAGGTTTCTCAGCCTGACACGGGCTCAAGATGGGCAAAGCAGCTGTGTTACCTTTCTATGAGCCTAGAGGTTTTGATTTTTGTATTAAATGGACATTCTACCTAGTGAATGAAATTATTCTTTTAACAGAGGAAATTAGAAGGCTGTAGGTACTTTCTGAGGTTCTATCCAGGAGCAGGGACAGAACTAGTCCACAGAAGAAGATTGAAAGACAGTGGGAGAAAGATTTTTATGCATTAAGGAATCTGATTTTTTTAATAAAATGGTTATTCCATAGTAAGTTCTTGGATTTTGGATCAGCTGTGGGATCTTGGCCATTGCACTTTATCTGTCCAAAGCTTTGGTTTCTATATCAGAACTTGGGCATGATATCAGTACCTATCTCAAATCTTATTGTGAGAATTAGCTTATTATTAACAGTACCTGACACATGTCAGCACATGTTTTATATATATATTAATAGCCTTCATTTTTATGCTAATGTCATAGCTCCTAATTGAGTATTGGGCTCAATTAGGTATTAATTATCAGAATGACTTGGCTAAGGCAACAGAAACCAACAGATTTCTGAGCTCAGGCTAGAAGAAAGTGGTGAACAAAAGCATACACTTGTCTGATTACTTGATTCTGTTTCTTACAGATGTAAGGAAGGAAGTTGTAACTTCCAAAACCATCTTTTCCAACTCCTTCAGTAATAAACACAATAAAATAGCTTCTTAAAGATACAACTAAAGATGTAGTTATGAAAATTGGGACATAAATCAGGGACTGTAAGGCTGTTTTTATAAAATAGTTTTAGAAGAAAAAGAGTCTGATGGAGTTCGAAATGAAGTTCTGTTGTTAAAGGAAAGCTAATACTTCTAGAATAGATTATATAGAAGTTCAAATTCAAATTCCAGTGAATTATTTTCAAATAACCCAACATTGAAGGCCCGTGTGGCTGTGGGTAAAATGAAATCTCAGAACCACTACTTTGGCTTAAAACAACTGGAAGGTTTATTCTCAAATGACCATTTAAGAACTAGCATCACTTTTGTTTTCGTCATCTTTAAAAGTCTGTTGTCCGATGAGAATAATAAATCACTGTTTTGTGAAATGAAAGACAGATACTGAATTTTGTGGGAGTCAGGTATTTAGGAAGGCACTTAAAATGTGCAAATGGGCTTCAATAGCTTCCTAAACATAAAGGCTTGGTCCTAGCCTTTTCATGAATTTTAAGTAAAATTACACAAGTAAGTATCTGCATACCACAGGAAATAGCCTCATTAATAAAACACCCAAAGGAGAAGACATCCAACTCACTAAAAAGTACCTCATTATGACTTGTTCAAGCACACAAATTGAGCTATAATATATAAAAACATTGAATATTCATAGTGCATTTTTCTGTTCTTTAGAAGAAAAAAATGTAACTAGTACATTTATCTTTTCGTCTCTAGTCTCTTGACTTCCAAACAAGGTTTCAAGGACACTTATTTCTCCATAAATATGTAATCACTAGGATCTGACAAAATAACTTTGTGCAACTCCTCGTTCATTTTCCCCCCACAGCTTCTTAGTGCTTAAATTGCAGAGATAAAAAAAATTTCCAAGTGTGGGGAGACAAGGATCAGTGCAAACCCGTCTGGAGTTGGAAGAATAATTTTCATTTATTACTAAGTATACATGTCAGGATATACAGTATCATTATCTTTTCATAATATAAGCTGTTTGTTTGCAAGAAAATACGCCAAGTTTTGAAGAGCAGTAAATAATATAGTTTTAGTAAAAATATTGTTATAAATATACACCGTTTTATATTTTATTGATAATAAACTTATTTCTTTCTTGTACCCATCTTGTCTTCTGAAAGCAAGCATTCCAAACAGGCTTGGAATAGAATTTTGAATTAAAAGTATGCTCATAGTCCGTGTCCTCCTAATCTCTAGTATCAATATTATAGCTGAATCTTACATTAGGCTATGAAATGCTGAAATACAGCCAGGACTGAAAGCTAAAACCTGGAGTGGACATCCTTATTCTTTACGAGAAAGAACATCCCAGGAAAGTTCATCTGTGACAATGTCTTGCTTTATTTAAAATATTGCTTTTGGTTCATTTTACATAAGTGGATTGGTAGAATAAGGTACTTGATTTGTTTTAGTCTTATTTTGTAAGGGAATTGGAAATAACATATTAAACTTACTCATGTAAATTATCTTCTGAGTTTATTTAGAACTATAAAGTCTAGTTCAAAAATCTGAGAGAGCGCATTTAAAAGTTATCTGAAAAACAAAAAGCCATAGGATTTATGAATAGTCCTTTTCTTCTTCAGTAGAATATGGCAGTTTTTCTCAAAACTCTCGATTGTTTTCAATATTTTCTGGATTCTAAATTTTGTGGAATAGTAAAAAGCAGAATTTTTAAGGAATATAAACCTGCATTTTAATTTTAATTTTTAAGAGTTTTTATTATAGGCCTGACCTGTGGTGGCGCAGTGGATAAAGCGTTAACCTGGAAACACTGAGGTTGCCGGTTCAAAACCCTGGGCTTGCCTGGTCAAGGTGCTTATGGGAGTTGATGCTTCCTGCTCCTCCCCCCTTCTCTCTCTCTCTCTCTCCTCTCTATAATGAATAAATAAAATCTAAAAAAAAATTAAAAAAAAAAAAAAAAGAGTTTTTATTATATAACTTTAATTTCAGGGCTTGACATATTAAGTACTCTATTATGTGCCAGTTTATGTATTAATTTGAATGTTCCAAGTCTGGTAAACTCAGGTAGTTTTGATTTATATGACGTTGGCCGAATTTATTAACTACTCTGTGTGCCATTTTTCTTAAACATAGATTTATCAGAGTTTATTGAATTATATACTAAAAACTTAGTTTATTTGTAATCTGTGCAATACTATGTGTATATGCATAAAAATTTACTTGCCAATAAGAATCTAACCTGTCTGTGGTAATTTTTATACATGGAAAAGAGATTGTTTATTGACTAAATAATGGAAAAATTGGCAACCCACTTAAAAGGAATTGAATAGATTGTGGATGAATTTAAAATATATATTTTTAATATTTTACCTATTAATTTTAAAGAGAGAGGAGGGAAAGAGAGAGAGAGAGTAATAGAGAGACAGGAACATCAACCTGTTCCTGTATGTGCCCTGACTGGTGATCAAGTGACCTTTGTGATTCTGGATAAAGCTCTAACCAACTGAGCTATCCAGCCAGGACTGAAATATATTTAATAAGAAAATATTTAAAAGTCTAACTAGGCTATATTTAAACTTAATTACTTAAGTGGATATTAAACTTATTAATAATATACAAAATAAGCCTTATGATTTATAAGACAAATGACCATGTTAATATTTATTATTAAAATCAATATATTTTGATATTAAACAATGAATAAAGTAAGCATTTGATTTTTTCTTAGAAGCTTTTGAGAGTATATATGAACAAGAATTTTTATTCAGTGAAAGTAATAGTTGCAAAACAGCTCTCTTATTTTAATTTGAAAACATTAAAAGTTATTTTCTTAATGTTAAAGTGCAAAATTAGATGGTATTCCACACCTGAAATAGGGTTGATAATTAAAGCAAAAACCCTAATGTCACATGATCTGTCCATTCCATAAATGTTTATTATTTACTTTCCAATGTTGCTGCAAAATAATCTTATTTCTAATCAGCTCAAAGGTCACGAGAAGCTGCCTTAGTCTTCAATTTTGCTTTGATTGGAACTCAGCCTTGGAAGTATTGTATTACTTTCAGGTATAATTAAAACACGTCTTGTCCTGCCAGGATCTAAACAATAAGACCAGTCATTTCTTATAAAACAGAGTGATTTGAGTTCCCAGTGGCAGTTTTAGCAAATGTTGAGACTTTGGAGGCTCTATTAATGTGGGAAAAATAAAAGTCATGGTTATTTTAAAGACATGCAACTTTAATGTTAATCTCAGCAAATAAGTTCCCAAATTAAACTGCAACCAAGAATTTTTTTTTTTAGTAAAAGGTTGACAAAATAGTTTAAATCTTCAAATATGCAAGTGAACATTTTATTAGAACGTTTCAGAAAATTAAATAATAGATGCAAGGAAAATGAAATGAAATGTGTTTGAGAGCTAAAAATGAAGAATTCTGATTGAGCAATTATTAAAGCTTTCACGTGACTGAGGACAGCTGCAGGGTTTGACTGAGCCTGAGCTAAGTCACTCAACATCTATGGGATATCCAGTGTGTGTGCTGAGCTCTGAATAGTGCAGCAACATCTATGGAATATGTTGAGTAATCACAAGTCTTCTTTAGGACATAAATATTTTTAAGTGGCCCAAAGACCTTTACAAATAAGGTAGAGGATACTGTAAAATTATGCATTAATGGGGCATGATTGCTGGAAAGTGAAATTTATGTACGGGTCCTACTTAGAGCCGTGACACATACTAATAATTATCATTAAACCACTCTAAGTTAAAACATAAATATTAAATGCTTTTACAAATATACTCTCCCAGGAATACAAAATTCTGTGGGAACATTTTGTAAGGCATCATCTTACAAAAGCAGTGAGATGTAAGGATGTTTTAACAACTGCAAATATCTAAGAGCTGTAATGACAGCTATTTTATATACATTTTAAACACATTGAGCCAAGAAAATGTAAAAGCTTAGGCAGGAGAGAATTTTTTCTCTCTTTTTTTTAAGTGACAGGAGAGGAGATGGAAGGACAGACTCCTGCATGTGCCCTGACCAGGATCCACCCAGCAAGCCCCCAGCTGGGGCCGACACGTGAGTCAACCGAGCTATCCTTAGGGCCCTAGCTGGCACTCGGACCAACCAAGCCACTGACTGTGAGAGGGGAAGAGAGAGAGAAGAGGAAGAGGGAAGGGTGAGAAGCTGATGGTCTCTTCTCGTGTGTGCCCTGACCAGGGATCAAACCCAGGACTTCTGCACGCCAAACTGACACAAGAACTTTTTTTTTTTACTCTAAGGGTGTGAGCTGGTAGGAAATGGGGAAAATTAATGAGAAAAATTGATACACTGCTTATAGACATGCCCAAAGTTGACTTTTTCCTTCTCTCTCTCTCTTTCTCTCTCTCTCTCTCTCTTTCTCTCTCTTTCTTTTTCTCTTTACATTTGCAATGGACTGTGGAAGGACACAGTCTTGGAAATAGAGATGAAGGTCAATCAGTAAGAACACTCTATTATGTTAAAATATTATATTGTAGTTATAGAAATACTAATTAGCTATATTATTATTAATTAAATATAATGATACTGTTTTGCCATGTTGTAGGATACTGAGTTCTCAAAGCCTTCTTAGATTGTCCCAAATTTTGATCAATGTATAAAACTAGTATTATTTAAATATTTCAAAAACAGCTAGAATGAGTAGCAGCTAGAATGCTGAACCCAGTTGACGATATGTGATATGTGGACTTTGGCTAGCCAAACTCAGAGCCAAAGCTATTTGACAGTGAATAGCAGTGACAAACAAGGAGGTCACAGACTTAAAGGTGGGGCAGACTGTAAGTGCATGCTATGTCCTCTTCTCTTTCATATTCCCTACAAAGTTGTGAGTGTTCACAAGAATGGGGCAGATGGTGGCATCTTATTATCAAAACTTAATTGTCTCAGAAAAATCCCACTACATATAAATCTTTTAGAGATAAGGATCAAAATATTATAGTAGGTATTGGGGGGTGTCATACATTGCTAGGATATCGTCTTAAAACAATATTATGGAGGAATTTATTTTTTTATATATATAATAGTCTATGACATTTTCCTACAACAATTTTACTAAACAAAATAATGGCACAGTAGGAGCTGATCCTTTCACTTAGTGTTTGAGTCCGAGGAACAGTGAAGCAAGAACCCCTTTTTAAAACACCTAATAGGAGAACATTTGCCCAAAGATTATTCCTAATGCTTTGAAAGTCAAATTGCCCTTTCCTGAACTTTGGCTTGGTAGATTGTTCTTTGCTTCAGTTTGTAATCGTTTAACTCTGGTGTATCACCATTTGTCAATGACTTTCCGTCTAATTCTATTTTCTACATGACTATCAGTAATTTGCTACATTTTCTCTTTTACTTTGTAATTGATTTAATTTTTATTTATGTATTATGGTCAATGCTTCAGTTGACAATCGGCAAGGGACTGGACAATAATTAATATTAAGTGGGATATTTGAGTGTTAATGGGTTTTATAGATCATCAACTCACTTATGGATAATTTTGGGAAATAGTGCTTCCCATTCCTGGGTTCTTTAAAAATACTTTAGCCTGACTAAGTGGTGGCACAGTAGATGGAGCCTTGGACTGGGATGCAGAGGACCCAGGTTTGAAACCCAGAGGTTGCTGGCTTGAGCATGGGCTCACCAGCTTGAGCATGGAGTCTCTGGCTTAAGCGTGGGATCATAGACATGACTCCATGGTCACTGGCTCGAGCCCAAAAGTCACTGGCTTGAAGCCCAAGGTCATTGACTTGAGCCCAAGGTTGCTGGCTTGAGCAAGGGGTCACTTGCTCTTCTGTAGCCCCTTAGTCAAGGCACATATGAGAAAGCAATCAATGAATAACTAAGGAGCCACAATGAAGAACTGATGCTTCTCCATCTCTCTCCCTTCCTGTCTGTCTGTCCCTATCTGTCCCTCTTTCTATGTCTCTCTCTGTCTCTGTCACAAAAAAAAAAATTAAACCTTTATTCAATATGACTGAGGAATTTGGGAGTCATCTCAATTATTCTTTCTTCATGATAAATTGTTTTCTCTAGGATAATCCTCACTTTGAAAGCCCAATTTAGCATCTTGTAGCAGAAGCAACTCAGAACTTTTCTTTATATATTCAGAGATTTACCAAGAATACCTCTGTCTTCTCCTTTATATGCTAAAATACCATTCAAGGAATGACATTCCCAAATCCCTAAGTCATCTTTCCTGTTTTCATCCAGATGCCATCTAGTTGATGAGTCGTTAAATATGTGGCAAGGAAATAAAACTACCAGACCAACAGAAATACTAAAACAACAGAAGACATATTTGTGACACATATATGTAAATCAAATGCAAAAAATATTTGTTTAATAATTTTAAGTATCTGTTTAATAATTTTCAATATCTTACATATGAGAGAGTAATGAATCATGGGTTTTTTTAAGAGTAAAATAGGAGAGAGCTATTTGACTTCCCAAGAAAAAGCTCTCCTATGAAATAGCAGAAGAAATTAGTCTATAAATTATATATAAAGAACTTTTTAGATTTCTATCTCATTTTCTTTAGTTGCTAAGTAATGAAAGCGTGACCTACTTGTTTCCAACTTGTGCCTTGTAGTGTGTATTTGTTCTACTTTATGAACTGCTATTTTCTCCCTGAGTTACTCTTCTACAGAAAGCACTTCCAAAACTGACTCATTAGAGACAGTTCTGCGAATCTTAATCAAAGATTCATAGTTTGTATTCATCTGGTTCACAGCTCTGTGAATTGCCAGTTTTTGTTGTATTATTTACATAAAAATGAATACATTTTAAATGTTCCTTAATTGGCAGTATCTAATAATATCTCCTATTTGCTACTTGCCTTGTGGACATTAAGAGAATGGTTCTGAAAAATTCAATTGGCATTTTGGGTAGCTGGCCTAGATAATCTTATTTCTGGAAAATTACTCTTTTATGCCAGACATACTTTAAAATTGCATTACTCTTTTCCTTTGTTTATGAACTCTCTTCTATTTTTGCTTTAAATTGTTTGCCTTCTAACAACTGATAACCTGGAAAATTAGGCAAACAACAGCCAACAGAAGGCTGGTGTTATGTGACATAGTGTCTAAGAGCATAGAACCATAAAGCATAACTGAGGAAGTCTGAGTCCTTTTTGCCATTTTTTGAGCTGGGTTACATTGGATAGGTGTCTTAAACTGTGACTTAGTTTCCTGACCTATGAAACACAAATGCTAGCATATACCTCTGTGTAGAGATGAGTGAACACACACACAGGGCTTCTCCATGTCTGGACATGGAATGCACACAGTAAATGTATGTGTTTTAGCATTTGCAAAATACAAATAGGTAGAAAACAATGCTACATCCTAATCTTTGTCTAGCAGTAACAGGAATTGTAGACTCTTTTCATATTTTTCACATAAGGAATAAATGGAAATTAATTTACTGAACTTTTCTTCTGTGATTATCATTTGCACCAACCTTAGCATAGTGGCTTGGGAAACTTAAAAAAATTAATCAAACACAAGACAGAAGAATTTAAATTGACAGGATGTTTTATTTTAAGAGGTATTGGCCACAGTTCAAACCATATGGGAAAAAGGGTTCAGAAATGTCTTTTGCTGCTCAGGATGGTTAATCCTATACCACAGGAAAAAACAATAATCCTCATTAAACACGAGCACCATTCTGCAAAGAACTCACTCCAAAAAGTAATGACACGTCAACTTCCTGGCGGGGTTCTGGAGTGTGTGATTACCTCGCTCGCCTGTCACAGAGGGTCTCTAACACGAGGAGGGTCTGAACAGTTCCCACATGGGGCTGGTTCTTGGTGCTCTCGATCTTTTACTAGTTTAAATTACCTTTGATTTTGGAGAAAATTATTCTGAAGAACTCCTCACATACTCTATTTCCTGCTTACATGTCTCTTGTTTTCCTTGTTTGCTCTTGTCTTCTTACAAACAAAAATGCGAACCACAGGGAGGGTGTATTCACATGGAAGTTCACAGGAAGGAGACGGTGGGGTGTGCTCTCCCAGCTCTCTCCCCAGCCGCCCCTGCAGACCTCATGCTGATGCAGAAAGGTTTGATGATGAAAATTCAAAGTAAGATCTAGAGATGGTTTAAAAATGTCTCTGAAGTGACTAGGTTGATAGTTTTTTTTTCTGTATTAACATAACTTTAAAATGGCAAGTGGCTTCTCCTCAAATGTATCTTTTTCTAATACATTGCATATTTCATAAGTTATAACCTGTGTGGTCAGTAATGTTACACATTTTAAAAATAACTGACCCTCAGATTCCAATATTGATCATAGTTCCACATGAATCAATACTAATCTCTTAGATAAATTAGTTTTCATATTGACCAAAACACGGTCATTATATGCATGTTAGTTAAGTGCCACACCATAAATTGAATTAATTTCAGAGGTGAGTGAAAAAGGTACAGCTTTTACTAGAAACTGATGTTTGAGACTTCCAGCTTTAATTCTCTACCACGTTTTTATTGTTATTGAATTATCCCAATAGCTAAACTATCACTTAATGAGCAGATAATGAATGGCTCATTAAGTGAAATAAAATATGTAAGATGTCCTGTACAATGTCTGGCACATAAAGGGGTTCATTAAATACTCTTACACCCTTCAATTTTTATCTTTCAAAATAAGGGTATTAATAGTTTAATCAAATCTACTTTATATGCATAATACAAGAGAATTTGGCATTGAAATCAAGAACAAAAAAATGCCAGATGATGTGACTGGCTTATTCTTTGAGTGGGGAGTCAGAAGGGGATTACAAATTGGAGAAGTAGGAAAATGTTTTATAAGAACATTTGGTAAATTGGTAAAAATGGTTACTCCCTCTTCTGCCCCCCTTCAGGTCATGGCCCATATAATCCATGTGTGTACATGTTTCTGTATGTACTAAGAGTTTGAACTATTCTTTTTCTAATGTATTTATTTATATTGTGTGTGTGTGTGTGTGTGTGTGTGTGTGTGTGTGTGTGTGTGTGACAGAGAAAGACAGAGAGAGGGACAGATAGGGACAGACAGAAAGGAAGGGAGAGAGATGAGAAATATCAATTCTTGCCTGACCTATGGTGGCGCAGTGGATAAAGCGTCGACCTGGAAATGCTGAGGTCGTCGGTTCGAAACCTTGGGCTTGCCTGGTCAAGGCACATATGGGAGTTGATGCTTCCAGCTCCCCCCCCCCTTCTCTCTCTCTGTCTCTCCTCTCTCGCTCTCTGTCTCTCCCTCTCCTCTCTAAAAAAATGAATAAATAAATAAATAAAATTAAAAAAAAAAAAGAAATATCAATTCTTCATTGTGGCACCTTAGTTACTTATCAATTGCTTTCTCATACGTGCTTTGACCAGGGGGCTACAGCAGAACAAGTGACCCCGTGCTCAAGCCAGCGACCTTGGGTCCAAGCTCGTGTTGGTGTGCATTGCTCAAACCAGATGAGCCCGCGCTCAAGCTGGCAACCTTGGGGTTTTGAACCTGGGTCTTCCATGTCCCAGTCCGATGCTCTATCCACTGAGCCACCACCTGGTCAGGCTGACCTATTCTTTTTTTGTTTAGTTCTCTTTGCTACTGCCATTTCCCCCTTAACACACACACACACACACACACACACACACACACACACACACACACTCATCATATGTAAATGCCCCAGTCCATTTAGCACTCAAATTGTCTTTATTGGAGCCTGAATAAATGCTGAGATATCAGTTGTACATGTTGAGGTAAATGAAAACATTATTGTTTTATATTAGTCTATGTTTAAATGAATAGGATTAAGTAATATAAAATTGCTGATACTCAGCCATATTAGGCCTTTAGAAAACATCATACTAATACATTGGGTTCTTTCAAGATATCTGGTTCTTTCTCTACCAGTCAGCAGTCTTCTTCCTGTGAACAGACCATGGGATGCAATGGGCTGCCCTTGGAATTCTTGCCTACCTGGGATGCTGCTTTTTAGTTTTCTTGGCCATACCCTCTATTCCGTTCTAACCTGCATTGCTTAGTGGGGTTCTCTTTTCACTCCACTTAAAGGTACTCCCTCTTTCTTTTCTGTGACTAAACACACCCAGGCCAGCAATTTTCACTGTGCACCATGAGAGACACACCAGTGTGCCACAAGAATTTTTAAAACATGCAATACCTGAGTATTTAGTCAGGGGCACTGACCTCTTTTCCCTGAGATTGTTTAATAAAAAAATGACAACAGCCAATACAACAAAACCCGTTCAGTGTGAATGAATCAAAATTATAGTATTTTTTGTCAGATCAGCAAAATATAAATTTTTGATATGCTACAGAATTTTAGTCATTTAGTTTATGTGTGCCAAGACATGAAAATCACTAACCTAGGCCAATATTTTTCTTCTTTATGTTTAAACTTTTACCAAAAAAAAGGAAAAATCTTAAATGAAAATAACTTTGTTATATGTCCAAAAAAAATGATCAGAGACAAGTATAAATAAATACTAAGAGACTCAGTCTCCACTTGGAATGGAAAAGGATTGTTTAAAAAGCCAAAAATAAAATTAGAATTAATTTCTCAAAAAGAATTTGGTCAAATGAATGATACTAAATCTCTTGTATATCTTACAAGGAAATGACAATTCAAGTCATTTAGAAAAATGTTTGGCTCCTAACAACCTCGCATTTCCTTGGGTACATGAGGCAGAGATGCAGGAGCATGGGAAAATTGAAGGTGTAACTCAGTGGTAATCAACCTGGTCCCTACAGCCCACTAGTGGGCGTGCCAGCTTTCATGGTGGGCGGTAGTGGAGCAACCAAAGTATAAATAAAAAGATAAATTTAACTATAGTAAGTTGTTTTATAAAGATTTATTCTGCCAAACTTAGCAAAAATCGACATAAAGTACTTGGTAAGTAATTATTATTATATGCTTTAACTTGCTGTAACTCTGTTTTATAAATTTTTTAAGTAAAGTTACTTCCCTACTTTATAAATCACCATTACTGTGGAAACGGTGGGTGGTTAGAGAATTTTACTACTAACAGAGATACAAAAGTGGGCGGTAGGTATAAAAAGGTTGACTACCCCTGGTGTAAGTAAACTGGTTCTTTTCAACTCTCTCTCTCTCTTTTTTTTTTTTTGTATTTTTCTGAAGCTAGAAACGGGGAGGCAGTCAGACAGACTCCTGCATGCACCCAACCGGGATCCACCCGGCACGCCCACCAGGGGGCAATGCTCTGCCCATCTGGGGCGTCGCTCTGCCGCGACCAGAGCCACCCTAGCACCTGGGGCAGAGGCCAAGGAGCCATCCCCAGCACCCGGGCCATCTTTTTGCTCCAATGGAGCCGTGGCTGCAGGAGGGGAAGAGAGAGACAGAAAGGACAGAGTGGTGGAGAAGCAGAGCAGGTAATGAACATTTTTGTTCAGCCACTCTTGGACCAATACTTTTGTAATACACTAAATATGTATTGCCAAAAGCATTAAATAAAAAAACAACTAAAGACATCAAATTAAATTTATTATCTGATTCAATATTTCTAAAATCAATTTCAGTAAATATAAACACAACAAACATTAATAGGAGAAAAGGTAATTATGCAACTGTATGTTTTATACATTAAAAATGATACATTATGGATTAATATAGAAAATTACATGCATGGCTTTTTGTTTTGCATTTGTAATGAAACATCTATGAAGGAAATAAAGATTGCTCATTGTCAACATTCATGTGCACACTTTGCTTTTTCCGTATATTGATAGTTAGTGTGAGGAATGAGCTTGCTTCTTATGAACTAATTCAAATTCTGCTCACAAGAGGTGGTGGTCTATATTGTTTGCAAATTTTAATGACACTCATAGAGAAACAAGGATCATATGGATATGATGATGGGAATAGGTGAAGAAATTTTAAAGCAACTTTGGTAAGTTCAGAATAGCTCTTTTTAATTTTTATCCAAATGAAGCAAGTGATGTTATATTTTTAAAAATAATTTTTAACCCTTTGTCAGTAGCCACTCCCATAATTTCCCTGTAAGGATATATATACATACTGTAGTTCAATTCAGATTCTCTTTTGATTTAAGAAATTGATTCCAAATATATGAATTTCTTATGTATAGATCTTATTCTGATGGAAAATAAAAGTCACAAGTTTTTGTTAAATTGTGAGGTGTTTATTATAATCTTTTGTAGATAGGAAGTGTGAGCTAATCGCCTACGTATTTGGTAATTGTAGATTGTTGCTATGGATCTTATCATACCAATCAGTAGAAACGATTGGTTTCATGCTTCTTTTTGCCTTTAGATCATATCAATCATTGACAATATTGTATTCCTTCATTGTGGGATCATTAAAAATATTGAGACTATAAGAAAATGAACAAGTCTAGGTGTTCAATTTTCATCTTTACACGTTTGACACCATATTCTACCATTCAAAGAAACTAAGGGTCCGCTTCGAACTTTAAACATTTACAACAGAACTTTTCCCCACAATAAACCACCTGTCTCAGCACACAATATTAGGTGTTTATGATCATCTTCCATATTTATACAATAAAAAGAAAATCTAGAATTTTAATACATCATAATGAATTATATAACCCCCATTTTTTATGACTTACTAAGCACACTGTTTAGTTTAGCCGTCTCTTTTATTTACTCTTAGCAAGATTTTGTTTCCAATGACCAGAAGCAGTGTATGATTAGGAAGTGTCCTTTCCTAAATTTTCAAGCTTTCCTTAGATTTAGTCACAAACGGAAATTTTATTTTATTCTTAAAGGTCCAGTATTGGCTGTGCAATAAGGATGTTAGCTGAGTTTGGACCGGGCAGTATTAAGAATGATTATGTATCTGTGGTTCTTGAATTTGATTCCATTATTTCCTCCTCCAGGTCTCTCTATCCCTGCACCATAACTCTTAGAAAAACAGCCTTTAGAGCTGAAATTGTCAGGCATTCATCTTTAATAATTTTGTCATTGCTTCAAGGCCTTAAAGCTAATATATGCATATATAAAAGGGCTCAATAATTATAAAGGGTTACTTATTATAATTTTGTAAGTTTTAATTTAGGGAATCCAAGAGTTAAAAAAAATTCTTGTTTTCTAATATTTAAGTTTTATGGGGTTCCTCTCTGGAAAGCCTAATCATGTCTTTCTGACTAAAATTTTGCTAAAATTAATCACCTTCAATGTTAAGTAGAAGTAAATGGTGCATTATTAGTGTGAGCAGCTGCAGTCAAATAAGGGTAGACACCCACAAAGGCGCTTTCGGAACTAGCAACCAAGCATCTCTGGCTGTACCTGCTTGTTCGGGGGATCACTACAATGGGCTTCTTCTAACCCGTCATATCACTGTCACATAAGATAAGATTTCCTTGTGTTTTGTTTTTGTTTTTTGGTTTTTTTATGGCTGAATAGTAGAATACATTTTCTTTAGATGAAGTTAATATCATAAATTATGGCTATCAGGTTTGATATTATAAAAACATATTCAAAGTGTTAGAACTTCTTTTTTTATTATTTAGACAATTAATTTTAACCGGGTGACATTGATTAATTAGAGTACATAGATTCAGAGAAAACATCTCCAGGTCATTTTGACATTTGATGTTGTATATCCATCACCCAAAGTTAAATTGTCCTCTGTCACCTTTTATTTGGTTCTCTTTGTGCCCCTCCCCTCCCTCCACCCTTTCCCTCTCCTCCCTTCCCCTCCCCCTGGTAACCACCACACTCTTGTTTATGTCCATGAGTCTCAATTTTGTGCCCCACCTATATATGAAATCATACAGTTCTTAGTTTTTTCTAATGTACTTATTTCACTCAGTATAATGTTATCAAGGTCCATCCATGTTGTTGTAAATGATCCTATATCATCATTTCTTATGGCTGAGTAGTATTCCATAGTATATATGTACCACATCTTTATCCAATCATCTATTGAAGGGCTTTTTGGTTGTTTCCATGTCTTGGCCACAGTGAACAATACTGCGATGAACATGGGGCTGCATGTGTCTTTACGTACCAATGTTTTTGAGTTTTGGGGGTATATACCCAGTAGAGTATTGCTGGGTCATAAGGTAGTTCTGTTCTTATTTTTATGAGGAGAAATTATTATTTTGTTGCTGCTGTTGCTACGACTATGCATCGTAGTCTTACAACACAATACAATAGAGCCTCACAAGGGGGTTCTTCACTGGCATGGCTATGTTGGAAGTTTGATTTGAAGAACTGAAGAAATTTGGTCACTCTGTGCAAATCAGTTCCTTATCCCTCATGACTAAGTTTCCCTTATCTAGAAAGAAAGCACTTTTTGTTTTCCTCAGAAACAGAACTGTTGTGTCTACTATAGTATATTACCTCTCTAAGAAACATTTTGTTTGTGAACCAAAAAATAATTTCTCATACAATAGCAAGTACAGATCCCTTACTGAACATTTAGTTAATTCTTGCCAAACATACTAACTTTGAAATATGAAAACATGTAGCTATAGAATAATAAAAAGGTGTTTTTCTCAAGTTGCTCTTCCTGTGGTACTGAGAGGTGGAGGGAGGGAGAGGATGGAGAGGAAGAGGGGGGTGGGGTGGAGGGTGGGGGGGCAGAAGTACCCATTCAGTTATAGCTATTTAGGTAAGAAGGTAGACAAGTGTTTCTGAGATCTAAATAGTATCAATCAGAGGAGAATCATGACATGCTGATGATAGTGAAAGCTTCATTCAATCACTGTGATACGGAATGCCCGAGATTTGCTATCTGTAGCTTCAAGAGGTTTCATTTTCTTGTTTCTGCCTGAATTTCTATCTAGTTTATTTTTTTTTACTAATCCCAAACATTATAAGAAATGACAACAGTTTACTGCCAACTAAAAGCTGTAGTTAGAAAACAAAACTTGAAGTAGTAAACTACTTGAATGATTTAAATTGGTTGAAAAACAAGGAAACTGTTTTTCCCCCACTGATTTATTTCAGGTTCTATTGAGGTAGGCATTTATATTTTTCCATCAATAGTATAATCTTTTAGAAAATTAATATGAATAATGCCTGCTTCTAAAAGCATTGAATCTAAGAATACATTATTCCAGATTATATATACATTAGTGTTAATGAAAACTGAAATTGAGTTCGAGTTCCCATAATTTCTATTTCTCAAAAGCCCACTTAGACATAAACTTTTCTGCATTATTATTGTAAAATATCTAATAGTTGTTGAGATTTTTTGGGAAAAAAATTTTGTTACAAATATAAATCTTCCGTGTGTGTGTGTGTGTGTGTGTGTGTGTGTGTACAGGCATATATTTTATTGGTCTTTGAAGATATTGCATTTTTCTTATACAGATCGAAGGTTTGTGGCATTCCTTCCTGAAGCAAATCTATTGGTACCATTTTTCCAACAGCATTTGCTCACTTTGTATCCTGTGTCACATTTTGGTACTTCTCACAGTATTTAAAACTTTTACTATCTTATTATGTTTATTATAATGATCTGTGATCTCTGATGTTACAATTATAATTGTTTGGGTGCTATGGATTACTGCTGGAAAATTAAGCGTACATGATGCTGGCTTCTCCTTAAGCTTGTCTATGCTTTTGTCATCATGAATTAGAATACTGCTTTTATATTGATAATTTAGTCTCTGGTAACTATTTTATACTGAGTAGAATGGAGCCTGGTGATTTCCCACTAGACAGCTCTTCACATTTAACATCTTTTAAACAGAATTTTTTGGATGTCTGATTCTTTAAAACTATTCTGCTTAAATGAGATTTTATTAGTGTTTGTTTTAATTGTGTGAGCTAGAAAACCTGATGTAATACTGATGACCTCCCCATTAAAAAATGTTTCTATAGGTCTCAGTTGTATACCTAGACCTAGAGTTTGTATAAGAACCCAAGATACGTCAGTTAAGTCACCATTTATTAACCAATAAGGGAATGCAATTGTAAATACATGTCCTGTGTGACTCACCCCTGGTTTTGTCTGGTCCCTGCCCCATGCACCTTTTCCCTTTGCTGATTTTGTTTGTAATGAATCGTGGTCATGAATGCAGCTATGTGCTGAGTCCTATGAGCTCTCCCAGTGAACCACTGAACCTGGGAGTGGTCTTTGGGACCCGTGACCCAGCTGTGCATCAGTGTGAGGGGACAAATGGAACAAGAGAGGACACTTGCCCTTCAGGAGCTTGCCTTACAGTGGGAAGGAGGGGGAGGTGTGCAAGGGCGCTTAGCTAGCCAAACAGATCATTTCAATAGAAGTTAGTTGCTAATGACAGTCGTAAAGCAAGTGCTATGGGAGCACTGAAAAGGGACATAGGGGTTCAGGAAAGTGTTTTGAATCAGGTTTTGAAAAATGAGAAATATTTTTACCATCTGGAAGAAGATGAGAAATACATATTCAGCAGAAGGACTTCAATATATAAATAAAGTAGTATTAGTAAAAATATGATAGTAATGGCTACAAGGACAGCAGCAGCAAACACACAATGCTTAACAAGAATTGTTTGAAGCACTTTACATCTGTTCATTCATGTCATCTTTAAGCAGTCTTGTGAAGTGGTGATATTATATTTTATAAAGGGGGAAACTTTGGCACAGGGAGCTCTTAAGTACATTGAGCAGACCCATCTGGCTGTCCAGTGCCCTGGAACTTGAACCCAGGCAATCTTCCTCCTACTCTGTGCTAGCTTCTAAAGAAGGGAAGTGGGGGATATATAGAAACCATATAGAACAAGCATGGTCAAATATGCAACACAGTCTAAAACTGGCAGTGCAGTATTAAGCATTATCTTCTTTCTGCATATGTGCAATGATATCCTCACATTGCCTAAATCAATGATAAAATCATGTAGCATATTAATATTGCTTTATTTACTGAATAATAGATAGCCTCTCCTTGGGTAATTTTTAGTTTGTACCTTCTTTACTATTATACATGACTTAATATTTTCCATAGTGAATGACTTATTTTTTTTATATCTTTGGGGTGTGTGTATGTCTTCAGACTTGTTATAAAGAGGGGTGAATATAATATATTTCTTTGTGTTTTTGTTTTTGTTTGTTTGTTTTTTACAAAGGCAGAGATAGACAGGGACAGACAGACAGGAATGGAGAGAGATGAGAAGCATCAATCTTTAGTTTTTCGTTGCGCGTTGCGACTTCTTAGTTGTTCATCGATTGCTTTCTCGTATGTGCCTTGACCACGGGCCTTCAGCAGACCGAGTAACCCCTTGCTCGAGCCAGCAACCTTGGGTCCAAGCTGGTGAGCTTTTTGCTCAAGCCAGATGAGCCCGCACTCAAGCTGGCGACCTCGGAGTCTCGAACCTGGGTCCTTCCGCATCCCAGTCCGACGCTCTATCCACTGTGCCACGACCTGGTCAGGCTATATTTCTTTGTTTTTAAGAATTATTTTCTACTTGATGCATCATATCTTAAAGTTTTAGAAAAAATTAAGAAAGTAAAAGTGGCTACCTTTAATTTTTCTTCTTCAAAACTGTAGCAAGACTTAGAGATATAAATAAAAAGAATAAGCAAAGCTACACATACTAAAATACTAAATTATATTTTTAGGTTCATTTAGTATTTCAGGATACTTTTTGGTTAAACTGACTGCAGTATAATCACGAACTCATTTTTAATACACTTGGAAAAGTGAAATTTTCAAGTGGTCTAACGTGTATAAAAAAATGATTTTTCAGGCCCTGGCCGGTTGGCTCAGCGGTAGAGCGTCGGCCTAGCGTGCGGAGGACCCGGGTTCGATTCCCGGCCAGGGCACATAGGAGAAGCGCCCATTTGCTTCTCCACCCCTCCGCCGCGCTTTCCTCTCTGTCTCTCTCTTCCCCTCCTGCAGCCAAGGCTCCATTGGAGCAAAGATGGCCCGGGCGCTGGGCATGGCTCTGTGGCCTCTGCCTCAGGCGCTAGAGTGGCTCTGGTCGCAATATGGCGACGCCCAGGATGGGCAGAGCATCGCCCCCTGGGGGGCAGAGCACCGCCCCTGGTGGGCGTGCCGGGTGGATCCCGGTCGGGCGCATGCGGGAGTCTGTCTGACTGTCTCTCCCTGTTTCCAGCTTCAGAAAAATGAAAAAAAAAAAAAAAAAAAGATCTTTCGTAGAAGGAGAATGAGAAACCGAACCTATATTTGAGCACAATGATGAAATTATTAATGGAGTAATTTTTAAGAAAATTAGCCAGCAATATTATTTATACATTTTTAGAAAAAGGATGATATCGATCTCATTTGGATAAAATTTAGTGTGAAACTCAATATAATCATATGTAAGTTACAACGTATGTTACTTAAATTTTTCAGTGTAAATTTTCAGTTTCTAGAATTTTTTGATTAATTTCCATACTTGTTTTCAACTCTTGACTGAAGTTTTCCACCTTGTTATGTAACCACATTATTATACTTATCATGATTATTTTGATATCCTTGTCTGGTGACTCCAATCTGTATCTGGTATACGTTTGTTTTTATTGTCTTTTTTATTTTCTGGTTAGACTCACTTGGTGTTTTCTCTTGATAGAATTCGTCATGGAATGTCCTTTCCATTATGTATGAAAATTTTAGGGGTAATTGAGTCTCTGCATATTTTTTTTTCTTTTAAAAATGTTTTCTTTATTGGTGTTGAGAGGGGAATGGAGAGAGAATGAGAGACAGAGACAGAGACAGAAAGACAGAGAGACAGGAACGTCGATCTGTTCCTGTATGTGCCCTGACCAGGGGTCGAACTGGCAACCTCTGTGCTTTGGGATAAAGCTCTAACCAACCAAGCTATCTAGCCAGGGCTGGATATTTTCTTTCTCAGGACAGAATTCACTTTTGCTTTCTTCAGACAGAGAAAAGGGATAGGTTCTAGGAATCTGAGCAGGGATGGGCTTCAGAATTGCTCTTCAGCTTTTGGGCTTCTCTATTTTTGCTTCAACTCTAAAATAAATGTATGTGTACACACACACATACATATGCACACACATACAAATATACATATCTGACATATAATCTTGTTTAGTTCTGTACAATTGGTATTAGCATTCATGAGTCCCAACGGGGGTGTTTATCAGAACCCCTTCTTCTTGATGCCCCTCAACTCTGGATTCAGTCTCCCCAGCCCCATAAGAAGCTCTGTTCAGTTTCTCAGCCCCAACCTTTTGCATGAGAGTTAGCAAATGATTTAAGGGAAAAAGCAGTGATGAATGTTAGGCTCTGTCCTTTGCCGTTCCCTTCTGACTGGGCTCATGGTCTCAAGTCCACAGGCATGATAATTTTTCTCCAGTGCCTTCAAAGGGGTATAATTTGTACTTTGGATATGTTTACCAAAACCAGAAGCATTGGTCTACAAGGGTTTCTGCAGAAAACACAATACACGCTATTGAAGATGCAAAATGTAAAGCATGCTTACGTATGTTATTCATTATAGAAGTTGTGGCAACTGATTTCAGAACACATGACTACTATACTCAAAAATATTCCTATTGTGCAGTAAATAATAGTTGCATATTACCTGGGAGTGAATAAACTAATGTGCATGAAAGACAGTATATAATGGGTAATTTTGTTTTTTAATAGGTGAAAGCTGAACTTTTCAGTTCAGATAATAGTCTCTATTTTAGACTACAACATTGTGCCATTCAAAAAGTTCTGTAAATACACTGCTCATATAAATTAAGGGATATTTCAAAATGAATATGAAGCAATAAAATATCCCCTATATTTTGTGAGCAGTATCTATATGTAACCTATGTCTAAAGATCCGTGCTGTAGCTAGAACCAAGTGTCCACAGGGTTCCCACTGTGGCTCATGTCTTAACATCACCTATTTCATTTTTTGTCACCAAAAAAAAAAAATTGTTTTTGTCTTGTAATAAGTAAATTGATAATAGAGAAAGTACTTGAAGTTGAGTGATAGTAAAGGTAATGATGACAAATATAAAACAACCTGAAAATATATAAGTATTTCTTGCTCTTGACTGTCTTAATGTAAGTTCACATTTTTTATAAAAATGTCATTTCTTTCAGTTCTTGATGAAAATCTTCTCCTTCAATAAATTAGAGGAAATGCCATTTTATTGCTTCACATAACTCAACACTATGAATTACTACAAATGCACATTAGTATTCCATTTCCCCAGAAGCCTGTTTCATATAGCTTTGCAAACAAATGAGAAAGGCACATGAAAAGAATTAGATATTTAATCATTTAGTAGGAGTTCTAACTTATGACTTTGACATAACACTCTAACGAAACAGCGAAGTGATTGATTCAAGAAAAATAGTTAGACTACAAGTTACACTTTGAAATATTTGGTCCCTAAAATTTCAAATGTGAATTATTATTATTATTATCTGTGGGCATTTAGTTAAGTATTGATGTTTTTAATTGACCGTTTGGGTGGATCAGCTTAATAAGAGAAACATTTCCTCCTCATTACTACCTCTAAACCACAATCATCAATTAATGTTAAGGGGCCATCTACAGATTTGAGGGTGGTTGACTGAACCGTTAGCATATATACATGCTAAAAAGTTTGATTTCTAATGTTAGAGTTTTTCTAATGCCTGAAAAGTCAATAGTAACATGACTTTCACTTGTGATATATACAATAACAATAGGCTAAAGGAATAATTTGTAGAGGCTACTACTTGTCTTTGATATGTAATTTTTTTTGATGGATGGATTAATGTCATTGTTCTTTATTTCACCATACTGATCATCAGTCGTCTGAGCCAATGAATGCAATTCTATATAAATCTTCGTGTGTTATTATTTGCGTTTACATTTATTTATGTGCTAAATAAATTCTAAAGAATTTAGTACATTCTTGCTAAAATAAATTTTTTGTTTTTATCTTTTCATACTAAGTGATTATCAGTTATAATGTATAGAAGTTTCTATGGGGACATGAATACATTGGTGCATTTGAGCATTGATTCACTTTAACCATGGTTTGCATTCTATACACATGTTTCTACTTACATTGACACAACAAAATGTTTGGATTGTTGTACTAAGAATTATAGTAATAGATGCCAGCCACCAAGAATCTCTATATGCAGAAAAGAAAGAAAAAATACACAATTTAGACAAGATAATCATAATCACTACATTTGTAATTATGTTAAACTAGGAGATATTGAATGCATATGATGGAATGCTTAGAGTTCCTGATATTTTAGCATCACACAGTGAAGGCCATAAAGCAGGAACGATAACAACTTAGGTTGTCTTCAGAGATGAAATGGGACATGCTAAAGAGCAAGGCTGAAAAAATACATACAGTCTTGGTTCAAGCATGTTTTAGAATGCGTGGCATTGAGTCACAGACCTTTACTATTTAAGCATTACTAGTCATACCTTTGATAAATGATTTTATTTATAAGATTCATTACCTATTTGGATAAGCAGTTTGACCTCATATATGTCAAATTATATTTATTTTCCATAATAAGCACAGTTCTTCTTTGCACTTGCCAAGTCTGAGAGGTGACACATGCTGGCATAGGAGAGTCCATTTATCTCTTCCACTTGGAAATGCTCAGAGTAAATAATATTCCAGACGCCTCACTACCTTTCTAGAAGAGAGCAACTAATGAGAAGAAACATTGAATATTAGGCCTTGTGAGGAATCAATACGATGTGGTTCCTTTCTTCTGGTACCTTAAACAGAAAAGAAGCAACTATCAGGCACTGGTAAATAAGTTCGCTAATGGCAGGTTAAAGAAAAGAAAGGGTGGGAATTGAAGGAAAGAACATTTCCCTCTTAAAGAGCCTACACTCTTGGGATGATCAAAAAGCACCGAGTTTCAAGGACCTCCAAGAATTAATCTTTATCCTGAAGGGGCTCCTTACATTTTAACAAGCCATCCAATGGTCTGTTCTCTTTTAATCCGAGACATACATCAGACCCACCCATTAATGTTGATTCCTACATGCACTGCCCAATGCATTATCTGCTCTTTTTTCTTTCTCTGGTTTTGCAGAATTGGCCCCATCTAGCAATATATTTAGAGCAGGAAAATAGCTCATTTACAAAGGAAACCTTGTCTTTTTCCTGTTTAATGTTATAAAAATAAAATCTCTTTGGCTCTAACTTTCTCAGCTTCCTATGGCAGAAAGGAAGTGGGGATAAGAGGGGAACTGGAGAAATGTCCCTAAATTTGCAGAAAGGTTTTGGGCCTTACACTGAACTTGATTTGTATGCTGATGTCCACTAATAAGCACAGCGGCATTCTCTAATAATAACAGGGTAATTATTCTGCTGACTCAGGCTAAAAACGTGGGCTCATGTGGCACGTTTATCTTGTCCTCCTCCAGCCCCAGTAGCAGAAAGGGATCGATTTTCCCATAACATAGTCAATGTGATGAATTTTAAAAAGCAGATTATTGTTTTGGTGTAAACCCAAATGTCTTCATTGCTAGGAAGGAGGTGTGCAGCTGACTTGATAGGGTTAACTTACAGAGCGGGAGGAAAACAGTAATTAGAATGTGAGCAGGCAGACTCCCTCCAGCACTGTTTTAATGACGGACACATTCCGAGAGGGCTCCTGGCTCCTCGGGGCAGAGGCAGGAAGCCCCTTTTCTGTCTCAGTCAGAGGAGGGCGGCATCTCATTTTGGTTTTCAGGTACACATTCTTCAGAGATAAAAACATCTAGAAATGCAGAAAAGGCAAGTGCTTTTCAGGATGGAAAAGTACAGCAGCTAGGAGGGTCAGCTTCTTAGGAAATTTCTTGTTTTGGTTTTGCCTATACAAACTTCTGAACATTTGGGACAAAAGCAGGTTTTAGAAACTGTGACTCTTTCACATTTGTAAAGCCAGGAGCCACAGCCAGGGCCAAGGCCACCATCACAGCAGCCTTCTGGCCCATGCAGGTTCGCATTGGATTCGGACAGTCGGTAAAGAAACCATGGAGCCAAAAACTGGTGGGCCATAGCCTTTAATCCTAGCTTGCACCCGGCGGGCAAGTAAAAATACACACTGGGCTCCAAAACCCAGTCACACTCAGTGCTCACAAAGCCACTGACTTATCCGAGTTTCCTAGAATCAAAGGTTTCTAGCTCACCAGCCTTATTCTCCTCAGTTCCTCATCGCATCTCACTCAGCATTCCACCATCTTGGCTGCTTCTCCTGGCCTACTCCATATGGCCTCCTTCTGCTGCTGGCTCTACTCTCTCCTCTAATCATCCCAGGAACCAAGGGCCGAGTCCCGTTCTGCCTCCATTTTATAGTGTAGAAATCCAAACCCTTAATCCAATATACATAATAGGGAAGTCTCTAATACAAAGTCACTTCTCCGAGGCATGATAGGATTGTACCGCCTCACACCAAAAAGGGTGGGACAGGCTTAATCCCAAAACCAAGCCTCAGGCTACAACAATTCTCAACACACATTAATATCACCTGGACAACGGCCTCTTTAACAAAGTGAGCATAATACATTTTATCTGCCCAACAACATTAGACAAAAAAAAAAAAAAAAAGAATATTTTTCTTCCTGTATGCTTTGCTTGGACTGAACCTGGAAAGGATTTGGGGCATTTCTCATTTTTTTTTGATGGGCACTTACTTGGGCTATAAAGTCGTAATCATTTTGTGATAGCCCTTTTTGGAATACACGTTATTATGGACATTGTTATGTCTGAGTTTTTGTACTTTTTTCTGCTACGGGATGCTAAGCACATTCTCTGAACTGGTGTAGTGTCCTGGCAGCTCCCTCCCCACACGACTGCAGGTGACCAGAAAGCCCTATGACCTTGTCTGCTCTATGTTTGGCCCCTGGGAAGGTTTGGATGCAAAGGCATTCTTTACAGTAACCCACACGTCAACAACAGCATTTCCGGGAGTGGACAATTCCTTTTATTTAATCGGTAGTTCCCAGTGCTGGCTGTGCATTTGAAATCCCAGAGAGTCTTACTAAACTGGTATTGGTATTGAGAGCAGGTATTAGTATTTTTTTAAGCTCTTTGGGTGATGCAGGGTCCACTTTGGGTGGAAAGCACTGCATGAGGTGCTTAGGGAACCCCAGGGTCATTCTCTCACGACAGGGAGGGAGCATGGTGGCCCTCGCTGTCTTTTATATCTTCTCCCTGTGCTTAGCCACCTTCTGACTAAATCTGTCCTAATTTTGAGTACTGAATCCTTGTGCTCTTCCCACTGATTTGTACCTACTAGTTCAGATTGCCTGTTGTTTCCTCCCCTGTGGCTATGTAGGATTTGGACAATAATTCACCTTGATTTCACATCCTGCAGCTCTAGGCCAGCCTCCTTTCTCTGCTAAGACAAGAGACTGGACTGTCATCCAGACTCTCCTCCGTTTATAGGCTTGTGAAATCATTTACATTTTACCTCTTTGTGTGGACTTTCCAATTCAAAAGGTTTGAAACCCCTCTACCTAGCATCCTCTTCAATCATTCAATAAAAATGCATCAGTGTTTTAGTATATAACTATATATTATTAAAATAAGTACATTTTTTGCCAAAAAGAAATCAAATGTCAGTTAAAGCTAGACAATATGGATCATCAGTTCCCTTTTTCTTGTATTAGTAATTCTAATTAGGTTGTCTATAAATACTATTTTTTTTATCCAGAAAGGTATAATTACTGTTTTTTTAAGAATATATGATAAGCCTGACCAGGTGGTGGCGCAGTAGATAGAGCGTCGGTCTGGGATGCAGAGGACCCAGGTTCGAGACCCTGAAGTCGCCAGCTTGAGCACAGGTTCACCTGGTTTGAGCAAAAGCTCACCAGCTTGAACCCAAGGTTGCTGGCTCAAGCAAGAGGTTACTCAGTCTGCTGAAGGCCCGTGGTCAAGGCACATATGAGAAAGCAATCAATGAACAACTAAGGTCTCGCAACGAAAAATTGATAATTGATGCTTCTCATCTCTCTCCGTTCCTGTCTGTCTGTCCCTGTCTATCCCTTTCTCTGACTCTCTCTGTCCCTGTAAAAATAATAATAATAATAATAATAATAATAATAAAAAGAATATATCAGGTCTACCGGAAAGTTCTGTCTGTTTCTATCACAACGTTTCGACACGTAAGCACATGTTTATTTGGCGCATGTGTGCCTCTCTATTTTTATCACTTAATGTATACATTCTGACATAGCAAATTAACTAAAATAAAGTTGATTCACGTTAGTCTTATGTGTGAAGCCATAGTGTACCCATGGCTACTGATAAAGTTCATTTACGCCACTGTAATTTTTACGAATTTCAACAAAGAAGAAATGCTACAGAAGCATGTCTGTCGCATCCACCATATTCCCCGGACTTAGCACCCTCCGACTATCACTTGTTTTTGTCTTTACAAAATTTTTTGAAGGGCAAAAAAATCAAAAATGAAGAAGATATCAAACAAGCACTGGTTCAATTTTTCGCATCAAAAGATAAAACATTTATCAAAAATGGGATATACAAATTGCCCTCATGCTGGCAAGAAATCATTAATAGTAATGGCAATTATATTATTTAATAAAGTTTATTGACGGTAAGAAAAATTTGTATTTTGTTTTATTCCAGAAATGGACAGAACTTTCCGGTAGACCTTATATATATGATAATAGTATGAAAAATTCAATCTTCATGGATCAACTAATGCTGGTAAATATGCTGCTATATATTAATAACATAGCTTGGTTAGTAGGTGCATATCATAGCAGAAAGGTTGGAAATAAAGGCAATTTGTTGACCAAAATATACAAATTAGTTGAAATTTTATTTGAAAATAAAAATCTGTATGTTTTATGACTTGTATTTTGACTGTTTCATATAATGAGTGTGCTTCCCACCACCCCTTATTGGAAGAGCTATTCTTATCAAAACAAAAAGATGGTATTTTTTTTTTCAAATAAAGAAAGTCTTGTTTACTTGGTGTATGGCCAGTGGCCATCAGAGCCACCTGGCCCATGAAGGTTTGCATTGGATTTGGACAGTCGGTAAAGAAACAACGGAGCCAAAAACTGGTGGGCTATCATCTCTAATCCTAGCTTGCACCCAGCGGGCAAGTAAAACACACACTGGGCTCCAAAACCCACTCATTCAGAGCTCACAAAGCCACTGACTTATCCGAGTTTCCTAGAATCAAAGGTTTCTAGCTCACTAGCCTTATTCACCTCTGTTCCCCATCTACTTCCTTCTCCCTGCACAAACTGGCTTCTCACTCAACACTCCACCATCTTGGCTGCTTCTCCTGGTCTCCTCCACATGGCCTCTCTCTCTGCTCTTTGCTCTTTCCTCTAATGCTAATCTCAAGAACCGAGAGAGCAAGCTCCCAGTCTGCCCCCATTTTATAGTGTAGAAATCAAAACCTTTAATCCAATATACAAATAGGGAAGTCTCTAATACAAAATCACTTATCTGAGGCATAATGGGATTGTACCACCCCACATCAGAAAGGGTGGGAAAGGCTTAGTCCTAAAATCAAGCCCCAGGCAACAAGGATTCTGCCTGCCCACAGTCCGCCCCCAACACACATTAATATCACCTGGGCGATGGGCTTCCACTCGGGCAGCGCCATCTTTAACAAAGTGAGTATAATATATTTTATCTGCCCAACACTTGGCAAACAGTGTTAAAATACTATTTATATATACATTTACAAAATTTCAACAATCTATACTTCTACACTCTATGGTGTTAATAGCAATGATGCTGATTCCTCAGGATATTTTAGTGGTTTTGTAGTTAGCCCAGGTTTATTATTGTAGTGAGCTACAGTGTCATACTCTTCTCTCTATAAAGTGGCATCGACACATATGAAAACCTTTAATGACTTCACAGAATTAGGCTGTTGTGGTGATGGTGACACTTCCTGCTCATTACTGACTATAAAGCCAGTAGCCACCACCACCATCACAGCCACCTGACCCATGCAGGTTCGCATTGGATTCGGACAATCCGGAAAGAAAGAGCAGAGCCAAAAGCTGGTGGGCCATCATTTTAATCCTAGCTTGCACCCGGCGGGCAAGTAAAAAACACACACTGGGCTCCAAAACCCACTCACATTCAGTGCTCACAAAGCTACTGACTTATCCAAGTTTCCTAGAATCAAAGGTTTCTAGCTCACCAGATTTATTCTCCTCTGTTCCCCATCTCCTTCCTTCTCCCTGCACAAACTCTGCACAGACTGGTTTCTCACTCAACACTCCGCCATCTTGGCTGCTTCTCCTGGCCTCCTCCACGTGGCCTTTCTCTGCTTTCTGCTGTCTCCTCTATTGCTAATCTCAGGAATAGAGATTAGCACAAACTCCTGTTCTGCCCCCATTTTATATTATAGAAATCCAAACCTTTAATCCAATATACAAAATAGGGAAGTCTCTAATACAAAGTCACTTATCTGGGGCATGATGGGATTGTACCACCCCACATCAAAAAGGGTGGGAAAGGCTTAGTCCCAAAACCAAGCCCCAGGCTACAAGGATTCTGCCTGCCCACCAGCCTGCCCCCAACACAGATTAATATCACCTGGGTGATGGCCTTCATGTGGGCAGTGCCATCTTTAACAAAGTGAGCATAATATATTTTATCTGCCCAACACTGACACTATTCAACAGAAAGATCCAATAATATTTCTCAAATTGAGCTAGAGGGTAATCATTGAGGCAGAAATTCCTGGCTCAGTAGCAGAGGTTTTGTAATTATATGGTTTGCATTCTTTGATTTGAAGTAACAGAAACCAACGAGTCATACTTCTTAAGTCAAAGGCAAATTAATAATGAAGGTGTTAGGGCAGAATCTAGAATCCAGCCACAGAAATTCATCCATGCCTCACTAACATGAACAGGAAAAGTCCTTGGGGCTCCATCCTTCATTTCTCTTCTCCCTGCATGTCTGTTTTACGATTTTGTAAACAACTTTTCTCTTCCATTTTATCTACTTGGTGAGATCTGACTACCCCTGTAAAGCCAGTGGCTGCCATCGTGGCCATTCACATGCAGGTTCGCATTAGACTCAGACAGTAATAAAACAACGGAGCCACAAACTGGTAGGCCATCATCTTTAATCCTAGCTTGCACCCGGCGGGCAAGAAAAACACACACTGGGCTCCAAAACCCACTCATTCAGTGCTCACAAAGTTACTGACTTATCCGAGTTTCCTAGAATCAAAGGTTTCTAATTCACCAGACTCATTTACCTCTGTTCCCCATCTCCTTCTTTCTGAACAAACTCTGCACAAACTGGCTTTTCCTTTAGCACTCCGCCATCTTGGCTGCATCTCCTGGCTTCCTCCACATGGCCTTTCTCTGCTCTGCTCTCTAATGCTAATCTCAGGAAGCGAGAGAGAGAGAGAGAGAGAGCAATCTCCTGGTCTTCCCCATTTTATAGTGTAGAAATCAAAACCTTTAATCCAATATACAAACAAAGAAGTCTCTGATACAAAGTCACTTATCTGAGGCATAATGGGATTCCTCATGAGAGTGCACCACCCCACATCAAAAAGGGTGGGAAAGGCTTAGTCCTAAAACCAACCTGCAGGCTACAAGGATCCTGCCTGCTCACAGCCCTCCCCCAACATACATTAATATAATTACTCCCATTCCAAGCATAAGGGCAACTAATATCACCTGGAGACGGGCTTCCATGTGGGAAGCGCCATCTTTAACAAAGTGAGCATAATATATTTTATCTGCCCCACAACCCCCATTTCCCTATATTGTATGGGGTAAATCTAGACATATTTGAAATTTAAGTGGGTCCAGAAAAGAGGATCTGACTGTTTCAGCTTTATGCAGTGACAGTCATTACCAGTGATAGCCTGGTGTTGTTATCCCTAAGCACTGACTCTGGGGGCTTCAGGCAATGAATGAGGAAGGGGAACCAACTGGACAGAAAACCAAATAGTGTTAAATTTCTTTGGAAATGCACAAAAAGGTCTAATTTTATTTGTGCTTGAGGCTTAGGAGTATTACTTATAACCAAATGTTCCTCCACCTGGGGTCAAAAACCTTCCCCTCACCCTCTCCTTTTCCTATATTTATACTGCTGACAAGCAGCCTGCTACTTTCTGTTTTGTCCCATGAGACCCTGATTTGATGTCTTCCATAACCTTAGGGCTGGACCAGCATATGATCTACAGTGGTTTAAAAAAAAATAAGTTGAAGAAAAGGAAACATAGGTTGTTCCTTTTTTCTCTTTCTCACCACAGCAGCTGAGCCAGTGTAATAATCATCATCAATAACTTTAATAATAGTTAATATTACTACAGTCATCTCCGCTATACAGATAGGAAACTGAAACTTAGAAAAATTAACTTTCTGGAGGAAACATAAGCATTAAGTGATGGTGCTAGAATTCAACTCAGAGCAATCCATTTTCCAGCTCAGTTTCTTAAGTAGTTTTTTACAGAAGGGTTGTGAGGTACCACCAGACTTCAGGCCAGCATCCCTTGCCTGCATCTCCTGACCCATTCCATTCTGAATACAGTATACGGCTCGCCAGGTGCCTCATACCAGACATTTCTCTCATCTCCTGGTCTGCCCCATTTTATAGTGTAGAAATCAAAACCTTTAATCCAATATACAAACAAAGAAGTCTCTGATACAAAGTCACTTATCTGAGGCATAATGGGATTCCTCATGAGAGGAATCCCTGTCTAGGCCTGCACTATTCTCCTGTAGAGAAGCCCACATGATCCCACAGTCACACCTTTACTTCCGTGCAACAGGGACTTTCCTAGGGAGGGTACTAATGGAGAAATGTGCACCCTCTGTCATGAACTAAATGTTTATGTCATGCCTTCCCCATTCATAGGTTGAAATCCTTGCCCAGAACAGGATGGAGTTGGGAGGTGGGGCCTTTGGGAGGTGATGAAGTCCTGAGGGTGGTGCTCTCACCAGTAGGATTTGTGTTCTTGTAAAAGAGACGTGAGCACTGTTCTCTCCACCCTGCCCTGTGAGGACGGAGCGAGAAGAACGTCGTCTGCAAGCATATCACACAGAATTCTCATGTACTCTCTAGAGGAGCTACTTAACTCTCTTTACAAGCCCATATATTGTTCAGCTCATGTTCCCGTTTGTATTGGAAATACTAATTATAAGTCTTGAAAATAATTCTAAGAGCGAGCTCCTGGTTGTGTTTGCAGTCCTGACAAAGCACAGTATCAATCAGTACGGTATGTTTCCATTTCTTTTCCACACTGTTAGAATGTATTTCTGCTGGTGAGGCAATTGGATGCATATTTTACTTAACAATCAATAAGCACATGGTTGGTTCCTTAACACTCTTCCCCTATGAGGTTAGGCAAACACAAGTCATTCAGGCACTTTCAAAAAAACTCATCATTCTGCTGCTGCATCCACTAATTTCTGATTTCTCCCCAGAGGCATTTAATGGTAAGTATAGCTCTGTTTTGCGCTGGCTAGTGCTGCTAAGACTTTATATATCATGTCTTGCAAAAAAAAACAAGAAAGGGAGAACAGAAACATTCTTTTCCAAAAAAGCAAGTTGAAAAGTTCAAAGGCCCAGTTTCCTTGACGAATTGTGATTGGACCCGGTTTTCTTAAGGTGTTTAACTCTCTCTGATTCAGTGAAAGGAGGTACCTTTTCCTTATGTGTAGTAACTGCCTTGCCTGTGTGTTGTAACCATGGCACTCTGGACCGTTAATCTGCTCCTCAGATCCATTTGGGTGTCAGGGGCTCTGTTGTGCTTGTGGGTGGGGCACATCCCAGCTTTACATTTTAAAGTAACTTTAAGAGAATAAGCATAGAAATATGTATTAATTGCCTACCTCTGCCATAGGAAATGACCAACACTTTAGTGACTTAAAATAACACAAATTTATTATCTTACCGTTCTGCAGGGCTCAGAAGTTCAACAGATCTGAAGTCAATATGTCTGAGTTGCATTCCCTTTGGGAGACTTTTGCAGGGAATCTATTTCACTGATTTTTCCAACTTCCAGGGGCTGCCCACACTCTTCGGCTATGGCAACCATCTTGCATCTTCAAGGCCGCCAGGTTTACCTCTCTGACTATTGTTTTTTTCTTACATCTCTCTGACCGCAGCTAGGAAGTACTCTCCACACTGAAGATTTCATATGCTGTAATTAGATTGGGCTCACATGAGTAATCCAGGATAATCTTTCCTTCTCAAGTTCTTGAGTTGTTGTCCTGAGTCATGCTTCTAGTTATAGGAGCAATCAAAGGCTGCCTTGGACTTTCTTTTTCTTTCTTTTTTTTTTTTTTTTGTATTTTTCTGAAGCTGGAAACGGGGAGAGACAGTCAGACAGACTCCCGCATGCGCCCAACAGGGATCCACCAGGCACACCCACCAGGGGCGATGCTCTGCTCACCAGGGGGCGATGCTCTGCCCCTCCGGGGCATCGCTCTGCCGCGACCAGAGCCACTCTAGCGCCTGGGGCAGAGGCCAAGGAGCCATCCCCAGCGCCCGGGCCATCTTTGCTCCAATGGAGCCTTGGCTGCGGGAGGGGAAGAGAGAGACAGAGAGGAGGGGGGGGGGGTTGGAGAAGCAAATGGGCGCTTCTCCTATGTGCCCTGGCCAGGAATCGAACCCGGGTCCCCTGCATGCCAGACCGACGCTCTACTGCTGAGCCAACCGGCCAGGGCCTGCCTTGGACTTTCTGATTCAAGATTCCCCCCTCCTATGGCTATTCCAGATTGTTTATTTGGTAGAAGACAAAGGGAATGCCCTTGAAAAGTATAGGCTACTCCCTGGTTCAGGAAACCTCTGGAAATATGGGTTATTGATCCAGGTGCTTAAGAGATTTTTTTTGGTGACAATCATAACAAATATTTTCTCTGACTTTTAAAACTGCAAGTTAAATGTACAGACAGGTCAAAGCAGAGTTTGTATTTGACTAAAAATTTAGGACAAATATAATTGAATCTAAAAATTATAATCACTACATATTTATTATAGGGCTACCCACCAATTCGGGGGGGGGATAGTGAAGAGTTCATATAAATTATTGTAAATACCAGTGGTTCCCAAACTTTGGAATACACCAGAATCATCTGGAAGGTTTGTTTAAAAGCAGATTGCCAGGCTCCACCTTCAGAATGACTGATTCAGTAGGTCTGGGGTGAATTTGCATTTCTAAACTTAAACAGTATGATCTTAAAAGCTTCTGGTCAGGGACCATCGCTTAAGAACCACTGGTAAAACTTTTAATTTATATAGACAAACTCCAAATTTCAATGATAGGAACCAGATGCTTCAATTTCTTACAAGAACTTGCTTAATATCTTCTCAAATAAGTTTTCCATTTGTTAGAACACTGTGATTCAAGTGTGTGGCAAAAGTTGATAATCAATGAGCTAGGAATTTTATGTTGTATGGGAGTTTCTATCATCATCATCATCATCTTCAACTTCAAAGCCTGGGTGTGATTCTTTTTTTTTTTTTTGTATTTATCTGAAGTGAGAAGCAGGGATGCAGAGACACAGACTCCCACATGCAACCGACCGGGATCCACCTGGCATGCCCACCAGGGAGCAATACTCTGCCCATCTGGGGCATTGCTCCTTAGCAACTGGAGCCATTCTAGTACCTAAGGTGGAGGCCATGGAGCCATCTTCAGCACCTGGGCAACTTTGCTCCAATGGAGCCCTGGCTGCAGGAGGGGAAGAGAGAGACAGAGAGAAAGGAGAGGGGGAGGGTGGAGAAGCAGATGGGCACTTCTCCTATGTGCCCTGGAATCAAACCAGGGACTTCCACTCGCTGGGCTGATGCTCTACTACTGAGCCAACTGGCCAGGGCCAGCCTGGGTGTGATTCTTAACTTTACTTCTCTGGGGTTATATTATGAACCATGACTGTTACCTTCATGAGGAAGCCTCCAAACTGACTGAAGACACTGAGTTTTATGTCTGCTAGTTTCTGGTATTGGCCTTTTACTTCCTAACTTGACCCCAATTCGGTAGGGTGCTGGCTCGGGCCCTGTCTGCAACCCTGGGCTAGAGCCTTCCTAGCTCCCTGGACACCTCAGTCAAGCTATTGTCCAAGTGTAATCCTTCTTCTACCCAGAATTGTTTTGCTTGTGCCTTTCAGATTTGTATATAAAAAATAACACCCCCATGTCATCTAGGCATTATCTAAAGTTTCAGTGCAAATTTTATTATTTTAGCCAAACTAACTCGTACTGAGAGTCGCTACACACACCATCGTGTGTTCATGGAACTACTGACAGTAGCTGCCATGGGGTGAGCTTAGATCAAACAGTAATTGTGATTGAAAAGGAATGTAATTAATTATATAATTTGAAAGGTTCTGGATTCCACTGGAAGATGTCATGAGACAAGTTATAATGATGGACAGCTCATAGCACTGCTGTGATAATACTAAACTGTATGTGCAGTGTTACGTCTGCACATATGTACTAAATCATATGTGCCGACGGAACAACCTTCTTACGTCCCGTTGTTACCAACAAAGCAATCATGTGGCTGGTCCAGAACTACATGCCTGACCCTCAATCTAGATAATCAGAATGCTGGCACCTGAGGGTAACTTTATGAAAGTTTCAAAGGCCTTTACCTAAAGATATTTTATCTAATAAATGACAACTCAAATGTAGGAAACCTGGTGGTCATTTTGAAAATTTAACACTAGTTATCTATTTTCATTACAAAAATGCAGCCCCAGCCAGGAAACTTACATATGTTATTTACTATTGTTATTTATCAAATGACCTGGATATAAAATAGGTTGTTGCTTTTATTTCTGATGAAATCTTTAAAAAGAAGAGCAGAGGAGCAGACAGTTTGATTATAACTATAGAACATTTCATGATCAAATGAATGAACTGTCATAATATTTTCAGTTCTGGGTAGGATTCTTACCACCCATTAAATTGAAAAATGAGAGAAGCGAGACTTCTGTTGCCACTCACTTTGATAAAGAGTCCAGTGTTCCTGATACAAAAATGAAATACCGATTTCATTCTTTTTTGAGCAATATCTTTGAAACATTAGTAACCTCCAATGGCAGAGGTTGCTTAATCTGCAAATTTATCAGCTAGCAAACCATTATTATTGCTAATAACCCTTATTCGCATTACCCGGAGAACTGCTTCCACCGTTCCTTAACAAATGGAGTGCGCCATAGTGGGCATACTGAAGCCTATTAAATTTTCACACATCATTAGTCCTCAACTCCCTTAAAGTTTCCACATCTATTTTTTTTCTTTTTGTCATTTTCTTCATGAAGGCATTTTCTTTCTACTAATGACAAATAGTGAGTGAGATTTCATGCAGTTTAGTGTAATTATCTTCTGTAATTTTATTTAAAAACCAGTGAAAACTTGGGCTCAGAGCGGGTATGTGAAAATGCGGTCACTCAGTCTGTTTGATATCAGCATTTTAAAGTGTGAATAATTCGTTTTGCTCTGTGAATGGGGCCAAACTCACTATGTAGTATCTAACTTAAAAGCATCCAAAAGGAGTCAAATCAAAGTTTAACTGTCATGATTCACCTTGATTACATTACAATAAACTCTCTTCAACAGAGCCATTTTTCAAGGTTGAGTTTATTATAAAAATATTTCCTTTTAAATCATCTTCTATTCACCAGTTGGCTCAAAGTCATTTATTTAACTTTTGTGCACAGGGTTTTGGCACTTTCCACCCAAGTGTTTGCTGAATTAGGTAAAAGTACTTTCAGAGAGTGACATACAAACAAAACAGTATGCCTGCTTCCCAGCTTTTAATAATTTGATTGTTTTGGCAGTTCTTGCCTGTTGGAGTATTCATATGCGAGTGAATACCAGGTGTGTTTCAAGCCACAAACAGGTCTTTTAGCAGCTGGCTTGAACTAGGAGTCAGGATATATGTTGTGAAGGTCAGCAGAACCAGCTCTGTTTTTCAGCAGGTCCAGAAAATAAAGTCTGAATTTTCACAATAGTTGAAAATAGGATAACTGAGTGACTAGTTTGGGTTGTGTCCCTCAATATTCAAATTTTTAATGATTAAAAGAGTATTATAAGTATTTACAAGCAAATGAGGATGAATGATTCCTTAAAGTAGCATTTATAAAGCCAGGACCAGCATGTAAAGAGTTTGGAAGTCATGACTCTCATCCTTGCAACAACAACAAAAGCTGAACAAACTGAAAATTACAGACTCTATAGATTCATTAAGGAATTGAAGTGACAAGGCAAATTGATGACCCCACAACTGGAGAGACAGGCAAATGGTGACATTTCAATGTTATTTTTGTTTCCTTGGACAGTGCTTTTTCATATTTAGTTTTTATCAGCAATGAATTTAGCACACGTTCTAGAAAGGAATGAACATGACAAAATTCCAGGCAAATTGCAGAAGATTTATACTAGTAATGAAAGCAAAATAAGAAAATGTAAAAATGTTGAAAGTTGTACAATATTCAACTACAATAATATTTATAAGAGATTGCTTTAGAAGTTTCTGGTCTTTCACAATTGATATGTTCCTGGAAAATTGTGGTGCAATTTTGGAGGGGATAGGATATATCCCCTGGCTAATTTAAGTAAATCTTCTAAAAATATTAATGGAAAAAATCTTTTTAGAATTGTGAAATAGCACTCCCTGATTTATATTTTATGGTTAGTTTTGTTCATTAAAGTTGAGAATATTTGTAAAAGTGTGGAGGTTTTTTTCCCCTGGTCTCCTATTTCTGTCAAGAATGCCTCACCAGATAGAAATAATAGTCACCTCTCCTGACTTCTCTTTGTTTGATGATTTGATTAACAAGATACCTAAAAAGGAAACTGAGAAATTTTGGAGGACATTTTTTAAGGGAAGAAGAGTACAGAAAGTAAAAACTGTTTTTAGGATGAATATTTTAGGGGACAAATGGACAGTAAAAATAAGGAAAAGAGTTTTTTCAAAGGAATAAAACCAGGTTTTCAGGATTTTTTGTCTCTGTCTTAATTATATGATATTGCCATTTGGTTCTTTTTTTAATTATTTTATTTTGTTTGAATAACATAATTTTTAATAAGCCAATATTAACTCAAAATTTTCTTTTATACTAAGTGAAGTTCTTTATGATGGATTATTATATTATTATTTTTTTCTCCTTTTTGTTGAATTTATTGGGGTGATACTGGTTAACAAACAACACATCATCTGTATACTGTATTGTGTGTTCACTACCCTAAGTCAAGTCTCTGTCTTATAGTAAGGTACCAAAAAGCTGAAAATTAATATTGATATTCTAGAAGGAAAGGTCAGGCTTTCCTGTCCTGTCCTTCCTTTGGGGAGGGGAGGGAGAAGAATGTAGAAGTTTCTGACTTGCAAGAACAATGGGTCATTTAGTTTTAAATCTAAAATAAAGGTTAACTGAGAAATTTCTTCTCTTTCAATGGGAGACAGAATTTACATACCACCCTACATTGATTGTAGTTCCTCCCCCTTCCTGGAATCCTGAGAGTAACATACCTCTAGGCAAAGGAACCCTAAAAGATTTGTAAACATCTTTGATTGTGTTACCTTGAAAGTCTTAATGTTTCTGTGTGTCCCCTAAACAAATATTGTAAGCTTCTGTCATGTCATGCTCTCCCCCGCCCATGTGTGATCAAGGGTATATAAACAGCCCCTGAAATATTTGGGGGGCATGTGATTTGGGCTTCCAGACTCCCCCATGTCAACTATATGTGGCCGGCATATTTAATAAATATCCTCCTTTAATAAAACTCTTCAAAATTCACCTGGACTTGGTGTCTCTATGTAAACCTGCGGAATTGATGTACAAGTACCTTAAAACACATCACCATTTCTCCCCCTATACCCTCCTCCATCATAAGGCCAAATTAGCTTTTTCATTTCATTTTAATTACAGTTGACATTCCATATTATATTAATTTCATGTATATAGCATAGTGGTTAGAAATTTATATAACTTAAGAAGTAATTCCCCCCATAAGTCTAATACTCACTGGGCACAATATGTAGTTATATTACAATATAATGATGTTGTAAAGTAACTAAATCCACAAATCCACGGGTGTTTGTAGAGGTACGTAGTCCAAATATGTTTTTGAAAAGTTTTATTAAAGGAGGAAATTTATTAAATATACCAGCCACATATGACTGACAACAGAGCAAAAGACCCAAATTGTGCAGACCCCAAAAACAGTTCAGGGGCTGTTTATATACTCCTAATTATACATGGGAGGGGAGAAAACCTGACATCACAGCATAAGTTTATACCTTTTGTTTAGAGGTACATACATTAACTACATGCTCTCAGGAGGGGATGGGTGGTTTCTATAGAGACAAATGCCTGTAAATGATTCATCAGTATAAGAAAATATTTTAATTTAATCTTTTTCTTCCTGTACCTGGCTAGCTATTCACCCCTCCCCTCATAGGTATGGGGGAAGGTCAGGGAATCCAATTCTCCTTCCTCTTCTGCATTTACAACACAATGCCATTGGCCATCTTAGTTTTGATGCTAATCACACAAGCATAGAAATCACACTTACAAAATCTTTCTGCATGCCTAGCCCAAATTAATAAAATGTTCTTTAAACTTACTAAAATATTAATATTAATTCTGTAGCTTTTGGCACTTTACAACAATGACTATATCCCCTATGCTGTACTTTATTTCACTAGAAAAAAAGCTTATGTATGGGAAAATCAAGAAGGGATTAGATTATGAGACTGTTTCTCAGCTCTTTTGCTTTTAATAATGTTACTTGTTTTGCTTATAAACCTTGCCTTTCACAAGTCAGTAGTACGAACATAGCTCAGAAGTTCATCTGTATGACAGCTATGAAAATAAACATGTTTTCTGAGATAGCAAAAAAATTTAGAATAGTGGAATACAGTTAGAAATAATCATCGTGTCCTCCTTCCTTATTTCTCAGTGTATCTGGATTTTAAAATACTTTTTGTCAAAACTTCTGTTTATTTTCAAACTGTATTTCTATGTCAAAAGAAATTCTAGATAAAAATTCAATTTTAGATTTCTTTAACTGGTAAACCTTTAAAAAATATTCAACTTTATTTCTTCTTCTTCAGCCATCTATTTTCTTCAGTAAAAATAGCTTCCACACAGTCACAGCCTAGGCACACTATTCATTCTAACTCCTTGTGTTACGAGCAAAAGAATGAGACCTCAATTGGTATCTTCTTGAGAGAACATATTCAATCAAGAGACAAAGTGTAGCAAGGAAAGAAAGAATTTATTGGCTGTGCAGGAAGAAAGGTAGAGAAAAGGGGGCCTTGGAGACAGGTTCAGGGGGTTAACCCAGCACGAGCTGCCATGGCCTACTATTCTTCTGCTTGTAAGTCTCATGGGGTCCCTTGGAGCTTAGGAGAAACCAGGGGCAAAGGAAATCCACACCTGGGGGAAGGGAGGAAAAGGAGAAGGAGGAAGGCTCGGGGTGCTCCTAAAGGGAGCCCATGCTGGGTCCTTTGTCCTAGAATCTCTTAAGGGTGAAAAGCTTAGGGGAGGTCCCAGGGGAGAATCCCAATAGCCTATAAACTCTCCAGCTGTGTCCTTTTAGGCTCATGTTCTGTAGTGATTGATCCGCACCAGGGATGGTGTCGTTAGTCAATGAGCTGGTTCTGAGGTCAACTGTGGCTTCCTTTAATCTACAATGTGTCCATAAAGTCATGGTGCACTTTTGACCGGTCACAGGAAAGCAACAAAAGACGATAGAAATGTGAAATCTGCACCAAATAAAAGGAAAACTCTCCCAGTTTCATACCTATTCAGTGCAGTTCAATATGGGCTCACACACAGATTTTTTAGGGCTCCTTAGGTAGCTATCCCGTATAGCCTCTACAGATTCATCACTGACTGGTGGCCTACCAAAACAGGGTTTCTCCACCAAACTGCTGGTTTCCTTCCACTGCTTATCCCACTGAGTAATGTCATTCCTATGTGGTGGTGCTTCGTTATAAATGCGCTGATATTCATGTTGCACTTTGGTCACAGATTCGAATTTAGCGAGCCACAGAACACACTGAACTTCTCTCTGTACCATCCACATCTCGACTGGCATGGCCATGGGCTGCTCCTCTATACACGGTGCTACGTCATCATCTGCACATGCGCACATGCTGCCACATCATCCTACAGAAACTGGGAGGGTTTTCCTTTTATTTGGTGCAGATTTCACATTTCTTTTTTTTGTTTGTTTGTTTGTTTTGTATTTTTCTGAAGTTGGAAACAGGGAGGCAGTCAGACAGACTCCCGCATGTGCCTGACCGGGATCCACCTGGCACGCCCACCAGGGGGTGATGCTCTGCCCATCTGGGGCATTGCTCTGTTGCAACCAGAGCCATTCTAGCACCTGAGGCAGAGGCCACAGAGCCATCTTCAGTGCCTGGGCCAACTTTGCTCCAATGGAGCCTTGGCTGCGGGAGGGGAAGAGAGAGACAGAGAGGAAGGAGAGGGGGAGGGGTGGAGAAGCAGATGGGCGCTTCTCCTGTGTGCCCTGGCCGGGAATCGAACCCGGAACTCCTGCACGCCAGATCGACGCTCTACCACTGAGCCAACCAGCCAGCCAGATTTCACATTTCTATCGTCTTTTGTTGCTTTCCTGTGACCGGTCAAAAGTGCACCATGACTTTACGGACATACTGTATTTTTGCTGCTTTTCTAGGCCTGGAGCTGAAACACAATTGAGACCCAGATATTATTTCTAGAGCTAATGCTTAAGGAAGTGGTCATGCAAGGGCTTGGGTATGGAGGTCATATGAGACTATTCTGCTGCCTCTTGTTCCTCTTCTAAGGGGGGTCTAAAACCAGATGACCAGTGATATGAAATCAGGGGGTCTTAACAGTATGAGATTCAAATAATTTAACAACTGATTCTCTGCCCTAATGACCATTTTAAGTATTAAAAAATGACATACTGAAAGGTAGTTTATTATTTCATGCATTTAATACTTAAATAAGAGCAATACAAGAAGTACACAAAACTAGATAATGTTATAAGAAAGAGTTTTCTTGGCCTAGCGTGCGGAGGACCCGGGTTCGATTCCCGGCCAGGGCACACAAGAGAAGCGCCCATTTGCTTCTCCACCCCTCCGCCGCGCTTTCCTCTCTGTCTCTCTCTTCCCCTCCCGCAGCCAAGGCTCCATTGGAGCAAAGATGGCCCGGGCGCTGGGCATGGCTCTGTGGCCTCTGCCTCAGGCACTATAGTGGCTCTGGTCGCAACATGGCAACGCCCAGGATGGGCAGAGCATCACCCCCTGGTGGGCAGAGCTTCGCCCCTGGTGAGCGTGCCGGGTGGATCCCGGTCAGGCGCATGCGGGAGTCTGTCTGACTGTCTCTCCCTGTTTCCAGCTTCAGAAAAATGAAAAAAAAGAAAAAAAAAAGAAAGTTTTAAAATATTAATGAAAAAATATTAAGTAATACTTGACAAAAAACAATTAAACTGCCAGATATTTCCATATTGCTTCTTTTTTTTTAATAAATTTTTACTTTAATGGGGTGACATCAATAAATCAGGGTACATACATTCAAAGAAAACATTTCCAGGTTATCTTGTCATTTAGTTCTGTTGCATACCAATCACCCGAAGAGAGATCGTCCTCCGCCACCCTCCATCCAGTTCTCTCTGTACCCCTCCCCCTCCCCCTCTCCCTCCTTCCCTCCCCCCACCCCCTGTAACCATCACACTCCTGTCCATGCCTCTTAGTCTCGCTTTTATGTCCCACCAATGTATGGAATCCTGCAGTTCCTGTTTTTTTTCTGATTTGCTTATTTCACCCCGCACAATGCTACCAAGACACCACCATTCCGCTGTAAGTGATCCGATGTTATCATTTCTTCTAGCTGAATAGTATACCATGGTGTATATGTGCCCCATCTTCTTCATCCAGTCCTCTATTTTTTTTTACAGTGATTAAAAGCCTTTAAGCAAACTCTTGGCCAATACAACAAGAATCCATAAAAGAGTAGTGTCCTTAACATGTTCACCAAGTCCAAGTTGGCCCCATCACCATGCCAAATCCCTGAAAAATGCAACCCAACCCCAGTTCAGTCTGTTAGGAGCTGCCACAGGGAGCAGGGGTCCAGGAAAGTTCCCCACAGGAAAAGTCCGCATGGCACTGGAATTGTTGTCACCATTCTATATTTTGCAGCTCATGTCCAAGTCCCAATGACCACTGCTTCTAGCTGGTAATGATTCAGGTAGACTGGAAAAAGCCATTTGCAGCATGCGTGGATATGGAGCTTCTGTTCTCCTCTGCCTGGAGAGTTGAGACCAGGTTGCTTTTCCCTGGAGCTCTGTGACTGTGGCCTGGTAAAGAGAACCTTGGGATACACTAAGCTGGGTGGCAAAGGTAAATTCATAATACAAGTTGGCAAAAGGAGGAAAGAGAGCTCTAAATTAGGAGTAGGTCCCAGCCTGAAATATGAGTGGGGCATTGAGGTAGGAGGGATAAAGGAAACACTATATATTAAGCAAAGCAGCAGCAAATAGGACTATCAACACCCACAACAGAGATCTTTGAGGGAAGAATAAAAAACCTGACTATTCAGGCAAAACATAGTTAAGTGGTCCTTGTGCGAATGAGATCAGTTTACCTGCTTCTTGGAAGAAATACCCTAGGCTCATCCACAGTGTCGTAGATGGGGCTGATGGCCCTGGGCACCTTCAGACTTCAGTGGCAAACCCCAGCTTTCTGGGCAAGGTTAGGTCATAGGTGGCTGGAGCAGGGCTGGAAGAGACTGAACCCTCCCTTAGAGGAGCGAGGGGGAAGCCCACCTTCCAGTGTCCCTGTTTCCTCACAGCAGAGGCATGTAAGCCTGGCAGGCTTTAGCTCAATGACCTTCCTTTCCACTATTGAAGCAGAACCCAAATGGCATCCTATGAGACCCCTTTGGGGCATTGGAGCCTTTAAGGGTGTATCCTAAAAGCTAGTAGTTCCCCTGATCTCTATTGGGCTTTTTCCATATTGCTTCTTGATTGGTGTCCTCACTTGCAATTTTCTTCACTTTTATCTATGATTGGTGTTGGTCAAATAAGTTTATAAATATGATATACATGTTTGCTCACTTACAGTTTGTATTGGGTATGGGGGACAGGCTGTAAGCAGGCCAAGGCTTAGTTTTAAGACTAAGATTTTCCCCACACCCTTGACTGATTGCATGATGTGGGGTGGTGCACTCTCATGAGGAATCCCATTATGCCTCAGATAAGTGACTTTGTATCAGAGACTTCCTTGTTTGTATATTGGATTAAAGGTTTTGATTTCTATACTATAAAATGGGGCAGACCTGGAGCTTGCTCTCTCTTGGTTCCTGCTATCACCATTGCAGGGGCCTCCCTGATCCCTTGCCCTTCATGGGAAAAGCAGGTTTTCTGCTTTTCCCTTGTCTTCTCTTGTGGCTTGCCTGTCTTGGTGAGACACCAATAAACAGAATGGCCCACCATCCTTCGACTCTGCTATTTCTTTACCGTCTGCCTGAATCCAATGGGAACCTGCATGTGAATGGCCATGATGGTGGCTCCTGGCCTTACGACCAGCTGTGTGATTTATCCTTAACCATCTTTTTTACTGTAGGAGTAGGATCAGTTGATCCTACTTTAGAGGTAGGCCAGTTGACTAGTAGTCACCGTGTTTGTTATATTAGAAACAGCCGACTTCTCTTCTCTGAATATATTAAGTTCACTTTTGAAAAACCCCACTTTAGAGAGAACCCTGATAACAAGTGTTATTTTAACAACCGGTTCACCGAACTCAACAAGAAATTAGGTATCGGTTCTGCTGAACCGGTGCAAACCGGCTGAATTCCACCACTGGGTCTAAATTGCATGACCAGCTAACAGAGGATAGGTCACCCTGGGGGCAAGGTTCTTGTTTTCTCAGTTTTGCCCATTGCTAAGCATTTGGGGCTCCCCCCCAATGTCCTTTTGTTCCTAGTCCATCATCCTCGCTCTGTTCATGTCTGTCTAACTGCCTACCACACTCGATCTCATGAATAACACACTCAGAGGAACTTTAACACTGAGCTTTTGCTTATAATGATTTCTTTCTGCTGACACATTAAAACAGTCCCAACTTGAATTTGTCATAGACACACACATATACGTGTGTATGTATGTGTAGTCTATGTAAATCTTTTTCATATTTATATATGACAAAAAATTGATATCTTCTATGTGCACTACTTGCCTCTCTAACAACTTGAGTGTTTTATAAAATTGGTTGCTCACATTTTTAAATTTGATAGTTTCTGTATTTCTTTAATGTCTTATCAATTTCATACTCTTTCTCGTTTTCTTTTTTTAATTGGATGTTAAAAAGTGTGCACTGTGCTAAAATATGTCACCTAAGGTCTTTGCCTTGGAGCAACTGACTCTGGGCACAATCTCTCGTTGAATGTTAATAACATAGGAGCCACTCAAAAGTAGTATTGAAAGCTACTAAAAAACCTCCTGAAAACCTGGAGAATATTACAGTTTTCTGGTCTTATTTTGTATTTTTCTTAGTGTAGACATTTATATTTTTATTATTTTCTTTTAACCCTGAAGGCTCTCTCCTACTTGAGGATTTGCACTTTATTATTATTTATCTCAACATAGCTCATCATCCTATTTGCACACTTGTAACTGATATTCTGAAGTCATAGCTAAGAAAGAAATCTTTCTGGTAATTCCTATTTTACATTTGGCGATAGTCATATTTCAAGAGAATTACCATCCTTTGTAATTCATGTCGTATTCCTTTTTTTTTTTCCTCACCCAACCTCTGTTGCCTCAGGCCATTTTATAGATAAAGAGTGAAAATGGGAAAGACTGACTTCTTTCACTTGGCCTGTGGTTAGATTTTACTCATTATCAGTACATCGCATCTAGGATGCTGCCAAGGTTTGCTGATGACTACAGTCTTCTCTTCTCTAGATTCAACTGTAAGCTTCTGTTCCCAGAGCAAATATACAGAATATTAAGGGAAATTTAAGGAATTTACTCTAGGCTTCGGGCAGTTGACCCCAAATTGCCCAAACTTAGTTGTATAGAAGATGAGGTAGGTGGCTTAGCTGAACATCTTAAACTATAATCTTTTCATTCTCTGGGCTTTTTCCTCAGTCCCCTCCTTTTCACCTCTTTCTTTTTTTTTTCTGGATGCCCCCCCCCACTCCCCAACACACAGGATTTCCCAATCCTTTTCAGTATTCCTTGTTTCTTTCAAGTTTGCAGCCTGGAGCATCTGCTGAAAGGTCACAGCAGTCCTCCCCTGTCCTGATGGTTTTCTGGGGCTTTGCACAGGGAGGACCCTTGTTGTTAAGGTTTCTGTGTCTTCTGGCTGTGTTAGGGGAGCAGAAGGAAGGCTGTTTCCCATTCAGAGAGAGGAGATTGATGATAGAGTAGGGTAGGTGTTTTTACTCCAGGCTGCACGTTATTTTCCCCTAAAGAATCTGAAATCAAGCACATCTCCCACTGTGATGATTCATTTATTTTTAAAGGTCCCCATCTGGTCTCCATGAGAAATTCATATTCCTTTTATTAACATAACTTTGACCTTATTTGTAACAAACAAATAACTAATAACTCTAGCCTTATTGAACACAAGAGCATACGCCTTTCCCTGCCCTGGGCTATGTTAAAAATTGTCTTATATTAACAAGCAATGAAAGGTGTTATGCCTATTTGCTTCCCTTCAATTTCTAGATTGCTTCCTGAATAAAAGGACGGATAGGAAAGGCAGTCAATTCTCCAAAGAACTTCTTATAAAATAATGTGTTCAGTTTTGTGCTGAAACAACTAAAGGATACACATAGCCTCTAAGAGAGTCTTATTTTCTTCATTTCCACCATTGTATATATATTTTGTCATATGCCAAATAGGAATGTTTACAGATGTCTTTCTGAAACATTTTATTTTTTCAAACTTATAGATAGGATAATCTAGAACTAAAATTATAGATGCTTTTACTTATGAAGGGAGGATAGTATAGCAAGATCTAAAAAATTTTACTCAGAACACCTATCCTATGTATTCTGAGAATAATGAAGATTATGTTTATAGTCATCTGGATCTCTGAATCTTTTGGGAGCAATTGCTGGTTAATGTTGACAAAAGTAATACAAAAGCACTCAGAGCTGCTGTCCTCAAAGGGTGAGTATTTTCACAAACAGATAAGATTATTCACTTTTTAGAAATACCCGTGGACTGCTACATTTTCTTACATTTTTAGAAAAAGTGAATTTCACACATCCAGCTGTTATTTTTAAAAGACCCTGTGTTAGTGTCTTATTGAATCTGAGAAATTCCTGTCTTAGGAAACTGATTCTATTAGCATCAGTTTTGTCTCCTACTAAGAAATTCATTTCAAACTCTTTACTACGTGAGAATCACTTTATGTACCTGAAGGCAATTTATAAGAAGGCAATACTTACAACTGGATTCTAGCCGAAGAGCTTCATTAACCACAAATAATAAAGAGACTCCTTATAATATCTTAAATGTGACTTTTGAATTTATCTCCCCAATAATGTGCCGCTGAGAGGACTGAGGTTCCAGGAGCACACGCGCCTTCAGATAGGGTCGGATTCGTGCTTGAGCATTTTAGGGTCTATATACCTTTAACGTTGTCAGCCGCTATCCTCGGTGCTGAAATATCAGTAACATTCATAAAACCACGTTAGGAACTTTTCTGTTCAAATGGTAGTATTTCTTTGCATTTCTGGGTAGTTTCTGTTAGCAGTTTCTAGTCCTTTTCATTTACTCTGAAAGTAATTTAGCAGCGTCCTTATAAAGGAAACCCATTGATCACTAGTGGAAGTGTTGAGAGAGTAACACTAAGAAAATAATTGAGCAGCAGGACAAAACAAGGTCAGTTCACTCTAACGTATCCTGAGTGCCTTCTCTAAAGCAAACTGGAACTAAACATTAGGAAGATTGAAATTGGTTTTTCTATCAAGCAGTTGAAGGATTTAGTTTTTAAAAGATAATTTATAGGAAACAAAAGTCTGCACTGTAAGATAGTTTTCCTCAAATGTGCATTTGCCCAGAGGTGGGATGCGCAGTGAAGAACTTTGGGGAGTATATAATAATTTTTAATAATTTAGTTGGGAACTTTTGCCAAATGCATCTTAGAAATGAGAAGGATAGCAGCTGAATTAATTCATCTGTTGATTCAAGATGACTTATAGATAAATGGAAAGAGCTAATATACAGCTTTTCATGAGAGAGCCAATGAGACGAATCTCACTGCTAAAATGAAACCTGACCCCAAAAAGGCAGTTTGGAAAATAAGATGGTTTGTTGAGATGACATTTAAATATGCTTAAGAAAATAGCCATGCTATATGACAAATGTGAGGATTTATAGAATAATTTACTGAAGACTATTTTGTGGAAACATTTTGTAAATCATGTTCATGTTAGATTTATTTTTTTCCATTAAAATATACAAAGCTCCTCAGCAGTTTCCATTCCTTAAAAGAATTATAAGTTACTGGTTTGTTGCATTTCTTATTTGTAATTCAAAGCTTGTCTGCCTATTGAATTTGACCTTGTACTGAGAATATAAACTTAAAGTAATAAAATACTGCTTTAATCTTATCTCTACATTTTATTACTTTCATTTTTACCCCTTTTGAAGAAACGTGTATTTCTTGTGTGAGGACAAAATTTAGAGTAGGAGGGAAAAGCAGCAGAAGGGAGATTGTCCTTATTTCCAATAAACAAATAATAGTAATATGAAGATCAAATGCCTTATTTTCTGTTAAAAAGAATCAAGATCATGAAGTCTTTGTCTTTTATTGATTAATATTTTTATAGAAAAGTTTAAAAGATGACTTCTCTTTTTATTTTATTTATTTTAAAATTATTTTTATTTATTCATTTTAGAGAAGAGAGACAGAGAGAGAGAGAGTGAGAGAGTTTGAGATAGAGAGAGAGAAGGGTGGGAGGAGAAACAGGAAGCATCAACTCCCATATGTGTCTTGACCAGGCAAGCCCAGGGTTTTGAACTGGTGACCTCAGCATTCCAGGTCGACACTTTATCCACTGCACCACTATAGGCCAGGCCAATGACATCTCTTTTTAATAGGTAATTGTAAAAATCCAATGTTTAAATTAGGACAATAGACATTGATAGGTTATAATTGAGAAAATAAAGAACTATTCAGAACTAAACAGTTCTCATAGTCATACCTTTTGCTTCTCATCTCTGAATATAGATATATAGTCTACTTTTCTGGCATAATTGGTTGGATAACTCAGCAAGATCCTCAAACTAAAGGAGAAAACTTCAGCTCCTTAGCATCCTTCCTCTCATCAGTTTTTCTCATTCTTGTAGCCTCACTTTCTTCTTGCTTAAAATTAAGTGAAACATTTTCATAATTCTGAGGACTGCAAAATGTCCTCTTAAGAAAGATAAGAATACAAAGTTTGGCAGGGTGTATTCATCTCACAGATTATTCCCATGAGTTTAGAATTGTAAAAGAAAACTGCACTGGACAAGTTAAATAGGCAAGAAAAACTTTATTCAAGACTGTGGAAATGGTGGTCAAGACTATTGCAATAAGGCAGAGATATGGAACCGAATTCTCCAAAAAATGGCTGAAGAGTTTTTAAGTACTGAGGTAAGCTAGTGAGAAACCAATGGGAGGTGCATTGGGTGGAGGTTGGTAAGGTGACCAGGCCAATTGCTTCTGCTAATTGATGATTATGGAAGTTAGGCTTCTATACACTGACTGATGCACTGTCTTTCTAGATAATTGTATTTCAAAGAGAAGGCTCCCAGGTCTTTGAGAACACATTCCTGGATTGCAAATCTAGCAAGAGGCTGGGTGAAGATTGATATCTCAAAGAAGCAGAGAAAGAATTTACAATAGCAAGTTTTCTAAAGTTAGAAAACTCATGTCAATATTGAGAACTCTTCAGTGTTGGAGATGGTATTCTAAATATGTAAAATATGTTGGTTCGGCTTTTTATATTTTTAATATATATTTTAAATTTTTTATTTTTTGATTTTATTTTTTTATTAAGTGAGAGGCAAGGAGGCAGAGAGACAGACTCCCACACGTGCCCTGACCAGGATCCACCTGGCAAGCCCCCTACTGGGCAATGTTCTGCCTGTCTGAGGCTGTTGCTCCATTGCTCCGCAACCAAGCTGTTTTAGCACCTGAGGCAAGGTCATGGAGCCATTCTCAGCTTCTGGGGCCAACCTGCTCAAACCAACTGAGCTGTGGCTGCAGGAAGATAGGGGAATAGAGAGAAAGTGAGAGAGAGAGGAGGGGAAGGAGGAGGGGTAGAGAAGTAGATGGTTGCTTCTTCTGTGTGCCCTGGAACTGAACCAGAGACATTCACATGCTGGGTGATACTCTACCACTGAGCCAACTGACCAGGGCCTATTTATTGATTTTAGAGAGAGAAATAGAGAGAAGTCAGGGGAGGAGCAGGAAGCATCAACTCACAGTAGTTGCTTCTCATATATGCCTAGACCAGGCAAGCCCAGGGTTTCAAATCTGCGACCTCAGCATTCCAGGTCAACACTTGGTCCACTATGCCACCATAGATCAGGCTGTATCATATCTTTTTTATATCTTTATTGATTTTTATATCCTCTCAGATTCTTACTGATTATTATGTATTGATAATACTATTTGCAACTCTTCCATAGTATTGATAGATTTAACTATTTTTCTCTTGGTTCTGTCAGATTTTGCTTTATATATTTTATAATAATTTTTATAGGTGCAGACAAATTTTAAATGATTGATTTTTATTACCATGAATTATTATTGTTTATCTCCAGTAATGATTCTTTAAAAAAAATTAATTGAATTTATTGAGTTGATATTAATTAATACAATTATATAGGTTTCAGATGTACAATCTGTAATACACCCTCTGTTTATTGTATTGTGTGTTTGCCACTCCAAGTCACGTCTCCTTCCATTACTGTTACCCCCCTTTACCCTCTGCTGTCTTCCTCCCTTTCCCTCTTATAATCACCATACTGTTCTCTGTGCCTGAGTTTTCCCCTTTGCTTAATCCCTTCACCTTTTTCACCTAGCCCCAGTAATGATTCTTAAAGTCATTTTTGAATATTAATATAGGTACATTAAGTTTCTTTTGGTTATTGTCAATCACCTTTTTCAAAATTCTTAAGATCATCCTCTCCTTTGTATATTGAGAGGACATCTATTTTTCAACACCACAAAGGCTTGCTGTATGTAATTTTAGTTGCTGTGATGAAAATCATAAGAGGAACTCTTTTTCAGAAGGGGTAACAGTGCCAAATAGAAGCTTTATTTGAGGACTAGGGAGCTTGAAAGTTGATATGTCTCTGAAGTTGTAACTCCTTGTAAATTGAGAGAAATATTCACCAGTTCATGAAATTTGTATACTTCTTTATTCTTCTTCTCTTTCTCCAGGACATAAACTCCCATGAAAAGACTTTGCCTGATTCATTGATTGCTGGGGGCCCAGTAATTAGAACTGTGCCATGCACATAGTAGAATTCTGTATTTGTGTGATGTGCAATGGAATCACATTTTTTCCCAAAAAAATCTCTCTGATAAAGGTTGCATTATCTCCCTTTTGCTTGTAATGTAATTGAATCTGAAAAAGGTTATATAACTGTTTAAGGTGACTACACTGTGGAGTAGAATTAGAATAAGGTCTCTCTGATGTTGGAGAGCATTTCACTGTAAGTCTCTATCGTGGTGGGGTACCTTAACTGAGAGTCAGTATGGTGCTTTGACAGCTCAGTGCTCAGGCTTCAGAGTCGCACTTACAGACCATCATGCCCCTATGGCTTTGGACAAATTGCCTAACCTGATCTCTCTGTTTCTGTCTCCTCATCTGTGACTAAGGATGCCAAACTTTTCTCATTAAGTTGTTAAATCAGTTAATATTTGTGTGTAGGAAAAGCTTAGAATTATTTTCGTTCTGTGAGGGAAAAACCCAGTTCTTCTCTTTTGTGTTCCTCTCCTTTGTGTTTCCTTTACTACTCACACAAAACACTTTACTTCTGGTCACCTAATGTGTGGAGACTTATTCCCACGTGACACGATTCTTTGCAATACCAGCTGGGTGTCTGAAACTTTAACTCATCTCTGTTACTCTCTTCCCAGAGATAGCATCAGATCCTGCAGGCAGTGCCCTCAGTCCCATGAAACTGCTGCCCACCACACCTCAGATGTCAATCACAAGTAGGAAATCCTCAGGTGCCCATGCCTTCTGTTTAATCTGGCTATAAATCAGAGCTTCCCATGACTTCCTTCCTAGGTTTGATTGTTTTGCTAAAGCAGCTCACAGAACTCAGAGAAACACTTATTTGCATTCGCCAGTTCACTGGATAAAAGATACAGATGAACAGCCAGATGAAGAGATACCCAGGACAGAATTTGAGGGGCTCCAGCCTGAAAGCTCTTTGAAGCCTGAACTTTGGGGACTTTATGGAGGCTTCTTCATGCAGGCTTGATCAATTGTTAACTTTCCTTCCAGCCCTTCTTCTCTCTCAGGAGGATGAAGGGTAAGGCTGAAGATTTCAAGATTCTAATCATGTCTTGGTCTATCCAGAATCCCACTCAGAGTCACCGCAGTAGGACAAAAGATGTACCCGGTGCTATTACCACTTAGGAAATTATAAGCATTTAGGAACCTTGTATCAGGAACAGGGTCAAAGACCCACTATCAGAGCAAGAACTGCTCCTAATGTTCTTATTACTTAGGAAATTACAAGGGTTTTAAGAGCTCTGTGCCAGGAATTGGAGGCAGAGACCACTGTATTGTCTCACAAGTTGGAAAATATCTGTTACTTACAAAGCAAGTTCCTCCCCACAGATAATATCAATCCTACTTTAGAGGAAAAAAAGAGAAGCCATTCTATCAGAATGCTTTCACCTTCTCCAAACCCTATACATGTTTTTGGGCCAATATTTTCCATTTCTCTACTGTTACAGAGAGGAAAGCAGACACTCTTTCATGGTATTAATTGTTCTCCTGTGCTCAAGATCCCAGTGTTTCCCAGTCTCTGGGACCTTCTGGATAGATTGTTCATCCTCTCTAATCAGACCCTCAGCCTCTCCATTTCTGCTGGTCTTTCCTATCAGCATCTACAGATGTTAAAGTATCTCTCGTTATTAAAATCTCTTCCCAAATTTGTACATGTGCTCATCCAACTACCACTGCTTATAAACTCAAGAAACTTGGTTCTTCTTTCAGTCTCAATTTCCTCATTTCCCACTTACTTAGACTCCCTTGACCTCCCTGCCTTCTTCGTCTGTCCATCACTCAGTACAGGTTTTAAACACTGGAGTTCCCGTAGGACAAGTAATCTTCTCTTCTGATTTAGTATCAGTAGCTCTCAGACCTTGCTGAATGTTACAGGCATCTTAGGAGTTTTAGAAAAATTACTGATGGCCAAATTTTCTGCCCCTCAGAAAATTTGATTTAACAGATGTGAGTGGAGTCTGGACTTCTGTCTTCTTTTAACTTATTAGGTGATTCTAATGTTCAGCCAAGTCTGAGACAGTGTTTAAAACTCTCCAGTTAATTTCATGTATGGCTGCAGCTTTAGGTAATATACATGAATGATAAATCTATACCTACGTTTAAGATGTGGGGAACTTTCAGCATATGACTATCAGAGTTTTCAGGAAACCTGAGGTCTTGAACTGCAAAAAAGAAGGAAATCTTACCCTTTATGACAACATGGATGGACCTGGAGAGCATTATGCTAAGTGAAATAAGCCAGGCAGAGAAAGACAAGTACCATGTCAGTTCACTCATATGTGGAATCGAATGAACAAACTGAACTTATAGGCAACATTTGTGTGTGTGTGTGTGTGTGTGTGTGTGTGTGTGTGTGTGTGTGTGTGTCAGAGACAGAGAGAGTCAGAGAGAGGGACAGATAGGGACAGACAGACAGGAAGGGAGAGAGATGAGAAACCAATTCTTTGTTGCAGTTCCTTAGTTGTTCATTGATTGATTTCTCATATGTGCCTTGACCGGGTGCCACAGCAGACTGAGTAACCCCTTGATCAAGCCAGTGACCTTGGGCAAAAGCTAGTTAGCCTTGCTCAAACCTGATGAGCCCGCGCTCAACCTGGTGACCTCGGGGGTTTTGAACCTGGGTCCTCTACATCCCAGTCCAATGCTCTATACACTGCACCACTACCTGGTCAGGCAGCAACATTTTTTTTTATAAGCTTCACTCCTTGGGTCCTTTTGAATGCCAACTCACTAGTGAAATATGCTTACTTTAGTCACATGTTCTTCCCTAAACAGTGCAAAATAAAAATACTCTATGCTATACTATCATTATGATCCAGAATAGTTTTCATTCCCTTTGGGAGAAAAAGTATCCCTCATGCTATTGTGATAAGGTGCCAAAGAATTGCAAAAATTGTTAACATTAGCCTGACCAGGCGGTGGCACAGTGGATAGAGCATCAGACTGGGATGCAGAAGGCCCCAGGTTCAAGACTCCGGGGTTGCCAGCTTGGGCGCGGGCTCATCTGGCTTGAGCAAAAAGCTCACTAGCATGGACTCAGGGTCACTGGCTCAAGTGGAGGGTTACTTAGTCTGCTGAAGGCCCGCGGTCATGGCACATATGAGAAAGCAATCAATGAACAACTATGGTGTCGCAACGAGAAACTGATAATTGATGCTTCTCATCTTTCTCCGTTCCTGTCTGTCTGTCCCTATCTATCCCTCTATCTGACTTTCTCTCTGTCCCTGTAAAAAATAATTTAAAAATTTAAAAAAAAATAATAAATTGTTAACATTAGTATTTTAAAAAGAAGAGTCAGACCTGCTTTTACCTCTCCTTTCTGAAAAGAAAAAAAAAACAGAGAAAGAGATTAAAGGGGCAAAAGTTAGTAACTGTGGATCAAATAAGTTTGCAAATTGATATATATGTTTGCTCCCTTATAGTTTGCATTGGGTGTGGGGTACAGGCTGTAAGCAGGCAGGGTGGTTATAGCCTAAGGTTTAGTTTTAAGACTAAGCTTTTCCCCACACCCTTGACTGATTGCATGATGTGCAGTGGTGCACTCACATGAGGAATCCCATTATGCCTCAGATAAGTGACTTTGTATCAGAGACTTCCTTGTTTGTATATTGGATTAAAGGTTTTGATTTCTACACTATAAAGTGGGGCAAACTGGGAGCTTGCTCTCTCTGTTTCTAAGATTAGCATTAGAGGAGAGAGCAGAGAAAGGAGAGCAGAGAGAGGCCACGTGGAGGAGAAAAGAGGTGGCCAAGATGTTAGAGTGCTGAAGGAGAAGCCAGTTTGTGTAGAGTTTGTGCAGAGAGGAGATGAGGAACAGAGGTGAATGAGACTGGTAAGGTTAGAAACCTTTGCTTCTAGGAAACGTGGATAAGTCAGTGGCTTTCAGAGCCCTGAATGGAAAGGGAAGTGTTTTCCCACTGCGTGTATTTCTTGCCTGCCGGGTGCAACTAGGATTAAAGCTAATGGCCCACCAGTTCTTGGCTCCATTGTTTCATTACTGACTGTCCGAATCAAATGCAAACATGCATGGGCCAAGCAGCTGTGATGGTGGTCATGGCTACTGGCTTTATAGTAACTAATCATAGTTTAACTATAGTTTTCTGGGAGGACTAAGGTCACTTGCTAGACAGCAAAGAAGATAAAAGTTATCTGGAAGCTTCTTCTTCTCCTTCAATAAGTTCTTTTAGGAGACAATGTTTACATATCTTAATTAAGAAATCCTACACTGATTCTAACACTTCTTCCCCTCCTGGAGTCCTGAGAGTGACATATAACTCTAGACAAAGGGATCATGAGCCCACTTCCCTTGCTTGAATAACCTGCATTCTGTAACATTTTATATGCTTTCTAAGAATCATCCCTTTTGAAATTCTTTATATGTATAAAACTTGTAAACTAAAGCAAGTGTGTACTAGCTTATTCTCAACACTTTTAGCAAAGGTATTTTCATTTAGCCTCTCTCCTTATCTTAAGCTAAAACTTTTCACTGTTGTGGCAACAAGGATTAATGTAAACCCTGAAAGATTTGGGAATGTCTTTGATATGTAAAATGCTACTATGTTGGGTATGTAAAACGAGTATCACTACTGTGTTATTTTATAGTCTTAGGAATGTTTTTCCTTTTAATAGATCCTATAGATAAATGTTGTAAGCTTATCAGTAAATGACTTTTGTATCATGCTCCCTCCTTTTCCCCCCAACCAGTATGTGATCAGGTCTATATAACCAACCTCAGGACTATAATCAAGGCTGCACGATTTGGGTTAGCTATACCCCGTGTAAGTCATATGTAGCCGGCTTATTAATAAATCTCCCCCTAATATTTCTTCTGTATCCTGCCTTGGTGCCTCTATGTAACCCACGGATTAAAGTAACATACTTTATAACACTATATTCTTTACTAAGAGGATTACACTAAATAAAACCTTGATGTTTCTAAATTATGGGAAAAGGAATATTTTAGTGAGTATAATTTTGTGAGTCTTCTAATACTATTGGCAAAAAGAGGGGAAGGTAGATTTTAAAGTTAATACCTAATCTACCTTAAAGTACCTACCTGGCAAAGATAAATTACTATTAGCATTGGCTTCCCTATTATTGATGTTGAGGGTAGAGAAGAAACTTTGCTTTCTAGGTTCTTTTGATTCATCTAATAAAACCCACATGAGACAGATTAACAAGAGAAAATAAACAAATTCAATTGTATATGTACTGTTGGGCCGATAAAATATATTATGCTCACTTTGTTAAAGATGGCGCTGCCCACGTGGAAGCCCGTTGCCCAGGTGATGGTATTGGTTGTCCTTCTTGCTTGGGATGGGCGTGGTTATGTTAATGTGTGTTGGGGGCAGACTGTAGGCTGGCAGGATCCTTGTAGCCTGAGGCTTGGTTTTGGGACTAAGCCTTCCCCACCCTTTTTGATGTGGGGTGGTGCATATGAGCAATCCCATTATGCCTCAGATAAGTGATTTTGTATCAGAGATTTCCTTGTTTGTATATTGGATTAAAAGTTTTGATTTCTACACTATAAAGTGGGGCAGACCAAGAGCTTGCTTTCTCTCGGTTCCTGAGATGAGCATTAGAGAGGAGAGTAGAGAAAGGCCTCATGGGAGAGGTGAAGCAGCTAAGATGGCAGAGTGCTGAAGGAGAAACCAGTTTTTACAGAGTTTGTGCAGAGAGAAGGAGATGGAGAACAGAGGTGAATAAGGCTAGTGAGCTAGAAACCTATGAGTCTAGGAAACTTGGATAAGTCCGTAGCTTTGTGAGCACTGAGTGAGTGGGTTTTGGAGCCCAGTATGTGTTTGTTTGTTTGTTTTATCATTTTTTAAATTAAATTTAATGCAGTGGCATTGATAAATCAGGGTACATATGTTTATAGAAAAAATCTCCAGATTATTTTGACATTTGATTATGCTGTATACCCCTCACCCAAAGTCAAATTGTCTTCCGTCACCTGCTATCTGGTTTTCTTTGTGCCCCTCCCCTCCCCCACCCCCTCTCTCCCTCCTCGCCCCATTTCCCCCAACCCCCCAGTCCCATTACCATCACATTTTTGTTCATGTCTCTGAGTCTAATTTTTATGTCCCATCTATGTATAGATTCATATGGTTCTTAGTTTTTTCTGATTTACTTATTTCACTCTGTATAATGTTATCAAGGTCCATCCATGTTATTGTAAATGATTCAATGTTATCATTTCTTATAGCTGAGTAGTATTCCATAGTATATATGTACCAAAGCTTTTTAATTCACTCATCCTCTGATGGACACTTGGGCTATTTCCAGATCTTTGCTATTGTGAACAATGCTGCCACAAACATGGGGGTGCATTTCTCCTTTTGGAGCTGTTCTATGGTGTACTTGGGGTATATTCCTAAGAGTGGGATAGCTGGGTCAAAAGGCAGTTCGATTTTCAATTTTTTGAGGAATCTCCATAGTGTTTTCCACAGTGGCTGCACCAGTCTGCATTCCCACCAGCAGTGCAGGAAGGTTCCCTTTTCTCCACATCCTGGCCAGCACTTATTCTGTATTGTTTTGTTGATGAGTGCCATTCTGACTGGTATGAGGTGATATCTCATTGTGGTTTTAATTTGCATTTCTCTAATGATTAGTGATGTTGATAATTTTTTCATATGCCTATTGGCCATCTGTATGTCCTCTTTGGAGAAGTGTCTATTCATTTCTTTTTCCCATTTTTTGATTGGATTGTTTGTCTTCCTGGTGTTGAGATTTACAAGTTCTTTATAAATTTTGGTTATTAACCCCTTATCAGACGTATTGTCAAATATGTTCTCCCATTGTGTAATTTGTCTTTTTATTCTGTTCTTATTGTCTTTGGCTGTGCAAAACTTTTTAGTTTGATATAGTCCCATTTGTTTATCCTGTTTTTTATTTCACTTCCCCGTGGAGATAAATCAGCAAGTATATTGCTCTGAGAGATGTCAGAGAGCTTACTGCCTATGTTTTCTTCTAAGATGCTTATGGTTTCACGGCTTACATTTAAGTCTTTTATCCATTTTGAGTTTATTTTTGTAAATGGTGTAAGCTGGTGATCTAGTTTCATTTCTTTGCAGGTAGCTGTCCAATTTTCCCAACACCATTTGTTAAAGAGGCTGTCTTTACTGCATTGTATTTCCTTAACTCCTTTGTCAAATATCAGTTGTTCATAGAGCTGTGGGTTTATTTCTGGGTTCTCTGTTCTGTTACATTGATCTATATGCCTGTTCTTATGCCAGTACCAGGCTGTTTTGAGTACAATGGCCTTGTAGTATAACTTGATATCAAGAAGTGTGATACCTCCCACTTTATTCTTTTTTTTTAAGATTGCTGAGGCTATTCATGTTCTTTTTTGGTTCTATATAAATTTTTGGAATATGTGGTCTATATCTTTGAAGTATGTCATTGGTATTTTAATTGGTATTGCATTGAATTTATAGATTGCTTTGGGTAATATAGACATTTTAATGATGTTTATTCTTCCTAACCATGAGCAGGGTATGTGCTTCCAATTGTTTGTATCTTCCTTGATTTCTTTTATCAATGCTTTATAATTTTCTGAGTACAAGTCTTTAGTCTACTTGGTTAAATTTACTCCTAGGTACTTTATTTTTTTGGTTGTAATAGTGAAGGGGATTATTTCCTTAATTTCTCTTTCTGACTGTTCATTGTTGGAGTATAAAAATGCCTCTGATTTCTGAGTATTAATATTATATCCTGCCACTGCTGAATTCATTTATGAGGTCCAGTAGTTTTTTGACTGAGACTTTAGGGTTTTCTATATACAATATCATATCATCTACAAATAATGATAGTTTTACTTGTTCTTTTACAACTTGAATACCTTTTATTTCTTCTTCTTGTCTGATTGCTGTGGCTAGGACTTCCAGGACTATGTTAAATAAGAGTGGTGAAAGGGGGCACCCCTGCCTTGTTCCTGATCTTAGGGGGATTACTTTTAATTTTTGCCCATTGAGTATGATGTTGGCTGTGGGTTTCTCATAGATGGCTTTTATCATGTTTAGGTATGTTCCCTGTATTCCCACTTTGCTGAGAGTTTTGATCATGAATGGGTGCTGGATTTTATCAAATGCTTTTTCTGCATCTATTGAAATTATCATATGGTTTTTCTCCTTCTTTTTGTTTATGTGATGAATCACATTGATTGATTTACAAATATTGTACCAGCCTTGCCTCCCCAGAATAAATCCCACTTGATCATGGTGTATGATTTTTTCCATATATTTTTGGATCTGGTTTGCTAATATTTTGTTGAGGATTTTAGCATCTATATTCATCAGGGATATTAGCCTATAATTTTCTTTCTTTGTGTTGTCTTTGCCTGGTTTTGGAATCAGGATTATGCTCGCCTCATAAAAGGAACTTGGAAGTCTTCCTTCCTCTTGAAATAGCTTGAGAACGATAGGAGTTTGTTCTTCTTTGAATATTTGGTAGAATTAGTTATGAAGCCATCAGGCCCCAGACTTTTCTTTGTTGGGAGTTTTTTGTTCTGTTAGCTAAGCTTGTTACCTCGTTTTTCAGCTCGTGAATTGAGTTTTTCATTTCTGTTTGATTTGTTTTTATAGTTTCAATTTCCTTGGTAATATATTCTTTGTGTTCATTGAGTTGTTTTCTGATCTCCCTATATTGCCTTTCTGTGTTTTCTTGTATATCTCTGAGTATTTTTAAGATTTCTATTTTAAATTCTCTGTCATTTAGCTCCAAGGCTTCCAATATGTTAAGTCTTTTCTCCATAGATTTTTCCACATCTATTTGTGTTACCTCTCTTTCTTTTGTATCCATAATATTTGATTTCCTCTTTCTTATCGGCATCTGAGGGTGGTCTTATTGATAGCACGCAGGCGCACTCCCTCGCGGCTTGAATGAGCGTTGCTGCGGTAGCTTCCTCCACACCCTCGTCTCTCAGATTCAAGTGATAACAGTCCTTTTGCTTTCAGTTTGTGTGGAACTCCGGAATGCTCCGAGGATAAATTTTTCTGTTTCTAGTTGATAAATTTGTTGTGATTTAGGGGAGAGCTGTCGGACGCGCTTCTCACAGCGCCATTTCCGTGACGTCACCTCTGTTGGGAGTTTTTTGATAACTGTTTCCATCTCATTTGGTGTAATCAGTCGTTTAGGTTTTCTGATTCTTCCATATGGGTTTTTGGAAGATTGTATGTTTCAAGGAATTTGTCCATTTCATCTAGGTTGTCTAGTTTTTTGGCATACAGTTCTTCATAGTATTTTCTTACAATATTTTGTATTTCTGTTGTGTCAGTTGTTATTTCTCCACTCTCATTTCTAATTTTATTTATTTGAGTCCTCTCTCTCTTTTTCTTGGTGAGTCTAGTTAAAGGTTCATTGATCTTGTTTACCTTTTCAAAGAACAAGCTCCTAGTTTCATTGATCCTCTGTATTGTTTCTTTAGTCTCTATGTCATTTATTTCTGCTCTGTTCTTTATTATTTCCTTCCTTCTACTAGCTCTGGGCTTTACTTACTGTTCTTTTTCTAGTTCTTTTAGATGCATGGTTAAGTTGTTTATTTGAGCTTTTTCTAGCTTCTTAAAGTGTGCCTGTAATGCTATGAACTTCCCTCTCAGTACTGCTTTTGCTATGTCCCATAAATTTTGAGTTGATCTATGCTCATTGTCATTCATTTCTAGGAATTTTTTTATTTCTTCTTTGACCTCATTCTTAATCCATTTGTTATTTAACAACCTGCTATTTAGTTTCCATATGTCTGAGAATTTTTGAGCTTTTCTGTTCTGATTCATTTCTAGTTTCATGCCATTGTGATCAGAGAAAGTGCTTGATAAGATTTCAGTCTTCTTAAATTTGTTGAGACCACTTTTGTGTCCTTACATGTGGTCTATCCTAGAGAATATACCATGAACACTTGAAAAGAATGTATATTCTGCTGCTTTAGGGTGAAAGGTTCTGAAGATATCTATTAAATCGAGTTGATCTAGTGTGTCCTTTAAGTCTGCTGTTTCTTTGTTAATTTTCTTTCTTGAGGATCTATCTAGTGATGTTAGTGGGGTATTGAAATCCCCTACTATTATAGTATTGCTGTTGATTTTGCCCCTTAAATCCATCAAAGTCTGCTTTATATATTTAGGTGCTCCTATATTAGGTGCATAGATATTTATAATAGTTATATCTTCCTGTTGGATTACTCCCTTTATCATTATGGAGTGGCCTTCTTTATCTCTTACTATAGCCTTTGTTTTAAAGTTCATTTTGTCTGATATAAGTATTGCTACCCCAACTTTTTTTTCATTTTCATTTGCATGAAATGTTTTTTTCCATCCTTTTCCATTCAATCTATATGCATCTTTTGTTTTAAGGTGTGTCTCCTGTAGAGAGCATATGTACGGGTCCTGTTTTCTTATCCATGCAGCTACTCTATGTCTTTTGATTGGATCATTTAATCCATTTACATTTAACATTATTATTGATATGTAGTTGTTTATTGCCATTTTATTCTTTAAAGCTGTATTCCTTTTTTGCTATATTCTTTTCCCACTTTGATCTGTTTACACTAGGCCCCTTAACATTTCCTGCAGCATTGGTTTGGTTGTGATGAATCCTTTGAGTTGTTTTTTGTCTGGGAAGCTTTTTATTTCTCCTTCAATTTTAAATAATAGCCATGCTGGATAAAGTACTCTTGGTTGTAGGTTCTTGTTCTGTGTTACTTTGAATATTTCTTGCCATTCTTTTCTGGCCTCAAGTGTTTCTGTTGAGAAGTCGGATGTCATCCTTATGGGGGATCCTTTGTAGGTGATAACTTTTTTTTCTCTAGCAGCTTTTAATATTTTCTCTTTATCACTTAGCTTTGGTATTTTAATTATGATGTGTCTTGGTGTAGGTTTCTTTGGGTTTCTCTTTAATTGAGTTCTCTGTGCTTCTTGAACTTGTGAGAGTTTCTGCTGCATTAATTTAGGGAAGTTTTCAGCTATGATATGATTGAACAAAGTCTCTATCCCTTGTTCTTTCTCTTCTTCTTCAGGAACCCCTATGATGCAGATGTTATTTCTCTTCATGTTGTCACAGAGCTCTCTAAGAGTTTCCTCAGACTTTTTGAGTCTCTTTTCTTTTTTTTTTCTCTGCTTTCTTGCCTTCATTGAAGTTGTCCTCCAACTCGCTGATTCGATCCTCAGTTCTATCCATCCTATTTTTAATTCCTTCCATTTTGGTCTTCATTTCTGATATTGTATATGTCATCTCCAACTGATTCTTTTTTAATATTTTAATATCCTTTTTTATACTTGCTATTTCTTTATTTAGGTGTGCATAATGACCATCCATTGTTGTTCTAAGATCCCTAAGCATCCTTACAATCATTATTTTGAACTCTGTATCTGGAAGTTTGATTATTTCCATATCACTCAGTTCATCTCCAGAAGGTTTTTCTTGTGGTTTCATTTGCATTGTACTTCTTTGTCTTCTCATTATCTGTCTTTGGGTGTTTTGTTTGTAGAGCTAGTTGAGTCTAGGCTTGTTTTGTCTGCCTCCAGTTTTCAATTGTGTTATTTCTAGGTCTTCCTGGGTTGGTATGCACTATTATTTGTAATCCACTTTCAGATTTGGGCCGGTTTGAAGTCTTGATTTGTTTGTTTTCTTAACAGATGATAGTCTTGTTTATTGATCTCAGCAGGGGGCTTCTTTGAAACTGTAATCAGGAATGTTTTATTTATATTTAAATCTGAACAATGTTTTATTTTTTAATTTTTAATTTATTTATTTATTTTTTAGTTTATTTATTTTAGAGAGAGAGAGAGAGGGAAGAGGGGGAGGAGCAGGAAGCATCAACTCCCATATGTGCCTGGACAAGGCAAGCCCGGGGTTTTGAACCAGTGATCTCAGTGTTCCAGGTCGACGGTTTACCCACTGCACCACCACAGGTCAGGCTGTATCCAGGAATGTGATGGGTGTAACCTGAGACTCTGAAGGCCTCTTCCACCAACTAATCTCTCTGGGGGCAGGGTGTTTTTTCAGCTTCAGTAGGGGGAGGTGTATCTCAGATCTCCATGGAGACCTGAGTTACTGTCCCTCCTCCTCACTTCTTGTTTTCAGCTATGTCTTGTTGCACTGATTGGAGCTGGAGAGATGTCTGGAGATCTGTGATCCAGAAGCAATTCAGTCTTCTGTTTTGTGGAAGGATCAGTCCCTCCTCCAGCTATGGCCACCTCCAGCACAGATGAGTCAGCTTTTTAGGTTGTCTCCTGCATTCCTTTTCCTCTCACAGTCTGTACCTCTCTCTTTCCTTTCCACTTGGGAGATAAGCCGGTCCTTTCAACACACCTCACTCCCTCACTCCCTGGTCACCAAACAAGTGGCTGTGAGCAGTATTTTCTGCTCTTTTCCCTGGAATGAAAGCCCCTCTGGGCTCTCAGCCTCACCCCCACCTTCCATTCCTGTAAGCAGGCGAGATTCAGGTGTTCCTTACCAGGTTTGTTGTGGCTTCTTCTTTGCTCCTTGGTTTTTGAGAGCTGTTCTTGTAGTCCAGAGTTGGTTTTTCATGCTGATTTTTCCTACATTGATTTGTATTCCAGTTTGGTGGTGAGAGCTGGGTGTCTGTGTGTCTGCTTACTCTGCTGCCATCTTCCTCTCTCCCCAGTATGTGTTTTTACTTGCCCACTGGGTGCAAGCTAGGATTAAAGGTAATGTCCCACCAGTTATTGTCTTCGTTGTCTCATTACTGTCTGTCCGAATCTAATGTGAACCTGCATGGGCCAGGCGGCTGAGATGGTGGCCGTGGCTACTGGCTTTACATGTACATAAGGGAGCCACACACATATGGCAGCCTCAGAGACAGAAAGCTACAATGAGGTATATATGATATCCTGAGCTAAGGGTGAGGTTAAGGTGCCTTGGGCTTCAGAATGAAGGAAGGCCATTTGCAGGGTGATAAGAGGAGATGTTTAGTAATTAGATGTTTGACCCTGTCATATAGGATAGGTCATAAAAAATTATTTCTGGTGATAGCTCTTATTATGAGCAAGGTCCCAATTTAAATCCTATAAGGGAGAGGCAGAAGTTTCTATTAAGCCTACAGGGTCTTGATTGTTTTCAGCTCAAAATAATCTAGAGCCAAAGTGGCACATCTTGGGGAGGCCTGCTTTGAACTTTTTCACTGATAAAAATAATACAACTATTTACATATTTAGCTATATTTACATAGGAGACACAGTACAGAGATGCAGTTACAGATGGATTTTAGGGAGAAATTTATTATGATTTCTAACAATAATAAAAATAATCAAGGAAAGTCAGAAGGGCTTTGAACTTTGTAACCTAAAGAAGAGTAAAGGAAAAGCTTAGTATAATCAACACAACAATAAGTATCATCTGGTGATACAATATCACCAGATGGAGAAACATTAGCCTGGGCTCTAATGTAATAGCTAGTTAAAGCAATCCACTAAAAAAAGAAAATTATGAGTATGTACAAATCTCACTGAACTGTGGAGGAGCATATCACCAGACAGGGAAACCTCAGCCTGGGCTCCAAACTTGACCACCCACCCTGCACATCAACAAGGAGGAGTAGAGCTTCAGGGCAGCCTGGGACCCTATCCATTGTATGGAAAAATTTTGGCTGGAGGCCATTACATGAGGGCCCTAAGTGCATAGCCTCTAAGAACAAAGAAAGGCCACAGTCCGGTGCCATGAATAGTTAAGTGGGTTGGCAGTCAAGCAATAAGAACATCCTGTCTCTGTCTCCTTGGTTTCAGGGGAAACCACACACCTGAGCAGCCTCGGAACAAGCAGGACTCTTACTCCACTTTGAGTCAATGACTCAGTTCTTCCTGTAACCATTCTTGTAACCCTTATTGCTCATGTTCAATTGAGCAATATAGGTATTGTTCCTCCACAATCTCCAAGCAATTAAAAGATTTTTTTCCTTAAGTAAATGCTAAATTCATAGTATTTAAAAGTTAAAAATAAATTTTCTGGCTTAATTTTTAGTTTATTTAGAATTAAATAGTCATGTTGGATGTTGATCATTCTAGGTTCCTAGAGAATTCTGTAATCATGATGAAATTGTATGCAGATTCCTGTGATCATTGAAAGATTGTTTCCTGAAAGCATAAATTAATTTACACCAACACTCAGGATATGATCATCCTTAATCACCATGTAAGCTAACCTAGTTCTGTCTATAGAATTATCTAATTACCTGGATTACTGATAAAAATATATAGTAAAACGATGATTTGTCTTATTTTTCTAAATCACTTTTTCGCAACCATCTAATGTTCTTTAGTTACTTGAGAGGGTAAGTAAGAATAAACTATACCAATCATCAAATTCAATCTCCAAGAGCACACAACGGGTTAGTGACAAAGCTGAAGGAGAAAGTCTTTCCTGAAAACATACTCATTAAAATTTCATTCATGTCATTCTAGTATAAGTTTTCATTTTGGTTTGCTTGTCTAACCCTGTCTTTCCTCAGCAAGGAGCTTAATTTGATATTTTAATGGTTTAATTATGACCTTGCCGGCAATTTCTGTGTGGCCATGTTTTGAGAATTCTGACTGCCAACTGAATTGAAATATATGCCTCATATATTTTAATGTTCTCATGTACTTCTCTGTATTAATGTTTTCTTGGCTCTTTAACATTTAGATATAAGGCATTATTTAGATTGAGAGGCAAGGCTAGCATCCTGAGAACCCATTTTTTTCTTCTTTATTGCTCTTGAGTAGGAGGAGTGCATACAAAGTCCGACCCTGACCTCCACCACCTCAAGTCCCCTCCTCCTCCTGTATGTCCTGTCCCTCATCATCCCCCACACATTTTTCTTCTAAATTAAACTGTTCATTAGCACTATTACATCCTTTGAATCCTTTATGGTTTCTTCCACAACATTTATAATATGAATTTCCCCTTTTGTCAGCACAATGATGACAGTTAAAACACATATTTTGAAAGCTCTGTAAGCATTCTTCTAAAACAAAGCCTGGCTTTAATGCAGTTTATTTTGCACAGTGGAATGAGATTGTTTTCAAGCCAGATTTGCCCAAATGCTTCTCCCTTTTCTCAATATATAACTTTTCATTTTGCACAGAATAGAAAATTTCTAATAACTTAGGAATGGTGAATATGATTTTAAATATATATAATGCGTAGCTAAGGTAGTTTCTCAAATGTTGATATTTCACATGTTATGGAGTTTCACATTTATAACAGTTGAAAATCAGTTAATTAAATAATTTAAGTGCCTGAGGGTATCTTTCTTTAATAATCACCAAGAAAAAGAAATAAAGATAAAATAAAAGAGGAAATTTGTGATTTATGGATGTTATAAATGCATGACTTTAATACTATTTGTATGTAGTAAAATGTAAACAAATGCCAGAAACGATTTTATTGGTGTTTTTGTCATTACTGTCTTGTTTTTCAGAAGTCTGGGGAAACAAGAGACTAATGTACAGGCAGTGCCTAGGTTATAAACAAGGTCGGCTCTGTAGTTTGGTTTTTAGTTGAATTTGTTCTTATGTATGTAAGTTAGACAGGTACATTTACCTAGTAAATGCACCTTAAGAGGTTTGTCTTAACATACCATTTATTTTTACTTTCTATGCATGGAAATACTTAAACATTTTTAAACCGACAGAACCTATCTTGTTCACAAGCCAGGGATTGCCTGTGGTTCATGTTTATTGTGTGTATAGTAAAGAACTTTCTGGTTGTACCTTTCCCTGATTTAGGAAGACAAACCCTCTACACGCTATAGCTTCATAAGGAGAGAAGGTTAGTAACATGGACTGCTTTTAGAGTTGTTTGGATATCATTAGTCATGAGGTTTACTTTAACCAAAATATTAATTATTCTTTGAGAATTGCTTGTGACCTCTGTGTTTTTTTTTTAATTAGCTCTTTTTTTTTATTTTATTCATTTTTTAGAGAGGAGAGATGGGGGGGGGGAGCTGGAAGCATCAACTCCCATATGTGCCTTGACCAGGCAAGCCCAGGGTTTTGAACCGGCGACCTCAGCATTTCCAGGTCGACGCTTCATCCACTGGGCCATCACAGGTCAGGCTCACCTATGAGTTTCTTACTGAATAATTTCTCCTCTTCTGTCTCTAAAATCTGGTGTCAAAAAATAAAATGGAAAGTTGAAGCAGAAAGCTTATTAGTATCTGTTTTGCAAATGTTGATTAAAACTTTGGCACAAATTAAAAGTAAAAAGTTGTTTTTACCTGTATTGAACATGACTAATTATTATGATAACTTATTGTAGCTAAATTAGGGGGAGTTTTTTTAAGTGAGTAGGTAATATACACAATGAAAGCATTTTTGAGTCATTTTATCCATCCATACTAACTGAAATATAGTTTACTATTTTATTTTATAACACTTGTTAATACAAAGTGTGTGAATGCAAGAATAAAAATCAAAATGGTGAAAAATTAAGATGCAAAGTCAATGGTAGAGTTACATACTGGATTCCATTTTAAAAAGTGATTTTTTTAATTGACAGTTTGCATCAAACATAGGTGAGAAACCGTGGTTAGAGCTGGCCTCATTTATTACACTGGAAATGATTTCGTCCCAAACTAAAACAAGAAAGAGTACATGAAAGTACTAAATTCCTATTTGCATTGTTATAAAGATTATTACCTTTTACTTCAGTGTTTCTGTGTTCTACCTCAAAACAAATTACTAGTATTGATTTGGAAGGTCAGAGTAAGCACCTTAAACAGATATTTACAACTGTCTTACATTTAAATTAGTAAAAGTTTAAGTTTATTATCTTAAAAAATTGTCTAGCTACATATTTGGGAAAATTGTAGAAAGAATAATGATTCTAAGCTATATCTAATTATAAATCTGGGTGGGGAACTAGAATTTCATTTGTGATATAAGATATTAATTATAGTATTTTACAGTTTTCCATGTTGAGGGCAATGTTTTACCTGACACTGTGGGAAATACCAATTCCTAGAATGTGGACAGGATTTAGACAATGAAAAAAATCAGCTATTCTTACTTGTGAGAGTACTCTAATAAAAGAGTACTGTTTCTGTTTACGAAGAAAGATGTACTTTTTTTTAATCTCCCAAATGAAAGGATAAGACCAGCAACCATAACACAATTGACTCTAAAGTGATTGGTTTTAAGACCATATTTCCTGAATAATTAATTGTAAGAACTTGGACCTGCACGCAATGGCAGAAGAGGATCTTTGTGTTAGAATTTGCTTTACTTCTGCTACGGCCTGAATTCATACTCTGTGACACTCCATTGTCTCACTGCAGCGCCCCCATGAGGATTCTAGTCCGTGTCATGTTAGTGACAGGAAGAGAGAAGTGAAGAGTGTATGGCTTTGGCGAGGAATGCTAGGGTATATGAGACCTTGTGTGGAAACTTTGGTAACAGTGTTTGGAGTTTTTTTCCTAAGACGTCTCTAGATTTTTTTACTTGTAACCACAGAGGTCCACTGTTTAAGCATTCATGACTTATCACTGAGGGGTAAAGACATATAATAAGAAAGTGAGAAAGTCTTGTTACCATTCTATAGACATTTGTGTCCATTATCAATCATTTTATTTTACTCAGAACTTTCTGTTCCCCATATTCTAAGACAAATAAAAATGAAATAAAAGATAAGAAGCACCATGGTTCCTTCCTGAGTTACTTTAGAACAAAATAAATATTCAGTTTTGCAATTCAGTCCTACCCCCCCCAGAGTGCCTTTTATTTTACTATGTAAAATTATAGACATTCTAACTGAAACAAAATCTATCAAATGATAAGAATTTGTCTGATATAACTTTTGAAGGATAAAAAAATAAATAAAGCGTCCGCAATAGTACTTTGTACTCAAAAGGCGATATTTGAATTATAAACACCTGGGGTGAGCTTGGCTCATGGCTGGGACCCATGAGTTCAGCATCACCAATTTAAGATTCTCTGTAGTGAGGTAGATTTGACTCTTGCATGCCTACAGATTGCATGCTCGTCTCCCTTCCCTGCTGGCAGCTGCCGGACCAATTCAGAGACCTAGGGAGAGAGAATGCATCAGCTCAAGTCCAGCGGCCCTGCTGATACAAACATCTTGCTGTTTTCTCAGTATGAAATAACTGCCTCCTTGTGCACAGGGAGGAGAGCCGGCTTTTATTACACAAAATGAATACCCCCTTCTGCTGTCTAAAGCTACTGGCTGACGTTAGTGCATTTACGGCGTTAGGCACAGATCATCAATTACTTGATTGCTCAGCAAACTAAGATTTTGATAAGTAAACAAAATTTCTACACCTTCAGTAATATAATGATTTCTGAAATTAGATAAGATTTTAGCAAAGAGATTCCTGAATATAAACTCTGAGTGCTGCATTAGCTGTTTTTATGTAGTGAGTGCTGCATGCATAGAGTCATCCAGCATTTATTTATATTTTTAAAGTAGGTTCATGTTTTTGTTTCTGGTTTTTTTTTATTGGATTTAGATGAAGGACGGAGTGGGGGGCTATGGAAGCATTGATTTGTGGATTTATTTTCTGCCCATTTGTGCATTCATTGGTTGATTCTTGTATGTGCCCTGACCAGGGATGGAACCTGCAAACTTGGCATATCTGGATGATGCTCTAACCAAGTGAGCTACCCAGTCAGGGCTCTGCATTTCTTATAGAGCTTCTTTTTTTTTTATTATTATTAAATAATTTTATTTTTTTAATGGGGTGACATCAATAAATCAGGATACATATATTCAAAGATAACAAGTCCAGGGTATCTTGTCGTTCAATCATGTTGCATACCCATCACCCAAAGTCAGATTGTCCTCCGTCACCCTCTGTCTTGTTCTCTCTGTGCCCCTCCCCCTCCCCCTTTCCCTCTCCTATTCCCCGCTCCCCCCCCCCATAACCACCACACCCTTATCAATGTCTCTCAGTTTCACTTTTATGTCCCACCTACGTATGGAATAATGCAGTTCCTGGTTTTTTCTGATTTACTTATTTCGCTTCGTATCATGTTATCAAGATCCCACCATTTTGCTGTCAATGTTCCGATGTCATCATTTCTTATGGCTGAGTAGTATTCCATAGTGTATATGTGCCACATCTTCTTTATTCAGTCATCTATTGACGGGCTTTTTGGTTGTTTCCATGTCCTGGCCACTGTGAACAATGCTGCAATAAACATGGGGCTGCATGTGTCTTTACGTATCAATGTTTCTGAGTTTTGGGGGTATATACCCAGTAGAGGGATTGCTGGGTCATAAGGTAGTTCTATTTTCAGTTCTTTGAGGAACCACCATACTTTCTTCCATAATGGTTGTACTACTTTACATTCCCACCAACAGTGGATGAGGGTTCCTTTTTCTTCACAGCCTCTCCAACATTTGCTATTACCTGTCTTGTTAATAATAGCTAATCGAACAGGTGTGAGGTGGTATCTCATTGCCGTTTTGATTTGCATTTCTCTAATAGCTAAAGAAGATGAGCATCTTTTCATATATCTGTTGGCCATTTGTATTTCTTCCTGGGAGAAGTGTCTGTTCATATCCTCTTCCCATTTTTTTATGGGATTGTTTGTTTGTTTGTTGTTGAGTTTTATGAGTTCTTTGTATATTTTGGATATTAGGCCCTTATCTGAGCTGTTGTTTGAAAATATCATTTCCCATTTAGTTGGCTTTCTGTTTATTTTGTTATCAGTTTCCCTTGCTGAGCAAAAACTTCTTAGTCTGATGTAGTCCCATTCATTAATTTTTGCCTTCACTTCTCTTGCCATTGGAGTCAAATTCATAAAATGCTCTTTAAAACCCAGGTCCATGAGTTGAGTACCTATGTCTTCTTCTATGTACTTAATTGTTTCAGGTCTTATGTTTAGATCTTTGATCCATTTTGAGTTAATTTTTGTACAGGGGGAGAGACTGTAGTCCAGTTTCATTCTTTTGCATGTGGCTTTCCAGTTTTCCCAGCACCATTTATTGAAGAGGCTTTTTTTTTCCATTGTGTGTTCTTGGCCCCTTTATCAAAAATTATTTGACTATATATATGTGGTTTTATTTCTGGACTTTCTATTCTGTTCCATTGGTCTGAGTGTCTATTTTTCTGCCAATACCATGCTGTTTTGATTGTCGTGGCCCTATAATAGAGTTTGAAGTCAGGTATTGTAATGCCCCCAGCTTCATTCTTTTTCTTTAGGATTGCTTTGGCTATTCGGGGTTTTTTATAGTTCCATATAAATCTGATGATTTTTTGCTCTATTTCTTTAAAAAACGTCATTGGAAGTTTGATGGGAATTGCATTAAATTTGTATATTGCTTCGGGTAATATAGCCATCTTGATTATATTTATTCTTCCTAGCCAAGAACAAGGTATATTCTTCCATCTCATTATATCTTTTTCAATTTCCCTTAAAAATGGTTTATAGTTTTCATTATATGTCCTTTACATTCTTTGTTATGTTTATTCCTAAGTATTTTATTTTTTTTGTTGCAATCGTGAAGGGGATTATTCTTTTGAGTTCGTTCTGAATTGTTTCATTGTTGGCATATAGAAAGGCTATTGACTTCTGTATGTTAATTTTGTATCCTGCGACCTTACTGTATTGGCTTATTGTTTCTAGTAGTCTTTTTGTGGATTCTTTGGGGTTTTCGATGTATAGGATCATATCATCTGCAAAAAGTGATACCTTTACTTCTTCTTTTCCGATATGGATGCCTTTTATTTCTTTGTCTTGTCTGATTGCTCTGGCTAGAACCTCTAGTACCACATTAAATAAGAGTGGAGAGAGTGGACAACCCTGTCTTGTTCCTGATGTAAGGGGGAAAGCCTTCAGTTTAGTGCCATTTAATATGATGTTAGCTGATGGTTTATCATATATGGCCTTTATCATGTTGAAATATTTTCCTTCTATACCCATTTTGTTGAGAGTCTTAAACATAAAATTGTGTTGTATTTTATCGAAAGCCTTTTCTGCGTCTATTGATAAGATCATGTGGTTTTTGTTCTTTGTTTTGTTGATATAGTGTATTACATTAACCGTTTTACGTATGTTGAACCATCCTTGAGATTCTGGGATGAATCCCACTTGATCATGATGTATTATTTTTTTAATATGTTGTTGTATTCGATTTGCTAGTATTTTGTTTAGTATTTTAGCATCTGTATTCATTAGAGATATTGGTCTGTAGTTTTCTTTTTTTGTGCCATCCTTGCCTGGTTTTGGTATGAGGGTTATGTTGGCCTCATAAAATGTGTTTGGAAGTATTGCTTCTTCTTCAATTTTTTGGAAGACTTTGAGTAGAATAGGAACCAAGTCTTCTTTGAATGTTTGATAAAATTCGCTGGTATAGCCGTCAGGGCCTGGACTTTTATTTTTGGGGAGGTTTTTAATGGTTTTTTCTATTTCTTCTCTACTAATAGGTCTGTTTAGGCTTTCTGCTTCTTCTTGACTCAGTCTAGGAAGGTTTTATTGTTCTAGGAATTTATCCATTTCTTCTAGGTTGTTGAATTTAGTGGCATAAAGTTTTTCATAGTATTCTACAATAATTCTTTGTATACCTACGGTGTCCGTGTTGATTTCCCCTCTTTCATTTTGGATTTTGTTTATATGAGTTCTTTCTCTTTTTTCCTTGGTAAGTCTTGCCAAGGGTTTGTCAATTTTGTTGATCTTTTCAAAGAACCAGCTCCTTGTTCTATTAATTTTTTCTATAGTTTTTCTGTTCTCTAATTCATTTATTTCTGCTCTGATTTTTATTATCTCCTTTCTTCGGCTGGTTTTGGGTTGTCTTTGTTCTTCTTTTTCTAGTTCCTTAAGGTGGGAAGTTAAGTGGTTCACTTGGGCTCTCTCTTGTTTGTTCATATATGCCTGAAGTGATATGAACTTCCCTCTTATCACTGCTTTTGCTGCATCCCATAGATTCTGATATGTCGTATTGTCATTTTCATTAGTCTGTATATATCTTTTGATCTCTGCACTTATTTCTTCTTTGACCCATTCATTTTTTAAAAGTATGTTGTTTAGTTTCCACATTTTTGTGGGATTTTTTTCCTCTTTTTTGCAGTTGAATTCTAGTTTCAAGGCTTTATGATCAGAAAATATGCTTGGTACAACTTCAATTTTTCTGAATTTGCTGATGTTGTTTTTGTGGCCCAACATATGGTCAATTCTTGAGAATGATCCATGTACACTGGAGAAAAATGTATACTCAGTCACTTTGGCATGAAATGTCCTGTAGATGTCTATCATATCCAGGTGCTCTAGTGTTTTGTTTAAGGCCACTATGTCTTTGTTGATTCTCTGTTTGGATGACCGATCTAGAGCCGTCAGCGGTGTATTGAGGTCTCCAAGTATGATTGTATTTTTGTCAGTTTTTGTTTTAAGATCAATAAGTAGCTGTCTTATATATTTTGGTGCTCCTTGGTTTGGTGCATATATATTAAGAATTGTTATGTCTTCTTGATTCAGTGTCCCCTTAGCCATTATGAAATGGCCATTTTTATCTCTGAGTACTTTTCCTGTCTTGTAGTCAGCATTATCCGATATGAGTATTGCTACACCTGCTTTTCTTTGGATGTTATTTGCTTGGAGTATTGTTTTCCAGCCTTTCACTTTGAATTTGTTTTTATCCTTGTTACTTAGATGAGTTTCCTGTAGGCAGCATACAGTTGGATTTTCTTTTTTAATCCATTCTGCTACTCTGTGCCTTTTTATTGGTGAGTTTAATCCGTTTACATTTAGTGTAATTATTGATACTTGTGAGTTCCCTATTGCCATTTTATAGATTGCTTTCTGTTAGTTTTGTGTCTTGTTTGATCCTTCTCTTTCATTTTTCTATCTTTTGTTTTTATTTGGTTGTATTCCATACATCTTTCCTCTGTTGCTATCTTTTTTATCTCATGTGCTTCTGTGGTGGTTTTTTCAATGGTGGTTACCTTTGAGTAATGAAAAGGGTCCCTACCCTGTTCATTGTAGCGAACTATTTTGTGAGTACTTTTGCACTCCATCGTCCTTTGCTACTGTTAATCTCCATCTTCTCCCCCTCTTTCTTTTTGTTGTTGTCACAGTTTAAATTTGGTTTTATTGTGTTCTTCTTGGAGCTTTTACTTGTGGCTCTGTTTTATTTTTTGTTCTTTGTATCTGATTGGAGAACCCCCTTTAGTAATTCCTGGAGTGGGGGTTTTCTGATGATAAATTCCCTCATCTTTTCTGTATCTGTGAATGTTTTTATTTCTCCTTCATATTTGAAGGATAGCTTTGATGGTTATAGTATTTGTGGCTGAAAGTTCCTCTCTTTCAGGTCTTTAAATATTGGGGTCCACTCTCTTCTAGCTTGTAGAGATTCTGCTGAGAAATCTGATGATAATCTAATGGGCCTTCCTTTATATGTTGTATTCTTCTTTTCCCTGGCTGCCTTGAGAATTTTTTCTTTGCTGTTGGTTTGTGTCAATTTCATTATGATATGCCTTGGAGTAGGTTTGTTGGGGTTAAGAAAACTCGGTGTTCTGTTTGCTTCTTGAATTTGGAGCTTTAGTTCTTTCCACAGGCTTGGGAAGTTCTCATCTATTATTTGTTTGAGTATGTTCTCCATTCCATTTTCTCTCTCTTCTCCCTCTGATATACCTATTATTCTTATGTTATTCTTTTTGATGGAGTCAGATAATTCTTGTAGGGCTATCTCATTTTTTTTAATTTTTGAGTCTCTTTCTTCTTCTCTCTGTTGTGCTTCAAGTTGCTTGTCTTCTATTTCACTAATCCTCTCTTCTATCTGACCTTTTCTATTAGCTAAGCTTGTTACTTCGTTTTTCAGCTCGTGAATTGAGTTTTTCATCTCTGTTTGATTTGTTTTTATAGTTTCAATTTCTTTGGACATATATTCTTTGTGTTCTTTGAGTTGTTTTCTGAGCTCCCTAAATTGCCTTTCTGTGTTTGTTGTATATCTCGGAGGATTTTTAGGATTTCTATCTTGAATTCTCTGTCATTTAGCTCCAAGGTTTCCAATATATTAAATTTTTTCTCCATAGATTTTTCCTCATCTAGCTGTGTTACCTCTCTTTCTTTTGTATCCATGATATTCGATTTTCTCTTCCTTAATGGCATCTGAGGGTGGTTTTGTTGATAGTATTAATGAGATTTAATAAAAAATAAAAAGTTAAAAAAAATAAAAAATAAAAAAGAGTTGTTTTTTTTTAAAAAAATTAATAATAAAATAAAATAATAATTTTTAAAAAAAGGAAATTATTCCCCCCCTCCTTTTTTCCTCTTCTCTCCCCTTTTTCTTGAGAAAATCTTGTGGTGAACTGTGAATTATAACAAACAATGCCTGTGATGGAGGGCCTGAATTGGGAAAAGTAATAAAGGGGCAAAAAAAAGGGGGGGGGTATGGACCCACAAAAAACAAATAAGGAAAAAATTTGGATCAAGAATAAAATGATTTACTTTTAGGTGTTGGTTGTCTAAGAGTTATGATGAGAGGAATAAGAGGAAAACAGAAAAATGGGGGGACAAATTAAAAAAATACTATTGTATTTAGTGGAACAAGAACTAGATAAAATGGAGAGCCAGGGATGGGAGCACTGCTAGTGAGTTAAAAAGGTGAAGTAAAACCCCCCCAAAATGCCACAAACATAAGTTTGAGTCCCAGATAAGATAATTTGTTTGTTATTGAGGTTTGAATGAGAGGAGATGTAAAGGAGAAAGGAAGAAACTAATATAGAGGGAGAAAAGAAAGAGAGAGAGAAAAAAAAAGAAGGAACCACTAAAAGAAGAAAAAAGAAAGGAGAGAGATAGTTAAGGGTTTTGTAGTGCAACCCTCATAGAGAGAAAGGAAGAGGAGAAAAAAGATAATGGGAGATGTAACACTTATGGGTAGTGTAGTTCAAGGAGAGGAGAGAGTAAGACCAGCAGAGAGTTAATCAGCCAAATTGGAGGAGGAAAAAAAGTATCAAGAATGAAGATAAGAGAAACAAATGAACAAATATAATAAAATGGGATAGGTTATAAAGTCAGCAGATTATTCTTGATTTTGAGAGGTTATCTTCTTGCTTTTTCTTTTCTCTCCCTCTTCCTGGTCGGTGACTCTGTACCCCTGGTTCTGCCACTTTGGCACGCTCAGGTAGAGGTTTGCAGTTGATAAGTCTCTATGGCAATGTCATGTATTGTGCTTTAGTCTCGTTGGGAGTCGAGGCTCATTAGCATTTATAGGCTCCGACAGTGAGAGAGTCCGTGTTCCTGGAGCCTTTCTCCTAGTCTTTCCTTCCTCAATTAGTAGCCTGGTAATCCAGCTATGGGGTTGCTGCTGCCTCTGCCTGGATAGTAAGAGGTTCAAAGAGCTGGCAACTCCCCACTCTATTCCCACTCAGCACAGGGCTCTGGGTAAGGCTCAGTCAGTCAGAGCTGCTAGCATAATCAGGCAGGCTTTCCGCCCACTCAAAGACCTCTGGCTCTGCCACTCTGTCCGATAACACAGGCGGGCGCCCACTTCCGGGGCGCTTGGAGGAAACTCTCATTCACTATCTGCGCGCGCAGACCAGGATATCCGGCCAGTAGTCTCACGCTCTGAGTGAAACCCCCAACCGCATGGAAAAGTTGCAGCGTTGGAATTCGCTCTAGCTCCGTCCCCGTGCGTGGCTTTTGCAAGGCGCTGGGGCGGCCCGAGATTCCGCTTTTGCCCACACAAAGGCCCCTGACTCTGCCCCTCTGTGCGATAACACGGGCGCGCACTGCCGAGGCACTCGGAGGAATCGCTCACTTCCTATCTGCGCGCGCACACCAGGATATGAGGCCGGCCGCGTTTCCCTCTGAGTGAAACCCTCACCAGCACGGAAAATTTCCACCGTTGGAATTAGTTCTTGCTCCCTCCCGTGCGCGGCTTTCCCAGGGCGCTGGGGCTGCCCAGAGATTCTGCTTTCGGCCCACAGAAAGGCCTCTGACCCTGCCTCTCTGTGGGGTAACACGGACACCCACTTCCGGGGCTTAGGAAGAAATCTCTCGCCCACTAACTGCGCACCAACCAGGAGAACGGGTAAAATGGCTGACCCGCTTGTCTTTCTTTGTTTGGGTTTGGCGCCAATATTCACATTGCACTTTGGTCATGGATTTGAATTTAGCGAGCCACAGAACACACTGAACTTTCCTCTGTACCGTCCACATTTCTACTGGCATGGCCATGGGCTGCTCCACTGTATACACGGTGTTACATCATCATCTGCACATGCGCACATGCTGCCACATCATCCTACAGAAACTGGGAGGGTTTTCCTTTTATTTGGTGCAGATTTCACATTTCTATCATCTTTTGTTGCTTTCCTGTGACCGGTCAAAAGTGCACCATGACTTTATGGACACACTCTAGGTGTTCTAAGTCCTAAAATATCTTTCTGACTATATGGCCAGTAGCCATGGCCATCACGGCCAGCCTGGTGCAGGTTCTCATTAAATTTGGGCATACAGTAAAGAAACAGCGGAGCTGTAGGATGGTGGGCCATTGCTTTATTCTAGCCTTGCACATGGCCAACAAGTAAACACACAACGGGAAAACATTTCCCTTTTCAATCTGGGCTCCCAAAAGCCACTGACACATCCAGGTTTTCCTAGAATCGAAGACCCCCACCAGTTTTAGTCACCTCTGGTTCCTCATCTGCCAACATGGCTTCTTACTCTGCAAAACTGGCTTCTCTCTCCTTCCCTTCCATCTTGGCTTCTTCTTATTCCCCTTCTTCCTCCTTGTAAAAAACTTACCTGGGCCCACAAAGATCCCTTTCCAGCACACATTAGCATAACAATGGCCCTTCCCAAGCAGGAAGGTGATTAACAGTTTCACCTGGGCAGCACCCTTCACGTGGGTAGTGCCATTTTTAACAATAAAAGTGAGCAAAATCAAAAATTATATTTTATAAAGTCCTTTGCCCAACACTGACTTATTACCCTCTGGTCTCTTACCATGGTAATTCAATATCTGGCTTTATTTCTATTTTTTAAAATACTGATTTATTATATTGCTTTTCTAAATTGTTGGGCCTTCTTCTTTCTTTATGGTCAATACCAAGTTTTTATTATTCAACTTTTAAAGACCCTTGAGATTCATCTCTTATTGAGTGAAGAAGTTGATTTTCTTTCCATATCATGATTGACACGTCCTTCATAATAAATTGCATAGGCTCTAAGGCAGACAGCTCTAGGCAACATGTGACCTTAAGCAATTCCCTTAACCTCTTTGAATTTTTATACTTATATCTGAATGAGAAGAATAAAATTTAGCTTATAGAATTATTGTTAGTAATAAACACAGTGAAACATTTTGCACAATGCTTTGCAGAGAGTGAGGACTTTTTACCAGTGTTCGTTCCCTTCCGTTTCCTGCTTCCTTTATTCACTGTACCCATCGTTATTTTAATGGGCATGCCATTCATTTTGTGCTTAATATAAGTCCTATACATATTTTCATTAGTTATCCTTAGGTTCACCAATGAAACAAATTGGTTAGGCTGAAACTAGTTGTGTCTTTATTATAATATATATGTCGCATATATAATATTTTTTTTGGAAAAAAAAATAGCAGGTGCTGAATATTTGGGAAAGCCAGAAAACTGAATTCCTGCCTTCACTTGTAAAAGATTAAGTGTAAAAAGAGATACATAGTGATAAAAGAAAAAAAAAGTCATTGGTCCTCACACTTACGTAACGAGACGTGACTGTGATAAACAGCGACAGCTTGAACACAATCTTTGATAACAACAAAGCAGTAACCACATTTCTGTTGCATCTGGAGCAGTTTTCTCAGATTCAATAAAGAACACAATTATTTTTCAATTGCACTTTGCTTTGCTGTTTCTGCTTTGCTCTTGTGTCTTTTTTTTCAAGGTAGCTGTCTTCAAGGTGAGCTGGTTTAAAACATTTGCACAGAAGCTGGAGCCATGACTAGGTGACCTATGCCCTTGAAGTGGTTCCTCGCAACAAAAGGACTTTGTGGACATTTCAAACAAAGTACATAAAATTATATCTTCGCTCTAGAGTTAAGGACTCTTTGGGAAATAAAACTTTTCTGAGATCACAGCATGGGAGCTTTTAGTGTTGCTATTTTGTTTACCGCTGACACTTTGCCTCCCATCATCTGGCCTTTTTTGCCCTTTAGAGTTTACTTTTTCTCATGGCGAGTTATACATTTTTCTCGTGGACCAAAGTCATTTCATTTCATCATCATAGACAACCATTCATTTAGACCCCAAGCTGCTTGAAGGAGTATTATATAAATATTTGATTTAAAAAAATGGCTTCTGGCTCTCAAGAGAATAGGCATAAAAATTATAGCCCCATTTATAAACCACACTGACTAAGCCTAATAAAACAGCAGTATCTATAAGAGCCTGATAACTTAAAAGCAAGCTCCATAACTTCAACTATACTCTGCATTTGTTTGAGTCCTGCTTTTTTCTTGTACGTTAGATACAAATTTTTATGCATTCACCTAATTTGTAGATGGTTATAATATAATAATTCTAGAATAATTGCTTTGGGGAATTTTGCAGTAGGTTGTGGCCTAAAGAATTTGCAGTCTCGGCCCTGGCCGGTTGGCTCAGTGGTGGAGCGTTGGCCTGGCGTGCAGAAGTCCTGGGTTCGATTCCCGGCCAGGGCACACAGGAGAAGCGCCCATCTGCTTCTCCACCCCTCCCCCTCTCCTTCCTCTCTGTCTCTCTCTTTCCCTCCCGCAGCCGAGGCTCCGTTGGAGCAAAGATGGCCCCAGGCGCTGGGGATGGCTCCTTGGTCTCTGCCCCAGGCACTAGAGTGGCTCTGGTCACGGCAGAGCGATGCCCTGGTGGGCAAAGCGTCGCCCCTGGTGGGTGTGCCGGGTGGATCCCGGTCGGGCGCATACGGGAGTCTGTCTGACTGTCTCTTTCCATTTTCAATTCAGAAAAATAAAATAAAATAAAAAAAAGAATTTGCAGTCTCGTTGGAGAAGGAATAAAGCATAAAATCATAGCTATTGAAATTAAAATGAGGCTATAACTATCAATCAGTTCTTAGCTGTCTTCAGCTTCACAATAAAAGATTCATTAAAAACAAAAATATAGAGAAAAAAAGAGGGCTATTAATAGCATCTAGAAGAGATTTCAATGGATCGATCGAAAGGCAATTGCAACTGAATTTAGAACATAATCCAAGTTTCCTATACTACCAGAAACGGAATGCACCTCTCGGTCTGAGGGAAGATTATATGGACTTTTCTCCATCCTATTATCACCCAGTTCAGAAATGAAAGTTTTGACCAAAGATAATGATGGACAACCCTTTCTCTACTTCATTGGTGCTGTTTTTTATTTGTTTGTTTGTTTTTTTAAATAGTCAGAGTGCCACTCACACATTCTACCCCTGGGCCTCACCATCTTTTATACTCACTTATAATTAAAGTTCTAGAAAAGAATTGCCAGGAGGCAGAGAGTGGGTAGAAACATGGCTCTACCACATCTGTAGGTAAATAATGAGTAGAGAGAGGAAAAACAATAGCAGTTTACACTAGGAATTATGTTTTACATATGTCCCATATGTTAAAAAGCAAAAGCGTGGTGGAATGCCCCTGTGACAATAACCATCTGAGGCTAACAAAAGCTGCCTCCCAGATCTCTGAACACTGAGATTTGGTTTAGGAAAGTGGATCCAGTTATTCAAAGTTGAAAAACAAGTGAGACTAAGGGCAAACCATACACTTACTTTTTAGTAACAATTGGGTACCGTTTTCCTCATCTCTTCCCCTAGCACAGGTGCAGGAAGCAGCAGTGTTCTTCCAGCTTAGCCCAGACTGCCCTTTATTTTACTTTTTTTTTTTACAGAGACAGAAAGAGAGTCAGAGAGAGGGATAGATAGGGACAGACAGACAGGAACGGAGAGATGAGAAGCATGAATCATCAGTTTTTCTTTGCGACACCTTAGTTGTTCATTGATTGCTTTCTCATATGTGCCTTGACCGTGGGCCTTCAGCAGACTGAGTAACCCCTTGCTCAAGCCAGCAACCTTGGGTCCAAGCTGGTGAGCTTTGCTCAAACCAGATGAGCCCGCACTCAAGCTGGTGACCTCGGGGTCTTGAACCTCGCATCCCAGTCCGATGTTCTATCCACTGCGCCACCGCCTGGTCAGGCTACTTTACTTTTTAAATTGAATAGATTGAGGTGACATTGAATAACATAATTATACAGGTTTGAGGTGCCCAATTCTACAACATATCCTGTACACTGTATTGTGTGTCCACCCCCATATCACCGTTCATTCCCCCATATCCTCTTCCGTCACCCCCCCCCCCCACCGCAGTCGCCATGCTATTGTCCATGGCCATGAGTGTTTGTTTTGGGTTCTTTTTTGCACAGTCCCTCCACTCCGCCACCCTGACCATTGTCAGCCTGCTCTCTTATTATGAGTTCATCTCTATTTTGCTTGGTGGTTCATGTTCATTAGATTCCACAAATAAATCAGACTGCATTTTAACTGAAGGTGGTTTGTTGGTTTTTCCTGAATAATTTGCATCTCCCTCTTTTTCGCCCCCAGTGTCAATATCTTTTATGTCCTTTATGTGATGCCTAAGCTAATAATACATTTTAGTTTTGTTGAATTTAGGACTTATTTCAGGCTGTGGCTGGTTGCCTCAGTGGTAGAGCATCAGCCCAGCATGTAGATGTCCCAGGTTTGACACAGGAGAAGCAACCATCTGCTTCTCCATCCCTTCTTCCTCCCCCTTCTTTGTCTCTCTCTTCCCCTCCTAAAACTATGGTTTAATTGGTTTGAGTGCATTGGCTTGGGTGCTGAGGTTGGCGCAGAGGAACCTCAGACTCAGGCACTAAAAATAGCTCAGTTGTGACCATGGCTTCAGATGGGCAGAGTATCAGTCCCAGATGGAGGTTGCTGGTTGGATTCCAGTTGAGGCTCATGTGGGAGTCTGTTTCTCTGTGTCCCTTCCTCTCACTTGGAAAAAAAATAAGACTTACTTCAAGTTACCAAGTTAAATATCAGCCACTGCACTAAAGCCTCTTCTGTAAAACAAGCAGAATACAGATTATATTACATTTTTAAGTCCCCAATTGCAGATATAGCTTTAAAAAAACTCAGTGAAATAGTCTATATAATCTATATTTTTCTTCTCCCTGAATGTCAGATAGAATTATCAAGACTTTTTTCTTAGAATAGAATCTTTGTGTCAGACCACTCTGCTGAGGAAAATCTCTAAGAGATATTGCAGCAAAACGGAGCTTCTTAGCTCACTATGGAAAGGATTGGGAATCCATTGAGGAAGCCATCCTTGTGTTTTTAAAAACCAAGTACTGAAGGGTGGTTTATTTCAAATAGAAATCAGCTATAGATAAAGCCACCATAAGCTCTAGTCACTAACCGAGTTCAGAATAGTGTGTGACCAGTTATACAGTTAAAAGTCCACCTGGGTAAAATGAGCCTCTGAAAGTCACCAAAGCAAACTACCTTGACATCATATTAAAGGCCTGCACAATCTAATCCTATCAGAAGGCTTGCTCATGTAAATCTGTCTGGAATTCCATATTCTCTTTCCTTTCTCAATGTTCTCTGACAATGCACCAAAATTTACTGGTTTTGAAAGGCACCCAAGAAATAGCAACGTATATTATTTGATTGAGTTCTAAGAAATAAGACAAAGCATCTTAAAAAGTATAGAGAATTAATTGTCTTTGTGACTTTGGAGTGGGAAAGATTTTCTAACAAGAACTTTAGCAAAAACTGAAGTAAAGGCCCTGGCCGGTTGGCTCAGTGGTAGAGCGTCAGCTTGGCGTGCAGGAGTCCCAGGCTTGATTCCTGGCCAGGGCACACAGGAGAAGTGCCCATCTGCTTCTCCACCCCTTCCCCTCTCCTTCCTCTCTGTCTCTCTCTTCCCCTCCCACAGCCCAGGCTCCACTGGAGCAAAGTTGGCCTGGGCACTGAGGATGGCTCCGTGGCCTCTGCCTCAGGTGCTAGAATGGCTCTGGTTGCAACAGAGCGATGCCCCACATGGGCAGAGCATCGTCCCCTGGTGGGTGTGCTGAGTGGATCCCGGTCGGGCGCATGCGGGAGTCTGTCTGACTGCCTCCCTGTTTCCAACTTCAAAAAAATACAAAAAAAAAAAAAACACAACAAAAAAAACAAACTGAAGTAAAAACTATAAGAAAAAATACCAATATATTTGACTATATTGAAGTCATGTTTTTTGTTCAAGCATACCTAAAAGCTAACAAACTAGCTGAAGGTATCTTCAGCATCCCTAATATTCTTATGTATTGAATGTTTCCCTCAAATTTCTATGTTGATGCCCCACCCCCAATATGATGGTATTTGGGAGATAATTAAGTTTAGATGAGATCATGAAGGGGCCTTCACACTGGGATTAGTGTTCTTATAAGAACAGGAAGAGAGGCCAGAGCTTAATAAGGAGCTCACTAGAACCTGACCATGCTAACACCCTGATCACAGGCTTCCCGGCCCTCAGAACTGTGAGAAATATGTGTCTATTATTTAACATACCCAATCTATGAGATTCTGTTATAACATTCCAAAGCAGAGTAAGATGGAGATAAATGTTCCAAAGTATTGGAAGGACTTATGTGCATCAGCAAGAAAAAAAAGTACAAGAAACCCAAAAGCTTAGCAGAGTATACAAATAGGTATACTCAGACTGGATAATCTGAATTGACTTATTTCCAAGTTTATTGACTCTGTTATTCACATTTACTGTTGAGCTCCTCTAAGGAATCTTTCCAACTTCATTTCTCTTTTGTTCTTTTTATCAGTTTCTGTTATTTATACTACTTATTTGGCAGGACACTGTTCTCATACTTTAATTTTTTAGATAAGGTTTCTTTTCGTTCTTTAACATGCTTATAATAGCTATCTACTAAATCTAACATCAGAACTTCCTCAAGAACAATTTCTCCTGCCTACTTTTTTTTTTTTTTTATAGAGACAGAGAGTCCGAGAGAGGGATAGACAGGAATAGAGAGAGATGAGAAGCATCAATCATCAGTTCTTTGCTGTGACACACTAGTTGTTCATCGACTGCCACCTCACATGTGCCCTAACCGTGGGCCTTTAGCAGACGGAGTAACCCCTTGCTCAAGCCAGCGACCTTGGGTCCAAGCTGGTGAGCCCTGCTCAAACCAGATGAACCCGCACGTAAGCTGGTGACCCTGGGGTCTCGAACCTGGGTCCTCCGCATCCCAGTTCAATGCCCCATCCACTGCACCACCATCTGGTCAGGCATTCCTGCCTACTTTTTATTCTGTGTTACACACTCTACTTCTTTTATGTGTTTCCTTCCCCTGTGTCTTTTATTGTTGCTGTTACTGCTGCTGTTTGTTTGTCTTTGTTTAGTGATGTGTCCAGACTAATTTTACAAGTTTGTATACTTCATTATGAGTGGCCACTAAAGACTGCCAGATTAGCTTATTGGTCAGATACTGATTAGGCAGAGATTTCATTAAATACCTTGAGCTAAAGTCTTCTAGACTTTGCTAAGAGGATCTGCATTTGTGTTGGGATATTCCTTCAACCCTTCATCGGGGAATTTACGGCTCTGTCATAGTATTCATTTATTGCTTGCATACACCATGAAGATCAGCCAGAGATGAGAGATTAGGGCCTTTTTAGGTCTGTTCTGGACAGGCCCAAAGCTCTATACATGTACATGGGTTTCTAGATATCCAAGAATATCTCAAAGTCCTATGTGAACAATTTCCCCCCAATCTTTTCTTTAAATATTTTGGTCAGAGTCTTATTAGTCCCAGTTGATTCCATACTCCTTTCGCCAACCCCCCAAAGTGAGTATCCATAATGTTAAACACTTGCCTAATTTGTGTTTGATAAAAGTCCTAGGGATTGGGCTGTTCACACAGAGTAAAGTGTACTTCAGGTCAAATAAAACAAGCCGTTAGACTGGGGATACTATGGGAGCTGTCAGGCAGAGTAACTAGTTACCATCTGGAGATGAGGCATTTGCAGAGCCCTACACCTATTTTGCCCCTCCTGTGTGTGCTTATTTGCTGATTTTCACAGCTACTGTAGTTGCAAGGCTGCAGTACAGTTTTTAAGATTACTGAAGAATAAGAAAGGAAGGGATAGCAAGATAAAACACCAGAAAATTTGCTGATCTTAAGGAGTTCCAGCCACTTTTCTCAAATAAATAATTGTGGGGTTGTTGCAAAATTTTGTTTAATTTTCAGAATAACTTAACTTTGATGTTGTGGGTCAGGACACTTGTTTTGTTTTGTTTTTTTTGCATTTACTCTACCATTTTGAAAGTAGTTCTCTGTTATTCAATTTTTAGTTAATATTTATTTCTAGGTCTCTGTCTGAATTCCCAAAATTATTCTTTAACTATACAGAAATAGTAATTACAGTTATTTAAAAATTTTAGAGCTTACATTTGATAAAGTCATTTTTTGTAGTGCCTATGGTCTATATTGTGTATTTATGTTATCTCCTTATGTGCTTTTTATTTTTGGTATCAATATTGCAACATTGTAGTTGTAGAATTTTTTGTACAAGTGTCCTAGTCCTTGGATAAAATTATCTTTCTTCAAAAAGGAGTAACATGTCATTGGCCCACGTGTCTATTTTTGCAATCTCACAGTTACATTATCCCCATTTCAGTAATTGAAATGATCCAAAGGTGGATTGTGTTTTGTTTTGTTTTTTTTTTGTTGTTGTTCCAATCACAGCAAGGGTTTTCAGCAGGGAGCTTTATGTGGATCCTGGACTTGAATTCTTCCTCTTCCTCCTCCTCCCCCCTACCCGCAGGTTCACAGGAATACCCAAAGCCCTGCTCAGTCTCTCAGCTTACTCCTCTGAAATTCACAGGGAAACTGGGCTCACATCTCTGGGCCCTCACTCTCCCCTAAATTTTGGCCTAGTAACTCTTAATATTTTATTCTTTCTTTGATTTCTTCAAGCATATGACTTTTCTGTATTTCCAAGGTTTTCTAATTTCCCTGAATAGAAGGATTGTCTGCATTATCAGATGCAGAAGCCAAGTGTTCCTTTAACTTTATTTAAATTCAATGTTGTAAAATCTTGACTTGCTCAATTCTCATAGTTTGAATGGTATACTAGAAAGTTAACCTCCTTAGATTTCTTTTCCTTGTTTGGCAAATGATAGTTTGGGATTAAATTATCTTCATAATGCTTATTAGATTTAATGTCCCATTCTCTAGATTACAATCAACATTTAATTGTTTGTTCTTATTAGAATTTAAGACAGTGTATAAAGATAATTCTGTTTCTATCTAGCTTTAGTGACTGCAGACTATGTTCTCGTAAATGTATTTATCTCCAAATGCATCACACTGTGCTTTGGAATTTCCTTTTAAGGATATTTTTATTAGACTAGCCAATAACATTTTTATTCCTATGTTCTTTGCATTCTTTAAGAAAAATGTAATAAGGGACATAAATGCTTCAAAAATTATGTTTTATTTAAAAATTATCAGCTGTGCTACTAAGTGAAAAGGCATGTTAAAATATAATGTATCCAGTATGACCAATTTCTTTTTTTTTACTAACAGAAAACTAAGTATATATATATTTGTATGAGCATAAGTTTTGGTGTAGAATGATACATGAAAATGGATTTTCTTAACGAGATAAAGCTTTCAATGTGTAGGGAACAGGGCCTATTTTTTAAATAATGTTCTTAGATTATTTAACATAAAAATAGCTAGTATGTGTTGAGTACTTACAGGAATTTGACGCTTTTCTAAATCATTTATTTATTTTATTTTATTTTATTTTTTACTGAGACAGAGAGTGAGTCAGAGAGAGGGATAGACAGGGACAGACAGACAGGAACGGAGAGAGATGAGAAGCATCAATCATTAGTTTTTCATTGCGCGTTGCAACACCTTAGTTGTTCATTGATTGCTTTCTCATATGTACCTTGACGGCGGGCCTTCAGCAGACTGAGTAGCCCCTTGTTGGAGCCATCTGCATCCCAGTCCGACGCTCTTTCCACTGCGCCACCGCCTGGTCAGGCTAAATCATTTATTTTTAACTAATTTAAACCTCACAGCAGGTATGTAAGGCTAGTTCTTTATTTCTCCATTACATAAACAGGAAAATTTAAGCACAGTTAAGATCTTCCCCAAAGTTGCATAATACTTGACAGAACTGGAATTCTATATAACTTTTTGTTCCCCTTTTATTCTGGTCATTTCAAAAGAGAAGCATTTCATAAACAATATTTTATAATAAAATCAACTTGTTTAATTTAGTCACTTTAAATCATTATACACTTGTCTAGTAGCCCTTAATTCCATTGTAGAATGAAATAAATTTTCTTCCTAGCTAGCATTACAGGTCAGTAAGAATAACCCAACCAATAATTTCAATAAATCCTATGGTTGACAGTAGGTAACATGCCAAAGAAAGTCAAGTGTATTAATTCTTTGTGTCTTGAGAATATCTTTCAGTGTATTCTCTAATTTCTTAGTTCATACATAGTTAATGTGACTCTTAACTTACTCTGTAGGACTGGAAGACAGTAGGGAGGAATAAATTCTATTTTCTTTTTTACTGGAACCTCCTTTCGGGTCCTTTGATAAAAGATATTTTACAAACGCTGAAGGCTTTTGTGTAATAACTGACTACACTCTGGAGGTAAAGGTATATGGTGAGCTTTACCATCTGGCACACATGTTTAAACCAGGAAAACATCTTCTATACAGCAAATTTGACAGACGCTCATTTTTAATGGGCTAGCCAGTTTATCCTCAAAGGTACTGAATAGAGAAAACAGTCATGTATTGAATGGGTCGAATTTTCCTTTTTTGTGTGTGTGTATTTTTTTGAAGTTTGAAATGGGGAGGCAGTCAGACAGACTCCCACATGCGCCCGACCGGGATCCACCCTGCATGCCCACCAGGGGGCGATGCTCTCCCCTTCTGGGGCATTGCTCTGTTGCAACCAGAGCCATTCTAACGCCTGGGGCAGAGGCCATGGAGCCATCCTCAGCGCCAGGGCCAACTTTGCTCCAATGGAGCCTTGGCTGCAGGAGGGAAGAGAGAGACAGAGAGGAAGTAGAGGGGGAGGAGTGGAGAAGTAGATGGGTGTTACTCCTGTGTGCCCTGGCCGGGAATCGAACTCGGGACTTCTGCACGCCGGGCTGATGCTCTACCACTGAGCCAACCGGCCAGGGCCGAATTTTCCTTTTTTAAATTTCCCATTTCTCCATAACTGCTAGCAACTTGCATTCATCTCTTTGCTAATTGCTTCATTAATGCTTTGGAAATTTAGGATGTTTGTTACACACTGCAGTTGTCTGGTCACCTAAGGCAAGAGTAAATTCTAACTTTAAATAATTTCAATAAACTTATCACTGAAATGCTGCCATTTATAGTTCTTTGTGCATTAATACTTGGTAGATTCTATACTCTTTGAAACTGTGATATGCATATTCATATTTAGGTTATTATGGAAATGATGTCTCAGGTTAGAAGTTTTTAGTTGTATTTAATGTTTTTTGTTTGTTTAGTGTATGATATATAAGACTTTATGGTATCATTTTTGGTATACATTGCAGTATAAAAAATTGCTTATGGAAATTTTTAACACTAGCATATCTAAGAACAAATATAAAGTACAAATTTTGAAAAAAAATTAGAATGAAAGATCTGATTTTCTATTGATATTCAAACAATCTCACAAAGTACAATTGATACTAAGCTTGTAAAATTTTATTACCATTATGTGATAAATATGTTTTAGGTATAATTTAGCTTCATTAAAGTTCTCTTTCTAAAGACTTGACACCATTCTTAGGCTAGTATTGAAAAACATTAAAATCTCCATGCAGCAATTTCAGATATGTTCACATGTATTCTAATAAAAATATAGCCTTACTTTCAGACAAAGGTGGAAACGATGAAAAGGATTATAGAATATTTATTACCTGAATTGATAGATTTGACTGTGTGTTAAAGAAAATATTAATGGCCTGAATGACCTAGATGAGAGGTCCCCAAACTTTTTACACAGGGGGCCAGTTCACTGCCCCTCAGACTGTTGGAGGGCCAGATTATAAAAAAAACTATGAACAAATCCCTATGCACACTGCACATATATTATTTTAAACTAAAAAAAAAACCCACAAAATGGGAACAAATACAATATTTAAAATAAAGAACAAGTAAATTTAAATCAACAAACTGACCAGTATTTCAATGGGAACTATGATCCTCTCACTGACCACCAATGAAAGAGGTGCCCCTTCTGGAAGTGCGGTGGGGGCGGATAAATGGCCTCAGGGGGCCGCATGTGGCCCGCGGGCCATAGTTTGGGGACCCTTGACCTAGATTTTTGAAGTATTATATTTGAAATATTTTCTTTTTTGTTCTAAGCAAATAAAATAAAATCCTAAAATACATTAAAGTGCATTGAGATTTAATCATTTCATTTTGCTTTGCTACCAAGAAACAATTTGATCTTCAAAACAATCCTCAGAACTAAGGAAAATAAGTACAACTGTAGAGATGAAGAGATTGAAGCACAGAGAGATTAAGGGAATTTTTAAGGACTTGAATGAGTACTCAACTCTTCTGAATACCAGTGCCCTTTTATATCAGTTATAAAGGAATGGCAAAAAATTATTATAAAATATAGAATGAGTAATCCTTAAACTTGAAATAAAAGATGAGATCATAGAGTTTTATAGTATGTGCAAGACCTTTTTTTCTAGCACTGAATTTTTAGAAAGCACAAGATGAAAATGATACAATCCAAGGGAGATAAATATTCATTCCAATAAATGTAACAGAGTTTCATAAATTAAAATAGCAATAAAATAGACTTCTAAAATAAAGGCAAAGTTATTATGTTCTACTTAACATACGGCACTATAAAATTGCATAGTTAATTGACTGTCTCATTCATTCATTTTTTTATGCCACAAATATTTATTGAATGTCTACTGTATGTCATGCCCTATTCTAAGAGCTGGGAATACTGGAGTGAATGTCTTTTAGAAACTTGTCTTTAAACTTGTATAGGTTTATGAATGCTATATAGTGATTATAATTATGGGTACTGATCATTTAAATTCTGTGTACTTTTATATTATAATTTTTTTAATATAATGAACATTTGTATTATGAACAGTGGCATGATAATGATTATAGCTGCTACAGTTTAATGTAAAACACATTGAGTGGTGTTGAATAACGTGCAAGAAAAACCCCTGCCACAACAACAACAAAAACTGGCAAATAATCTAAGGGGTGATAAGAGAAATTGGAATAAAGGTACTTTGTCAGTTCTAATTATCCTAATTTGAAAAAATAAATAGGCCCACCAGATGTTACTACACGACTTAATTCTTTCTTCAACATTAAAAGTAATTAACTTATATGCTTACACTTGTACAGTTTCTTAGATTGGAATTAAATTCACATGTTATGACTTTTCTACAACACCGTTTTGAAACAAAAGCCTGTGTTAAAGCCATGTAAATACTTTGTAAAGGGGAAAATTCTTTCTATCTGCTCATACACTATTGTTTGAGGAGATGGCTCAGATCAGGGTTCACCCCCCACCCCACCCCACCCCCAGCATTAGTGGCAGGGAAGAGGGCCTTGAACTTTGTCATTCTACTGCCTTAAGTGGCTGCTTGGCTGCTGCTGCTCCTTGAAGATTCCCCCGACACACTTTCTTTGTCTCCATAACTCCTCCAGAGCCCCATAAAGGGAAAGTGACCAGAGGCAGTGGTGCTGTGGATGTACGTATTTTCCATTTGCTGGTTACCTTAATGACTATAATAACAGCAGCTAACTTTTATCATATGGCAGGCAACTGCTTTAGTGCTTTACATATATCCAGCTTTTTAATCCTTGCTACAGGTTTTTTCTGTTGTTTTTCATGATCTGTATTTTATTTTATAGTTGAACATACACAGGACCAGGGTGGTCAAAGGTCAGTAATCACCCAGCAGTCTGAGATTTGAGCCCATGCAGTCCAGATCAGAAGCTGTGCTTATAACAAGTCAAGACATCGAAACAAAAATATTTTATGACTTAGATCTTCCTGTGTTTGTGTTTATTTATTTGACCTAATCTTTCTTAACCTTGATTTTTTTTTATCCATAAAAGATAAAAATATCTGTCCTTCCACTACAAAGTTGTCACTGGTTACAAAGTTTATGCATGAAAAAATATTTAGAAACTGCAGTATTCTATGTAAGTGTGAATTATTATTACCATTATCACTTGGCACTATTGACAACTCCCTTCTTTACTAACTCTTTTCTTTCTGGCTTTGTGGTAATGATCTATTTTAGCTCTCATTTAGCTTTTTTAACTGCTTTTCTTTTTCTTTTGGAGGCACTATTTTAACACCCACCAATAAAAGGAGGAGGGGTGTAAATCCAAGATCTTATTCTTGACCTGGAGAATTCAGATGTTACCTAATATGACTTTGTCATTTTATAGATAAGGAAACAAACTTGGAGGAGTCACAAATTATCTTTGTTCAAGGATTCTGCTACCTATTCGCAAGGTCTTCCACTGCATATGTTAGACTAATTCAATGGGAGGCGTTTTTGTATCTTCTTACTTTTACATCAAAGGATATCAGATTTTAAAGTTAATAACAGAACATAAAAATAATGTTTTAAGATTACTTCTGTATAAACTGTAAGCAGTAACATCCATTAAAAGTAGAAAATAGAAAAGATTAAACAAACTGATGCCATAATAAAAAGATATGCAGTATCAGGGCAGAGTAACAAAAACATCTGTTTTTACATCTTTTGGGGAAGAAAAAACTAATTAGTTTGGGACTAATTCAATAGATGTCATTTCATTTTAAATTACTTCTGTTTACCAAAAGAATGCATTTAGATGGAGTAAGTACAATAAAGAAGAGAGGCTTAAAACAGATGTCTGGCAATAAACATTCACAGTACTAAAACTATATTGGAAGTGCCTGCTAGGCAAATTTATGCACAACTGAATGTTGGGTCATTCTCGAGAAAAATGAGCCTGAATGAAATGCTTAGATTTAGTCTCAGGTCTTATTTTTAATCAACAAAGAATATCACTTGGTCAAGCTAGGTAGAATGGTGTGTTTTGGCTTGGGGTGTGGGAGAGATAGGTGATGGAAGGAATTGATTGGGTTAAATCAGTCTACTCAGAAAATTGACAGTGTTTATCTTTTTGTTTGTTTTGAACTTCTAAGTTTTTTCTTATTGATGTTGCTTTCAACTTGGATGGTGCGTGTACATCAGTCTACCCCCATCTGTATATGTACTTACACATAGACACGTAGGTCTCCTCACAGTTAAGCATTAGTATATATTGTATTTAATTTAGAAAAAAATCATCATGAAACTTAACCAATCCTATATGCAGATTTTTTTGTTTTTTGTTTTTTTTTAAATTAAGTGAAATGATGGTTAGAGTGTTAGTCTGAGTTGGCATGAACTAATCCTGATGAAAGCACAAATGAATTTTTATTTGAAAAGGCAGAGTAAGATAAAAACAAAGTGCTAGAGTTAAACTTTACTTGCTACTTGAATTTTCTCAGTAATATATAACCTTATAATCTATAAAAAATAAATAATGCATGAACTATACTTATTCTGTAACTAAATACTAGCTTTTCTTTCCCCTTCATCTTATACTCCTTAATATTCATCTATTCATTAAAAACAATTTTTTTTTTTGCATAGCTATGCACAATGCATGGGGCAAGTGGTGAATGGGATGAATACAGTCTTGTCTCTAACAGACTCTATGATTCTTAGAAGATAAAGATTTATGATTTACAAATCAAGGTGGCTTGGGCAATAGGATTGGAACTTTTAATATGCCCTATGAACATGTAGAACCAGAAAGCTAGACTGGAATAGGGGAAAAGGGGATATGTAGGAGTTGATACACGGCTGCAATTTGCAAAGCATGGAGTTGCCAGAAACAGATTATGATTGCCTAATGAACTATGCTACGAATTTTGAAATCCATTCCACCAACAATGGGAAACCATAAAGTGGTTTTGATGAGGGGGAAAGTGAGGACGCCAATTCGCATTTTAGAATAATCATTGTTTAAATTGATTTGCTAGTTTGGATTATTTTTAGGCAGGATTTATTCTCTCTAAACCTTGATATGGCTCTGTGTCAATAAAGGCTTATCAGATATTGTAATAAAAAAAGAAGAAATTTGGTCTTGTTTATTTTTGTTTGACAATTATTTATTGTGTTCTTATTAGGCATATTTCAACTTGCTAGGTTATGTTGGAGCCCAGAACAGGCCAGTCCAAAATATCCCACAATGGCATATTAATTACTTTGAGTGAGAATTATTTGACAAGTAGCTCATGCAAGAAGGGCATGTTGACCCTTCCTTGTCTCCTTGAATGTAGGAAATAAATCTCCCCTGTGCAGGGTGCCCTCCTTGTTCCATGGGTTTGAGAGGTAGACATCTTTATTGCCAGAATTAAGGCATTCATGGCTGACCATCCTATATAAACAAACCTTGTTCCTTGTTTACTAATTTACTACCAAAGCCCAAGCTTTGTTTGGATTCTTTACTCATGAGCACCCAAACCTAAGTTTCTCTGTCCTGTTAATTCTTCACAAGTTTATAGGTTATTTCCTAAAAATATAAAAAGCTGGCTGACTCATCATTCCTCTGAGCATCATTTATGATCTGTTTGCACATGTTAAATTGGTTTTTCTCTGTTTAATCTAGTTTTATGTCAATTTTATTATTTATCCAGCCATAAGCACTCAAGACGGGTAGAAAGAGGAAATTTCTCCTTTTCCCTGACATAAAATAAGACTCCTTGAGGACACACCAGAGTTGTTCCAGTTCTGGGAATGTTACAGTTCTGAAGATCAGTTATCCCCCCCTATATTTTTTATTTATAGGGTTGTGCAATCCTTTCTTTGTGGTTCCTCTCCAGTTCCTTTCAACCAGTGCTGAATCTCCTTACCCAAACACCGTGAAATTATGCAGTCGGTCTCCCTCTCTCTTCTACCTCTCGTTCACCAGGCCGTAATCTGATGGCAACTTTGCATTGCTCCAAGAAAATGCTGTTTCATATAGCTGTCCTTTGAATTTATTTGTGCAAGTCCCAATTGCCTTGGATCATCACCGTCTTAATAGCATCTGAAAGACAAATGTATTTTTTTTTCTAAATATTACTGATTACTTTTCATTGCATTACTCAGATATATGATCATACTAAAACAAGGGTGTGCTGATAAATGTTTAACAATTGGCTCTTAAGGGGGAAAATGCCTTGATTTGTAGCCACTGTCCTTGGTGTAAATGATTCTATCATTGCAGGTTTCACACTACCCATCTGACATCACCGCATGTAGTGACGGGAAGGGGGGAAAGAGATATGCACAGCGGGCTCTCGCGAGTGCGTATGATCCAGCTCTGGCTCACTGCTGAAACACTCCCCTCCCGCTACGTGGAGCTATTAAGACACTCCCCCCCTAAAATAGGTAGAGGCCAGAGTATTCTGAAAACCCATCATCCCTCAGATGAACAGAACAAAGCACAATGTCGCAAGAGAAAATGGACTTGAAAAATTCTCGCTTTCAGTTTACACTGTTAACAACGTTCATTTAGTCCTGGGTTAGAAACAGAGAAAAAAACAGTAATTGGCTCTTTGTCTGTTAACCTCATTTCAGTTTTGAAATCTAGTCTACAAATGGCCATTAAAAAAACTATTTCTAAAATGCTAGTGCATGATAAGAAAAGTGTTTCCCTCTACCCTTCTAAGTTCTTGGCTGAGACATTCCCCTACCACTACCCCTCATAATAAAAGATAGATCAACTGGAGAAAATCAAAACAGAAATTTAATAATGTATATACCTCTTGCATATATGGGAGATACCCAGGAAAACTTTGCAACCCCCTCAAAATGGCCCAAGCCATCCCCTGAAATGTTATTTACAGCTAAAGATCAAACGAGATGTTGGGGAGTGGAGGAATCAGTTAGGGAAGGTAAAGTTGTTATGCAGATTTAAGTCATACATAATATATTTCTTTCTACATAGATTAGAGATTTAGAGTCATCCTCTTCCTGGTATAGAGAGGGAGACACTTTTACAAATGGAGATTTCTCTAATAAATTTCACTTACAAAAGGGTAACTTCTCCATTTTGGAAGCTTTTTCGATGAGCTGCTTCTTAAAAATTATCAACATAAAATAAACTTTATGCCAAAGAGGCACATATTGGAGTTGCAAAATTCTGTTCCCCTTCACTAAAATAAATAACTATTTTGCTATACATTTGAATTCTATTCATTTGCTAGTATTTTGTTTAGCATTATGAAATTCGTAGTCACAGATCAGTGGCTTGATCTGTTGCTTTATTTTTTATGTGATTTTATTTTTCTATTAACAGGTGCTTGCAGTTGGACATTTTTTGAAGTAATCAAATTGTAGCCTATATTACAAGTTAAAAATTAGGTCTTTAAAATTTTCTTCACTAGGTATAAAACATTTTTAAAAACTTTTAAAGATATATTGAAACAAAACAAGCTTAAAAATACTGTCATTACCAAAAAGATTTGTCTTTAGATAAAAATAATAAAAACCCCATGCTACATATGTAGTTTTAGTATCAAAGTCATATTTTCTAGACATATTGATAGTATTGGCTAGAGAAAATAAATCCTAATTTATCACCTTTCTTAAATAGTAAATACTAAATAATATCTTATGGATAAATAAACTTTCCTTGAATGGTTCATGTAACAGTGGAATTACGTATTTTTTCCCATACAGTCAGCTCAGCTACAATATGAAATATGTTTCTATAAATCACCTGCTATGCAAATTTAAGCAATAAAAAAATTACAGGAATTATGGGAAAAATAGGGACATGAGCACAACTCTCCAAAACTTGATCAGTGACAACATAAAAAATGGTAGTACTTAAATAAAGGTGGAAACATTCTTCTACACATGTTAGATGGTTAAATATATAGACACACACACATGCATACTACAGTAAATATGACATTAAAATTTTTTTTTCAGGACGCAAATTTTGCTGGTGGAATAGAAGTTGGAAGAGTGGTAGCTGTGAGTTATTTCAGAGTAGGGGTGGTGGGTTAACTGAAATGAGAAGTTGTAATACTATGAGTGGATAGGTGTTGCTCATGAATAGACAATGTGATCTGACGTTGTTGGTGGGGTCTGTATGTTGTGTAATCTTAAATAGCTCTGTTCAGATAGGAACAGATTTCTTCTGTCACCAAGTGTTTTTTACAGATGACATCACATTTAAGCAAACACAGAATTCTTGCTACACTAAAATTTTTTTCTCAATGTTCCAACTATGTTGGAATGACTTTACTATTTAAAACAAGTAGGGAACTCAAACACCTAGCTTGGGAATCCCTTTGGACCTAATTCATAACAGTTTTTTGTTTTTCCTTTTTTGATTGGTTCAGGTTATCTTCTTCTGGAATTGTTTTTGGCCATCCCATTACTTTTTATCTGCATTCAGAGTATACTTGTCCTTCCATGGTCTGATATTAGTCTTTACCTTGGCCCAATGCCCAGCTCAAATCTTTATTATGAGCCAAATGGGGAAAATATGAGGGATCCAATAGTTCCCAAAGGAAATTTTTATAACACCTTTACATCATGTTTCTGCTGCACCTGAAGCCATCTCTCCTTTGGAGCAATTCTTTTTCTCACCAAAATGGTGCTGTATCGTTTGTATAGGTACTGTTTTCTGTGAAGCATGATCATGACAGTCTATTAAATAATGATTTGTCTTTTACTGCCCTTAAAAGTATGTTGTATAATATGACAAAAGTTTTTAGAAGAGTTTTCAAGGAAGCAAATAATTTAGCATGATTATTTTACCAAATGTCTCAATAAAGACATACAAATATGAAGAGTTTACAGCCTAAAGGAAATATGATTTGCATGGTGAACAACCAGAACCTTCATTTATTCAAAGTCATGTTAAAATTTGAGTCATACTTGCTTGGAAATTCAGAAAATACCAATCAAAAACAAGCACAGTTCAGGACTGAGTAAATATTGAGAAATACAAGAAATTCACCAAGCTGGAGGTAATATTAGAAAGAAAAGACTAGAAAAAATAAATTTAACTTAATTGTTTCCTCTGTATTGCTTATCCCTATTTCACCTTGAATTAAGAGGTTGCCTTCATAAGTGGTTGCTTACCCCTCATGGTAAGAATAAGAATTAATATTGTTATTAATTATTACTAATACCACTAAGTGGTAATTTAAAAACTAATATTATATAATAAAGTAAAATTTACAAAGTGTTTTTACTCATATTATCTGTACATTGGTTTCAATAAAACTATAAAAAAGCAGGTTTATTGATGACAAAACTCTTCCATATAACTAATCCATATTATATAACCAATGTCTCTTCTTTATCTAGAGTAGAAACTATATTAATTTTCTTAACCATAGGAGTTGGCAAGGATTTTACAAGGCGTTTCTTTAGAATGTCAGATTCCCACTGTTTATTTGTCACAAAATTTGGGGTTACAGAGCAATTTTTTAAAGGTGTAAGATTACAACTCAATAATATAATCTAGTTGAATCTTTACTTAAAAACCCATAGCACCTGGTGTGATGTCAGCAAGGTTATGAAATAGAAGGTCTTCACCTGTATGCCTCCATAACAACAATTTGATAGTTACCATGGACAATAGTGCCTTTGTGGAACATTGGGACCAAGGTAGGAGCTTATGAAATAACATTAGGGCCCAAGATTGAAAAGGGCTATTTTGAGAAGGCAAGTTTGCACTCAGGTAGTAAGCTTGCTGACCATGGCCCTGCTAATGGACCTGGACTCAGCCCTGTCTCATTCTAGACTCTCCAGGTCTGATCCTCTCCAAAACTCTCCAGGACTTTTGTTTGTTGGGAGGTTTTTGATTACTGATTCAATCTCCTTACTTATTACTGGTCTTTTCAGATTTCCTATTTATTCATGTTTTAATCTGGGTAGGTTGTATGTTTCTTGGAATTTATGATTTATTCTAGGTTATCCAATTTGTTGGCAATCTCTTTTTTTAATTTTATTTATTCATTTTTAGAGAGAGAGAAGAAAGAGAGAGAGAGAGAAGGTGGGGAGGAGCAGGAAGCATCAACTTCCGTATGTGCCTTGACCAGGTAAGCCCGGGGTTTTGAACCGGCAACATCAGCATTCCAGGTCGATGCTTTATCCACTGCACCACCGCAGGTCAGGCTGGCAATCTCTTTTGATCCACTGTATTTCTATGGTACCAGTACCTGACCAGGGATTGAACCCACATTCTTGGTGTATAGGGATGATGCTCTAACCAACTGAGCTACCTGACCAGGGCCTCATTTAGTTCATTTGCTTGAGTCCTGTTTTTTTTTCTTGGTTAGCCTACAAAGAGGTTTTTCAATTATTTTTTTATGCCAACAAATTGGATAACCTAAAATATTAATAGATAATAAATTCCAAGAAATATAGGGTCAACCTACTAAGATTGAATCATGAAGAAATAGAAAATCTGAACAGAACAATAAAGAGTTAGGAACAATCAACAAAATAAAGAGCAAGCTATGGAATGGAAGGAAATATGTGAAAATTCTGTATCTGAAAAAGGTTGATATTCAAAATAGCAAAGAAACTCATGACCACTGTATATATTTACTCACTTATATAAATGAATGTAGATCTATTTATCCACACATATCTATAATTATCTATCTTTTTCTATTATTTGTGCCTTCCTGTATATAGTTGAAAACTTCCATTTTATTACACTAAAGTTAGTTTGGCATATAGCTGCAAGTATATTTTCATTCTAGATCAACAAAGAACAAAAAGTTGTCAATGGTGCAACAAAAAGTTGTACTATGGTGGGCATTTCCCCGTCAATAGATATTAATGATGATTGATTTGTATTGTTGTATTGTTGGTATTGCTGATTGCTGCTTGTCTACTCATCCTTAAGGAAGACTAGCAGGCAGCATTATTATAGCTGTCCATAAAGGCTGATTGTGATATTGATGATAATGTGCACCCCAATGAAACAATTAATGGAGTTTCATTTCTATTGAATATACTGGATACATTTCATTGCAAATACATTTTCATTGTAAATTAATAACTTGACAACTAATAGATAGATCATAAACATTGCTATTTAAGTTTGAAATAATTAGCCTGGAGACCACATTTGTAATTTTCACCATTTACTGTTCCTATGGCTCTATTCTCTAGAGATATAGATTTTGTTTGAGAGGATTAATTACTGGACTTATCTACTGTGGTCTAATGCAATAGGTATTAAATCATTATAATACTTCTTCATTCACGGAGGTTGAGAACTAGTTTGAAGTTGAAAGTAGTTCCTATTCTGTAATAAGTCATTTTACTATTCTTTATGTTCTTCCTCAAATGTTATAGTGTGCTCTCCCTGTTTTATCTTTGTGTTTTATCCCAGTATAACATTGCCAATTGAGAGCAAAGGCAATGAAGTTCATTGACATTATAGAAAATTTATGTGTCCAAAGATTTTATGTCTTTCAAAAAATATTGATTCCAGAAAATGTAAAAACTGCTACTCTAGATGGAATAGATAGAATTTTGTGTATGATTTAGGGGTTTATGTACTTACCTGAGTCCATTTATATTTAGGTATATTTTTATTTTGTCACATAAAATTTTCCAGTATTCAGTCATTCATATAAAAATTCAAGATTATAGCATCATTTTTCTTGCAGACTAGGAACAAAATTGCTTTTAACCTTCAGTTTAGAATCCTACTTTCACTTTAAACAATTGTAGATTATTAACATCTTGTGACACCTCCAAAAATAGCAGGGTCACTAATGGGCTATGAGAGAGTTCATGTAAGTTCCGAGGTCATCAGTTATGGGTCTTTATCTTGAATGTCTAAAAATAATTTAGTAAAATATGAGTTGTTGACAAAATGACGATATCAACATTTTAATTTAAGACAGTTTAGTATGAAGTTGTAAAAAGCAGGTTCCCACTGCTACTAAGCCTCTATTCTGGGAAAGAGACATAGACAGAGAAAGGAGAAGAGAGAAAGGGAGAAAGAGAGAGGGAAGCATCAACTTGTTCTATTTGGTTGTGTCATTGATTGCTTCTCCCAGACATTCAAGCCTGTGAGGTTCTACCCGCTGTGCCACTGGCCAGGATTAATCTTGTTGGTTTTTTATCTGACTTTATGTCTTCTCTCTGAATGATGACCAGAGATAGAGGTAGACTGATGATTACAGCTGAAAAAATTAGCATGAGGACGGGGAGGTTGATACCTTGGTGATAATTGGTTGCTTTTTGAACTGCTAGGAGTTCAGAATATGACAATGATTAATTTATAACAACATTTCAGTTTATTAATGGATGCAGTATACTCAATACCAGGACAAACTTTTTCTGTAAAGAGTCAGTTAATAAATATTTTAGGCTTTGCCTGGTAAGAGGCAAATCTGAGATTATTACCTTGTTCCCTGTATCATTTTTAAAAATGTAATCATATAAAAATGCAAAAAAAATTATTTTAATTCTACCAGTCATATAAAAGCAGGCAGAAGCTAGATTTAGCCCATAATTTGCAAACCCATGCTCTATAGCATATTATAAAGTAGAGTATGAAAATCAAGGTACAATGAACCTGACTAAAACTTTAAAAAACATTTAATTCCCAAATTATATGCCATGTAACCCTCAATTATGCTATGTTCAGAATTTTTTTATTAGGACATAGTAATTTTAATATATATAGCTTAAATTTTATTCCTCTCAGTGTTACAGTTTCTTGGTATATGTAATTGATAAAAAATAAAGTAAATTATTTAATTTCATTTTTACTACAATTGTATGTGAGCAACTGATTAAATGGAAATGAGATAAATTATATCAATTTCTTGTCATGAATAGAGAAGGTAATGCTAATCTAATTGGTAGGTGCTAGGGAAAATGGTCACATTTGGATTTATCACAATATCACCTTATTTACGACATAAATGTCATTCAGAAGAAGTGTTTGTAAGTCATCTGTGTTAGTCTCTCTCTAGTTATAAGGAAGTCAGACATGCTTACTTTAAAAAAAAAAAGCTAATGGGGGGCCCTGGCCAGTTGGCTCAGTGGTAGAGCATTGGCCTGGCGTACAGGATCCCAGGTTTGATTCCCAGCCAGGGCACACAGGAGAAGCACCCATCTGCTTCTCCACCCCTCCCCCTCTCCTTCCTCTCTGTCTCTCTCTTCCTCTCCCGCAGCCGAGGCTCCATTGAAGCAAAGTTGGCCCGGGCGCTGAGGGTGGCTCCATGGCCTCTGCCTCAGGTGCTAGAATGGCTCTGGTTGCAGCGGAGCAGCACCCCAGATGGGCCGAGCATCGCCCCCTGGTGGGCATGCCGGGTGGATCCCGGTCAGGCACATGCGGGAGTCTGTCTGACTGCCTCCCCGTTTCCAACTTCAGAAAAATATAAATAAATAAAAATAAAATAAAAAGCTAATGGGCCTTCATTGTAAGAATAAATTAGCAAGCAAGGGAGTCAGGAAAAGCAAGAACTTTGATTATTCTTGTTGAGGGTAAATTAGTAGATCTTGCTGCCTGTCAGTAACTCTGGTAATTCAGTAGAAATGATTTCTGCCCTGATTTGGCTCCCTGCTGTCCTGCATGATTTTTTCTACTCGGTGTTTTCTCTCTGTTTTCTGATGAGTGTTGTGAATTTTACTGCATAGAGATTTTGCTTACTTTTCTCTTACTGAACATATGTGTGTATTCAGTAGGTTCCTTTTTTAATTACTAGCCTTGGCAGCCTCTAAAGGAGTCTGTATTCAAGAACGTAGACATCATTCCCAGATGCTATGGAATTGTGGTCTGCTTTGAGAGTTTGACCCATTTTCTCTCCTGCAAACCATGGGTGTTGGATTGACTTTGCCTTTTTAGAGGCACTCAAAAATCAATGTTTACAACCCTCAACACTGTCATTTAAACAAGTTATAGTCAATACTTTAACGTTAAAAATTATGATTTGAATATTGTTCCCACCAAGGGAAAATTATGGGTTTATGGGCTTGACAGACAATTACGGATTCTCCTAGAATTTTTCTTTTCTTTTACCACTGGTTGTTGTGTATCTGCCGTTTGGTCAAAAAGGTTGCATAGAAGCTAGATAGAATTCCTGACTGTGCATTCAGTTAGCTTCTTTAGATCCATTTTATTATTTTGAGTAGACACTTAAAATGGCTTTAGGCCACTTACTAGGTCATTCCAAGCATATCACGTATTTAACATGTTTTATACATAAAAGGAAAATGGCTGGACTAAGAGCAGTGGTGGAAGACTGGATTTAGAGGCCGCCACGCAGCACGGTTGATGCTAGTGATACAGGAAGTGAAATGTTCTGACAGTCTTTTCTAAAGCATATTTAAAGAAGGTATAGCCTGCTCCCTGCCCCCCCCCACTTTTAAGTTAATGAGTATTTATTGAGGGTTTTTTTTAGAGTAAGCTTCCTACAGACTTTAGTATATAAGTCAGAAGACCCTGCTGTCAGCATAGGGACCTGTTACTTGCAAAACAAGTATTCTAACTGTAACTACTATTTCTATGTGTTCCTAAGAAGGGAATAGCCTGAGATACATGTGATGAAACTCATGGCATAGGCATTAGGAGGTTCTGTGAGGGTATGAGGGGATCATATAAATCTTATTCTGCTTTGAAGATGCTGTAACTGAGAAAACCCGTGAAGAAAATGTGGTTCTGGGGATACAAACATACACTTCTGGTTATGATTAGCTAGACTGGAAAAACTCTGATGTTTAAAGAATGATGCTCTCAATTTCTTTCTATGTATTGACTTTAAAGAGAGAGGAAGAGGGAGAGAGAGAGAGCGAGACAGACAGGAACATCAATCTGTTCCTGTATGTGCCCTGACCAGGGATCGAACTGTCAACCTTTGCATTTCAGAACGATGCTCTAACCAACCAAACTATCTGGCCAGGACATGATGCCCTTGATTTCTCTAGAGAGTTTCTGCAAATGTCTGCCACATTCATGGCACCTCACTGAGAGTTTATTTTCTCCTGGGTATAATCCTAGTGACAGGCTCATAGCTTCTCACTCAGTTCCACTTGCTGATTTCTCTAAACAATATATAACCCCAAATTCTAAGCTGTATATTTGCCATTAATGTTATAGGATGGACACATATCAGAAGAAGGAGAAAGGGTAGGGTTTAGACAGCATGATTTATTTTTGAGTTACACAACTCAGTTGTGACTGATATATATATGTGCAGCAGCTGGCTTTTAATATAAAACACAATCTAAACGTTGGAGATTTATTAACCAAAAAGCCATGATTGGCATTAAATAGAGTTATTCCACTCAGGGAAGTGCAGTCATTTATAAAATAGAACAGATCACTTCTGAATGTGCGTTGTAAACATCTGGGCAACACATTAAGGTGTTTTGTCCAATTTTTATCGGCTGCTGTGATGTACATTGCCTCATTAAATTTTTATTCTTCATGTGATAAATTAGTTGAAGATAAATATGAAGTCTGTTGTATAATTGCTTCCTTCCATTTACCAAGTGCCCTTAACCACTGGATTTTAGAAAATCTAAGCCATTCTCACAATAAGGCAGGTTAAAAGCCAGTAGCATCCTGAGTGATGACAGCATTAACCAGCAGTTATAACCATCAAGGGTATTGAGCTCTAACCATGGGGAATTCATTTTTCCAAAGTAATGTGGACTGCTTAACACTTTGCCAGATGACAACAGCTAAGTGAAGAGTGAGTTTTATTGCAATTTCCAATGTATGTTGACACTGTTAACTCAGTGTTACCATATTAATATGTATAAACATATTTCTTTCCTTTCATGTGTGTTAGTTCTTGATGAGATTATTTCAACTATACTGACTTTTCTTTGAAACCCACAGAAACACTTAATAAAAAATAGCATAAAACTCTAGGAAAAATAATTTGTTACTGAGTTGGTTGTTTTTAATGTGAATGTTAAATGTCTGTCTTATTTATGAGATCTTTTGCTCCTGTGATTCATACAGTAAAGGGTGTTTTCTGGGATTAATATATATAATATATATATATTATATATATATAATATATATATATTTAAAGGACAGAATCACTGATAAGTTTCCACAGAAGAGTATCCTCAAGGTTTTTTAAAACCTAGACTTGGCTACTTCCTCTGCAGATACCCTGCTTTGGTAGATCTGGCTGAAGTGGAACCCAAAAAGCTGACCAATAACATTCTGTTTCTCAGAGTGATTATGATGAAAATGCTCCTGACTGTGAGGCAGAAATGTGGGAAATATTAGAAGCAGCAACAGTTAACCTAGTCAAATAATTTAATCATTAACTTATTCTTCTAGCCATTATTTTAATAGATATTGATTAAATGCCTGTGATCAGTAGCTGAGTGTAAGTTTATATAATATAGGATAGGGCAAAAGGAGGCTTATAGTTGTTCATATGGAAAATAATATAATAATAACACAAGAATAAACTGTGTTTCGTGTACTCACAACTGTAAACCTACCTTTGCCCATCCTGTATATGTGTTGGAAAAAATTACAGGATGCAACCTCCTTATTCTTGGGGATTTTTTGTCTGTTTGTTTTTAGGACATTAACAGTGGTATACAATTATTAATTAAGTTACAGGCCTTATTGGAATTTCACCAGTTTTTTCCACTAATAGCCTGTTTTTTTTGTTTGAGATTTTGTTTTTAGAAGAAGGATTAAATAGGATGGTATGGGGGAAGTGGCTCGCTTTTTTATTAATTTTTTTTCCATCTGGAGCTCAGATTATTTGAATGATCCTTTTATATCTATTCCTTATATCAGTGATTTTCAACCTTTGTTTCTCACGCACTCATAAACTAATTATTAAAGTAAAAGGGGCCCTGACCTCTTCTTCCTTAGTAAGTAATTTATTAGTGCCATGAGATGAAAATGGTTGTATTTAGTCAGGGGCACTGACCTTAGTAATTAGTGTGTGTTTGTGCCATGAAAAAAAAAAGGTTGAACTTTTCCCCCAGAAGTTTAATTCTTTTTTATCTTTACTTTTGACCCCCTTACCCATTTCTCCCAACTTTATCACTCATCTGTGGCAACCACCAAAATTTTTTCTGTGTGTGCTCTTAGATTGTATCTATAAGAGCAATCATATGGTATTTGTCTTGATTTGTTTGAATCGTTTCACTTAGCATTATGCCCTCGAGGTCCATCCATGCTGCATATGGCAAGATTTCATTCTGTTATGTGTCTATCCACTGTACTGTATATATGTATGCCACAGTTACTTTACCTGTTCATCCGTGGATGGCCACTCAGCTTGTTCCTGTAGGGCTATGGAAAATGATGCCGCAATGAACATAGGGGCGTACATATCTTTTCAACTCAGTGTTTTGGATTTTTTTTGATAAATTTGCAGAAGTGGAATTGATAGGTCATATGAGAAATCCATTCTTACTTTTTTAGGAATCTCCATACTGTTTTTCACATTGTACCAATTTACATTTCCAGCAACAGGGCACAAGGATTCCCTTTTATCCATATCTTTGTCAGCACTTACTACCTTCTCCTTCTGTTGCTAGCCATTCTGAAAGGTATGAGATGATAGAACATTGTAGTTTTTATTTGCATTTTTTCTGATAATTAGTGATGTTAAATATCTTTTAATATACCTGTTGACCATCTTTATGTCTTTTGGGGAAAAATGTCTATTCTTTCGTCCACTGTTTGTTTTCTTGCTGTTGAGTTGCATGAGTTCTTTAGCTATTTTGGATATTATCCCCACTTTATATACTTGATGTGCAAATGTTTTCTCTCATTTATTAGATTTTCTTTTCATTTTGTTGATAATTTCCTTTGTTATATAAAAGATTTTTAGCTTGATATAGTCCCATTTTTAAATTTTGTTTTGTTGCTTTTGTTTTTTATATTAGATTTAAACAATCATTGCCAACACCTTTGTCAAGGAGTTTACTACCTATGTTTTCAATTTCCTTATCTTTTATTGGTCTGTTCAGATTTTCTGTTTTATCGTGATTCAGTTTTGGTAGGTTGCATGTTTCTAGTAATTTATCCATTTCTTTTTTTTTTTTTTTTTTTTTTTGTATTTTTCTGAAGCTGGAAACGGGGAGAGACAGTCAGACAGACTCCAGCATGCGCCCGACCGGGATCCACCCGGCACGCCCACCAGGGGCGACGCTCTGCCCACCAGGGTGTGATGCTCTGCCCCTCCAGGGCGTCGCTCTGCCACAACCAGAGCCACTCTAGCGCCTGGGGCAGAGGCCAAGGAGCCATCCCCAGCGCCCGGGCCATCTTTGCTCCAATGGAGTCTTGGCTGTGGGAGGGGAAGAGAGAGACAGAGAAGAAGGAGGCGGGGAGGTGGAGAAGCAAATGGGCGCTTCTCCTATGTGCCCTGGCCGGGAATCGAACCCGGGTCCCCCGCACACCAGGCCGACGCTCTACTGCTGAGCCAACCGGCCAGGGCCTATCCATTTCTTTTATGTTATCTAGTTTGTTGACATATAATTGTCATAGTAGTCTCTTATGATCCTTTGTGTATCTGTGCCATCAGATGTAACATCCCCTTTTTTATTTCTAATTGTATTTATTTAGGTCCTCTTTTTTTTGGTGAGTAGCTAAAGGTTTGCTGATTTTGTTTATCTTTTCAAAGAATCAGCTTTTAGTTTCTTTGATCTCTATTTCATTTATTTTTGTTCTAATATTTATTTCCTTATTTCTACAAACTTTGGGCTACATTTGGTCTTCTAGTTCTTTGAGGTGTAAAGTTAGGTTTTCTTGTTTACTGATGCAGGTATTTATATGTATGAACTTCCTTCGTAGAACTGCTTTTGCTAAATCCCACAAATTTTGATATATTATATTTTCATTTTTGTCTGAAGGTATTTTTTATTTATCCTTTGATTTTTTCCTGATCTATTGCTTGTTCAGAAGCATGTTTTTTAATCTTTACATATTAGTGAATTTTCTAATTTATTTATGTAATTAATTTATTATTTTATAGCATTTGGATCAGAAAGATGCTTAGTATAATTGCAGTCCTTCTCAATATATGAAGACTTAGGTTTATTCTTTGATTAAACCCATAAGTGACGTGCACTTACCTAAAATAATACTAGTTATCCCCAAACCCCCAAATGCCAATTTAATTAATGAACTACTGCTTTTACTTTAGTTATAAAATACAAATTATCCTTCTGCATCATAGATGTAGATTAAGACTAATAATGTTAAACCAAGGAGATATTACGATCAGTAAAACTTAAAGATTCCTTGCTTGTCTTTGGCCTGAGACATTTCTCTTTACTTTTTGTTATTAAAAGAAAACACATTTAAAAAATCTGGAATTTGCTTATTATAAGTGGCTTTTCTTCAGTGTTTTACATTTTTAAAAATTTCTAAATATTCATATATTTTAATTAAAAGAGATTAAGGGTATGGCCTTCATGGATAAACTAGAAGATTTAATATAATTATCTTTATGTAAGTAGAACAGAAGAGACAAACTTGGGCAATTTTTGCAAACAAGCTAACAATTTAAAAATACAGAAAACCAAATCAAAATTAATAAATTTTATACCTTTTCCTGGTATATTAAAGAAAAAAGAGACAAATGATATTAATGTTTTAATAAGTTATAATTTAATAATTCTAATCCTAAAAATGTATTCACTTATACATCTATCATTGTAATCAAGCATAGTTTCCTCTTACCTGTAATTTAAAAAAAAAATTATTTTGCTACACCTGTTAAGTTACCTTCTCTGTTAGGAAATTAGTGTTTTTGTTCTTATTAAGAATATTTAAGTTTCAGACTGGCTAATTATTTTTTTATTATTATTTCTTTTTTTAGTGAGAGGAGGGGAGGCAGAGTGACAGGCACCTGCATGCACCCCAATAGAGATCCACCTGGCAAGCCCACTAGGGGGTGATGTTGTGCCCATCTGGGGCTGTTGCTCCATTGCTCTATTGCTCAGCTGCTCAGCAACCGAGCCACTTTTTAGAGTATGAGCTGGAGGCCATGGAGCCATCCTCAGTGCCGGAGGCAAACTCGCTCAAACCAATTGAGCTATGGCTGTGGGACGGGAAGAGAAAGGGAGAGAGAGAGAGAAGAGGAGGGGTGGAGAGGCATATGGTCACTTCTCCTATATGCCCTGACCAGGAATCAAACCCTGGACATCCACATGCTGGGTGGATGCTGTCCACTGAGCCAGTTGGTCAGGGCTTTTTAAAAAAATATTTTATTTATTTATTTATTTATTTACTGATTTATTTATTGTGTATTTTTCTGAAGTGAGAAGCAGGAAGGCAGAGAGACAGACTCCTGCATGTGCCTGACTGGGATCCACCTGGCATGCCCACCAAAGGACAATGCTCTGCCCATCTGGGGCATTGCTCCATTGCAACTGGAGCCATTCTAGCACCTGAGGTAGTGACCATGGAGCCATCCTCAGTGACTGGACCAACTTTGCTCCAGTGGAGCCTTGGCTGTGGGAGAGGAAGAGAGAGACAGAGAGAAAGGAGAGGGGGAGGGGTGGAGAAGCAGATAGGCGCTTTTCCTGTGTGCCCTGGCTAGGAATCAAGCCTGGGACTTCCACACGCCGGGCCAATGCTCTACCACTGAGCCAGTAGGCCACGACCCAAATATTTTACTTATTGATTTTAGAGAAGAGAGAGAGAGAGAAGGGGGGAAGAGTGGGACACGTCAACTCATAGTAGTTGCTTCTCATATGTGCTTGTCCCAGCAAGTCTGGGGTTTCAAACCAGCAACCTCAGCATTTCAGGTCAATGCTTTATCCACTGTATCACCACAGGTCAGTTTATTTTTAAGCTTGCAACTTTAACACATTTTTTCTTTTCAGAGTATTAGAAAAAACATATATATGCAGAGATATGGAATTACCCAATCTATTGTGTTTATCAAAGATTTAAAAGCACTGTTGTGAGCTAATTGAGTCTATACTAAGTAATTACCAATGCAAATGGGTTTGCATTTTCTCTGCATTGGGAAATTTAAACAATAAATATTGTTGAGTAAATATTGATACTGTATTTATGCATTCATTAAAGTGCAGAAGCTTCCTGTTTTAATTCCAAGGGTGTGGATTAGAAGAAGGAAAGAATTAGATGGAAATACCCTGCAGCATAAATATAAATATATTCATGGTTTGGATAAAATCTCTTTTATCCAAGTATAGTCAGATTTATCAAATATAGTCAGATTTGTGAAGAAATTTCCATATGTTAATTGTTGCTCTTAAGATGATTTGACCATTTTGGGGTGAGAGAATCAGTTCCTCATTGAACATGATTAGAAATAACATCCTTTAATAATTTTTAATAAAAAAATTATTATATGGCATGATTTACAGAAGAAAATTTGTCAATTAATTATTTGTCTTTTAGATAGGCATATAAGGACCTTTTTAAAAATTTATTTCCACAGTCTTTGTGAGTTTTCCTCTAGGTCTTAAAAATAACAAATCTAAAACCATAGTATTAAAGTTGCTTTCAAAATGTCTCTGTCCACCAGCACCAAATTTTACAGTTGGTTGTTAATATACTGTAAGCTTAATTGCATTTATTTTAAGATGCATTTGGAATGAAACACATATTTCCTTTCTTTTTTGAGGAAAATATTGCTACTGCCCAAAATATTAGACAGATAGTACTTTGTTTTCAGTAAATGCATAAAAAGAAAGTATAATCAAGAAAATTATATGTTTAGAATAATGTATTTGAAACCCAATACTATCTTCAAAATGGGAGAGACTGCCAAGGTGGCCATCTCTTTCTCTGTGAATAGTCCCAAAAGGGGAGATATTTTATTTTTTTTTATGCACTGAACAAGGTAACATAAAAGGGTTAAAATTGAAAAGTATGCATGTATTTTGAGTTAAAGATGTAAAACATATAAAGAAAGTAATGGCATGACTACTATCTACACACTTGCTTTTCCATCATTCAGTGGCCTCGGCCCTGACATCAAGACACATGATGTCATGCTAGATTTTTCCTCTGCCGTGGATACATGTTCAATTCCACATCTCCAGCCTTGTGAAACAGATAAGGTGAAGTGATTCTCCATGAGAGGAAACAGCATACATAAACCTTGTTTCCTGCACCATTACGTAAAAGCCCCCAAGCTCCAGATGAGAATGTAGTCAGCTGACCCTGTGGTTTTAGTCCTGTTATATTCTAAGCAGAGAACCCACCTATGCAGTGCTAAATGTCTGACCTAAAGAACTGCAAAATAACAAATGGGTGTTGTTTTAAGCAACTAACTTTGTGGTGATTTGTAACACAGCAATAGTAAATGACTACACTGGTAAAACAAGTTTCCTTTACATTGTTGTTTTATTTTTTCAAAAATTTCTCAGGTTTTTTGGACATATGTTCTTCTGAATTTGTTTTTGGCTTTAAACCTTTATTTATTTTTAGTTGTATTTCTTTTTTAAAAATTTTTATTGAGTTTATTGGGTTGACATTGGTTAAAAACTTATATAGGTTTCAGGTATACAATTCCATAATACAACATCTGTATATAGTACTGTGTGCTCACCACCCCAAGTCACGTCTCTTTCCATCATCATTTATCCCCTCTTTTTTTTTTTTCGAAGTTAGAAGCAGGGAAGCAGTCAGACAGATTCCTCATGAGCCCAACTGGAACCCACCTGGCACGCCCACCAGGGGGCGATGCTCTGCCCATCTGGGGCATTGCTCTGTTGTGGCTAGAGCCATTCTACCACTTGAGGTGAGGCCATGGAGCCATCCTCAGCGCCCGGGCCAACTTTTCTCCAATGGAGCCTTGGCTGAGGGAAGGGAAGAGAGAGACAGAGAGGAAGGAGAGGGAAAGGGGTGGAGAAGCAGACGGGCACTTCTCCTGTGTGCCCTGGCTAGGAATAGAACCAGGACTTCCACACGCCAGGCCAAGGCTCTACTGCTGAGCCAACCAGCCAGGGCCCATTTATCTCCTCTTTATGCTCTTTTATCTCTCACACCTCATTCCCTCTTGTAATCCCACACTGTTGTCTGTGTCTATGAGGGCTTTTTTTCCTTTTGCTTAAGTTATTTTCTGGTTTTCAAAACAAAAGCAATAAAAGAGTAATAATGGTTAAATTTAAAACTTCATTATATGTTAATGTTCAATCATAAGACATTGTTATTGTAATACTTTTAAGAAAATAAAATTTATCTCCACTTAAGCCCTTTTATTCTTCTGATATTGATTTTCCAACATTGTATAACTTGAAGTAGTTCATTTTTATTAAGTTTATTTTCAGTATAAGGACATTTTTATGTTATAGTATTCAGGTATTTTATAATTTTGAAAGATATTACTATTAAGAATGAGATATTTTGTTTCAGTGATCTTATCCTCAAAAGAGTTATATTTTCTTTTTTAATATATATTTTCAAATATTTAATTTTCTTGGATAATTGCATTGACTAAACCTTTCAAAATAGTATTTAATGGTACTGAAACTTTACCATTAGTTTGTCTTGGTATAGAGAATAAATTGGATGAAGAGGGATTTAATGGCAGTAAGAAGAAAAGGATATTATTTCAAAAGTCTTGCATAGACTAAAAATGGAACAAAGAAGCACCACAGAAGTAAAACTGACAAAACTTAGAGAGTAATTAAAGTCACAGATGGAGGTAGATGAGGTAAAGCAGACTCTGAGGTTTTAGATGTAGATGACTTTGTCACTGGTGATTGAATGAACAGATACTGGCAAGAGCACAGGAGGGAGGAAATACTATAGTTGAGAAGTAAGGTAATTTAAATATGACTGAGTTTACAATGCTGGCAGAACATGTAGGTGGTGGCAATTTGACTTAAAATTAAGTCTCATAGGATGGTCAAGAAATAGCCTGAGAGACTCTGGCTGGTTGGCTCAGTGGTAGTGTTGGCCCGGCATGTGGAAGTCCCAGGTTTGATTCTCGGCCAGGGCACACAGGAGAAACACCCATCTGCTCCCCCCCCCCTCCTTCCTTTCTGTCTCTCTCTTCCCCTCCCACAGCCAAGGCTCCATTGGAGCAAAGTTGGCCCCAGGCACTGAGGATGGCTCCAGTTGCAATGTAGCAATGCTTCAGAGGGGCCCAGCATCGCCCCCCTGGTGAGCATGCCAAGTGGATCTCAGCTGGATGCTTGAGGGAGTCTGTCTCTCTACCTCCCCACTTCTAACTTCAGAAAAATACACACACACCAGACCAGTTGGTGGTGCAGTGGATAGAGCATCAAACTGGGATGCGGAGGACCCAGGTTCAAGACCCCGGGGTCGCCAGCTTGAGAGCGGGCTCGTCTGGTTTGAGCAAAGCTCACCAGCTTGGACCCAAGGTTGCTGGCTCTAGCAAGGGGTTACTCGGTCTACTGTAGCCCCCAGGTCAAGGCACATATGAGAAAGCAATCAATGAACAACTAAGGTGTCGCAACAAAAAACTGATGATTGATGCTTCTCATCTCTCTCCGTTCCTGTCTGTCTGTCTCTATCCATCTCTCTGACTTTCTCTCTGTCTCTGTAAAAAAAGAAAAGAAAAATATATACACACATACACGCCCCCCCCACACTAAAATAAATAAATAAATAAATAAATAAATAAATAAATAAATAAATAAATAAAAGAAATAGCCTGAGAGATTATTCTCAAATTAAAATATACCTTTGTTTCAGCTAGGATAAATAGGTGAACTAGCCAAGTTTGTTTCTTCATATACTGAGGCAAGATAGTCAATGAAACTAACCGAACATTTATTGAGACTCTATCATATAGAAGATACTGTCCTAGAAATTACAGGAATAAAACTGAAGTACTCTCTGTAAGACATTAAAAAGAGTTCTAATTAATTTTGCTGGATAAAGATGAATAACTGAGTTTAGGGAAGAGATAGATTGGAAGACCAGATCTTATTTTGGAATAGTGGCCCAGTGAACTAAAATGGAGTTGGTATGGGAATATAGGGGGGAGAGAGTTAATAGGTTAAAAGGTTGGTTTAAATTTATGAGAACCTTTATGCTGAAACCAAGAGTTTGGCTCTTGAGGAAGTCAATGAGGGGCCATAGATTGGTTTTGACTAAGGAAATGCCCTCAGTCCTCACTGTGTTAGCTCAATTCTGCATCTTTCTTGTGTGGATGACTTCAGAGTCTTCTCATTTATACCTCCAGTATATTTATGCTCTATTTCATTCTCAGCACAGTGAAAAGGAGGCATTTTACCTTCCTACTGGAAAAACTCCAATATTTGTTCCTATACATCTCAAAAATTTAAGTAGATTTCAGTTGCTTACAGGGTACAATTTAAGCTCCTTAGCATAGTATACAAGGTTGTTTATGACCTCCCCTGTCTTCCTCCCCAGACTATTACTTCCACTTTCTAATTTATATTTCAGTCATTAAAAACCTGTTCACTATGCTACTTCAACTGTACCCGATCTTACACATGTTATTTCTTCTGTCTAGAATTCTTTCCCCTACCACCATGTTGCACTATGTTGCTTACTCAGGAAATATATCAATCAAGACTCAAACCAATTTGATAGTCATCTCCTTTATGAGAACTTTAGCCTGCCTCCTTGCTCATCATGGCCTCACAGTAGTCCTCTCTTATGCGCAGTGATATGTTTAAAGATCCCCAGTGGATGCCTAAAACCAAGGATAGTACCAAACCCCTATATACACTATGTTTTTTCCCTATACACATGCATACATATTTACATACATACATACATACATACATGCCTATCGTAAAGTTTAATTTATAAGTTAAACACAGTAAGAGATTAATAATAACTAATAATAAACTAGAACAATATACTGTAATAAGTTATGTGAATGTGGTCTCTCTGAAAAGATCTTTGTTTTAAGTAAAAAGTCTTTATATTGTTACCTTTGTAATGAAAACCATTTCTCTGAAAATGTATTACTGTACCCTACTCAGTACCCTTCTTGTGATGACATGAGATGACATGATGCTTACGTGATGAAATGAAATGTAGTGAATGATGTAGGCATTGTGAGGTAGCATTCGGCTACTTGAAGGGTTACTGGAACGCTAGCCCTGGGGATGCTGCAATAACCTAGACGGCTCCTAAGTGATTGCCAGGTAGTGTAAACGGACTGGATACACTGGACAAGGGGTGATTCTTGTCCTTGGGGGACGGAGTGGGACAGTTTGAAGCTTCATCCTGCAACTCAGAACAGCACACAACTTCCATTTAATATGTTCAGATCTTGGTTGGCCATGGATGACTGAAACTCCAGAAAGCAAAACTGTGGATAAGGGGGGACTATTGTCCTCATCAGTGCTACTGTTGTGTTATATGCACACTTTATTTATGAGAGTTAAGATATTATTTATTCAAATCTCTTTTTTCCTCTAAGTGAGAATTCTTAAAGACAGGGCTGATGTCATATTTTAATGTTTTCATTAAATGTTTGTCTTGAAATTTGTCATTTTTGCATTTACTTTACCAGCAACTCTAGGCTTAGGCAGGTCCTCATTATATCACTAAATAAGTGTCAGTTGTCAAAAGGGAAAGCTCCATGTCAATTGTCTGAATTGCTGTTTCTCTAGATTCTAAGCACATTTCTAAATTAAAGAAAACACACTTAATTGCAAGTTTAGGGACCTGAGAGCTTATTTAAAGCAAACAGCAAACAATGTGTTTATCCTTTTGGAAGCTATCGGATAGTTTTATATTTTATAGTTAAAAAGGATTTTACTATATGTCTAGAGAAGTTTGTAGAAAAGAATATATTCAATCTATTATTTTTTTTTATAAAAAGCTCACTCATAGGCTTTTATCACAATTTGTTTGACTGTCGATTTGGGACTTTCTCTACTAGCACACGTATAGAACCAGGACATCTGCTGTTACAGGGCACTCAGGCCATGTAGCGGCCAGCTGTAGCATACATTATTTATTTGGACAGCTGGGTGGTTTGTAAGTTTCAAAAAAAAAAAGTTTTTCTTCCATTAGTGTATAATTGTGTGTGTGTGTGTGTGTGTGTGTGTGTGTGTTTGATTCACTAGCTACACAGGTTTTTATGAATAGGACCTCGGTAATTCAAATAATAACAGTGGTAATCTCTGAAGCAATGGCAGCTACCCTCTGCATAAGCTGGTAAAGGAAAGGCATAGTGTTGTTTTGTGTTCTGGAAGGCCTTTATTAAAATCTCCAACTCAAAGATGAAAATAGTCTGAATGTATTTATTTACGCAAGTACTTATTAGTTGGTCAACCAGTAAAGCTGATACATCTAGAAGATGCATGGCCAAGTGGCAGACAAAATTTTAACAGGTCACTTTGAAGAAGAGTTATTATTTTCTAATTAGGTCCCACAAATTTTATTACAAATGGAATTAAATTCTAGATCTTTTAGAGATTACAATTCCAAAAATTAAAAAATTAAAGCCAAAAATATATTAAAACAATATATTCTTCTTCCTGAAAAGGTCACATTGTTTTTCTTTGCGACTGTCCTGAGGTATAAAGAGAGACAATGTTTAAAAAAATGATGTTAAAGTGGGTTGTATATAATTATTCAGGGTGTTTACTGAGACACAGGGATGAAAAATGGCTTCTAAAAATTTCATTAAAAATTTACACACAATAAATACCACACAAAGAGTGCTAGAAAAACTTTCACTAGAGACATCATATAAACGCCTACTTATTTGTGACACAGTCACAGATATTGTCAATTACCCAAAGCTTAGATCCTGAAATAGTCACTTTGATGGTTAATTTGTGTAGATCGCATACCACAGTATGGATTATTTTATTAGGATGAGTACTATTTTATGGGAGTTTTGATGTTTTGAAAAGCATGGATTTATGATGATTTGCAAAAATAAGGAATTTTATTAACATTAATACTGTTTGCACAATTATATATAATATTGTGCAGTCAAATTGTCAAATATGGGCCTGACCAGGTGGTGGTGCAGTGGATAGTGTCGAACTGGGATGTGGACCACCCTGGTTCAAAACTCCAAGGTCGCCAGCTTGAGCGCGGGCTCATCTGGTTTGATCAAGGCTCACCAGCTTGAGCCCAAGGTCGCTGGTTTGATCAAGGGGTCACTCGTTTGCTAGAGCCCCCAGTCAAGGTACATATGAAAAAGCAGTCAATGAACAACTAAGGTGCCATGACAAAGAATTGATGCTTCTCATCTCTCTCCCTTCCTGTCTGTCTGTCCCTATCTGTCCCTCTCTCTGTCTCTCTCTGTCTCTCTTTGTCTCTGTCACAAAAAAAAAGGGGAAAGGACTGTCAAGTGTGTTCTATTTCATTGATTTTCTTTTCTTGCTATTTCCAATCTGTTTGATGATCTTATTTTCTTGCTTTTACAGGTCCAGAGTATAAAATTCTTTTGGTAGTAAAGTTTTTCTTAGACTCCTAAGAAATAGTAATTCTGTATGTTCCCTGTCTTTTTTATTTCTGTTCTTACTTTTCTTTCCTGACTCCATCGCTGTTGTTCAGTTCATCGTTAATGTTTCACTTATTGAAGGATAGAAGCCTTTAAACTAGCTTCCACATAACTGACTATCTCTTAAAGTCACCTCCAGGCACACTAAAATACATCCTCTTCCTCATATACACTTTGCTTTTCCACCTCACATTTTTATTTGTATATAACATTTTTTGCTGTTAAAATCATGGGCATAGATACTCATGAACTGTGTCTGATTCTCCACTTGGTCACTTTCTACCTTTTGAATCCCAAGAACATTTTAGAGATCTTGGCATGTTTATAATATGTTATTTTTACATGTCTAGCTTTACCGGTTAGATTCTAAAGTTGTGCTGTCCCATATAGTAGCAATTAGCCACATGAAATATGACTAGTCTGAACTGAGATGTGCTATAAGTATAAAATAGTATAAATAAAAAGAATGTAAAATAGCTTAATAACTTTTATAGTGACCGTGACAGCTGCAAGCATGCTAGAAATTATAGCACATACATAAAGATGTTTGTAGCAATCTATGCTATGTTGATAGTTTCAGAAAATGAGCCTAATTGAAAGAAGACCTAGAGCATCCTGAAGGGTAGAGAGCTTTACTTCTCTTCCCTTTCAATTCTATGTACACAACAAGCCAACTGAATCAACCTGCCAAGCTTGAGTTCCTTCCTAGAGTTTCATACTCATTAGGACAGACTTGAGGGTGGAGCCATAATACGGAGCAGTAATTAGTTAAATTATACCTGTGAGGCCTGAGTGAGCTGCACGACAACTTATGTAACTCAGGCCCCAGGATTATCTAGGTGAGTAAGTGTTATTTGATAATGACCCATTTTGGTTGCTTTGTGTGGCATGAAGTCATGACTTTGTTTTATGATGTAAAGACTGCTGACAGTCTGACATAGACACACTCTCAAATTGGACTTGTGTCTTTCTGGTATAAAATGACCTTGTAGCACAATTGATGGAGTTTTTCCCCTCCCCCCCTCTAACGCCGGGAGCATAGCAGTGTCCACTTGAATGGCAAATTGTGATAAAGTAGCAGGAGCAAAATTGCATAGCATAATCACTGCAATTTTTTATTGAATTGAGCCCTTTGCTCTTTCTCTTGACAGAACAGTTTATTGAATGTGCGTGTGGAAAACAAAGAAAAGCAATAAAGAAAAATACCTTTTCTCTCTTTCTCTTTTTTCCTTTTACCTAAGAATAGAGAGAAAATGTGTCTACTTCCAGAATGCATTTCTTAAGTGGAAGAACATTTTCAGGTACAAACAGAATCTTTAGAAATATCATAAAACTGTGCCGCTCAAGGGCAATTCAGTAACTGATGAGCCTTCAACGTGGCAGCCCAGTCGGCTTGAACAATGGAAGTTTCCTGTGTCCTTTATTCCTGAAAATGGGAAAATTCTTCCAACTAATAAATTTTTTTTCATTAAAACGTAGAAAGATGATTTTTAACAGATGGCTAACTTATTTTTCCCATTCAACAAATAAAAGATCTGCCGGCTGCAGGTTAAAGTTGTATAATGAACATGATTTAATTGAAAATCGATTGTTCAGACTTTGTGGAAATTGACACTGGGAATTTTTCGGTTTTAATCATATCTTAGGCATTGATGCCATTTGAGGTATTTGTAATGAGCCTTCCTGGCTTATCTTAGTGTTCTTGAACTTAATAATCTTTGAAAATAAAGTCCTGAATTTTTTTTTATTTCATAGTCTCTTCACTTGAAAACAGGGGCACTATGTGTCTACCACAAAATGTTTTTGTACAATTTATTAATAAAACAAAACCTTCAATTTTTAGAGACTGAACTTCATTTAGTTGTTTTAAAATTTTTAATCTTTGAAGCCTAAGATCTAACTTCTATTCTGGCTGATATAATCAATTATACAATGCTCTATAAACTATTGTAATATTTATACTTTTGTTAAGACTTTATACTTATGAATAGATATTTACTCATGATTAAAGATATATATGTATATATATTTGATAATAATATAATTTTAGTATTTGTTTTTTTTTACTATCCATTGCAATAGATGATTGATTCTAATATAATTAACACTTTCATTTATACTATAATCCTGGCCCATTCTATTCATGAAACCTAGGCTTCTGTTGTGTATTTCAAATATTCTAGAAAGAAAGTACACAATTCAAATAAATATCAAGGATATTGCAATTTTACCTTTTGTACAATTATATTTTTTCTTAATATGATTTTGGATAACAGAAATTAGAAACAGGCCCTGGCCGGTTGGCTCAGCGGTAGAGCGCCGGCCTAGCGTGCGGAGGACCCGGGTTCGATTCCCGGCCAGGGCACACAGGAGAAGTGCCCATTTGCTTCTCCACCCCTCCGCCGCGCTTTCCCTCTCTGTCTCTCTCTTCCCCTCCCGCAGCCGGGGCTCCATTGGAGCGAGGATGGCCCAGGCGCTGGGGATGGCTCTGTGGCCTCTGCCCCAGGCGCTGGAGTGGCTCTGGTCGCAATATGGCGACGCCCAGGATGGGCAGAGCATCGCCCCCTGGTGGGCAGAGCGTTGCCCCTGGTGGGCGTGCCGGGTGGATCCCGGTCGGGCGCATGCGGGAGTCTGTCTGACTGTCTCTCCCTGTTTCCAGCTTAAGAAAAATGAAAAAAAAAAAAAAAAAAAGATAAAAAAAAAAAAAGAAATTAGAAACATATTTTAGAATTATATATATAGATATATACACACACACTGATATATATATACATACATATATCTGGTCTTTTCATACTAAATACTTTATGATATTAACTGGTTTTCTAAAAGTACTTAGCACAAACATTATTTTATAAAGTATTTTATTCTGGAATCCTTCTGAATCAAGGTATATAAACCATATTACTCTTCAAGCTTGGCAAAGTCTTAGTAAATATAATTTAGAGGCAAATCCTACTTATTTGGCAGAATAACATATAAAAGTCCAGCAGATATTTGTTCTTAACTGTTCTCTAGGAATTTCCTACCATCCATTTGAACTTCCATTATTACTGATAAATCTGAAATGCAAATTCATAAGGTCTTACCTGAAAGAAAATTGGACTTAGAGCAGCAGAGGCTACTAAGCAATTCAAGTGTAGCCGCTCTAAAGCCCATTAGCTGTCCTCAACATTCCTCTTCTGTTGACACTCCAACATGTATTTGCCATAGAATAAAATATTTATTGAGCATTGTTATAAGATTAAGAATTTAAATTTTATTTCTCTTCACTCCCTTTCCACATATTTATGTGTTTCTCACAATTTTATCTCTCCATCTCCCAGATTAAGATCTTATTTAGGGCTAAGAATGCTATGGTAAATTGCAACATTTTACATCACTTCTTTTAGTCTTCTGTATCTTCAATTCAGTTATGTGAGTGACATATATGTAGGAAAGAATTGAACGGTGTTCAAAAGAAGAGTTTTATAAAAATAATGTATGACTAATTACTCAAATATTGTTGGGGCTCTTATATAAAGGAAAGTTAAATACTAACATTTATTTTTCTGATTTACTAATGTATATATTACTATTGCTTTTATTAGGTAACTCATTTTATAATTTCTAGATCCAAATTTTATGAAGATACGTGTGACACAAATAAAATGGAAAACCTTTTTCATGTGAAGTATACAAGCAACCTAAATTTTTAAAGGTACAACAAAAAAAGTGAAAATAATTTTATCATTTCAATTAGTACTTCCCTCTGTAGCAGTCATTTTACCTGACTTCATACCTTCTGTTTGTTGTATTAAAACTCCTTCCTGGCTTACAAGTTCGAATGTGAAAAATAAGTACTAATTGATCATTTTTTCACAATTCCTCACATCTTTTCTTGTAAATCAATGTGAATTGAACAGAAAAGTTTGACTTCTTGCCCATTCTGTGCCTTTTGTATTAAGGGTGCAAGTTCCTGGTGGCTCGGATCGTGTAGGATTCTTATTCTCTGGGAGATTCCTTTTTCTCGGATTTTGGCCTTTGGGTAGCTTCTGTATCTCCCTGATGCGTTTCCTTTCCTGGTGTCTCTGCTCCTTACTCAGCCTGGAAAGATACAGTTGCTTCAAAGGCCCCTGTCACTACTGTTTTGGCATTGCTGGGCTCCTCTTGTTTTGGCACAAACATTGCTTGTACACAGTGAGAATAGTTTTCTTGGCATTTGGGAGAACTGTTCTCATGAAGATGATGAATTCAGGAGTCAGAGTGTGTTTTTGCACTCTGCATTTTATTTATTCTTCATTGTCTATTGTTACGGTGCCTCAAATAAGCGTGATTTATGTTCACTGTTTTATTTATGGAGCACACTGTACTTTCAGGAACACACCCGAACAGATTTTGTTGTCCTACGTGGTCAGTTTTTTTTCCAGTTTATACTTGTCACTTTTTTACTATTTTTGTTCCTGTTTAGATATTTTTCTTTAGAAGGTGTATGTGCTGTTGAAAAGCTCATGTTTGGGGAAAAGGGCATACCTGGGTTTTACACTAAGCCCCATTCCTTGCTCCATGATTTTGAAAATTTATTCCATACCATAAGTCTTAGTTTTACCTTACCTGAATGAGGGTATTAGTTATCTTCTTTCTAAAGTTAGTTGATCATTAAATCAAATAATGCATCCAATATATGAGCACAAGGAAGATGAACAAATTTTAGTGTCCCTTCTATTCAAGGATCTCATTAGGATTTTCAAATTAATAAGTGATGAGGAGAGAATAAAGCTTATTTATGTTGGTCCTTGGTTGCTTAGTACATAAATTCTGCATGGACCTGTCATTCTAAATCGATTGCCTTAAGTTCTGCAACAAAAACTAAATACCATGTTCTGGCAAAGAATTTTTGAAGTTATAAAACTCTGGAATTTGCCTACAGTAGGGTTGAATTTGACCAAGACAAGGTTGGTATTTAACAATGTCACAGCACCTTCCATCCCAGCATATATTATAAGGGACCAGGAAAGCTCTCCTCCTTGAAAAGATAGTCTTCCTGATAAATAGATCTCATTCTCGTCCATTTCCTTAACATTTGTGGAATACGGAATCGGCAGAGACATGGTTCACTGATTCATACTAAACTGGCAGGTATAAAATAAATAGGCAAAAAATATTTACATAGTCTCCAAGTGTCCTCTGCCTAAAATTTTATTTTGTAATTAAATAGGAAAAATAGTAACTATAGAGGGCAGAGTCCTGGCAAACAAACACGACTAACCAAGTTATCAAGGTTATGCTAGGAATATACATGGACCTCATGGACCCCCTAGAACCGTGATGGCGAGCCTTTTTTGAAAACCGCCCACTTTTGCAGTGCTCGTCAACCTGGTCCCTCCCGCCCACTAGTGGGTGTTCCAGCTTTGGTAGTGTAACAACCAAACCGCACCACGATTGGCCCACCATTGAAAGCTGGAACGCCCACTAGTGGGCGGAGGGACTAGGTTGACCAGCACTGCAAAAGTGGGAGGTTTTTATAAAAAGGTTCGCTGTCAAGGCCCTAGAAGGAAACACCACCTCTCTGATTCTTCCCAGTAATGCCAAATCTGAGTCTAGTCTGAGAAAATGTCACTCTCAGTGGAAGGACATTCTAAAATGTAACTGAGTAGTACACTTACACAGTGTCATGAGAAGCCAGAGAGGGTAGAGGAAATCACAGAGAGGAGGAACCAGAGAATTAAATGCTGTGTAGAATTCTGAGTTGGATCTTGGGACATAAAATAGAGGAAAAATTTATAAAATCTGAATAAATTCAGTGTATTAGTTAAAGGGATTATAACAAAGTTAATTTTTTTAGTTTTGATAAATAGTCTTAAATGTTCACAATAAGGAGGATCTGAGTGAATGATCGTCTTGTATCATCTGCACTATTTTTGAAGCTCTTATGTGAATCTGAAGTGCTAAAATAAGTTGTAAAACTTTGGGCATTTTCACCTGAAGTTGAAGAAGCAGGATATATTGATTGTGGTCAATAAATTCCGTTTTCTTCAATCATGTCTCAATTCCTGGTTCAGTCTCTGTTTCACTGTTTTCCTAATTTGCCTGATATTTTCTACAAATAGCTTTGCTTCACACTCACTGTTACTGGTGCGCTCCAGACTCCTGGAGTTTGCAGACAACCTTTGACTTATATTTCCAAGGACCATATAGTTCTTTTAAAGTGTTTAATAAATTTTAAAAGTGTCATATAATATTGATGCTATTCAAAAGCATTTTTTTTTCTAGTAAAATTGCAAAGATAAAAGAAAAAAATACAGTGCCTGCCAGAAAGGTGATATTGTAAGCATCATTTTTATTTTTATTTTTTGCTAGTAAGAAATATTTATATTTTATGTTTGGATGATGGCTTCAAGTGTGAATATATTAGTGGGACATTTAAGAGAAAAACTAAAGAAACAGTAGGGGCTTGATTTCACTATATTAACTTAAAAAGTGAGAAGATAGTTTTTTTCACATAGTATAGGAAGTTGTGTTTGTAACATATAATAGAAAGATTTATTTTTTTTTTATTTTAAGCAAGTCCAGAAAATTATCAGAGCTCTTTTGCAGACTCAGTTACAGCTCAAGTAGGTAGGAAGCACAACTAATAATTAAGTGACGACAATGCGTGATGTTTGGCGGTTTACCTAATGCTTTCATATGCACCTTATCTGTCATAACTGCTCTCTGAGTGGCTGCAGTATGAAAAACTATAAAATCCCCTAAAAGACACTTGAAACCAAAAGCATTTTGCCAAGACATCTATCATTAAACAAACAAACAAAAATAAAGAGGAAGTCACAAAAACGATGTCATATTGGATTGAAGAGGATATGAGGGAGATGTTACTGTTTGGTAGAAAAAGGATCTTCCGACCTCTAAGCAATATCAAAGGTATAATGTGGTCCTGGCCGGTTGGCTCAGTGGTAGAGTGTCTGCCTGGCGTGCAGGAGTCCCGGGTTCGATTCCCGGCCAGAGCACACAGGGAGCAGATGGGCGGAGCATCACCCCCCCCCCCCCCCCGTGGGCACTCCGGGTGGATCCCAGTTGGGCACATGCGGGAGTCTGTCTGACTGTCTCCCCGTTTCCAACTTCAGAAAAATAAAAAAATTAAAAAAAGAAGTATAATGTGAGTCATGTACAAAGAGCTGAAGTGATTTTACCTAGAACTATTCCTTTGTAATAAAGACCCCCCAAAAAGTTTAATTGGGATAAAACCTTACTTCCTATGGCTTATAGAGATATGTTGCTTTACTTTTTCCTCAGTATTATATTTATTATTTTCCATTATTGTCTGAACTTTCTAGAAGTATGTGGAAAACAACCAGTGCAATAATTTAAACCGCAAAACCTTTGTATCAAATTTTGTGTATATCAAGTTAGCCTAAGAAGTTTATTTTGTGCCTGACCTGTGGTGGCGCAGTGGATAAAGCGTCAACCTGGAAATGCTGAGGTTGCCGGTTCGAAACCCGGGGCTTGCCTGGTCAAGGCACATATGGGAGTTGATGCTTCTAGCTCCTCCCCCTTCTCTCTCTCTGTCTCTCCTCTCTGTCTCTCCCTCTCCTCTCTAAAATGAATAAATAAAAATTTAAAAAAAAAGAAGTTTATTTTGTTATATTGCTGCCCAGCAGTGGTCAAAGTTTATAAGGAATTTTTTAGTCTTTTTTAATTTTAGCTATTCTAATGGATATGTGGTGAGATTTCATTTGGAGTTTAACTTTCATTACTCTCAGGACTAATAATGTTTAGCAAAATTTCATGTGCGTATTTGTCATTTGTGTCACTGCATTTGTGAAAAGTCTAATCAAATAGCCTATTTTCTTTAGCTTCTTTTTTTTAATGTTGGACTTCTTTTTTGACATTCAATATTATTTTCTATTAGTTTCAGGTGTATAATTTACAAAATGTCCCCCCTGTTATTTCTAGTACCCACCTGGCACCATACAGAGTTATTACAATGTTATTGACTATATTTCCTATGCTGTACTGTACATCCCCATGGCTTTTAATTGAGGTTTATTTTTTATTATTGAATTCCAAGAGTTCATTATTCTGGCTACATTTTTTTTTTAGCAGAAAATGTATTGAGAATAGTTTCTGTTATGTGTGATTTGCCTCTTTATTTTCTTAATAATGTCTTTCAACGAGCAAAGTTTTAAAATTTGATACGCAATTTATTCTCTTTTGTGTTTTAAATTTGTACTTATTACCTGTCTTAGAAATTTTTACCTACCCTAGGTTGGCAAAGATATTTCTGTTTTTCTTAGGGATTTGTATAATTTTAACTTCTAAATTTAGTTCTGTAATTCATATAGTTCATTTTGTAATGTAGTAAAATTTAAAATCTATATTTATATTTTTCCTTTTAGGGTAACCAGTTGTTCCAGCACTATTTGTTGAAAAGGCTCTGATTTCCTCCACTGAATAGCTTTGGTACCTCTTTTGAAACTCAGATGGCCATGCTCATGTGGGTCCATTTCTGGACTCTGCACTTGTACCACTGAGCTCTAATCTTTTGCCAATCCCAGACAATATAGATTACTGAAGGTACACAGTAAATTTTGCAATCAAGTAGTATAAGACCCCTTTGTCTTTTGTTTAAAAAAAAGAATTGGCCTGTCTTTTCCAGATCCTTTGTATTCTCATATACATTTTAGAATCCACCTGTCAATTTCTTAAAACAAAAAAAGCTGACAGCACTTTTGGACAGGATTGTGTTGGAATCTATGGATGGATCCATCTGAGGAGATTTATGGCTAAATGATTTTGAGTTTCCCCATGGTGTGTGTGTGTGTGTGTGTGTGCGTGCTCACGCTCACACATAATGCTGTATATAATTATATTACATATAGTATATAGTATATATAATATATTATATATAATCTCTATTCATTTTGAATGTCTTATTTGTCCTTAAAACATGTATTTGAGGAAATATCTGAGTAAAATTAAGAGAAATTCTTTTTTTTATTAAATTTATTGGAGTGACGTTAGTTACTAAAATTATATAGGTTTCAGGTGTACAGTCTGTAACACATCATCTGTACACTGGGCTGTGTGTTCAGCACCCCAAGTCAAGTCTCCTTCCATCTCCATGTACCCCCTTTACCTCTTCTACCTCCCCTGCCCCCCTTCCCCTCTGGTAATCATTACATGGTTGCCTGTGTCTCTGAGTTTCTTTTTATTATGCTAACTAAAATAAGCCAGTGGAGAAAAACAAGTACCATATGATTTCAATGACATGTGGAATCTAACGAACAAAATAAACTAACAAATAAAATAGACACAGACTCACAGAGAACAGACTGATAGCTTTCAGAGGGGTTAGGGTTGTGGGGCTGGGTAAAAAAGATGAAGGGATTAAGCAAAAAATAATAAGAGAAATTCTTATAAAAAGAAATTGTCAAGCTATGCCCGTCTTTGACATTTCACAGAAGTTGCATTAGAGTTCGTTATGTCAGTGTGAAAATGCTTTCAGAGAAAAGGTGGGTACAATTGGTTCATTATAGGATTAGGCCTGAAAAGAACTAGGCAACAAGGAAGAAACGATTCTCAGACCTGACTGTAAACTACATTTTGGCTTTTCATCCCAAGACCTTCCCTGTTTCTATCTTTTGCCACACACTGGTTTCCTCAAAACTCTTTCTAAGTTTCTTTTATTTTTCTCTTTCTATGTCTTTTTATTTCTTTGTGACATGTAGGGCAACCTAGCTCTTTTCGTTCTTTTTTTTTTAAATTAAATTCATTGGGGTGACATTGGTTAATATGATGATATAGACTTCAAGTGTATATTTCTGTGATACATGATCTGTATATTGCATTGTGTTCGCACCAAGTTAACTGATTTAAATAGAGCTTCCAGGTCCATACCGTGTTTAACCTTCCCTGACTTCTCTGTTCTAAAGTTGAACTTGATATTTCCACAATCACATTTCTTCTTCATTACAGGATGCTGGAATATGAACTTACTTGGTTCAGAGCTATCTGCTCATTTATATTAACTCAGTTATTCCATTATAACTTTCCCCCACGCATGTTTGTTATATATTGTCATATACATATGTTTAATTTGAAAGAAAGACACAGAATAAGAGTCAAATAGGTCTTTTTAGTTTTGTCATACTTTTTTGTTCCTTTCCATCGCAGATTGGTCTTATGTCACCCCCCGTCAATTAGAAGTGGCTGTGTGGAATGTATGGGGAAAGACTGAGAAGCCACATCTTACATAGTGGTTACAAATGACATGATCAAATAGCTGTGTCTATCAGGGGCTTGGGTGGCAGCTGCCATCGTCAAACCTGCATTCTATTATTTTCCCCAAATGTGGGCCTATTTCTTTGCTAATTCTTTCCATAATGAAACATGGTTCAAAAAGTAATTTTAGTGTTATCTCATTTTAGCTTTAGCATTTCTAATATTCTAAAAGTATATAATGTTACAGTCCCTAATTTTGGTTTTATATGAGCAGTTTTTAAATCATTCAATTTCCATTTAAAACTGAGCTTATACAAAAAAAAAAATCTCTCTCTTTCTATAGATAGATGATAGATAGATAGATAGATGATAGATAGATAGATAGATAGGTGTATATCTGTAATGGAAAGGAAGAAAATCAGCCTTTCATCACAGTTTGTGAAGCCCTGGGCCAAAGTGCTTGAACATAAATAACATGTTAAATTTGGCAAAAAGATTAGAATCTAACAATGAAATCCTTGAAAGACGAGCCTTAACAAGCCTCAATAATTGTATATTAAATTTTAGATGTCATATAGAAATCATTGTTAGGGACTTGTTTTATAAGAAACATTATGCATAAATTATAGTGTAATAATTTGGCCTCAGAATGCTAAGATATGTTAAATAAACTTGGAAAAAATAAAACTCTACCTGATTCTTTTTCTTAATAGTTAAAAGCAAAATATGCCATTTAATCTTTGACATAAGGTAAATATTTTAAGGAATAAATTTTAAGGACTCTCATTTTGAGGAACATAAAAAAGTTATCAGTGATATCATTTTGAAGAGGCTATAGCCTCTACAACAATGGACAAAAAACTTAAAAAGTCATAGATAGGGGAAACAAAACAATAGAAAGCACAATATAAATAAATATATAAATTAAAATGTATAGCAGATATATGTAAATGGCTCAAACTTCCGTGTAAAAATGTCAGGATGATAATATTGGTGACCTCTAAGCCTATTCAACTCACAAGTTTCATACTTAAGACACCTAAGACAATATGGTGAATATTCAAGAAAGGAAGAACTTATATAATGAATAAAAATAAATAGATGCAAGTATGCTTTCAGGAAGGAGGGGCGTGGGTATAAGTTTTGAGCTGGGAACACAAAGGGTCCCTTCCTAGAAATATAAATGAGTAGGAAATAGACTGTTCATCACTAAGACTGCAGCTCCACTATGTACAGATTTCCTCGTTCCTGATTGGATTAAGATGATTTTTTTTTTTTTTTTGTATTTTTCTGAAGCTGGAAACGGGGAGAGACAGACAGACTCCCGCATGCGCCCGACCGGGATCCACCCGGCACGCCCACCAGGGGGCGATGCTCTGCCCCTCCGGGAAGTTGCTCTGCCGCTGCCAGAGCCACTCTAGCGCCTGGGGCAGAGGCCAAGGAGCCATCCCCAGCGCCCGGGCCATCTTTACTCCAGTGGAGCCTTGGCTGCGGGAAGGGAAGAGAGAGACAGAGAGGAAGGGGGAAGGTGGAGAAGCAAATGGGCGCTTCTCCTATGTGCCCTGGCCGGGAATCGAACCCGGGTACCCCCGCACGCCAGGCCGACGCTCTACCGCTGAGCCAACCGGCCAGGGCCAGGATGATTTGCCATGTCTGCTCCCCTAGATGCCTGGCAGAAACAAATTTAACTCTTTACAAGAGACAGATATTATTACCTAGATCTCACATATTTTTACTTTTGGGGGGTTAATTTTTAAGTTTTTTATGTTTATATACATGGTGGAAAAATTTTCACATTTACTGATATATATTCTCCCCCTTATTTTCTGTTTACATATAACACACATACACTCACACACATATGGACACACATACAGGGTGAGATGAAAGTAGCTTTACAGGTGTTTGTATGGAAAATAATACAATAACTAATAAATAATACAAGAATAAACTCTGTATTCTGTGTATCCAGAATTGTAAGCCTACTTTTGCCCCATCCTGTATTTGTTAATGGGGGATAAATGGTCATGGACGAAGACTTGACTTTGGAGGTGGTAACCACACAATGCAGTGTACAGAGATGTGTTGCATATTCGGGCACCTGAAACCTGTGTAACTTTATTAACCAGTGTCACCCCAATACATCAACTTTAAAAGCAGCTAAAGTTAGTATTATCATATTTATTGAACAATTCAATTAAAGTTGATAATTAGTTTTTATTCACCATCATCATCCGTGGGTTGAGCTCTGGAGACACCGAGGTGAGTAGACGCAGAGTAAGAGAGGGGCTGAGATAGTCTCTCGCCCAACCAAAGAGCAGATTCCTTTCCTAACCTATTTGTGTTGAACAATCTGTCCCATATTGTATCTGGCATCCAGAGACCAGAAAACTAATTTCTTAATAAAAATATTTTAATTTTCAAGGTAATTCCCTGTTAGGTCCTGCTGAGAAGCACACCTATTCTTTTATGCTTTCCTATTGCTTCACTGAATATGACTGTTGTATTTTTATTTTCCAGATTACAAATAGCTTACTGTGAACTTTAGAAACCATAATTAACTTGCTGTATTTTTGCTACTTCTTGCATTATTTATGTGTATAAACTGCTAATCTATTCATCATTTCAACTCATTCCTTTAAACCTCTCTCCCATCAAAAAATCCAGCGATGCTAAAATAGTTAAGTCAAATGCATGTGAGAAAAGTGCAAAGTATAATTCAAATCACTCATTCGTGTATCACACTATCAGTTTACATCTAAAGGTACATTACCCACTAGGGTCTGCTTATTGAAGCAGTTGTGTACTTTATGTTTGCTTTGTGGTCATTAAAACTTCTGTGTAAGTACTTAGGGATCTGTAGGGAACTCTATTTGTCAGCCTGGTTCCCTTTAAGTCTTTTCATTGTCTATGAGAAAATATTGCAGAATGGAAACAGCTATCTAAATTGCCTTTGGGGGCCCATTCCCAAAGATTTCTTTCTTGAACAAAAGAAGCCATTGCAGGTGCCATTTACTCCAGAGATTTGTGCCTTAACAAAATGTCAAAAGTAAAATTAAGTGACAGAATAAAGTGTAGTGAATTTCAATATGACCAGATCAATAGAAACCACTGAATGCTTTTTGGTAATTTTTTTTTTCTTTAATTCAAAATGGAGATGTCCAAAATTAGTTTCAGAAAATCTAAATTACAAGTTGACATTTTATTCTGTGGATATTATATTTTTACTTGTATTTCATTTCAAAATACCTGTCAATAAATCCCACTGTAATACTAATTGCTTACTCATTAGATATTGGTAATTATTAATATGATTTCATGGGTGAGATTTTAAAGATAAACAGTAAAAAGGAGAAAGAATATTGAATTAACTCAAGTTTTATCTATTTCAAATAGTTTATTTGGTAATAACTACATTTATTATATACCCCTAAAAACTACATTTTTATCAAAATCCAGAAACATTATTTCAATGGCCTCAACATTCAGTTTCAGTTTCTTCTTACCAGATTATATAGGTTTATGATATTTTTCCTTTTTTTTCTGAAGACCTTTTTATCATGCCTTTTTAAAAGCACTACCATTATGTAAAAATTATATCAATATAAAATATTTAAGCTAGGTTTAAAACAGTCAACAGGACTAAAATGATAGTTGATTCATTAAAAGATGTAACAATGGCAGACGGGTAGTTAGAGCAGTGAATTATTGAAGATGTTAATGTTTTGCGATTTAGCCTCTGGGTACTTGGTCTTATCACTGCCCAGAGAGCAATGTTTGCAACTTTCTAGGCCAGATGGTTCAACAAAGAATTTCCAGGGGAAAAGAAAACCACCAACAAAGACACAAGCTTTTTATTTTGTCTTATTCTTACTTGGTAATTTAATTAGAATGATATAAATTTCATACTATTAAGCACTGATTAAATTTACCTGATAGCCACAGATCAACTAATTTTTTTAAATCTAAATATAGTGGTTAGGTTAGGTTAAAAGATGCAGGAAACATTCACTTGTTCCTGATTATCTTAGTTTTTAAAATTGAATGTATTTATAGCCATATAGATTAATACAATGTATAAATTAGTTTCTTTACACGGTATTTTTAGACTAAGGAATTTTAGATAGAAATGATAGCTAAGTAAATTGAATCTAGCTCTTCTGAGACTTCATTTGATTCTTAGTCTTGAGAAAGAACTGAACTAAGATTCAGATGAACAAAGTTTTGCTTCTTTCTCTGCTTTTGATTCCATTACTCCTTTATCAAGTATATTATCAAATTATTCAACTTAGTAATATTGTCTCCCTAAAATTTTATAAAGATAATAGATACAGTGTGATGCAAAGATTAGAAAGTCAAGGCTTTATTTAACATCTAATTTTGAATATTTATTATTGGAATGTAAAACAGGTACCTTGTTTAAATAAAACCAGTATGGTTTAGCCCTGGCTGGTTGGCTCAGTGGTAGAGTGTCGGCCAGCGTGTGGAGGTCCCAGGTTCGATTCCTGGCCAGAGCACACAGGAGAAGTGCCCATCTACTTCTCCACCCTTCTGCCTCTCTTCTCTCTCTATCTCTCTCTTATCCTTCTGCAGCCAAGTCTCCATTGGAGCAAAGTTGGCCCAGTCACTGAGGATGGCTCCATAGCCTCTGTCTCAGGCACTAGAATGGCTCCAGTTGTAATGGAGCAATGCCCCAGATGGGCAGAGCATTGTCCCCTAGTGGGCTTGTTGGGTGGATCCTGGCTGGGCGCATGCAGGAGTCTGTCTCTCTGCCTCCCCGCTTCTCACTTCAGAAAAATACCAAAAAAAAAAATACCCCCCAAAAAACACAACAGTGTGGTTTGTTTAAGTATAAAATTTACTTTAAATCATCAATAATATTTAAAACATAATGATATTTGTTTTCTGGAAGGTCGGATTTTAATTTTTTCTTTGTTATCTGTCATAGTGAGCTTTTATTTTAATTTTTTTTTTTGGTAACTATAATAATAATGGTTTTATCTAACATTTATATTCTAGGAAAAGCTAAATGCAAAGGCAAAATGGTGAACTTTATTAAAACTTTGATATTTCAAAGATGAAGTAATCTAAAAATAGAAGCTGACACTCCTGGCACAGTTTTCAGTGCTAATTAAGCTGTGGTCTACTGGTTCCCATATGGTTTGCTTGGCTGCCATGATGGCTGTTCTGCAATCTCTAGAGCTTTCCAGGGAGCATGGAAATCAGTAAAGACCCCTGTGCCCATGGTCTAATTAGAATTGGGCAGTTGGCCTAAATTAAGCACTTGACTTGTCCTTTCTATGTCCCTCTGTCAAATTATTTTTAATCTTTTTTTTTTTTACACTGAAACATCAGTTTTTTATCCAAGCAAATATCTTTATCTGTTGGTAAAGATATTGTAACTCAATAAATATTGATTAGGATGTGTTATGTATAATGTACTGTGGAAGGTAATGAGGAAACAATTAAAAACGGTTCCTGCTCTCAGGGAAGTTCTAAGAATGTGGGAAGTGTAGGTATGTGAACAAATTATTATGAATATCATAATTGTTTTCAAAGCAGGTATAATCATGTTTGCCTAGCAAATCAAGCAATAAATTATTTCAATAAATATTAATTTCAGGCCCTGGCTGGTTGGCTCAGCGGTAGAGCGTCGGCCTGGCGTGCGGGGGACCCGGGTTCGATTCCCGGCCAGGGCACATAGGAGAAGCGCCCATTTGCTTCTCCACCTCCCCCCTTCCTCTCTGTCTCTCTCTTCCCCTCCCGCAGCCAAGGCTCCATTGGAGCGAGGATGGCCCGGGCGCTGGGGATGGCTCCTTGGCCTCTGCCCCAGGTGCTAGAGTGGCTCTGGTCACGGCAGAGCGACACCCCGGAGGGGCAGAGCATCGCCCCCTGGTGGGCAGAGCGTCGCCCCTGGTGGGTGTGCCTGGTGGATCCTGGTTGGGCGCGCCTGGTGGATCCTGGTTGGGCGCATGCGGGAGTCTGTCTGACTGTCTCTCCCCGTTTCCAGCTTCAGAAAAATACCAAAAAAAAAAAAAATTAATTCCACATCCATTCATTATCTTTTAGGTAATATGTAGTTAGTCATTGCTAATACACTGTCAATATTTTGCATAGGTGAAAATGACTTGAAAAATATTTGAGAAACAAAGAAAAATATTTGAGGGTCAAATAGGAATTTCCTTCATTCTTATTTTTTAAGACCGTCATCCTATATTCACCATGTCAAAGGTAACTTCTTCAGAAATACATCATAAAAGACAGTATTACATGAGACTCAGACAAAAAAAGTTGGTAATCACTAATATTTAAATTATGAGACATAAAGCCTATGATACATTTACTTTAAATTGCTTATTTTTGAAAAATGTTACATTTTTATGGAATATTTAGTCTTTCTTTGTGGAATCACACTTATCATTTTGGTGACTAATGTTTTGACACTATCAAAGGAGCTGTATTTTGTTTTCTTTTTAAATTAATTTTTAGGCCTTCTATATTCATAATTAGTTTGTTCAGTTAATTTGAAAATGAATAAGAAATGTGAATTAGCTTTCTATTAGTGATTTATTTTCATATAATTTCTCTTATGTCCTTATACTTTTTGCTTTATGAATGTTGTCATCATATGGTTATATATGTACAAATATTTATAATTGTTACATTATTTTGCCTTAGGAAATAACAATAATAAATTTATAAATTCTGTTTTCTTTATAGTATGGTCTAGTGCAGTGGTTTTCATTATAAACCTGATGTAAAATTATATATTTTTTTATTTTTTCTTCTTTTTCAAGTGAAAGGAGGGGAGATAGAGAGACAGACTCCTTCATGTATCCCCAATCAGGATCCACTTGGCAACCCCCATCAGGGGCTGATGCTCTGCTCATCTGGGGCCATGCTTGCAACCAAACTATTTTTAGTGCCTGAAGCAGAGGCTCCATGGAGCCAACCTCAGTGCTCAGGCCAATGTGCTTGAATTAACCCATGGCTGTGAAAGGGGAGAGAGAGAGAGAGAGAGAGAGAGAGAGAGAGAGAGAGAGAGAGAGAGACAAGTGAGAGAAAGAAGGGGAAAGGGGAGGGGTAGAGAAGCAGACAGTAACCTCTCCTGTGTGACCTGATGGGGAATTGAATTGAACCCAGGACATGCACATGCTGGGCTGCCACTGTACCATTGAGCCAACCAGCCAGGGCCAAATTATTTTTAATCTGCCAAAAATGTCATGTCAGTCCACAAAAGAGTTAAACCACCCTGATATTATATGAAGATTATAGAGTCTGAGGTTGAAAAGCACTGGTCTATATGATTTAAAGAGAATTCAGTTCTCTTACTTTTTTCCCCCCTTTTATAACCAGTAATAAAGGCACCTTAGTGTCAAAATTAGATCAATTTTCAAAAATAAAAACTTAACATTTTGTATATGGGATCTGTTCATTTAAAATTGTTTTAGTTTAATTTTTATGCAACAGAAGTCTTTCTAATTTACAAAGTATTTTTATTATAAAAATACTGTGCTGTTAAATTCATACTTAAATTATGAGTTTTTCACTAAAATTATAGTCACAGGTAAACAAATGTGTATATAATTTAGCTCTCCAGCTAGTGAAATTTTAAATTTCAGCCAGATTTTATTTCTTTCAAGTTATTATGATATCACATCCTTCAAGTTTTTAGTGCTTGTTAACATCATTTCCTGTTGTATTTTATTGTTATTGTGCACAGACATGTTTGCTTGGAATAGGCCTAAGAATTCATCTTTCTCTGAAAACATTTCAGACATTTACAAACAATTGTTACACTTTAATTCTGTCTCAGTTTTTACCCAGTATAATTTTAAGTCTATTAGGCTTACTTTTATTCATTTTTAATGTTCTTCTCTGAATCCTCATTATTATTTTAATCTTTCCCTTAAAGAGATTCCCTGAAATGAATGTAAAGGGAGAAATGAAATTCTGTAAATTAGTCCCAGTGTTTTATATATGAGCCATCCATATAAAAACTAACATAATGAACAATCAATCAGTCATTCCTGTGCTTTTAGAGAAGAATGTATTCCCAAATGGTGAGTCCGGGAGCTGTTATATCTCATGCATCTATCCACAAAAGGGATCTTGCCAGATTTCTTTCTAAACTATTTTGGCAATATGTAATTAATTGTAGAAAAAATCTTGGAAAACATTTACTATTTTGAAAACTTGCTAGAAAAATAGTCAACAGTATAACTTGATTTTTTTTTTTAGAAATATATGATTCTTTTTTATTTTGTTTATTATTTTATTTATTCATTTTAGAGAGGAGAGAGAGAGACACAGAGAGAGAGAGAGAGAGAGAGAGAGAGAGAGGGAGAGAAGTGGGAGGAGCAGAAAGCATCAACTCCCATATGTGCCTTGTCCAGGCAAGCCCAGGGTTTCGAACCAGTGACCTCAGCATTTCCAGGTCAACGCTTTATCCACAGGTCAGGCCTAACTTGATTTTTTTACTAAAAGTATTTTTATGTTTGGATACCGTTTACATCAGTGGTCCCCAACCCCCGGGCCGCGGACCGGTAACGGTCCGTGGGCCATTTGATACCAGTCTGCAGAGAAAGAATAAATAACTTACATTATTTCCGTTTTATTTATATTTAAGTCTGAACAATGTTTTATTTTTAAAAAATGACCAGATTCCCTCTGTTACATCCCTCTAAGACTCACTCTTGATGCTTGTCTCGGTCACATGATACATTTATCCATCCCACCCTAAAGGCCGGTCCATGAAAATATTTTCTGACATTAAACCAGTCCATGGCCCAAAAAAAGGTTGGGGACCACTGGTTTACATGACATTCTTATAGTCCAATGTCCTCCTGGTGAAATTCATTCATCTCATTTATGTGAAATCATCTATTCTGATTCTTTTGGTGTTTTTAGCTCAATTTTTTTTTTAACTTCATACCTCAAATCCTCTTAGAACCAGATGAAAAAAAAAACAACTACAACTAAATGTCTTTTAAGAAAATGTGAACGACTAGTTGAACATAAGGGTCTCTAACATGAAAAATAATTGAATAGTACTGGAATTCTTCATCTGTCAGTCTCTGTGCCTGTTTTCCTAGTGAATGTGAAATCAGAGCAGGTCATTCTTTCAAAATCACAGTCCTCGAGACATGAACTGTATTATAGACAAGGAATTTTTCTGTTCCTTAGTCATTTTCCTTTCAAATAAATGATGGGATAATATCAATTTTGACTTTTTCACCTAGTACATATACTTTTAACTTGATGAAGATTACTTTAATTATGATGGTTTTCAAATTATCCTAGCACAGCTGAAGACTGTGTTATGATGATTAATATTTTATATATGATGCTAAACTAACATTGTAGAAATGTGAGCATCTGACAGTTCAGTTGACCTCTCATAAATCAGTGTGATTTAGGGAGAAAGTGAACTATTTTATTGAATCTCTTTAGCTTATCAATAATTCCTAAGCCATGCATATTTATATTTAAATGGTTATGCATTATTAGGATTTCTTTGTCTTCTATTTAATTGATTAGATTTCATATACTTAGGATCATGGCTTGGGACTTGGCATTTAATTAATAAGAGAATATATTATTTTAAATGTTTCTTTGAAAAGTTATATTTGAAGATGTCCAAAATATGAAACCTTAGGTGAAAAGTTTACATTATTATTTTCTGTTTCAAAAACATTATTATATTTTAAGGCATGTTCAAAAAGAAACAAAGTATATAACTTTTTTTTTTTTGCCTTAGCTCTAAGAAAATCTGGTAATGAATTCAGTACCTAGTTTTAATTTTTTTTTTTTCTGAAGTGAGAGGTGAGGAGGCAGAGAGACAGACTCCCGTATGTGCTCGACAGGGATCCACCAGGCATGCGCACTAAGGGACGATGCTCTGCCATCCAGGCCCTTGCTTCTTTGCAACTAGAGCCATTTTAGCACCTGAGGTGAAGGCCATGGAACCATCCTCAGTGACCAGGCCAATTTTGCTCCAATGGAGCCTTGACTGTGGGAGGAGAAGAGAGAGATAGAGAGAAAAGAGAGAGGGAAGAGTAGAGAAGCAGATGGGTGTTTCTCCTGTGTGCCCTGACTGGGAATCAAACCCGGGACTTCTACATGCCAGGCCGACATCATTCTACTGCTGAGCCAACCGGCCAAGGCCTACTTTTAATATTTTTGAAAATATATATCTTGTGGCCCTTTTATTTGGGTAGTCTATGACCTAATTTATCCATATATCAATTTATTTTTAATTGCTTTTGAGCTTCTAATTTCCTTAAAGTGTTCATAAAACTGGAATGAACATTTATAAAGAATAAAGGACACTCTTGGTAACCATATGTATTTATAAAACATCTCATTTTAAAATTTCCTCTATAAGTATTCTCGATACTTCCCACATATTTTTCATTCTCAAACTTATGGTAATGCAGTATTTGTTTATACATGTTAATGTAACTGATAACAGAGCTTTTGTATTGACATATTGAATTGAATTTTAGTCTCAAAATGAAACTTACACATGAAGCTATTTAAAGAAACATGATTAATCCATGAAAAAATGAGGGTGTAGACCAAGGAGCTGCTTTCAAAGATACCTCAGATAGCGTGGCTTAAATAAAAGAGAAGCTTATTTCTTCTTGACAATTCTAGGTAGGCAGGCAAGTTCTACTCCACTGAGTTATCCAGGGACCCAAACTAAATGCTGGCTTTGACATTTTTGCCATACATAGTCTTCCTACACAGAATATCATGGAACTGCTTATTGTCAGTGTCTGCCCTATCTAAGGAGACGCACCAGCACTGTGTCACTTTTTGAAGGCATGTTGTACTTTTATGGACACATTGATGAACCATGCTGGTAATGAGGTTTCCGTCTTTATCCTATCTCTTGATTTTGCCTGTATACGCACCCTCATGGCCAGGTCATTTATTTGCATCCTGTCATTTGCCACTTCCTCACTCAAATCACATTCTAGCTACAAAGAGCAAATTATGGTTCCCAGAAGTACCATATAATGTTTGCAATATTTATACATCATTTCTGTGCTGTTTCCTATACCTCTAACTCCTTTTATTTTTTAGCCTCATGAGCACCTTCTCTGTCTTCAATACACAAATCTCTATGCTCTGTTCACAATATATTATGTACCCAATTATATTGTAAGCTCCTTCTAGGCAGCAACCTTGGCTTACAATTGTCATTATGCTATTTTTGAGCTGTGTGGCCATGGGCAAGCTGTATAAATTTTCCATGCTTCATTTTTCTCATGTAAAATCGGTGATATAATTTGTGCTTTCCTCACAGGGGCTAGATAAAAAATAAATAAGATAATCTTTGTAAAGTTCTTTCATAAATAGCTCTTTTGTTAGAAATACAATAAGCACTCAACAAACGGTATTAATAGTTATTACTATTGTGCAGCCAAAATATCTCAGTCCCCTATAGGATTGGAGAACATTGGTTATTTGACTTTATTTGAAAATTAGCAACCTACATAGATGTACTTAATTAGTTTACAAAAGACACAATCTGGTATATGATTGAAGGCATAATCAGGAGAATTAGGAAGCAAAGTAATTGAGATGGTCTGAAATAAAGAATAAACAGGACCAGGATGATTAAACATAACAGCTTGAGTATTTTCCTCTCAAACAGGTTTAGATACCATTCCAATTCCATGTTATACTCAGTGCTCCAGGATGTAATTTATTTCTATAATAAATTTCAATATAAATATCATTTTTTATGTTTTGTACTCCCCACCAACATATCAAACCACTTGACTTAGGAATTCATTGTTTTATATACTTGTACGGTTATGCAAATACATAAATGTAAGATGTCTCCTAAAATACTGTGATAAATAAAATTATGTAGGGGGCATTTATTTAAGAATATTTTAGCTTATCACTTAAACCTATATTCCTAGAAGTGAAACTGGTAACTCAAAGTATACAAACATTTTTAAGTCTCTTCATACTCATTTTGTGAACTGTGCATGTGTTCATTTTCTGATTTGTTAGAGTTCTTTTTATTTTAAAAATGTTATACATTGTTCTCTAACTTGTGTTGCACATAATTTCCCCTAGTTCGTCATTTGCCTTTCAATTTTGTCGATGGTGGTTTTCTTATAAGGAACAGAAAATTTGAGAAGTCAAATCTATTATTATCCTTCATTAATACTTTCATTTTGAATTATGCTTACAAGTGCCTGTTTTGCAGAAAGATTTTCATAAATGTTGATCTATATTTTGTTGTTCACATTCACACAACTTGTGTCCTTAAAGTACATTGAGTTTCTTATAGTCAGCATATTGTAGGCTTTTGTTTTTTGTGTTTTTTTAATCCAGTAAACTACTTTCTGTCTTTTGATTGGAGAATTTAATTCATTTACATTTAAAGTAATAATTGGCAAGTAAGAAGTGACTATTGCCACTTTATTGTTTTCTGACTGTTTTGTAGTTTCTTTTTTTTTCTCTTCCTGACTTTCTTTGCATTTATTTTTGTTGTTGATGTTGTCTAGTTTTATTTATTTATTTTTTATCTTTTGTGTATCTATTAAAGGGTTTTTTAATGGTTTTATTGATACTTACATAAACATTTATAACAGTCTATTTTAAGGCAATACTAATTTACCTTTACTTGCATACAAACACTCTATACTTTTACTTCTATCCCCCATTTTTGTTATTAATGTCATAATTTACATCTTTTTATAATATATATCCATTAGCAAATAATTGTAGCTATAGTTATTTTAATACCTTTGCTTTTTAACTTTTACACTAGAGTTAAAACTGATTTATGTACTGTCATTATACTATTAGTATATTCTGAATTTCACTGTGTATTGCCTTTACCACTGAAATTTTATATAGTTATGTTTTTTGTGTTATTGCTTAGAGTCCTTTCATTTTAGCTTGAAGAATTTTCTTTACCATTTCTTTTATTTATGTATTTATTTATTTTTATTCTTATTTTATTATTTTTAAATTAATTTTAGTGGGGTGATATTAATCAATCAAGGTACAAAGAATCAGAGAAAACATCTCCAGGTTATTTTGACATTTGATTATGTTGCATACCCATCACTCAAAGTCATATAGTCTTCTGTCACCTTCTAATTAGTTTTCTTTGTGCCCTCCTCTCCCCTCACCCCCTCACTTCCCCTTCCAATCCCCAGTAACCACCACACTCTTGTCTATGTCCCTGAATCTCATTTTTATGTCCCATCTATGTATGGAATCATATAGTTCTTAGTTTTTTCTGATTTACTTATTTCACTCAATATAATGTTATTAAGTTCCATCCATGTTGTTGTACGTGATCCGATGTCATGATTTCTTATGAATGAGTAGTATTCCATAGTATATATGTACCACATCTTTATCCAATCATCTATTGAAGGGCTTTTTGGTTGTTTCCATGTCTTTGCCACTGTGAACAATGCTGCAATGAACATGGGGCTACATGTGTCTTTACGTACCAATATTTTTGAGTTATGGGGATATATTCCCAGCAGAGGGATTGCTAGGTCATATGGTAGTTATATTTTTAATATTTTGAGGAACCACCATACTTTCTTCCATAGTGGTTGTACTACTTTACATTCCCACCAATAGTGGATGAGTGTTCCTTTTTCTCCACAGCCTCTCCAACACTTATTACCTGTCTGGTTGATAATAGCTAATCTAACTGGTGTGAGGTGGTATCTCATTGTAGTTTTGCTTTGCATTTCTCTAATAGCTAATGAAGATGAGCATCTTTTCATATATCTGTTGTCCATTTGTATTTTTTCCTGGGAGAAGTGTCTGTTCATGTCCTATTCCCATTTTTTTATTGGATTGTTTGCTTTCTTGTTGTTGAATTTTGTGAGTTCTTTGTGTATTTTGGATATTAGGCCCTTATCTGTGCTGTTGTTTGAAAATATCATCTCCCATTTAGTTGGCTTTCTGTTTGTTTTGTTGTCAGTTTCTCTTGCTGTGCAAAAGCTTCTTAGTCTGATGTAGTCCCATTCAAATATCTTTGCCTTCACTTCCCTTGCCTTTGGAGTGAAATTCATAAAGTGCTCTTTGTAACCAAGATCCATGAGTTTAGTACCTATGTTCTATGTAATTTATTGTTTCAGGTCCTATATTTAGGACTTTAATCCATTTTGAATTAATTTTAGTACAAGGCGACAAACTGTAGTCGAGTTTCACTCTTTTGCATGTGGCTTTCCAGTTTTCCCAGCACCATTTATTGAAGAGGCTTTCTTTTCTCCACTGTGTATTGTTGGCCCCTTTATCAAACATTATTTGACCATATATATACCATATATATGTGGTTTTATTTCTGGACTTTCTATTCTGTTCCATTGGTCTGAGTGTCTATTTTTCTGCCAATACCATGCTGTTTTGATTGTCATGGCTCTATAATATAATTTGAAGTCAGGTATTATAATGCTCCTAGCTTCTTTCTTTTTCCTTAGGATTGCTCTGGCTCTTCAGGGTTTTTTATAGTTCCATATAAACCTGATGATTTTTGTTCCATTTCTTTAAAAAATGACATTGGAATTTTGATGGAAATTGCATTAATTTTGTATATCGCTTTGGGTAATATAGTCATTTTGACTATATTTATTCTTCTTATTCAAGAACAAGGAATATTTTTCCATTTCATTATATCTTTTTCGATTTCCCTTAACAAGACTGTAGTTTTCATTATACAGGTCTTTTACATTCTTTTTTATGTTTCTTCCTAGGTATTTTGTTGTTGTTGTTGCAACCATGAGGGGATGGTTTTTTCGAGCTCGTTTTCTGATATTTCATTATTGGCATATAGGAAGGCAATGGACTTTTGTATATTAATTTTGTATCCTGCAACCTTACTATACTGGTTTATTATTTCTAGTAGTCTTTTTGTGGAGTCTTTGGGGTTTTCGATGTACAGGATCATATCATCTGCAAAAAGTGAAACCTTTACTTCTTCTTTCCCAATATGAATGCCTTTTATTTCTTTCTCTTGTCAGATTGCTCTGGCTAGAACTTCCAGAACTACGTTGAATAAGAGTGGAGAGAGTGGATAACCCTGTCTTGTTCCTGATTTTAGGGGAAAAGTCCTCAATTTTATGCCATTTAATATGATGTTACCTGATGGTTTATAATAGATGGACTTTATTATTTTGAGATATTTTCCTTCTATACCCATTTTTTAAGTGTTTTAAACATAAAATGATGTTGTATTTTATCAAATGCCTTTTCTGCTTTATTGATAGGATCATATGGTTTTTGTTCTTTGTTTTGTTGATATGGCGTATTATGTTAACTGTTTTATGTATGTTGAACCATCCTTGTGATTCTGGGATGAATCCCACTTGATCATGATAAATTATTTTTTTAATGTGTTGTATTTGATTTGCTAGTATTTTGTTTAGTATTTTAGCATCTGTACTCATTAGAGATATTGGTCTGTAGTTTTTGTTTTTGTTTTTTTACAGAGACAGAGAGTAGGTCAGAGAGATGTATAGACAGGGACAGACAGACAGGAATGGAGAGAGATGAGAAGCAACAATCATTAGTTTTTCATTGCGCATTTCGACACCTTAGTTGTTCATTGATTGCTTTCTCATATGTGCCTTGACCACGGGCCTTCAGCAGAACGAGTAGCCCTTGCTGGAGCCAGCAACCTTGGGTTCAAGCTGGTGGGCTTTTGCTCAAACCAGATGAGCCCGTGCTCAAGCTGGCGACCTTGGGGTCTCGAACCTGGGTCCTCTGAATCCCAGTCTGACGTTCTTTCCACTGCGCCTCTGCCTGGTCAGGCTGTAGTTTTCTTTTTTTGTGTTGTCCTTGCCAGGTTTTGGTATGAGGGTTATGTTGGTCTCATAAAATGTGTTTGGCAGTATTGCTTCTTCTTCAATTTTTTGAAAGACTTTGAGTAGAATAGGAACCAAGTCTTCTTTGAATTTTTGATAGAATTCACTAGTATAGCTGTATGGCCCTGGACTTTTATTTTGGGGGAGGTTTTTAATAATTGTTTCTATTTCCTCCCTGCTTATGAGTCTGTTTAGGCTTTCTGCTTCTTTATGACTTAGTCTAGGAAGATTATATTGTTTTAGGAATTTATCCATTCATCTATATTGTTAAATTTGGTGGCATATAGTTTTTCATAGCATTCTACAATAATTCTTTGTATATCTTTGATATCTGTGGTAATTTCTCCTTTTTCATTTTGGATTTTGTTTATATATGAGTCCTTTCTCTTTTTTTCTTGGTGAGTCTTGTCAGGGGTTTGTCAATTTTGTTGATCTTTTCAGAGAACCATCTCCTTGTTTTATTAATTTTTTATAGTATTTTCATTCCCTATTTCATTTATTTCTGCTCTGATTTTTATTATTTCCTTACTTTTGCTGGTTTGGGGTTGTATTTGTTCTTCTTTTTCTAGTTTCCTAAGATGTGTAGTTAAGTGGTTTACTTGGGCTCTCTCTTGTTTGTTCATATAGGCCTGTAGTGATATGAACTTGCCTTTTATTACTGCTTTTGCTGCATCCCAAAGATTCTGCTGTATTGTATTGTTATGTTCATTTGCCTGTATCTATCTTTTAATCTCAGTGCTTATTTCTTCTTTGACCCACTCATTTTTTAAAACTATGTTGTTTAATTTCCACATTTTTGTGGGTTTCTTTACCTCTTTTTTGCAGTTGAATTCTAGTTTCAAGGCTTTATGATGAGAAAATATGCTTGGTATAATTTCAGTCTTTCTGAATTTGTTGATGTTATTTTTGTGGCCCAACATATGGTCAATTCTTGAGAATGTTCCATATACACTAGAGAAAAATGTATACTCTGGCACTTTGGGATGAAATGTTCTGTGATTGTCTATCATATCCAATTCTTCTAGTGTTTCATTTAAGGCCAATATTTCTTTATTGATTTTCTGTTTGGATGAACAATCTAGGGCCGTCAGCAGTATATTGAGGTCTCCAAGTATGATTGTATTTTTGTTGGGTTTTTTTTTTTTTTTAAGGTCAGTTGGTAGCTGTCTTATAGATATATGATATTTTGGTGCTCCTTGGTTTGGTGCTTATATATTAAGAAGTGTTATGTCTTCTTGATTCAATATCCCCTTTCTCATTATGAAATGACTGTTTTTGTGTCTGATTACCTTTGCCGTCTTGTAGTAAGCATTGTTAGATATGAGTATTGCTACACTTTTTTTTTTTTTTTTTTTGCATGCTATTTGCTTGGAGTGCTGTTTTCCAACCTTTAACTTTGAATTTGTTTTTATCCTTGTAGCTTAGATGTGTTTCTTGTAGGCTGCATACAGTTGGATTTTCTTTTTTAATCCATTCTGCTACTCTGTGTCTTTTTATTGATGAGTTCAATCCATTTATGTTTAGTGTAATTATTGACATTTGAGGGTTTCCTATTGCCATTTTATATATTGCTTTCTGACAGTTTTGTATCTTGTTTGGTTCTTCTCTTTTATTTTTCTAACATTTGTTTTTGTTTGGTTGTAATCCATACTTTTCTCTGTTACTTCTTTTTTCAAGCTATGTACTTCTGTGTTGGTTTTTTCAGGGGTGGTTACCATTAAATAATGGAAAGCATACATATCATGTTCATTGTAGTACATTATCTCATGAGTGCTTCTGCACTCCATTTTCCTTTGCTACTGTTAATCTTTGTCCTCTCCTCTTTTTTGTTTCTTTATCACAGATTAATCTTGTTTTTATTGTGATCCTGATGAAGCATTTACTTATAGTTTTGTTTTGTTCTTTGTGTCTGGTCGGAAAACCCCCTTTAGTATTTCCTGAAGTGGGGGTTTTCTGATGATAAATTTCCTCATCTTTTCTGTATCTGTGAATGTTTTTATTTCTCCTTCGTATTTGAAGGATAGCTTTGATGGGTATAGTATTCTTGGTTGGAAGTTCCTCTCTTTTAGACTTTTAAATATTGGTGTCCACTCTCTTCTAGCTTGTAGAGTTTCTGCTGAAAAATCTGTTGATAATCTATGGGCCTTCTTTTATATATTGTATTCTTCTTTTACTGGCTGCCTTGAGAATTATTTCTTTGTCATTGGTTTGTGCCAATTTCATTATGATGTGCCTTGGAGTAGGTTTGTTAGGGTTAAGATAACTCGGTGATGGCCCTGGCCGGTTGGCTCAGCGGTAGAGCGTCGGCCTGGCGTGCAGGGGACCCAGGTTTGATTCCCGGACAGGGCACATAGGAGAGGCGCCCATTTGCTTCTCCACCCCCCCTTCCTCTCTGTCTCTCTCTTCCCCTCCCGCAGCCAAGGCTCCATTGGAGCGAAGATGGCCTGGGCGCTGGGGATGGCTCCTTGGCCTCTGCCCCAGGCGCTAGAGTTGCTCTGGTCATGGCAGAGCGACGCCCTGGAGGGGCAGAGCATCACCCCCTGGTGGGCAGAGCGTCACCCATGGTGGGCGTGCTGGGTGGATCCCAGTTGGGCACATGCGGGAGTCTGTCTGACTGTCTCTCCCCGTTTCCAGCTTCAGAAAAAAAAAGATAACTCGGTGTTCTGTTTGCTTTTTGAATTTGAGGCTTTAGTTCTTTCCACAGGTTTGGAAATTTTCATCTAATATTTGAATATGTTCTCCATTCCATTTTCTCTCTCTTCTCCTTTTGATATACCCATTATTCTTATGTTGCTCTTTCTGATGGAGTCAGACAATTCCTGTAGGGCTATCTCATTTTTTTTAATTCGTGAGTCTCTCTCCTCTTCTCTCTGTAGTACCTTTAGTTGCCTGTCTTCTATGTCACTAATTCTCTCCTCTATCTGGCCTGTTCTATTGGCTAAGCTTGTTACCTCATTTTTCAGTTCATGAATTGAATTTTTTATCTCTGTTTGATTCATTTCATAGTTTCAATTTCCTTGGTGAAATATTCTTTCTGTTCATTGAATTGTTTTTTGAACTCTCTAAATTGCCTTTCTGTGCTTTCTTGTATATCCCTGAGTATTTTTAGGACTTCACTTTTAAATTTTCTGTCATTTAACTCCAAGTTTTCTAAAAAAATTTTTGAGAAAATGCAGTGAAAAACTGAAAATTCTATTGTGCTAAATGGAACAAAAATATGTAGAATGGAGTATCTGGGTTGGGGGGGAGTAACAAAGAGGCAAAAAACAAGGCAAGAACCCACAAAATGCCACAAGGAAAAAATTTGGGTTAAGAATAAAATAATTTTTTTGTAAATGATGGTTGAATGAGAGAAATAGTGTAAGAGAAAAGATAAAGAAGAAAAAGAGAAAAAACAAAAATTACTGTGAATAATGAAAATTTTATTGTATTAAGTGGCACAAAAACTGCAGAATAGAGAGTGGAGTTGGGTGAAATGCTAAAGAGATAAAAAATGAAGTAAAATGCACACAAAAGGCATAAAGAAAAAATTTGAATCCAGAATAAAATAATTTGTTTGTGGGTGAGATATAAATGTGAGAAAAAGTGAAAAAGAAAAGAAGAAACAAAAAGAGAGAGAGAGAAAAATTGAGTTAAGTTTTTTGGAATATAACACTCATAGAAAAAAAAAGAATGGAAAATGTAACACCTATGGGTAATAACATTCAAAATGAAAAGAAAAGAATAAAACAGAAAGAGGATAAAATAACCAATGTGGAAGGAAAAGAAAAAGATAAGAAATAGAAGAAAAAAATGGAAAATATTATAAAGACTGTGGATTTTTTTTGGTTTTGAAGTTATTTTCTTTCTTTTTCTTTCTTCTCTCTCTTTTTTGTTGGTGGCGCTGTACCCCAGGTTCTGCCCCTGTGGCACTCTTAGGTAGAGATTTACTGTTGTGTCGCTATGTTGATGACATAAACTAGGCCTCAGTCCCATTGGTAGGTGGGGCTTGTTAGCATTTGCAGGCTCCGACAATGGGAGAATCTGTTTTCCTGGAGCCTCTCCCTAAATCTCACCTTCCTGAACCAGCAGCCTGGAACCCAGCTGTGAAGTTGCCCCAGCCACTGCCTGGACAGCAAGAGGTTCTGCCAAATCCCCCCTGTATCCCCACTCAACGCAGGGTTCTGGGTAAGGCTTTGTCAGCCAGAGCCGCCAGCATAATCAGGCAGGGCTGGGAGCCGATTGCCTTTCAGATGTCTTTCTATGAGCCTCCGCGGATGTCTAGTATGCCTCAGCACTCCGCAGGTCTGCTCTCCAGAGTCTGTCTGCAAGCTGTCTGAACGCCCTTTCTCCCACCACTTCCGCAATTCTCTTCCCCAGAAGTGTGCTTTGTTAGCCTGTATGGCTGATGTAGGTGCCATGCTCAGACAGGTCCGGGTGTAGGGAAGCCAGCTTTCCTGCACTTCCCCCGCACTATTGTTTGGGAAGCTGGGATTATCCAGAAACTCTGGTCACAGCCCACACAGAGGGTAACTACTGACAGTCTCTGACCCAGCCCCTCCTCTGGAAACACAGGCACCCACGCCCAAAGCACCAGGTGGATCCACTCACACACTGCCCATGCTCACCAACCAGGAGACTGGGACTAAACAAGGCAACAGCTCGCCCACCTCTGCCGGGGTCTGCTGCTGGCGTTAGCTCCACGTGGGCAGAGCCGTGGGCACACTCTCTCCTCAGCTTGAACGTCTCTGCCCTAGCCCAGCTTTTTTGATGGCCCCAGCCCTCACTTTCTCTCAGTTCCAAATGAAAGCAGCCTTTGTTCAGGTCAGTGAGGAAAGTGTAATACTCCGTTCTCCATCTTATTTCCTTCAGAGTGGGTTATATATTCAGCCACCTTTTTGCCCAATTGTACCTTAGTTTGATGTATGTATATTTCAGATGCTCCTGAGATTGTTTTTCTGTCTCTAGTTGTTGAATTTGTTGAAGTTTCAGGGAGAGGTATCAGGAGCACTCCTCACGGTGCCATTTTTCTGATGTCACTTCCTCCTTTACCATTTCTTGTAGGAGAGTCCATTGGTGGTGAACTTCTCAACTATGTTTTGTCTCAGAATATCTTTATCATTCTTCATTTTTGAAGGAGTTTTGCTCAGTATTGTGCTTTTGATTGGCAATTTTTTTTCTTTTAATTTAAACATATCAAGCCATTCCTTCACCTTGGTGATATCCTGTTTTCCTGACTTTGTGTGATCCATGCAGTCTTGTGTTGGTGCCTGTGCATTTAAAGGAGGAAACGTGTCTTCTACTCCTGACAGACTGCTATTGGCAGATAAAGATGTTCTCCCGTTATTTCTTCAGGCTTATGGGATTACCCCCAGATTTGCAGTCAAGCTAGACAAGAAACTGGTCACATGGCTGTTACTGACTCTACAGTGGTTTGCATACTTGATGAGCCTATCACCAGAGTGTAAGGCAGAGCTAGATTTTGGAACTATTCCTTGTTCAGGAGGGTGTGGTGCTGGGTAAGGGTATGCTTTAGGGTTCACATTTGGGTCTGCAGATGTTGGGCCTCTGACCAGGTGTGCAGATGACCATAATTCCCACCAAATCCCTAAGAAATCTCCAGCTGATCACTTAATGAGTCCTTGGGCAGTCAGGACTGGCCCAAGACTGTAGCTGAGAGAGGCTGGAACCAAGTGCCATTGGTGTTTCAAGGTCCACAGCCAAGACTAAAGTCTGCAGACCTATGCCTAAGGGATGTACAAGTATAACTCTCCTGAGTCAGTTGACATGTGATGCCACAGGCAGAATCAAAGACAAATGGGACTGTATCCAAGGCAAAGGAGGACAGAGTTGTTTCTGGATCTGTAGCAGGACCACAGTCCTGGAGTCAGCTACCTGGTCATGGGCTTACTTTCTCAAACCAGCCTTCCTTGGTCTTGGACTCCACTGGTATTTCACAATCTTCTACCTGGATCCTGAAGATCCCACAAAAGCACTTTTGTCTATAGATGGCTGCCAAGTTATTGATATTAAAGAGGAGGGGAAATTCACAAGGGACCTTCTATTGTGCCATCTTACTGACCTTTTTTCATTTTTTAATCTTTGTCCTTATTGGTTTTTAAACATTACAAGAAAAGTTTTTCTGTAATGATTATTACTTTTGTCATTGTTTCTTCCTTTCCTCTCTTTTTCCCCTAGAATTTCTATTGTAGATAGCAAGATTTTTTTTTGAAGTAATGATCTATATTGTGATTTTACATTTTAATTAATTTTTTCCTCCTTCTTTAATTGAGAAGCAGGGAGGCAGAGAAACAAGTTCCACGTGCAGCCTGATTGGGATCCACCCAGCAAGTCGCCTATGGGGCAATGCTCTGCCCATCCAGGGCTGTTTTTCTGTTGCTCAACAACTGAGCAATTTTAGTGCCTGAGGCAAGGCCATGGTGCCATCCTCAGTGCCCAGGGCCAATTTGCTTGAAAACACCCTGGTAATGGGAGGGGGAAAGAGAGACGGAGAGGAAGGTGAGGGGGAGTGTTGGAGAAGCAGATGGTTGCTTCCCTTGTGTGACCTGACAGGAATTGAACCTAGTACTTTCACACACAGGTTCACACTCTACTACTGAGCCAACCAGTCAGGGCCCTTATTTTACTTCTGAAGCATGAGAGAATTTCTTTTTTTTTTTTTAAGTGGGAGGAGGGGAGATAGTGAGACAGACTCCCATTGGCGCCCCAACCAGAATTCATCTGGCAACCCCTGTCTGGTGCCTATGCTCAAATCAACCAAGTTATCCTCAGCACCCAGGCTAGTGTTTAAATCAATTAAGCCACTGGCTATAAAAGGGTAAGAGAGAGAGAAGGGTAAGAGGGAGAGGAAGAGAAGTAGGTGGCCACTTTTCATGTGTGCCTTGACTGGGAATTGAAGTTGGGACATCCATACGTCAGGCCGATGCTCTATCCACTGAGCCAACCGACGAGGGCTAAGAAATTCTTGAGCTGCATTTTAGCTTAACATATTTGGCTTTATGCAAGATATAATAGGGCATATACAAGACATGCTCACAGCTTGGAAAAGGGCAACAGAATGAGAAAGGACAAAGAATTTGGTAACAAATTGTCTAAAAATTGTGAATTTGGATTTGATTTAGCCAATCATCCTGTTGTCTTCTTTTTATAGGTAAGTCTTTCTCAAACAACAGGGGATCAATAGAAGTAATAGCAAATATCATTTCTAATAAGCCTCAAATCTGAAAGTTCTTTAGCACTTTTATGTTTCTACTTTAATGATAGTTGTCAGGATGCTCTGTTGCTTAAGAGCCTCTTGCTTTATTTATTTATTAGCTTTTCAAAATCTTTGCTAAATAGTTAAACCTGAACACCATTTGGATTGGAGATATGGATCCTTAATCAAATGTCAATTATTGCCCTGCTTCAACAAATCAGTGTCTAAAAAAGGAGCTATGACTAACATGGGATAATGACAGTGTCCTTTAATTGCTTTCTTTGCTCTTTCCTGTTGTCTTCTAGTGTAATTATAATTTACAATGTTACAAAGTCGTAGTCTGACAGATTCTACTCTCGCTGTATAGATGTATTGGTTTTGTTTTGTAAAGACACATTTGAAAATTTGGAACTGAGGCTCCTAGTTAGAGAAAATAAGTCCACTGAGTTATAAAAATATCAATGAGTTTGAATTCTTTTTATTAGATGCTTTAGAAATAATATAAGACAAGATTGGTTCTCTAGGCAGTGTGTGGATTTGGTGATTAAAAGCTCATCTTCATTTGTGGAAGATGCTAAGCCCCACAGTGCATTCTAACGTGTGTTTTGTTAGTCTTCCATGCCCAAATGAATCGTTATATTCCGTCACTATAGTCTCATACACCCTTGGTCCTGTTTACTCTGCCTTGTACCACAGATGGAGTAAATGGGCCTGCAATTCCTCAGGGTTTTAAAAAATTCACTGTCATAGTTTAGAAATTGTGGCTGCATCATTGACTTCTTACGATAACAGCCTGGTTCAGGGGGAATCTGAGATGTAAAGCCTGCATAGATTAGAACTGGAGCTTTGCTTAAAATCTCTTTATGGACTGTTAATCACCAAAGCAGAGAATATAATGGATTGCAAATATTTACCAGATTTGTGCTTCTATGTACAGCTGTGTCTAGATAATAGAATCAGGTATGCAAGGCAATTTCTCCCAAAGAGTTTTGTAATTCTGAATTTAAATAAAGAAAAAAAAAACCTACCCCAGAACAGTATTATAATCACAGTGGTTTTGATTGCCAGTTATTAAGTAAAAAGATTTTGATTTATGACATATGTTAAAACTTTAAAAACAGACTTAATATTATCTAGTAACTGCATATAGTTGCATGCTTAGGGTTAAAAAATGTGTGTCTACATAAAAGCTCATTGAAATTTTTCTCATGGGAAGGCAGGAATTTGACATGTCCATTCAAAGAGCAGAAACGCATAATAGAGTGAATACAAATCTTAGGGAAAGGGATGTCACAGTTTCATTGATGATGTTTTACTTGGCTGATGAACAGAATACGCATTTCAAGTGCATATACCATCAACGATATCTAATTAATAAAAGCCTGTCTTGCAGATACACTTCTTCTCCACAAGTGGACTTTACGTTATTTAACATTTTTAAATCGCCCGGTGAAAACTTGAACGGACAAATATTTGGGCAGCTGACATTGCCCTGCTTTGTCATTTTATCAAGTTTGCTTCTTTTATCAGCAGGTGTCTGTTTTGAAAATGCACCCCCTCAGACACGAACCAACTGTGTGAGTGAACCCTGCAGGAACCGGCGTGAGGAAACAAAAGGCTCTAACAATAAGTCACATGTAAAAAACATTCACTCGCGATGATAATTAAAATGAACTCTGTAGGAAGTTTATTTTCATAAGAACTCATTAAGATAAAAATCAGTGCTGGGAAACAGTTGTTAGAATAAACTCAAAAATCCTCACAAAGGAAAAGAAACTTTGTACTTGAAAAGATGAAAAACCGTGTGTCTTTTATGTTGGAAATCTCAAACAGTGTGACTGGAAGATTAAAATATTAAGTGAAAAAAATATTAAAAGCATCCAGACTGCGCTAGCAGCCTTGTGAGACAGAGGCTAAATATTTAATGATCCTGTTTCTATATCTATAAAGGGATCTAAATGCTAAGTTGAAGATACATATAATGGACCGATGTTGAATAAATTGTAAGAACCAATTACCACAACTTTGTGGCACATACAGCAATAAATGTGCTAAATCGATAAGGAAAAGTCAGGTTAATTTGTGTTAATAGTCTGCTCTTACACTACAGCCATTTATATAAAGTATACGATGGAAGAATAGAGGTATAATAGCTATTTCACAAAGGTTCATCACACGGAAAGAAAAAAGAGACTATGTAATTAAGGTCTGGGGACATGCTGTTGGGTCCTTGAGGGATGACATAGTCACGGGAGCAGCGGGGCTTGGATGCCTCTTCCAACAGAACCAGCACGTGGTGCCGTGAACCCCTGAGATGACTGTGCTGACTACAAAATGAAGCCCCTGGGATATTTCGGGGAGGGGTGAGACACTGTATGGGTGTCAATGGATGCTTATCTAATATTCCTGCACATCCACAAGCCCAGCTTAATTTTATCACCTGTAAATCAACTCGTCCTACTTTGGTAGATACGTGCACTCCTATTTAGGATGGCATGGATTGAGAAGAAAAAAAAAGATATAAACTCGGGGCAAATGTCAAACCAATTTACTTTAAAGATTAATCTGTGTTAAAGGAGGAAAGCCTCAAACTGTCAACAAACAAAAACTTGGGGAAGGGTGGGATATTTTCAATTTTTTTTTTTTTTTTTTTTGTATTTTTCTGAAGCTGGAAACAGGGAGAGACAGTCAGACAGACTCCTGCATGCACCCGACCGGGATCCACCCGGCACGCCCACCAGGGACGAGGCTCTGCCCACCAGGGGGCGATGCTCTGCCCCTCCGGGGCGTCACTCTGCCGGGACCAGAGCCACTCTAGCGCCTGGGGCAGAGGCCAAGGAGCCATCCCCAGCACCCAGGCCATCTTTGCTCCAATGGAGCCTTGGCTGCGGGAGGGGAAGAGAGAGACAGAGAGGAAGGGGGGGAGGGGGGAGAAGCAAATGGGCGCGTCTCCTATGTGCCCTGGCCGGGAATCGAACCCGGGTCCCCCCGCACACCAGGCCAACGAGATATTTTCAAAGATAGTACAATGTGATTGTAACAGCGTTTGGATTGTCTCTGGAGAAGCACTATTTATTCTAACACGATATTGCTGTGTCAGCCATGAACCCGGGTTCTCCTGGAGAGTGGCAGTTGCACACTTGCCATTGCATTTGTCTGAGTTTTTAGTCGAGTCCTCAGGCCATGTGTTCAGTTATTTGGCTTGGATTATATGTTGTTCTACATACGGTAAGGTGACTTAAGCTTTTTTTTTTTTCCCCCTCTGCTCATTGCTTTTGTTCCAAACTGTTAATGCCAATCTACTTATCCTTGTATATTTAAACAGATTGAAGACGATTTAAGATGAGGATTTGGAACAGTGTGACTGTTTTGTTAGCATTCTAATTAATCTGGTTTGGCAATGCCTCTACCAACATGAAGTGAAACCCCTTTTTCTGATAGGAGTAAGTGGACAAGATACAGTCTAACACTAAAAGATTAAGAATCATGTTAACTTTTTCATTCCTCTATTTAAGCTCACGAGAACTTTCCATTTTTCATACAGTCTATTGGTCATCTTTTAATTCTAAGTTTTAACTTGGTTTACAATGCTGGGAAACTGTTAAAGATGAAACTAAATCTCAGCAAAATGAAGTCAGGAGCATAAGCACAGACAGACATGCAACTCGACTCTATTCATTCTCAAGAGAAAAAACAGAGGATAACATTTTAAGGAACATTGGATAATATGAAGGTTGTTATCCAACTATCAGAAGTCATAAAGGAGTATTGTTTAGATCAGGGGTCCTCAAACTACGGCCTTCAGGCTGCATGAGGCCCCCTGAGGCCATTTATCCGCCCCCGCCGCACTTCCAGAAGGGGCACCTCTTTCATTGGTGGTCAGTGAGAGGAGCATAGTTCCCATTGAAATACTGGTCAGTTTGTTGATTTAAATTTACTTTTTCTTTATTTTAAATATTGTATTTCTTCCCATTTTGTTTTTTTACTTTAAAATAAGATATGTGCAATGTGCATAGGGATTTGTTCATAGTTGTTGTTTTTTTTATAGTCCGGCCCTCCAACGGTCTGAGGGACAATGAACTGGCCCCCTGTGTAAAAAGTTTGGGGACCTCTGGTTTAGATAGAATGCAGATGAGATTACCATTGGCTTGCAATTCCTGTAAGCTTTTCTGAGGATTAAGAAGTCAGACTAATAAAACATTTGAAAATAAGCTTATCAAATAAAAGACAGTAAAATACAGTTGGCTTTTCCAGGACTGTGATTGATAATTGACAGCTAGGATTCCTCCCTTACCCCCAGTGAGTTAATAGGAGGAAAAAGAAAAAAAAAAAAACAACCACAAACCTTACCTATAAAAATATGTGAGATCTGAAGGAGACCATCCTATTAGAATGGCTGATGGTGGATTATTCAAGAGGCTAAAGAAGTGGGAGTCTTTGTTGGATTCAAGTTAAAAAAAAACAAATAACTAAAGTTTTTTTTTTATTTGGTACCATTTGAGTATGGATTGTTAATTACATGATATCAAAGAATTACTGTTAATTTTCTAAACTATGAAATGTTATGCGGTTATGTAGGAGAATGTCCTTATTTTTAGGAGTTGAATGCATAAATATTTAGGGGTGAAATGCCTACAATTTACCATAAATTTCAACAACAACAACAAAACCAAATATATATTGAGAGATATGAGCAGATATGGTAAAATCTTAAAAATTGTTGCCTTGAGTTTCAGTGGTTATAGAGGTATTCATGTAATTTGTTCAACTTTTCTGTGTCTTTAAAGTTGTAATAACAAAATATTGAACAAAATCTGTAGACTTTACAAAGGAGCATAGGAGCCAAATGAAAGAGGTCCCAATGACCAAAGCCAGAACAATTTGAGCAACAAAATAAATACAATAGTACTAGAGTATAATCTAAAATATAAAATAGTATCATTAAAAAAATAAATAAATAAAATAGTATCATTATTTGTATCCATACTTATAGAAATAAATATTTGGTTAAATTAATGAGTGAGGGAAAAGAAGCAAATATCCAAATGCAGAAGAATTCCAAATATTTTTTTTTTTTTTTGTATTTTTCTGAAGCTGGAAACGGGGAGAGACAGACAGACTCCCGCATGTGCCCGACCGGGATCCACCTGGCACGCCCACCAGGTGCAACGCTCTGCCCACCAGGGGGCGATGCTCTGCCCCTCCGGGGCGTCGCTCTGCCGAGACCAGAGCCACTCCAGCGCCTGGGGCAGAGGCCAAGGAGCCATCCCCAGCTCCGGGCCATCTTTGCTCCAATGGAGCCTCGGCTGCGAGAGGGGAAGAAAGAGACAGAGAGGAAGGAGGGGGTGGAAGGAGGGGGTGGGGGTGGAGAAGCAAATGGGCGCCTCTCCTGTGTGCCCTGGCCGGGAATCGAACCCTGGTCCCCCGCACGCCAGGTCGACGCTCTACCACTAAGCCAACCAGCCAGGGCCGAATTTCAAGTAATTTATGTAGGTACACTATTCTCAAGGAGAGGGAGCCTAACTCCCTACTCCTTATGACTAGGCTTCATATACTGACTTCTTTCCAAGGGACAGCATGCAAAGGGGGAAGAATAAAGACTAGCCTTACACATGGCAAACACTACCTAAGGTCAACATCAACATGAATAACTCATGTGGAAGACAGTCATCTTGATATGATAAAATAAAAATGGCATTTACCTCTGTGGTCTTCCTCCCAGTAACTTGAAACCCCACTGTTACCATGAGAAAAACATTTGGCAAATTCCTGTAATGGGACAGCTTGCAAAATAGCTTATGGATACAGAAAACTACAATGTAACAGAAAAAATGATTAAGCAAAATCTAAGGAAATTGAAATAAATTAAGGATTTTAATTACTAATTTATCAACACTGTTCATTAATTATAACTTATATGCCATACTTATGGAAAACTGGATGTGGGATATATAATGCTTGTGACTATCTGCTCAATTTTTTTGCAAATCTAAAAACTGTTCTAAAACAAAGTCTTTTCAATAATTATGTATACATATTTAAAATCAGTGATTCACTTGTAGGAATTTACCTTAAAATTACCTAATGTATATTGAAATGTTGATTTTAAAAATAAAAATTAGAAACAAAGTAATCAAATATGATAGTGGCTCAACAATATAATACAGTTATACTGTGCAGCAATCAAAAAAGCATATTATAGGAGAATATTTAAATAGTGAAAAGTCCATGGGCTAACTTAATGGAGAGAATAGATTACAAAAATGTGTATAATGTGACTTCAAATCACATAAAAATTATTTTTACAATGATGGCTTGAGAAATGATGTACTTTTCTTCTTGCTTCATGCTGTTGCACAATGTTGATCCTTGAGCATCAAATTTTTGTGCTGCTGGCATTACATTTTCTTTATTTCTGTGGTTGCCTGGATGGAATGTTAAAGAGTTTTAAATATTTTGCAAAATTTGGAGACCTTGGCTGGTTAGCTCAGTTGGTTGGAGCATTGTCTACCAAACTCCAGGGTTGTGGGTTTGATCCTTGGTCACAGCACATACGGGAAGTGACCAATAAAAACACAGCTTAGTGGAACAACAAATGAATGCTTCTCTCTTTCTCTCTCCCCTTCCTCTATTCCCTCTCTCTCCCCTCCCTCCCTCTCCTACTTACACCCTCTCTCCCCCTCCCTCTCCATCACTCTCTTTCCCTCTCTTTCTCTCTTCTTCCCTGTCTCTCTGTTTCTTCCTTTCTGTCTCTCTAAAATCAATTGATTTAAAAAGAATGAATTTGATTTTATTTGTGATTTTGTCATGATTTATATTTCATGTGATATATATATACATATATATATAGTATTTTTCTGAAGTTGGAAACAGGGAGGCAGTCAGACAGACTCCCGCATGCGCCCGACCGGGATCCACCCAGCATGCCCACCAGGGGGCGATGCTCTGCCCATCAGGGCGTCGCTCTGCCCCAACCAGAGCCACTCTAGCACCTGGGGCAGAGGCCACAGAGCCATTCTCAGTGCCCGGGCCAACTTTGCTCCAATGGAGCCTTGGCTACGGGAGGGGAAGAGCGAGACAGAGAGGAAGGAGAGGGGGAGGGGTAGAGAAGCAGATGGGGGCTTCTCCTGTGTGCCCTGGCCATGAATCGAACCCGGGACTCCTGCACACCAGGCCGACTCTCTACCACTGAGCCAACCAGCCAGGGCCAGTATTTATATTTTTAATTTAAGCCCCTTTCTCTAGATTAACTAATATAATTCAGTTCTATAATTAATTAAAAATTCCAGATTTAGTAATCAACATCTGTACAGTCATTAAAAGTCTTTTTTGTTAATGATCTTCAAATTGGTGCTAAATCATCACTTTTTATTTACTTGAAGACTAATTCACCATTAAAGATAAACAAGAATCAACTATGTCTCTGTAATGTTGATTAAAATTCAAACTAATATTAATTTTAATAGTTTAGATATAACTATTTTAGGTGTACTTTTGAATCTAATTTGATCAGATTATCTGAAAGTAGACAGATTTTTTTTTTTAGGTAATATATTTTCTTTTAATTTCTGACTAATAGTATAAACTCTTTTAAATATATTTAAAATATACACATAAACAAAAAAATTAGCACTTTCTTTGTATCTATATGTCCAGTATAACATGGTTAAATTTTACCATATTTTCTCAAAATTTTTAAAGAGAAAAAAACCCTTCCAGCTACAATTAATAGTACTTCCATCTTACCCCTCTGCTTTTACAAAAATAAAGCAATAGCTTGATTTGTGTTATTCCATACAACCTTTCCATAATATAAGTATGTATGCCTCATACATCTTTTTTTTTTTTTTTTAATTTAGACAGTTAAATTTAATAGGGTGACACTGGTCAATCAGAGTACATAGATTTAGAGGAAACCTCTCAGGCATCTACGGCCATACCACCCTGAAGACGCCCAATCCTGTCTGATCTCGGAAGCTAAGCAGGGTCGGGCCTGGTTAGTACTTGGATGGGAGAAAACATCTCCACATCGTTTGGACAGTCGATTATGTTGTATACCCATCACCCAAAGTCAAATCATCTTCTGTCACCCCATATTTTGTTTCTCCTTAAGCCCCTCCCCTTCCCCCAACACCCTCCCTCTTTATCCCTCCCTTCCCCCTGGTAACCACTGTACCCCTGTCTATGTCCATGAGTCTCAACTTTGTGCCCCACTTGTGATCATACATACTTCTAACACTGCACATACCTTTGTGTGTTTGAAACATTTACATAAGTTGAATAATCCTGTTTGTGTTCTTTTTTTACCTTATCTAGCATTATATTTGAGATTTTCATGTTTGTAAATATAGTTGAAATTAATTAAAGTTTATTAAATATATAAATATGCCATATCTGTTATTTCTACTCCTGTAAATGAACATAAAATATATGGCCTAATTTAATCTGCAGAAGTATAATAAATTATGTTGTTTTCTTTTTTTTTTTTTTAAGATTTTATTTATTCATTATAGAGAGGGGAGAGAGAGAGAGAAGGGGGAGGAGCAGGAAGCATCAACTCCCATATGTGCCTTGACCAGGCAAGCCCAGGGTTTTGAACCGGCAACCTCAGCATTTCCAGGTTGACGCTTTATCCACTGCGCCACCACAGGTCAGGCTCTGTTGTTTTCTGATACAGTACTCACCCCATGCTAGAGATAAGTAAACTGAGGCTTAAACTATTTAAGTAATTGACATAGGCCAGTGAGTGCTGAAGCTGAGGTCTGACCCAAGTAGTGACTCCAGATAGCAATTACTAATCGCAACCCCTTCCTTTCCTCGTGGTTTAGCAGATAGGGTTTGGGGATATTGATGTAATGAGTGTTGCTAGTTTATGACATAAAGAAAATTTTTAAAAATTCAGGGACATACAGAGTAATATAAACAAAATAAAGTAGAAGACAATTGGAAATAAGTTATAAATGCAACAATAAACTTGATTCTTTTCCATATTCACAAGGTTTAATTTCTGACTGTTGATTTATCAGCTGAATATTTAGTATGAAAATCCTAATTCAACTCAATTCAACCAAATACCCAGAGTGTTAATTATGTGTAGATCTCTTCTGGGAGCTGTGATACTGAATGTGAAAAACAATACCAACTCCATAGAATGTACAAATAATTAAAATAATAATTTCTGACTTTGGACAGAGCATGACTCACAGCGTGCCATGCATGGTCATGTAACTCAGTCTAAAGATTAAGAAAGGACAATCTTTTTTTTTTTTTTTCTACAGAGATAGAGTGAGAATCAGAGAGAGGGATAGATAGGGACAGACAGACAGGAACGGAAAGAGATGAGAAGCATCAATCATTAGTTTTTCATTGCGAGATCTTAGTTGTTCATTGATTGCTTTCTCATATGTGCCTTGACCGTGGGGCTACAGCAGACCGAGTAACCCCTTGCTCAAGCCAGCGACCTTGGGTTCAAGCTGGTGAGCTTTGCTCAAGCCAGATGTGCCCATGCTCAAGCTGGTGACCTCGGGGTCTTGAACCTGGGTACTTCAGTCCAACGCTCTATCCACTGCACCACCGCCTGGTCAGGCAAGAAAGGACAATCTTGTGCAACCATTATAAGTGAGGGGGAGAGGTAGGAAATGGTGCTCTAGAAGTGGATGAGAGTAACATGATGATGTTAAAATGTTCATAAATTTTCATAAAGACAAAAGGAAACCATGGGACATGTAGCTGTGCAAAAACATATCAGATTTCTGTGTTAAAAATATAGTTTTAATAGAAGCATTTTGACAGTATTGCAGAGAGGCATTTTAAAGATAAAAAAGACCATATCTGAGATTAGTGGATCCAAAGCCAAGTTAATGGAAGTTGGCTTGGAGAAGAAAGAGCAAACTTAAGAAATACAGAATTTGTAACTCTCTTTCTATGAATTTTACCTAGGGGAAAAATTAAGTATGACCTTCTTGAAAATGCAGGGTTTTTTACAACTCCTAAATTTGTAGTTGTAGTATCTATTTTGTATACCAGAGTTGTATATACAATCGCCCACTTACGTTATTCTCCCACATCTTTACATCTAGTATTATACATGGCCAAAATGGAACTCTGCAACTGCTCTTCCTGCAGACGGCATCTTGGATATCATAAAGAGAAATGGGTATGATTGAGTGTGAACAGGAGCAGTGATACTACTTTTGGAATAGAAATTGTCTGCTGAATAAAACTTGGTCTTATTTAAACTCTTTCCATGTAAACATGATAGTGACAGAAATATTAGTAGAAGTGAGATAGAAGCATTAAATGAAAAAAATATATACAATTTATTTCTCCTACTTCATGGTTAGAATCTATGAACAGTACAAAGAATTGTTAATATAATGTGGACATTTCCTTTTTTTTTTTTTTTTTTTTTTTTTTTTTCGAAGCTGGAAACGGGGAAAGACAGTCAGACAGACTCCCGCATGCGCCCGACTGGGATCCACCCGGCACGCCCACCAGGGGCGACGCTCTGCCCACCAGGGGGCGATGCTCTGCCCCTCCGGGGCGTCACTCTGCCGGGACCAGAGCCACTCTAGCGCCTGGGGCAGAGGCCAAGGAGCCATCCCCAGCCCCCGGGCCATCTTTGCTCCAATGGAGCCTTGGCTGCGGGAGGGGAAGAGAGAGACAGAGAGGAAGGAGGGGGGGTGTGGAGAAGCAAATGGGCGCTTCCCCTATGTGCCCTGGCCAGGAATCGAACCCAGGTCCCCTGCACGCCAGGCCGACGCTCTACCGCTGAGCCAACCGGCCAGGGCCAATGTGGACATTTTCTTGTCTTGGTAATGAGAAAAAGGTTACTTTAAAACCATGACTTACAGATAGATCTTAACACAATAGTCACTTTCTTAGAACGATTTTTAAAAGATCGTTAGCTAAATCAATAAAAACTTTGTTGAACATATCTTTCTGTGAAGGTAGGTATATTAATTGAAAAGTTTAGTTCTCATTTCAAAATTAAGTCACATCAATAAAAATATATTTGGCTTAGAAAAATGTAATTATCTTTTTTTCTTCCAAGGACTTTGTGTCTGTTCCTTCCAAAGTATCTTATATGTTACTAAATACCACTTAAGATTTTCCCTTCTTTGGTGGGGAGCCTGACTTCTATAATAGGTCTTTCCCTAATAAACTAATATGATTGTTTAGAATATGAAAGTATAGTTTAAAAGTGAAAGGGAACAATAGCTTCAATAAAATGTGGTGAGTGTTCAAGTGGCCAATAGAGGGATGTGTTTGTTAGATTAGAAATGTTGTATCTCACCAGAGGGAAAGTGGGGTGGGGAGGTCAGGAGAGCGAAGGGGGCTGAATAGAGTTGGAAAGAGACAGGACTGGGTGCGCTGAACACACAGTGCAATATACAGATGATGTATTATAGAATTGTACACCTGAAACTTAATATAATTTTATTAAGCAATGTAACCCCACTAAATTCAATTTAAAAAAGAAAAAACTTATATCTTACCGCTGAAAAGGCAAATTATGCAGTGCCATAATGTTCCTTTCAAGCGCTTAAGATAAAATTTGCATATCTAAATTGGATCAGGACGAGTGGGTTTCCCTAGTCTCTCTCCCTTGAGCAGCCAGCAGCCTGAGAAAGCCCGCAGGTGATCCCAGTAGAGAGTGTTCAAAGTCCACATTCAAGAAGCTTTATGTATATGTGTTTTTATGTGTATCTACATACATGTGTGTAGAGATAGATAGGTATAAATATCAGTGTATTCAGTTCGTTTTTATTTTAATTTCTAAGAGACTGACAAAATTCTTCAACCTCCTTTTAATAATTATTTACTTCACGTGTCCAGATTGCAATTTCTCTTCCACTAATATATTTCTCTGCTGATTGACTTTTCAGGGTGATTACTATTTGAAACTTTGAGTTCTAAATGAAATTATCATTACATATTAATATTAATAGGCTATACTCTCTCTTCCATTCATCTTTAAGGAAATGTCTAAACTATTTAATGAAGAATTAACTGTATTTTGCTGAGCTATTTCTTATCTAAAAATATCCTATTTTTAACTTTAATTTCTTATTTTAATTACCTTGGGAGATTTTTTTGTGGGGGGAGGTTTTTGTATTTATAAGTGTATGTATGCAACTAACTTTGCAAATAATTCACTATTAAATTGACTCAATAATGGAATATACTTAAAATGTCATATTTACATGTATATTAGGTTTATTTTAACTTTTTTTAATGGAATTAAAATTATTGTTCAAGAACTTTGAAATTTTGTTATGGTTGATCATCTTTAAACATTGGTAAGTCTGGATAAAGTGAGTATGTGAAAGGCTTTAGTTGTATTGTGTGATCGCCTCACTACCAGGACTTAACAAGCATTCCAAATCAAACCACCCAAACTCTAGGTGCTATTAATAAAGACCAATCCTAGATATTTTTTACTATTAAAATAAATTCAAACTCTTAAGCCAAGAGTAGTCATATGCCCAGTTAGTGCTTTTAAAAATTGGCAATTTTCTGTTATTTTATATGCTAGATGCACATGTATTATTTTTGTGAGATAAGAGGGTTATGTTTTACCCAAATGTCATCAGTCTTCCTATGCTGTCCATTCGTGATTATTCAAAGATGAAACATCCAGTGTAGATAATCTATTCCCTAAGTATTCCAAGTTTCATTTTAATTCATCTGTTGCAAAATGTAATTTTATTCATAATTTCACAGAAATATGCGAATGTTAGGAGAGTATGGACTGTATGTTTTATTTTATATAGCCTTGTTTATATATGAAGAGCAAGCTGATAAAAAAATATTCTCTAGCCTGACCAGGCAGTGGTGCAGTGGATAGAGCATCAGACTGGGATGCGAAGGACCCAGGTTCGGAACCCCGAGGTCATTGGCTTGAGTGAGGGCTCACCAGTTTGAGCACAGACTTGCTGGCTTAAGTGTGGGATCATAGACATGACCTCATGGTCACTGGCTTGAGCAAGGGGTCACTGGCTCAGGCTGTAGACTCCTGGTCAAGGCACATATGAGAAAGCTTTCAATGAACAACTAAGGTGCTGCAACGAAGGATTGATGCTTCTGATCTCTCTCCCTTCCCATCTGTCCCTATCTGTCCCTCTCTCTGACTCTCTCTGTCTCTGTCAAAAAGAAAATTCCCAAAAATTCTAGTAAATTGGATTCTAGTAAAGCAATAATTTCATAATTTAAAGAAAATTCCAGAAAATAAAAACATGAAATGTTAAGACAGCATGATCAGTACTAGCTATTATTATCATTATTCAGGATAGAGTTGGCCCTAAACCAGGCTGGACATTTTCTTTTTCTGGAACATTCACCACTGTTTTTATGCGAAATCTCCCATAATTCTGGGTTTGGAAGTGGCTCCTCCTACTCCCTATCAACCATCAAGTTCCTCCGTTTCAGTTCTTTTCTATTCACAATTCTCTGGCTAATAAGAGAACCTCACAGAAGTCCATGTAAACAGATGAATCACTATTTGAAGATAGTTAAGCCTTTAAAAGGGAAATGTTTTAAAGAAATGGAAACTTCATAATCTATACTTTCTAATTCTATTTAAGGAGCATATTTGGTGTACTATTTATGACAAAGACATCTAGTTTAAATGAATATATTGACTAATTTATAGATATGAACATACATATTCATACAAGTATCTTGCCTTGTTATAGAATATATGCCACTTAATTATACACAATATAAATATTATACATACATGTATTACAGATTATATGTATGTATAAATATTATACATACACATATTACAGATATGTGTGTCTATATCTGTAATTTCTATTCTCTCTTTTTAGAAATTTTCTTTATATACATATCACATCATGTTGTAGTGAGAAAAATGACTAAGAAACACTCAGAAAACTGTGTTTTCATCAGTTCTTTATCATTTTGAGAGCTTTTGAAGACTTATACCTTGTTCACCTATTCACAATTTCTTTGATTTAAGGACTATACTACTTAGTAAAAAGTGCCAATTAGAAACTAAGTTTTTCATCTTCATTTTGCATCTACTTTTTTGGAATATTCTCTTATCTTTACCTAGTAAAACTTTTTGTAAGTTCTTTGTTTTTGCTACCCATACTTAAATTCAAAGTGTTGTTTTTTGTGCTCTGGTTCTTCCTGTTTTATCATATCTTATTTCTGTTTTCTGATTTTATTTTTTTTTCTCTATCATTGCTTTTTTTACTTCCCCCATTTTTTTTATTTGTTCCCTTTCTTTATAAAAATAATTATGTGTATGTTTTAGTTTATTTCATGTGTTTCAGCAGCTTTCCACTTATTATTTGTAGGCATTTAAGAATAAAGTTCTAAAAATCAAATTGGACACTCCACAGAGGATGTATTATCTTCTAAATGGCTAGCATTTTGGCCATTGATTCTTTACTGATTTGAAATGCCCCTTCATTATATTCTAATCACATAAACTTTTCCTTGTTTCACATCTTCTATCCAGTGATTTGTCTGCTGGTCCAAGCTTTGTACATCTCCAGTTGTGCCACTGCCAACTTGTTTTTAAAGTGATATCTATCTACACTGCTCATAAAAATTAGGGGATCTGGGAACGTACAGATACTCCAGTACTTTCAGCTTTTCATATTTTCACCAATGAAATAAAAGTTGGTTTTGCATTCATTTGCATAATTGAACAACTTTCTTTGACTTGTTTCCTTTCTGATGTTCTTGTTTAATGAAAAAAAACCAAATGCTTTTTTATTGCTTCATATTCATTTTGAAATATCCCCTAATTTTTGTGAGCAGTATAGGAGAACTAGACTCCCTCTTCATAACGATGACTGTTTCCACAGCTGTATATTTCCACATAAGTGCTAGAATCCATTTGTCTGCTTTTTAGTGTCACTTAATCATATGGCTTAATGTAAGGAAAACAATATAAAAGTAGATTAATAAAAATATAAAGTAACTTAGGGGAAAATGACCTGTTTACATTTAAATAGATATTTTTTTCATTATTTAGGAAAGTTTCCTTAGCCCTGGCTGGTAGGCTTAGCAATAGAGCATTGGCTAGTGTGTGGAAGTCCTGTGTTTGATTCCTGGTCAGGGCACACAGGAGAGATGACCATCTGCTTCTCTACCCTTCCCCTTTTTTCTCTCTCTCTCCCTCTCCTGCAGCCGTGGCTCAAATGGTTCTAGCAAAGTTGACTCCTGGTGCTGAGGATGGCTCCATTGTCTCACCTCAGGTGCTAAAATAGCTTGTTTGCCAAGCAACGGAGCAGTGGCCCCAGATGGGCAGAGCATCGCTCTGGTAGAGGGCTTGCTGGGTGGATCCCAGTCAGGGCATATGCGGGAATCTGTCTCTCTGCCTTCCTACTTTTTACTTTATTTAAAAAAAGAAAGAAAGGGCCCTGGCTGGTTGGCTCAGTGGTAGAGCGTCGGCCTGGTGTGCAGAAGTCCCGGGTTCGATTCCCGGCCAGGGCACACGGGAGAAGCACCCATCTGCTTCTCCACCCCTCCCCCTCTCCTTCCTCTCTGTCTCTCTCTTCCCCTCCCGCAGCCAAGGCTCCAGTGGAACAAAGATGTCCCGGGTGCTGGGGATGGCTCCTCAGCCTCTGCCCCAGGCGCTAGAGTGGCTCTGGTCACAACAGAGCGACGCCCTGGAGGGGCAGAGTATCGCCCCCTGGTGGGCAGAGCATCGCCCCCGGTGGGCATGCCGGGTGGATCCCGTTCGGGCGCATGCGAGAGTCTGTCTTTCTGTCCCCATTTCCGGCTTCAGAAAAATACAGAAAAAAGAAAGAGAGAGAGAGAGAGAGAGAGAGAGAGAGAGAGAGAGAAAGAAAACAAGCTCCAGAAAAATTCAAAGAAATTTTAATGAAATTTATTGGGATAACATTGGTTACTTACTTTATATGAGTTTCGAGTGTACAGTCCCATAGTACATCATCTGTATATTGCAAAGTCTAGTGTCCTTCCGTAACCATGTATTTGATGCCCTTTGCCTTCATACTCCCTTCATCCCCTTTCCCTCTGGTAACCATCATACTGTTGATTGTGTCTGAGTATTTGTTTGTTTTGTCTGACTGTTTATTGATCTCTGTTTTATATTCCACATATGAGTTAAATCGTATGATTATTGCCTTTTCTGTCTTCTTATGCTGCCACATTGCTGGCATCATCCAAAATTTTTTACATATGTCCTATACATTTCTTATTAATTCTAAAGTTCTTTTAGCTTACCTCATTTATAAATTATAAATGGAAATTCCTTTAATCACATTTTATGACTGATTATTCTTAGTTTTTAGAAAATTAATGATAACTTTGTATGGATATATATTAATATTATACTTTTTAGTTACTAATAATTTTCATTCCTTTCTTGTAGCTGTTCAGTTTATTTTTTATTTTGGCTGATTATATTTTCTTGTATTATTAGAATAATAGAAAACTTCTATGGCAGTAATAACATTGTATAATGTTCACTAATTTAGTGAGGATATAGTTTAAGTGTTTTAAGGAGTATATAGGTAATTACCTGTGATACATGCATCTTTTATCATTATGAAAATATCAATCTATTTTTTGTTTTTCTAAGGAATTTTATCAAATTTGGTTTTAGAATATTATGATTATCACAAAATTTCTCTTTCTCACTATGAATATGGGAGAATAATATAATATAAATTCCAATCTTTCACCACCCTTGCATTCTGGACATGACTATTATTGTGATATTCTATTTCTCTATCAAGTAACTCAATTTACCAATATCTTATTTCAAAATTTGCTATCAATATTTCTTAGTGAAATTATCCTGCATTTTTGGGGTTCATATCTTAATTATTATTGCTATATCTTTGCATTGTACTGGCTCCTATGAAACAAGAAAAAGAACGCAACTCCAGATTACATACTAACTCCTATATATGTTCATTATATCAAGTTTTAAAGAAATTTAGGGAGGTGAGAAAAGAAAATGCATTATCTCGAGACAAAGATAGCTTTTTTGCTATCCCCTCTCCCTCTTCCATCCAGCCTCACATCAGACTATTTCTTCAGTTAGTATGACTTGTTTGTACTTTTTTTTATTTAAAAATTTATTTCTATGAGTCAAGTGCAAGGAGTGTGAAGGGTGCGGTTTAAAAATATTGGTTTATTTAATTTCAAATGGTAGAAACACAGGATACCTCAACTTGTACATAAATTAGTCGAATAGCTTGGTGATATTTATTACTTTATAAAGGATAAAATAATAATTATTTTTACTATACTTAATTGTTTTACTGGTACACAATCAAATCAATCTTCTGTTACCACATATGAACACTTAAGTACTTTTTATTGTCACTTAAATACTTCTGAACAGTAGCCATAAACCTTCTATATGAAACCTTAGTAGTTTACCACTGGTATCACTCATGCTAAATTAATGATCAGACTATTGTAACAACATGATACTCTTAGTAAATTGTCATTTATATTCCCTTACTATAGTTTTCCAATTATATTCTCTTAATACAGTTTGACTGACTTTGAACTTTTGAAATGAATGGGTTGCTAAGGCAACTAAACTTGATTTGTAAGAAAAATGAACTCCTACTATAATAGAACAGCATTTCAATGAACACTTCCTTTTTTTACCCCTCTTATGAATTCACATTTATTGAATGAAATAAATATACCTTTGAACCTGATCTAACCAATGTGAGGCAGAAATGGAATGTATTAAGAAAGAAGACAACATTAAAGTTACATGTTCACCAAACAAACAAACAAAAAAAGAAAATAACTTTACTTGAAAACTGTTATTAGGAGAAAATGAGTTTAGTTTTGTATGTGTCTATAAGTCTCTATGAAATATGAATGTTTTAAATATTCCAGTATATAACATGAACCTATTCAAAGTCATTTACTGAAAAAAATTAGCATGGAAACCTCTATAGATGCTTGGGGTTGTAAAAAACAAACATCATTAAATATACAGTATATAAAAAGTTGAACAAAGATAAGGCAATATTCTTTGGGAAATGAATACTTTTTGAATTTCATACTCTTTGAATTCGAGTTTGTTTTTATTAAATTTTCTCTTTTACTGTTTCAATAATCTTCAAGTAATTCTTGTTACTTTCCTCATACTTGCTAACTGGACTAGTATTTACATTTACAATGAGATGTGTAGCACCTATACACAAGGTCAGTTTGCATTTCAAATTGTACTCAGAGTTACAGTTCCGAAGGTAACTCACTTTCCAAAACATTGCTAAACTTTTTGGTGATTCATTAGTTTCAAAATGAGTAAAGAAGGATAATGCCGTAGGTTTTAAAAGCATTTCTTCTATCTCAACCAAATAAGTAACAAGAACTTGTTAACATTCAGGATTGAAAATGTATAAGAATGAAGCATAATTTGATGATGGTTTCATTACCTACCATTGATGCCATACATGTAAATACAGACTATAAAATTTAAAATTTTTAAAGTTTGTGTTTACCTGATTATCCCAGGCACATTTTACAGGATGAATTTGTTTGTAGCAAGGCCAGAAGAATTGAAGATATCTTACATAGAATTAGACTTGTCAAACCACTCGTATCTGAAGCTATAATATGCTACATGGCTCTGCATAATGCAGCAACAACTTAAGCTTCCTGCAGCCATATAGGGATGTGAAAATAAGGTTTAATTTCAGAGCAGTATGCACTTCATGACCTTTTTGCTGCACCAAGAACTATGATTAATGCTTCCACTCAAGGTGCTGCAATAATCATGAACTCAACAAGAACCTTAACTAAAGAATATAAACAATTATATGAGCCTTTTAGTGCAGATTTTACTATTTTAAAGAAGGTTAGGCCCTTAATTATAAGGAATTATAATCATTTCTCTGTTGTTGCTATTACTAAATGACTTTTTTTTGGTACAAATTGATTTGTGGGATTTAATTACTGTATTTGTATTATCTTACTAAAAATAAATGTAGAAAACTCTACGAATCTGGCTTCTTATAAATATTCTCCTATTGGATTAATACATGAGATTCAAATTTTCAGGATTGATTGAGAAGGAAGGTATATCCCACTACCATTCTGGTCGCCACAGACAACAATAAAATTGTTCTGTTTAAATTATGATTATAAACAAATCATATTTGATAACTTATCTATGTACAATAAATATTCTAATGAAAACTAACATATCAAATGAACCAATTTCAAAAGCAACATTATGATAATCTTTAGGTCACTATAGTTGTTAGGGAATTAAGATTACAAAAAATGTTAATTAAACTCAAAGTAACCAACTATATCAGAACACCCAAGATAACTTGGGCATTTTGCAATTATCTTTGTTGAAACACAGACTTGGTGTTTTGCAAAGAAATCATTTGTTCTGCCTTAGTGAAGCTAATTATTCTTAGCATGCAACCACTGTTTCAAATTGCAAAAGGCACATCAGCCTTGGCTGTATGTTGTAGGAATTAAAACCCAATCAAATGAGATAATGAAGTGCGTACAAAGAATATGATATCACTTTTGCAGTGCAATAAAAATGAAAGCCATTTAAGGAAATGTTTCAAATGTCATAATTTAGAGAGGAAAAACATGTTGTAAAGCCAATACTTATGATTTTATTTGAATTACTTATTGCTTAGAGGTAAGCATTAAGTTTATTTATTATGTGGTTAAGACTCTTCTTTTTAAAGACCGAAGAATATGGTGGCTTACAGTCTTGCATGAAGCATCATAATGTGGGAGCTCTTTTAGTTGCATGGAGAGCTAAGGAAATAGTACTAATTATGTCAGGGATAAGCATAGACACATGCAGGAATTTCACGAGACTATATTTAAAAAATAGCTATTAAAAATAGACTAGCCTTCTTGCTCCATTGTACTTGTATGATCTACAATAATGAAATACATTAGTGCTTCTGTTAACTAAAAAAAGATACCATCTGTGTTAACACCAACAATATAGTACCCATTTAGCTGACCAGGCAGTGGATAGAGTGTTGGACTGGGATGCAGAGGACCCAGGTTCGAGACCCTGAGGTTGCCAGCGTGAGCCCGGGCTCATCTGGTTTGAGCAAAGCTTACAAGCTTAGACCCAAGGTCGCTGGCTTGAGCAAGAGGTTACTCCGTCTGCTGAAGGCCCACGGTCAAGGCACATATGAGAAAGCAATCAATGAACAACTAAGGTGTTGCAATGAAAAACTAATGATAGATGCTTCTCATCTCTCTGCATTCCTGTCTGTCCCTATCTGACTCTTTCTCTGTCTCTATAAAAAACAAACAAACAAAATAAAAAAACAATACAGTACCCATTTAAAAATCTCTGTTTATTCTTTTTTTCATGAAATCTATTTTTTTCTAAGAATACATACACCGTTAATAGCTTGCACATATGCATAATGAGCTATTGAAATATGATAAGGTCGGGGTCTGTGTTCTCTTTTACTAAAGAGAAATCTCTTGCTAGTTAAATTCATTGAGCTAATACTATTTTTTTTGTTTGATTTGTTGTCTGTTTTCTTCACACAAGCCGTTGTCAGTGGTGTTTCCTGCCCCCACCGACACTACCTTTTAAGTCACATGGGGTGAAATTAAGATGGATTATAGGGTTTGCCCCTTGCTTCTTACAGGGGAAACCAGAGCAAGCTTCCCTTTCAGCTGCCAAGAAACACAGTCATATCAGTAGTCCAGAATGTGAACACAGCGGGATTCAAACATCCGTAGCGACGACACAGAGAGCGTGAAGTTTCTGTACATTATACACTGTGTGGGCTGCCAGTCTGGAGGAATTTATTCTGCAATATATCGATTGTGGTGAGGATAATGCCCACTGTTACTTATTTACACACCAACAGAGTATGTTGGGTATTAATATCTTAATAGGCTTTTCTCTTGATCCTATGTTCTTTCTTCAGCTAATATTTTACATTTGTCTACACAATGCTGATCATATGTATTATTCTGTCCTATAGTTGAGGAACATGGCAGTTTGATTAGCATATACAGTTTCAAGCTCATTATCATGTATACATGAAGGCGCAGTGAGTGATACATAATGTATAAGTCACTGTATCTCTAGAGCTTAACATAGTGCTTGGCACATAGTAGGGACTCAGTACATGTTTTCCCATTGGTTGAATAAATGGGTGAATTTCAATCAAAGATTTGATTTGGGACTTAGTAGAGATCACATAAGAACTGCGATCAAGCCCTGGCCGGTTGGCTCAGCGGTAGAGCCTCTGCCTGGCGTGCGGGGAACCCGGGTTCGATTCCCGGCCGGGGCACATAGGAGAAGCACCCATTTGCTTCTCCACCCCCCCCCCTCCTTCCTCTCTGTCTCTCTCTTCCCCTCCCGCAGCCAGGGCTCCATTGGAGCAGGGATGGCCTGGGCGCTGGGGATGGCTCCTTAGCCTCTGCCCCAGGCGCTGGAGTGGCTCTGGTCTCGCAGAGCGACGCCCTGGAGGGGCAGAGTGTCGCCCCCTGGTGGGCAGAGCGTCGCCCCTGGTGGGCGTGCTGGGTGGATTCCGGTTCGGCGCATGCGGGAGTCTGTCTGACTGTCTCTCCCCGTTTCCAGCTTCAGAAAAAATCCCCCCAAAAAAAGAACTGCAATCAAATAAGTAGATACTTTAAACCTATCTGTAACTACATCTGGGTCATGATGGGAAGGGCTTAGATCTAGATATTTGGCTTGCATAAGTTTGATGGTGTTGCTTTTTTTTTTTTTTTTTTTTTTTTTTGACAGAGACAGAGTCAGAGAGAGGGACGGACAGATAGGGACAGACAGACAGGAAAGGAGAGAGATGAGGAGCATCAAGTCTTTGTTGCGGCTCTTTAGTTGTTCATTGATTGCTTTCTCATGTGTGCCCTGAATGGGGAGGGATATAGCAGAGCAAGTGACCCCTTGCTCAAGCCACTGACCTTGGGCTCAAGCCACTGACGTTGGGCTCAAGCCAGTGACCATGGAGTCATGTCTATGATCCCACGCTCAAGCCAGTGACCCCACACTCAAGCTGGTGAGCCCATGCTCAGGCCCGATGAGCCTGCGTTCAAGCCAGAGATCTCAGGGTTTCGAACCTGGGTCCGCTGCTTCCCAGTCTGACACTCTACCTACTGCGTCACAACCTGGTCAGGCTGATAGTGTTGCTCTTAAGTCAATATTATATTCCTATTTTTTATTTTGGACTAAAAAGTAACTACAGAACATGCAAACAGCTATAAAATGAGGTTTCCACCACTATTCATTAAAGACACACTCTCAACCATCTCACATTGAATGCTCACATCCCAGCTTAGCTGCTTACTATGCTCATCTCTTTTCAGTGTAGAACAGCAAAATTGGATGGTGAGCTATTTTTAGCCAAAACTTGGCAGCTCTCAACCCATTATTTAACTTAGAAAGAAAAAAAAAATTAAATACCTTTTGTTTTCTTGTATCATCATCTGGGTTCTACTGCACCAGTTTCTGTGCCACAGATTAGCCAATGAAAGAAAAGTTATTTTCTTTATAAACTGAAAAAGGATACAATTGTCATATGCTAAGATAGGTTAGCATCTGTATCTCACGGAAAAAACTTTTAGAAGTAGCAGATCTGCTGGTAGCAATTAATTAGAAAGGTTTTCATCCTATTTTCAGTTACAGACATGTACTAGCAGCTTGAAAAAAAAAAATGGTAGTGATGTGTGCTGTCCCCACAGGGTAGTACACTGGATGGAGCTAATTTATTGGCTTTTTTCTCAATGTGTCATATCTTTGTCTTACACTGAGCTTGATTTTTCATTGTCAAATTGTAAATTCTGCATCACTCTGGGTTTTTTCTATTGCATTGTAAGGCATGGTTATAAGATATAAGCATATCTTACTCTACGAGAATAAAATGCTCTTACACTTGTGAATGCCAAGATGTGTTGAATATCTGGCCTCTTTTTACTGTTTCCTAGGCTAAAGTTTTTTTTTAAAAAGACCATTCTCTAAGCAAAGAAAGATCTATCAACTTAAAATAATCAGTAGCAAGACTATCAACAATGTTTGTCAATTTTTCTAAAACAAGCATATCTCTTATCTAATAAAGTTTTATCTCCAAGACAAGCTTCAGTTTTTTGGTTCATTTATGGGTTCATTTTGGTTCATTTTTTGGTTCATGTATGCCAAGATTCATTCTTTCTTAGGAATGTATTGTCCTTAAATTCATTCTGCATATTTATCTATCTTGGAACATTTGGGCACAATTGTTTCTCTTTCTATTTACAAAATTAAAAAACAATTACTTTCAAATTTTAGGCATGTGAATTATTTAAATTATTTCTTTCTTTTCATAAGTACTTGCTATGCATCTATAATGGGTGTTGTACCATAAATAAATTCAAATCAGACGAGTATTTGTGTTGATTATATTTTCTTCAGTGCAGAGTTTTTGTTCAGGACCACTGATTTTCAGAAAGCTGCCTCTAATTTGAATAGCAAAGTGGAAAGGGAGATTATGGTATTGTATGACTTTCAAACTTATTACTAACTAAATAGGAAAGTTGTCAAACCTCTCTGTGTTTTAATTTTTCTTTTGCCACATAAAAGTAACTTTTCCACTAATTTCTTCTGACGTGAAAGGTTTAAGTGACATTTAATGTGTGAAAATAATGGACATCAAATAAAAGTTTTATTTTAGAGCTGATTAGAAAAATACATAAGAAAAAGAAAAATAGAAAATAAAGTAATTGATTCACAATGAAACAGAATGGGTTTAATTGACTCACAATTAAACGATTCTCCCTGCTTTATCCTAACGTCCCACTAAAACACCAACAGCAGAATTTAAAAAGTACATGTAAGGCCAAAAGAACAGGAAAGGAAGGTACAGGTTCTCAAATGGCATTTCATTCAACAGTGTTTCACTATAATGTTGAAGCAAAGTTATAGGAACTTACCTCTTTTTTATATCAATTAGTCTATACTAAAATTGGTTTTCTTATATATTGTTTAACTTAAAGTTGCATAACCTATCCATGTTGAAGACTTACTGTAGCACAAAGTTGATGGAGTCAAAAATTTAGCAAAAAGTTTTAATAGCAGGAAACTTTTAAAATAACAGCATAATGGAGGAAGCTGAAATCCAATATGTATCAAAGTATAAAGCAAAATATTTTCAGGGAGGATCATAACTCAGAGGTATCTCATACTCCGAAGGTGGGGCAAGGAAGAGTTGTCGTGTTATACAACCCAGATTCGCAATGTAGTTTATATAGACTATATCTGAGGGATTATGAAGTCTTATAACCTATTATAAAATTCTGCCCAAATATGAAAGGATAATGCAACATAGGAGACCACTATCCACCACTCTTATTAAAGACACGTTTTGTGGGGTTTTTTCCTCTTCTACTTTAAATTGCCTTACATGTTTATACGTTTGAAATTTTGCTGTTGATGTTTTCGTAGGAATTGGGTGTGAAGCGTACAGAACTTACGTTCAGCCCATCATGTTAGCCACCAGGGAGTAATCACTTCCATCCTGCCTACACTGTGAATTTTATTTCTTATTTGATCAGAGGTGAATCTTAAGAGAACTATACTATTGCCAACTTAATTTCTACCAGCTCTCTAGAGAACAAACTTTGATTTTTACATTTCAGTAATTATTGATATTAACCCACTATTGCCTACCTATGTGCCCAAAAATTTGACTAGAAAACATGCAAAGAGTTATGACATCCAGATAAGCAAAGGAAAATTATAAGCATTTTGGGTTACAGAGTTATCTGTAGGTAGAAATTTATAGCACAGATATTGCTAGATATATATGTATTAAATCCATTCCATTTTATTTATCTCGGGAATAGAGGGAAGCAAATTTTCCAACTGTTCTTACAATTAGATTGTGGCTCCGTGGCATCATATAGTGCAATGGCCTATAGAGAGAAATAATGGAAACATCTCGTAGCAGTATAGGACTTTCTTGCCCTCTCCTTCCCTTGGAAAGCAATCATGCAGGCCACATGTTGAGATACTGAGTCAAAAGATGGAAATAGCCTACGTCCCTGGAGAATAACACAGCTTAACCAGTACATTTCAACACAGATCAATAGAAATGATCTAATTTGATGAATAGGAAAGGAAAAAAATATGAAATGAGCAATGCCTCAAAGACCTGGGAGCCAACATCAAGCATGCCAGCAAATATGTAATAGGTGTTCCAGATGAAGGGAGAGAAGGGAGTAGAGAAAACATGTTTGAAGAAATAGTGCTCAAATTCTTCCCAAGTTTGATGAGGAACATTAATGTAAATGCCTAAGAACTTCAGCAAACCCTGAGTAGAGTAAGAGTTCTACACCAGGACAATAAGGAAATGTTAGAAGGCATCAAGAAAAAAAACCCAAACTCCCGAGTGGAAGCTGAATCAGCTAACTTCTCATCAAGAGTAATGATTTGAAGAAAACATCAATTAGAATGTCATCTTCAGAGTGAAAGAAAACAAGAAAACAGAAATGTAAACCAAGAAATCTTGATCCGCCAAAAACTATCGTTCAAAAATGAAGATGAAAAAAAAAAAAAAAAAAGGACAATGAAACCAGACAGTAACTCCAACCACATGAAGAAGAAGGATATCGGAATGGTAAACATGTGAGAGTGTGCATGTGCGTGCGTGTGTGTGTGTGTGTGTGTGTGTGTGTAATCTTAATTTAGAGAGGTTAGGAGAAAATATTTATATTTAATATATATATTATTTTCTCCTAACCCCTGTAAATTATTTAAGATTTTATACAGCAGTATTTATAATACTGTTCTTTGGGGTTTATATAGGTCACATAGGGAAGGGGAGAAAAAGGAGACATATTGGAAAAAATATTCCATATTTTATGGGAATGGAGTAATAGTAATAATATTCTGAAGTAGACTGTGAAAAGCTGAAATAAATAGTGTAGACCTTACAGTATCCACTAAAAAATTAACTCAAAAATTACTTTTTAAGATTCAGAGGGTTTAGAATGGTTTGCTGAAAAAGATGAAAAAAGGCATAAAGGGGGAAGTGAGGGACAAAAAGAGATACGAGATGTACATAAATACTTATTAATGATAACCAAAATGGAAACAACCCAAATATTCACCAACTGATTAAAGGGTAAAGAAAATATAGTATATACACATAACAAAATAGTATTCAGTCATGAAAAGCAAGGACATATTGATTCATAATATACCATGATTGAACCTAAAAAACACTGAGTGAAAGAAGCCATTCACCAAAGGTCACATATTGTATGATTTCATTTACATAAAATGTTCAAAATAGGTCAGTCCATAGAGAGAGACAGTGAGTGAGCGATGGCCAGAGTCCGGCAAGGGGAAAATGGGTGCAACTGCCAATGGGGTTGGGACTTCTTTTTGACTTAATGAAAATGTTCTAAAATTACATGGTGATGATAGTTGTAAACTGTAGGACTAAACCAGTGAATTGTATACTTTAAATGGGTGCCTTTGATGGTATTTAAATTATGCTAATAAAGTACAATATGGTCCTGCCTGTTGGCTCAGTGGTAGAGCGTCTGCCCGGTGGTGTGTGGATGTCCTGGGTTTGATTCCCGGTCAGGGCACACAGGAGAGGTGACCATCTGCTTCTCCACCCCGCTTCCTTGAGCTTCTCTTTTTCTCTCTCTCTTCCCCAGACTTGGGAGAGAAAGGAAAATCTATGGATACTTATTGCAAAGATAAAAAATGAAATGTTTTATCTTTTAATAATTTGGTGGGTGTGGCAAGGAAGAGGGGAATAAAAGAAGCCCAAAATTAATTTTGCCAACCCCAAATCTTGTTCAAGTATGACACCTAGAGGCCATACAAACAGAATTTCTTTCTTTTTTTCCTCTTTAAAGAAATCAAATTCATTTATGTAGCAAAAAATATTTGAAATTTTTATTTCAAATTGGACATTCTTAAACAGTGGCTTATGTAACAATAACCCTATATAGCAATGAATCACTGTATATTTCATTTACTTACTGTTTTTATTCATAAAAATGGCTGATACTAAAAGTTGTTTCCCTTTCTGTCAAGTAATTGAAGTTTTGATGGTTGATTTTAAATATTGGTACTAATCACTGAGCCATTATCCATATGTCTTATGAGTTATGCAATAAGTTTATATGCTTATGTTCTAATAAAAGAAAAAGACATGCAATAGATTTGTATACACCCTCCCCCACTCTCTGGAGTTGGGCATGATAGAAAAATAATAAAGACAGATGAAAGGATACCACATGAGAGGTGATAGGTTTAGAATCGTCTCATTTCTAAACATTAAAAAATATGCTTTGCATTTTTCATCCATTGGTTTGGAAAACTTTTATAGCCCTGGCTCATTAATACTTGAACAGTTCTTCATGAAAAATGATGGACGATTTCCTCCATGGCAGGCTGTACAGATGGTCAATTTAATCTGCCTCCTTGAGACTTCTCATGACTAGATTTTGACATCATGTCATTAAACATTTGTATGTTATTTATATCATACTATAGAAAACAAAGAATGCTATGTCTTGCTATCTTTTTATTGATAGGATTTACCCAACTGAACACTACAGCTTTCACGAAGGAGCATGTATCTGAATATGTGTGTGTGTGTGTGTGTGTGTGTGTGTGTGTGTGTATATATATATATATATAAAATCACTTCTGTCTCCTCAGAGACCCATACCTTTTTGTCCTCGAGTGCAATAATGACATTGTTATAGAGCAGATATGTGGCGGTGGTGGAGACAGATGTTTATATGACTTAGTTTCTATAACCTTGTCCAGAGATGTCTTTGCTAGTGACTGATGGTGTATGTGTGTGTGTTCTTGTGTGATCCTTAAGCCTTGTATAAATTGGAATTAAAAGAAATATAGCAATTGTTGGCTATTTTTAAGCACTACTGCAGAATATTCACTTTAGTTGAGTATTTTAAATGGCAGCAAATTTAGAACTGGTTCCTGGCTCTTAAGTATAATACTTGAATTGTGGCAATAATGTTTAAACATTTTCCCAGTTGACCAGTTATCATACAAGCATGGATAAATATGAAGATTAGAATCTTAAATTTTCATTTTGCATTAAGCTATCAAGTATAGCTTCTTCTGATGACTTTCCAAAGGGTTAAGTAATTACCTTGTACATTAATTTGACTCTTAGATTCTCTTCTATTATATAGTTTCTACTTGATGAATTGATTTGGGACTTCCCAAGAATGCTTAGAATGGGCTGATATTAACAGACTACTCCCCATTTGAAATCTTCCCTGTGCCAGAGTTAGAGGATTTCAGGGTTTAGAGCATTTATGGTAGCTGTGAAATAAACAAACAGGATAGGAAAACACTGCCATTGTAGAATGGTCTTGCTGTTTTCTCTACAGGACAGAATCAAGCAGGTCCTGTTTTCTTCTTGGGTTTAACTGTTTCTTGTTTGGTGTAACTCCTTCATTGAGTCATACATTAGTTAAGATCAGGCTTCCTTTGTACCCCTTATCAACCCATAATCTTTTGATTGTTGCCTGTTTTTCAGCAGTGAAGAAATAGTAATCCACACTAGTTTATCTCTCCTAATCACAGACTCACAGAGCTAGGGCTCTCTGAGCTTTTAATTCCCTCTTAGAGGCCTAACAGAGTGGAAAGTAAACAAAGAAGGAATTTGCAAGCTTCAACGTTGCTAATTTCCTCTGATGTCAGAATACTTAAACAGGCAGGATCTGGGAATTATTTGATCAAACCTGCTCTTAATCTAATGCATGCAGAAGGGCTGTGTCTGGAATGATCTGCAAAATGACAGGCGTCCCAAGAGAGCTTTATGGAAGGTTTCCTCTCTCAGAAGCAGTAGCTTCCTCATTTAAAACTCCTGGGTTGGCTTTGCTGATGGAGGATATTCATCAAAGTAGTCTTCCTGCTTTTTAAATTTTATTTTATTTGGCCAAATATTGCTGACAGGATGTGAATAGTTTTTCTTTGGCTTGGATTTCTGTTTGCAGAGTTGTTAATTGGCTAAATGCCTTGATATTATTTTAGCTGTACTAGGAAATGAATTAATAATAATAATAGGTCATAATTGGGGAAAGGAAAAAAGAGAAAGGGCAAAGCATTATCTGATTTCACACACATTCCTCCTTTAACACTGGTTTAAGAAAGTGAAACACAAAGAACAAAAGACCCAAACGCATGAGGTTATTGAGATGACGTTTTTCTTCACTAAGTTCAGGAAAATGAGTGCCAGGGATTTTTAAGTAAAATTTTTACTAATTCGAAGGTATCTAAAAAATGGAAACTCAGTTTCTCCTTTAATTTTACTCACAAGTGTGTGGATACATAAAGACAGCCTATTTCTGAGAGAGATTTTTATTCCTCTATCTGAAATATAATTTTCGATTAGTTTTTAGAAAATTTTATCCCTATAACTAGACCGCACTGGGAATACTTACTACATACTAATTCTGTTTAGAAACCTATTAAAACACAGTGTACTTTGATTTGTCCGAGATCAATATTATTCATACTTTTATTGAGAATAGATTAAGTTTTTTTTTAAAAAAAACACTCATAAAGTGGGTAAGTGCATTTCGGCAGCAAGTAAACACCTCTGTTGTTTTACAAGGCTTTTCACCTCTGATCCTAAGCACTGCGCCCCACAAAAAGTGATTCGGAAGACACCGCTTAAAACACATTATAAACACGGATGCTCTGTGTGAATTACACCAAGAATACCATGCTTCTAGATCTAGTATTAGACTCGTTGGGTGACGAGGAATTTCAGTGCCTGTTATTTGTCAAGCCGAAGCCTGTCGGGCGATGATTCTTTTTATTGGAGTATCCTTCCAAACATATTTCATCACACCATGTGCACGGAGTTCTTGGGGCGGGTGTGCTGCATCTGGGCGGCCCCTCTGGCGCTCCCTCCCTCCCTTGCCCTCGCGCTCTCGCCCGCCCCCGCCCCCGCCCCCGCCAGCCCCCTCTCCCCCGTTCGGGCGCACGCCCCCCTCCTCTCCCTCCAGCTGGCGGGGGCTGCGCGGCTCCCAGACCTGGAGGACCTGCTCAGTCAGCTGGGGCCCCCTGCGGACGGCTGCCTCGCTCTCGCTCGCCGCTAGGACTTGCCACTGTGCGCGGAATGGCAGCCGCAGCAGCATCCCCGCCGGCGGCGGAGGCGGAGGCGGCGGCAGCCACGGCCACCGCGGCCGCTTTTGTTCCCTGGTGTTGAGAGCTTTCCCTCCTTTTCATCGGAAACGAACAATAGCAGGGAAGGGCTCTGCTTTCCGTCCTCCTTGGGAAGACGTGCGGAGGGCGAAGGAAAATTCCCTGCCGACCGCGTTCGGGATCTGGACCCTGGAGCGGCTGCGAGCGGCATGGGGCTGCGAGCGAGGCGCTGCGCGTCCCGGAGCCCGGGAGCGGCGGGCCGGCGCCGGGGCGTCCTGCAGCTGCTCCCGCTGCTGCCGCCGCTGCTGCTGCTGTGCCCGGGCGCCTGCGGGGCTGCGGCGCAGGGCGAGGCGGAGGCTCCCATCCTCTATCTGTGGAGGACTGGTAAGTGGCACGGAGTTCCCCTTCGTCCCGTCTTCACTTCTGGGTCTGCCTCACGGAAACTGCCGGGCTTTGGGAGGGTCCCCGGTGCTTCTTGATGGCCCGTGCGTGCTGGGGTCCTAAGGTAAAAGTATGAGTCCTGGGCAGCAAATTAGGTCACGTCCGATGCTATTTGGAAAGAGAAACCTAACAACTAAGAGGCATTAGTGAGTCCCTGGAATGATCTCTCTCTCGCAGCTGTGTAGTTAATAAGGACAGCCAGCGCTGCACTTGGAAGGTGAAGTACCGTGTTTTTAACCTCTGGATTTTCATTCTTTTATGAGTTTCTTACATGTTTTTCTAGCAGAGCCAGCACACATTTAGCCCCAGTCTTTATTCTATCTTGAGGCAAACTATTTGCTCAGTGCCGTGATACAGATGAATATAGAATTGAATTGGTTAAGTATATATAGCCTTGGATAGGTGGGACACGTGGAAACAAGCCAAGCAAGAGCAGTTCTGGCAGTTAAAGGCGAACGGGGCTCCAGTGAGCTTACTGAGACCAGGTAAAGCTCATTTCTTAACGACTGAATTGCGGCTTTTTAAAAAGTGCCCAGTTGTTAGAATGTTTAGGTTTAAACTTTTTCTGCTTGGAAAATTCTTTTGCTTTGTTTCAACCAACCAACAAAAGCAGCAACTAATTGTTCCTTTGAACCTCCTGGCAAAGTGCTGACTAAAGGTCCTGGTGGGGCAGTGACAGGCAGGAAAAAAATACCAAGTGAGGAATTACTATTCCCTCTCCAGCGGCTTCTTGCTGCAGTCTAAAGGACACAGAATTCTTTAGCAGACTTGAAACTTGTGATGTTTATCGGAGTAAACTGGGAAACATTTCTATTGCTTAGGGCTATAAATTAACTTTCTTGGCCATGTCTACACTTTAAGAGAAGGACCCGGTAGAAAGGAGGGACAGGATATATTCATCATGAGATTGCAAACAAGTTAGAGAGCAAGTCTCTTTCCTGAGTTCAGCTATCTGTAGCCCTCTGCCACACAGACAGATCAGTCTACTCTGCAATTATACTGATATCTTGAATTTTTAAAGAAGTTGCATCTATCCGACTACTTAGTGAGATTGGACAGAAATTGATTTAAAGCTATCCTATATAATTTGCCTCAAAACGTTGCACAAATATACACACATACACAGACACACTGAATTTTAGAAAAGCCATTTGAATTAATGTTAGCCATTCTTGTGAACACTTGCAGTTGAAAGATCAGTTGATGAGTGGATGCAGATAACATCAAATTAATTAATTTCAATATAAAAGCAAGAGTTGAAGATCTCTACTTTAGCTAAAACCATTTATCTTTCAAAAGCTTGGTCATAGTAACACTAATCAAACTATAATTTACCATTAAATGGTATTATTTGAATGCTTGGTAAGAGCTTCTCAGGTAGGTGTTGGACAAAAATAGTACTTGCCTGGTTGAAATTTGTGCTATTAACGTAATAAGAGCCAAGCAATTATTCAGATAGAAGAAGATTCTAGGCAATATTCACTGTGCAGGAACTGAGGTGCCAATATATGTTAACATAAATGTCATGGTAGGAACACAAGCCAATAAACAGTTTAAAATAGTGGGAAGCTCTCAGGAGCAAGAATATGGAGACCTTGGTTGGTACATTTGTTCTAGCTCTTGCTAGCTATAGGAACACTGGCAGTTCACTTAACTTTTGACCCTGATTTTTTAAGCTGCATCTAAATATGAGAATACCCTCTCTATTTATAGTGTTATGAAGATCAAATGAGTTATGAGAAGGAATCTACAAAGTTACATGCATGTCCAGATATAAATAAGCTACTATGATGAGGATGATAATGATGTCATTTTTTATGGTAATCCTTGATTTGGTGGGAAAAAAAATGGTGAATTAAGCTAGAGAGCAAAATAATGACCTCTATTGTTTTCAAGAGGGAAAGGAGACTTTACTGTATCTGTAAAGTAATTGAGAATAGTTATTGGAGGAACTAGGGAATATTTAACGGGGAAGGATACATTGTAAATAAAAATATAGAGATGACAGAATCATGAGTGTTTTTCATTTGATGAAAATAAAGACACAGAAAGGGAAATGGTAGAGAAATGAGGTGAGACAGTCCAAGTTATCTATCTATTTCATTGGGATTACCTTGGTTTTAGTACAGCAACTTATAGGGAGTCACATTATTGGTGAGATCATTGAAGTGATGTAGAGAAAGGTACTCTGGATGAGAAGCTGGGGCAGGAACTCTAACACCGTGTTTATTACCAACAAGCTTTAGAACATTGGCAAAGACATTGAATGACTTTGGGTCTTGATTTCTTTTTCTTTTTATTTCTCTCTCTCTCTCTCTCTCTCTCTCTCTCTCTCTCTCTCTTCTCCTTCCTTCCTTCCTTCCTTCCTTCCTTCCTTCCATCCATCCATCCATCCATCCTATTTTTCTTAAGTGAGAAGCAGGGAGATAGAGAGACAGACTCCCGCATTTGCTCGACTGGGATACACCTTGCAAGCCCACTAGGTGGCGATGCTCTGCCCATCTGGGGCATTGCTCTGTTGCAACCGGAGCAATTCTAGCACCTGAGGCGGAGGCCATGGAGCCACCCCAAACACCCAGGCCAACTTTGCTCCAATACAGCCTTGGCTGTGGGAGGAGAAAAGAGAGAGAGAAAGTAGAGAGGGAAGGGTGGAGAAGCAGATAGTCACTTCTCCTGTGTGCCCTGACTGGGAATCAGACCAGGAACATCCACATGGTGGTTCGTGCTCTACCAGTGAGCCAAACCAGCCAGGGCCAGTTCTTGGTTTCTTATTTTGTAATACTCATTACATAGAAAAGAGGATGTCCAAGAGCCTTGTCATCCTGAAGTGCTTCAAATGTATGTACCCATATGCATATACATATACCACATATATGCATATATATATTATCTTGACATATACATATATATACATATACTGTATATATCTACATAATAAATAGTTTATGACATGATATATATTATGTAAATATATTATATAAAATTTAGTGTACAATTTATATCATATGAAACTTTTTTTTTCATATGAAACTTTTATTGAGTCAACTCATAACAGAATTATTGAAAACCTACAGGGTGACTTATATGAAGTCACTGTGGTAGTAGAAGCTAACTAAAATATTGTCATTTGAATAGTACTATACATAACAACAATTACAACATGGCATACCACACTCCAGAATGTGGGGCAGCTATGTTAGGTTGATTAGTGAGTAAGCACCTGGCAGAGGCACGTGTGCATGGCCTGATAAGGCTATGGGTGCTTGTGCTCAGGGGGATTGTGGATGGCAGAGTGCCTGCCCACCACTGTGAAGGGCCATTGTTGCTGTTTGTGTGCCAGAGAAGAGGTTTTCCCTGCCTGTGTGCTTGTCCCTTGTTGTGAGACTTTATTAAACTGAATGGCCTTAATGCTTTCTGGTTCCACAGTTTCTCTGTCGTCTGCCTGAATCCAATGTGGACCTGCCTGGCCTTGGCCACCAGCATTATATCTGGAGTAGTGGGCAGGGTTTGGAGCAGATCGGTATGGAGCCACCAACACCCTTGACGGGTGGAGTAGAGGAGTGGCTGTTCCTTGTGGCTCTCCTGGTGGGGATCGTGGGTTGGGTGTGTTTTATAATCCTTTGAGAGAAGAAACCAAGGGCTCTGTGTGAGAAACTAAGCAAGGTTGAAAGCTCCAGTATGAGCTACATACTGAGCACCAACAATGGTGTGAACTGGAGCGAGCGCTGGAGAAGGAGGCTGACCGCATCTGAGAGTTGCAGTGTGAGGTACAGGCTGAGCACCAACAGTGTCTGGAACTGGAGAGGTCTCTGGACAAAGAGTTACGGGTTTGCAAGTTGCAGTTTGCCCCTGAAGCTGAATATTGGCAGTGAGACTGTTGGAGAAACAACTGCAGGTTCAGGAGCTTGAGAGTCAGCTTCAGGCTGAGAAACTGCAGCCACAGGAGCTGAAATGGGTGCAGAAGATGGAGCTGCATTTCTGCTAGCAGAGTGGCTCTGCATTGGCAGGAATAGGCATTTCTGACTCTTTTGAGGGGGAGGCTCAGGTTGCAACTGCTGTCCGTAGACTCCAAGCCTGGCCGGTGGTTGCCAAGAAGGTAAAGACCCAGCAGCCAGGGGCAGCCACAGCCTCCTTCCCAGGTGGTGGAGCACTCAGTGGTCCGGCCCTACACCAGGGCAGAGCTGATGGAGTTGGGGGTGAAATTCAGACAGAAACCTGCTGAGCCTCTGGCAGCCTGCTTGGTGTGGCTGCACGACATAGGGGTGGATGGTATCATGCTCTCCGGAACAGAGGTGGAATGTAAGGCTGTGAGGGCTGCTGCCGCTCCCCCCACTGACTAACAAGTGGAACAGGCGTGTGAAAGTTACCCGAACACAGATGTGGGTAGACCTGATTGCAGCCAGGGCGGATAGAGAGAAATTAGATGGCAAGCCTAATAAAGTCTTGTTGGAGCTTTGGCGGCTGCTTGAGTCAGAACAGAGGTTCCAGCTGCTGAAAAAGTAGGGGAAGTGGGGGACCCTGGCATCTCCTCAAAAATGGCTGGCATTCTGATTACAGGATCCCCAAGACCCATTGTTCCAGTTTGAATAGGGGGAAGTGCAAGGGACCCATCTGACAGGGATGGGCGGGGGCCAGAGGCCCCATGAGAAATTGGCAACCCACTGGTCCCCTTCTAATGTGCAGCAGGTGTTGGCATGAGAAGGCAATAGGTGCTTTTTTTCACAGCAGCAGCAGCTAAGAGAACTGTTAAGGAGACACAGGCCTTGAATGTGTCTGACCCTGCCGGTCTCTGAGCTTTTTGAGGTGTGGCAATGGCATACTGTGGAAAGGTGCTGAGGTCTGTTAAAGAGCTGTATGGCTAGTTGCCTGTAATGGACCTTCACCTTGGTGATTTGCACAGACTGCTGGGCTGTCTGTCGTGGACTGGATCTTGGACTATGACCAGAGGGGGGCACCGGCTCCTCTGATGGATGGACATGTCACTTGTGGACAGTACTGTGAGAACCCTGATGGGGGGGCCATGGCACCTGTGGGGGACCTCCTGCACTGGTTCTCATCTGTGGGTAGAGCGCAGAGCACATTCCTAGCAGCTGCGGCTGATGCAATGCTGTGAGAACACTCCAGCTCCCAGAACCCTCCTGGGCACACCCAGGAAGGAAGCTCGCCCGCTATAAGGAAGTGACTTAGCGCCAACCATGCAGCTCCCTGATCTTTTCAGCCATTGGCTACGAAGGACATGCTGTAACACCCTATAGGCTGAACCCACATATATAAGCTAGCTTACTTCCTGAATAAAGTGGATCTGTGTCACTGAACCTGGTCCCTGGAGTCGGGTCTTTGCATCTCCATCATCCTCACCCCCGGCAGGACTTGTCCACACTCATCCAGGTGCAGAGGTGCACCAAGGACACTTTATGGTTTCCATGGACACAGCCCTGGACTCTACTGGCCCTCCTACCTACCATAAGGTAGAGAGTTAGAGGTGGGCCGCCAGGTGACATCCTGGGCAAAGTGCTCAGGAGACATTGTGAAGGGCACCTTTGTAATTGCAATTATTGTGTAACTTTTGCTGTTGCTGTAGTCTCTGTTTCCTGTCATGTAGACTGTGAAGCGAGCAACCCTGGAGAGGTGGAACGGGGGCAGCTGTGTTAGGCTTGCTCGCTGGTTTACCAGCTGCAAGCCCTTTGCTTGATTAGTGTGTGAGCCCCTGGCAGAGGCGCGTGTGCTTAGCCTAATATAAGGCTATGGGTGCTCGCACTGGAGAGAAATGGGGGATTGTGGATGGCAGGGCGCCTGCCTGCCACTCTGAGGGACCATTCTTGCTGTTTGTGTCTGGAGTAGAGATTTTCCCTGCCTGTGTGCTTGTCTGCCATTGTGAGACTTTATTAAATGAAATGGTCCTAACACTTTCTGGCTCTGCAGAGAGTCTGTTGTCTGCCCGAATCCGATGTGGACCTGCCTGGCCCTGGCCACCAGCATTACAATGAATAAAACACTATTGGAGCAGAGAGGTTGTGTAGCTGATAAAGGGGGATGTGGAGGATTTCTGAGAGGAGCTAATAATCTTGATCTGGATTTTGAAGGATGAGCTGGATTTTTACACAGGGAAGACTAGAGGTCCAATTCGTGCAGACAGAAGAGACAATAAAAACGACAGGCATGACAACGTTCTTAGGTCTTAGAAGTACTATAGCTCAAGTCCAGGCTGTTTTGTGTAAATGAATGAATTTAATGCCATCAAGGTGAGTTGGGACCAGACTGTAAGAAAACTTTGAAACCATGGTAAAGATGTTAAGAACTTAATTTTTAAAGCAGGTGGAGACCTTTGGAATCCTGGAACAAAGTATTGACTTATTCTTTGCCAAAAATGATGAGAGGGAAATGAAGGGGCTAAAAGGTCAGCAAGGAGAGGATCGAGATGCAAAAGGCAGCAAAACTAGGACAACAGAAGTTATAGTAACAAGTGAGTAGAAGAGAACTTGGGGGTCACGTCATAGAAGTTTTAGTGTGATTAGTACAGGGGACACAGTGTCTGCCATCAACATCTCCATCATGACTGCACCCAGCTACCGTGACAGAGGAATTGAAAAAAGGAAGAGCAGCTTTTGGGGGCTGGGGAGAAAGATTATCAATTTAAATCAGATATATTGAACTAGAGGTAACAATACGGGAGGTTCTCAGGTTATGACAGTTTTATTCCTACGACAGTGGCATAACCCAAATTTTGGTGTAAGTTGAAACATACCATAGCGTAACACAAATGGACCACTGCGCTTTTTACAGTCCAAAATGGTATAGCTAAGCCTCCTGGGGGGACGCTAACTCCACCGCTCAGATCTTGTGTTACTGCGTATTCTTCCGCTGCGCAACCAAACTAGTTCACCCACATAGTCCGTAAGAGCAACGCTAACGGCGTAAACTGAAACACGTTTCAATTTTTATAATTTTTATGGGAGTGTCATAAACTCGAAATGTCATCTATCGAGACTGTTGTAACCTGATGACCCCGTAATCCATTCAGATAAATAGATGTAATGGGAAATTTAATGGGTGGGTAGTTTAGGAGAAAGAGTAAGTCTGAAGTTGTTGACCTGGAACTCTAAAAATATATGACATTATAAGGTGTTATAGTTGTGGAGAATCATTAAAAGAAGAAAAAATATTGAGAAGAGGGACCAGGATATGGAGATTTAAAGGACCACTATAGGGGAGAAATGAGAGAACTTGTATGCCCAAGAACCTGCGGTGAGAACAGGTCCAAGGAAAATGGCAATAGGTACTAAATGAAAGAAGAAATTTTATGAAGGGAATGGTGGCAAAAAGTTTAAAAAATTCCTGAAAGGCTGGAAAGGGATTATGAAATATTTCAGAAAAGATTAAGGAAAAAAGAATTGGTAAGATAGTTGACAGTATTTTGGGAAAGGACATTTTAAGTAGAGTGGTAGAGATGCAAACTTGATTGAACAAAGATGGTGGAAAGCTATAGTATTGATAAAATGAATAATGAAGTGGTATTTAAGTCTCCCTATTACACTGTTTCTATTTTTAGCAGAGAAAACCCAAGAATATATAATATTAAAATATAAGTGTTTCAGCAGTTTTGTCGCTGTCATTTGAAAGATAACTTTCAAATTGTTTTTATGTGAATACTTGGGAAATATTCTATATACACAGAGCTAAAGCACTTATATTATTGGAAGATAATTATTTAGTGTTACTGGTAAGTTACTTTTTTACTTTTTAATTAGTCTAGAATATGGAGTTGTTTTCAATTATTATTATGGCTAATTGTACTCACCACCTAATTTGGAACAGAATGTGATTGACTTAACATGAGTCAGACATAAGATGGTACTATCCAGGTTTTGTCATAGAGATATATTTTCAAAAAAGCCTTAATGAAGTGATTGAATTAATTTTTATAATAATAAAATCACATTGAAATTCATTCAATAGGTACACACTAGCCATTGTTCAAAATTCAGATGAGAAAGGTATTATAGATGTGAGTTTCACTCAAGGAAATTATTTCTCACATTAAATGCTTCTGAAGTAGGTTCATCCAATACAAGATAAAAGTATTAATGACAATCACTGTCTTTTATCTAGTTAATTGTGCATGAAATAATCCCTGCTTCAAAAGAAAGTAAAAATACGTTTTATTCTTTTTTTTCTCTCATGTACTGTACTAATATAAAATATTCTGCAAAATATATGGAAAACCTGTCAGCTCTTCTCTTACTATTCTTTAAATAACAAAGGAGAGGGGTCGTCTACGGCCATACCACCCTGAACGCGCCCGATCTCGTCTGATCTCGGAAGCTAAGCAGGGTCGGGCCTGGTTAGTACTTGGATGGGAGACAAAGGAGAGGGGGATGCCATTCCAGGTAGTAGTAACATGAGGTGGCATTATCCTAGTAAATGTATTTTGCACTTCATTTGTGCTTACAGTTTGCCTTATTTTGGAATATGACCAGTTTGCTCATTAAATGAAGGAGAGAGATGGAACAGAGTGGACAGAGTGTGGGCATCAATGTCAGTTAATCCAGAGAAACATGGATCTTACAAAATTATTTCACCTCCCTGAATCTTTTTTTTTTCTATCTCCAATATAGGTAAACATACTGCTCATAAAAGGGGATATTTCAAAATGAATATGAAGCTATAAAATATCCTGTGAAATTTGTGAACAGTATAATATATATTCCATAGGGGTGTTCTGAGGGTTAAATCTGGTAACATGTAATGTACTAGTAGAGTGCTTGAGACATATTAGACCTTTAGTAAATGGTAGTTTTATTATTGCCATTATTCTGTTATATAATACAATGGCTACTGAAATTTATGACCTGGAGCAGGTCCAGTAACGTGCATTAGCTTTCACTAAAGCATCATTTTTGGGGAGGAGGGGGACAAATGCATTAGAAACGACAAATTGATACAGTTAGAGTGCTAGGTACTCCAGCAAATTATAAAGGAGATAGTATGGTGGGGTAGAATGAACATGGACTTGGGGATAGATAAACCACTGTTTATATCTCGCTTTTTCCTAAATGGTCAAGTTACTGAAACTCTCTGACTTAGTTAGTCTTCTTACCTTAGAATGGTGACAGAAGGTCTTAAGTAGAGGGCATTTGTGAAGTCTTACCAGGGAGTAAATAAAAGTATCTAGCACAGTGCCCTAAATACAGTAGACATTCAAAAATGTTCATTCTCTTTGCATTCTTTATCATTTAATCCCCTAAAAACTTGTAGGAATTAAATTGACCCAACACATTTGTCTGTCTTCTATGAAAGGACACCATGGAAAAGACAAGTCTGGAAAGAAGTTATTTTATGACAGGCTTGTCCGTTTTTATTAGTTTGGCACCTACTGTATTTCCCCATGTATAAGATGCTTCTGTGTATAAGACACATCTTAATTTTGAGGCCCGTATTGTGAAAAAAAAAGTATTACATAAAGTTATTGAACTCAAATTTTATTCATCATAAAATTCATACAACTCTTCATCCCTGTCAAAACTCCCCTATATTAGCTTGTCCTCATCTGTGTCTGATGATGAATCACTGTCTTCAACAATGAGCGAAAAAACAAGTGCAAAAAAGCGGGAAATGCAATTAAAAAATCTACAACCATTGTGTAAGACACACCCAGTGTTTAGACCCCAATAGTTTAGAAAAACAGGTGCGTCGTATTCATTGGGAAAAACAGGTGCGTCGTATTCATTGGGAAATACGGTTTTTGGTCCCTGTCTTCAGCAGGGACCAAAAACCATAAAAATATGTTAAGCAGCAAATTCAGGGCGAATTATTTTATTAGAATTATTTTATACTTTATTTTATGATGTCTTTCAGGGAATTTTTCAAGAATCTGAAGTTCATATTCTTACAATTCACATCATCAGACATTATTACTTTACAGTACAATTATTTGTGGTTTCTGCATTGTTTTGTTTTACTTGTTAGGTGTGATTATTTAAAAGATACTAGAATTTATGTCTTGTTTTCCTACCCTTCTTTCTTAGCATGCATAGCACAGTTAGTGCTCAAAATTCATTACTTATTTGGGTTAAAAAGTCAGTTGGTTTTCTGAAGTCGTAAGATCTCAATGGACTGTGGTAATCAGGACATTCCTTATGCAAACTGTGGGTGGCTATCTGGTTTGCACAATGAGGGAAGCCCCAGTCAGACTAATATTGAGAGTGCTGTGGGGCAGCATACACCCAGACTTTTTCTCTGTGTTATTGCTGGATAAAAAACTGGTTTGATGTTGGCGGGATGAAATGCTGACATTCTGATGAGAGTTTTGGGGAAGTGTGAAGTGCTTTGGAATCTTATAGGAGGCAATGAAGCCTTGTAACCTCTGATATAAGTTAGAATGGTGACATTGTACAGTGGGATCTGCCTGGGAAGGAGAGAGTAGAAGGCCCTCAGTCTAGCAAATCTATAGAACAGGCTCCCTTGGAATTAGTATAAAGGCACATTAGGGCCGTCCTTGATGAAAGAAGCATGGAGGAAGAAGCATTGGGAAAACACAGCTTTCCTATCACAAGAACATCACAGAGTGTGAGCTAGAGGTGCTAATGAGTCAGAAGGTAGAGATTTTTTTCTAACTTTTTTTTTTATCAGAGCTTTCTTTACTCTTGACACTCTGGAATGCATTAAAGTGATGAATGATAAAGGAAGTGGCATTGAATCCCCAGGTACCCAAGCAAACAGAAAAGTAACATTTACAGGAATTTTGCTATAACAGAAAGCATTGGAAAAGAGTGGGGGAAACACAGCATAAACTGTGTGAAATCATACTCTTTACTGTTCTTTTTTAACTGTAAAAAGATATCCTTTTAATAGGACATATGTACATTTCTATTGTAAGATGAATCACAGTTTATTGTTCCTATTGGTTCCATATTATTGTATTCATGTTACATCATAAGGAAATAAATGAAATAAAAGCAGATGTGAAAAAGCACAAATGTGCTCCTTTATATGGACAATAATTTTCAAATGACACATGTAATAGGATAATGCTCTGTGCCCCAGAAGACAGCAGAGGGATGCTCCCCATGGGATTTACTGAGTGACATTGGTAAATTCAGGGGAGGCCTTGCATTGCTGCTAAAACTTGGGGAGATGTTGAGCCATTATAACAGAGCAACAAAACAAGAAGAAAGGAGAAAACAGGCAAATCATCAGCATTCTTTTAAAATTATATTTCAAGTCCATAGTTTATGATAGCATTCACTGTAATGTACATTTTATGGTTTGAGACAAATATATAATGACAATTATTCACCAATACATGTATCCATTATTAAATATCACACAGAATAGTTTCTCTGACCTTAAAAACCTCTGTGTGTCACCTGTTCATCCCTCTGTCTCTCCCTCTCTCCTCCAAAATCCATAGTAACCAGTGATCCTCTTTCTGTCTTCATACTGATGCTCTTTCAAGAGTGATATAATACAGTATGTAGAGCCTTTTCAGATTGGCTCCATTCACACAGTAATGTGCATTTAAGTTTTCTTCCTGTATTTTACTGGCTTGATAGCTCATTTCTTTTAATTACTGAATAATCTTCCATTGTATGAATGTAGTACAATGTATTCAGTGACTTGTTGAAGGACATGTTGGTTCCTTCCAAGTCTTAGAGGTATGAATAAAGCTGCTCTAAATATCCAGGTGCAGTGTGTTTTTTTTTGGGGGGGGGAGGGTTTTTTGGTATATATATATATATATATTTTTTCTGAAGCTGGAAACGGGGAGGCAGTCAGACAGACTCCCGCATGTGCCCAACCGGGATCCACTCGGCACGCCCACCAGGGGGTGATGCTCTGCCCATCGGGGCGTCGCTCTGTTGTGACCAGAGCCATTCTAGCGCCTGAGGCAGAGGCCATGGAGCCATCCCCAGCTCCTGGGTCATCTTTGCTCCAGTGGAGCCTTGGCTGTGGGAGGGGAAGAGAGAGACAGAGAGGAAGGAGAGGGGGAGAGGTGGAGAAGCAGATGGGCACTTCTCCTGTGTGCCCTGGCTGGGAATCGAACCCAGGACTTCCACACGCCAGGCCAATGCTCTACCACTGAGCCAACAGGCCAGAGCCCAGGTGCAGGTTTTTGTGTGAACATACATTTTCAATTTTGTTGAGTAAATACCAAGGGGCATGGTTGTTGGATCATTCATAAGAGTGAATTTAGTTTTGTAAGGAACTGCCAAACTGTCTTCCCAAGTAGAGATACTAGTTGGCATTCCCACCAGCAATGAATGGAAGTGCCTGTTGCTCCACATCCTTGCCTATGTTGAATTTTAGTTATTTTAGTAGGTGTGTGTAGTTGCATATTTTTATTATTTTAATTTGCTATTTCTAATGACATAAGATGTTGAGCATCATCTTTTCATCTGTTTACTTGTCATTCATATGCCTCCTCTGATGAGAGATCTGCATTCTCTCCATATAATGAATGAGAGTAGCAGGAGCAGGTAGAACTCAAGTGACAGTAGAAGTCTCAATCCATTCTGCACTGCACAGTCTATTTATACTTTTTGTCCTGATGACATGACACACACTGAAGACACTTGTTTTATAAAGAGACAGCACACGTGGAAGCTAAGTAAAGAATAAATGGAGATGGGCCTAAACTTAATCTAGTTTGTTCCAACTTGAGGGAGACACCTTGGGAGAGAGTTTGAGAGTTAAGAATGACATGTTGAAATGAAAGAAAATGATCGATATAGTAAAGGTATATTGAGCTTGCAAGCTTGTAAGATTCTCAAGTACACGCCCCACATGCTGTATCGCTAGCTGAGTTATTAATGTCTGGTTAATAACTCAGTAGTTGTATGTCCACTTCTTGCTCTTGCTTGGAGGAAACCGTGGGATGGTATAAGGTTGAGGTTCAGTATTCTCCTGAACCTCTGGGAAGCAGTGGAGGCCCACTGTCCTGAACCCCTGGTGAGTTGAGCCTAGTTGTCAAGGCATCCTGTGACTTAGATTGTTCCCACAGGGCTTCCTATGGACACCAAGTGTTGGGCGCACCCAAAATGGCAGTAGTAGAACATTGACTCAGAAGTGGATAGTTTTTGTGTGAACACGGGTAGAAATACAAGATGGTAATGAAGTAACTAACTTAGGACTATAGAGAGAGCCTGAGGGAAAATTAATTTTCCCAAGCAAAGGTCTCAGGCACAGGCATTGACTGTGTAGTTGGAATAATTTAACTTATGGTCTGTGGCCAATGCAGTGCTTTCTAATTGTGCCACACTTTTAACGTTATAATAACAGTAGCACAGACAGGACACTCTGAGGATTGTAGAAGGGTGTGTTTGCAAGTATGTTCTAGAATGCGCTTGCTAAAGCAAAACACAAACAGTGCCTGTTTGGGTCTCACTATTTAAAGATTATTTTGGTTTTCTCTACTAAAATCAGAGAATGCAACTGTAAGTAGCAGAGAGATCTACTGTACTCAGGTACTTCTCCTTGACAGTGAAAGAAATTAGCTGCAAAGAATTGACCCCATAGCCTGAAATGAAAGAAACACTGATTGCTAAGTAGTTAAATAAATAAATAAATATGCACATTTGTGTGTGTAATAAATAAAATAAGATATTCAGTAACAAATGTTTGAGCCAGAAGGACATGAATCTTGACCTAATGTTGCAGTTTACGAAGAGTATAATCGCTGTGTTTCTTGTTTCTCAATTATACCATAGGTGTGATATCAGTACCTACCTCTCTCCAGGTTATTTTGCAGGTCACATGACATAAACCTGTAGACCACTGAGATGGTGCCCGGCCTGTGTCAGTGCTCAGAGAATGTTATCTCATACTTGGTGTGATCCTGGTGTGAGCTGTGCATGCCTCCATCCTGGGAGAGTTTGTCTCCTGCATCTGTCTCCCTCCTTCCCTTCTTTTCGATTCTTCCTTTTTGCAGCTGTATACGCAGCTCAGGCTTCTCAGCCTCTGCCATAGTTCCTCGTTCTCCCTGCCTTCGGAGCCCATGGCACAGCCACACAGCCCCCAGCTCTGCTGTTTGCGAGCTGTTCCAAGTGTAGTTTGAAAACACAGACATTCTGCCTTAGTGTTTTATTCTGATGTGAGATTGTGCATATCTTTGCCATACAGGAAGTGCTGAAGGTGTGACTTTTTAAACTGGGACCATGTGTTTCAAAATTTCTTTGTGTGGAAACACCTACTGATGTGCTTGGTGAGACTTCTGTGGTCTGTGATGCTCTGGAGGAAAGGATGTAGGGAGTTGACAATGACCCCTTCTCAAAGTCCCCTTTCCTCTCCTTAAGGAAAACTTTTATGTCAAACTATCTTTTTATATTTGTCACACTGGGGTCTGAACAGTGTCTTCAACTGCAGTGCCAAAAAAATTTTCTAAGAAGTACTTTTTTTCTAAGAGCATCTGCCTACCAGCTTATCCATGATCATTGTTAATTGTACAAGCGAACTATTGTATTTCTCCTTACAAACTTTCTATGAGTAATGCTATCTATAGTTAATGCTAATAAAACATAGTTGTTTCAATAGTGGAACATCCTTTCTGGCTTTTATATAGAAGGGAGATTTAATGTTTTTTTTTTCCTATATAGTGTTGATTAGACCAATGCTGAAATGACTAAGCCTTAAATCTGTGTGTTATTTCCCTGCTGGGTCAGTGGCAGAGAATGTAAACGAGTGACGCGGACCAGGTGTAAAGGCTGGTTGTACAGAGTTGTCTGTGTGACTCAAAGTATCAACACCACTCCCCCTTGCTGCAGGTCTATTATTTGCCATCATTTAGAGTTTTTTCTTTTGTGTGTGTGTGTGACAGAAAGAGAGAGGGACAGATAGGGACAGACAGACAGAAAGGGTGATGAGAAGCATCAATTCTCCGTTGCGGCCCCATAGTTGTTCATTGATTGCTTTCTCATATGTGCCTTGACCGGTGTGGGGGGGTACAGCAGACCAAGTAACCTCTTGCTCAAGCCAGCGACCTTGGGCTCAAGCTGGTGAGCTTTTGCTCAAATCGAATGAGCCTGTGCTCAAACTGTCCTCGGGGTCTCAAACCTGGATCCTCCGCGTCCCAGTCCGACCCTCTATCCACTGTGCCAGCACCTGGTCAGGCACCATCATTTAGAGTTGAGAGTCCAATTAAAAAAGAAAAAATCTCGAACAACATTGTTGACCAAATACAATATGTCGTGAGTCAAAGTTAGATTATGGGGTACTAGTCTACAGACTGCCTTTGGCAATCATATCAGGTATTTAAAAAACTGAAGCTTAGATATAGGGACAGAAAAGGTCCTTTTTTGAGTTTTAGAGAATGACTACATGAGAATATATGGGACATCCAAATTAAATTAAAAGTGCCTGAACAGCTCCGTCGCCAGCCAGCAACATTTCCCTCCACGGCTGTGCAGGATCTGCTTCATTAGTTCTCATTAGCTGACGGGATGAGAGACGCTCGCAAAAGCGAGACGTCAGCTGCCCTGAGCTGGGGCGGGTAATCACAGAAATGCAGCGAAGATCATAGGGTTCAATCATTCTGTAGGACGGCTCCTTCTGACAGTTTGCCGTGGTGACTCCACGTCTCTAATGGGAGAGTCATCCAAATGGCTTGGGATTTATGGCATCAAATAATTCACAAAGGAAAGCTTTGACTGCTCCTGAGAAAAATTTCTCTCCCTGTCTTTTACTGCAAGATTTAATGTGGCTTCTTTAGTTTCCTTGGCTTGTTTTGTAAGAGAAACTGGCTTTGAAATGCTTCAGCTGTGAAGATCTCACGAGAAGAGAATAATTATCACAGAGCAGACAAGGTGGTCTTTCAGCCTTGGTCGATCCAGCGCTGTTGCACCACGAACAAGATCACGATGTCCCAAAGCAGGATCAAAGTTTCAGAGTGTTCGAGTTCATTCTCAGACTGACCTTCTGTCTTAACAGAATCATCTGAAGGTTAAACTAATTTAATTATTTAGTGAAAATGTGACAAATTAGAGGAAAAGTTATTTATTCTATATAAGATGAATCTGCTCTGTTGGCCATATGCAGAATATTGGAATTGCTATCACATAGCCAGTTTATAACAGCTTTTGGGATACAATTCAAATACCATGCAACTCATCTGTTTAAAGTGTACCATTCAGTGGCTTTTAGTATATTCACAGAATCGTGTACCCCTTACCCCTTACCACAATCAATTTTGGGACATTTTCATTACTCCAAAAAGAAATGCTGTACTCCTTAGCCCTCACCCCAAACTCCCCATCCGTCCCTGTCAGGCCCAGCCCTAGGTAAATATTAATCTACTTTCCATCTCTTTAGATTAGCCTATTCTAGACATTTCATATAAATGGATCATGCCTTAGGTGGTCTTTTTTGACTGAATTCTTTTACTGAACATGTTTTCAGGATTCTTCCATGTTGTAGTATGTACCAGCACCTCATTTGTTTTTACTGCTGAATAATATTCTGTTGTATCAATAGCTCACACTTTATTTATCCACTCATCAATTGATAAACATTTGTGTTTCCATTTTTTTGGCTAGAATGTATAATACTGCTATGAACATTTGTATACAAATATTTGTATATTTTCACTTCTTTTTGCTAGGTCTAATGGCAACTATGTTTAATGTTAAGGAAGTGCCAGAATTTTAAGAAATCTTAAGGAATTATGAGGAACTGCCAGACTACTTGAGCTATATTTTTTGAAGTGAGCACAGCATAATATACATTATGTTTTCCAGGAGCTTCAATGACGATGTAGTTGTCATTTGAGAAAATACATTAAAGTTTCAATAAAGATACCGTTGTGTAGTTAGAAGGTAAGTAGTAGAACATATAGGAGAGTGCATTAGGGGAACTAGTTCATAAGAATAAAAGCAATTTTAGGAGGAAAATCTGCTCAAAGGGTCATAAACACACTTGGTAGGGTGTCTAGAAGAAACTCGTTTTGGTTTTTTAATCTGATCGTATAGTGATGGCTTCAGTAAACAAAAGAAATAAAGTAGTTGGGATGAGTAAGTATGATGACTTAAAGAAAGAGAAGATGACTTAACGCGTATTTAAAATGCAAAGAGGAATCCTAAGTTAAACTAATGAAAAACTGTAAATGTTAATGCATTTTAGAAGTAGCCCACTTGGTTTTTACAGGTTAGTGAATATAATAGCAATACCTGCTGGTGTTCTCGTGGTACTCTATGATTCTCCAAGTACACATGTTCTTTCGCTAGATTGTCACAATTTCTTTATTAATACAGGACAGGAAGTAAGGTGCTTCTACTTTAATGGAAGAGTAAACTCAGGTACCTGAGGTTAATTGATTTGACCTGAACCGCACTTACTATAAGACTAGCAACCAGAACAATGTTCTTGGTTTCCTTTATTCTACGACCACACAAAAATAGAAATTTTATACAAAACACTTTAAAATATAGTCCTAGTACTTTAATTGAAGAAGCAAAGGGTAGGGGAAAAAAATCTTCGCTTGTGTGAAGAGTCAGCTTAAAATATTGAAATGAGCACTATATGGTCTAAATAATAGTGGGTAATGACAGAAATGTAGGTTTAATACTTTTAGATAAGCATAGGGAAATATGGGGAATGGTTATAAATTTGTGTTTTGATATTTTGACTATTCAGTATCTTAACTGAGCATTTTACAATGTTCTTGGGATATTAACATTTATTTTCAGAGCTTTCTTCAATTTGTGACATAGAATAATATATTTAAACAATTCATTGCCCTTTAATCAAATGGTAGCACCTGCTCACATTTTTTCATAATGCAATGAATCACCATAGAAAAGGATAAAGTGCTGCTTTATACTTTTCTTTTTACAACTCAGTATTTAGTTTCAGTATATTGATATTATCATTTTTTTCAGTTGAAAAATGTAATGTAGATTTGAACTAGATTTTCTTGACAGTTTAACACAGGAGTTTATACTGAGCATCATACAACAGAGCATCCTAAATTCCCCTTTATATTCCCCAGAATGCCCCACGGACCTTCTCTCTCTTTTTCAATCCCCCCCCCCCCCAACACACATACTCTTACACATAATAATCTCCTTTACCTTAGTGGCCTCGGTTTTTTTCACTCCTTGAAGTTCTCTTTATTACTAAGCTTGTTCTTTTTTTTCTCTCTTACCTGCCTTGTCTGACCATCTGTGTTGTGTTTGGGTACAACATGCAGTTCACCTTTCATTTCAGGGAATTGTTTGCCAAATATATAAACAGATAACATTTCTTGAGTAGGAATATTATTGACAATAGAAATGCTGACTTTGGCATCATGCTGTACAGAGAGACTTGAATTCCAGCTGTAGTTTTCACTTTCTTTTCTTCCCTGAAAGAGACCAAGTGAAAACCTGCCAGCATCATTATACTTGTTTACGGCAGCCGGACGAGGAAAATGCTCAGTGTATGCTGCTGTGTGTGATACAGCTGTGTGATGAGCTAGAATTTATTATTGAAAGGAAAAGAACTAGTGTGAATTTATTCAAATGAAATCCTTTGCAAATAGTACAGTAAATAGGCTTTGGAAACATTCTCATTCTGTCTCTTGTACTTTAAAAATGGCTTTTCTCAAGATACTACATATCTTAGGGCATTTGATGAAAGAGATAAAAACTAGGATTGTCAGTAATCAGGGATTTATTTGGTAAGTTTCCTACCCACCAGTGTGATGGGATTAAAATTGAACTCAAGCAGTCTATGCTTATCTCTTTCGAAATATTGAGACAGTATCAAAAGTTCCTCTTGACAAAGTAGAAGACTAGCTCCTTCTAAATGCATCATGAGCACATTGTAGAAGTATTTTACTCCTTAAGCATTTATTTCAATTTTACCCCAGGTAGTAGTTTTACCCCTGAGGAAAACTTGGAGTATTCTTTTCATTTTGAAAGTCTTCACAAAACTTGCGTACAGTGCCTGTCCTAATTTCAAGTTGTTCTTTCTGTGTGTATATGTGTGTGTATTTGATAATTCTCTCTTAGCCATTGCATATAGGAAATTTGGTATCTTAATCAAAGTCTTCTTAATGGGCAGAAGCGACATTACACACAAATCAATCATCATTTCAAAATAAACCAATAAGATGTACTTAACAGTAACATTGTACTGTACATAATTTAATCGGTAGTTTATTGTGAGCAGAAATGTCTTCAGTAGGTTGAAGTGCGCCACAATCTTCATTATGAACACAAATTTATTGCTGAACTAGAATTATGAGGAAGTTCTGCATGAAATTTCTGATTGGTAAGATGCTGAATTAAACCATATTTGAGAAATCTTTCAGTCTTTCTCACTTTATTGTGTATTTTAAAAGCATATTTAAATGTATCAGTATTTTCCTGATCCAGAAATTTCAACACCCATGTCATCCATATTATCCTATTCACACCTGTATTTTTGAGAGTTGAAATGAAACCATTCTAAGGTGATGCTAAGATCCTCAATGTTTTTGCCTACATGTACAAGTGTGGAGTATGTATCTTATTATTTTTGCATAATATTAATGCATCTAGAATAGAAAGATAAACCTGGGATGAAGACAAAGTGTTTGATGTTTAATTTTCAAGCAAAGCTGTTCTCTCCCCCCTTCCCTGCTTTTATCTATTACAAACATATTAATGATGTTAGGTAGGTGCTCCCTGAGCCGCTTTATTTACTGCCCACACATTTCACTGACCCTTGGCTGGATCTGCTACTGGCTATGGGGGACTGTAGACACATGGACCGGTCCCCTGATCCCTGACAAGCTTGTATCTTTGAAGAAGACGCAGACACATAACCATAAATCAGTGTAATTGGGGCTATCAAAGAGGCGCGTGTGAAGTGCTCTCAAGACACTGAAGAGGGAGTGATCAGGGAAGCTCTGCCAGAGGTATTGACAGTCATGTTGGGTTTGAAAGCATGAGTCAAAATCCTGGAGGTGTGATGTGATGGGGATGCACGTGGTTAAGATGCAAAGGTGTGAATTAACCATCTCTATGGCTTTTGTAATGTGAATAGCTCTTTCCCTACCTCTGAACTACAGAAACTCCCTCTGGGTATCCTTAGTAACCCCTGTCAGTTGTCCTTCCTAAACCTGCCAGCTTCAGGAAACAGCCATGGTTTCTACCTGGTTTCTAACTTCCTGGTTCAATCTTGTAATGTTTCCCGGGGTTGTCTGCTTGAGTTCCAGATTCGGACTATTCCTGACCAAATGCTTTTTCCAAGTTCCCTAGTTCCATGTTATTTAACTAAATGGTCAGTTCAGTTCCACTTCCTTGTCAAGCCCACGGTCCCAGAACCCCCAATTTCAACATGAGCCCAGAAATACCAAATCACTAAGATTTCATTTCAGATACAACTTTCAGCAAAGTTTACCTTGAATTTTGTATCGTACCATTTATGCTTTGGAACATATGAGACCCATTTTTGGGTTTTAGTAGGAAAACCATTTAAAATCTCTTCATGAAAAATATTAGTATCCCCATTAGACCCAGGAATTAAGCAAGTAAACAGGTTCCAGATTTACTTAAAATAGTTCATTTTAGTTTAAAAAATGTCTTAGCTTTATCTTACTTGATGATATAATAGTGCTTACTGTAATATTTAGCATGGCTAATTCTTACTGTTCCTCTTCACACAAAATATAATTTGATACATTCACAAGGCTGTGATCATAGGCTGTGAAAATCTTCCTCTAATAAGTGAGCTCAGGTTTTCTTACACTCATAGACAATCACAGAAAGGGAGGGAGAGTTGTGGGTAGTAAACTGTAATATCTCTTTTGTAGTGTTGGTACCGAAGCAACAAACAGCCATCATTCTAAGAGTGGAAGAGCACAGAATTTGAAAATTGCCCTCCTGTTAGACTCAGCTCAAGTGTCACTTCCTTTCTGAGTTTGGGCACCACTTTAATGACAATACTTGATTTTCTTTTTCTTTTTTTTTGCACCCATAGGTGTGTAATATGGGCCTCCGCTGAAGTAATGGTAACTTTTGTTCGTGCCTTATTGACTCCATTTCTCACTCTTACTATTAAAATGTGAACTCCTCTAGGCAGAGGCTATCTTAGTCATCTCTGGTTCTCAGCATCTGTGACATTCTGGGTGTCAGTACTTGGCTAATAAATGAATAAATTCTGGAACTGTTTCTTAGATTATATAATTTTGTATCACTGTTTCACTTCATATCATCATGATAATTCTCTTATTTTATTAAATATCCTTAGAAAATTTGATAATGTTTAATGGAGTATATTTTTTATTATGTAATATTGGCCGTTCAGGTTTTTATTTGTTTGTTTGTTTTCTTTTTGTATTTTTCTGAAGCTGGAAATGGGGAGAGACATTCAGATAGACTCCCGCATGCGCCCGACCGGGATCCACCCGGCACGCCCACCAGGGGGCAATGCTCTGCCCCACCGGGGCGTCGCTCTGCCGCGACCAGAGCCACTCTAGCGCCTGGGGCAGAGGCCAAGGAGCCATCCCCAGCACTCGGGCCATCTTTGCTCCAATGGAGCCTCGGCTGTGGGAGGGGAAGAGAGAGACAGAGAGGAAGTAGAGGGGGAGGGGTGGAGAAGCAAATGGGCGCTTCTCCTGTGTGCCCTGGCCGGGAATCGAACCTGGGACTTCTGCACGCCAGGCTGACGCTCTACCACTGAGCCAACCGGCCAGGACCCTTGGCCGTTCAGGTTTTTAAAAAATTCTTATTAAAAAGGTGCTGTGAATTATATTGTTGTAAGTATATATTTTGCACATTTTCAAGTTTTTTTAAGTGATGAATTCCTAGAAAAGCAGTTATTCCTTTTAAGGGATATACATTTTCAAGATTCTTGATACAGATTGTCAAATTATTATACCTACTGGAAGAGAATGAGGGTGCATCTTCCATGTGACCAAAACTGGACATAGAGGTTTAAAAACTTTTGCCAATATGACAAATCTCAGGCTTTCTATCTCAATATTATTAATTTTTAAGTTATAACTTTGAAATATGCTTAAAAATACACGTTTTAAATTCGTTGAATAGTTGGGTTTTGGTTGTCGTTTAGTTTGTTTTTGTTTTCTGCATCTTTCTAAACTGCCCTGAAGAACATGGAGCGGGGACCTGGAGGTGGTGCACTCGGGCACAAGCGGAACAGCTCGGAGCAGAACAAGCCTTCTGAGCAGATGTGTGTGGAGAGATGGATGTTTAGGTGGGGAGCAGGGAGAGACCCCCTGGGGTACTGGGGACAGGAGAACAGTGGAGGACACTCAGAAGACAGGCACACGGTGTGTATCAACAGTGCTCTGACAGTATTTCATTTGCTAGTATCATTCATTTTGGCATTACTTACTTTAGAATTATTGATCCTAGCTGAGAACTGGAAAAATAGGCCCAAAAAGAGCCTAGCAAGAGACTAATCCTTTTATTTTGGACAAGGATAAAAAATGAATTCAGGCTTATGTATTGTAACATAGAATTAAAAACTATCCATTGATTTAAAACTTGTGTCAGGTGATATTTTATGGGGAGTGATCTGCTCAGACCTATCCTTAGGTGTTATAAATCTTTTCTTGATAAATAAAAAGCATACTGTAGTCACTGCCAATCATAAATTAATGCTGTGAATAATTCAGATCACATTTAACCAGTTTATTCATAACAGGTTTGGGTTCAGAGAGGGCTACAAATGGCAATACTTAATGTTATTTGAGTTTGGTTTACAGTTCTATAAATCTTCAAATAAAAAGAGATGATAAAATCAGTAACTTGATTTATACTTTATTTTTATTTATTAATTTTTCATATCATTTTTAAGTGTAAGAAATCAGATTTTTACTTGATTCAAAATATATCTGATAGTAAATAATTATCATCCTCTTGATACACAAAGTAAGTGATATGTGGGGTAACCTGTCTCTTAAACACTATTTCCAGCTGTTATCTTGACCAGTAGCTAATTGCCAGTTTGAAATATTTATGCAAATGAATCTTATTTATATCTGTTTCAAGCCCACTTCCACATCAGCCATAGAACCAGGCTGTGTCATGTGTTCACTGTGGCTTGTACCTACATGTGGCCACAGTCAGCTACCATGTGTAATTTAGAAGGCCTGAGGGTGTAGCTGATTCTATACATTTTCCGTAGGGAAAAATGCAATAGAAGCACCTAGGGAACATTGTTTTTACCCAAATGCTTCAGAGCAGAAAAGGTAGTTAATAGTGGTCACTTGGGTCTATGTCATGTCAGCATAAGACCTTAAAACAAATTAGAAGCCCCTAGAACAGGGGTCTCCAAACTACGGCCCGCGGGCCACATGCGGCCCCCTGAGGCCATTTATCCGGCCCCCACCACACTTCCAGAAGGGGCACCTCTTTCATTGGTGTTCAATATCTACATCCTGTGCTCCTGGAGTACTGTATGTGGCGGCGCTTACATACAGTACTACTTCTGGTGACGCGGGACGCATGCATCACGACTCCTGAAGCACGTCATATCACTTGTTACGGCTAGCAGTGACAAATATGGAACCAGGCATTGACCATCTCATTAGCCAAAAGCAGGCCCATAGTTCCCATTGAAATACTGGTTAGTTTGTTGATTTAAATTTACATGTTCTTTATTTTAAATATTGTATTTGTTCCTGTTTTGTTTTTTTATTTTAAAATAAGATATGTGCAGTGTGCATAGGGATTTGTTCATAGTTTTTTTATAGTCCGGCCCTCCAACAATCTGAGGGACAGTGAACTTGGCCCCCTGTGTAAAAAGTTTGGGGACCCCTGCACTAGAAGGAGAGAGCATGTGAGAGAGTGAGAATGAGAGCAAGAGAAAGAGAGAAAGAGAGGGAGAGGAAGTCTAGAAAAATAATCAAGCTGCATTGAACATTTTGTGCAGGTGAGGAATTATGCCGGAGGTCTGAGGTAGCAGTGGAGGGGAGATGTAAAGGTCCAAGGCTACTGTGTGGGAGAAGTAGGAAACTTAGACACAAATACACAGCAGAGAGGAGGGTTCTTGGGGGCTGGCTTCTCATTCTCTTAGCTGCACATTGAACACCTGTCTTCCACCAGCTCTCTGCTCGCCACCCAGGCCCCATGAGCCTTTCCTGTTTGCTTACCCTACGGTGCTGAACGATGCTGTTTATCATCCAAGAACTGTTGGGGCCAAACAGTGATCTGGTTGGTTTTTTGTTTTTTTTTTTTTTTTGTATTTTTCTGAAGTTGGAAACCAGGAGGCAGTCAGACAGACTTCCGCATGCACCGACCGGGATCCACCCGGCATGCCCACCAGGGGGCGATGCTCTGCTGATCTGGGGTGTTGCTCTGTTGCATCCAGAGCCATTTTAGCGCCTTAGGCAGAGGCCATAGAGCCATCCTCAATGCCTGGGCCAACGCTGCTCCAATGGAGCCTTTGCTGCGGGAGGGGAAGAGAGAGACAGAGAGGAAGGAGAGGGGGAGGGGTGGAGAAGCAGATGGGCGCTTCTCCTGTGTGCCCTGGCTGGGAATCGAACCCGGGACTCCAACACGCCAGGCCGACGCTCTACCACTGAGCCAACCAGCCAGGGCCAAACAGTGATATGTGTGTTTTTTTTTTTTTTTTTTTTTTTATAATTTTATTTTTTTAATGGGGTGACATCAATAAATCAGGATACATATATTCAAAGATAACAAGTCCAGGTTATCTTGTCGTTCAATTATGTTGCATACCCACCACCCAAAGTCAGATTGTCCTCTGTCACCTTCTATCTTGTTTTCTTTGTGCCCCTCCCACCCCCTATCCCTCTCCCATTCCCCCCTCCCCCCCGTAACCACCACACTCTTATCAATGTCTCTTAGTTTCACTATTATGTCCCACCTACGTATGGAATAATACAGTTCCTGTTTTTTTCTGATTTACTTATTTCGCTTCGTATCATGTTATCAAGATCCCACCATTTTGCTGTAAATGTTCTGATGTCATCATTTCTTATGGCTGAGTAGTATTCCATAGTGTATATGTGCCACATCTTCTTTATCCAGTCATCTACTGATGGGCTTTTTGGTTGTTTCCATGTCCTGGCCACTGTGAACAATGCTGCAATAAACATGGGGCTTTTAATGCGGAACCATTGTTCACACCCGAAGTCCCCACATCCTTCTGATCTTTTATTTTTATATATGTTTCAATAAATGATTGTATACCGACAAACATTTCTAAACTCTGTGGACTAAAATTGAAGTGTCTTATTTATAAATCCTAATAAATTTTCTTTTTACTATTTCTTTGGGAAGACGAACTGTATATTCTATGTTCCATAAGCTCTATATTTTGCACATTGAGTGTTTTAATTCCTGGACTTACATTTTAATAAAATGTTAAATTTAGGTTTAACATAGCTTTTGAAATTATTTTAGGGAGTTATTTCTATTTACATACTTAAAAATTTTCCCTCTGAAATAAAGAAATGCATTGTGAAATGTATTGCATAAATTGAAGTTTGTGTTTAATTAAAAATAAGTATTTCCTAAAATTAAGAGTTATAATTCCTGACCTGTACAATGCCAGTTAGCACTCTGAGAAAGATTTATTGAAATAGGTAGCTGGTCATATGGTATTAAATAGATTCTGTTTTGTTTTCATAAATTAAGTGTGCTTTTGTTCTCACAGAAATAACTGGAGAAGTAAGACAGTGAGAACTGCTGTCCATTTTTGAATGAAGGTCAAAATAAAAATAAAGAAATCGATCCCTGAGTAGTTTGCCTTGTGCCCTTGCAAAGATCTGAAATCATCCAGTAAGGCAAATATAATTATCCTTTCAAAATATAATCTATTAGTTACAGTCAAAATAAGTGAAAATTTGAGACCTATTATGTTGTAACTGCACTGTATTTTTAAAGTAAGGATACATAAATGATGTTGAATGTAAGTAGATTACAACCATGTCTACATAAAATTGTGCATTTTGATATTTCAACTTATTTAAAATTGCGTATGATTATAAATGACAAGAGTTGAAATTACTATGTTTGATTTTACATTATAAGTTACTAACTGACATTTCTAAACTGTAGTCTGGTGTGAATCAATAAAAGTTAACAACAAATCTTTTTATTTGTGAATGATATAAGGAAATTGTGTTCTCTAAAGAAGCGTTAAAGAGATGTTAAACAGTTTCTTTAATTAGAATATTATGCAAAATATAGAGACCATTAAAACCCTGCGTAGATTTTGTTTATATCTTTTTGGTCTGAAAACATTGCATTGACAACCTAGAAAATTGTAGTCACAATGAAATGCCAAGTATATATACTTTAATTGAGTAAAAAAGCTAATCTTGTCATATTTTGGGTCTTCTGTGGTTGCTAGGAATAATAAATACAGCATAATGTTTCTATTAATATTTTGATGACTGTGGGATCAATCACTGGGATACAGAAAAGTGACAGTCTCAATTTCCTTTACATTCCTTTTAGAATGAGAAGAAATGTCAATATGTTATTGCAGTGGGAGTGGCAACAGGGAAGTCTTCAGTGTATGTAAGGGGAGGAAGTCTGGATACATGGACTGAGGTCAGGAGATTTGACGTGAGTGCAAGTGTAGGCGGGCAGTAGTCTAAGATGTAGTGACTGCAGATAGGGCCTGGCCTAGTTACAGCCCTGGGTAGGGAACCAGTGCAAGGTTCACCTCCCAGAACTGGGGGAAATAGGAGGGCCTGCGGATAGCAAAAAGAGAAAAAAACACCCATTACAGAATTAACGCTTCTTCCATGGAGTCACCAAATGTGTGTCAATTCTCTATTACTTTCCCCCCATCGGTCAAATGGTCCGAGAACCAGGGCAGACTCAGGCTGCAGATGGAGACAGAGAGGCCACATTTGTGGCGACTGAAGAGTATCAGGCAGTTCATTAAATTAGCAATGGAAGTGTGTAAAATTTAGTCACAATATTTAATGCATTAAAAGTGATATAAACCTGATTTTCTTTTTTTTAAATGAGAAGTGGGGAGGCAGAGAGACAGACTCTTGCATGTACCTAAACTGGGGTCTACTGGGCAAGCCCCCAAGGGGGAATACTCTGCCCATCTGGGGCGGCTTTTCTGTTGCTTGGCAAGTGAACTATTTTAGTGCCTGGGCCAAGGCCATGGTGCCGTCCTCAGTGCCTGGGGCCAACTTACTCGAACCATTCAAGGGATGGCTGTGGGAGGGAAAGAGAAAGAGAGAGAGAGAGAAGGGGGGAGGGGTGGAGCAGCAGATGGTCACTTCTCCTGTGTGCCCTGACAGGGAATCAACCAGGGACCTCCATACTCCAGGCTGATGCTCTTACCACTGAGCGAACTGGCCAGGGCTAAACCTGATTTTCATTTCCTTTGACAAAGAAAGATATTAGCCTTAATTATTAGCTAGGATTTGAAGGTCTCATGATATCATAAAAAATATAATTTATCATCCATAAACATTGTTTCAGTTAATTTAAGCTATGCAGATTGAAACACTGTGTATAGAACTTTGTGTAGAGCACTTAGCTACTCTCCAAAAGCATTTGAATTAATCTATATTTCAGTTGTGTTGATTTTAAAGATTTTATTTTGGCAAGACCCCCAACATAGAGATGACGTATCTCAAACTTTTGTCTACATCAGAGGCACATGAGAAAATGTTCAAACACACATCCCCATTCACACTCTAAGATTTTAAATTCACTAATTCAGTGCATTTATATAGTATATGCATTTATATGAAATCCCTGAATGACGATTATCTAAGTACCATGTCTACATCAATGTTGGAGGAAAAAGATTTTGAAGGGAACAAGGAAATGATATAGTTCAGAAGATTCCTGTACTCTAAAAACAGAAAATTGCAGCCTTGGGAAACCAACTCATTGTTTGAGACTCAAGAGTTTTGTTAAAAGCACAAAGGTGTCTTCATGGTTATTAATAGTTACTCATACATGATAGGCTGAAAGCTGTCAATGTTAAACGGCTTTAAAAATCATACTGAAACACTGGCCTTGAAATGAGAAATATTCATTTTGCAAAAATTGCTCTGGAATTATTTATGTAAACTGATTTAAATTCATTTCTAATAATATGCATTGTGAGAATCTTCATGTATATTTTTATATATGTGTTACTGCAGTTTTGTAGTAAGTTTTGCCTAATTAGAACAATATTCTATGTGCATAATATCACCGACTTGAACAAAGTAGAAAAACATGATTATAACTTCCATGTTTCTTGTGGTTATTTTAATAATTATTTTGTATTTTTGTTACTGGTTTTGTTTGATTTCTTCCACTCACTTTTCCAAATCTAAATATAATTTTCTTATTTTTCCAATCCTTTGGGGAAATCTTTTACAAATCTGAAGTTATATGTGTTAAACTATTATATGGATGAATATGACTCTTTGAAAATATAATTCACTCAGTAATGTAGACTACATGAATTTGGAATCCATGATATTTTGTGGTGCAATGAAAGCTCTGAACTGAAATGTATCTGGTATAAAATCCTGTTTCTGGCACTTTCTGGCATTGTTACCTTGGCCAAGTTTCTTAAGCTCATTATATCTCAATTCACTCGTACTTCACATCACAGATATTTTATGAGAATTAAGTGAAATAATGCATGTGAAAGATTTACTGTGGCCCTTGGAAAAGAATAGATCTCAGGTAAAAAAAAAAAAAAAGACGGTGAGTCAGTCTAGACTCAGTATGACACCCTTCAGAATAATGTCTGAGCTGCTGTAGGACAGTGGGCCCCTCTGAGGACTCCGCAGTCCTCACCTGTGGGCCAGCATGTGCCCTCCTCACTCCTCTGCCCTGGGTTCTTGGTCCTCATACTTGTGATCTAGACACACCTAGTTGAGTCAGCACCATACACTCCTCTGGGACATTTAACCATCTACGAAACATTTTCATGTCTTTGAGTATGCACATGAGAACTTCATTCTCTGTTACTTTCATATATGTGCACTGGAGTATCAAAATCTACAGTTCTGCTGCTAATTGATTGTGTAATCTTGAACTTCAATGACTGTTAACAGGTGAATTGGAATTTTCTCTATATTTCATCCAGCTCTTAAAATGTTTAATTTTTAATGTTTGTTCAACAAACACTCTTTTTTTTATATTATACCAATTGGGATCTAGTGTTGTATATGATAAGTATTAAGTGAAAAGCAATTGTTAATATGCATAGCAACTTTTAATATCAGAGATAAAACCCAATTTTATGCTTGCTTCTTTTACTGCCAATAAATATTGCAGTTGAATGTTTTAGGATGATGACCAGGAATGGTATCTAAGGTATGAATGCATTTCTACTGTAGGCACACTTCTTTTTTTTTTTTTTTTAATAAATTTTTATTAATGGTAATGGGATGACATTAATAAATCAGGGTACATATATTCAAGGAAAACATGTCTAGGTTATTTTGTCATTAAATTATATTGCATACCCCTCACCCAAAGTCAGATTGTCCTCCGCCACCCTCTATCTAGTTCTCTGTGCCCCTCCCCCTCCCCCTAACTCTCTCCCTCCCTCCCTCCCATGTCCTCCCTCCCCCCCCCCCCCGGTAACCACCACACTCTTGTCCATGTCTCTTAGTCTCATTTTTATGTTCCACCAATGTATGGAATCATGTAGTTTTTGTTTTTTTCTGATTTACTTATTTCACTCCTTATAATGTTATCAAGATCCCACCATTTTGCTGTAAAGGCACACTTCTTTAAGAAGATTCAGGAAGCCTCTTAGAATAAAAAACAACAACACCAAAACAACCCTCTCTTCATTTTCTAATTAAATATATTTCCCCTTGCTAGGCAAAATATAATAGCTTTATTAACTGAGCGTTAATGTTTTCCTGATGCAGTTATGAAGTAATATAATTTGGAGCATGAGGCAGTCTAAAAACAATGTACTATACTAAGTCATTACAAATAAAAAGAACATCAGTGTTGTAGAATTTACAGCACTAGAAACTAAAGAACTTATTTGCACAAATTCATTTGCCTAATCTAATCATTCTTGCAGCTAAAACAGTAAATCATTTGTGACTGTGATACTAAAAGTTGTTCAATTAGACTTTCAACTTTAAATAAAAACATTGCTATGTACCAAGTAGAGAAATAGGGGGAAACACTTTTTATATAATTTGCTAACATGTTGAATATTATTCCTTTCATATAGCACTATTTTCCCCAAGAAATGAATATCATTATTAATATATAAGCATGACACTGTTATTCATCTGCCAATATGAATGAAATCATTTAAAGAGGATCATTTGCTTTATTAGTTATATACTGACTTCACACATTAATAACAGAAATATCTTCATCTTTGTCAGTTGTATCTTGTGCACATTTAAAAATAGATGAAAATGTTACTCAACTCACCTGAATGGTGACAAAGTTGTGCTCATTTCATGAATATTCATCAAGAATATGTGATTTGTATACATTTTATATGCATTTTATTTTTTAAAAAAACTAAAATAATAACAGACAAATCTACTATAGTAGTAAGAAGATAGTGCTAATAATTATACCCCTTCTGTTCATGTTAACAGGACAAAATGATCAGATGAATGCTATACAAACTTTTACCATAACTGTGCATTAGTTCTAATCAATACTTCTGCCTGTGTTTTGACCCCCTTCTGTTTACATGTGTTGTGCAATGTCTATATTTCAGATACTTTGTAAGATGAAGGTCTAGATGTCTCAGTTAAATATTCTCTGGTAAATAATTAAACATATTATCACTTCCTTAAGCAATATTCTAAATTAAATACAAGTGGATGAACTTTTATATTTACTGAGTTAAAAGTTGAATCATATTAAAATAGCTATTTTTTCAGGGTCATTCAGAGGTGTGAGACATGCTTACTTCTGAGATGTACTATTTTTATTTATAAAGTAATTTATCTTAAGTAAAATCACACATACATTAGAAAAGTAAAATTGAGAAAGCAAAGTGAACAATGTAGACAGTATTTTGCTGCAAATAGCATGTGATTTAAATGTTATTTTTATATAAGTGTTATGAAATATAAGTCAGATAAATTTAAAGGCAAATTTTTTATTTCTACTGGAGAAAAAAGGTATGAGATAAACTTAAAAACATCTATGAGATATAAATGTTTAACTATTCAGAGTTGTTTTGATTGGCAGTAAGTTTATAGCTACGGAGGATTTCAGATTGTTAATGGAGTCTAGAATTGTCAAAAATAATGTTATATATCAGTTGGCTTTTATTTATTTATTTATTTATTTTTCCAAAGTTAGAAGAGGGGAGGTAATCAAACAGACTCCCACATGCGCCAGACCAGAATCCACCTGGCATGCCCACCAGGGGGCGATGCTCTGCCCATCTGTGGATGCTCTGTAGCGGGAGCCATTCTAGTGCTTCTACCTCAGCCATTCTAGTGCCTGAGGCAGAGGCCATGGAGTCATCCTCAGCGCCCGGGCCAACTTTGCTCCAATGGAGCCTTGGCTGTGGGAGAGGAAGAGAGACAGAGAGGAAGGAGATGGGAAAGAGTGGAGAAGCAGATGGGTGCTTCTCCTGTGTGCCCTGGCTAGGAATCGAATCTGGGACTTCCACACACCGGGCTGATGCTCTACCGCTGAGCCGACTGGCCAGGGCAGTTGGCTTCTTTTTAGAAAAACTTTTTTCTAAACAAGAATTAAAAATTATTTTCTGTCACACATTCAATATTTTATTCCCATATAAATAACATTTTGAGTGGAAATTCAGCACTGTTATTTTAATGCATTTTAAACTATATGACACATGCAATGACTGTGTACCTACCTACAAAAGCTACAATGTTAGCATTAATGGGAAAGTTTGTATGTGTCTGGATGTAATGTAAATATATGCAGATTATTAATAGGCAGACATAGAAAAGGCAGAAAAAGTGCCTTTCCCATTTTCTGAAAAAGTGATAGCACCCCAAACATCATATCTAAATAATTCAACAAGGAATAAGCAGGACCTAAATGAAGACATGATCACATTTCATTGAAAACCATATAGCAAGTCTTGAGTAAATAGCAAAGTATGTCATATCCTGGATGGAAAACTTAATATCATAAACATGTAAATGAGTTTTAAGTTAATAGACAAGTATGATGCAGTTGTAATCATAAGAGCAAAGGATTTTTGTAGAAACCTACACAAAATTACTGTATTTTGAACTTTGTGTGGAAGAATAAATATAGGAGGAATGCCATATTTTTAAAATTATCTTTTAAAATAATAGTGGGAGAGTGGACATTTCTTACAAGATATTAAAATTTTTGTTTGTTTACTTATTTTAGTGAGAGGAGTGGAGGCAGACAGACAGACTCCCGCATGCGCCCTGACTAGAATCCACCTGGCAAGCCCACTAGAAGGCGATGCTCTGCCCATCTGGGGCCGTTGCTTCCTTGCAACTGGAGCCATTCTTTTAGTGCCTGAGGCAGAGGCCATGGAGCCATCCTCAGTGGCCGAGGCCAACTTGCTCAAGCCAATCAAATCATGATTGTGGGAGTAAAGAGAGAGAGAGAGTGAGAGTGAGAGGAGGGGGAGAAGTGGAGAAGCAGATGCTTGCTTCACCTGTGTGCCCTGACTGGAATTGAACCTGGACATTCACACACAGGGCTGACACTCTACCACTGAGCCAACCAGCCAAGACCAGATACTAAAATTTAATGAACATAATTTTAAGCAAAGCAGTAAACTTTAGCACAAGAATAGAAACGGTGTAAAGAATATATCATTGTAAAGAATGTGATCTAGAATCATGTGTGGATATGGAAACAATATCCTTATGAAGCTTATGTTTTAAACCCTACAACATTTCATATGATCGTAAAGGCTAGTCAACGCTTGCTAAGTGTGTACATCATTAAACCTGCTTAGGTATCATAATGATTGTTTTAAGAATTTGATGGATTTAATTTCAAAGAATTCCCCAAAATACATGTTTTATCACAATTCTAGGAAACAATTTAAGCATAATTAGGAGTATCATAATTTATTATTATTTAAATTTTATTTGAAAGTAGTGTAATAGATTGACCTTATAAAATTTAGAGGTTGGTAAAGTTTTGCTTAGTTGTTTGTTGCCTGTTCATTTGGGTCTTTCTTGATCCTACATTTTTTCCTTCTCTATCTTTTTCTCAAATATTTGTTATGTTTCCTGGAGCCTCTCATTTCAGCAGTTCATCACATACTCTGGTCCCATGGTTTCCAAATGTTTTTGTCTTCATCTTGGTCACTCCAACAAATGTGTATTTATTTGAAAATTATATGCAAATTCTTCTGCAATAATATATTTGAGTTATAAATAAATACTCTTATTTTATTGAAATCTAACCTTAAGCCTATTTACTAATAATAAAACATTAGAATAATTAGAGTCTATAAATTGTGTTAAGTTAAAAAAAAATTAATCAGGCCATTTCCAGAAAAGTAATTGAAGGCCATCTGTATTTGTAAAGCATGGATTTGACTGAGATTTCCTACCTATAGTGTAGCATCATTTCTGACAAATCATAATTGGCTTGCTAATTCCAGTGGGGGCTGAGTTTAGGTTTTTTTCTTTTCTCCCTAAAAATGTATTAGTTGTGTGTATGCTTGTGTGTGTGCATGTGTGAACATGTGTACCTTCAAAGATATTTTTAATAAGTGTAGCTAATTTTTCTTGAGAATACTATAATTCTTTAAAATGAATGACTGACTGTCTCTAATGTTTTGCAAGACCAAAGGTAGGGCATTGCTGCAGTAAAAATGAAACAAAACAAAAACCTTTGCAACATTTTGTTAAAATCTAATGTCAAAAAAAACCCCAAAACAAACCAACAACAGCACACCACAAAAGCCTGGAATTTCTATGTATAACGTTTAATTTATGCCTGTTTGAAACAGTTCTAGAAGACAAAAAACCCCAAAGCCAACAATAGTATTTATGAAGTATATAATTTTTTTGATTGTTCTTGATACTTAGAAAAATGAAATCCTGTTTTTATTTCATTTGAGTCTTACTGTCTCTTAATATAGTGCTGTTTAAAAAGTAAACTTCTGGTGCAGGATACTCGGACATAAAAAAAATTTGCTTCTATTCTGAAGAAGCCAAAACTGGGACGTGTGCTTTTGTATGATAGTGAAGTGGGTGGGAGGAATGTTGAAAATGTTGCATTGGCAAAGAGACTTAATGTTTCAAGTGACTTTTATGAGGATGAGCCCCTCGTTTTTGATTTTTAGGTCTTAGGCAATGGTACAAAAGCTTACTGGAAAATTAAGCAAGCATAAATACTGGTGCAGACCCCTCAGCAATACTGCGCTTCCCTTCACGCTGCGGATTAGAGATTGACCTGAATTAAATCTGGATATCATGTTGCCTGATTAAAAAAAAAAAATAGTGGGGGTGGGGAGAGAGAAGGAAGTGGATCTGCAGAAGAGATTTCCACTTTCCTTTATATCTGGTCTGAAAGACATCACTAACGATCATTAATTCCTGAGCAGAAGTTTGATATGGATATAATTCTAGGCCAACAGGAGGCTATTCAATCTGGCTTAATAAGAAGTTCTCAGTTAAATTTGCAGGAAAACTGTCAAAGCGACTGAATGAGCTCTGAAGTACTGACTATAATTTTTCAGATTCTGAGTAAAATTGTTATGCTTCTGTATAGTATATCCTTTATTTTTATATTAAAAAAACATAGGAGGTATGCCTATGTATCTTGACCTCACAGACTTCTTTGTTTTTACTCACTGTGTTTTACTGATGGTAAAGAAAATGAAATACATTATTAGAACATAATTAAGTGGAAACATAACAAGAATATCATTATGCACTTGAAAATTTCTTGTTTCTCCCTATTCTCTTTTTTCCCCTCATTATTTCACATCAGTTTTTGAAAGAAGAACCTAAAATTCATTCTGTTTCTCTTCCTAAATTCTCCAAAATTTTAAGATCATTTTATATTTGGTTATCTGACCAACAGATTGGAAATACATCTGCATATTTGGTTTTCATTGCTTTCTGTTCTTCACTTGTCCTTAAAAAAATTGGAAGAAGAAGGAAATACATAAGGCAGCAGAAAATAATTTGAAATTAGAAGTTCAAGACAACATGTTTAAAATTAAGCATGAGTTTTTAATTCTATTTTATTCAGGTATTTAACAAAAAAATAGAATGTTCTATTTATAAATTTTTATATTTTATTTTTTGTTTGAAAAGTGCAATGTAGCATTTCCACATGACTTTTAAAAAACATCATTATCTTATTTAATGACTACATAGTATCTACTTCTATCTTCTAATTTTTGATATTTGTCTCCTCATTTGTTATATTAAAATAATATATCTTCTGGATGTTTTCATTTTAATCTATTTCCTTAGATTTCTACGAGAAAATAGAATACTTTACCTTGTCTTATTATGATTTCCAGATTCTTTAGTTTTTGTTGTTTTATATTTAGTCTAAATCTAGTTTCTGTAAGGGTTTTTCTGATATGTCCCTAAAGGGCAGACTTTTTTTCAAGTTCACTTCATAGTACCTGTATGTCATGGCTTTATGTTTTTGCCATTACATATTGGAAGAATTATTTGCTATTTTTCTCTTATGGCCAATGGCTTTGCATTGTTAATTATGTTTGTCTTGCTTGTGAAGAAAATATTAATTCTGCCATTAAATTTTGATGTTGTGAAATACTTCTTACTTTCTTAATCTCTCTTTTTATTCCTTCTTATTGTCTTCCCATCTCATTCTCTTAGCTTTATTTTTCCTGTGGTTGTCCTTTTCTGTTGCATAGAAACTGTGTAATTCTTTTATTCATTTGAAGATACCAAACAGGATCATGTAACTTCTTGCCTGTTTCCGATGATAACACACAACAAAATCTGAATTGATCCGTGGGTATCATACTTTGAAATCACGATGCTGTTAACACATTGGAGGGATTGAAAAACAACTTCCAGGCCCAATCTTAACCATGATCTGTTTTTATAAATAAAATTTTATTGGCACACAACCATGTCTATTCCTTTGCATATTGTCTTTGGTTGCATCTGAGCTACAACAGAGAGTTGAATAATCATGACAAAGACTGTATGGATTGAAAACACTGAACTATTTACTCTCTGGCCCTACGGAAAATGTTTACTGACCTACAGTACAGTGGGAATTTTAAAATTTGTTGTTTCCTTTGACCCACCCACCCATTTTTCCTCTCTAAGAACTTTTCAGTATTTTTTTTTAATTGGGATTACAGATTCCTCATTGGATATTGTTGGGGGAGGTATTGCAGTCACTCCATGGGCCAGTTAAATAACCTTAGCTAGTCAGTGTACTATTCCTGGAATTTGTATTTGAGTACATTTCACAGCTGGTGAAGCTCTAATTAGATTTTCCCGACTGTGTGTCTTGCTACAGGATAAAGTGGAGGAGAGCAGTGTCGGTAATAAACTCAGGAATATAGAGCTCGGAGTTAGGAGTCAGATTTTTAAGGACTCGTGTACCATGAAGAGTAGTTTGCAGTGGGCAGCCATCAAGGACTTCTCAGCAGGAAAATGACGTTCAGATTTATGCTATCGGGCAGGCAGATCACTGCTGACTGTAGCAAAGCTCTATTGTAAAATTGAAAAGCTTTTACATTACCAGCAGAGTGATCAGGTATGACTCAGAGTAATTCGTGCCAGAGAGGGTAAGAAACTTCAGTCAAGCAGTCACGATGCTGAGGTAATAGACGATGTGGAGAGAGTAAAAGCATTGACAGATAAGACCGCAAGACTGACAAGGAAGGAGGGGAAAAGACCATCTCTAAGGGTTCTATTCTGGGTGACTGTGCTTATGGGAAAAATACACGGAGTGGTTTGACTATGAACTGATGGTTCCATTTTCAGGCATGTGGAGTTGAAGTTTTCTGTGGGGCATTTAGGTAAAGTTGCCAAATGGGTAGACCACCTGTCAACATGTAAAATTGGGAAATAGCCTCTGGGGATAGAGCGGGGAAGTGTCCCAAAGTAGGAGGTAGGTGCGTAGGAGGAAGCAGCGAACGTGAACACGATGAGCTATCCAGGGAAAGCAAATGCTGAATTACTTTACATGCTGCACTCATCTCCTGTCATCCCTCTGTCATTTGAGAAAGTAGAACTTACTTTCCGTTTGCTTATATGAAAGATAAAATAGCCATTAGTATCAAAATTACTAGACTACTTAGGTTATACCTTCTTTATTTCCAAAGGTACCCTTTAAGAAGAACACAGCAGTCAATACCCAGGTTGCTATGATTTACTATAGAATTCTCTCTATGAAACTTTGTTCCTACCAGCGGACAAAAGCCTCACTATGTAACCCGCTTTACAGAACAACTATCACCATCACCTCAGCTTTGGGAAACTATAGCTTTGCCCCAATCTTTACAGAGGGTAAACATATCTGATCTTACCACTTTTACTACAAAATTTCCTAGGAAAAGGATCATAGGCTGGGAGGAATAGCGTTTTTATCACTAGAGAGAGAAGCAGTTCAATAAAATTTTCATAGTAATCTATAATAAGAATTAACAAATACAAGTTGCCAAGGAAATTGGATAATCAGAGCAGACCCAACTGAGCTAGCTGCTGGGACACACAAACTTCAGGATTTTAGGCTGTAATCTCAAACTGTATTTATGTATTGACTCATCTGTGTCCTAGCAGGCCACATCATTGCACATAACATTATTAATATTGACCACAAGCATAAAAAATTAAACTGTAATTTTCTTTTATTATTTTGTAAACTTATAGTAGATAAGAAAATTATACAAGGCTTCGCTTCCAAACTTCCTCACTATGTTTTTCTTTTCTTTTTTTTAAATTTAATTAATTGTGTTTACATAGATTCTAGGGTCACCCTGAATGCCTCCCCCTATTCCCCTCAACATTTCCTTCCCCCCTCTCTGCAGCGCCCTCCCCCCTTCCCTTCAGGTTCATCCCATCCTATCATCCCCTTTCCCTCTGTCCTCTTTTCCTCTGGTCCCTTTGATCCCTCCTCTGTCTCAATTCTATTCCTCAGTTCTCATTATTCCTTGGATTCCTCAAACGAATGAGGTCATATGATATTTTTCTTTCTCTGCCTGGCTTATTTCACTTAACATAATAGTTTCCAGGTCCCTCCATGTTGTTGCAAAAGGTATTATTTCCTTTTTCATGGCCTCATAGTATTCCATTCTATATACAGTGTGTCTGTAAGGTCATGGTGCACTTTTGACCGGTCACAGGAAAGCAACAAAAGACGATAGAAATGTGAAATCTGCACCAAATAAAAGGAAAACCCTCCCAGTTTCTGTAGGATGATGTGGCAGCATGTGTGCATGTGCAGATGATGACGTAACACCGTGTATACAGTGGAGCAGCCCACGGCCATGCCAGTTGAGATGTGCATGGTACAGAGGAAAGTTCAGTGTGTTCTGTGGCTCGCTAAATTCCATGACCAAAGTGCAACGTGAATATTGTTGCGTTTATAACAAAGCGCCACCACATAGGAATAACATTACTCGGTGGGATAAGCAGTTGAAGGAAACCGGCAGTTTGGTGGAGAAAGCCCGTTCTGGTAGGCCATCAGTCAGGGACCAGTCTGTAGAGGCTATACGGGATAGCTACCTAAGGAGCCCTAAAAAAGTCTGTGCGTGAGCCCACATTGAACTTCACTGAATAGGTATGAAACTGGGAGAGTTTTCCTTTTATTTGGTGCAGATTTCACATTTCTATCGTCTTTTGTTGCTTTCCTGTGACCGGTCAAAAGTGTACTATGACTTTATGGACACACTGTATGTACCACAGCTTTTTTTCATTCTTCACAATATTGTAAACGTGATTGTAGATTATAGTTGAATGTTCTTTAAAAAAAAAAATGGTTGACCCTGGCCGGTTGGCTCAGCGGCAGAGCGTCGGCCTGGAGTGCAGAGGACCTGGGTTCGATTCCCGGCCAGGGTACATAGGAGAAGCGCCCATTTGCTTCTCCACCCCCCCCTCCTTCCTCTCTGTCTCTCTCTTCCCCTCCCGCAGCCAAGGCTCCATTGGAGCACAAGATGGCCCGGGCGCTGGGGATGGCTCCTTGGCCTCTGCCCCAGGTGCTAGAGTGGCTCTGGTTGCTGCAGAGCGATGCCCCGGAGGGGCAGAGCATCGCCCCCTGGTGGGCAGAGCATTGCCCTTGGTGGGCGTGCCGGGTGGATCCCGGTCAGGCGCATGCGGGAGTCTGACTGTCTCTCCCTGTTTCCAGCTTCAGAAAAATACAAAAAAAAAAAAAAAAAAAAAAAAATTGAAAAGCAGGAAGAAGGTTTGTGAGTAGCCAACAAAATGAAAAAAAGCTTAAGTTTTATTTTTCATGTAAAATATAGAAAACATTTAAAAATCACTTACTGTCTAAGCTCTCAGAATAAGTGTCTGCCAGTTTTTATATGTATGTTATTTTTATAAGTTTGTAATAGTATGTATGTGTGGCATTTCTATATGTACATACATGTGTGTAATTGAATCTGAAAATTTTAAAATAAAAAGCATTTGGTAAAAGCGTTTCTTGACATCAGTATTTGTCAGCCTAAATTCTTCAGCAAAAGATCTTATAATTTTAGGAAAATTTTAAGTAAAAGCAAATCCCATCTTTTTAATGTAACTTTTAATTTTCTCATACAGAAATGCTTCTTTTATCTCTCTTTAGGATAGTCTTGCTTTGTAATCTTTAATTCTGGCTGTTGTGCTAAAACAGTGAATGAACCGATATACAAGAATTTGAAGGATTTGAGTATGAAACCATTCTGTTGTGAAGTGAAGCATTGGGTGCCTTTTCCGAAGTTTTCCAGATCTCTCAACACTTGTTCAGACTGTTCCGTCTGTGTAAATGTTGTCAATCAGAGGATAGCAGTTCACAACTCAGTTCCCTTATAGAGTGTATTACTATTTTATTTCATTAACGATATTCATTTCCTTACACGACAGCACTAGCTAGCCCTTTGAGCTGCTTAATTTGATTTTCAGCCCAAGACTGTTTGGTTGCCTGGAAACATTCAGCGCTTTTAGGTCAATCTTGTATACTTGGGTCTTGACTCTGATTGAGAAGTCAATAAATATTTAATTTGCCCCCTTTTTACTTCAAAAAGTGATTATCTTTGCCTCTTTTACAATCTATATCAATGCACATTTCATGTCTCCTTGCCTTCTCTCATTTGTATCTCCATAAGATTTAATACTCGAAACAACTATTGAAAGAACAATGTCCATGGAGCACAAAGATTTTGTTATTCATATTTTATAGCACTTTAATATTTAACTCTAGATATATAAAATTAGATATACAAAGCTACTTTCTCCAGCAAATGTTTAAAACACAAACTCAGAGACCCAGAAATTCATTTCACATAAATCCTGCCCACAAGGAGCTTATAAGATACTTAGGAAGACTTGCACATGTATGAATTATTATACAACGAGGACCAAAAGGGAAATGCAGATAAATGGCAATTTAAAGGGAGATCAGCAGAGTCTCTGAAGCAATAACTTAAAAACAAACTTTATGAGTTTGTTCTTAAAAGACCAAGATTATGTACTTGGGAAAGAAGACAAGAGGTATGTCCTCATTTGCCTGGTGGATGGCAGGGACCTGTCTTCCCTCCTCCTCTCCAGCCCACATAGCAGATGGTGCATGCCCTTGCTTAAAATCTTCTCTGGGCTTGCCTTTTTCTCTTAGAATAAAAGTATAGCCCTTTCCAGTGGCCAGGAGTGCCCTACATGGTTGGCTGTCATCTTCCTGATCTAATCGCTTGCCTCTCCTTTGCTCAACAAAGTTTCAGTCCCAGTGGTTTTTGTGTTCAGACACACCACTTCAGACCTTTGCACTTTGCTTTTCCTCTTCTTAAAGTTGTGCCTTTGGATCCATGGGAAACTGTGTGCATTTGGTGATTCAGATCAGGGCTTCAGTGTTACTTGTTCAGAGAGGCTATTTTGACCATCCAATCTGTCTCCTCAATCTGTCTATCACATCTCTCAGTTTAATATTCCTCATCGTACTCATTATTCCCTGAAAATCATTTTACTTATATAACTTGCTTTTTGTCTGATTTCCTTCACTAGATTGTAGCAATAATAACAGCTAACATTTTAAAAACATTACTTTCTGATACTTCGTTTGTTCTTTTAGTGCTAAGGATTAACCTACTTAATCTTCAGAACAACATCAGTGATTGGTTGTATTATTATTCTTACTTTACAGGTAATGAAATCAAGTCACAGAAAGATTTAAAAACTCATGCAATTGAGTGATAGAGTTGACATTTGAGTAAAGCAAGCCCTCCTCTAGAGCCTGTGAGTTTGTATTCATAGCTCCCTATTACATACCAATAGTCTCCACACTAAATGGCTTCTCTGCCAATGTTTAGGAAACAGCATGCCTCATTGTCTGTACTTGAATAATTGTTAAAAAAAATTTTTTAAGACATACTAGGGCTTACACAGCTTGTGTAGAGGCAAAAGGAAAAACATTTCCAGTTCTGGCCAGGGAGCTCAGTTGGTTAGAGCATCATCCCAATACACCAGAGTTGCAAGTTCTATCCCCAGTCAGAGCACACCCAAGAATCAAGAAATGAATGCATAAATAAATGGAACAACAAATCAATGTTTCTCTTTAGCTCTTTCTCTAAAATCAATTAAAATAAACAAAACATTTCCCAGCAGTGAATAATACCAAGAGTGTCTCAGGAAACAAAATTGGGGCCATGTGCAGGGAATTTTGAGTGCCTTAGAAATACAAACCTGGTCAGATAGATTTGGGGAAGACTACAGAAAGACAAATGCAAAATATGATTAAGTATTAAGGAAACAGTCGAGGTATTTCAGGAGAGTAAGTGTCAATGGATGAGGTCTGAGCTGAGGATAGTTCTTCCCTGGCACAAAGACAACTGGATTCTTGACTCATGAAGGAACAGAATTCAAGAATGACTTCTGGTGAAAGTAAAAGTAAGTTCATTGAAGCTCAGGATAGTGAGGTAAAGGTAGGGCGCTTGGAGACAGGATCAATGGGTAAACCTGGGACAAGCTGCCATGCCCACTGCCCCCCTGGCTGCAAGGCTTGTGGGAAGCTTAGAGTTTAGGCTAGAAGAAGCAAAGATACACACCTGAGGAGGGGGTGCAGGTGTGTTCAGAGAAGAGTGTGTGGGGGGAATTCTTTATCCTAATAGTTTTTACCTATTTTTCTATAGGCGGGATTTGGGGAAGGAGGTCCCGGGAGAGGATCTCCGCAGAATATTCAGACTGTTGAAAGGGGCAGAGACTTCTTGGAAGAGTTCCATCAGCCATCTTGTAAACTTTTATGGATCCTTTGCTTCTAATCATGAGATGCAGGGTGTGTCATTTAGCTTGTTGATATATTAAAATAAATATACAGTAGAGTTTAGGGTCACAAATGCATAAAGAACAAATCACTGGAACAACAAATCACTGTTTCTCTCTCTTTCTCTCTTCCTATCTCTTTCAAATTAATTTAAAAAATGAAATAAAAAAGAGCTAAGAAAAGGCCATTATGGGTAATGACAGGCTTATTCATAACTGTCTAGAGTAATTTTCGTTGGTTGGTGAGAACAGAATTCAGACTACAAGTGGAAAATGCCTGTAGTGTGTAGGCATGCAGCATACATGAATGAACTGAACCACATAAGGATTGTATCAACCAGGTGAGAGCACACACTTCAACCATTTTTATAAATACAATTTTTTATTGGTTGATTTTAGAGAGACAGAAGCATTCATTTGTTCTTCCACTTAGTTGTTCATTAGTCATTTCCCATATATGTCTTGAGCAGGGATTGAACCCTCAATCTTAGTGTTTCGTGAGGATACTCTAATTTACTGAGATAATTGGCCCGGGCCTCACTTCAATTTTTTATAGACTTTATATTTTAGAGAAATTTTAAGTTAATAGCAAATTGCAAAGAAAGTACAGACAGTTTCTATATACTCTGACTCATACACAGACTCACACTATTGATATCCTGCACCAGGTGGCATGTTTGTCAAAAATGGATGAATCTACTCTGACACTGATGTAGCTTACAATGGGATTCACTCTTGCATTCTGTTGCATATATATATATATATACACACATATATATATATATAGATATAGATATCTTTATGATACTATACTGAGTATTTTCACTGCCCTAAAGATCTGTGTTCCCACCTGTCCCGTGGTAACCACTGATCTTTTTAGTGTCTCTATAGTTTTTCCATTTTGAGAATGTCATATAGCGGGAATCATAATTTAACCTTTTATAATTGACTTTTTTCACTTAATAGTGTGCATTTAATTTCCTTTATGTCTTTTCAAGGCTTGGTGACTCATTTCTTTTTATAAATATAATCCATTATTTGAATGTACCAGTTTTTTTTGTATTTTTCTGAAGCTGGAAATGGGAAGAGACAGTCAGACAGACTCCCGCATGCACCCGACCGGGATCCACCCGGCACGCCCACCAGGGGGCGATGCTCTGCCTCTCCGGGGCGTCGCTCTGTTATGACCAGAGCCACTCCAGTGCCTGGGGCAGAGGCCAAGGAGCCATCCCCAGCGCCCGGGCCATCTTTGCTCCAATGGAGCCTTGCTGCGGGAGGGGAAGAGAGAGACAGAGAGGAAGGAGAGGGGGAAGGGTGGAGAAGCAGATGGGCGCTTCTCCTGTGTGCCCTGGCTGGGAATTGAACCCAGGACCCTTGCACGGCAGGCCGATGCTCTACCACTGAGCCAACCGGCCAGAGCCTGTACCAGTTTTTTTTATCCATTCACCCTCTGAAGGATACCTTGATTGCTTCCAAATTTTGACAATTATGAATACATCTACTATAAATATTTATATGTAGGTTTTTGTGTGGACATAAATTTTCATCTCCTTTGGGTAAATATCAAAGAATGTGATTGCTTGGTCATATGGATGAGTTTCTTAAATTTTTGAAGATACTGCCGAACTGTCTTCCAAAGTGACTGTACCATTTGCATTCCCATCAACAATGCATGAGAGTTCTGTTGCTCTACATACTCCTTAGCCATTGGTGTTGTCAGTCTTTTGGATTTTAGCTGTTCAAATGGATGTGTACTGGTATCTCATGGTTTCGATTTGCAATTCCAAATGACATATTTTGTGAAGCGTTTTTTATATGCTTATTTGCCAATTTGTATATCTTCTTTGGCAAGAGTCTGCTTAAGTTTTTGCCCATTGTTTAATATGGTTGGTTGTTTTCTTTCTTTTTTTGTGGCAGAGACAGAGAGAGTCAGAGAGAGGGACAGAAAGGGACAGAGAGACAGGAAGGGAGAGAGATGAGAAACATCAATTCTTCATTGCGGTTCCTTAGTTGTCCATTGATTGATTTCTTATATGGTTGGTTGTTTTCTTATCGTTGAGTTTTAAGAGTTCTCTGCCTATTTTGAGTAATAGTCCTTTGTCACATACGTGTTTTGCAAGTATTTTCTCCCGGTTCTGACTTGTCTTTTCATTCTCTTGACAGTGTCTTTCACAGAGTGGATGTTTTAACAGCAATGAAGTCCAGCTTTATCGCTTGTTTTTTATTTTCATGGACCATGTTTTTAATGTTGCGCCTAAAGAAGCCATTGCCATATCCAGTCATTTAGATTTTCTCCTATGTTATCATCTAGGAATTTTATTTATTTATTTATTTTTCTTTCATTTTTCTGAAGCTGGAAACAGGGAGAGACAGTCAGACAGACTCCCGCATGCGCCCACCGGGATCCACCCGGCATGCCCACCAGTGGCGACGCTCTGCCCACCAGGGGGCGATGCTCTGCCCATCCTGGGCGTCGCCATGTTGCGACCAGAGCCACTCTAGCGCCTGGGGCAGAGGCCAAGGAGCCATCCCCAGCGCCCGGGCCATCCTTGCTCCAGTGGAGCCGTGGCTGCAGGAGGGGAAGAGAGAGACAGAGAGGAAAGCGCGGCGGAGGGGTGGAGAAGCAAATGGGCGCTTCTCCTGTGTGCCCTGGCCGGGAATCAAACCTGGGTCCTCCTCACGCTAGGCCAACGCTCTACCACTGAGCCAACCGGCCAGGGCTAGGAGTTTTATATTTTTATGTTTCATAGTCAGATCTATGATCTATGTTGAATTAATTTTTTGTAAAGCGTATAAGGTCTGTATCTGGATTCATATATTTTTAATTTTTTTGCATGTGGATGTCCAGTACCATTGTTGAAAATATATCTTTTCTCTATTTTATTATTTGTTTCAGTTCTAAAAGCAGCCATTGTACAATTGGAGATGTGATGCTTCAGGATGTAGGGGTCAGTCCAGTGTTACCTGATCTTTTGTTTTGTTTTGATGAACTCAGAAATCCAAAGAGCTAACATTTTCTAACACTTAAATGTTGGGAATTTAATATTTGTATAAACTCTTTAGAGCGAAATATAATAACTCTTGGCTAATATGCCCTGAGGGCCACCAATTTGCAACCACTGCTTTGTAAAGAACCCTTGGTGACCAAATAGGGGTAGCAAGCTTAAATAGTTTGGTTCATGTTTTAACTTTTTGTCAGTTGGATGGGGGGTGGGTAGGGAGAGATCATGGCAAGGCATTCATTAATATGATATTGGCTTGCAGGTAACAAAAATAAAAAACTACAATAAATTTTGCTCTTGTATTTTTTTTTTAAGGTTGTCTATTATTCCATTAGAAAGAACTGTAGAGTGAGGCATCCAGGGAGTTGTATGGCTGAAAAATATATCAAGATCCCAGGTGCTTTCTGCTTTTCACTCACCTTTCTTAGATTCTTTTTTGTAAGATCGTGACTTATGACTGCAACTCAGCTGCTGCCCCTCTAGACTTAACAACCACATTCCAGGCAGAAAGAGTGGGGGAGGCAGAGAGAGAAAAGGTATTTCTCCTGGCAGGACTTTGCTTTTCTGTATAATGAGGTAATCTCTCCCCAGAGTTTTCTAGCTATGTTTTATTGACCACAACCATGTACCATCTCTATTCATGACTGCAAGGGAGATGCACAATTGAATAATTTGGCTTACTTGACTCTATGATATAGGCGGGTAAGGCAACATAGGGTTAATGATGGCTTTTGTGGATTGGTCCAGTGTCTGTCACAATGTAGTTTAGGACAGGACTGAATATAAAAATTAAAAAAAAAAAATTAAAACAGAAAGAAGGATCTGTTGGAGAAGGAACAACTGAAGATTCAAAAGAAGAGGAAATAAGTGAAACAAATTATTATTTGAAAAGAGAAGGGAGAAAGAAATGGATTAATAAGCAGAAATATTTTTTAATGGATAAAGCAGTTTAAAGTAAATCATTTCAGATTGAAATGGGAACTAAAATCTAGGAGGAAGCACAGAAGTGTCTTAAAAGATTTAGTAAAAAGTGAATTAGGGCTTTTGAATTAACTTCAAGAGCCCATTGTGTTTTGAGAGAGTTCTTTTGTAGAGCAAAAGATTAGCCTATTACCATTTTTTATTAAGGCTTGGCAGACTGATTGCAACTGTGTTTGAAGTTGAATTGAGGCTAAGATATATTGTGTTTATGATTGAAAAAGAAGATTATGGCTCTGTCCAGTGGCTCAGAGGTAGAATGTTGGCTGGTGTGTGGATGTTCCAGCTTTGATTCCCAGCCAAGGCACAAAGGAGAAGCACCCATCTGCTTCACCCCTACCCCTTTTCTCTTCTCTCTCATTCTATTTTCTCTCTTTCTCTCTCTGTACCACTCTCTCAGCCATGGCTCTCTAGTGAGTTGGCCCCAGCACACTGAAGATGGCTCCGTGGAATCTCACTAAAAATAGCTCTGTTGCCAAGCAATGGATGATCCCAGATGGAGACAGGATCCCCCTCTAGAGGGCTTGGCGGGTAGATCCTGGTCCAGGGTACATGCAGGAATCTGTCTCTCTACCTCCCCTGCTCTCACTTAAAAAGAAAAGATTATGATATAAAATAAAGAGAATATATATGAGTGAATTCAAGGTGCTTATTAGAACATTATTTTAATAATTACAGACTCCATTAAATATGGATTCAAGAGATAAAAACAGTGGGGCACAGAATGTGCTAAAGGAATAGGAGATATTTGAGGGACAGGATTAAAAATAAAGATAAAGAGTGAGTAAAAATAGGAATAAATAGATCAAATAAGAATATTTTACATACTACGAAACACTACATATCATGTATGTACTGTATATTACAGAATGTAAGTATGAAATAAAACGTAATCTAACACTAAAAGTAGCATTATGCCCTTCATAAGAATGGAGAGGAAATTTGAAGGGCCACAAATAAAATGAAACTGAAACCCAGAGTTGTTAGCTCTACAGTGAGGGCAAGGCTGACCTGGTGAATTTAAAAATTAGTAATCAGGGATTTGGACTTTTGTAGACATCTGAGGACGTGTGACAAGGCCATAGAGTTTGAGAAGTAGGCAGTTGGAATTGAGACCTTATGTGTCTAAATCTTAGACACGTGAAGGGCTACTTCCTGGCATATAAGGGGGGTATAATCACAGGTCTCCATCTTATATGTCCAAAATTAATAATCATACTACCTAAACAAAGTGAAAAATTAATGTATAGTGAAACCATTTGTATTGAATCCTTTAAAATACTTGACAAAAGCCACCGCAAACCAAGAATTTACGGTGTAGTTTGAATTGTTGCTTACAGTCTAAAATTCCAATGCATATGAAAATTTCCCCGTAACTAATAAAACTCAGGAGAAACTACATACAGCATAATTAAAACTCCCAGAATTTTAGTGAATGAATTATTGGCTTCAGTTTTGTAAAATAACTGTGTTTAGAGTGGTTAAAAATTACATATGAAACAAAAAATTCTGGGATCAGAAAGATACTATACAAGATGACCAGGAATATTTAAAAGGAAAAGAAATAAACCTAGAAACAAAACAAAACAACAAAAATTCAGTAGATAAATTAGCCAATTAGATATGGGTAATTGGAGAACTGCTTAACTGGGAGAAGGTGAAATTGAATTTAATGCAGTACAGAGAGTTAGAAATTATGAAAGAGGTTAAGAGACATAGAGGAAAAAATTAGATTATTTTACATCTAATTGGAATTTCAGATGTCAATATTTGAAGAAATATTGGTTGATAATTCAAAATTGATGAATGACATAACTTCTAAGATTCAGGGAGCATAAAAATATCAATCCAGAAAAACCCTCGAAACACATATATATGGATTTCTGGAGTAATCACAAGCAAATAGTTACAACAGCTCTCATTAGCAAGATTAGAGAGATGCTAGTTTCAAAGGAGAAGGTATTCAGTTTTAGTGTGTAACTTTTCTGTGTAATTTTCCTGTAATTTTGCACAGATTTTTTTTATAACACTTATCTTTAAAACAAACAATAAACATTATAAAAACGAACAGTAATAAGTGGATAGTTATGGCTTATATTAATTAACTGATGAACCAAAGGGGAATTATTTTTCCATTTTCAATTTCATTTGGATTCTTGTCATAGAAAGATATTTTTGTTGTATTTTTGATATGGAGAGACAACTGCAGCAGTGTTTCCTTGTCATTTCTGGACTATTGTATTTATTATTTTATAGAAATTGTAATATAGCAGATGTGGCCAGGGGCCCACCTGTATCTCCTCTAACTCACTAGCGAGGAGGTGACATATAACTGCCCAAGTCTGTAGTTATTTACCTGAGAACCTTTTCTGCTTTCACTGGCTGTGGAGGAAGCCAAAAATACAATGGAATCAATGTACCTGGTCATAAAATTCAAGCAATGGTCGATGAGTGTTGCTGTATAAATACCCAGCCCTCTTGCTTCCCCGTGGATGGCTCTGAGTGGGCAGTCACTATTGGCTCTCAAAGTTTTCCTAATGGAATTAAACTTCAGTTACTTTCCGTGACAGCTAGTTTAACACATGCATCCTTTACTGGCTGCCCTTACCTTCTGTGTCTCACTTTTTTATTGCTCTACCAGTTTTTTTTTAAACCAGAAAATAAATTATGCACACTCAAATCATTGTATCAGACTCAGCTTCTGCAGAAATCACAGCTAAAACAGAAAGTGTATTCTTCTATTTTTATAATCAAGATCCCTCTATTCAAGTAAATGGTTCACAATCCTTCAAGTAAAGTGGAAAAATTTATATAATTTTAGCAGGCACTAAAGAAAAGTATTCTAAAATATCTTGTAATATGTATTGCTGAGAAGTCCCTAATGTTGCAAAAATTATTCCATTTGCTTCCTGTAGCCATGCAAAATATATCATGGCAGAAATGTCTGTAATTCTAATAAGTAAATGAGAATCACAAACATAATATTTTCTATTAATTTAAGTGGGGTGACATTGATAAATCAGGGTACATATGTTCAGAGAAAATATCTCCAGGTTATTTTGACATTTGATTATGTTGCATACCCATCACCCAAAGTCAAATTGTCCTCTGTCACCTTCTATCTGGTTTTCTTTGTGCCCCTCCTCTCCCCCCTCTCCTTCTCCCCCCTCCCCCCCATAACTACCACACTCTTGTCTATGTCTCTGAGTCTCATTGTTATGTCTCACTTATGTATGGAATCATATAGTTCTTAGTTTTTTTCTGATTCACTATTTCACTCAGTATAATGTTATCAAGGTCCACCTATGTTGTTGTAAATGATCCGATGTCATCATTTCTTATGGCTGAGTAGTATTCCATAGTATATATGTACCACATCTTCTTTATCCAGTCATCTGTTGAAGGGCTTTTTGGTTGTTTCCATGTCTTGGCCACTGTGAACAATGCTGCAATGAACATGGGGCTGCATGTATCTTTATGTACCAGTGTTTTTGAGTTTTGGGGGTATATACCCAGTAGAGGGATTGCTGGGTCATATGGTAGTTCAATTTTTAATTTTTTGAGAAACCACCATACTTTCTGCCATAATAGTTGTACTACTTTACATTCCCACCATCAGTGGATGAGAGTTCCTTTTTCTCCACAGCCTCTCCAACATTTGTTATTACCTGTCTTGTTGATAATAGCTAATCTAACAGGTGTGAGGTGGTATCTCATTGTAGTTTTGATTTGCATTTCTCTAATAGCTAATGAAGATGAACACCTTTTCATTATGTCTGTTGGCCATTTGTATTTCTTCCTGAGAGAAGTGTCTGTTCATGTCCTCTTCCCATTTTTTATTAGATTATTTGTTTGTTTTTTTATTGAGTTTTATGGGTTCTTTGTATATTTTAGATATCAGGCCCTCATCTGAGCTGTTGTTTGAAAATATCATCTCCCAATTAGTTGGCTGTCTGTTTTGCTGTCAGTTTCTCTTGCTGAGCAGAAACTTCTTAGTCTGATGTGGTCCCATTCAATTATCTTTGCCTTTACTTCCCTTGCCTTTGGAGTCAAATTCATAAAATGTTCTTTATAACCAAGGTCCATGAGCTTAGTACCTATGTTTTCTTTTATGTAATTTATTGTTTCAGGTCTTATATTTAGGTCTTTGATCCATTTTGAATTAATTTTAGTACAAGGGGACAAACTGTAGTAGAGTTTCATTCTTTTGCATGTGGCTTTCCAGTTTTCCCAGCACCATTTGTTGAAGAGGCTTTCTTTTCTCCATTGTGTGTTGTTGGCCCCTTTATCGAAAATTATTTGAGCATATATATGTGGTTTTATCTCTGGGCTTTCTATTCTGTTCCATTGGTCTGTCTATTTTTCTGCCAATACCATGCTGTTTTGATTTTTGTGGCTCTATAATATAACTGAAGTCAGGTATTGTAATGCCTCCAGCTTCATTCTCTTTCCTTAGGATTGCTTTGGCTATACTGGTTTTTTTTTTTGTTGTTGTTGTTGTTGTTGTTTTTTGTTTTGTTTTGTTTTTTGCGTTTTTCTGAAGCTGGAAACAGGGAGAGACAGTCAGACAGACTCCCGCATGTGCCCGACCGGGATCCACCCGGCACGCCCACCATGGAGCAATGCTCTGCCCACCAGGGGGCGATGCTCTGCCCATCCTTGGCGTCGCCATGCTGCGACCAGAGCCACTCTAGCGCCTGGGGCAGAGGCCACAGAGCCATCCCCAGCGCCCGGGCCATCTTTGCTCCAATGGAGCCTTGGCTGCGGGAGGGGAAGAGAGAGACAGAGAGGAAAGCGCAGCGGAGGGGTGGAGAAGCAAATGGGCGCTTCTCCTATGTGCCCTGGCCGGAATCGAACCTGGGTCCTCCGCACGCTAGGCCGACGCTCTACCGCTGAGCCAACCGGCCAGGGCCTATACTGGGTTTTTTATAGTTCCATATAAATCTGATGATTTTTTGTTCCATTTCTTTAAAAAAAGACATTGGAATTTTGATGGGAATTGCATTAAATCTGTGTATTGCTCTGAATAATATGGTCATTTTGACTATATTTATTCTTCCTATCCAGGAACAAGGAATATTTTTCCATTTCACTGTATCTTTTTCGATTTCCCTTAACAATGCTTTGTAGTTTTCATTATATAGGTCCTTTACATTCTTTGTTATGTTTCTTCCTAGGTATTTTTTGTTGTTGCAACCATGAAGGGGATTATTTTTTTAGCTCGTTTTCTGATGTTTCATTGTTGGCATATAGGAAGTCAATGGACTTTTGTATACATATATTAATTTTGTATCCTGTGACCTCACTGTACTGGTTTATTGTTTCTAGTAGTCTTTTTGTGGAGTCTTTGGAGTTTTCAATGTACAGGATCATATCATCTTCAAAAAGTGAAACCTTTACTTCTTCTTTCCCAATATGAATGCCTTTTATTTCTTTCTCTTGTCTAATTGCTCTGGCTAGAACTTCCAGCACTACGTTAAATAAGAGTGGAGAGAGTGGACAAGCTTGTCTTGTTCCTGATTTTAGGGGAAAAGTCCTCAGTTTTATGCCATTTAATATGATGTTAGCTGATGGTTTATCATAGATGGTCTTTATTATGTTGAGATATTTTTCTTCTATACCCATTTTGTTGAGTGTTTTAAACATAAAATTGTGTTGTATTTTATTCATTGCTTTTCTGCATCTATTGATAGGATAGGATCATATGGTTTTTGTTCTTTGTTTTGTTGTTATGGTGTATTATGTTAACTGTTTTACGTATGTTGAACCATCCTTGCGATTCTGGGATGAATCCCACTTCATCATGATGAATAATTTTTTTAATGTGTTGTTGTATTCATTTTGCTAGTATTTTGTTTAGTATTTTAGCATCTGTACTCATTAGAGATATTGGTCTGTAGTTTTCTTTTTTTGTGTTGTCCTTGCCAGGTTTTCGTATGAGGGTTATGTTGGCCTCATAAAATGTGTTTGGAAGTATTGCTTCTTCTTTGATTGTTTGGAAGATTTTGAGTAAAATAGGAACCAAGTCTTCTAGAATGTTTGATAGAATTCACTAGTATAGCCATCTGGCCCTGGACTTTTATTTTGGGGGAGGTTTTTGATAGTTGTTTCTATTTCCTCCCTGTTTATGGGTCTATTTAGACTTTCTGCTTCATCATGATTCAGTCTAGGAAGATTGTATTGTTCTAGAAATTTATCCATTTCTTCTATATTGTTAAATTTGGTGGCATATAGTTTTTCATAGTATTCTACAATAATTCTTTGTATATCTATGATATCTGTGGTGATTTCTCCTCTTTCCTTTTGGATTTTGTTTGAGTCCTTTCTCTTTTTTCTTTGGTGAGTCTTGCCCAGGGTTTGTCAATTTTGTTGATCTTTTCAAAGAAGCAGCTCTTTGTTTTATTAATTTCTTCTATAGTTTTTCTGTTCTCTATTTCATTTATTTCTTCTCTGATTTTTATTATTTCCTTTCTGCTACTGGTTTTGGGTTGCCTTTGTTATTTTTCTAATTCCTTAAGATGTGAAGTTAATTGCTTTACTTGGGGTCTCTCTTGTTTGTTTGTATAGACCTATAGTGATATGAACTTCCCTTTTATTACTGCTTTTGCTGCATACAAACATAATATTTATATATTTTTAAGTCCATTAATAAAACAGTTTATGTTCTTAATTTATTCAATAAGACCTTTCATTTATTTAGGTGATTATTTCTATTCACTCAGCTTTGAAAGTTTCAATAAAACAGACTTTAGATTGTGATTTCTGTCATCCCTGGTACTTAAAGGTTATTGTTTTGTTCTTTCTTAAGTAAAAAAGTTTGCAGTTCATTTGGTTACCTGCTATTAATACTGAGAATGAATGGCTGGTTTTTCCAGATGACATATGCTTTGTGTGTGTGCGTGTACGTGCACATGCACACACATGTGTGTGTTTTATTAAAAGCCTTCTTTATCCTCGGTAGTAAAGACATCATATACCCTTCTAAACATATTATATATATTTCCTGTTGATTCCCAACATCAGGCTGATCATTTGTGACAACCTGGCAGATTATTATAACTATAGCAGATGGCCTGAAACTCTTTAATAATAAAAAAATCCAAATGGAAGGTTCTGGATTTTCTTTATATTTCATCCTTAGGTACAAAGTGCTGCTGAACAGATGGAAACATTTCTCTTGTGGAAAATCAATACTTTTTTCAGTTAGTACTTGCAAATTACATTGCATCCTTATATATCAGTAACAATGGTCCTTCATGAAGATTGAAATGTCTTCCCAGGAATATTTGTTGAAATCTGCAAAAGTCTTTTATTTTCATATGGAAAGGTGAAGAGAACGTTGTTCTTGGCATCTGGTGGGTGGGGGCCAAGGATGTTGCTAAGTGTCCTACAAGGCCGAGGAAAGCCTCTGCAATAAAGAATGTATAGAGTAGAGGTGGTAAGAGCCTGGCTTATATGTTAGAAGAATTTGAATGTCTTTCTTTTCATTTGAAACTATTTAAAATATTTTTTAAAAAGATTTTTAAAATTTATTTTAAAGAAAGAAGGAGAGAGAAAAGAGGGGCAGGAGCAGGAAACATTATCTCCCATATGTGCCTTAACCAGGCAAGCCCAGGATTTCGAACTGGTGACCTCAGTGTTCCAGGTCAATGCTTTATCCACTGTACCACCACAGGTCAGGCCACAACTTCTTAGAATATTAAAATATAATTTTTGCATTAAATTTTTAGAGATAACTGGATTTCAAAACAGAGAAGAATTATGTCAATATCAATATAGAGCCAAATCATGTTACCTTTTGCTGTTTCTTTTTTTGTATGTCAAAAAGATGTTTAATAAACATACAAACAAGAGAAACATGTGACTTGACAGATCTTTCTAATTTAGAATCCACCTAGGTTTTGATAATATTGGTTTCCTTTGCACCAAATACACGAACCATGTATGGAATAAAATGGACTCTGGGGAAAGGTTGATAAATTGGATTTTTATATGAGAGTAAAGGTTGCAGAATGACCTTCCTTTTCTTTGTCTCCTATCCTTGTATTTTATACAGCATACGCTTCTACTGCCTCATACCTAGGACCCAAGTTTTGATTCTCTATTTAGAGTATTTTATTGCTACATAAAGCTCCCCGTAAAATTAAAGGTCTCTTCTATTAATTTATTCAGTGTTGTGTAAAAATTTATCATTGCCATGTAATTTATCGGTTGTTGTGTAAGTTTTGCTCTGCAAAAGTTAGTGGCTTACAACAATTAATGTTTGTTATTTTACACCCTTCTGAAGGGTCAGGCATCAAGGGGTTAGATGGAGTAGCTGGGTGATGCAGTCATTGGATCTCTCCTGAGTTTGCACTCAAGATGTTGACTAGAGCTTCAGTCATCTGAAGGCTTGTCTGGAGTTGGAGAATCCACTTTCAGCGTGGCTCACTCTTGTGCCCAGCATGTTAGAACTGTCTGTTGGCTGGAGACCTCAGTTTCTTAACCTCTATGTGACCCTATACTCTAAGTAGACCACACAGAGATATGTGAGTATTCTCAAAATGTGGCAGAAGGCTTCAACCAGAACTAGTGATCTAAGAGAAAGCAAGGCAAAACTCATAATTATTTTATGACCTAGCCAGAAAAGTCATGCACTATTATTGCAACAGTATTTGACTGGTTACATGGGTCAGCCTTATTTAGTGTGGGAGGAAACTATACAAGACACAGAAACCAGGAGATACAGATCATTGGAGGTATCTGTGGTTCTAGTTTGCCTACTTCTGCTATAGTTGATAAAATGTTTTACAATAATTGCCCAAAGTTTTTACTTCCTTTTGTGTGTCATAATGTTAAGTTTAGTTGTTTTACATATTGATTCTGCAACCCATTGACAGATGTCTTGAAAAGGAAAGGAAGTAGAGAAATCAATAAACAAGTTAATATAGCAACTCATTCATAGAAGGACCCAGCCTGTGGAAGCAGAAATAATCATTGAGTGATATGAGAAGAATGGGAAGATTTGTGGTTGAATAAATAAGCTTTGGCTATAAATTAGAAGCTTTGACCCTCTTAAGATCATGTTCTTTCTGTGTGCAAAGGTATAAATTTTCAAAATCATCTGCAGTTAAAGTTCTAATTTATACCCAAAGCTTGGTAATTCAGATAAAAATATCCAGGAAGGAGATGGAAACTTGGATCTATTCTATGGAAGACAGCATCTAATTAGAAATCTTGTTTAGGAATTAACTGCTAATAGGGATGGTTAAAGTAGGTGAAGGGTCTAGGGGAGGGAACATTAACATTGACCAGAAGTAGACAGTTCTGAAATAGATTAAATACTTCTTGGTAGTTCATAATAGAATTGATGGAGCAAAGGCTTTTTTCCAATTAAAGCAATTTGGTATAGTGAAAACAGTATCACATTAGGTGTCAGACTTATCTCTAGTACTAACCAGCAGATTGATCTGTGGGAAATCATTTAATTTCACTTATCCCTACTTTTCACACAATTAAAGACTTAACCTAGGAAATCTCTACGGTATGTCTAGGTCAAAAATTAATGATACCAGTTATATTCACATTTATTATATGGGAATATAAATACTTTTGTTCGTAGGACTGGTATAAGAACATTATATCATGTATGTGAAAGTGCTTTACAAATTACTGTTAATACAGAGGCTGCATGGTGATTAAATATGAATAAGGATATTATATATTTTGTTCCCGTATACTGTTTGTAGATTCATTGATATATGATATCTGTTCAGAAGAAAAGAGTTGCTAACAATTATAGTCTGCAGTTATTTTCTTATACTTTTCCCTGTAGGTATAAGGGATAAACTGTGATCTCTGATTTCAATACCATTCTTCACAATTTTAAAAGTGTTTCATTTGTTTTTAAAGATACCTTTATTTCCAAGCTGGTGAATTTTCTAAAACAAACTTACTCTACTTTCTCCCTATCCCATCTTCCTTTCTCAGTTTCCATTCAGTTTGAACTCCTCAAAAATAGAGACTCAATATCTGGAGCTTTATTTTTTGGGGACTATTAGCCAGATGCAATTATTTAATAGTAGATATAAAAATAAAAATACCCATTAAGTAAGTGTTATGACTTGGTTAGTCATAACTAAAACATTATCTGGTGATAATTGTTAAAATAGGTGAGGAAGAAGTATTTATCTTTTAGAAATGAGAATCCATTTAGTGGATTATCTATTTTAAAACCTCATCTAAAATTGACACCGCAAATCTGGTAATGTATCTACTAAATAGATAAGGTTTCTCTTTTTTAGAAGCTGGTACAATCTTATTGTTGGAGTTTCCATAGTGTAATATACTGAGGATTAAAAGATAAAAAAAGTGTGACAAGTCACAAGTCCCACACTAGTTATCACATAACTTTCAAGAATTATTGATTTAACAAAGATTTTCTGAATTTGACTTTATTAATGTTTTCCTTATATCCATAGATTTTTCAGTAGTAGGTAATTCTGTAATTGGACTGTTTACCTGGATAACATTGGAAATTTGGAAGACACACAAGTAAAATCTAGGAATCATCTCCATTCCCTACTCTGAGCTCTCAGTAAAAGGGATGACTTGCCCACGTAGGTTAAGACTCTCAGTCATATAAAAATACACTACATCATAGATACTGGACACAACTGGCTGAAGAAATCAAGTTAGTGTTTGTGTGTGTGTGTTTTACATGTGAACCACAGCCTTTGTCACGCCATTAAGGCAGACTGGTGGCCCTTCCTGTCAGTTTATTGGGTCTGTTGGCTCCAATATTCTTTGTGTTTTTGGACATGTGAGCATTCTCTTTATTAAATTTAGGACTCCTCGTGATAAAACCGGTTAGTAAATCTCTTGAAAATGCTATCAAATGGCACCAAATATCCACCTTCTGTTGGTAGAGACCTATAAGTTTGAATCCTGTAAAGAAAATGGGCTTTTCAGAAATTGAACTGAGCATCTTATATTAATTTTTGCATTTTTATCCCTTGTACATTATGTCTGGTGATTTGCTGTCCTGCAAAATAAGCATCACTTTCCATTCTGGCCTCAATAAAGTGGTTAAATTATATCTTTCAATGCTTTTATAACAATTATGAATGTACACAGAATGAATGCCTAACAGAGTAAATGCAGGATAAATTTTCTGATGTTAAATCAACTGCAAAATATATAACAGTGTTTTAAAAGCTAATAGTGATTGTTACTAGTTGCTGAAATCCCTTAGATTTAAACTGGGCTTGATGAGAGAGAGTCACTAATAACTGCAGGTCACAATTTTAGATAGCTGTGAAATACTTTCAGGCTCTATGATCTTAGGACTTTTACAGAAAAACAATTTTATTAATTGTCAGAATGTGCCTTTGGCTCTTTTAGAACACTTCTGTATTGTTTTGTTACTTTATTTGATAGATAAAATATTTACATTTTCAAAAGCTGATTTAAAAAAATTTTACAAATTGAGTATAAAGAATGGATTGAGGAAACCCCAAGTTTTACAAAAACACAGCAAACATCAAAACAGAGGAATCGAAAGGAGACAGGATGTAGTGCTTCATTCATCAGAATATGAATTTCAAGCAGGTTCTATATAAAGTCATTAAACAGAAAATGAGATCCGATTATAATGGACCACCCTCTCTATTAGCAAATAAGGTTGTGAATAGTGACCAGATAATAAAGGGAGGACTTATTATTTTTTTTTAATTTTCTTTCTCTCTCCAGGGAATTCTGAAAAATTATAAAGCCTTCAACATTGTGCTTCCAGGCATTGTAGTCACAGCAGCTTGATGTGTTCCATTATTGGGTCGGATTTTTCATATGCAGATTCTGTCTCTGGGGAGAAATTTCATATGTGAGAGTAGAACAGCTTCTTCTACAAATTTGTTAGCTGGCCTGGAGGCGAAAATGAAACATATGCCCTCCCTTTCATGTTTCAGATGTTTGGTGATCTGGAAAGAGGTATTTCTTTCCCCTGAGGAAGCTATCTAGAGAATCACTTTTGGTTTGCTTTATTGAAAAAGGCGAAAGAATTAAGAAATAAAAAACCTCATACACAAAGATAACTGTATGGTGATCACCAGAGGGAAGGGGGAGAGCGGGAGGTGGAGGAGGGTAGAGGGAAGATCAATGGTGATGGAAGGAGACTTGACTTTAGGTGTGGAACACACAATGCAGTGTACCCATGATGCGTTACAGACTTGTACCCCTGAAACCTACATAGTTTTATTAACCAGTGTCACTCCAGTCAATTCAATAAGAAAGAAAGAGAAATTGCAGCTTCCTTGTGCCCATGAACTCGTCTTAGGAGAGATATCCGCTTCACCATCAAAAGTCTACAAACAAATCCTACTTTACTTGCCACTTGTCTTTTTAAAGAATCAGATCCCACTTATTTTACTTGTCAAATGTACCTTGACAATAGTGAGGGCATTTGGGGGGGAGGGGAGAGAAATATAGGAATTAGGTAACTATTTCATTATTTGAATGTTCATAGTTATTTTAAGTTAATCCATGTGACATTTAGTCTGACCCCTTTGTTAGTTTTTAAAATTGTGGTAAAATATACTTAAAATTTATCATTTCACCATTTTTAAAATAATTTATTTTCATTGCAGTTGACCTCCACTCTGATACTAATTTCAGGTGTACATCATAGTAATTAGATGTTTACATAACTTAAGATTACCCTAATAAATCTAGTACCCATCTGACACCATATACAGTTATTACAAAATTATTAACTATATTCCCTGTGCTGTACTTTACATCTTCGTGATTATTTTGTAATTACCGATTTGTAGTTCTCAGTCCCTTCACCTTTTTCACTCATTCCCCCCAGCTCCCTCCCATCTGCCCATCTAGCAATCATCAAAATGTTGTTCATGAGCTTGTTTCTCTTTCACCATTTTTTAGGTGCGCATTTCTGTGACAGTGTGTTTACCGTGTTGTGCTGTCACTACCATAAGGTATCCCAGAAGTTTTTTCGTATTGCAAAACTGAAACTGTGTACCCATTAAACAGTAATTCCCCATTCCCTCCTGTTCCCCCAAGCCCTGGCATGGTTCCACTATCTGTCTCTATGAACTTCACTACTCTAGGTCTGGATATAAGTGGAATCATAGTGTATCTGGCCTTTTGTAGCTGGCTTATTTTACTTAGCATAATGTCTTCAAGATATATCCATGTTGTAGAATGTGTCAAAATTGCTTTCCTTTTTTAAGGCTGATTAACATTCCATTGTATGTATATACCATAATTAATATCCACTTATCCATCAGTGCACTCTTGGGTTGCTTCCGCCTTTCTTCTATTGTGAATAGTGCTGCTATGAACAGGAGTGTACAGATATCTCCTCAAGATTCTGCTTGTGGTTCTTTGGGGTATATACCCAGAACTGTAATTGCTGGATCAGTGGTAGTTCTGTTTTTAATTTTTTGAGGAACCGCCATACTGTTTTCCACAGTTACTGTACCGTTTACATTCCCATCAATAGTACACAAGGTTCCAATATTTACACATTCTTGCCAACACTTATTTTCTGGGTGTTTTTTTTTAATAATAGCCATCCTAATGAGTGTGTTGGATTTATTTTTTATACAAATAATAGCATAGTAAATACTTTTATACTTAAATTTTATATCTTTTTTCCTTAGACTACATTTGCAGTTAAACATTTACTGGCATAAAGTCAAGGCTAATTGTATGATTCTTATCAAATAGTTCTACATATTATTCTAATTTATATTCTGCTGGCAGTATATCAGTGCCACTTTACCAAAAACTTGCCAATACATATCATGATTATTTAAATTTCAGTAGTCTTATTGTTGAAACAGTATATTACTAATTTGAAGATTATTATTAGGAAAACCTGGATTATTTATAATTTCTAGCCATTTACTTGTGTCTGTATGATTGGTTTCTTCATGCCATTTTTTGTCCCTATGCTTTAGTTTTTTTCTTATCATTAGTAATAGGCTTTTATTAATCATCTTATATGTAATTTTTCTTGATAATTTAGAAGTGATTTCTCCATGGAGAAATTTAAAGTCTATGCTTCAAATGTGCCTGATTTCCCCCCTTTGTATAATAATTTATTGTTTTTATATGCAGTAGGTCATTTCCTACTACCTGTAATGATTATTATATATTTCTTCTAATATTAAATATTATTAAATATTTCTTTGAATGCTCTTATTGTTTAGTACTGATTTTACATTTAACCATTCAATTTATTTGGAATTAGTTTTGTTATGAAGACCCTAAGGAAATGTCTTTTAATGTCTCAAATATATTTACTTTTCATTCCCAGAAAATTTGTGATGGAGCCTTTATTAATAATCAGAGTCTTAGTTATTCTAAATCAGGGGTCCCCAAACTTTTTACACAGGGGGCCAGTTCACTGTCCCTCAGACCGTTGGAGGGCCAGACTATAAAAAAAAAACTATGAACAAATCCCTATGCACACTGCACATATCTTATTTTAAAGTAAAAAAACAAAACAGGAACAAATACAATATTTAAAATAAAGAACAAGTAAATTTAAATCAACAAACTGACCAGTATTTCAATGGGAACTATGCTCCTCTCACTGACCACCAATGAAAGAGGTGCCCCTTCCGGAAGTGCAGCGGGGCCAGATAAATGGCCTCAGGGGGCCGCATGCGGCCCGCGGGCCGTAGTTTGGGGACCCCTGTTCTAAATCTTACTTTGGCTCTTACTTCTATTTCATTAATTGTTGATTCCTGTATTAGTATCAGTGTTAATTATTATAGTTTTAAAAGGTGTTTCTTATAAAATACTATTTGGCCTCATTTCTACAATTCTTCCAAATTTTCTTGGCTATTGTTAGAATTTTGTTCTTCAAAGTGAACTTTAGAGTTACTTTCCCAAACTCCAATAAAAAATATTACTGAAATTTTAATTAAAATTGCATAGAGTAATCTGAGAATAACATATTTATAATAGCAATTCAATATGGATTGAAATTTTATTATTACCATTTCATTAATCAGTTTTCTTTGTTGTTTTTTAATGAGCTACAGTTTCTAAAGTTTTGCTTTATTTTTTCTCTTTTCATACTGTATTAAAACAAAATGCATTTGCAATGTTTTAAATGAGCTATTTCACATTTATTCTATATTTAATTTCTACTTACATATTGAATTATAAATGTACACAAGGTAGACTTTTCTTTTTGCATTTATAACATCTTCAGTGACTTCATAGTCTGTCTTATTTTATACATTATTTCTAATGATCATTAAATTAAAACTCTTTGCTTTTCATTTATTCATCTTTATTATAAGAAGTGCTTAGAATATAGTTAGTTCCCAAATTGTACCTGGTTGAAAACTGCCATTGTTGATATTTTTAATTGAGGAGAATAATTATATATTTATGGGCTTTAAAATTATATCATAAATATCTTTTATAATATTAATTATAATGAAGAATCCTTAATGGTCAGTGATAATATATGTATCTTTTTTCAAGCTTGACAAATTAGCCTGCCGGGGAACATTTAATAGAAAAGGGGGGTGTTATGGGATATACTGGTATCCAGAAATTATCTCCTTTTTTAGCTTCCTACATCTCAAGAAATAAAAACATTTTAAATATTCCAATATTTATTAGGTAAATTTATAGATACAAGTAACTATTACCTTTAATTTTTGAATAGAATATGTTACAAAGAATGCTGTCTTTTACTATACCATAAATAATAATATTTACTCAAGAGTGCTTGACACATTTCAGTATTTTCAGTAGATTTGGAAATAAAGAGTATTAACCATTAAATATTGACCTCTTATCATTATTTTTGCAAAGTATACATAAATGTTTACTATATTTTAAAAAGGTAATGATTTCATACATATATATATTTTTATATACTGAATGTTTAAAACAAATTATTTAAACCATACAATCTATTTAATATTCATTTTTTATACTGAATTTAATCCATGGAGTAGAATTGAGATTTATAGCAAGACCTGAGTAATGATAAAGTATAAAAATTAGGTTGAAACTATCATTTGTCGGTATACAACTGATAATACTAGTCCTTTTCCTGGGGAACACTGATAAAATGTGGCTCCCTATTGGCACTAACCTTGCTCTTTAAAGTACACATTTAACTTTAGAAAAATAGAAAATGTATCCTATAATTTCATGTATAGAATGATTTCATTAAGTTCAGACATTGAGCAAACCTAAGATTAAACCAGATTGTTTCAATTGCAGTTAAAATATAATTCTTGGAATGTTATTATGCTCAGTAGCAAAATAAATATTTGGCTTGACTGCTGAATGCAACATTAACTATTTAAACACTTTTTTTCTGTGATTAGTTTTATTTTTAACTGAATTATTGAGGTGACTGGTTAACAAAATTATTCAGGTTTCAGCTGTTAAGTTCTATAACATATGTCTATAAACACTAATCACTTTAAATTAACTCTGATTTAACTTGATTCTTTTATTGAGTAAAATCTTTGAGTATGATAAGGTAACATTCAAATAAGTGACTGAAAATTAAAATGCTTTATTAAAGTATTCATTATAATCCAATGTCATTTTTTCTTTGTTTTTTAATTCTTTTTTAAAAAAAAAATTTACAGAGATCTCAGAATTCTGTCAGTTCACTATGTAAAAGAAAAATGAACACATGTGGAATAGTGGTATGAATGTTGACAGTCATCTAATATATCTTTTGACTGATCTCATAATACTTTGTATTAGTATTAAATGCAATAGTGATAAATGCAATTTAAGGTTAGAATAATAGAATGAAATATCAAGTTTGCAAAAATAATCTTTATTTACATTATTTAATTTTCTAAATGCCTGAATTATAATTTCTCTATATTGCAGGTGATCATAAAGATATTTTAGGTTAAAGTTAACAGGGAACTTATTTAGATATTTTTTTCTTTAAAATTTAACTACTGGTGAGTAAATACACAGCTATTTATTGGATATAAATAAATTGACTTGATATAAATCAATAAATTAAAATATTTGATGTAAACAATTAGAAGAGTTGCAGGTAGTACTTTGTAAATAGTGGGAACTGAAGAACTGTTTACTAAAATTAATAACTCAAGTGATATAGAATTACATGGGGAGTAGTAAATGCTTACCTGTAAATACCAGAAGTGTTTGTAGCTAAACACACTCAGCAGAATTTTGCTTAGAAAAGTGCATTTCCCAAACTGCCAATTCTTGAGAAATAGATTCCTATCCAAAAAAAAAAAAAAAAAACAACCCAAAACATAACTTAGTTAAACTTATTTATCATCACAAGCTAATGTTAAATGGCAACCTAGTGATAACTTATGGACTCACTTACTTAAGTCTCAACTAAGGGACCACTACATTGATTATTTAATAACTAACTGTTGTTGTAAATACATTTGAAACACGTTTCGCAGAATAGGCTTTTTTACAAAGGATAATTTTAAAATCCATTAAATGCATTATCATAGGCCATGTGTTAAGAATTTGAAGCATTGTTATTCTTGGAATGCTATTCTTGATTGTGTCCTAGAAAATATGTAAACCAAGTGACTCTAATTCAAAAAATATATTTTGACTTAAATATTAAATTCTTAGATAAGGTTTCAAAAACAAAGCATTTTATATTTATATTATAAATTAACAAGGCACAGTAAATTTTTCTTAATTTTATTTTTTTAAACTAAGATACATATTAAGCACATAGAAAATCTTCCAACACTTTTAATGAAACCATGATCTCAGTGTCTTTGTTCAAGAAGTCTGTCCCTGAGGTCAGATCACTTTTGATCATACCCATCACTAATTTCCTAAATAAGTACCACTACTACCCAGGAAAAGTGACAGTCATGCACATCCAGAAAGGAAACTTTGAGTGTCATGCATTCCAACCTTAAGATTTTTAACCATCTTTCTCCACTCTCAGGGAGTTTAAATAACTTCATGTTACCACAAGTCATTGGTTATCTATTTCCTATTATGTCAAGCCAGTTTATAATTGCAGCTGGTTTGTTTAGTATTTGAAATATAAAGAACTTATTAGGTGGTTTTCTTCATGACAAGCTTATGGTCCCAATTACCACTATCCTTTGATATTTAGTGTAGGATGCAAGTTCTTTAACATATGAGCTTTGAAGGCAGGTAATGCACAATCTCAACTTTAATATAAATACCATCGTTGGGTAGGTATAGTCTGATAAGCGTAGTTTTTTATTTAAATTTTGATTGAACATGTCTTGCACATCACTTATCAAATAGTTCACGCACATCTCGCTGGATTACATTTATGCTAAACACTTTGATTATAAATGCGCATGTATACAAAATCTGTAGACAAGCCTGATCTGCGGTGGTGCAGTACATAAAGCATCAACTTGGAACGTTGAGGTCGCCGGTTTAAAACCCTGGACTTGCCTGGTCAAGGCACAAATGGGAGTTGATGCTTCCAGACCGTTCCCTCCTTCTCACTCTCTCACTCCTCTCTAAAGTAAATAAAAAAAATCTTAAAAAAAAAATTTTTAGACGATAGTGAATATATTTATTTTACTCCCATTTCAGCTCTTCATTCATTTTTTTTTTTTGTATTTTTCTGAAGCTGGAACCAGGGAGAGACAGTCAGACAGACTCCTGCATGCGCCAGACAGGGATCCACCCCGCACGCCCACCAGGGGAGGATGCTCTGCCCACCAGGGAGCGATGCTCTGCCCCTCCGGGGCGTCGCTCTGCCGCGACCAGAGCCACTCTAGCACCTGGGGCAGAGGCCAAGGAGCCATCCCCAGCGCCCGGGCCATCTTTGCTCCAATGGAGCCTTGACTGTGGGAGGGGAAGAGAGAGACAGAGAGGAAGGGGGGGGGGTGGAGAAGCAAATGGGCGCTTCTCCTATGTGCCCTGGCTGGGAATCGAACCCAGGTCCCCCGCTCGCCAGGCTGACGTTCTACCGCTGAGCCAACCGGCCAGGGCTTCATTCATATTTTAAAAGTGAACAACTCTCTACAGTGTCTTGAGGTAGTCTCTCAGTCCTATTCCTTATTCCTTGGATCTCCTCCCGGACTTCCGTCTTCCTATGCTGAGCTCTTTCCAATTTAGGCTTTTATCTTTCCCAATCCATTGTGTTACACCACATGATCGCAGGTAGGTCTTGTATTTTCTAACTCCAGGGAAGGCCATAAAGCTGTTTTTCATTCATTAAACTTGCGAAGAGAATGAATTAGTCTGTTATGTGCCAGAAATTCTCCTAGGTTTTTTTTTTTGTTTTTTTTTTTTGTATTTTTCTGAAGCTGGAAACGGGGAGAGACAGACTCCCGCATGTGCCCGACTGGGATCCATCCGGCACGCCCACCAGGGGGCGATGCTCTGCCCCTCCGGGACGTCGCTCTGCTGCGGACCAAAGTCACTCCAGCGCCTGGGGCAGAGGCCAAGGAGCCATCCCCAGTGCCGGGGCCATCTTTGCTCCAATGCAGCCTCGCTGCGGGAGGGGAAGAGAGAGACAGAGAGGAAGGAGAGGGGGAGGGGTGGAGAAGCAGATGGGCGCTTCTCCTGTGTGCCCTGGCCGGGAACCGAACCTGGGACTTCTGCACGCCAGGCCGACGCTCCACCACTGAGCCAACCGGCCAGGGCCCTAGGTTTTTCATCAAACAAAAATCCATCCCTCTTGGACCTTATTTTGGGGTAATGCATATGATAAAAGTGAAAATATTATGTAAGCAAATAGATAACATTTTGAGAAACCGAAAATGTACTGGAGGATAATGTGTGTTGCAGCTGAGTGACAATTTTAAATTAGGTAGCTGGACTAAGTCTTATTGTGGTGTCCTTAAATACAGAATTAATACATCTAGAGGAATAATAGTCCAGGCCGAGGGAATAAGAAGTACAAAAGTATGACTGATAGGTTTGAGAAACAGCAAATATGCTTGAGCGGCTGGAGTGAATTCACAAAAGGCGAAGAATTGTAGGCAAAGAGATTAGAGCATGTTGTGTTTGGTAGGCCACTGTAAGGAAAGGCCTACTTCAGAACCAAATGGCATACTAGTATGGGTTTTTGAGATGAGGAATAATGAGATCTGATTTTTTAAATTAAGTTGTTTTAAGCCCACTGAGAAGTTGAAATAATATGCAGTGTACACCCTTCCTCTAGATTCATATACTCTCTATTTCTTCCTGTTTTTCATTATGCACACATGCACACGTGAACACACACACACACTCCACTTGGCCAAGTCATTAAATGTTGTCTACAAACATCACAACACTTCCTCACATTTCAGTTTGCATTTCCCAGAAGCAAAGACCTTCTCCCACACAGCCGTATCCCATTACCTCAGCAAAGACAATAAATAGCAATTTCAAATATGCCACATTTTCAAATTTCCCCAGTTTTTCTTAAAAGGGCAGTTTTACTTTTGTGGTTGTTCTTTCATCCTGAATAAACCCAAACCCACCCATTGCCTTGGCTGAGTTGGCTCTGTATTTTCCCACAGTCTGAGACCTTTGGCCTCCCTTTATTCTTCATGGCATTTAATCTTTGGAAGTATCCAGGTCAGTTTTCCCGTAGCTTCCTTCTCATTCTGGATCTGTGTGGCAGGCTCCTCATAGTTGAAATCAGGTCATAGTATCATAATCTACTTTGTTTCTTTTATATAGTCTTTGCTTGGCTAGTTTGACAGAGAAAGTCAAACTTATATTTATAAAGTTCACATGACATTCACTTGTATAATCTCTGTAAGGACAAACGTCGAATCAACGGAGTTATTACTGAGTCATATTTAGTTTAAAAGATAAATGATACTCTTGGGAGAGTATGATTTTGCGTTCAATAACCTGTAACTTTGCCTTGAAAACTTGTGTCTTATTTACCTTTTTCAGTTTTCCCATAGGACAGTCTGGTTGATTTCTAAATTTTGGAGGATTCTAGTTGTGTGTTATTGATGAAATTGCTGTTCAGGTCTGATGACAATTTAATATAGAACAAAACTGAATTGAGTGACCTTTGCTGCAATTGATGTTGGCCTTTCTTTTGGTTAAGTGACTGGACAATTTATCTAACTTATAGGAAATATTGTGATTGCTAAATGGACTGTCAAAGATAAAGATATACACCATTCATCTTGAAAAGGTTCACTGGGCAATAGTAATAAGAGAAGGTCAAGGGACATGAAACTTCGTAAACCTTTTAAAATTCATTGTCCTTCTACACATAAGTAGTTGCATTGTTTTTACTTTTAACTATAATCAGAATACAGTATCACTGAATAGACACTGACATCTCATTGTTATATGTTTTGCAGATCATTACAGAGTCAAACTACTTAGATTTCTGTCTCAAGTAAAAAATATAATTTCTGTTTATTCTTTGAGATGGAACTCAGGCTTGGACAATTACTGTTATTCAGTCAAGTCGCTCAGGTCTGGCCTCTTACTAAGGAAAATTGGATTTATTTCCTTATAGCGCCATACATATTTGGGGTGCACACAGGGTAGAAGAGACAGAACTATAGAGTTATAACCAGTGTAGGGATAAAATAAAACACTGCTGCTCTATACTTGAATTAAACTCCTCAAGGGAATCAGTCTTTCCTCAGGAGAATCCAAGCAGGTGAAAAGCATTCTCACTTTGTGATAGATACAATGTGTGACTAAAAGAAACTAGGAAAATATAGTTCAGAAACAAAATTTAAGTTGGCAGTCACTGAAGTTCTTTCTCTAGAAATGATTATACAAACCAAATGTATTTTAACTATTCATTAGTCTAAACAACTTCCAAGTAGTAAAGCAGTTGTTAGTTCTGACCTAGTATAATTTGCTATTATTCTTCATAGGTAGCTGGTCATATGACTGATAAAAAATATCTATATTTCCATTGACTGGTATGTCTCACTAACACATGCCAAGGCTGAGCATGTTTGAAGGATGTTTATGGTCTTTATAATTTTATGAGAAATAATCCTAAAATAATATAGCAAATTTAGATATGAACATCAAAAATTTATATTTGTATGGACAATAGAAAATAACTTGGAGAAGCTAAAGCAACTATTGAAATAGCTTTTTTCCTTGAAGGGCAGGAACAATATTTGATGACCTGTCACAAATACTACTGTAATCATTAAGGGAAATTATGTTCTAAGGATGGGTAAAGGTGGTAACAACTTTTTAATTGTTAAAATAAATTAAAAGAGCTAACAAGCCTTACTAATCCATCCACTTGACTTTTTGAGTAGACTATTTTCAAGAAGTGTGCTATATGTTAGGATTTATTTATATAAAAAATATACAAATACACACAGATAAGCATAGTCATGTGTACATACCTGTGTATATATGTACATATACAGATGTGCAATCGTACATATGTATATACACATAAACTATAACAATCCAATGTCAAAATATTTTTCATTTCTATGAGTACAAAGGAAGATTCTAATCAACCTACTGGAGATATGGGTAGCCAAGAAATGTGCAAAAAATGAGAGATTTTCACTGAGACTTGAAAGTTGCATTGAGTTGGTAAGGCAGATAGGACAGAGAAGGGAGAAGGCACTAGATGCAGAGAGAGCAGCATTTGCATGTATCTGGCTGTGGAGTGATTTGGTTACCAACAGAGTAGGGATATAGTTGGTTTTGAAGGACGAGTATAAAGGGAGATATGAAAACAGTTCAGAATGGCCTTATGTACTATACCAATGTGTTTCAAATTTTTGTTTGGATCCGTGAGAGGGACACAATAGAGAATTTTGAGCAAGGGGGAAGATATTAGAGTGGCAGTTGTAATATCAAAATGGAGAGTGGTTTGAAGGATTTTGTGGTAAGAGTAAGTGACTTTTAGAATTTGTCAACTTGCAACTCTTTTTATATGTTATTACTTCCCGTTCACATGTTAATAAGTCTCCTCAAGGATACACTTTATATAAATAATGAGATAATGGCCTTTGTAAAAATAAAATCCCTGCTAAAAGCATTTTCCTAAAATAAGCTCTAAGAAAGTGTATTTCTATATAAGCAATTCTATCTCCAAAGCTGCTATATATAGACCAGGTGGTAATAGACAAAGGTATTATATATTTTTTCACTTTAGATAAACAGATTTTAGATTTTCCTTCCCTATGAAAAGTGTTTATTTTTATGTCTTGTTTAACCATTAATGAAATACTTGTCATTGGTGAAACCCAGGGCAACTTTTGTACTGTATTTAGAAATGTGTTTACTTTTTTAAGAATTGACTATAAAAATCTTGAAAAGTATTTTATGTCATTGAAATTTTTCTCAAGTTTTAGAAACAGTAGTTGAACCTTCAGGCATGCTTAAATAATTTTTTGGTTTGTTTGACATTTATAATTTTGTGTTAGACATGTTTGTAGCTTATCATCATCTTAGCAGTATGACAGGTTTGTATTAGAATTATAAACTAGAATGTTGAGCGATTTTTGTGTTTCAAAATATGTAAAGTTAGTGGATAATTAGCTTTTAAATACTTCTTTGAAAAATAAATTATTGGTATCATGTTAAAACAAATTTAAACCTCATAAATTATATCTAGTTAAAAGTAATAATTTTGATTATTTGGTTTTAATTGGTTGTTTGCTGATATTATTAGCACCGTATGTGCTAAAGCCTCTGGTACAACATGAAAGCTGTAATAAAATCTACTGTAAACTATCCATGAAGGGGACTTTTACAGATGTTGTGATTATGTGAGCCTAGAGGCTACATTGCAATAATTGGCCTCCTGTGAGGCTGGCTTTCTGCAGTTGTTCCTGGAAGCTCAGTGAACAAGAAGATTGGATTTCACAACATGTACATTTGTTGACTGATACTTTGTGTTAGCAACATCCACATAGTGATGAACAACAATTTGAGCATGTATCATTGTTCTTCTGACATAAATTAAAATTATATTCAGTTTCTTTATTTTCCACTACAGATTCAGCTATGTTAATATTTCTGAAGTGACTATTAAGTAAATGTTGTTTTCAACACATTATATTTATTCCTACCTCTGCAAATGTACTTAACTCATAACGTCTAGGTCTTCTCAAACATCATTCAATTAAATTTTTTTTATCTTCTAGTTTGAAAGTTTTACACTTATATAACTAACTGTTCAGTGGTTATAATAGATATCAGAAACATTTAACAAATTATAAATATTTTTGCCTTCTCCAAAATACAAGTACCTCAGAATGCTTTAAATTTAATCATCCCTTCCCAACTCATATATTATTTATCACATTTAGTGCTTGCATTTTTTTATTCTCTAAATATTAGTTTTATTCTTTATATAGTCAATAGTGACTTAAATTCACCCATGTTTCTTTCTTATATCTTTGGATTCAATAACTTTTTTTTTCTTTTTTTTCTTTTAGCGAGGGACAGAGAGAAGGATAGATAGGGACAGACAGACAGGAAGGGAGAGAGATGAGAAGCATCAATTCTTTGTTGCAGCACCTTAGTTGTTCATTGATTGCTTTCTCATATGTGCCTCGACGGGGGGTGGGGGGGTTCCAACCTAGCCAGTGACACTGTGCTCAAGTCAGTGACCTTGCACTCAAGCCAGTGACCTTGGGCTTCCAACCAGTGACCATGAGGTCATGTCTATGATCCCATGCTCAAACCAGGGAGCCCACATTCAAGCCAGATGAGCCTGTGCTGATGCTGGCAACCTTGGAGTTTCAAACCTGGGTTCCCTGCATCCTGGGCGATGCTCTATCCATGCGCCACTGCCTGACTCAATAACTTTTTTATGAAGCACATTCTTTAGAATTCTATTAGTGAGAATATGAATTTGGTAAGTTGTCTAAATTTGTGGGTGTCTGAAAATATCTAAGTTCACTATTATTATAAAATAATGCTTTTCACAGTAGTATACAATTTTAGATTGACGGATACTTTATTTCAGTACTTTGAGAAAATTTAATAGATTCCTTTGTGTTGGGCAAATAAGTATGTAAAATGTGATTTTTATGCTTACTTTGTTAAAAATGGCTGCTGCTCACATGATGCTGCTGCCATGTGATACTGATAATTACCTGCTTGTGAAGGGCTTGGTTATGCTAAAGTGTGCTGGAGGTGGGATTGTCGTGCAGAAATTTTTTAAAAGAAGGAGGAGTTAGGACGCCATTTTGGCAGAGACCACGTTGTTGCAGAGGAGGAAGGCAGCCAAGATGGTGGAGTGCTGAAGGAGAAGCCAGTTCGTGCAGAGTTTGTGCAGAGAGAAGGAGATGGGGAACAGAGGTGAATAAGGCTAGTGGGGCCTTTGATTCCAGGAGAACCGGGAGAAAGTCAGTGGCTTTGGGAGCCCTAAATGGAAGGGGAAGTGTTTTCCCACTGTGTGTATTTACTTGCCCGCCAGTGCAAGGCTAGAATAAAAGATGGCTCACCAGTTTTGGGCTCCGCAGTTTTATTACCGTCTATCTCTATCCAAATCTAATGCGAACCTGCACCCACCTGGTGGCTGTGACGGCCGTGACTACTAGTCATACACTTTGATTTTGGTGTTCTGCTTTTAGATGTGATTTTTTTAATGAAGAGTTATACTGCTGAAGATTCACTTGACTTCCTGAATCTGAAAACTGGTGTCTTTTGCCAATTCTGAAAAATTCTTAGTATTTCTTCCATTACTGCTTTCTCTCATTCTTGAAACACTGACTAGTTATGTTAGAACCTCTCATTCTTTCTTCTCCTTGTCATATATTCATATGTCTGAACACTATTAATGATTTCTACAGATTAAAGTTTCAAGTCATAAGTTCTCTATTCTGCTATATCCAATCGTCTATTTAACATTCTCATTGAATTTCTCATTTTAAGCAAGTCCTTTATTTGTGATCAGTTTATTGGCTCTTTTTTTTTCCAAACAACATGGTAATTTTTATAGCCTCATTTTCTTTTAACATACTTTTATTATGTGTTGTTACTTTTGCATTAGTAAACATGCTTACATTATAATTTATTACTTGTTATATTTACACATTTTAACTGTATGGGTTATTTTTGTTGACTTTTTACTCATGGTTGTGCATTTCCTTTTGAACTTATGGTCCTTGGTTTATTATTTATGGGAATTCTTTGAAGGCTGTGTTTGAAATATTTTTTTCTGAAAGAGATTTGTGTTTGCTCCTGCCTGTCCCCAGATCATTACCTACGTGGGCCCTCTTAAAGATAAATTTTCACTTAAGGTAGTTTTGTCCAGGAGTCAACAAATTATAGCCTGAAGAACAAATTCAGCCTGCTTTTATGAATAAAGTTTTATTGGAGCACAGCAACAGTTATGCTTTGTCTTTGGCTGTGTTTCTATTACAATGGGAGAATTGAATAGCTCCAACAGAGACCATATGATTCAGATTTGTTGTTATGAATTCTTATAACAGTCTTTTTTTTTTTTCTTTCAAAGAGAAATAATGATGTGATGGAAAACTATCTCAGCCTCCGTTTTTAGTTTAGTGACTGATGGGTTTGCCCCGAGGGGAGTGCTGGCATCCTGTGCAGGTCTTTACTTTGACTTCCCACTTTGAGCTGCTTTAGGATTTTTTCATACATCCATTCTATCTCTAACCTTTGAAGCCAAGCCCTGTACCTTGAAAGATGAATGAAAAGATTCCTCTGGCAAATGCAGATTTCAGTATCTACTTGTCTTACTGAGTTTATAAGCAGTTTAATCTTTTCAAAGAGCAGCTTTCTTGAGTATTTTTTACATGTGAGGGGTCAGGCCTTAGAGTAGTCCAGAAAGCAGTGGACTCCAGAGTGGACTTCCCTTTATTCTGGAAACTGGGCCCGGATGAACAGTGATGACAGCGGCAACTGTCGCAGAATCAGTGATGGTGGCACTGACTGCAGCCTCAAGAGGAAGAAAGGATTCCACATGCAGGTGGTGCTGGGACCCGCAGTGGGAGACTAGTTTGTCAGTCCATTCCTCAATTCCCTCAATTCCATACCGACTGCATCTGCAAGATGCAGCCCGAGGGCTGAGACAGGTGGTAAGGCGGTAGACTTTGTTGATACATGTCTACAAAATAATAGTGTATGAGTGATCATTGCAGTAAAGCACATCAGGGATTTATCAAAAGTCTTACAAAAATTCAGATTTCTAATTTGGAAAAGTGCTGTAACATTGCAACACGAATATACACCAGTTTAGAAATACAAATTAAATGTGAAGTTTATCGCAGCCTGTGGAAAAGAACACAGTTTTAATATGATCTTCAGATGAGCAAATTAAATAGACAATTTTAATACTAATTTTTCTGTAATAGAAAATACACCAATAGGTTATATAAATAGCCATTTTGGATTATGGACCAAATTATAAACCCACATCTAGTTTCTCATACAAACTCTGTAAGTTATAAGAAATACCAGAGGAAACATTAAAAGCTATTGTATAAATTTAAACTTAAAGTTAAATTAAAACTTACATAATACTGAATTTCTATAGCATTAAATCTTTCTAGAAAACTTTTGCAAGTTGAATTGGATCTTCTAAAATTTGTATTTCAAAATAATAAATCAGAATTTATTGTGGCCCTGGCCAGTTGGTTCAGTGATAGAGCATTGGCCCGGTGTGTAGACATTCTGGGTTTGATTCCTGGTCAGGGCACACATGAGAAGCTACCATCAGCTTTTCTTGCCCTCCCGCTCCCCCTTTTCTCTCTCTTACCCTCTTGCAGCCACTGGGTCGGTTGATTCAAGAACCTGCCTCAGATGAGGGTTGTCAGGTGGATCCCAGTGGGGTACATGCAGAGTCTGTCTCTCTATCTCTCCTCTTCTCACCTTAAAAAAAAGTTATTATAATGTCATACCTTATAAAATAATCTCAACAACATTAGTAACAATTGCATGAGTAGAATTCTTTCTCAAAATTGAAATTAATAAAAAATTACTTTTGATCCTATATTGTCCAAGAGTGAGTGACAGTGATTTCAATTTTATCAATGAATAATAAAGTATAAAAGTATAAATTATAATGATCTAATAAATGAATTTGCAGAAAAATATTATGATCAAAGATATTACATTAACACAGTATTATATTACATAAACTTGTTACATCAAAATATATTTTGTAAGTTATAAATTTGTTATTTATGTATCACTATTGACCCATTATATTTTATAATTAAAAATATCTTTAAAAGAAAACATAGTTTAGTACCTTAATAGCACTTACTTTCTTTGAAAGAATTCTTTTTTTTAAAGCAGTATTAGGTTTATAACAAATTTGAGGTGAAAGTGCAAAGATTTCCCATATATCCCCTTTGCCCCACACGCATAGCCTCCCCATTATCAACACCACTCACCAGAATGAAACATAGTTGTTACCAAGGAGGAACCTACTTTGACATCTCATAACTACCCAAGGTTCATGGTTTCCTTTAGGGCTCTCTATTGATGTACACTCTATGGATTTGGATAAATGTATAATGGTACATCATCATTATGGTTTCAGACAGAGTGTTTTCACTACTCTAAAAATTTTATGTTCTACCTGTTCATCCCTCCCCCACAAAACCTCTGGCAGTCACTGATCTTTTGTTTGTTTACACAGTCTTGCCCTTTTTCATAATGTTATATAGTTGAACTCACACAGTATACAGCATGTTCAGATTGGGTCCTTAGAATATGTGTTTTAAATTTCCTCCATGCCTTTCTAGGACTTAGCTGCTCATCTCTTTTGAACTAAATAAGATTCCATGGGAGGTACCAAAGTTATTGTTGTTTTAGCCTGTTCTCAGAAATATCTTGGTTGCTTCCTAGTTTTAGCAATTCTGACTAAGGCTGCTATAAACTTATATGCTGTTTTTTGTGTGCACATTGTTTTCAGCTCCTTTGGGCAAACACCAAGGAGCATGATTACTGGTTCATATGGTTATACGATGTTTAATTGTGGAAGAAATCAACAACTGGCTTCCAAAGTGGCTGTATCACTTTGCATTCCCATCAGCGGTGCATGAGAGTTAATGCTATCCCACATCCCCTATAGCATTTGAAGTCATTTGTTTCAGATTTTGGCCATTTTAATACGTGTGTAGTGGTATCTCATTGTTCTTTTAATTTGCATATCCCTGATATTATATGACGTGGAGCATCTTTTCTTATGCTTATTTGCTATCTATATAGTTTTTTAAACTAAGATCTTGGGCCCATTTCTTAATCAGTTGTTAGTTTTCTTCTTATGTCCTTTGTATATTTTAGATAGCAGACTTTTATCAAATGGATCATTTGTAAAAATTTTCTCCCTGTGTGTGGTTTGTCTTAAGATTCTCTAGTTGATACAGGCCTATTTAGATAATAATAGACCTATTTCTTCTTGTGCATGTGTTGACAGATTTTGTTTTTCAAAAAATCATTCCATATTATTTATATTATCAAAAGTGTTGGGGCCCTGGCCAGTTGGCTCAGCGGTAGAGCGTCGGCCTAGCGTGCAGAGAACCCGGGTTCGATTCCCGGCCAGGGCACACAGGAGAAGCGCCCATTTGCTTCTCCACCCCTCCGCCGCGCTTTCCTCTCTGTCTCTCTTCCCCTCCCGCAGCCAAGGCTCCATTGGAGCAAAGATGGCCCGGGCGCTGGGGATGGCTCTGTAGCCTCTGCCCCAGGCGCTAGAGTGGCTCTGGTCGCAACATGGCGACGCCTAGGATGGGCAGAGCATCGCCCCCTGGTGGGCAGAGCGTCGCCCCTGGTGGGCGTGCCGGGTGGATCCTGGTCGGGCGCATGCGGGAGTCTGTCTGACTGTCTCTCCCTGTTTCCAGCTTCAGAAAAATGAAAGAGAAAAAAAAAAAAAAAGTGTTGGCATAGACTTATTGATAGTATTCCTTCATTATCCTTTTAATCTTCACAGGATCTGTAATGATGCTATATACCTCTAAGGGTATATATAATTTAAAAATATATAGGTTTAAGCTTCTACATAATTTAATGATTTATCTTGGCTTTATTTTGAGTTTTATTTTGAAGGAGAGGCTTTAATATTCAATTACAGAAATATTGAGAATAGTTGTTTGCGATTTTTAACTATACAACCATGTGTTAGCTAACAATTGAATGACAAATGCTTTGTAAACTTCTTCTGACACTTTGCCCTAAGAAGTGTTTTCTAGAACAAATTACCTTTCCTAAGTTGGGGGACAGCTTTTTCTACAATCACCTACTATTCAGGCCAAATTAGACAGTTATCTCTATTATCTGAAACAGCCTTCATTTAATTCTCCTCCTTGTAAGCTTTTTCCAAAGAGAAATCTGTTTTTCACTATTGAAATTTAATCAATTCAGCAAGTCCTATCAGTTTATTTTCTTAACAGTTTAGCAAAGAACTCACCTTTCTTCTTCCTGGTGCTGGCCTCAGGCCCTCCTGCTTTCTGGACTACAATTGTATTCTACCTGGCCTCTCTGTCTCGATGCTGTGCTGGACTGTTTTTATAATCACAAATCACATTGTGTGAAACTCTCCTACTTAGAATTCTGTAGGCTTTAAGTTAAAGTACAAATTCCTTCAAGTGGCATAGTTCCATTCATGGTTTGGCCACTGGTCTCTTCCTCAACCCTCTTATCTGCAATTTCCATACACACACTGTCAGGCAAAAACTGTATTTCCCTGAATGTGGCTTATTCTGTGAATATCATTGTGCCTTTGTATTTAGTTTTCTGTCTGCTGAGAATGTCTACTTGTCCATTGTTCTTTTGGTTGATGCCCCCTTAAGTCTCAGTATATGTCACTTTCCTAACAAGTTTTTCATGGCCTTCCAGGAAACTTAAACACTTCTGGTTTTGTGTTTCACACTTTCCCCTTTTCTATTTTTTTTTTTGTAGCATATATTGACTGTAAAATTATTGTTCATTCACTGTGTTTATCAATTTATACTAGATAACCATTTCCTTACAGGTAGACACTGTCTCTCTATCTGCATCTCCAGCACCTGGTGTAGGGCTTGGTGTGTGCTAGACTATAACCTTAAGGAATGAAAGAATAAAATGAATAAACCCAGGAAGCCACATTGGTAAAACTAATTTGGATTCTAAAGAAGCATATTCGTACTGATCTAACAATTTGATTAAATTTCTCTGTAGCTCAGTATTCCTAAATTTACTTTTTTTTTTTTTTTTTTTTTTACAGGGACAGAGAGAGTCAGAGAGAGGGATAGACAGGGACAGACAGACAGGAATGGAGAGAGATGAGAAGCATCAATCATCAGTTTCTCGTTGCGACACCTTAGTTGTTCATTGATTGCTTTCTCATATGTGCCTTGACCACGGGCCTTCAGCAGACTGAGTGACCCCTTGCTTGAGCCAGCAACCTTGGGTCCAAGCTGGTGAGCTTTTTTTGCTCAAGCCAGATGAACTCGTGTTCAAGCTGGCACCCTCGGGGTCTCGAACCTGGGTCTTCCGTATCCCAGTCCAACACTCTATCCACTGTGCCACCGCCTGGTCAGGCCCTGAATTTACTATTAAAAATATTTAAACTTTCTAAGGGGAGAGGTGCTTAAGTACTTAGAATCACAGTTCAATTCATTAGAGAAGCCGGTCAAGTGCCCATCTTTGTGTTCATAGCTAGGGCCATCTCACGGGGTATTTTTAAAGAACAGTTGATAAAAATGATCATAATAAATGTAAAAGGTACAAAGCACTATAAAATATTTAATAGATAAAATATGATTTTCTCATTGTAGGCAATCAAGCTTGTTAATATTTTAGATTTTCACTTTTAGGTGTAATCTTTTTTCATTAAATTATGAAAACTAGTCGTTTCAAAGGAGAAAATATATTTCTTTCTCTTATGGAAAGCTAAAGGTTCTAATAACTGGTAAGACCATCAGAATAACTTTCACTCACAATTACTTTGAACTAGATTAAACTCACGTGAAAGTGTATGTTATTCACTTCTGGAGAGCGGCCACCATCCACATAAGGCAGTGATGAGAATCAGTATTATCATATTTTAAAAATAAAAGCTGAGGAGAAGGAACATATCTTTCATATGACTTATTAAATTACCACCTTCCAGCTCCAGAAAGCAGAATGTGGGATAAATTTAATGACTCATTTTCAAATAGAGTATCGATAAGGAAATTAGTCACTTTATAGTGGACAATCCTGGCAAACACTGCATTAACCAAATGATCAAGGTTAATATCCCTAGTGACGTCATGTTGAAATTATATACCCCTTAGATATTAGGATGAGAAAGGTACTTCATCAATGAGATATTGGTTCATAATTAATAATCACAGGCTAATAGTAAGAGCATCAGGGGAACTCAAATTGGGGAACATTCTACAAAATATGTGACTAGAACTCTTCAAAACTGTCAAATTCATCAAAAACAAAGTCTGAGGAACTGTTATAATCTGGAATATCCTAAGAAGATATAACAACTAAATGTAATAAGGAAATTCTAAATTGGGTCTTAAAAAGGTTATTAGTGGGAAAAACTGGTGAAATCCAAATAAAGTCTGGAAATCAGTAAATAGCAATATACCAAATGTTGGTTTCTTAATTTTGACAAATGTGCCCGGGTAATAGAAGATGATAACATTAGGGGAAACCGTGGAAAGGTTAGCTTGGAACTCTATACAATCTTTGTAATTTTTCCATAATTCTGTAATTATTTCAAAATAAATGTTTATATATAAAATATAAGGGCAAATATAACAATACCAAGTGAATCCAGTTTTTAATTAGGTCAATTAAACACGGTATATAATTAATAAAAACATTACTCTCCTGATTTTAATTGAAAACAAATCTATATTCATTACTCAGTCTTTTTTTTTTTTTTTTCTTCATTTTTCTGAAGCTGGAAACGGGGAGAGATAGTCAGACAGACTCCCGCATGCGCCCGACCGGGATCCACCCGGCACACCCACCAGGGGCGATGCTCTGCCCACCAGGGGGCGATGCTCTGCCCCTCCGGGGCGTCGCCATGTTGCGACCAGAGCCACTCTAGCGCCTGGGGCAGAGGCCACAGAGCCATCCCCAGCGCCCGGGCCATCTTTGCTCCAATGGAGCCTTGGCTGCGGGAGGGGAAGAGAGAGACAGAGAGGAAAGTGCGGCGGAGGGGTGGAGAAGCAAATGGGCGCCTCTCCTGTGTGCCCTGGCCGGAAATCGAACCCGGGTCCTCCGCACGCTAGGCCGACGCTCTACCGCTGAGCCAACCGGCCAGGGCTATTACTCAGTCTTTTGATGTCAGAGATGGGCTTGCTTCATAAGTTTGCTATCACATAGTGTTGGTACATTAGTCACAATGTATACAGGGCTTAATTTAACAAGTCAGTTATGTTAAGGTCAAAAAACAAATCTTCTAGTTTATTATTAACAGGGCAATTACTATATTAGAAAAATTTATCTGTAATACCCAACATGGTATGTAAAAAGTCATGAGATAATAATATTTATGAAAACTGTGGGGATTATTTTTGGCTTCCTAAAATTCCTAAGACCCTCTGAAATCTTGTAATGTCAAGCCATGTCAATCTAGTCTGTATTACATGTCTTGATATTTCAAGTGGTGTGTGGGGCAGACTGTAGTGGGTGCCCTCAAAGTTAGCTATAAGCTCAAAGCTTATTTAATGATGGAATAGTCATTAGTTTTATATTAGACTTGAATTTTTAGCAAACCAGACCCTTGAAATTTTTATCAACACCTTAAAAAAATCATAAAATAGGCAAGAGGCGAATTTGAAGAGATCCCTAAATACAATGTAGAGATATTAGTAGGAACCATAGCCTAGGATGGGCAAACAGACCTTTACCTACTAAAACAACTCTGCGTGTTATACAGGAGATAATAAGTGAATTTACACATCACTTTGTATTAATACTTAGTCTTCATGTGACCGTGTTGTACTTTGTGTCTAGAGCAAAATGACAGTTTCCAAGAGGAATGCTTTTCTCAAGAAAACATATTATACACTAAGAGAGATATGTTAAAATGTGAGAACTGAAAACAAAATCTGAAACCAGAATAGATAGTATTAGATTACAGAAGGAGGGCATTATTTATTCTAAATTATTTGATATTCTCAAAGAAACATGTTCCCCGTTGAACTCATCCTGAAGTTGATGAGATACTTAAAGAACATGTAGAGGATGAATTCGGGCTCGCAGACTTAGGTGAATGTTCCCAGTGGATGATAAATTTATTTCCGATTGCTATAAATTTCAGGTCTAAGAGATAAGGAAACACAGTGCCAGCAAAACTGGTTTGTGTTACATTCTAAACACTTCAACTATTTATTATTGAACTGCCTTGTAAAGATAATGAAAGTCAATAAAGCATTGCTAAGTATCTCATCTATTAGGGCTATAAAATATTTATATGCTTTCCTAAATGTTAATGAAAGAAACTAGGTAGACAAATGTCACTGGCTATAAATTAGATTTTCGAAATGCAATAATATATAGCACAGTGTTTCAAGTCATAAAATTTCTTGATCTTCATCCTTTGAATGAACCTTAATGTTGTAGCGGATTTCTTCAATAAGGAAGAGGAGTCAGGACTCCTAATGGCAGAGGTACTTTTCTAACCTTGCGGGTAATGTTATTGAAGAGGTGTATTGGAAAGTAGCAGTTTGCATTGTAGACCTCAAGGAACACAGTCATGACACAGAAGACAGCCATTAATTAAGTATGAATTACTATGTTTTAAAGCACCGACTGTGGAAGGAGAAATGCCACCTTTGAAAAAATGGCTTCTTCTGTGTGATCTGACCTCTGCCCCCTTAGATGTGCAGATGATAAATCACGATGTGCAGTAACAGCAGGGATGCTTATTAATAGCAACATCCAAGTCTTCTGACAGTAACTGCAAATGCCAGTGACATGCACAAAGGTTTTCCTCTTCAGCTGCAAGAATGTTCATTTTCCATGAGAATTTCTTAGAAATGGGTAAAATGGATATAGAATGTCTGTGTTGTGCATCTAAACACTTCCGTTATTAATAACAATTAGAATTGAGAATTATCTTATAATAGATATAGTCTTGAAACAAATATATATATATATATACTATATATATATACATATATATTACTATTTTTCTTCCCCTACCCTACTTGTTACATCAAAGACTGTTGAGTCCGATCATGTTTTTTTAATTATGTTTTTCACTTATTTTCAGTTCAGCTGGTTTTATACTACCCCTGAATTTGGCTGCTTTCTATGAAAATCACAACTAGACAATAAACAAGAAGCAGTGAGGTTCAATTTGAATTTTACTACTTTTTGTACTCCTAAAGTTAAAAGTTAAAGATTTACTTGAAGGAACAGAAGGAGTGTGAACTTGGGAATCCTGGGTTGAAGTCCTAAATTAATAAGCCCTTTGTGACCTTGGACTTATCATTTATCCTTGAGAATTAGCACCCACATTTTAAAAGTAAAAATAACTATTCTGGTCTTATCTAACATAAAAATTTTATATGTGTGTGAGGACCATATGAGACAGTGGATGCACATGAGCTTTAAAAACCATAAACATGAAGAAATTAAGGGTAGTTTTATAAATATTGCCAAGGAAAGAATAAAATTATTTTAATTGCAAATAGTTTGGGGTAATATGAGAACTTTCTTCAAATGTATTTTTTGTGTCCGTCGTCAACACAGTTAATTCAAAAATTGGTTTATATACATACTATATACTGTTTACATTTAGCCTTCCTTTTCCCCTCTTAGAGGTCTTAGCATCATTATTTTAAAGTAGTTCCTGTCTCAGATTTAATTTAACCAATGAGTGCTCTAATTTTGTAGCCCATGATACTTTGAGTTCCTCTCTCTGATTTGGGACTTCTTGGTTGCTGCCTCAGCTTTCCTTCTGCTCTGGGCTTACTTGTGCACAAAATGGCACTTTCCAGGGATTTTCTGGAAAATGTCCACTGATGGCAAGAATTCAGTGAGTGTGGTAAATTTAGCCTTGGGAATTTTTGGGCAAGGGCACAAGCAAGGAATCATATTGGCCTTGTATGGCCGTTGGCCTTCTTCTTCCTCTTTCCTTTATATTTTGTGACCTTCCACAAGCCACTACCAGGCCAAGGGACCTCCCCTTGGCCCCACTTACAGGGAGCCCCCCAAAAAACGTGTAACCAACTGCATCCCTTCCCACCACCACACATAAAACAGCTCCTGTCTTCCCAGCCAGCCACGTCTCTCAGTCTCATCTGACCTTCCCAGTGTTCTCACATTCTGGTATAGAAAATGTTCTCATGATATCAGCAAAATGGAAGAAATGCCAAAATATTTTCAAAGAGTTTTATTTGCCTTCTTTGAAGACCAGGAGTGCCTTTTGTTTTTCTTCACCAGGAAATGCTTCTCAGTTTTCTATTTGCATATAGGAGGAGCATACTTCGCACTTTCTTTTGAATATCAATACAACTCCTAGCTTTACGATTTTGATGCCAAAAGAATAAAAACAACACTTAGAGCTTTCTTATCGCAGTTGCACATTAGCTTTGAACAGCACTAGAAATGAAAGCCAAATTAAATTCCATGTTCATTATGTCAGATTCATTAAATGTTATATAACATGTACAACTTCGCTCTATCCTGTCATGTGGACTGAGCTTATTATTATTGTTATTATTATTTCAGATATCTTAGATGCATCTATGACTTTAGCCAAGTGATGTCTTTACTTATTTTCTATGAATTCATCTTTAGAAAAGAATTCACTGAATGTCTATAAACACTATTTGATACTTCATTGCCTTGATACTAATCTGAAAATGTGGTTGTCAATTAGGCAAGTAAGAAAGGTTCTTTGAGCTTTAAGCGCTATGTACTTATGGGAATGTTTAAAACTTAACATTTACATATGGTTAATGTAGCACATGAACTAATTGATCTATTGCCATTTGAGTATAAGGAAAAAAGGTAGTATTGGTTCTGTTTTTCTGGTCATGTAGTTCTCATTTTACTATGGGATATTTTTGTGTACATGTCCACTTTTCATCTGTAGTGAAGCATATCCAAAATAAGATATTTATATTATAAACAATGCACTGGGTTTACATGCCTTCCTGTGAGTTGACAGTGTGATTATCCATCCAAAAATTGTTAACAATTTTAGCATCATATTACACTGCTTCAACTTTTATTTCTTGCATATTAAATGAATCAAGAAATAGTTTTGAAGCTAATCCATAAAACGTGGGCTTGAGAGCCTATTAATTATAATATGTTCCCTCTGTAATAGTCAGAAAAAAATTTAAGTTTATTTATTATTTTTTTATTTATTCATTTTTAGAGAGGAGCGAGAGGGGGGAGAGAGAAAGAAAGAGAGGGAGAGAGAGAGGAGAGAGAGACAGAGAGAGAGAAGTGGGGAGGAGCTGGAAGCATCAACTCCCATATGTGCCTTGACCAGGCAAGCCCAGGGTTTCGAACCGGCGACCTCAGCATTTCCAGGTCGACGCTTTATCCACTGCGCCACCACAGGTCAGGCAAAGTCAGAAAAAACTTTGTTATTGTGACATTATAGACACTTCAATAACTCTCACTAACTGATATATTATTTTTTTAAAGGCTGACACTATTGAATTTAATAATCTGCAGTGAGACAAGAATCTAAAGAATATAATCTGTAACTAAATTTACACCATGCAAGCAATCTTATTCCATTTATCTTTGCTGTAGCTAGAGATGATCTGATTATAGGATGTTTTATCATATCAAAGGAAGGTTTCTTAGGTAATGCATTGCAAGCTCCTCATAGTAGCATCCACTACTATGAATTAATATTTATTGAGCTCTTTCTATATGCTAGATGCCAAGTATCATTTAGTTTTCATCACATCTGTGGGGGAGAGGAAAATTTCCCCTCTTTTGCCTTTTAGTTCTTCCGACTAATCTAATAACCAAATTGACATTTAGACAGATTAACAGGATGAGATAACCAAATTTAATTATGTATGTGCATGCAGGGGTTCTGTAAAAATATGGGACCCAACCACAGAAAGGGGGGGGTAGTAGTCTGGACCTCAAAGGAAAGGTAAGCAATTGACAGGTGGCTGAGAAGGAGCAAACATTTTCTAAACAAATTCTGACTGGGTGACCCAGAAACAGTGGGACACAGAGGTAGAGTGTCCAAACAATCAGACTTGCTAGGTTCCTCCCTGTCTAACACAGCTAGTTCATGCTAAAGCATAGTTCTCTGCGATGATATCTCCCTTTCTGGAGCAGGTCCTGTACCTCAATTCTTTTAGGCAGTTTGAGGTGAGGTCACAGGTTCTTCCTGAGTCTTTTTTTTTTCTTAAAAATAACTACTTTAAAATAATATTCCCAAGAAGAAGTATTTTGAGGTGGCAAACTCTACTTTCTCTCACAGCTGTCAATATCCCCATTTTATAAAGAGCCAAGAGAGGAGGCAAGGAAAAGTTGCAATAGTCACGCCCTACAGTGAGCAGTGGGGTTGGCATTTGAATCAAGCAGCCTGACTAATTATGAATTATGGTTGTGAAGGTGGTTACCTTCTTTGAGTCATTCTTCAGAGCCATGAAGCAAACAGTGGTAATAATTGCAAGAAGGTGCATTACTTAACACATCAAAGCTGAAGAAAGAATTTGGAAGGTGCATCGCTTTGGCTTTTGCATCAATATCCCAAGTATCTACTCCTGATGCTGAGGAAAGGATCAGCTCCACTCGGGATACTGAAGGCCCTTTCTCGTCCTGTGTCTCTGGCTCAGCCTGAAGCAGCTACACAAACCCCAGGGCCATAGGTGTTTTCATATCATTAAACCTTTCAAAGTCATTTCAGTTTGGAGCTAAGAATGAACTTAATCTAAGAGTAATCATGACAAGATCAATGTCAATTATAGCAAAAGAGACGTGTAAAAAAGAAAAGTCCATTCAATCCTATTGATCGATTGGCCTGTTAGTATCAAATATCTTAGTTTTTGGAAAAATTGATTTTTTTAAATTTTCTCTTAGGTGATTTAATGTTTAGCTGCCCCTCTAATTTCCTTTTTTTTAATTGAACATATTGGGGTGACACTGGTTAACAAAATTATATAGGTTTCAGGTGCACAATTCTGCAACACATCATCTGTAGACTGTATTGTGTATTTACCACCTCTGAATGGTGATGGACAGAGACTTGACTTGGCATGGTGTGTACTAACATATTCTTAAATGCTAGGTAAGTGACAAATTTCTGTGACTATAGGAAAGAAGAAAAAACTGGCTAGAATAATGATTAGGGGACATTTCAATGGAGTACCAAGAATTTGAACTAGAAATGTAGGTGGCACAGCACAATCAGCTAGAGATGAAAGGTGTTTCAGATAGAAAATTTGAAAATGTAAGAAGACCTATTTGAAGATACAGAGGGTTCTTAAGAAAAATGTTGTAACCCATAAAGGTAGGAAAGTACCATAAGTGTACCCTTTGGTAAAAAATAAGGTAATTTGATTTGGACCTCTAAGCAGTAAAAGTCATTAACAAGTCAATTCTGTAAAAAGACTATAATCAACTAGAAAATGCTTCGTCAAAAACAAACAAACATGGGAGTTCATTAAATTAATTTCTCCATTTCTGCAAACTTTCATATTTTTTAAGAAACATGATCAGGCTCTGTGTTATGCCTGTATGTAATGAAAATTTTATAAAATTGAAATTATTGTGTTGGGAGCGATTTCATTCCTTAGAAGTTTGCGTACTAGAAAAGAAAATAAATATGGACACAAATACTAGTACTATAAGAAAGGCCCACTATCAGTGGTCTAAGAGAGAAACCTAAACAATATTACAGTGTTCAGTAGAGGGATCAAAGAGATGATATAGCCTGACCAGGTGGTGGTACAGTGGATAGAGCGTTGGACTGGGATTCGGAGGACCCAGGTTTGAGACCTCGAGATCGTCAGCTTGAGCGTAGGCTCATCTGGTTTGAACAAAAGCTCACCAGCTTGGACCCAAGGTCGCTGGCTCGAGCAAGGGGTTACTCAGTCTGCTGAAGGCCCATGGTCAAGGCACATATGAGAAAGCAATCAATGAACAACTAAGGTGTCGCAATGAAAAACTGATGATTGATCCTTCTCATCTCACTTTTTTCCTGTCTGTCTATCCCTGTCTATCCCTCTCTCTGACTCTCTCTCTGTCTCTGTTAAAAAAAAAGAGAGATGATACAAAGGAATCTTCAAGAAAGAGATATTGGAAGGAATTGAGAGGGAAGACCAAGAACTGAACCCTGAAAAATTTGCCTTTAATCTGAAAAGAAGAAGAGTCTGAAGAGTCTAGGAAAGAAAATATAATAGAAAATTAGTATAGTAGCAAGAGGGGGGGGGAAGGGAAGGGGAGAAAGAGAAAAAGGGAGAGAGTTTATAATCCAGAGTATCATTAATAACAAATTATTTTTTGAGATATGAACTGAAAAATATCTATGAATATCAAATAGGTCATGAGCAATTTTAGTAAGGGTGAAAGCCAGGGTGATGGAGGTCTTTGTGAACCTTAATTTCTACCTTATCTAGAGCTATTTAATTGTTCTTATTCAAATTCCATGTCTTTGTCAACCATGTTGAATCTTCAGCACTGAATTCATAGAGAGCTCACTGTTTCAGACCTCCACTTCCCACCGTCTGCATAGAAATCGCCTCTTGTTTACTGCAGGATACATTTGTCTTCCCAGTGGCATTCAGCATTACATCAACTAGATCAACTGCATCACTATTTCTCTCTTCCTTCAAACACCTGCATGAAAGTGATACAAAAGCGGATAAAGTGATCATGGGCTCTTCCATTCCATTATTTTTGAACACATATATTCTAGATTTTGATCATTAAATGCCATTTAAGAAATACCAACATCAACATGAAGATGTATTGGTCAGTGTACATAAGTTAAGATGTATTGTCTGACTTTAGGAGCTATCAAATGAAAATTCAACAGTGGGGACAACAACAGGGCTGATATTGACATAATTTTATGTGGAGTAACTCACAGGGATAGTCCTGTTTTTCAGCTGCTTCTGTGGGCATCAGTCCGTAGGAAACACCAATTCCTTGTGAGGTTTTTTATTGGAGGACAAGACCTAGCATAGGGAAGAAATTGCCTTGTTGAGAATATGAGATGAGATTGCTTTGTTAGTTGGGATAATAGCAATGTCTACAACAATTGTTTATGTATTCTCATACAAGTTTGTTTAGTTACAGTTCTGGGTAATTAACATTAGCTAGTACCCTTTGGATATTTATGTTTAAGGTGCCACATTTGCTAGGTAGTTATACGGGGTAGTTTGAAGTTGCTAGGTATGTCCAGGGTCAACCCAATGTACATGTGTCTTTGAAATCACATTCTTTGAGGGCATATTCTAAAAATCTGTGTGAGGAGTATAGGTTATAACTTTGAAAATGATTCATGTGAAGAAACAGGCTTTCAACCATGGTTCATATGCCCTCACCTCCATTTGATAATCTTATAATAAGGTCACTGCCATAGGCCTCTTACTTGTACTTTCAAAGCCATGAAGATAATTAACTCTGGTTCCAAGGTTAGGCAATTCTCTATAGATGGAGTTGAAAGAACATTTACTGTTGTTGTTTTATGAAATATCGAAAGGTTCTCAGTACATGTATAAATGTTTTGTTTTGTATTTTATACATAAACTATATAATATAGGCACAGTGAAAATATCTTTAACTTTAAAATATGCTGAAAGTATTTTAAAAAGAAGAAGAGACACTGGTATACATGCTTGGAAAAATAATCCCTTTAGGGTTAAACTCATGAATAAGAATCAGTTTTGTGTTAACATAGTTTTATTTTGTACTGTGTGTCCTGCGGTATGCCACATTTACTGGGTTTTCAAATTTTTGTTTTGCATTTCTGGACAACCGTTAATCTATTTACATATGAAAGTTATCCATTATCATACTTGAAGCAATAGATGGCAAATTTTCAAAATCTCACTCTTCTATTAAAGTGATGTTGTGTGAATCTTTTCTATTAAAATAAAAAATATGCATTCATGTTTTCACAAGAGCAAATATGTGCCCATGTGTTTGGTCTTCAGTAAACAACACTGTCTCTTTTTGCAGCTAAAATCATATCTTTGCAGTGAGGAGTTTTTCCAGAGAGGCACTTTTTAAAATCCTTAAGTAGTAAATGCTATTGTTCTTAATATGTGCCAAATTGTGCAAATACTCACTTATTAAGTTTGCAAAAAGACCTGGAAGCATAGTAAAGTATCAGAAACATTAATGAACTGGATTCTAACACTAAAATAAACTGGACTTAGGGTGTTGGTTATCATCTGTGATAATTAGGGTGATCAAGTATAAGATGCTCTTTAATAACATTTTTGAAGCAGAAGGGTGGAATACCATGTGTCATAATTATTCTTTTCAACAGGTTTCTCTATTTTCATGAGCACAAATTAGGTTTCTTTGCAAACTCTCTGAGGTTTAGTCTACAGCTTGATTTCTGTCTTATCAACCACATTGCCTTTCTGTTTTACAGGTGTATTGATTGCTGTTTGGCTCATTGCTTATGGTATTTATTTAGATCAGGCAATTGAACTTACTCTAATTTCATGAATAAAATAGATGATAAGATGAAATATTACAAAAATGATCTTAAGCTATTGGAAAGAAGGCAAATTTTTTTAACTCAAGCAATTAACTTTGAGAATTCACCGTAGAGATGTCATTTCTATTAATAACTCTGAGGCATTATGGAAGTAGAACTCTTAATTTTATGAGATATACATAAACATATGCAATATACATACTTGATAAATCTTTTCCAAATTAAGACCTTATTAAGAAGCATTTCCTCTTAGTCAACAGCATGGTTGGACTTTGGGAAAAGCACAGTTATATCCCCTTAAGGAAGTTCAAATCTCATAAACAGAAGCTTATTTTTCTGAAAAATAATAAAATAATTAAATAGAAGAGTATATTAATGTGTGCAATGGAGCGACAATACAACATGACATAATACAGCACAAGACGATAAGGGATTTACTGTCAAATTATCTGTATAGGGAATAAATATAGAATTTCAGGAGAACAAATATATTCAGTATCTTGGAAAGAGAAAAGTTAAATGCGTATGGTCTTTTTTTTTTTTTTTTTTTTTTTTGTAAGAGAAACAGAGAGAAAGAGGAGGCAGACAGGGACAGACAGGAAAAGAGAGAGATGAGAAGCGTCAGTTCTTTGTTGTGGCACCTTAGTTGTTCATTGATTATTTCTTATATGTGCCTTGACCAGGAGGCTACAGCAGACTGAGTGACCCTTTGCTCAAGCCAGCAACCTTGGGCTCAAGCCCGTGACTTTTGGGTTCAAGCCAGTGACTGTGGGGTCATGTCTATGATCTCATGCTCAAGCCAGCGACCCCGTGCTCAAGCTGATGAGCCTGTGCTCAAGCCAGGTCAGTCTGTGCTCAGTCCGGCAACCTTGGCAACCTGGATCCTCTGCATTGCCAACTGACGCTCTATCCACTGCTCCACTGCCTGGCCAGGCAATACATAATTTTTTGAAGGATATTAATTAGATGTACAGGAAGGCCAAAAAGAGCATTTTTAAAGATGTAATGGTCAAAGAAAATTGCAAAGTAAGATCATTCACCTATGGTATGTCCTGGGGAAGGTGGAGAGGCTGATTTAACAGGAATAGAAGGGCAGTGGAGATAGAAGGAATCAAGAACAAACAGGTGCCCTGGCCGGTTGGCTCAGTGGTAGAGCGTCGGCCTGGCGTGCAGGAATCCCGGGTTCGATTCTCGGCCAGGGCACACAGGAGAAGCGCCCATCTGCTTCTCCACCCCTCCCCCTCTCCTTCCTCTCTGTCTCCCTCTTCCCTTCCCGTAGCCAAGGCTCCATTGGAGCAAGATTGGCCTGGGCGCTGAGTATGGCTCCATAGCCTCTGCCTCAGGTGCTAGAATACCTCTGGTCGCAACAGAGTGACACCCCAGATGGGCGGAGCATCACCCCCTGGTGGGCATGCCGGGTGGATCCCAGTCGGGCACATGCGGGGGTCTGTCTGACTGCCTTCCTGTTTCCAACTTCAGAAAAATGAAAAAAAAAAAAAAAAAGAACGAACATGTCAGCTGAGATGGTGTCATGGGGGGCTGATAGGTGCACTACAAGAGAAATAAATAGCTGAGGAGCTATCAGCGAACACAGAGAATCTGAGACAGAAGAGAAATGATAAAAGGGATATTCAGTGAAAGATGTGGTACAAAAATGGGTGGCCAGCAGGCTGCAAGAGATGAGTAGAGTATTGAGGCAAAGATTTATTTATTATTTCAAACTACGCTTTTCACAAGCTAATAGAGGATAGAAACTTTCACATTTACATCCCAGTATGAACAGCCTTCCAAAGTTAAGTAACCTGAAGTGTCTGTTTCTTTAACTCATCACCAGTGTTCCCAGTGTAAAATTTGCTGACAAAAGAATTCATTTTATTTGCCTCCATATGTTTTCTACATATTAGTTTAGTCAGTTTCTTTGACCAGGGCAGGAAAACCTACAGTTTCCTAATGGTATAAATTTATTTCATTATTTCTTTCACTATTAAGTTAAAAATGATAAAAGATACTTAAAATATTCTTTAATTTAGAACATTTCTGTGAAGTGATCGGTTATCATTTTTAACATTGCTGAAAAAGTGGCAGAAGTTTGTCTTTATTAACAAAATCCTTAGTCTTAAAATATTTTGCTCACCGTGAAGCGCAAAGGTTCTAGAAAACAAACACTAAGTGGCGCTAATATTTAGTGTACAGATTGATACACTCAATCAATCTACATTCAATCTACGCAGTAGAGAAAATATTTTGAGGGGTACGTGGGATTTGATCAGTGCAACTCTCAAAGACCAAAGTATACTTATGGAATTAGTAACAGTTTATGTGAATCATAAGTCAAGTAACTTTCTTTATAATATTTTTTGTCCTTTTCTTACAGGATATATATGTATAACTAGATTGTCATTGCCCCCCAGCCAACGTTATGACCGAAAACGTTTGTAATAGAAAAAGAAGAAATACCTTTGTCAGTGTCTTGTTCACTTGTGTTTGCATGTTTTTCCCTATCTTTATTATTATTATTTTGTATTTTTCTGAAATGAGAAGCAGGGAGGCAAAGAGACTCCTGCATGAGCCAAACCAGGATCCACCCAGCATTCCTACTAGGAGGCGATGCTCTGCCCATCTGGGGTGTTGCTCTGTTATACCTGGAGCCATTCTAGTACCTGAGGTGGAGGCCATGGAGCCATCCTCAGTGCCCGGGCCAACTTTGTTCCAATGGAGCCTTGGCTATGGGAGAGGAAGAGAGAAATAGAGAGAAAGGAGAAAGGGAAGAGTGGAGAAGCAGATGGACACTTCCCCCTGTGTGCCCTGATCGGAAATCCATCCCAGGACTTCCACATGCCGGGCCGATGCTCTACCACTGAGCCAACTGGCCAGGGCTTCAAACTAATTTTTGTTATTATTACACTTCTTAAGCCCTATTTTTTAGGGGGAAGATTCTTTATGCTACTCTTGATTATGAAATTTTTAAATCTTCGTATTAGTGTACAAGGAAAATTTAATACATTACACAGTTGAAAATGAAAGAAAAGATTGAGCATGCCTTTGTTTGATCAAATTCTGACTTTCTCTCATATGCAAGAGTACTGAGTGGAGTTGCCAGTATCAATTTGTACACTAAATGTTAGGAATACTAATGTGTGTTTCCTATTTTATAGATAAGAAAATTAATGAAACATCTGGAGAACTTTTATAGGCTCTGATGAAATAGGTCTTGGGTTAGAATCTGGGAGTTTGCAATTGAAAAGTTCCCAGGTAAATCAGGCTGCTGGTCCTTGGACCACACTTGAAATAACAAGATCCTACACCACTTCAGTGCATTTTCCTACAAGTGCCATGGAAACTTGCTTCCAATTTGAAGACAGTTATAGAAAATGGGGTGTCATTTAAGGATTTTTCTCTAAGAGACAAAATAAAATGAAGCTTATTTTAAGAACCAAAAAAGAAATAGCAATTCATAAACCATGAGGTAAAAAGGGTTACTTTCGTTATTGGATGTGGGGAAAGTAACGGATATAAAGAGAAATTTAAATCTCTATTATGAATGAACAAATACTGTTGATATTAGAATGCCTTTAAGTATTATTTTGAGATACTTTTATGTCATTTATTTAAAACAACAGAAATATCAAATCTTCTAAGTAAATTAGGAAAATATAAAGAATATATTGAAGTCTTTTACTTTTTAAAAACATGAAACCCTTATTGGTATTCCATGTCTACCCATTGTGTTAAGTTGGTAATGGTGTTTATTAATTATTTCAACACTGAGGACCCCAAATGCATTTAGACAAGGAGTGATAAGTGAAGGTCTCCCTTATAATAGAGATGTTTCTATAGGTGATGTATTCATTAACTTATTCTACCATCATGTCTTTGTTTTGAATTCTTCCCCTATTACACGTTATCATTTTGAGATTTCACACACTCTTGATAGATTAAGAGAGAGAAGGAGAGGAAATTTCTGTAATAAGACTGAAAATATGATGACCTAGGAAAAAAGAAGGTCAATGAGGAAAGAAAAGGAGATATTGGGAAAGGAATGGATAAGGGGTTCAAGAGAGTTGAAAATGAATATCTGGTGATATTGGTAACCATTTCAATGACTAACTTCACAAATACATATGTTACCTCCTGCATTTCTGGTACAATGGCAGAGTACAGTCCTGTCTGTCATTTGAAGCCCTACACTTTCCTTAGATAGACAATAGCTATAATGTGATATACAATAATATCAGAATTGGGGTCTCAATATTAGATTCAGAAATAACTTGGATGCCTCTGAAGTGAGCTTCAGAACCCTTGTCATCCAGCCAGTGGTTGATGTGTCATGTAGCTTGTCAGAGCTCCAGCAGCTTCATCAGGAGCTGTGTCCCAAACTTTCAGTTTTCATTAGGAGAGAGGGACTGCAGTGGACATGTGAAATTACTCTCAGACAGTTGAAAAGGTAATCTAAAAAACACGAGACCCAGTAGGCACGGGGCTTTTATGTTTTATGACTCCCAAGTCAGTGTTATTTTCTTCAGACTATGGAATAAAATATGAGGGGAAATAAGTTAACTTCAGCCTACTCATACACTGGTCAGGATTCATATGGCACTCACAGATAAAACAGCCGATGTGGAAAAAATATCGGTCCAAATTACATTTCTCTTTGATTCAGGTATGTCATGAGGGAGTCCACAATCCATCTAGAATATCAGGACAGTCATTGTCCACCTCAATCAGTTTAATGCAAAGAGGGGAAAGGGTGTCATTAGGGAACCAAAAAAAAAAAAAAAAAGAAAAAAGGAAAAAGGAAAATCAATTCTGGACATCTGTCTGTATGCTGACCTCAGGCCAAAACAGATTGAGTACCAAAAAGTAGACAAAAGGGAAATCCTAGATTTCATTGTGCAGTTGTTTGGTGCTGCTCCTATTACGTGACTAATGAACCTTTCAGTTTGAATCAGTGTATTTTACAGCTGAACCTAATCGTTATTTCTAGGACCTAAAACTATGATGTGTGGCAGAAGCTTTAGATGAGGGGGAGGGGTGATGGATTGTTATTGTCAAAGTATTAATGGAAAAGTTCATTAAGTATTGGAAATAAAAACACGATATTTTATTCATGTCATTCTTTTGAACTCTGGTTCAAGCTGCCAGAATGACTGTATCATTCAAGACCGCACAACTTTGCCAGAAGATGTAGACCCGTTGGTGTTACATATATTAAATTACTTTTTACTCTAGCTGTCATGAAAACTGCCTCACACCTTCTTGTTTCTTTTTATAAAGCACTAGTAAATGTTTTTTCTAAATAATTTTAAATGTGATAAAACTATGGTATGGTAACCACAATAAAATAAGAAAGGTTCAAATAAGTAAGTCTCGTTCCTGTTGAAAAAAATTAAGATTTTTTTTCTAAGTCACTTTCAATGTATTTATACTAGACATATAAAATTTTATATTGTGATTATTACAGTCTTTTTTATAGATGAAAAAAACAGAGACCCACAGAGGATAAAAAATTCTCTAAGGACTCCCAGCAAATGAGTATTGAACCTACAATTAGAATTAAATTGTACATATAACCTAGCACTCTTGATAATTAAAGTTCAGAGAAAGCAAGAGATTTGTACCAAAACACTCATACAAATACTTTTAGATGTTTAAATACATATAATATGTGTGTGCTTATCTGTTCACACACACACACACACACACAAAATACCATGAACATTTCAGCATGCCCAAATAAAAGCTCACTTTAAATACATGAAGTAGCTTATTTTAAAAACTAATAAACCACATAAAATTCAATCTTCAAAACTGTTTTCCATTTTTATATGTCCCTGTTGACATTTCTTTATCCAACCTGGGTTCTAAACTCATGTGTAATTACTTTATACTGCCATTCAAAGACAAGCTAAGTACTGTATGTTTTTCAAACTTGAAACACATTCCAGAAAACAATTATCTGAAGATGTTTAATGCAAGTCTTGATCCTACAATCTGTGTTAAGTGATTAAGTAAGCTCGGTCTCTATGTGCAGTTTCTGGTGAGAACACCTCAAGTTTAACAATATAAAATTAATCCTGTTAATTCTGTCTCATTATGTGTGTAATCAGATTAATGAGCGGTAGCAGGCATCCCTAGGAATTAGAAGTAAGATTTATTTTTGTTAATGCTTTTGTTTATTAAAAGTTCAGCATTTTTTTTATGAAAGTACAAAAGGCTGATGTTAAAACTCAAATTTACAGATGCTTGATTTTTCCATGACTCGTGTTTGAGTAAGATTTTCAATTTTACAAAAAAAAAAAAAAAAAAAAAAAAAAGAAAAAAGGAGAGAGACGGTTTAACAGTTAAATGGTGTTTAGAAGTTTTATTAATTCATGTATAGCCTGACTTGTGGTGGCGCAGTGGATAAAGCGTCAACCTGGAAATGCTGAGGTCGCCGGTTCGAAACCCTGGGCTTGCCTGGTCAAGGCACATATGGGAGTTGATGCTTCCAGCTCCTCCCCCCTTCTCTCTCTCTGTCTCTCCTCTCTCTGTCTCTCCCTCTCCTCGCTAAAATGAATAAATAAAAAATTTTTAAAAAATTATGTATTGTTTTGGTCATCAGTCTTACACTAAAAGTTTGGGTTTAGGGATTTTTTAAAAAGTATGTCCTGCGCTGGCCAGATAGATAGCTTTGTTGGTTAGAACTTCATCCCGAAGCACAGAGGTTGGCCGTTTGATCCCCGGCCAGGGCACATATAGGAACAGATGGATGATCTTGTCTCTCTCTACCTTCCTCTTTCTCTAAATTCAATAAATACAACTTTAAAAAAAGTGTTTCCCTGATTTGATCTGGGGGAAAGTCCTCAGTAGCATTTACATTTATGATTAGCACTCACAGCTAACACAGCAGGCTTGATCAATGCTTTTAGTTGTTATATGTACTTAGGTTTGTTTATTCCTATATTGATGCTGAATGTTCTTGTGTTCAGCTGACTGATGTCAGTGTTCAGATATATATTATAGTGGCCTTAAAGTAAAAGATCTATTTTTTTAAACCTAAAAACATATTATTTTCTCTTTTAAAAAGTCAGCTTCCTTAAATGTCCACAAAATGTCAAAATGTCAAAATTTAGGCTTAAACAATACATTGTTAGGGTGGGAATAATATAGTCACATTCATGTATATCTTAATATCATGAATATATTTTACAATATATTCCAATATCACCATTTATCACTCCTTCACTACTATTATTTTTTGATTCAAGTCACCATTGTCTCTTGCTTGGATTATTGCAGTAGCTCCCTAACTGGTCTCTTTGATTCCACCCTTGCTACATTTGGGTCAATTTTCAATTTAGCAAGTAGAGTGCACACAATGCCCCAATAGCCTCCTACTTTACTCAGATAGCCAACATCCTTGTACTGCCTTCTGATGCTCTATATGGCCTGCCCCAGTTACCTTTCATCTGACCTCATAGTCTACTAATCTTCCAGGTCACTCTGCTCCAGTACTACTGACATTCTTATTATAACTGAACATACTAGTCATGCTCGTCCCTCCGCTGAAATGCTCTTTTCCCAAATAGATATATGGCTCTTGTCTCCTTGATCTTCACTCAAGTGACAATCCTCTGACCGTAGCTACAAATAAAAGTGTATATCAATCAACCAGCCAAACAACAAATAAAAAATAGCAACATTTCCAATTTGTCTTCTCTGTTTTATCATTTTAGTACTTATCACTATCTAATATACCATTTAATTTATTTATTTATCTTGTTTATTTTTCTACCTCCTTAACTAGAGTACAAACTCTGTAAGGGCAGGGACTCTTTCTCGTCTTCATTACCATATGCAGAGTACTTTGAACAGCACCTGAAACCTAGTAGGCAATGAATATTTGTTGAAAGAATGAATTTATTTCAAGAAGAAAGCTCACCAGGGATGGGAAATATACAGGTTCTATTACTGCCTTTATTTTGTACATAATAAAAAATGTTGCCAGGATGTTTTGGAGAGGTGATAAAAATAACAATTGTATGGATATTAGAAGGGAGGTTTGGCATACATAAAATATTTTACAGACATATAGTTGCTCTTCCAGGCTAGGCTTTTAGATTCAGATTACTTGTGTATTTAAATACCAAATAAGTAGCTGCTTCAGGTTTTCAAAGTTCTTTTGAAAGAAAAGCACACCTAAATAGTTTACATGAAGAAATAAAGGAAGCAAGAAGAGAGAGATGCTACTTGGAAATATGTAAATTGGCAGGAAAACAAATAAATTCTGTGACCCTGGGCAAATTACTGACCTTTTCTGAATCAAATCTTCCACATTTCTTTTTCAAATTTTTATTTAGAAAATTAAATTTAACAGGGTGATATTGATCAATGAGAGTAGATAGGTTTCAGGTAAACATTTCTATAGCATTTGAATTGTTGATTATATTGTATACCCATTACCCAAAGTCAAATCATTTTCTGTCTCTATTTATTTGTTTCTCTTTACTCACTTCCCCCAACCCTCCCTTTCCACATTTTTAAAGTGAGGATGTTGAAATTGGTTATTTCTTAGACCCCTTTTAGCTCAAAGATCTTTCATTAATGTATATGGAATATAAATGTGTTCTTGTTTAAGATATATATATCCACACACATACATATATACAGAGTGGGGCAAAAATAGGTTTATAATTGTATGTGAAACACAGTTTATCCTTATATTATTATTCATTGTATTATTTTCCATATGAACAACTGTAAACCTACTTTGCCCCACCCTGTGTATACACACAAGAAGGCATTAACAACTCACACACTATTTTGTCAAAAAATATTATATCCAATTTGTTCATGAACTGCAAGTTGTGAAGAAAATCTGTGAAGAAGACAGGTCTGCAGTTTGACGTCAATAAGTTTGCTGTTTGACTTATGTTGGGCAGATAAGATATATTATGCTCACTTTGTTAAAGATGGCGCTGCCCTTGTAGAAGCCCATTATCTAGGTGATAATATTAATGCCCTTCTTGCTTGGAAAGAAGAATGGTTGTGCTAATGTGTGTTGGAGGAGGGCTTTCGCGCCAAAAGGTTTTAAAAGGTGGAGCTAGGAGGCCATTAGAGGAGAGTGATTACATTCTTGTAGAGAGGAAGAGCCCATGGAGACAGGGCAAGGAGGCCACGTGGAGGAGGAAGTCAAAATGGCAGAATGGGGAAAGAGAAGCCAGTTCGTGGAGGAGGAGATGGGGAACAGGTGAATAAGACTGGTGAGGTAGAAGCCTTTGATTCTAGGAAAACTCAGATGAGTAATTAGCTTTGTGAGCATTAAATGATTGGGTTTTGGAGCCCATAGTGTGTGTTTTTACTTGCTTGCTGGGTGCAAGCTAGAATAAAGGACAATGGACCACCAGCTTTTGGCTCAATTGTTTCTCTACAATCTGTCTGAATCAAGTGCGAATCTGCATTGGCCAGGCGGCTGTGATGGTGCCCGTGGTTACTGGCTACACAACTTAGAACACAAACAAATTAGTACAAGAAGTGTCTAAATAAAACTGTTAAATGGTCTGGCAAGAGTATAGAATGCTACAGTACTTTCAGGGTAAAGATCGTGAGGCCTGATTAGGGCTTTCTGGAACAAAATGTAATTTAGGCCATGGGTAAAAATAAGAGCAGAAACTAGCCAGGCAAAGAAGATGGAGGAAGTTTTGAAGCAGAAGAATAAAGAGCATATTAAAGGATCTTAGGGGCAAAAGATAATAAGAGTTTAGTATATATGAAGCATAGAGAGCAAAAGAGACTTCAGGTGAAGGTGCAGTGGTAGAGCGGGCGAGAAGTCCGAAGGCCTGGAATAGCATACGAATATGCCATTTTTATATAAGATTATTGCAGAGACATTGAAGCGTTTGACATAAAAATGCAAAAATTAGTTTTTCAGTTTAGGAAGCTCACTCAGGCTACAACTTACAGAGGGGAGAGACCAGTTGTAAAGAAGACTGAGCAGGCTCAGTCAGTAATCTAGGTGAGATGCCTGCAGCTACCTCAGGGTAGTGCAGTGGGAATGGAGCGACATGGTTTCATTCAGGATTCTTCAGGATTATTCGAGGAAAAACAGATTTTTGAGATAAGATCAATTTCATCTTGTACATGTTGACTGTAAGTAGAAAGTAGAGTTTTCTAACAGACATATATATTAGAAGCTTAAGATAAATAGATGTCTTGCTTTGAGAAGAATATTTGCGATTCATAAATTTATGCTTAGTAATTGAAGGCGTGGGATTAGGTGTGATAGCTCCAGTGGAGAGTGGAGAGAAAAAGAATGGAGGAAAGCTCAGATAGAGCCCTAAGGAATACCATCAGTTAGGGGGAGTTAAGGGGAGGGTGGAATATAAGGATCTATCAAAGAGGAAGAAAAAGGAACAATCAGAGTGATAAGTCAAAACCTTAAGAATCTGAAACACAAGGGAAAATAATGTTTGCAGAGAACAAAGTTGTTAAGAATGTCAAATGCTGCTGAGCATCCAAGCACATAAAGTGTGAGAGGTATGCAGTGGATCTATCAGTGTAGATGTCTGGGATGACCATGATGCAAGCGGTGTCCGGGAGGGGATACTGTTTGGACCCAGTTGGCAGTAGGTGGTTTACAGTCAGGGGAGAGAGTGAATGGAAAGAGCAACTTTGGATGACTCAGCCTACAAGAAATAGGTAAGAGAATGGCAGAAATTGAAATGTAACATAAGGGACAGTATTATAGTTTGTTTTATTTTGCTTCATTGTACTAGGAGAATCTTGAGCGTATTTAGAGGATGATGGAAATGAGCTAGTAGATAGAGATTAAGGGTAGAGGAATGGTGATAATCGATAGACGTGGGTCCCCAAGAAAGCCAGGCTGGAAGCCAAAAAATAGAGAGGGACCATTCTTATGTAGGAGTCACATTGTTGAAAATAGGCTTGACAGTTAAAAGCCGGGTTTCAGCTAAGAGCAGAAGGTTGAAGGAACCTAGAAAAAAGGTAGAAGGTGTAGGGGTGTTTGTTAATCTGCATTTTATGTAGGTAACCAATGGCTTCCCTTCTCTGGAGGATGAAAGATGGGACTCTCAGCCTTATGTGGATTTTGGGGTAATGTGCACGCGCATGCGTGCGCGCGCACACACACGTTAAGTTTGTACAGAAAAGATAAAGTCCAGCTCTTGATTCAATAGCAGCTATAAATCTCTCAATGAGTATAAAGTAATACGTTTGTCTGACGCTTTCTTTGACATCCTTTTTGCTTTTCATAATCCCCCTATTTCAACAATGGTATCTATGTTTGAAACCTTTTGGGAACAGTAAAGAAAATTTGCAATGAAATTAAAACTTCTACGTGCCCAAATTTCACGCCGTCTTAAATTATTTGAACAAAATCAGGACAACAATTCCTCTAAGATGTATTACATTGTTTTGTTTTTATATCTTCTTTGGAACTTTAGAAATTGCTCTTTAAAGGGACTGTGGATCATGTGAAGATTTTTTAATAGCTAATTCTTTGATCAGCTCCTTATCATCAATGAGAATACTCAGCAGAATAGTTTATCAGGACCCATTGATGAAAGCAATTTAGGCATAGATTTATGATTTATTTAAAAAAATAAATCATAATTTATTTTCCTAAATTATTGTCAGAATTGTACACATTTTAGAGAGAGAACCTGGCTCTAATATATACTGCTCACAAAAATTAGGGAATATTTCAAAAATAAACATTTGTGATAATATCATATATCCCCTAATTTATTTTGAAAATGAATATAAAGTGATAAAATATCCCCTAATTTTTGTGAGCAGTATAGTACCAGCTAGTTCCATGAGGCACTGTCTTTTAAATTATTCATAAAAACTATAGAATGTGCCAGTATTCAAACTGAAAATATTTTAATAGGTAAATATAAAAATGTGACAATATTTTGAATATTTTATCAGGTTAGACATAGTAAATGAAACAAGCATAGTTCAATTTCTTTATATGTAGGGATGGGGAAAAGTAGGTTTACAGTTGTGAGTATGTGAAACAATTTCTTCTTGTATTATTATTTATTAATGATTGTATTATTTATTTGTATTATAACTATAAATAGATTTTTTACCACCCCTTTATGTATTTTATATAAATATATACATATATGTAGGTAGGGTAGGCAATTTTGGTGGTGAAAACCATGTTTAAATACAGAAAGTTGTTTAGAGCCTTCCTATAATCAAAAAAACACTCTGTGAGATTTTGGAAACTGGAAAGTCCCAGGATTTTCCATCTGCACATCTGCAAGCTGGAGACCTAGGACAGCTGGTGGTTGAAATTCCAGTGAGGACCAAGGAGCTGATGGTGAAATTCTAGTCCAGGGGCAGGAGAAAGCCAATCCCAGCTCAAGCAGACAGGCAGGAAGGGAGTGAGTCGGCTCTACCTCTTCTCTCCTGCCATTCAGACCCTCAAAGGACTGGACAGTGTTCACCCACTTGTTGAAGACCTTAGTGATAGAAATATTACAAGGTTGTAGCTGAAGTTCAAGGTTCCAAAGCCCAGAAACCAAACACTAGGAAAGCAAAGCAGGAGAGCAAGACTGTTTCTTCAGTGAGCACAGATGTCTGTAGTGGCCACAAGGCAGCATTAGTTGCTTTTGTTTTGTTTGCCCACAGCGTTCTGTATATCTGCATCATCCTCCTCAAAACCATCTATTGTGATTTCTTGTTTACCTGTTGATCTCTACTTCATTACTGTCCTATACTATGTGCTGACTGGAGAGATGAACTAGATGTGTCACTTTAGAACTAGAAGAGTCTCAGAGCATTTAAGAGTAGAGAGTTGGAGGAAGACTAATGCTGGCAGAGTGAAATACATGTGTAAATCCCTGCATGTAGAAGAGCATGATACATTGTGGACAGAAAAGTAAAGCAGAATCAATGTTAGCTCTTGCATGCTGCTCAAGGGGTCCAGTAGGCAGATAGATGTTCCTCTGTGTGTCCCTTACGGATATCGTTATCACATCCTGTTGGGTCCTCCTCTTTCTAGAATCTGAATAACTCCAGTTGAGCCACTTCAGTCAGGGTGCATGAGTTTCCCCCCTTTTTTTCATTTCCTACCTTAATAAAAATATTCCTTTTTTCATATGGTTGCAGAACAAACAAATTTGATTTATTTTTTAATATTTACAAAGTGGCTTTCATGTTAGAAGATGTTCATTATTTATTATTTTTAATCCTTCTGGAAGGCTCAGGAATAAGGAAATAGAAGGTAGATTAGACCCCATAGAATACCTTGTGCTATTTTATGGCCAGTGAGCTCTTAAGGATGGGAGTCCTTGGGCTTTTGCAGATGTTTAATCCTAATAACTGATTCAAATAACACTGTTGCTTGAGTATGCAACAAAGTCAGTCTTCTTTTTTTTCTTTTTAACACAATGGCATCTTGTTTTCCAAATGAGAGAATATAATAGGATCTAGCTCTCAAATCAAAATTATATTGCTTTGACAGACAGAGGAGAGAGAGAAAAAAATCTTAACAGCAGGTGGTAGGCATGTGAGTTATCTTTCATATACCTGTATTTCTAGCTAGCTTAATCACTCTTCACCAGTTAATTAAAATGACTAAAACCATTTACAAATGGAGACCTTAAAATATCATTTTTAAGCATCCATCATGGCTTTATTTTTCTCTTTCTGTTGGAAATGCTATTGTACTGTTTAATCAGCAAACACTAAACTGACTTTGTTTTGGTTTGGAGTTTCTACTTCATAACAAATTAAGCTTTATTGCAATGGAACAAGGGATTTCTTTGCTTTTAAATGAAAACAATCTGATTTTTCCACACAGTATTTCATTTCCATAACTTCAGTATAAGTATCCACTATTTTGTGTGTGTGTGTGTGTGTGTGTGAGAGAGAGAGCGGGGGGGGGGGGAGAGGGACAGAAAGGGAAAGGAAGGGAGAGAGACGAGAAGCATCAATTTATAGTTATGGTACCTTAGTTGTTCATTTATTGCTTTTTCATATATATCTTGACCAGGGGTCTCCAGCCGAGCCAATGACCCCTTGCTCAAGCTGGTGACCCTGTGCTCAAGTTGCTGAGCCTGTGTTCAAGCTCGATGAGCCCACGCTCAAGCCAGTGACCTTGGAGTTTTGAACCTGGGTCCTCAGCATCCCAAGCCAGTGCTCTATCCACTGCACCATCACCTGGTCATGCTATCCACTTCTTTCATACACATTATTTTTCTTGAACAATGGATGCCTCCATTTACTAACCCAACTTTTAATTGACCTAGAAGAGTCAAGTCATTGACTTTACTTTTCTATAAGTAATGAGAGCCACTTGGCCAGTCTTGTACAGCCTAACACAAGAGAAAATGAGAACAGTGTGCTCTCCTGGACCCCCTTCTTCTTGTGGTTCTTTCTGGATATACCTCTTGCAATGGGCACACTAAACAGTCTGTTGTAGTTAACTCAGAATTCTTTCAACTTGACTGAGAAGGTTCATGTGTGAAGAAGGTCATCAAAGAAAGAGAAGGATGATACTGAGAACTCTGTATATGCTATTTTTTCAGCAAATTTAATCAAATAGTATCACTTAGCTCCAAATATTAGCTCCAATATCCAAACTGCTTTGTTTCCTGTGGAATTTTAAAACAAAGAAAATATTTTTGGCCCTGGCCCATTGGCTCAGTGGAAGAGCGTTGGCCTGGCATGTGAAAGTTCCGGGTGCAATTCCTGGTCAGGGCACAAAGGAGAAGCGCCCATCTGCTTCTCCACCCTTCCCCCTATCTATCTCTCTCTTCCCCTCCCACAGCAAGGCTCCACTGGAGCAAAGTTGGCCTGGGCACTGATGATGGCTCCATGGCCTACACTTCAGGTACTAGGCCGCAATGGAACAACACCCCAGATGGGCAGAACATCGCCCCCTAGTGGGCATGCCAGGTGGATCCCGGTTGGGTGCATGTGGAAGTCTGTCTGACTGCCTCCCTGCTTCTAACTTTGGAAAAAGAAAAAAAAGAAAAAAATATTTTCATGCACTTGTTAAAAATAAAATTAAAATGTGGCAATGTGGGAGAGGTGTCTTTAAATCTATCAGTGTGTTATAATAGATCAAATCAGAATTATTTATTCATTTATGAAAACATGCATTATTTGAAAACTAATTCATTCAAAATGCTATTATAAGAGCCTCTGATAAAGGTCTCAGTAGTTCAATCTGTACAAAGTAGAAAATAAAAATACCCACCTCACAGGGTTAATGTGAGGATTACTTGAGAAATATGTAAATCACTATGAATGTTGCCTTGCACAGAGAATACGTTTTAAAATATTATTATTTTACTAATACATTTGTTGATTTCAGTACGCAGGATTTCTTACATCACTGCTTTCTAAACTTTTTTGGCTGTGAGCCTCATCATAAATAGTTTTAAAACTGTGACAGTAAGCACACACACATATATATATAACTTAAAAGTTTCAAGAAATAAAACTTTTTATATATAATATAATGCACTCATTTTTCTTTCTTTACTTTTCTGTTCTATTTTTTTCTATTCTCTTCTGTTCTATTCATTTTTAAAAGGACTGACCTCAATTCACCTTTTAAAAAAAAGACTGTATTACCAGCATTCCATTTAAAAAATATGAATCATGTGAAAAGTTCAGGACCCACTGATAAAAATTACAGCATTTATGTGACAAGGGAATGTCTAGTTTCAATATACCTGTTGAATTTGCTGAGGTTTTTCAATAGACTAAAAAATGAGATTATCTGACTTCTAAAATATAGGTTGAGATATAATTTTTTAAACCTTAAGAAAAAGAATTTCCCATGCATGATATATACTTAAAATTGCTTCCTGATATATATAAGCTTTTGTCGATTACTCTGTTCTAGAAGTTTCCCTATATTCTGCATATACCTATTTAGAACCATATAAGTAATCTGCTGGAGGGGTAGAATGACAATAAATTCAGACCTCATTCTCAGAGCAAGTTTTGCAGGGGTCTTATTCATGTCAGAGAGATTAGCAATTAGTTTATTTGTCTTTTTAATCTCTGCAACGTGGCATGTTTTAGACAGGCTGATAGAGGCATTTAGAGAAGAGAATATTATAAGCATAAACTGGAACTTGGTAAAATAACATCAGCTTTTTTTTTTAACCTATTTATTAGTTTCTTCGCGGCATTGCCCCTTATGAAGAATGGGAGTGAAATAATATATTACAGTCTTAGGAGTTGAGTTTTGCATAACTTCACCCAGCTGCTGACTGGCTGAGCAGCAGCGATCTATGCAGAACAGTGTTAATTGATGAGTCATAGCTTTGAAGCTATAGATTAAGGCATCCTGGGTTTGGAAGAGTTATGAGGATTATCTGTCTACTCAGTCATTCTTTACATATGCATAGCCACACAAAGATGAATAATTGATCAGAGGCCAGTAGAGATATAAAGCTGTGAAAGTTCAAAGGAAGGAGAAATTTGATATTCATTCCTGGGCTTAGAATGTTCAAGTTGGAAAGAATTTAAATTCATTTAAATTCTAGGATGACTCTGTGTATGAATTATGCCCTTTGGCTTGACTTATGCCTTAAGAAATCTTATTGGGAAATGGATGATTTCTACATGGGAAAAAGAAGTTTGATTCGTACAATAGCTTGCAATCAGCCACTTATATCTGTTACTTAGACAAGAGCTTTGATGCCGGTACTACATAGAGGACACTTGTAAGTAAATAAATGCAGAATCTAAGATGGAGGAAGCAAATCTAATGCTCTGTTTGGGTCATTGGGGCATCAGGTTTCATTTGGGTCATGGATACTTAAGATCTGGCCAATAGCTGTGCGCATAGGAAGTAAAAATAACTTGATATTTGGGGCTGAGGGGAATACCTAATGCCTACTATCTAAATGAATGATTTGTGCTGTATCGGAATGTTGGCTTTTTGCATATTTCAGACATCTGTATTGTACTCCAGCCTGCTGGGAACTGCCAGTGTCGCATGGAAAAAACTTACTCAAGATACAAACTTGTGTCAAGAGGGAGAGAGAGGGAGGCCTGCTAAGGGAGGCAGGAGAGATCTCCTGAGTGTCCTTCTCCCTCAGCTTTTCTTATCAGAAGCAGAAGAGAGGTACCAGGATTACAAGGGAGGGAGGCCAGGTGACAAAGAGAAGAATGATTAATGGCCATTGTGCTGACACAGAGAAAGGGCTAATTTGGTCAGTACATTCTTTTTCTTTTGCTAACAAGTACAAGGAAGGGGCAATCCAGAACCTCTAGGCTAATTTTCTAAAGCCTGTTCACATGCATTCCTTTGTGTCTGCACAAAGGTCACTCACTCACACTTTCTTGTGTTTGCATCCAAGAGACATGCACTCAGGGCATTGAACTAAAGTTCCCCAATCCAAGTCATAGAGGGCTCAAGGATAAATGGGGATTCCCTACACTGTATGATCTGTACACTTCAAAGCAAATGGCTTCTTACGTAATGAGAGAAATCAAGTTGTCTGTTCTTTTCCTGAGTTTATGATTCCATATTTATGTCTTACAAGCCCAAGAACAATCAATAATGAATAATCTCTAGCTACAGTAGTAGGCTGTGGATTGTGATATCAGTGTTGAATACACAGGTTCAGCCTAGGAACATAGGGTAGTAAATGGACCTGTCGTTTTGTATGATGATGTTATCATTCTCTTTGGTTAAATCCCTCATTTGTACTAGTCCCAGTACAATTTGGAATCATACATACAGTAGACACAAGTTCTCTAGTTTTCAGATCTGTATTTATGTGGTATATTTCATACGAGTTTATTTTGAATATTTCATGTGGGGGAAAAAAGTTTCATCTGACCATTTTTGTTTATTTCTTTTTGTTGTGTACTAGCTAACAGATTTTAAAAATAAACCCTTGCTGGTGACCAAAAAGAGAAATTGGATTAAAATTAGCACCTGCAAGATAGTTTTGAAGCTTTTATTTATATGAATACGAAGATACTAAATACCAGCTCTTATCTCAACTGATACTCACATGTAGATTGGCCTTGACCACATTCCTCTTGCTCAGAGTAGTTACCCGTAGGGTGAAACTTAAGTATGACTGAGTTGTCATTGGAGTCACAGACTTCTACCAGTTCTCACTGGGATATAACTGGCTAGCACTTTTTTTCCCTTAATAAAAATGACCATGTTGAGTACCTATACTGTACTACACATTATAGCTTCCCATTTACTATTCCATATAATCCTAATACCAGTCTTATCTGGAAGCTTTCCTGATGAGGAAATTGATGATGTTAAAACATGGAAGTGCAAGGGTGAGTTTATTGATATATAAAGGAAAAGAAATATAAGAATAGAGAGATTAAATAGCTTTATAAGCAAATAAGTGCCAGATTTAAGATGTAAGCAGCATTTCCGAATCTTTACTAGGGTCCTAGGATTATCATGTACACCTGGGGATATCAACACAACTAATCAGAAAAAATCAGATTTGAACTCTGGGCTATGTGGCTCAAGGTAGACACTCTCTGCTCCTCCGTTTATCACACATGGAGTCGAGGACCAAAATCCATTGTCTGAAATGACAGAGGGACAAAATTATCAAAAGTTCCTTGCTTGTATGTTCAGCTAAATACTTTGAGCACTTTTGCTGTCTGGTTGGTTTATATGCCTTTAACTTACCAAGATTTTTAGCAGTCCTTAGAGAATAAAAGAAGACAGTATTAGGAATGCTCCTAAAGCTTTTTCTACAAAGGAAGTAAATTGTAAGTTTGTTTGCTGAATTAAAATATGTAATATAAATTATTTAATAGATACATCTTAAGACCATTTAATACATACCTTGTTTTCTCTCTCCAAACCACTTTAATAAGAACATTACTTTATAAAATAAGGTAACAATCACAATTATTATTTGTATAGCAAATATCAGGCAATTAGATCCTGAAACACATTTAACTACATATTTTTCTCTTTTCTTAGTTTTGAAATAACCTGCATAATATCCTGTGATCAAAAGCAGATGATAGTCTCTAAATAGGTGCTTGTAACAAATAGAAATTTAATAATGCAAACATTTTTTTTTTTACTTTCCTTGGGTGAAATAATAAAGCACTTGCCCTCCTCAGCGTTTTGCAAACTTGATCAATCACACTTTCTTGAGAAGTAGGTCAGCAGACGGGTTCTCTGTGCATTAGAACTCAAAAAGTGCTTTTTAATTCTGCATATGAGAATTCAACAGGGAATTTCTCTCCTGGATTTTCCCCTCAAATAATTCTGGTCTCTACCCCCTTGGGATTTGCAGGTAAAATTTTTGCTGCATATATTTGTAGATGAAAACTTATACTACCCATTGCTGGATTTCATCTCTGAGACTTAAGCCTTGATGGGTGGATATAATAAAATCAGAGTGACTGGAAATCTAATTCCTAAATGGTCTGAAAGAAAGATTAAGTTTCAGGAAGTAAGTACATGTATTATATTTGAAATTAGAAAAGTCGTGAGCAATAACACTACCAAAGTTTGCTTTTCTTGTTTGTTTTTCTCTTTCTCTTTTTAAAATGAAAGATATACTTAATTTATCCATGACACACTGGTTTTCAAGGCTTGTTCCATGGCCCATCAGCGTCACCTGGGGACTTGTTAGAAATGCAGATTCCCAGGCCTACTGAATCAGAAGCCCTTGGAGTAGAGCCAAGCAATATGTTTCAACAAACATCATGGTTTTCTGACGCTAGGTAAAGTTTTGAAACCACTGCTTTAATGCATACAACAGACCCCCCAATTGTGTACAGAGAGAGTGCTCATTCAGTTGTGTTTTCAGTAATCAGACTGTAAAACTAAATTGGACTGAAATTTTACAGCGCTCTTAAAGAAGTTTGTAGGACCATGGACGTCAGAGTAATGGCGGGGTAGGAAGCGATACCGATAAATCTCCCCCAAAACTCAACAAGATCTTCAACCAGAAACAGAAAAACCTATACTTGGAGCTTCCAGATGCTTCGCAATACACCCAAAGGTATGATTGAGTGAAAAATTGGCTAAATATATAACCAAACCCCGAAGGAAATAGGGAGTAAGAAATGCTCCGCCTTCCTCACTAACCTAAACAGGGCGGCTTTCTCTGGTAACTGTGAATATAGAAACTGAGGCGGGCAAAGGGGGTGAATAGATCCAGGCCGCCGCAGCACAAACGGCTGAACCAGGCTGTGGCACAGAGATCCAAGCCGAGGAAAATCTGATTCTGTGGCAACCCGGGCAATACAAGCTAACACTCGCACCAAACCCAAACAAAGAAAGAAAAGCAGAGCGGCCATTTTACCCAGTCTCCTGGTCGGTGCGCAGTTAGTGGGCGAGAATTTCTTCCTGGGAAAGCCACGCACGGGAGGGAGTGAGAACTAATTCCAACGGTGGAGATTTTCCGTGCTGGAGGGTGTTTCACTCAGAGGGAACCGTGGCCGGCCTCATATCCTGGTGTGCGCACGCATATAAGGAGTGAGCGATTCCTCCGAGTGCCTCGGCAGTGCGCGCCCGTGTTATCGCACAGAGGGGCAGAGTCAGGGGCCTTTGTGTGGGCCAAAGCGGAATCTCGAGCTGCCCCAGCGCCTTGCAAAAGCCGCACACGGGGACGGAGTGAGACTCAATTCCAACGCTACAACTTTTCCCTGCGGTTGGGGGTTTCACTCAGAGTGTGAGACTGCTGGCCAGATATCCTGGTCGCAGACAGTGAGTGAGAGTTTCCTCCAAGCGCCCCGGAAGTGGGCGCCCGCTTGTGTTACCGGACAGAGTGGCAGAGCCAGAGGTCTTTGAGTGGGCAGAAAGCCCGCCTGATTATGCTAGCAGCTCTGACTGACTGAGCCTTACCCAGAGCCCTGTGCTGAGTGGAAATAGAATGGGGAGTTGCCAGCTCTTTGAGCCTCTTACTATCCAGGCAGAGGCAGCAGCAACCCCATAGCTGGATTATCAGGCTACTAATTAAGGAAGGAAAGACTAGGAGAAAGGCTCCAGGAACACGGACTCTCTCACTGTCGGAGCCTATAAATGCTATTGAGCTTCGACTGCCAACGAGACTAAAGCACAATACATGACATTGCCATAGAGACTTATCAACTGCAAACCTCTACCTGAGCGTGCCAAAGGGGCAGAACCCGGGGTACAGAGTCACCGACCAGGAAGAGGGAGAGAAAAGAAAAAGCAAGAAGATAACCTCTCAAAATCAAGAATAATCTGCAGACTTTATAACCTATCCCATTTTATTATATTTGTTCGTTTGTTTCTCTTATCTTCATTCTTGATACTTTTTTTTCCTCCTCCAATTTGGCCGATTAACTCTCTACTGGTCTTACTCTCTCCTCTCCTTGAACTACACTACCCATAAGTGTTACATCTCCCATTATCTTTTCTCTTCTCTTCCTTTCTCTCTATGAGGGTTGCACTCCAAAACCCTTAACTCTCTCTCTCTCTCTCTCCTTTCTTTTTTCTTCTTTTAGTGGTTACCTCTTTTTTTCTCTCTCTTTTTTTTACTCCCTCTATATTAGTTTCTTCCTTTCTCCTTTACATCTCCTCTCATTCAAACCTCAATAACAAACAAATTATCTTATCTGGGACTCAAACCTATGTTTGTGGCATTTGGGGGGTTTTTACTTCACCTTTTTAACTCACTAGCAGTGCTCTCATCCCTGGCTCTCCATATTATCTAGTTCTTGTTCCACTAAATACAATAGTAATTTTTTAATTTGTCCCCCCATTTTTCCGTTTTCCTCTTATTCCTCTCATCATAACTCTTAGACAACCAACACCTAAAAGCAAATCATTTCATTCTTGACCCAAATTTTTTCCTTATTTGCTTTTTGTGGGTCCATACGCTCTTTTTTTTTCTTTTTTCTTTCCTTTTTTTTTTTTTTTCTTTTTTGCCCCTTTATTACTTTTCCCCAATTCAGGCCCTCCATTACAGGCATTGTTTGTTATATTTCACAGTCCACCACAAGATTTTCTCAAAAAAGAGGGGAGAGGAGAGGAGAGGAAAAAAGGAGGGGGGGAATAATTTCCTTTTTTTTAATTTTTATTTTATTTTTCTTTATTTCATTATTAATTTTTTTTTAAAAAAAAACAACTGTTTTCGATTTTTAATTTTTTTTATTGTTATTTTTTTTAACTTTTTATTCTTTATTAAATCTCATTAATACTATCAACAAAACCACCCTCAGATGCCATTAAGGAAGAGAAAATCGAATATCATGGATACAAAAAAAAAGAGAGGTAACACAGCTAGATGAGGAAAAATCTATGGAGAAAAAAATTAATATATTGGAAACCTTGGAGCTAAATGACAGAGAATTCAAGATAGAAATTCTAAAAATCCTCCAAGATATACAAGAAAACACAGAAAGGCAATTTAGGGAGCTCAGAAAACAACTCAATGAACACAAAGAATATATGTCCAAAGAAATTGAAACTATAAAAACAAATCAAACAGAGATGAAAAACTCAATTCACGAGCTGAAAAACGAAATAACAAGCTTAGCTAATAGAACAGGTCAGATAGAAGAGAGGATTAGTGAAATAGAAGACAAGCAACTTGAGGCACAACAGAGAGAAGAAGAAAGAGACTCAAAAATTAAAAAAAATGAGATAGCCCTACAAGAATTATCTGACTCCATCAAAAAGAATAACATAAGAATAATAGGTATATCAGAGGGAGAAGAGAGAGAAAATGGAATGGAGAACATACTCAAACAAATAATAGATGAGAACTTCCCAAGCCTGTGGAAAGAACTAAAGCCTCAAGTTCAAGAAGCAAACAGAACTCCGAGTTTTCTTAACCCCAACAAACCTACTCCAAGGCATATCATAATGAAATTGACACAAACCAACAGCAAAGAAAAAATTCTCAAGGCAGCCAGGGAAAAGAAGAATACAACATATAAAGGAAGGCCCATTAGATTATCATCAGATTTCTCAGCAGAAACTCTACAAGCTAGAAGAGAGTGGACCCCAATATTTAAAGTCCTGAAAGAGAGGAACTTTCAGCCACGAATACTATACCCATCAAAGCTATCCTTCAAATACGAAGGAGAAATAAAAACATTCACAGATACAGAAAAGATGAGGGAATTTATCATCAGAAAACCCCCACTCCAGGAATTACTAAAGGGGGTTCTCTAATCAGATACAAAGAACAAAAAAAAAAACAGAGCCACAAGTAAAAGCTCCAAGAAGAACACAATAAAACCAAATTTAAACTGTGACAACAACAAAAAGAAAGAGGGGGAGAAGATGGAGATTAACAGTAGCAAAGGACGATGGAGTGCAAAAGTACTCACAAAATAGTTCGCTACAATGAACAGGGTAGGGACCCTTTTCATTACTCAAAGGTAACCACCATTGAAAAAACCACCACAGAAGCACATGAGATAAAAAAGATAGCAACAGAGGAAAGATGTATGGAATACAACCAAATAAAAACAAAAGATAGAAAAACGAAAGAGAAGGATCAAACAAGACACAAAACTAACAGAAAGCAAGATATAAAATGGCAATAGGGAACTCACAAGTATCAATAATTACACTAAATGTAAACGGATTAAACTCACCAATAAAAAGGCACAGAGTAGCAGAATGGATTAAAAAAGAAAATCCAACTGTATGCTGCCTACAGGAAACTCATCTAAGTAACAAGGATAAAAACAAATTCAAAGTGAAAGGCTGGAAAACAATACTCCAAGCAAATAACATCCAAAAAAAAGCAGGTGTAGCAATACTCATCGGATAATGCTGACTACAAGACAGGAAAAGTACTCAGAGACAAAAATGGCCATTTCATAATGGCTAAGGGGACACTGAATCAAGAAGACATAACAATTCTTAATATATATGCACCAAACCAAGGAGCACCAAAATATATAAGACAGCTACTTATTGATCTTAAAACAAAAACTGACAAAAACACAATCATACTTGGAGACCTCAATACACCGCTGACGGCTCTAGATCGGTCATCCAAACAGAGAATCAACAAAGACATAGTGGCCTTAAACAAAACACTAGAGCACCTGGATATGATAGACATCTACAGGACATTTCATCCCAAAGTGACTGAGTATACATTTTTCTCCAGTGTACATGGATCATTCTCAAGAATTGACCATATGTTGGGCCACAAAAACAACATCAGCAAATTCAGAAAAATTGAAGTTGTACCAAGCATATTTTCTGATCATAAAGCCTTGAAACTAGAATTCAACTGCAAAAAAGAGGAAAAAAATCCCACAAAAATGTGGAAACTAAACAACATACTTTTAAAAAATGAATGGGTCAAAGAAGAAATAAGTGCAGAGATCAAAAGATATATACAGACTAATGAAAATGACAATACGACATATCAGAATCTATGGGATGCAGCAAAAGCAGTGATAAGAGGGAAGTTCATATCGCTTCAGGCATATATGAACAAACAAGAGAGAGCCCAAGTGAACCACTTAACTTCTCACCTTAAGGAACTAGAAAAAGAAAAACAAAGACAACCCAAAACCAGCCGAAGAAAGGAGATAATAAAAATCAGAGCAGAAATAAATGAATTAGAGAACAGAAAAACTATAGAAAAAATTAATAGAACAAGGAGCTGGTTCTTTGAAAAGATCAACAAAATTGACAAACCCTTGGCAAGACTTACCAAGGAAAAAGGAGAAAGAACTCATATAAACAAAATCCAAAATGAAAGAGGAGAAATCACCACGGACACCGTAGATATACAAAGAATTATTGTAGAATACTATGAAAAACTTTATGCCACTAAATTCAACAACCTAGAAGAAATGGATAAATTCCTAGAACAATACAACCTTCCTAGACTGAGTCAAGAAGAAGCAGAAAGCCTAAACAGACCTATCAGTAGAGAAGAAATAGAAAAAACCATTAAAAACCTCCCCAAAAATAAAAGTCCAGGCCCTGACGGCTATACCAGCGAATTTTATCAAACATTCAAAGAAGACTTGGTTCCTATTCTACTCAAAGTCTTCCAAAAAATTGAAGAAGAAGCAATACTTCCAAACACATTTTATGAGGCCAACATAACCCTCATCCCAAAACCAGGCAAGGATGGCACAAAAAAAGAAAACTACAGACCAATATCTCTAATGAATACAGATACTAAAATACTAAACAAAATACTAGCAAATCGAATACAACAACATATTAAAAAAATAATACATCATGATCAAGTGGGATTCATCCCAGAATCTCAAGGATGGTTCAACATACGTAAAACGGTTAATGTAATACACCATATCAACAAAACAAAGAACAAAAACCACATGATCTTATCAATAGATGCAGAAAAGGCTTTCGATAAAATACAACACAATTTTATGTTTAAGACTCTCAACAAAATGGGTATAGAAGGAAAATATCTCAACATGATAAAGGCCATATATGATAAACCATCAGCTAACATCATATTAAATGGCACTAAACTGAAGGCTTTTCCCCTTAAATCAGGAACAAGACAGGGTTGTCCACTCTCTCCACTCTTATTTAATGTGGTACTAGAGGTTCTAGCCAGAGCAATCAGACAAGACAAAGAAATAAAAGGCATCCATATCGGAAAAGAAGAAGTAAAGGTATCACTTTTTGCAGATGATATGATCCTATACATCGAAAACCCCAAAGAATCCACAAAAAGACTACTAGAAACAATAAGCCAATACAGTAAGGTCGCAGGATACAAAATTAACATTCAGAAGTCAATAGCCTTTCTATATGCCAACAATGAAACAACTGAGAAGGAACTCAAAAGAATAATCCGCATCACGATTGCAACAACAAAAAATAAAATACTTAGGAATAAACATAACAAAGAATGTAAAGGACTTATATAATGAAAACTATAAACCATTGTTAAGGGAAATTGAAAAAGATATAATGAGATGGAAGAATATACCTTGTTCTTGGCTAGGAAGAATAAATATAATCAAGATGGCTATATTACCCAAAGCAATATACAAATTTAATGCAATTCCCATCAAACTTCCAATGACATTTTTTAAAGAAATAGAGCAAAAAATCATCAGATTTATATGGAACTATAAAAAACCCCAAATAGCCAAAGCAATCCTAAAGAAAAAGAATGAAGCTGGGGGCATAACAATACCTGACTTCAAACTCTATTATAGGGCCACGACAATCAAAACAGCATGGTATTGGCAGAAAAATAGACACTCAGACCAATGGAACAGAATAGAAAGTCCAGAAATAAAACCACATATATATAGTCAAATAATTTTTGATAAAGGGGCCAACAACACACAATGGAGAAAAGAAAGCCTCTTCAATAAATGGTGCTGGGAAAACTGGAAAGCCACATGCAAAAGAATGAAACTGGACTACAGTCTCTCCCCTTGTACAAAAATTAACTCAAAATGGATCAAAGATCTAAACATAAGACCTGAAACAATTAAGTACATAGAAGAAGACATAGGTACTCAACTCATGGACCTGGGTTTTAAAGAGCATTTTATGAATTTGACTCCACAGGCAAGAGAAGTGAAGGCAAAAATTAATGAATGGGACTACATCAGACTAAGAAGTTTTTGCTCAGCAAGAGAAACTGATAACAAAATAAACAGAAAGCCAACTAAATGGGAAATGATATTTTCAAACAACAGCTCAGATAAGGGCTTAATATCCAAAATATACAAAGAACTCATAAAACTCAACAACAAACAAACAAACAATCCAATAAAAAAATGGGAAGAGGATATGAATAGACACTTCTCCCAGGAAGAAATACAAATGGCCAACAGATATATGAAAAGATGCTCATCTTCTTTAGCTATTAGAGAAATGCAAATCAAAACGGCAATGAGATACCACCTCACACCTGTTCGATTAGCTGTTATTAGCAAGTCAGGTAATAGCAAATGTTGGAGAGGCTGTGGAGAAAAAGGAACCCTCATCCACTGTTGGTGGGAATGTAAAGTAGTACAACCATTATGGAAGAAAGTATGGTGGTTCCTCAAAGAACTGAAAATAGAACTACCTTATGACCCAGCAATCCCTCTACTGGGTATATACCCCCAAAACTCAGAAACATTGATACGTAAAGACACATGCAGCCCCATGTTTATTGCAGCATTGTTCACAGTGGCCAGGACATGGAAACATCCAAAAAGCCCATCAATAGATGACTGGATAAAGAAGATGTGGCACATATACACTATGGAATACTACTCAGCCATAAGAAATGATGACATCGGAACATTTATAGCAAAATGGTGGGATCTTGATAACATGATACGAAGCGAAATAAGTAAATCAGAAAAAAACAGGAACTGCATTATTCCATACGTAGGTGGGACATAATAGTGAAACTAAGAGACATTGATAAGAGCGTGGTGGTTACGGAGGGGAGGGGGGAATGGGGGAGGGAAAGGGGGAGGGGGAGGGGCACAGAGTGAACAAGATAGAGGGTGACGGAGGACAATCTGACTTTGGGTGGTGGGTATGCAACATAATTGAACGACAAGATAACCTGGACTTGTTATCTTTGAATATATGTATCCTGATTTATTGATGTCACCCCATTAAAAAAATAAAATTATAAAAAAAAAAAAAAAAAAAGAAGTTTGTAGGTATCACATATATTTTATCTGACTTTTTAAGAGTTTGCCATCAGCAAGCTTGGCTGCCTGAGATCGTATCCAAGCAGGAAAACGTGTTTGGCCCAATCCTGTTGGGAAGCCAGAGTGCCCTTAGCTTGTGTCTCATGTGCAAAGGTACCAGGTTTTAGCTAGCAGGAACTATTCTATTTCTTGACAAATGAAGTTTCTGTGCTTTCTATGGCTTTCCCAGTAAGATTTATCTTCTAAATCCAAGTGTTTATTTCCCCATTGATTGAGAATAGGCCATTTTCTGCAACCTTCAAGTACTGATTCCTTCTTGGTATTTAATATACCACAATCAAAGCTAAGTTAAACTATTTTATCTATTTCTGACAAGTCCTTATTCTATTTTTTTTTAAATAATATGTCAGGTACTGACTAAAATATAGATCAGAAGAGACAGCAGTTGAAGAAGAGAGGACACTCCTTGTGGTTCTTTCAGTCTAGCTTTGAATTATGGCCACAGACTCAAATCTGAGTCGTAAGTGATTCAACTCATCATAACTCATTTACAAAGGCCAGATCAGGACTTTGAGAAGTCAGAAACCACAGTAGCTCTGACACTCAGATGGTGTGTAAATCATGCCAGCAGGGCTTTTTGTTTTGTTTTGTTTTTTTACTCAGGTTGATCTGACTGTAGTAAGGTGTTTGGGGTAAAAATTCATGTGGTAAAGAGAATTATTCATTTAAGAGGTATCCATTGGTTACCTAGTGTGTACAAGACATTATGGGGAATACTATAAAGATACATTTTTTTTTAAGCAAGAAAGAGAGGGATAGACAGGAAGGGAGAGAGATGAAAAGCATCAATTCTTCATTGTGGCACCTTAGTTGTTCATTGATTGCTTTCTCACATGTGCCTTGACCGGGGGGCTTTAGTCAAGCTAGTGACTCCTTGCTCAAGCTTGGACTCAATCCAGCAACCATGGTGTCATGTCTAGGATCCCACACTCAAGCCAGCAACCCCATGCTCAAATCAGATGAGCCCAAGCTTAAGCCAGTGACCTTGGGGTTTCGAACCTAGGTCCTTTGCATCCCAGACCTATTCTCTATCCACTGCGCCACCACCTGGTCAGACTAAAGATACAATTCACATTGTAACTTCAGCTTGAACAAAGAGCCTGCAACACAACAGAGACATAAATATTCTGAACAAGTGGTTCAGAAACCCTGTAGCCTTGTCTACTAAATAGACTAGCTCAGTTATACTAGTGCTTTCCATGAGAGCAGGGGTCATATCTTATACATTTTTAGTTTTCCAGGGCTTAGTACAGAGTTTAATGTATAGTAAGTTCAAAACACATCAAAATTGAAAGGTTTTTCAATGTCCTCCTTGTCTGAATTTTCCTTATAAGAACTTTGTAAACTATTCATGTGGCATCAATCATATATTGTTCAGATTTTCATTATGTTTCCTTTGCTGATGTGCTTTATTTGCCCACATACAATGTCTAGACCAGGGGTCCCCAAACTTTTTACACTGGAGGCCAGTTCACTATCCCTCAGACCATTGGAGGGCCGGACTATAAAAAAAAACTATGAACAAATCCCTATGCACACTGCACATATCTTATTTTAAAGTAAAAAAAACAAAACGGGAACAAATACAATATTTAAAATAAAGAACAAGTAAATTTAAATGAACAAACTGACCAGTATTTCATGGAAACTATGGGCCTGCTTTTGGCTAATGAGATGGTCAATGTCCGGTTCCATATTTGTCACTGCTAGTCATAACAAGTGATATGACGTGCTTCCGGAGCTGTGATGCCTGCATCCTGTGTCACTGGAAGTAGTACTGTACGTGAGCAAGGCTGCACTTTGCGTGGTGTCTCACTGACCACCAATGAAAGAGGTGCCTCTTCTGGAAGTGCAGCGGGGCTGGATAAATGGGCTCAAGGGGCCGCAGTTTGGGGACCCCTAGTCTAGACATCTAATGGTCACATTAGATAATACTCTTAATACCCTAAACTCCTTAAGCACTATGTATGTTTAGTTGATTTGCAATAGTTATTTGTTAATGTATAGGGAAGCAGCATATCCGAGTACAGTGTATTAGATCATAGTACAGAAGATGACATGTAACAGAACTCTGTCAGCTAGGTGGTCCAAAGCCTTAGGATTCAGAGAAGGCATAACTCCCTGGGCTGGAATAAGTAGAGAAAATGTTCTGGTGAAATAATTCAGAGCTAGGGTGGAGTTTAAATATAATCAGCTCAAAAGTCTCTATGTTACAGTTGAGAAGACCTAGTTCTTGAAAGATTAAGTGATTTATTTTAAAAGGTTTTAAGGTTTTATGGTGATTTGTATTTTGTCCTTTTGAATTGTTGATCTTTGATTTATTAGAAGTTCTTTGTGAAGGGGTGTTGCCATTTTGCATCATCAATAGAATATAATGCCGCAATATATTAGAAAGCAAACAGTAAATATTTGTGCTGTCTTCTTGTTGTTGGTTATTTTGCCTTTTTCAAACCTATGGAAACATTCTCACACCTATGGAAAACATGAGCAAAATTCACTTAATTATTTTAAAAACTAAATATGTTTTAATAGTACCTCTTGTTATAAAATATCACTAATTTATAACAACTATTTCTACACGAGGTGAAGGAATAATTATAAATGTTTAACACTAGGAAATAAATTATAACACTGTCCCTGTAATATCTTTTTAATATATATAACATCTGTTTAACCAGCTTTAACTCCAGGCTCTCATCCAGGCATGTTGAAGGTTAATAAATCTTGATTAGGCAGTGAAGATGGAATTCTCTCACAGGTGAGAGAAATGGGGTGAAAACAAATATAAAATGGGAAAAACTTCAAGGAATATTTGAGTGACTCCTTGGCACTCCTCAACTTGACTCACCTGCATGCTATTTTCTTAGCCAATTCATTGGCCCATTTCCTTAGCTTTAGGAAATCACAGATAAGGGAAGAGATGAAATACACATATTCAAAGTTTTTGACAGTACAGAAAAATAGGTAAAAAACATAAAGAGGTTCTTGAATAAAATATTTTATTTATATGAGCTTCTTTCACTTTCAAGAGTTATTTTGGCCCAAACCAAATGAATTTCAAAGGAATATCAGGCAAGCACTGAAGGCTGCAGACATGGAAATGAGGTTGTAAGCACAGGCTGCTGAAGGCTTTAGGACTGATTCCTTTGGGCCTTGTAGCCTCTGGTTGCAATGTGCATTTGAAATTAATTAAAAATAAGAATAAGATTTCTCTGCTGCTAGGGCAGATCTTAGTTTCTCTGATGGTTTTGCCTGCCGGCACACACATCCAGGGTTTTGCAGAGGCGATGATGATAGAATGTATTGATTTTAGTTAATAAACGGCAAAACAAAAGTCATTTTGGGCTCCCCTTAATAGTAAATGCCCAGAATTTTCCATGATCCCAGAACCCAACTGGATTATAGATATTGGGTCCAGAAAGCAGCCAACGCACAGCAGATGAAGCCAGGTGTGGTGGTTAAACAGAAGGTCTATAAAAAATTAACAGCTCCATTACTAAGAGGCAGCATTCAAATTAGGAGGGCAAACGAACTAACAAACAAACTCTTACAAAGACAAACACCGATTACCTTCTCACTGCGGCTTCACTGGGATCCACAGCTACTTGGGTATGAATTCAAAGAAAACTACGGAAGGAATCAGAAGGATTCATGGTGTCGTGGTTAGGGGTGAAACTTCAGAGGTCTGTTTCAGAGTGGTTGCTCTGAATCAGGGACAGAAAGAACTCTCATTTTCTAAACTCAGTGTCACCTCCGTAGTCCAACAGTTAACTCATTTTGGAAACTCATTCCATTTTATATGTAAGCCAGTTGTGGACATTTTGTGGACATTTTCTTTAGACTGCATGTTAGTCTACCTCTTTGGTTCATGTTTTAAGAACATTTAAAAAAGGGGAAATTATGTCAATGAGAGCTCTTCTTGCATATAAAGCAAGAACTGAAAAACCCTAAGTCAGTGCTGAGTGGATTCTCGGTGTCTACTGTGCTCAGATAATGACCAGAAGATGACTGATCACTTATTGACCAATGAGTCGTTGGTCCTTTAGGCTCTGATAAATGTATTTTAATGATTTTCTGTTAAGCTTGGGCTTACTCTTTGAGAGTGATTAGAACACATTTTCTTGGGTTTGTACTATTTCACCTGGTTTATAGATGTACCTTGTTTTAAGATGCGATGTGTTCCTGCTAAGCAGTTGATATTTTTGTTTTTAAATATTTAGACAATTTTTAAAACCCAAGTGATAGAAATGCTTATAAAAAAGGGTTTAAGTTTAGATGTTAACATACTATTGAAAACAAGTGAAACATGCATGTCCTGTCTGAATAGACTAGCCTTGTGAATAGTGGGTAGTTTCCAAAATATAAAAAACACTTTTGTAAATTAATGCTACTTTTCTTTACTTTTTGAGGAATTGTAGCCCCTTAAGTCTCACTGTGTGTTTCCTGCACTAGCAAGTTAAATATGCAGTCTCTGCTTTGAAATAGTCATTTGCGCCCCAATGATAGTAGTACTTAGTTTTATTAAATATTTAATGTGTGTTCATATTTAAGACCAAGGCATTTGCATTGACACTGGCACAGTACACATGTTCTAGCCGTAACAAAATGACATATGTGTACAAATTGCAAAGTGGTGCCTTGTTAGCAGCACATTTTAATGTAAATGTGATGTCTGACAATACTACATTTAGATATTGTCTACATGGAATAAGAAATCTTCTAAGATCAATTTTGAAGTGTGAAATTATGGTTATTCTGAAACATTATGTAAAGACCAGATCAATGTGGCTTCAATGTATCGTAGGCAAAAGTACAACCTGAACCATTTGTATAGCATAGAGACAATAATAATAAAAATGCTATTATTGATAATTGTGTGCTTTCACATGTTACAGCATATTATGTGCTCACTCGTGTGGAAGCCTTTGTCTGTGATAGGTTAGATTACTGAGTAACAGTAATACTGGAATACAGAAAATGAGGTTTTAAACCGGGAAAGAGAATTATTTGGGTAATCCCTACTATATGTCACAGACTAATTTACGGAAATTAATTTGTCATAAGGAATGATACTCTGTAAACATTTTTCCATAGAACATAAGGAATTGCTTTGCCTACTAAGCCAACTTGGATGAAATGTACCTAAAATATAGTACAAATTTGTATTATAAAATCTAATCAATGAAAATGTAAAAAGTAAAATCCTCTTGCATCCCTCAGTCCCCGATGTGAGGGCACAACTCTTTCTGTCTTTTTTTGTGTGGGGAGGGTCGTGGGGGTACAGAGTGAGCCCCAGCTGTCACAGGCCAACTGAAGGGGACATCAAAGTCCCACGTGCATCTGCAACTGCATCATACTAATCAAAGTAAGTATCACTTTCAGAACTAGATGTATTAGTCTAGGCCAGGCTCATTTAAATTTGGAAGCATTTTTATATTATTAAAATTTATAAGAGGTACTTTTTGAACTTCTCATATAATTTTCACTCATCAAAAGGCTCAAACATGTTTTTAGATTAATTAACTATCTCTATGACTTATTAAGCAAATGTAATCATGAAGAAGGCTTTTATTTTACTAAGTGCACTATATCTGTAGGTTTGAGGAGTTAATTTTCTGAAGTTGGATATCTCAATTGATAATGACAAAAACTTTTAAATTACATGCAATAACCCAGCAGTGTTTTGATTTTCCTCTGCATGGGAATTAATCACTCTATTTTTTTAAGTCACTTAAGTTCTGAAATGTCCAATTAATGATTAGCATTTCAAATATAATGCAGCTGTTAAACTTAGCTTAGGTAAAAACACCCACTTGGAGCAGGTGTCCCCAAACTACGGCCCCGTGGGCCACATGTAGCCCCCTGAGGCCATTTATCCGCCTCCCCCCCTCCCCCACCACACTTCTGGAAGGGGGCACCTCTTTCATTGTGGTCAGTGAGAGGAGCACTGTATGTGGCGGTCCTCCAACAGTCTGAGGGACAGTGAACTGGCCCCCTGTGTAAAATGTTTGCAGACCCCTGATGGAGTATGCTTTTGCTTTAGAGAGCTATTTTAAATGAAGCATAATAAATTATTGTTATTTTCTTTAGGGTAGCTCATAATGTACCCAGACTACCACATAACTTGCCAAATGATGCCCCCCAAATGTCACAGAAGCCATAGAGGAACAGTGCCCTAACCTTTTCTTGGTCATAAACCATTACTAGGTTGTACACTGTGCACCTTCACCCCAGGAAGGGCGAGGGAAGAGAAGTAGCACATATATATCCACATGTAATTCGTGGACCCAATCTTAGCCTAAGCTCACTAACCTTATTCTGGGGAGTAGGATTGGTAGAAAAGTTTCCGAAGTATAATAACACTGCCCTTTATGAATTTCTTCCACGACTACTGCTTAATAGTGAACACTGGTCACAAAAGCAGAAGGAGGACGTGGACAGGTGTCAGAAAGACACGGCAGCTTTGGCCTCTGGTGGAAGAAACACCTGTCTGTTGAAACGGAAAATAAAGAAGAGAGAATAGTCCCACAAAATAACAACAACAATCTAGCAATAGTTATTATTTCTTGAAGCTAATAATGTGCCAGGCCCCAGATTAAGCAGTTTACATGAATAATTAAATTTAATCCTGCAACAAGTCAGTAAATACAGACTCTTAAATGCCAGTTTTAAAGATAAGGGAACTGAGTCTTATAAAAATAACCGAGAAGCTTAAGGCCTCCTATTAATAAGTGGAAGACCCCCCCCCTCCAAAGCCCAGGATTTTAATTACTACACAGAAATGAAAACAGTGGCAGGTGTGGTACGTTTGGTGGCCCAGCTGGAATTTATGGAGTTGTGTTCTATTTGACTGCAAAGTGTCGGACGAGTTTATATCCTGCAACTGAGGAGTGAGTTTGATGAGATTTTGATTTAAAATGTTTAAAATGCTTTTTCTTTTTTCACGGGCTATGTGTCTCAGAATTGACCAGAGACAGTGGATTAATTTGCAGAAAATATATGATGATAATAATCCTGAATTTATAATGATAATAACCTGGCTGATAAGCAGATCTCTTTTGTTCCCAGAAATTCTGGAAAACTCCAGCGCAGGTATGAAGAAAGCTTGCAACGGAGAGATATTAGGGTTTCGGCAGGACCACTGATGGCATCATAGGGCACTCTGTCCAAGACAAATAAGAAAGAAAAATGTCCCCCCTCCTTCCTCTCTGTCTCTCTCTTCCCCTCCCGCAGCCAAGGCTCCATTGGAGCAAAGATGGCCTGGGCGCTGGGGATGGCTCCTTGGCCTCTGCCCCAGGCACTAGAGTGGCTCTGGTCACGGCAGAGCGATGCCCCGGAGGGGCAGAGCATCGCCCCCTGGTGGGCAGAGCGTCGCCCCTGGTGGGCGTGCCGGGTGGATCCCGGTCGGGCGCATGCGGGAGTCTGTCTGACTGTCTCTCCCCGTTTCCAGCTTCAGAAAAATACAAAAAAAAAAAAAGAAAGAAAGAAAGAAAGAAAGAAAGAAAGAAAGAAAGAAAGAAAGAAAGAAAGAAAGAAAGAAAGAAAGAAAAATGTGAGAAAAATCAGAGAGATAACTGTACTCAAGATTCTAATGAAGTTGAAAAAAGATGTGTTGTGGGGGAAGTTGAACACTTCAGATGGGGGATAAAGAAATCATATCCAGAATGCAGAACCCTAGAATTAGTGACTTAAGAATCAGTTCTTGCTCCGGGTGCGACTTCAGGGTAATTGGATGATGGAGATAGAGTTATTTTAGGTGCAGGTGACAAAAATGTAGTTCAACTGTTTTAAGCAAATTGGCAAAGGAGTGCTGGTGAGAAAAATATATTCAATAGAAAGCTCGAGGTGGAATGAGGATTGTAGTGACCCTTCTGAGGATCCAGATACTATCACTGGGACACGTAAGGGTTTCTGTCTGCTCTCCTGCTTTTTCTCCTGTCTATCAAAGAAAGTCAGTGAGGGACATATTGTTCTAAAACAGATATTCCACCTATATATCTATTCCCCGCAAGGTTAAGGCACTTAAATTGTATCTTGTACATGATTTGAAGAAAATAATATAATTCCATTAATAGTAAGACGTACTATTTAGATATATACCAAGATATATTATTATCTACCATTTCTTCCTATGTCTTAAAAATAGTTTATTTCTAATTTTATCCCCATGTTTAATTTTAAAATGTTGAGGATTCTGGATTTCAGGCGGCCTTGTTTTATTAGAAGCAATGGTGTACCATGATTCATTCCTTGCAGTTTTGCCTTAAAGTTTAATTAAAATTTCTATCAAGTTGTAGATAAAGACTATCTTTTCCCTACTTATATTGAGACCCTAATGAGGGTTTCTTATGCTTTGTTTCTCTCAATTAAATACTTGTTATGTGTATAAAATTAGTGTACAAATTGGCTTATGGTTCAGAGATACCATTAATTAAGTCATAATCAACTGTATTCTGAAACCTGTTTTGTTTTTAGCTCAAGTCTGTGTCTATGGCCAATTACACATCATTAATTCCAGTTTCTGTGTGAGAAAATTTTCTTCTTTCTTCTCTGCACTAGATAGAGGGGATGCCTTTAACTAAAGCTTCTCTGATCTTTTAGCTTTGCTCTTTTTTTTTCAAAAAATGGTACGCTATATAAAGCATGTTAATTTGTTCAGTGAATTTCAATAAGTCCCACTGTCCATCAGAGTCTATTTGATCAGAGCATTAGGAAGATATAAAATGTGAAAGCAAAGGGAAAGAGAAGGTCAGAGTATCTCAGAGACCACAATGTATATTTAATTTTAACATCCAATGAAAAAAGTTATTAAATAGTGACTGCAAATAAGACTTTATTCCAGGCAATATGCTAGTTGGTAGTAGTACATTTTGTAAACATTTAAGAAACACAGATGCCTTCAAAAGAATAGCAAATATTAATTCTGGAAGAACAGCAACTTCTGAGGTGTGATTCACCCTTTCAGTATTACAAACATTTATGTACATTCTTGTGCCTCCTGACGATCGTGACAAAATTTTTTATTTTAAAAATGTGTAAGGCAACATTTAAAAAAGGCAAATGTATGTTCTTCTTGTTTCCATAAATTGGCTATCAAACAAACATGATTTTGAGTTAATAAAACTGTAACTGGAACTAGTTTCATTTTTTTTCCACTGTGCGACCCACTTCAGTGCCTGCAGCCTATGGGCAGAGGCCAGGCAATGGTTCAGGGCCATGGTTTGCTCTGGCAGGGGTAGTTTCATTTTCTGAAAAATAACTCACTCCTGGGGGTCAGTGAGCATGAAAAAACCCTCACTACTCAAAGGGTTAATAAGAGCTGCAGTGCAATGACTGGGAAAACCGTGGACATTGGACCCGCCCTGACCCTGTTTTAATCCTGGTCCACTCATTGGGTATAGTAAAACAAATTTTACTTAGTAAAAAAAAGAAATCCTAAGATTTCTAACCTACAACACGGGACTAATAAATAGCAAGTACAGGTATGTGTTTGTGTGTGTGTGTGTGTGTGTGTGTGAGAGAGAGAGAGAGAACTGGAAGCCATGTCTCATAGTTTGTAGTTGTGCTCTTAGGTCTGTAATATGCAAATTAAGACAATTTGGGAAAGGGTTTTCTAGCCTCTTCTACACTTCAGAACTGCCAGGGGGTAAGTTTGCATGATAGTGTGCAACAACACACACACTTGTTCATCTAGGAAGGGTGAATGAAACCCATGCGGGGGCCATTCGGAGAGCTGATGTTGTCTAGACAAAAAAGCTAGCTAAGAGTGTTGTGCATATTTTTCCTAAGCAGAAATACTTGGCCTTGAACTGCTTTCTCAAACAGTTGTTTAATAGAGTATCTTCTTCAGAGATTTTCCAGAACGGTGAGCCTACAGGATTGCAAATTTCTGTCTAAGGAAGTTGAGAAGAATTACATTGAGCTAGCCTTGTTCCCGAGGCAGGAATAAGAAGCAAGAGATGACAGTGGCCATAATATTGATAATAATACTTGCAGTTAATAGATATGGAATACCTAGCATGAGCCAGATGATGTTCGAAATGCATTACATGTAATACTACAGTATTTGTCACAAAGATCTTATGAGATAGGTATTCATATTATCTCATTTACAGATGAGCAGAGACCCAAAGAACCATTCTGATTTGCTCAGGCAGAGTTTTAAGATGGCTTCCCAGGATTCCCAGCTCAAACACTAATCTAGGTACTTTTGTGAAGAGATTTTGCAGATATAATTCAAATTCAAATTAGACTGATTTAAAAATAATGGAAATGTATCCAGGTGGGTGGTAGACAAAAATCTCACATGAGCCCTCCTAAGGCAGAAGGTTTCTCCAGGCTGGTGGCAGAAGTCAGAGACTCGGACCACACACAGGATTCGGGATGCTGTTGCTGCTTTGATGAAAGTGACTCCCTACTGACAGCCAGCAGAAGCAGGGCCAGCAGTCACCTAGCAGCAAGGCCCTTGATTCTGTCAGCAGCTGGTCCTGGATTTTCCCCAAACTCTACCGGCAGCCATCCAATCTAGCTGACACCTGATTTCAGCCTCATGATACCATGAGCAGAGAACCTCGTCCTACCATACTGGACATCTGGCTTACAGACATATGAACAAATAAGTAGGTGTTGTTTCAAGCTTCTCTGTTTGTAGTGATTTTTTTATATAGCAATAGAAAACTAAAATAGTCATAAATTTACTGAGTGTACATGCTCTTCACTGCTAAATTCTATAGAAGTAGAAGGTAGACCGAGGCATAAAACAGAGTTCAGACCCAGGAAATATACTGAACTGTCAGAAATAAGACCTGCAGATGACAAGGTACAGCCATTAGCACGGCATGAGAAATTGTTGACAGGAGAGAAAGTGATCTCAGGTGTGACCAGATCTTGAAAGACTGAAGAAGAAACAGAGAGAGAGAGAAAGAGATAGAGAGAGAAAATAGAGATAGAAATGTGGAGAGATAGTGAGAAATATAGAGAAAGAAAGGGGAAGAGAGAAAGAGAAACTGGTTCAGAAGTCAAATCCCTGTGTAGCCCCCTTATTGTCACATGAGTCAACCTTAGGGAATGTAGTCTGAGAGGCCAGATGTAGTGGTATTTGGAAAGTGGGAAGAAGCATGAGCTTGTCACCTAGAGCCTTGAAACTGAAACTGTGGCTGAAGGGCCAATAGCATCTGTGTCCCGTGGGAGCTTGTTAAAAAGGCAGAACGTTAGTTCTTGCCCTACACCGAGTAAGTCAAATCTGTAGTTCTACAAAATCCCAGATGATTTATTTGCACACTAAAAGTTTTTGAGGCCCTGGCTGGTTGGCTCAGTGGTAGAGCATTGGCCTGGCATGCAGGAGTCCCAGGTTCGATTCCCGGACAGGGCACACAGGAGAAGCACCCATCTACTTCTCCACCCCTCCCCCTCTCCTTCCTCTCTGTCTCTCTCTTCCCCTCCAGCAGCCAGGGCTCCATTGGAGCAAAGTTGGCCCGGGCGCTGGGGATGGCTCTGTGGCCTCTGCCCCAGGCGCTGGAATGGCTCCAGTTGCAACAGAGTGATGTCCCAGATGGAAAAAAAAATTTTTTTAAGCACTTCACAAAGAAAACAACAACAGTTTCTATATAATAGTTTCTGTCCATTTCCAAATAGAGTGTAGCTAAGGGAAAAGACCTTCATGGAATCTGAATGATTCTTCATTTTCTATTTTCTTAATATCCTCCTAGTGAATTGTAGTAATATATATCTTAGAAAAACTTTTCAGAACACTCAGCAATGAAATAAATATATTGCTGAACTAAGAAGGAAAATAAATTACGCATGTGCACGAATCTTCAGATGATTCTCATGCATGCTTAAAGAAAGATCTACATATTAAAAATCTGTATGAATTATATATGAAAGCCCATATATTTACTATATGCTCCATGCAGAGACTAATTTATCCCGGTAGGCAACATCCCACATAAAAAGAAAGGAAAAATGCACATGTATTGTGTTTTATAACAGTTTGAGTGGTGTGTGTATCTTGAAACGTGGTAACTGAAACCCTAAGAAATATTATTACATGTTTAAATTTTAAAGTAAATATTACTATTTTAAATTATGCAAACCAATTTCTTGAAGTCATGAGAATTACAAAATAGTTTTTTTTTTAAATCAGTATGTGAAAAGATAGGGTATTTTTTATGTTCTTGTAAAATAAAACTAATAAAATAAAGTTTTCATTGCTTAAAAAAAAACATGGCAAGCAACATAGGCATGTAAATTTAATATATCCAAAAAGTTCTTTAAAATTACCAAATTTTTCCAATGTGAAGTTGGATTACTTGGAGATGAAGTGTGTTATTTTCCCTAGGCTGTGAAGTAATCATGAATATGGGAATAGTTTATTAGAAAGATAAGGCAGTGACAACAAACAGCCATGGAATCTAGGGCACAATAGTTCCAACATGAGATTGCGATTAACATCAAAATAAATTATTATAATTTTCAGAAATGCTTATGAGAGATAACTGAATCTTTCATCTACTTTTATGAAGGCCTATATATAAACAGGCAAACATGAAAACATTCCAGCGGTAGTTTTAATCATAACATAATTTTAGTAAAGAGTATGCATGTGAGGTTTCTGTCTTTTGGTTGGACATACAGTTGTTAATTTTATTTTCCATGGAAGGCGGTATATGTCCTAATTGTTAATTTAAGTTAATAATTTTTGTTAGCCACTTGAAAATCTTTTCTCCTATTTAAGTGAATTTTTAGTAGGGGAATAAAATAGAATTACATAAAACTCAACTGCTTTCCAAAAGTTATGACATTTCCAGCATTGTATAGTGGGTTTTTATCTGAAATTATTGCCCTTAACTATGTTTCTACAGTATCATTGTAGGAAAAGAGAGTGCGTTATTTAATCAATTTCCCTTCTGTTATCCCATAATTGGAAGCCCGCCAGGAATTGATCTAACAAGTGGCATTTCTCTAACCTGGGGTCGGGAACCTATGGCTTGCAAGCCAGAGGTGGCTCTTTTGATGGCTGCATCTGGCTCGCAGACAAATTTTTAATAAAAAAAATAACATTAAAAATAAAAAACATTCTCATATATTATAATCCATTCATTTCCTACCGTTCATGTTCATCATTGCAGGTGGCTCAAGCTTTCCTCTGGGACAACACCAAATTTTTATCTGATAATGCCTAACATACATGGGTCGTTGTATGGCTCTCACAGAATTACATTTTAAAATATGTGGCATTCATGGGTCTCTCAGCCAAAAAGGTTCCCGAGCCCTGCTCTAACCTGATCTACAATCAGAAGACCCCCTGTGAAATAGTTTTATATCTTTAGCATGTTATATGCCTTACTGTATTCAGAAAAATAGTAATTTTTAGTAATTAAATAGTAAAATTTAGTAACTACAACCAATTAAAATAAATATACAGTTTATCAAATGATCAACTACAAATACTATTTCCATATAATTATAAGAGTAGTATTCTTATATATTGTGCTGGCTTTGCTTGTCAATAAGTGAGAAGATTTTGTCCAGGACAGCACAGAATGTATTGGGACAATGTAGCTGTCTATGTGAACACGTTCAGTACTTTTCCTGACATCTCTGTCAATGCTAATCATAATCACATTTATAACACACTATTTACATGAGACCCAAGAAGTCAGTTAAGCAGTCACTGTCATACTTCATTGATATAGGTGGAAAGTTGAAGATTTCACCCTGGGAAGTGGTACCAGGAAATAGCAAAGCTAGTAGATTCTGCAATTGAGTTTAAAGGGGAATTAAAAAAAAAAACAACAAAACTGCATGCAGCATTTATCTACAGTGTGTCCATAAAGTCATGATGCACTTTTGACCGGTCACAGGAAAGCAACAAAAGATGATAGAAATGTGAAATCTGCACCAAATAAAAGGAAAACCCTCCCAGTTTCTGTAGGATGATGTGGCAGCATGTGCGCATGCGCAGATGATGACGTAACAGCGTGTATACAGCAGAGCAGCCCACAGCCATGCCAGTCGAGATGTGGACGGTACAGAGGAAAGTTCAGTGTGTTCTGTGACTCACTAAATTTGAATTCGTAACCAAAGTGCAACGTGAATATGGGCGCGTTTATAACGAAGCGCCACCACATAGGAATAACATTACTCGGTGGGATAAGCAGTTGAAGGAAACCGGCAGTTTGGTGGAGAAACCCCGTTCTGGTAGGCCATCAGTCAGTGACGAGTCTGTAGAGGCTATACGGGATAGCTGCCTAAGGAGCCCTAAAAAATCTGTATGTGCGTGTGCTCGACAATTACACCTAAGCAAGACTACAGTTCATAAGGTGTTAAAGAAACATCTCTGTTTTACGCGGTACAAATTGCGGCAACAAATGGAACCCACATCGAACTGCACTGAATAGGTAATGAAACTGGGAGAGTTTTTCTTTTATTTGGTGCAGATTTCACATTTCTATCGTCTTTTGTTGCTTTCCTGTGACCGGTCAAAAGTGCACCATGACTTTACAGACACACTGTATTTAGGATGCATTTTGATCACCGTAACTAACTTTTAGGGTAGCCCAGGATCTCAAATTTTAAGAATTCTTCTGCATTATGCAAGACTAACTTATATTTTATATATTTTACTTATACTTTTAGTGTATTTGTAGTCATAAAGTTAGACTGATAAAAAAACTGATAAAGAATTAAGAATTAGTGCTAATAAATATCCTTAAAGATATAAAGCTTAAGTCAGTACTTTTTACTAGAAAAATATTTTCTTGTGGATTTTCTCCATTTTTTCCCCAAAAAGAAGGTATAAAAAGCATACTATAAATAGAGCAATAGTAGTACAGTATAGGTTTAATTTTTTTTTTTTGTATTTTTCCAAATCTGGAAACGGGGAGGCAGTCGGACAGACTCCTTGCATGCGCCCAACCAGGATCCACCCAGCACGCCCACCAGGGGGCGACACTCTGCCCATCCGGGGCGTTGCTCCGTTGCAACCAGAGCCACTCTAGCGCCTAGGCAGACGCCACGGAGCCATCCCCAGCGCCTGGGCCATCCTTTGCTCTAATGGAGCCTTGGCTGCGGGAGGGGAAGAGAGAGACAGAGAGGAAGGAGAGGGGGAGGGGTGGAGAAGCAGATGGGCGCTTCTCCTGTGTGCCCTGCCTGGGAATCGAACCCGGACTTCCACACGCCAGGCCGATGCTCCACCACCGAGCCAACCGGCCAGGACCTGGTATAGGTTTAATTTTAAACCTATATTCGTGTACTACATTTTCCTTCTCTAAGGCCATGGGACATAATTTTTTTTTTTTTTAAAAGCTAATGCTTTTTAAAGATTGAGGCTGCATTGTTTGGATAGAATGTAGGATTCCATACCTTCAGATCAGCATCTAACTAGTCTAAACACAGAAGTTACACTATATTAATAATATGACAGAGATTCATTTTTTTCTTGCTGCAAATTTACAGTATTGAACTTTTCAAGACCTTAATTAGTTATCTGACTTTTAGCAATGTTAAGGTATCTTGACATTGTAAAAACAAAAACAAAACCATCAGTGACATTTTAAGGCATACATGTTTATTTTTTTAATCACTTTTATATAAAATGAAAAATAAACTTGGGCCACATAGCTGCCTCAAAACCTGATCTGATTCTCCAATTTTTGTACCTATTTAAAATGATTAGAACTGTTAGTTTCTATAATTTTGACATTGCTTTCTCTTCAGGTTACAGTTTCTGAAACCGGCAAATTCATTAATCTTTGTACTTCCTCTCAGAGTTGGATGATTTCCAACCTGAAGTGTTATTTTGAACCTAAATAGAATCAGCCCAGAACAGCTCTATGCTACATTGAGAAATAAAGGTGTCTTTAGAAAAAGAACTTCAAGCGCAAATTAACTTGAAGTAATTTAACCTGAGTGTGGAATAATTTGCAGTCTTTCTTCAGTGCAGCTGTGGTAATTGCTTCTGTAGGCCCCGTTGGGGGAGTTGCCTGGCTACTTACAATTTTGTCACATCTGTCAGCTGTAGCTAAATGGAAAATATAGTAAGAGGTAACATTACAGAGATTTGGGACGTTCCCTAGAGGGTCTTGTCTCTTTGCAGGAGCGAATAAATTATGTGAAAGCCTAAATGAAATACGGTATTGTTGATTTGCCAACTCATGCAATCTGAAAGAATGAAAAAAAAATCACTTCTTAGATGCGCTGTCTAAATGCTCTACAGCCAGAAGCTACCTATCTGTCTATTATGGTCGTATTTCCTGATCCAAACATCAAACCATTGCTGTCTATGGTGTGGTAGGTTTTCTTTTTCCTGACTGTTCAGTTTTTATAAAGATATTTTACAGAGAAATAATCATTGTATCATATTTAGATACAGATATGCAACAATTTTTTATTTTTGAAAAAAAGTAACATGGATTCTGACATACCAGCGACCTACAATATTAAATGTCAGAGTACATTGAAAGGCTAATTTTATAATTATGATTATATAGTAAAAACAGTCAACAGCTCCCAGATCAACTGGGGCAGTCTGAAACTAATAAATATGGGAACACCAGTTATCAGACACTTAGTTTACTGTAAGATCTTGTGTGCAGTGCTTATTTACTTGCATTTAATTGGTGTTATTTTTAGTGGAGGAATTTTATTACAATTTCTAGAATGGTGCCTAAGTTTAGACACTAGGTGACCTTCAATTTGATCTTCTTACTATATAGGTTCCTGTATTTTCTGCAGAGAGATCACAAACTAAGTGGAAGGTTATTAACAATAGCTTCCTCTCTCATCTTAAGGAGGATTTGTGAAGGCTAATGAAAAGACATTTGAAAGCAGTTTATAAACTTTAAAGGATCTATAATGATTATTATTAATTTTTGGAATTCAATTAATAGTTGAAGAACAGGAATTACCCATGCCTCTTTCTTGGGCTTTGTTCATTCAAGAAATATTTTACCTAACATTAAATTTATGCAGAACACCATGTAAGATATAAAATTGTGTAAGTCATCAGTATGATCAAGGAGGTTGTAGTCCAAAAATAAGGTAACATTTAACAAGCATAGAAAATAAATTAACATTACTTAAGAAAAGGAGAATTCTGTTTGTTCTTCCTGAGGTTACCTGTGAAGACATCTGGGCATGAGTTGGGCCTTACAGGGTTAATGAGCAGTCAACAGTCTGAGTGACTGGGGCGGTTATTCCAAGTACAGGGAATATAATGTGATAATGTTTTGGAAGGTTCAAGGCAAAAGATAGGTCGGTCATTGGCAAATAATACAATTAGATCCAAATATAGAAAATCAAACTGTTATGATAAAAACCAGAAGTCACGATATTATCTGAAGTACAGGGGTTGAAAGAATCACAGATCTTATACTAGGAAATGTCACCAGAATCCATTGTTAAATCCACAGAGATGGCAATCGCTTTGGCCTTGCGCAATTCAAAGATATTAAATTCATTGCTGCTATTTGAAAGCTTTATGTTTCCCACAGAAGTCTTATCATCAGAGATCTTGAACTTCTGATCAAAACTGTAGTGGTGGGTTTGTATTCTCATAGCCATCATCAGAACACAACCTGTGTTCTACACAGACAAGACCTGTGCTCTCCGTATTATATTACTACTGCTGATTCTCTTCAGTTTTGTGTGTTACTTGCCTAGTGCTTATAGGTGTATAGTTTGTAAGCCCTGATCTATAATATTCCAGAACTCCATTTCACACTCATAATACTTTTTACTTCCTTTTCTTTGAACACTACCAAGAATTTCTCTTTGGGGGTAGCACCTTCATTTTTAGAAGTTCTTCCTTATACAGAATTAGAATCAACTTGTATCTGTCAGCTGTTTGTCTTATATATGTTTGATGGAGTCACATTAAAAGTCTAATCTTTTCCTGTGATCAATCTTTAAAACAATATATTATCTCTTGCCAATTTCATCCTCATTTATGGATTTAATTATCACCTGTGTTGCTAACTCATTATTTCCAGCTGCCTACTGAACACCTCGAGGTCTTTGTCCCACACAGTAATCAAACACAGCATGTCTGAATTGGAGCTGGAATCATCTTCTTCACCAAACTAGGTTCTAATTCTTTATTTTCTAGCTTAGTAACTGGTCTCAGCATTTATGAAATTATTCAGCCTGGTAATCTAGTCTTCCTAAACTCCTTGCTTTACCTCATGTGTATTTAGCAAGCACCACCACTGCACTGACTTATTTTAATTCTTTATTATCACATACTGTGCACCACTGCACTAGCCTGCTAGTCCTCATGTCCTAAGCCATGCCCACTGTCAATTTGGTCTCCATACTGCTGCCATAACGTCTCTCTAAAATCCTATTAGTCGTCTGATTTTTAAAATGTCACTTATTTGCTACCATATTCAAGATGAAGTCCGAACTATTTAGTAGATAAATCAGTTTTCAGCTATCTATTTTCTAGTATCCTATACTACTATGTCTTAACATTACTGTCTTTGGACGAATCACACCAACATTTAATTTTCCACATTGTGTGTCAATTAACTGCTCTCCCAACATCCTTTTCCACCTCATTTGACGGGCTAGCTCCTTTGAGTCCTGTAATTTGAGTTCAGTTAATGCCTTCTTGGTCAGGTCATTCTGCTCCACCCCATATCAGATTGATTAGGTACTCAATTTTGTCTTTCCATAGAACCTATGCTGATAGCTAGCACTACATGGAAATCCGTATTTTATTTTTTCTCCTTCTCGAATCCTAAGTAGGCAACTGAGGATACAGATTATTTCTTGATAATTTTCTGGAATTCTAGCATCTAATTAACAGACAGTGACTCACATTTGGCATTCATTAACTTTTACTTGGGTAAGTGAATCAATAACTACTTCTAGGTTAAACATGTTCAGATCTTCATTCATTTTAAGACTCTTCATTATTTTTACTATTCCTGGTATACTTTCTGTTTTACCAGTATTATTCTTTAACTGAAGTTTATTATGGTCAGCAAGAGATAACTGGAAACAATTCTGTGAAGAAAGATCTATGAACTTTAAAGGTAGAGGTAGTTTTTTTAATATCTCATTTCATCCGAATGTTACTTCTGTGGCCATGCGGGATTTAGTCACCTCACTGAGTCTTGGGTTCCTTATCCATAAATTATGAGTAATTTCTGGTCATAGTATTATTTTTGAGAATAATGACACAGTCTAGGTCAGAATTTTGGCATGTAGCAAGTTTACATTCAATTATTTACATTAAGTTTATATTTTAGTAATTCATCACATTATTGCATATGTAATAGTCAGGCTAAGATTTTTGTGAAATAGTCTTTCACAACTAGACTTTGAGCTCCCACTTTTTTGGTAGGTATTATAAGTTAATTTATGTTTCTAGGAAGTGAAGAATAATAGTTCATTTTGGTTAGACAAGTTGGAATAGGAAGCATATTGCATTATTTTAGTTCAAATATTGTGACTACATTCACAGTTATTTTGCTCAAACAGAAGTCCCCCTGTCCCTTTTCTGATTGCTATGAACTGTTTGTAACAAACCTCATTAGCAGTGTGATGAACAATGCCTCAAGCTTATGGAAGTTTCACCACCTCCTATTCAATAGTGGCATCAGTCAGCTACTCCCTCTTCAAGGCATTATCGGTCATTCAACTCATTTATCAGTCTTTTGCCCTGTGTCTGAATACTCTTAATATTCAGTTTAACTGGAAACCTCTTCAGTGGACAGAGAGCTTGTAATTTAGTGGGTGACATGGAATACTATGTCTAAATCCAACGGTGAGTGGTCTGACCAGTTTCTGGTGGCCTGGGAAGAGCATAAAGTTGGTCTACTTTTTTCCTTGCTAGAAGTGTGTACAGGCAAATAACAACTATTGGAAATGACATACTAAGAGGGTGGCACTATAAAAAAAAAGTCCAAAATGAGGTCTCTAATTAACTGGAGTCAGGATTAGAAAAATAGCTAACAGGTACAGGAAAATGAGACAACGACTGATGAAGTAAGTAGTTAAGACTCCTTAAGTAAGTGGCAAGACTCCTTAGCTACACTCACACTTTATATAGCTGCATGCTTTAAAATCCCAAATGGAAATTTTTTTGAGTACCCCTATAAACCTGGTTATTGGGATGTTGAGAAAAATGCAAAGTGGAATTATTCGAGTTGTATGAAATAAATTACTAGAAAAGTATTTGTTGAGCTTTCATGCAAGAAGTAAAATAGAGATGTTGTAATTAGTTGCAAGTCTCATGTATTATAGAAATTTTTGTTTTTCAAAAATATGCATGTAATTGCAGTAATGTGAACCATAGCAACAGCTACCATAAATCATGGCACATGAACCTGATACATGCCAGGTTCTTCGCACATATTCTCTCTCTCTCTCTCTCTCTCTCTCTTTAAAAAATTATTCTTAGGTGAGAAGCAGTGAGGCAAAGAGACAGACTCCCTCATGCACTTGACTGGGATCCACTCAGCAAGCCCACTAGGGGGTGATGCTCTGCCCATCTGGGGCCATTGTTCCATTGCTCAGCAACGGAGCTATATATGTATATTTTCGCGCCAAAGGTGAGGCCGTGGAGCCATCCTCAGCGACCAGAACCAACTTGCTCCAACTGAGTCATGGCTGTGAGAGGGGGAAAAGAGAGAGAGAAAGAGAGGAGAGAGAGAGGGGAGTTAGGGAGTGGTGGAGAAGCAGATGGTTGCTTTTCCTGTGTGCCTGACCAGGAATCGAACCTGGACTGCCACATGCCAGGCTGACACTCTACCACTGAGCCAAATGGCCAGGCATTCTGTGCACATATATTTTCTAATTTACTCCAGCAGTAACCCTGTATGTATTACTGTTCTTGCTTTTCAGATGAGGAGAACAGAGAATGAAGCTAGTCAATAGCAAAGCTATTACCTTTCCATTAGGAAAACATAACACTAAACCCACTACTCTTTTATTGCAGATACAAGATGAAATGGTGTCTTAATTATAGTTAACCTTTAATATTCTGATTGAATATTTCAACAAGCCTCATCTTGAACTCAAGACTAAAAGTCTCACATTGACCATTTTCTGGTTGATGAACTTTGAGTGAGATACTTTAAATTTCCTAAGTTTAAAAAAAAATTTCCTAAGTTTATTTTAAATTTATAATATATGGAGGAATGTACATATTTAATTGCTTTATTAGGTTATGAGCACCCCTCCAGTTAGTACATAATAAAATAAATGTTGAAAAAAGTTAAATAAATGGATGAATGTAAACTATTTCCTTCATTTGGAATGACAGTCATTTAAATTTTAGAAGATATAAAAAGCTAACACATCATGGACATTTTCACTCATATGCAAATCATGTTTCTTTTTATATTTCTTTCAAAAATTTAGTAAAAATGTCACCCCCCCTTTTTTAAAAACGGGAGGAACTGCTTAAAACATCTATGACTTTGTAACTTCTATTTCCACTTATATTTGTCACTGATACTTACTACTTTAGGTAGTATTTTTTTATTTAGAAAACATCACTAAGAAAGAGAAACTAAATATAGATAAAGGAAGTATTATCCAAGTATCCCACTAGATGAACACTTGCGTATTGGACTCAGCTAACATTTTAAAAGGGACTATTTCAACCTAGCAGAAGTGTTAGAAGTATCAGCACGAATATGTGTTTAATTTTAGTGTGTTATTTAAAAAAAGATTCTTTTAAAAAAATGGTTGACTTGTTGACTTGTTTTTCCCCAGAAGAAGAATTAAACAACATGAGTTGTTTGGGGACTGGCATAAATTAGCCTTCAGGGTGCTCATCTTCCCCCAAAAGGACTCTAGGAACGGATTAGCCTACCTACCGTAGGACAAGATTCCTCAGCAAAACTAGCTTGTTTCAAACTTTCATCTTCTGAAATACAGAAGCCACTTCCTTAAACAACAGAGCTGAAGAAAAAACAACACCAACATCAACCTCATGATAGAGTTCATTATCAGAAATAAAATACCTGAGAGCCAGTGGGGTAAATTGTGGCCACCAATCAGACCTAGATTTCAGGAAATTCAGTTTGAGAAAAAGAGAGATAACTCAGCTGTCTTTGACAAATTGAGGACTTACCTTCATTCTAATATTTGTACTTTCTCTAAAATATCAATCTGTCATACAAATTTTACTCTGGGAAGCAAGCACTTTCAAAGTATATATATGGCCGCCTCACACTCTCTGACCAAGGTGAACACATGCTTCGCTTCTTGTCTATTCACCAAGTTTGGTTACTGTTTGGAGCCTGAAAGGTTAGGTAGAAAAATGTATTGTAGTTTATTTTCCTAGACACACAATTTGTCCTTTGGAAGATATAGCTAAAGAAATACTTAGGTCTCCAAGCATTTCAGGAGAATGTGGAATGTTGTTTTCTCCATTCTAAGAGTATGTGGTCATGCTGAGTATTTAGGTTCTTATTTGCTATAATATATGAATTATTTGTTTATATGAAGCTAAAACTGTTTCATAATATTCCCCATGAAATAAGTGAATTTTATAATTTGGCAGCATTTTAGTAACAGCTAAAGCTTTGAACTACATACAGGCAGATACAAGTCTGTGTAGCTCAGCTTGGCAGGAACGCTCACTGGTCTTTGTCCAAAGCTAACCTTTTCCCTTTCTTCATTACATATGGGTGAAAGCTTTCTTAATTGGAATAGGTTCCATACATAAAAATCTATCTTCACTCCATTTGCTATTGATTTCTAAAGGTTTGACCTCTTATAGTTTTTGAAATTATGGGTTAACCTTCTTGCCTGAAGGAAAATGGCACCTGGGAATGGCATTTTCATTTTCTAAAGTAATGTCACCATCGAAGCTGGAAAAAAATGGCCTGTGACATTAACCTATGGCTCTTAAGAGGATAACATCATTTAATTGGTTTGGTCAAAGAAAAAAAAAAAAGAACCCAAAACATGGTTTTATTTTCAGTTGACCAAAAAAGAAGAGAAAAAGTGTGGCCCTCAAAACCTTTTCTCACTGTGATATGACAAGGACAAGGTCACAGAAGTGACATCTACTCTCTGCACTTCAGTTGTTAGAAGTCCTAATCCCGTTCCAGTAAAAGCTACTTCTCTATTTCAATGAAATTAGGGGAAATGACAGTTCTGAGAAAGGCATTTTATTGCACACTGTGATATTGAAGGCAGTCATTGAACCAGTAAGTGCTTTGACCTGACATAATAGTTATCATTTTAGCAGCTTTAACCAATTTGGTCATAATTGCTGGGAAGATAGTTTGTCAAATAAAGAATTCCTGGCCTCAGACTCTGAGGATTGTCTTTATGACATAGTCCTATCATGGCCAGAGCTTCCATTGTCATATCTTAAATGTTTTTCTCTATTGTGTAGAAATTAATATTTATCTACATTTTAATCTTAGAAAGAAGGGAATCCTACAAAAATTTAGTTTTACTTGAGAGAACAAATAGAGGAGAAACTTATTTTTAAATGTATCTTTATAGTCTATCTACATGAATTCCAATTAAGTCTTAATTATTGCCTTCTTTATAGCTTAAACTCTTCCATTTTACCACAGCTCTCAAAGACTTGCTCTGTGAATCAGCTGGCATAGGGCAAGGCAGGTGCAGAGGGGGCAAGGCAGGTGCAGAGGGGCAAGGCAGGGCTTGAAATGCAGGCACAGAAAACTACTTCTGGGTCACGTCCTCCTCCCCGCCCCCATTTCGTACCTGCCTAACTCCACTCCTGTCACTCTGCCTCACTGCCTTGCAGTCCTGCACACTCATCTTCTTTTTTGCCAGTTGCAACATTGACTCATGTTTTTCCCTCTGCCTGAAATGTCCTGTTCCGGTTCCTTAGACAGCTGCTGCTTCATCCTTTCCAGTGTCTGTTTAAATTTTACCTCTCAGGAAGGTCTGTCTGTGCATCTTCTTTTCTAAAGTGCATTATTTTGTTCACCTATGACCTCATTGCATTTTGAATGTGAGGGCGAATGATTGTAGGCAGTGCCTGTGTTCTCTCTGGTAAACCCTGCTTTGTTGTTTCCATCCAGGCTGCACTTTAAAATATCTGGGGAGCTTTTAAACAATGCTGATGCTTGGGCTCCGTCTGCTAGAACCTTTCAGCAGTTGGCCTTGGGTAAGGCCCCAGGTATCGGTATTGCTTAGAAGTTCCCCAGAGGATCCTAACTCACAGCAGAGTCCAGACGCTCTGCCTGGGGCTGCAGAAGGCACTAGTCAGCATCATTGGCCACTGCGCAAGACTCGGCAGGTATGAAACGCATTCTGATTATCCATGGGATATGAATGTGTTTTTTTTTAATTTTTTATTTATTCATTTTAGAGAGGATAGGGAGAGACAGAGAGGAGAGACAGAGAGAGAGAAGTGGGGGAGGAACTGGAAGCATCAACTCCCATATGTGCCTTGACCAGGCAAGCCCAGGGTTTCGAACCGGCGACCTCAGCATTTCCAGGTCGACGCTTTATCCACTGCGCCACCACAGGTCAGGCGGGATATGAATGTTTGATGGGTGACATTCTGGTTTGTTTTCCAAACTATTCCTTAGAGAGAAAAATACTCTTAAGCAGCAATACTCTAAAAGTTGAAATGAAAAAGAAACAAATATAAGTAAATCTTCTGAGCTTCAAAATAAAAATCTAATCCTGTTTACCCCTTTGAGTGATGAAATCAAGATATTTTCCTTTAGTTCTTTTACTGAATGTTTTAATGTCTGCCACAAAATGTGCCTATAAGCTGTGTGTATTTATATATATTTTTCTTAACTGTGAGACTTTGTCCGAAGACCACTAAAACCATAATAATAGGACAGTCATTCTTGCTTATTACAACCAAAATAAATAATTTTTAATCAAACAAACATTTTTATTTTTGGTTATTAGCAAAAGAATGTTTTTAGTATTATCACTATTTTAGTGCACATTTTTTAAAATAACTGGTGATTTTGTGTATACCAAAGGCAGAACTAAGATATGACAAGAGAGGTATTTGTCTCAGTGTAAAATTTCAGTGCCAAAAAAACTCAGTAATCAAAATAATAGCACTTTAATATAATATTTTTAGAAATCAAAGTTAATACAAAAAAAAATCCTAAAGATAATATCAAAATTTTAGATAAAGACTACTGCCAATACTGAGCCATTTTGAAGTGTAAGCAAACACAAAAATATCCACCTCCAAATACATCTTTTAATTTTTTCAATGGTTAATTTTTTTAGAACAATATAATTAATGAAAAAATTGTTTCAGATATTTTCATGCTGAATTTTGGCACAGAGTAGTTTATTGTAATTTTAATTAAGCTGAAGCTAATTAAATTGTTTTAGATTATCTCTTGGTCAAGAGAAATGGTCAAACATGGCAATTTTCTTAACTCAAAATTGGATAAACGAAGAAGTAGATTTTGAAATAAAAAAGATTGATGAGTTTGCTTCCAGGAAACATTTCCACATATTTCCTTTTGCCTCAGGCTCCAACATGGCTTCACAAAGTTTGGTGATATGCATGAGTCTTTATTTAAAAATTAATTTAACTGCTTCCCTGAAAGAAAATATGACACCATTAAATCAAATTAAAATTGTTGGCAAAAGTGAGACAAAAGCCCTGGCCAGTTGGCTCAGTGGTAGAGTGTTGGCCTGGCATGCAGAAGTCCCCGGGTTCGATTCCCAGCCAGGGCACACAGGAGAGGCACCCATCTGCTTCTCCACCCCTCCCCCTCTCCTTCCTCTCTGTCTCTCTCTTCCCCTCCTGCAGCCGAGGCTCCATTGGAGCAAAGATGGCCCGGGCCTTGGGGATGGCTCCTTGGCCTCTGCCCGAGGTGCTAGAGTGGCTCTAGTCGAGACAGAGCGAAGCCCCGGATGGACAGAGCATCACCCCCTGGTGGGCAGAGCGTCGCCCCCTGGTGGGCGTGCTGGGTGGATCCCGGTCGGGCGCATGCGGTAGTCTGTCTATCCCCGTTTCCAGCTTCAGAAAAATACAAAAAAAAAAAAAAAAAAAAAGTGAGACAAAGATGTTTATTCTATGTTGATAATGAAGATTGAACAATAACGCCCTTTGAAATGTTACATAATATAGGACAACCAAAAATATGCAAAATTTGTTCAAAATAAAAGAATGAATCCTAATTGTAGGAGTAACACCTTAATATTAATCTAAGATAGAACATAATCCAGTGAGAGGAATTTTAATAATAAAATGAAAGGGGTAATGTAATAGCTTAATATCAGCTTGACCAAATTTATTTTAAATGCAGGGAATTATAAATAGCAGCTGTATAATCTAGCTTCTGATAGCAAACAATAGCAACAGAAATAGTATTTTAAGTAAAAAGAAAAATCAGAAAATACATCCTGAGTTTTAAAAAAATTCCTTTTTTTTCTTGATTTTAGTGTTTTCCCCATGGGAATATCTGAAAGAAAGGAGGAAACATAAAGATTCTCTAATTAGAAATATCCATAGCCAGGAAATGAGCACAGCTTCAAAGTTGCGATATCAACTATGCCAGAACTTCTGGAATATTTTATAAACTCTAACAAGAATAACTTTATATATAAAAGTTAGGCTCCAAAATGTCTCAAACTGTACTGAATTCCATTCTTAATAATAATTTATATTTTATTTTTAAAAGTGAGAGGGGAAAAAAATAAATGACACTAAGAGAGCCAAGAGAGAAAACAGTAGATATTATTTTTTTAATATCATTTAACCATAAAAAATCTTAAGAAACTGATTATAAACACTCCTACTTTCCTTAGGAATCTATTAAATAGACAACCACAGAATGAAAAACTTGAAGTCACTATGGAAAATTTGAATCATCTTTATTTGGAATACATATATTACAGATGAAATGTGTAGATGGCATTTCATTGTCCTGGTAAAGATTTAGTGATAACCCAAATTTGTTCTTATATGAACCTTCTGTACAATGTGTTACAACTTTCTAGTCATCTACCGATAAAAAAAAGCTAAGCATTCCAATCAAGAAAGTAAAAACAATGAAGATTTTATGTGACCATCTTTTAAAAGGGTGTGTAAAACTGCAAATGGGTTTCACAACAATTAAGCAAACTGCAAATGACAATGAATAATAAATGAACACAAGTCAGGCTCTATAGGATATTTCTCAACAAGAAGAGTGTCTTATAGACTTCCAAATACACCTATAAAATCATTTTGCTGTAGTTCGTGCAGTTTAATTAATTAGGTATTTGATTATTGCTAATAAAAAATATGCAGCTCTGAATCATGTCTGGGACTGAAAAAGAAACAGTTTCATCCTAGGAGTTTGTGATGTCTTATAACTGAAGCCATGCATCACTAGGGGCAGACCAGAGGCTATCAAAGGAGCTGGCCATTGAAGTTTTCGATCATTTTGAAGATAGATTTTGCTAGTGCTAGCAGCATCAGAAAAGCAACTAAAAGCATTTACTACCTTCTGTTCCCACTGTTTACCATCGAAGGTCTATTAATGCTCCTTTGTAGCCTTCAGGTATTCCACAGACATCACCAGAGAGAGCTCTTCTTTATCTGTTCTTAGCCTCCAGAACTGCACACAGGAACACTTCTCATCAGATTGAAAGCATCAGCAAACCCGTTAACTCTTAGAGAAAATCACATCTATTTACGGGAGTCAGAGGCTCGCCATCTAAGACCGACTTCTATTCTGACTGCCAGCCTACTATGAAAATGTGAGCTAAGAGCGAAAGGAGTTAGTTTCACCTCACAGTAGCAAAGAAGTAGATATAATTGGGGTAGTCTGAGTACTGGGACCCAGTCTTTTTTAGCTTATGATACTGTGAAAACTTCTTCAAAAGGATTGGATCGAATCTCTGTAAATAATAGATTTATACCAAAGACTTTGAAATTATGTGAGTCCTATGCTTTTACTGAATAAGTTAATATGTCTACAGTGCTTTGATATGAGGCCTCTTCACCCCAGTGAATCACTTTATTAAACTACCAGAATTCTGGAAGTGGTACATCTTAGCCATCATGTGTTTGGAGAAGTCCATTGGTTTCCAGCAGGGCTATGTTAGATATGTGTTACCACAGCATTAACACCCATGAACAGTGGTTTACATTTATAAGTTGGTTTAGCTACCTGGTGGAGAGCCCTAAGCAAACTCTTGAATATAAATGTTCTCCTTAATGTATACAAAAGTTCAAAACCCAAATGCCAAACAGAGTGTGTCCTGCTCAATGCCTGGATCAGCTGCCCCCAGTTTCACAGCCACAAGCCTGTAGACTTCTGGCTTCTGCCTACTTGATGAAGATTCCTCTGTGGTAATGGCGCTCCATTGTCCATACCATAGAACCTAAAGGTTCAAGTATAAACTCGTTAGCCTAGCCTTCACAACTTTGCAGAATCTGACAAAAACTAGGCTTCCAATCTCACTATATCTTAACATTGTATTTAAACTGGACTCCAGCAGCATGTTAATCCAAAGATTGTTTGTTTTTGCCTCTGTTTTTGCTCCTTGTTCTGCTTGGTGTTCTTTCCAATTGTTTTTATACCTGTTGAATGTCACATATTGCAACTTAAACTGCTCTTTTTTTTTTTTTTTTTTTTTTTTTAAGTGAGAGGACGAGAGATAGTGAGACAGATTTCTGCATGCACCAGGATTCACCCAGCAACCCCTGTCTTGGGCCAATGCTCAAATCAACTGAGCTATTTTTAGCACCTGAGGCTGACTTGCTTGGACCAACCGAGACATCCTCAATGCCCGGGGCCATGCTCGAACCAATTAAGCAGGAGGGGAAGAGGGAGAAAAGGGGTAAAGGGAATGGGGTGAGAAGCAGATGGTCACTTCCCATGTGTGACCTAACTGGGAATCGAACCCAAGTCATCCATACACTGGGCTGATGCTCTGTCCACTGAGCAAACTGGCCAGGGAATTAGAGAAACTATAACTAAAAATTAAGGTAGTTTAACTTTCTCTAATTTCCAAAATAATGTTAATTACTCATTTATTTAAGATCACTTCATACTTTTAACATTCTTAAAATTGCAACGTTCTTCAGTTTACAGAAAGTTACTTCAAAGAGCTCTCACAGTGATTGTTGAGTTGCTCAAGAGCACTCCATATATATTTAATACCCTGTACTTTTTAAATCGAATTTATTGGGCTGACACTGGTTAACAAAATTATACAGGTTTTAGGTGTACAATTCTACAGCACATCTCTGTACACTGATTTGTGTGTTCACCACCCCAATTCACATAGATATTTGTCCCATAACATTTGTCCCCTATGTCCTCTTCACCTCTTCACACAGTCCCCCCACCCCCACCCCGGCAGTCAACACACAGTTGTCCGTGTCTGTGAGATTTTTTATTTTGGTCCTTTTTGGAAGGATTAATCAAAATTATATTTTTAAGCATTATGTTTTGTCACGCTAAAACATATTTTCTGTTGGGGGTAGCCAGAGGTATATATAAGTCTTTTCTTCTCCTCTGGTGAGGTATGTTTTCTGTGCATATTAACAGCTAAAGTAATCATTTTAATTATAAAGGAATGAATTCATATTTTATTCAGTTCTTTCATATTCCACGTGGGACCTTTATAAACAGAGACCGTCCATATACATAATGATATGTGGGTCAGGAAAAGAAAAATATTAAGTGATAAATACCTTGGACTGGTTGAAAATGTCAAACCCTGAACCCAGGCAGAGAGCGCGCCCATAAACATAGCCAACAGCCGCTCATTTAAAAATATATCCCACCCACTTTCTCGAAACTTAGGTTTCATTTGGCAGAAAATTCAGTGCAGTGATGAAGAATCTATATATATACTTACACAATATATATAATAACCAACAATGCCCAGGCTCATTATTTGACTCCCAGTAAGTCAGCTGATCTTAAGGAAATAGTCTCAGACTTTTCAAGACAGTGGCTCAATTACATGCACCTGCTCTGTTCCCACACTTTCCTGCCTCATACCTCTTTCAGGACCTAGATTGACCAACACCATCAATTACGAGTCTCTCCAGGGCAGGCTGTTTCACCCCTGGTTGTGTCTTACACATGCAAACTGGATATTTGATTCATTTATTCTTGTTTAATTATGATGATGTATTTGTGTGGTTAAGACCATAATACTTCAATTTCTCACAGGGAAAAAATAATACATTTCACACCCTAAACAGAACGCTACACTGGATGACACAGACCTATGCTTCTTGTCCAGTTTACTATCATGAGTCCCAGCTTAGCCTTGAAAATACCACTTCAGCATTCTGGTCTTAGTGTACACAGAATGAAGTGTTTGAGCTCAAAGTCTCTGGAGCCTATTCCAAATCTAAAACACTCTGCATTGGTTTAACTATCAATATTAAAAAAAAATTGTATATGTTGTTTTTTCCTAATTGTTTAATGTATGGCTTGGGAGTTTTTTCTCGGTACATTTATTAAAGCAGATCAGTAGTTCCTTTCAGATTTTTTTCAGGCTTGCTTTGTACAGTTTTATTAAATCACAGAGAATTATCAAAAATCAGGGTAATTATAGATTACTTTCAGTTGCATACATTGATACATAGATGGGTTACGAATAACGAAACACAAACTACTAACATTTATTGGCATTTAAACATGACAGCTTCTTTTCAGGAGTATGTTTAATGTAATATGGCTATGGTCTACGACTATTGCCATTGCGTTATAGACCAAAGATGCTTTTCTTCTCTCTACTTTTCCCTACTCTTTAATGTTAATTTAATATTTACTATAACAGTTTTTATTTGGAAGCTAAGTTTTTGACAGAAAAGAGTATGTGATTAATAATGACTCTGAAGAAGAAAGGGAGGACATAAGAAAGAGCACAGATGTTTTGTTGCTGGTTGAACCAATTGGCTTCAGAAGAGAAAGTAAAAGAATATTGTGAACAAAGCTCATAGAGCCTCCTATAATGTTCAGTGAATGGACTCAGACCAATTCAGACAATTAGCACTTAGTATGAAACTGTTAAAATAAAACACACAACATAAAACAGTACTATTAGATTCTACAAGCTGTGAGTAGACAGTTTTTCCAACTTATTTTAATGTGCTTGTATTAAATTAGAAAAACAATTTAATGCAATGATTACTAATGAAATTTCATGTTTTAATTCCTCTTTTTTCCTAAATTATTAGCTTAATTGCTACTATACAATGGAATGTCACCCTTTGTATTTTTAAAAAGATATCATTATTTTACATTTTTTTGGTATATTTTATAAAACATACCCTTACATATATTTTTAAACAAAATGTTGTACTGTACATTAGCATTTTGTTTAAAGAAAGTGTAAAGCCAGTAGCCACAGCCACCATCACAGATGCGTGGCCCATGCAGGTTCAAATTTGATTCAGACAGACCCTAATGAAACAATGGAGTCAAGAACTAGTGGGCCATTATTTTTAATCCTAGCTTGCACCCAGCGGGCAAAAAATACACACAGTGGGAAAACACTTCCCTTTCCAGTCAGGGCTCCCAAAGCCACTGACTTATCCAAGTTTCCTAGAATCAAAGATTTCTACCTCACCAGCCTTATTCACCTCTGTTCCCCATCTCCTTCTTTCTGCACAAACTCTGCATAAACTGGCTTCTCCTTCAACACTCCGCCATCTTGGCTGCTTCTCCTACCCTCCACATGGCCTTTCTCTGCTGTCCTCCAGCATGGGCTCCTCTGCCCCATTTTATAGGGTAGAACAGGGTAGTCAACCTTTTTATACCTACCGCCCACTTTTGTATCTCTGTTAGTAAAATTTTCTAACCGCCCACCAGTTCCACAGTAATGGTGATTTATAAAGTAGGGAAGTAACTTTACTTTATAAAATTTATAAAGCAGAGTTACAGCAAGTTAAAGCATATAATAATAATTACTTACCAAGTACTTTATGTCAGATTTTCGCTGTTTGGCAGAATAATCTTTTTTTTTTTGTATTTTTCTGAAGTTGGAAACGAGGAGGCAGACAGACTCCTGCATGCGCCCAACTGGGATTCACCCGGCATGCCCACCAGGGGGCAATGCTCTGCCCATCTGGGGCATTGCTCTGTTGCAACCAGAGCCATTCTAGCGCCCGAGGCAGAGGCCATGGAGCCATCCTCAGCGCCCCGGCCAACTTTGCTCCAATGGAACCTTGGCTGTGGGAGGGGAAGAGAGAGACAGAGAGGAAGGAGAAAGGGAGGGGTGGAGAAGCAGATGGGCGCTTCTCCTGTGTGCCCTGGCCGGGAATCGAACCCGGGACTCCTGCACGCCAGGCCGATGCTCTACCACTGAGCCAACTGGCCAGGGCCTCAGAATAAGTCTTTATAAAACAACTTACTATAGTTAAATCTATCTTTTTATTTATACTTTGTTTGCTCCACTACTGCCCACCATGAAAGCTGGAATGTCCACTAGTGGGCGGTAGGGACCAGGTTGACTACCACTGGTGTAGAAACCAAAACCTTTAATCCAATATACAAACAAGGAAGTTTCTAATACAAAGTCACTTATCTGAGGCATAATGGGATTCCTCATGAGAGTGACCACCCCACATCATGCAACAGTCAAGGGTTTGGGGGAAAAGCTTAGTTTTGAAAAGATCTTAGTATTAAAGTGGGAAAGGCTTAGTCTTAAAACTAAGCCTTAGGCTATAAGGACCCTGCCTGCTTACAGCCTGTTCCCCACAGCCAATGCAAACTATAAGTGTGCAAACATATATATAATATTTAGAAACTTATTGGACCAACAGTGATGTAAATATCCTGGTCACCATTAACTGGCAAATTAGAGGATGGTTTACCTTTAAGAAAGTAAAGTCCCTCATGTGCATGGAGAGGCTCTAGCAATATTGTTATGGGTCATCTATTTTTATATTTGTTATTCTTTAAAAACTTGGAGTTTGTATCTATTTATATTCTCATTCTATATAAAAAACTCACTCTTGGACCTCATTTTGTATCTGTAACTCTGTACTTTCTTTCATAGAGAAAGCTCCCAATTGTACAAGCTGCCAATCACACAAAAGCTGGATCTGTTCTTGCTGCTAAGAAGTGAGCTGGGGACTCAGGTCTTTAGGACTCTCAAGACCAGGGGTCCCCAAACCTTGTACACAGGGGGCCAGTTCACTGTTCCTCAGACTGTTGGAGGGCCGAACTATAAAAAAAAACCTCTGAACAAATCCCTATGCACACTGCACATATCTTATTTTAAAGTAAAAAAAAAAAAAACAGGAACAAATACAATATTTAAAATAAAAAACAAGTAAATTTAAATCAACAAACTGTTCAGTATTTCAATGCGAACTACGCTCCTCTCACTGACCACCAATGAAAGAGGTGCCCCTTCCAGAAGTGCAGCGGGGGGGGGGGCAGATAAATGGCCTCAGGGGGCCGCATGCAGCCCGTGGGCCGTAGTTTGGGGACGCCTGCCCAAGACTGTGCTTTTCTTACTGTGCCTACCAATCTCAGAGAGCACTCACTCCAGGAAAGGGAGTTTTAGGTGCAAGCATCTAGAGATCACAGAAAGAGACATGTGCTCCAAAGCCCTCCTAGCCGCATATTGTAGAGGGTTTGTCACTGTCACACTGGAGAGAACTTTCCTGAGAAAGGAGAACAGCCGATGACTATGTAGTGTATGTGGCGGACAGATCAAGAGAGGTTCAAGTGAGGACACGATAGAAACCCAACTCATATTGGCCTTTTATTATCCTCTGGGGTTTTAGGTCTCAGCCTTACCACTTATTAGTTCTACTCATACCGTATTTATTAAATTTATATGCCTGCAAAGCTGTTCTAGCTGGCAGGGTCTGAAAATTATTGGTAATTAACATTAATGGGCAGGAACAATTTCAGTGGCAATTAGAAAATCCTTTGGCGTCGTGTCATAATAACTAGTTCAGAGAATTGGCTCTTCTGACAGTCACATTTTCTCCTTAGAGTAAGCTTTGTTGCATGACCTTATATAAGCAGAGAGAACTGGGGATGTTTCCTTTATTTGGAATCTAAGCATGCTTATACCATCAAGAAGCAGCCAAGCAAACTCTGCTTGACATCACAGACAAAGCCTTTTGATGCTGCTTTACCTGTGAATTGGCATTGATGGCTCCTGAATTGTGAAATTCTGCTACAAGTAACAGACCCGTCAATGTAACATTTAACGCTTAAGTCACCCTTTCCCTTTTCTTTGATTTGCATCCATCTTATTAGAAAGTGACACTCTCTTATTGATTTCCTTCCGCCCTTGAAAGAGAAGATAAGAAAAACGAAAATGTGACAGAGATAAGAGGCTCTCAAGGTGATCCATGGGTAGAGTCCAAAGGGAAGGATTGTTTCCAAGGGAAACTGGGATCTCAGGAAATGCCGTGAAGGGGACAGTATTCAAAGGTCAGGGAAAGCACTTTAAGGTTATGATCATGTACTTCAGGGTCTGTTCCATCCTTGGTAGTAATGGAAGTGCTTTAGAAAGCATATCACTCTTATCTTTTACGTTTCTGTGTAAAGCAGTTTAAAAAGTTACGAGTGTTAGCCATATACAATCTCACATCAGTTCCAGTGGCTGTTTGCTACTCGTTGTTAAGTAACTAAAGGGCAGAATATGTTTGTACTACCCTATCAGTCCTTTCAGCGCCTACCTGCCCCGCGAGGTCCTGAGTTGGTCCCACCTGTTCCTGGAAGACATCCTAAAATACTCCTCACTTCTCCTTTTGAAATATAGTCATTCCTATCCAGGTATAAACTAGGTTTCCTGACTCATAAATAGGGGACTGCCCAAACTGAGTGGTTCACATCAAGGCTCAGCAGAATCCCAAGGCCCAGGGAGGAAACGGTGGCTCTGCAGCATGCAGCCACCCAACAGTAGGGACCTGTGAGCATTGTTGGGCGACCACCCCACTGTGGTTCCTTGACACAGGTGACATCTGGTGCCCATTCCAAAGTTGAAGGACAGTAAGTAGGTTTTGTCTGGGTTCCCACAGTTGGCGATGGGCGGTTGTGGGAATGCTTTCTGCACTTGACTTTGCTCCTCTGTTGAAGGGTTGGCTCAGATCCCGCCCCATCACTGCAGGCCCAAGTCCTCATTAACTCTCCCTCCCCGGGCCCAGGGATCCTCAGCTAGTCTTGGGTGCTGTGGGCGGGGAGAGGGAAGCTTCTGCATTTTTCTCCAGTCTGTTTCTGATTTATTACTAAGGCATAATAAACTCTATGCCCAGCTCTATCAAACCCTTCCTTTTTTATTCTCAGGAGCCTTTTCTTCTCCTAGCAAAACTTAGCTCTTAAGATAAAAAACTTTGTTTTTGAAAGTGTCATTTTTTTAATGTCAACTTCAAAAGCCTATTTTGGAAGTTTAAAAAATACAGCCTTCTTTTCCTTTGCTTCCTTTGCTGTTCTGTGGACACCCCTCCTGCCTCTCCTGCGCCTACCTAGAGTGCCCCTCATTCTCCACAAGGCAGGGTGAGGACCACCAGCTGATTAGAAAGCCAACATTAGACGGTGTGAAGAAGAACATTTTAAAGTCTAGTATCTCAGGGTGTGACACTGCTCTACTTCCAGAGTATTAGAGAGAGAGAGAGAGAGAGAGAGAGTAGGACTGGGAAAAAATCGACCTGGCACTTGCTAATATGTGATCGTAGGCAATTAACTTCTCTGGGCTGACTCCATCATCAGTAAGAGAAAAGAATTGTACACATTTCTAATTGCTGCTGTGAAGTTTAAATTATTATAAAATGTTTCACCAAGAATATGTCACGTCCAGATCACTCAATATATTGTAGATTTTATTGTGAAAAAAAAAACATGTCTCTAAAGCTTAGGCAAATATGGTATCTGTTCACTAGGTTCTTCCCTTCCAGGAACAATCAACACTAAATGTGTGATCTATTTAATACAGCATTCTATGAGCTGTGTTCAATTATTATCTTCTACATATAAATGAAGAGTTAGATGCTTGCAGAAGTTAAGTGGTCCAAAGATGCATAGTAAATAGAAGTACAATAAATAAAAGACCAGCATCTACATAAACCCAGATATATCTGATAACCAAATATATTCTGTTCTTCTGACTGCCAAAGATTGTATATATTTTGTTATAAATAGGGACAGCATACATATGTTTTGAGGTACTTTGATAACACTATTTATTATTCTGATAGCTAAACTCTTGGCCTTCTTGAAGTGTTTTATACAAGAGAAAGTTATTGAGTTGCTTACAAAGGATTGTGGGTTATAAGGACTGACAGCAATAAAAGGTGAATAACAAGATTTTATACTGGTGGTGAAACCGGAGAACACCAATATAGTAAGAGGAGTGTCTAAACAGGCAGTTGTTGGTCCTAATATTATGTAGAAGTAAAAGACCTCGGAACGTAGGCAACTTCTATTTTTACTGTAACATGTTACATTTATTTTTAAAGGAAATGTATCATAAAATGTATCATTATTATTTTGCAAATGTCATTTCGGTCATATTTTTGTCCAACAAAATTGAGAGTCATATATTTCATCTAATATCTGGTACTTTGACTTAACAATGCATAGTGATGAATTTTCATTTTATTACATTAATTGCTTTTGAAACATGAAAGCCAATCTTGTATTTTTGGAGAAATCTCCAGTTGGTCATGATGCAATAGCCTTTTGATGTATATATTTATTGCCAGATTGCTTTTTAAATATTTAAAAATTATTTTTACCTCTATGCCCATGAGGTAAATTGGTCTGTAATTTCTCTCTCTCCTAATATCCTTGTCAGGTGGTGGGATCAAGGTTATTCTGACCCTATAAAATTAGCTGTAGTGATTCCCTTTTTCTCTGTGTTCTGGAATATTGTTGGGGTCTAATTAACACAATTTTTTGGGGGGGGGATATTTAGATAAATTCATCAATGAAGCCATCATGGCCAAGAATTTTCTTTGTGGGAATGTTTTCTTATGGATTGAATAGAGCAATATTTAAACTTTTTATATCTCTTAATGTCAGTTTTGATAAGTTTTGTGGTTTTTCTAGAAATTTATTTCATTTAATTTTTAATTTTTTGGCATAAGATTTGTCATAATATTTTTTTAATGTCCACAGAATCTCTAAAGATGGCTCCTTTTTAAATTTTTAATATCAGTCATTTGAAAGTGTTCTCTTTTAAAATTTATTGGTCTTGGTTGAGGTTTATCAATATTGTCAGTCTTGAAAAAAGACTTTTTTCTAGGGAACTTTTGATTTTCATTTTATTAATGTCTGCTCTTACCCTCATTTCCTTCTTTCTACTTTTTTAATTTATTATCCTATTCTAATTTTTTTCATATGAATACTTCTATCATAGTTTTTACAACTTTTTTCCTAAAGTACTTATAAGCTAAGTGCTTAAAGTTATACATTTTTCACAAATTTTGATGTCAAAGTTTTATTCTCATTTGCTACAAATTAGTTTATATTCATTGTGGTTCCTTCTTAGAACCCTGTGTTACATCAATGTGTATTGTTAATTTTCAAACACTCAGGGAAATTCTGTTTGTCATTGGTTATTGATTTGTAGCTTAAGTCTCTAGTGGTAAGAAACCATGTCCTGTCTGAAATCAATCCTTTGAGCTATATGCCGATTTGCTTTAAAGTTTGCATATGATCTGTCTTGGTCAATGTTTTGCATGCATAGAAAAAAGGCATGTTCACTGTGTAGCTATTAATGTAATTGTATATGTATGTCAGTTACATTGATTCTGTTAATCATATTGTTCAAATCTTCTAAATTGCTAGTTATATTTTCTCTAATTCTTTTATCAACTAATAAAGGAAGTGTCTTGGGGTATTTTTTTAAATATATTTTTCTGAAATGAGAAGCAAAGAGGTGGCGAGACAGACTTCCGCATGCGCCTGACCAGGGTCCACCCAGCATGCCCAACAGGAGGTGATTTCCTGCCCACCCGGGGTGTTGCTCCATTGCAACTGGAGCCATCCTAGCACCTGAGGTGGAGGCCATGGAGTCGAACTCAGCGCCCAGGTCAACATTGCTCCAATAGAGCCTTGGCTGTGAGAGGGGAAGAGAGAGGCAGAGAGATAGCAGAGGGGAAGGATGGAGAGCATATGGGTGCTTCTCCTGTGTGCCCTGGCCAGAAATCGAATGCAGGACTTCCACACAATGGGCTAATGCTCTACCACCACTGAGCCAACCAGCCAGGGCTTGAGGTCTTTTATTATAATTACACACTTGTGTACTTCTCCTAGTTACATCAATTTTAACTTTATACATTTTGAGGCCAAATGTTATTAGATACATACAATTTTAAAAAAGTTTTATCATTCTGGTGGATTGATACTTATTATTACTGATGTCTGTCTTTGATACTTTTATTCTTAAAATGTATTTGTCTGATATTAATATATCTCCACCAGCATTTTTTTTGGTTAGTGTTTGTATGCTATGGTCTTTTTACTATATTCCAATTTCCTTATCTAAGATGTTATATTTGTAAGCAGCAAGAGCTGGGTTTTGGTTTTATATCCAATCTGACCACCTTTGTCTTTTACCTTAGATATATATTTCATTCACATTTAATGTAAATCCATGCATTTTGGTTTAAGTAAACCTAAATCATCTTAACTATTTTTATTTTTCTCATTTCTTCTATATATATTCTTCTCTCCTTTATATTATTATTTTTATTATCACTATCTCTTTTCTAATAGCTCATTAATTATACTTTGTTGGCTATTATTTTAGTAGCTTACATTTACCTTTATTTATTAAAATAAACTATAAATTTGTAATTCTATTTCATCCCAGAAATTTTAATGACCTTAAAATTCTTTGCCTCTATTTCCCTCATCTTTCATTATTAATGCTGTTAGTAATATATCTTTTTAGTCTATATAAATGAAACTTCATTAGGCATATTATTATTGTTTTATACATTCACTATTCACTTGGATTTACCTTTTCTTTTATTATTACTTCCTGAATGTTTTCTTCTTTGATATTTTTTCTCCTCCTACTAATTTGTTTGAATGTTAAAGATTTCTTCCATATTCCATATATATTTTTTCTTCAATTTTTGAATCATTCTAGATATTTTTAATGAACTTTTTCCCTATCTTACTAGCCCCCTTGCTGTGAAATCTATTTATTTGTTCTTAATTCAGTTATTCTGTTTTTCAGGTCTAGATTTTTCATTTAACTATTTTTAAGGTAAATTTATGCTCTCTGGTGAAATTCTTCATTATGTTTTTCATTTTCTAAAAAACAATCAGTTACTTCAATGCACAGATCTGGCAACCCTGGTATATGGATCTCCTATACCTTAATCTTTTAAGCAATTTTTTGCTGAGTGCCAGCAGTGTGATTTAAGAAAGTGGGAAGGGGGCTCTGTATAAGTGATAGAATCTTCCAGGTAAGGTTTGTGTGTGTGTGTCTGGTGTTTACTTAGGTTACAAAAATATCACCTTCTTCAAATCTGGAATTCAGCTGATGAGAAGTGTGTATATTTTTTCTTTATACTTTATCCACCGGCATAGCATTTTGGAAATCATAACTGACAGCTGGCTTACTGTACTTTCTGGTCAATCCTGTACATAATAGTTCCTTTCCAGGTCTATAAAATGACTAAAACTTTTGCTCATCTTCTTCACCTCTTGTCCACAGTTTAAGAAATACAACTAAGTCCTCAAGGGTACAAGTGGAAGCGAATGTCAAATCTTTTCTGCACTTCATTTTTGTGTGGTATCTTGGTACCTCAAGTTCTTGATATAATTATATGTCTCTGAAGTCTTTAGATTTTTTTTATTATTTAGCTAGATATTCTAATTGTTCTGACTGTAAAAATTGGTCTGAGGTATGTCAGGGTTAGAAATAGAAGACGGGCAGGAAACCAAACGCGACCAAGTGCTGGGTGGGGACCATGCCCGGGATCACCACCATCGAGGTGGTGAAACGCAAGATTCAAGTTCTGCAGCAGCAGGCCGATGATGCAGAGGAGAGGGCCGAGCGCCTCCAGTGGGAGGTGGAGGGAGAAAGGCGAGCCCGGGAGCAGGCTGAAGCTGAGGTGGCCTCCTTGAACCGTAGAATCCAGCTGGTTGAAGAGGAGCTGGACTGTGCTCAGGAGCACCTGGCCACTGCCCTGCAAAAGCTGGAGGAAGCTGAGAAAACTGCCGATGAGTGTGAGAGAGGTATGAAGGTTATTGAAAACCAAGCTTTAAAAGATGAGGAAAAGATGGAACTCCAGGAAATCCAACTCAAAGAAGCTAAGCACATTGCTGAAGAGGCAGACAGGAAGTATGAAGAGGTGGCTCGGAAGTTGGTGATTATTGACGGAGACTTGGAACGCACAGAGGAACGAGCTGAGCTTGCAGAGTCCTGTTGCCGAGAGATGGATGAGCAGATCAGACTGATGGACCAGAACCTGAAGTGTCTGAGTGCTGCCGAAGAAAAGTACTCTCAAAAAGAAGACAGATATGAGGAAGAGATAAAGATTCTCACTGATAAACTCAAGGAGGCAGAGACCCGAGCAGAGTTTGCTGAGAGATCAGTAGCCAAGTTGGAAAAGACAATTGATGATTTGGAAGATAAACTGAAATGCACCAAAGAGGAACACCTCTGTACACAAAGGATGCTGGACCAGACTCTGCTTGACCTGAATGAGATGTAGAGCACCCCAGTCCTGCCCCGCCACTGCGCCTTCCTCTGACCCTGACTCCGCCTGAGACCAGCCTGCCTGGAAGCTGACCTTTAAACTGAGGGCTGATTTTTAACTGGAAGGCTGCTTTCTCCTTTCACTGTCTCCCCCTACCCCCACATGTCTTTTTCGCCAAACTGTTTCTGCCTCTTCCCAGAGATTCTGGTTGGGCTAGAGGTTGAGCAGCTTTTGGAACAACATTTAAGGGATCGTGAGCACAATGTAAAGTGTCTTGAAAAGCATGTTGTGATGTATACATTTTGTAATTACCTTTTTGTTGGTAGTGTAGCAACCATTTGTACAACATTCCAAAGCCACAGTTCTCAAGCAGCAGTCTAATCCCTTTTTCACTTTTATTTTTTTTTATTTTTATTTATTTATTTATTTATTTATATTTTTTTCTGAAGCTGGAAACGGGGAGAGACAGTCAGACAGACTCCCGCATGCGCCCAACCGGGATCCACCCGGCACGCCCACCAGGGGCGACGCTCTGCCCACCAGGGTGCGATGCTCTGCCCCTCCAGGGTGTCGCTCTGCCGCGACCAGAGCCACTCTAGCGCCTGGGGCAGAGGCCAAGGAGCCATCCCCAGCGCCCAGGCCATCTTTGCTCCAATGGAGCGTTGGCTGTGGGAGGGGAAGAGAGAGACAGAGAGGAAGGAGGGGGGGTGGAGAAGCAAATGGGCGCTTCTCCTATGTCCCCGGCCGGAATCGAACCCGGGTCCCCCGCACGCCAGGCCGACGCTCTACCGCTGAGCCAACCAGGCAGGGCCTCCCTTTTTTCACTTTTAGAAGGTAATTTTTCAGCTCAATCCATATTGCCCTCTCCCTAGAAGGGAAGGAGTTATGGGCCTGCCTTACTGAGAGCCAAACAGAGCCCAGAGAAAGACTCTACTGTGGGGAATTATTGCTTTGTGCCAAGTACCAGCAAAACCAGACAGGTGATTCTAGGAGGAGTTAGTCAAAAAAAGGAAAAAAAAAAGTGATATTCAGGTTTCAGCTTTACGGTATCTTTGGGCAGTTTTATTTTTTTCATCAGAAGTGACCAAACAAATTAAAACGAGACCTCTCTGTCAGAGACCAAATCCTGTCCCATCTAACCCCCTTCCCAGTGGTTCACAGAATGGATCATGTGCCCCTTATGTTGAGGTGACCAGTTACTTGCTTTTTGCCTTGAAAGAAAGAAAATTATGTTTTTGTCACTGATTTAGCCATATGAAATTCATCTCATCACCCTTTTCTGGGTCTGAAGCTGCTGTCTCTAAAAGTGCCATCTCATTGTGCTTTGTATTAGTGCTGGAGAAATCTTGAATAGTTTATGAACAAACTATTGCTTCTTTGCTTCTTTGGGGGTGGGGTATACTGGCCACCCCATCTGGCTGTGAGAGCTCACTCCAGTCTGGGCTGGCAGTATGCTGATCTTTAAAAGTTTCTTTCCTTACCCAAGCCCCTCCCCTTTTTTGGTGAGGTTTCTTTGAATTCTGTTAGGTCCGCATCCTGCAACTTACTGGCTTAAAATGTACTCTCCTTTGATGTGCTCTCTTTGGGGCCAGTTGGGAGAAAGAGAAACTAACAGTGCAACTGTTTTGATACTGAAAATTGACAAGTATCTTTTAAAAATAAAGAACCAGTCCTTCTAAAATAAAAATAAAAAAAAGAAGACGTTTTACTTTAACATTTATTTATTTATTTATTTGTTTATTTTTTACAGAGACAGAGAGAGAGTCAGAGAGAGGGATAGATAGGGACAGACAGACAGGAACAGAGAAAGTTGAAAAGCATCAATTATTTGTTTTTCGTTGCGACACCTTAGTTGTTCATTGATTGCTTTCTCATATGTGCCTTGACTGTGGGGCTATAGCAGACTGAATAACCCCTTGCTTGAGCCAGCGACTTTGGGTCCAAGTTGGTGAGCTTTGCTCAAACCAGATGAGCCCGTGCTGAAGCTGGCGACCTCAGGGTCTTGACCTGGGTCCTTCTGCCTCCCAGTCCAATGCTCTATCCACTGCTCCACCACCTGGTCAGGCCATTTTACTTTGTTTTAAATACACATTTACTCCTCACCTGTGGTGATGCAGTGGATAAAGCATCGGCCTAGAATGCTGAGGTCACTGGTTCAAGACTCCAGGCTTGCCTGGTCAATGTACATACAGGAAGCAAGGTGAGGCTTCCTGCCCCCCATCCTTCCTCTCTCTCCATCTCCTCTCTCTAAAATCAATAAATGAAATCTTAAAAAAATACACATTTATAAATATTTGTTTTATTTCTGATTATAACAGTCTTCCTTTTTTATATTTGTCTCTACTAGCCATACATAATTTATTTTAGTGTAAGTTACTAGGTAGAGATTTAGCTTCTTTTTGTCAAAGAGCTAATCAACAACTCAATGTCATTTTTTTATCAATAAATTTTTATTTTAATGGGGTGACATCAATAAATCAGGGTACATATATTCAAAGAAAATATTTCCAGGTTATCTTGTCATTCAGTTCTGCTGCATACCCATCACCAAAAGAAAGATCGTCTTCCGTCACCCTCTATCCAGTTTTTTTTTGTACCCTTCCCCCTCCCCTTCCCCCTCTCCCTCCTTCCCTCCCCCCACCCCCCCGTAACCACTACACTCCTGTCCATGTCTCTTAGTCTTGTTTTTATGTCCCATCAATGTATGGAATCCTGCAGTTCTTGTTTTTTTCTGATTCGCTTATTTCACTCTGCATAATGTTATCATGATTCCACCATTCTGCTGTAAGTGATCCGATGTCATCATTTCTTCTAGCTGAATAGTATACCATGGTGTATATGTGCTCCATCTTATTTATCCAGTCTTCTATTTTTTTTACAGTGATTAAAAGCCTTTGAGCAAACTCTTGGCCAATACAGCAAGAATCCATAAAAGAGTAGTGTCCTTAACATGTTCCCCAAGTCCAAGTTGGCCCCATCACCATGCCAAATCCCTGAGAAATGCAACCCAACCACAGTTCAGTCTGTTAGGAGCTGTCACAGGGAGCAGGAGTCCAGGAAAGTTCCCCACAGGAAAAGTCCGCATGGCACTGGAATTGTTGTCACCATTTTATACTTTGCAGTTCATGTCCAAGTCCCAATGACAGCTGCTTCTAGCTGGTAATGATCCAGGTAGCCTGGAAAAAGCCATTTGCAGCATGCGTGGATATGGAGCTTCTGTTCTCCTCTGCCTGGAGAGTTGAGACCAGGTTGCTTTTCCCTGGAGCTCTGTGACTGTGGCATGGTAAAGAGAACCTTGGGATACACTAAGCTGGGTGGCAAAGGTGAATTCATAATACAAGTTGGCAAAAGGGGGAAGGAGAGCTCTAAATTAGGAGTAGGTCCCAGCCTGAAATATGAGTGGGGCATTGAGGTAGGAGGGATAAAGGAAACACTATATACTAAGCAAAGCAGCAGAAAATAGGACTATCAACACCCACAACAGAGATCTTTGAGGGAAGAATAAAAAACCTGACTATTCAGGCAAAACATAGTTAAGTGGCCCTTGTGCAAATGAGATCAGTTTACCTGCTTCTTGGAAGAAATACCCTAGGCTCGTCCACAGTGTCATAGATGGGGCCGACGGCTCTGGGCACCTTCAGCCTTCAGTGGCAAACCCCAGCTTTCTGGGCAAGGTTAGGTCATAGGTGGCTGGAGCAGGGCTGGAAGAGACTGAACCCTCCCTTAGAGGAGCAAGGGGGAAGCCTACCTTCCAGTGTCCCTGTTTCCTCACAGCAGAGGCATGTAAGCCTGGCAGGCTTTAGCTCAATGCAATGTCATTTATTTTTATTCAGTCTTTAATTATTAATATAAATTGCTACTTTTATTACATTCTGCTTATAATATATGTTTTTGATTTTTTGGTGTTTTTGAATATTTTATTATGTTCTGTTCTTACTTGGCCATCATATTTTATTTCTTTTGACATCAAAATATGGCTTATTATAAAAGAAGGTAGGGCTCATTATCATTGTTTTTATTCATAATGTTTATTTTAGATATAGTTGATATAACAAGAATAAAGTTTGGAATCATTTCTCTTCTAAAATTATTTTATTAGAATTTTTATTTGATTTATATTAACCTGAATTCTCTGTTAACTTTCGCTTTAGTAGTAAGTGTATAATACTTTTTATATGTTTTATTTAAGCTGTTCCTCTGAATAGGTGGAACATTGCAAGAGTCAGTAACAGCATTGCTTTTTTTATAAATTTTTATTTATTTTTTATTTATTCATTTTAGAGTGGAGAGGGAGAGAGAGAGAGAGAGAGAGAGAGAGAGACAGAGGAGAGACAGAGAGTGAGAAGTGGGGGAGGAGCTGGAAGCATCAACTCCCATATGTGCCTTGACCAGGCAAGCCCAGGGTTTCGAACCGGGGACCTCAGCATTTCTATAGGCCAACGCTTTATCCACTGCGCCACCACAGGTCAGGCACAGCATTGCTTTTAAACATCATGGTATATCCAGTGCCTCCCACAGTACTTGGTAGATAGTTGTTTCTTGTTTCCTCTTCTTTGATAGCATCAACAAATTCATAAATGATTCTAGGAAAAAATTTGTTTTTCTCCATATTAATTTTTTTTCATATATAAGCATATGCCTCCCTATCTCGACTGATATGAAGATCCCTTTATAAACCAGTTTAAATTAGTGATCTGTACCTCTCCAACTTTTAATACACATGCAAGTTATATAGGAGTCTTCTAAATATGTAAATTCTGATTCTGTAGCTTTGGGGTTGGACCTGAGTTTCTGTATTTCTGATAAGTGTTGATAGTTCTGGTCCCTGGATCATACTTTGAGTTGAAGGGGTCTAGATTCTTGGATAAGGCTTCTGTGGAAATACATATTTTTACTAAATTAAGGTATTGTGCTCACTGGGAAAGGTTTCTTCTCACTAATATATTAACAGTGACATTTTTTTAAAATTAAGCAACTGGAATTTGTATTCATTAAATGTATTCCTTAAATAAGTGTTTATGTAGCAGCAATTAATATTTCATATGCATCATCCTAAATATTAGAGATAGAGAAATAACAAGATAGTACTTACCTTCAAGATACCAATAACCTATAGGAAGAAAGACATAAATAATTGTAATACACTACAGGCTATAACAGAGATTTAATTGAGGAGAAGTAGTATAGAAGATGAGTGTGGGTAAATTGCAGTATTGAGAGGGAACAAAAAACAAGACAGGCTTGGAGAAGGAAGTTCAGGTCAGATCATGGTGGAACTTATAGGTTGTGCTAACAGCTTTGCTTTAAGAGCAATGGGAAGGGAATCAAAGAGTTTTAAGCAAGAAGGTGACGTGAACAGACTCCCATGTTGAAAAGATTTCTCTAGCAGAGAAATCAGATTACAGGGGGGAAAAAGTGGGCAAGCAGCTGACAATTTTAAATTCCAAATGTGAGTATGGGGGCTGTAGTGCTTTTAAGCACATTAATAAGATACTATAATCTGATGGGAGTCGGGTTGCTCATATCATAACCAAGCATGTACACAATAAGAATATCAGTGAGTCAAGGGTAATAAACAAAATACCTGAAATAAGTGAAAGACTGTTCTTTTTTTATTTGAGCACATTTAAAACCCAGAATATGTCATTCTCTTTGGAAATATCTCTACAAAAAAAGTACAATTTAAATGCTAAGAAATATATCCATACTTGATCATTTCCCCATTTTTTTCACTCATCCTTTTAGGCATATGGCCTTCCATTTAGTTTTGTTAAGAATCTTAAAATACAGTCAAATGCATTTTATATGTACTCATTGTCTTTTCAAGAGAAGCAACAAATATGATGTTTTCCTGGAGCTACAGAGATCAGAAGTCAGAGATAAAGAAATTCCCCTCCAGTAGCCCTTGCTTTATAATTTCTTATGCCAATTGAAAACTGCAAGATATCAAAGAACATGAGACTGGAATATTTTTATGGTACAACTTTCTGAAACTGCTTATCTACAGATAAAAAAAAATTAGCCATTGGCAAAATGAGTTACAGAACTGTCTCAGAGGTTGAGATTTGTGAGATTTGTGAAGCTCAAATCTTAGGAGTAGTACTTATTGCAGAAGAAACCAGGATGCTTTTCAGCACTTATGAAAATGTGACTCATCCTCTGAGAGACAATGTGACACTGAAAAAAAAAATGCCATTGAAATAATGAGTCAACCATTAATGCCACGGAAGTGAAAGAAGACCTATATGGGGAAAACACTTTTCATTCTGTTACTTCTTACAGTCATCTTCACAAGCATACTAGCAAGTGACAAACAAGTCTAAAATAAAATACACATGATAAGCATGCATCCTCTGATTCCAACATCAGGGGAAAAAGGAAAACAAACCGGAAGGAAAATAGTATTAAAGCTTATTTTAAGCAATCATTGGTGGCTTCAACTCACACTTTATATTTTCATTGTCTATGTCCCTGAGCAGCTGGTTGAATTTTGGATCAATTTTTAGGCACAAATTTCCTTAAATCTATGAGTTCGTTTTCTCACCAATTAGTTTTACAATTGATGCAGTTTTGACGTTGGACTCGCCACCTGCTGGTCCTTTTTTGATGCCAGCAGGGTAGCCATCCTATCTAGTGCTTGACGTTCATTGCCGTCACTCTTTGAGTATAATATAACCTTGACCTCCATAGTCAGCTACTCTATTTTTAGCTTCTTGATAATTCATACAGGATGTCAAATTATTATTATTTTTTTAATTCAGAGTCTTTTCTCTTGAGGATTTCTAGAAACAGCCATTCTCTGCTATCTCTTGCAGCTTAGCAAGTACCTATTAAGGGGCAATAGCAATTATGATTTAAATGTATTAAGGAAAGGACTCTCATATCAACTTTTATTGGCAGTCTAGCACTATAGTGGGAACTATAAAAGGAACATAACAAAGCTCCTATACCTGAGTGGCTTCAAATCTTATTTGAGAAATGCGTTTGCATACATAAAATATTTGGTGAAGAGTAGAGAACACAATTGAACAGAATGTGAAAACATGTGGGATAGATGGTATGAGGAATCCTCTTAAACCTTTATAACTTGAAAAGAGAATGAGTCAGCACAATTAAAGCAGATTTTTGAAAGAGAATTTGGATTCACTTAGGGTAAAATACTATAAGGTATACTAATATAGGATTTACCTATAAGAACACTTCTAAGGCCTTCTCCAACCTGGCCCTAAACTCTTTTCTTTTCATATCTATGGGTTCCATGTGGATCTTCATATATCCAGTCTGCATTTCCTGTTTTTGTTTATATTGTTCCCTATTCCTAGAATTCTCTTCTGTAAAGCTGTCCCTTTCCAGCTGTAAGTCCCATGAGTTCTGTTTCTACCTCTCCAAGTGACATCTCATCGTTGCCCTCAAGCTTTGCATTCCTAAGTAAAAATGAGATGTATTTCTTCTTTAGGCTCTCAGTGCACGTATTTTTCTGCTCTCAGACTAGAATCCACAAAACTCACTCTACTGTTCAGAAGCATTCATTGTGAACTTGCAGCCTCTGAAGAGCTGTGATCTAAAGCATATCATTAAGGCTGCTTTGTTGAAGTGGATGTCCTTTCATCCCCACTCTTCAAAATAATGACAATGGGATACCTTATGAAGTTTACTACATGCAGTTTTAAAAACTGGGTCACGCCCTGGCCAGTTGGCTCAGTGGTAGAGCGTTGGCCTGGCATGCAGAAGTCCCGGGTTCAATTCCCGGCCAGGGCACACAGGAGAAGTGCCCATGAACTTCTCCACCCCTCTCTCCCCCTCTCCTTCCTCTCTGTCTCTCTCTTCCACTCCCGCAGCAAGGCTCCATTGGAGCAAAGATGGCCCGGGCGCTGAGGATGGCTCCTTGGCCTCTGCCCCAGGTGCTAGAGTGGCTCTGGTCGCAAAAGAGCGACGCCCCGGAGGGGCAGAGCATTGCCCCCTGGTGGGCAGAGTGTTGCCACCTGGTGGGCGTGCCAGGTGGATCCCAGTCGGGCGCATGTGGGAGTCTGACTGTCTCTCCCCGTTTCCAGCTTCAGAAAAAAAAAAAGATACAAAGAAAAATTGGGTCACATAGAACGCACTTCAGAATTTGTTATGAATAACCAATAGTTAATTATTTATTCTTTTTCATACTTTAAATAAGAAGACAATGTTCATCTTTCCCTTTTGCATTAAAAACTACTTGAATCTTCCAATAATGACTTTTCAATAATGTGAAAAAAAACCCTACCCACCTCTAATTTTAGTATTTTTGTACTTAAGAAGTTCATAGGTAAATGAGAAAAGTAATAATTCTGACTTGGATTTGCAAAAAAAAAATCTGGATGCTTATAAAATCCCAGGCACATATAATATTTGTTAAATTATATGGAATATTTTGATTAACCATATATTGAATGAATGAGGTCAGAGGTATTAAATAATTAGACCATTTGGCATACTTGCCTTCAGAAAAACAGGTGATCTAAACTAATGCCTGGAGTCAAAGTAGATATAACAAAAAGATAATCAATAAAAAGAAGTAGCCTGACAGGCGGTGGTGCAGTGGATAGAGCGTCGGACTGAAATGCGGAGGACCCAGGTTCGAGACCACGAGATCACGAGCTTGAGTGTGGGCTCATCTGGTTTGAGCAAAGCTCACCAGCTTGGACCCAAGGTTGCTGGCTTGAGCAAGGGGTTACTCAATCTGCTGAAGGCCCACGGTCAAGGCACATATGAGAAAGCAATCAATGAACTAAGGTGTCACAACAAAAAACTGATGATTGATGCATCTCATCCCTGTCTGTTTCTGTCTGTCTATCCCTATCTGTCCCTCTCTCTGAGTCTCTCTCTGTCTCTGTAAAAAAAATAAAAAAATAAAAAATAAAATAAAATAAAAAGAAGTACTGCTAACATACCTTCAAGATCCTTATTTCAGTGTTTTTGGATAAATACCTAAAAGTAAGATTGTTGGACCATGTTGTGGTCCATGTGGTAGTTGTATTTTTAATGCTGTACTGTTTTTCATAATGGCTGAACCAATTATCAATCCCACCAACAGTGGACAGGAGTTCCTGTTCCTCCACATCCTCTCCAACACTTGTCAGCTTTTGTTTTTCAGAGAATAGCCATCCTGACAGATGTGAGGTGATATCTCATTTTGCTTTTGGTTGCATTTCCTGATGATTAATGACATTGAGCATTTCTTCATATACCTGTTGACCATTTGCATGTCTTGGGAAAAATGGCAGCATTTACCACAATAGCCAAGACGTAGAAACAACTGGAATGTCCATCAGCAGATGAATAAATAAAGAAAAGGTGGTGTGCAATGGATATGTCTAAAGAGTCAAACTCATAAAAGCAGGGAGTAGAATGGCGGTTGCCAGGGTAGGGAGGGGGAATTGAGAAGCTACTGCTAATCAATGGGCATAAATTTCAGTTAAGTAAGATGAATAAGTTCTAGAGATCTATTGTATAATATTGTATCTATATACCATATATATAACATATAATATAGAACACTCTGTGTTACATAGTTAAAATTTTTGAGAGTAGATATCATGTTGGTGTTCTTATCACAATAAAACAAAATTTTTAAAAATTTAAATAAAAAATGAATTCTGGTAGGAACACCAGATAGGTAGGTAATCCAAATGCAAGTTTCCTCTGTCCTTCTGCTGTGTCCTGTTTACCCTGGAGACCATCTGTGGACTGTGAGCTCTTATGCCCTATGTACTTTAGCAAATAATGAGTATTCAGTTTAGAATGCTGCGAACATTTTTAGCACTGGAATTGCTTCCTATAAAGAGCATTTAATTTATGAGTGGAATTTTGATTTAAATAATTCTCATTTCTTTCCACCAAAAGAATACTAAATAGATGCAGATAAATGTGTAAAGCATTTGCTATGTAATTGATCTTATTTCTTCATAGAATTTTATACACACTATGTCAAAGCATCCAAACATATATTATTAGCACTTATCTTCAAACATAAACGAAAGTTTATCAATTCTGGATTATGCAATGGAATCATAGTCTTTTGAGAGAAAAAGTCTTAGGTATGATAACTGAATGCATGGTACCTCAGGAGCCTGAGTCAGTGAAAGTTGCTGATTAAGTAATCTGGGAGAGCTCAGAGGTGAAGTGTACATATAGCTCTCTGAGTCAGCCATGAAGTCATAGACACTCAGGCATAGAATTTTTAATATGTTTCTTTGTCCTGATGCGGCTGAGTTAGCCAAGCAATTACCAAAAGACTGTGTATAGTGAGTAAATTCATTACACATCACAGTGTAAATCAAGAAAAGTCTGATCCTTGACAAAATGTGTGTGAGATGAGATAACAGCGTATCTAGAAAGTTGGGATGAGATTCATCATGTTGACATGAATATGAAGTTATTTGCCTTTATTTATGTGAATAAGAATAGAAGATATGTGGATATGGTCAGATATTTTATTATTTGTCTTCTCCATTATACTAGTTCCAAGATTTCTCTATGATATTAATGTACAGTCTAACTTTGCTGCAGAAAAGTGAGTCTAATGATTAGAACAGAAATTTAACTAGGATAAGAAAAAAAATGAGATTATTTAGTTCAAAGTTTTAAAATATTTGAAAAGCTGACAAAAGGTTAGAGTAGAATTCTTAGAGAAGGAGATTTTATAGAAATATAGGGAAGAAATAACAAATCAATAAATAAAACTCCATCACCAGAATGGGCAACTTTGCTTTAACCATGAGCCCTTTTCACCGGAAGTGTGCCATCCGAGGTTAAAAGAATGTAAGATGAAGAAAGATGTATTGCAGGATCTCTGTGGCTCCTTCCAAATTAGACTCCAAGATAAAGATAATATTTGTTCATGACAGTGAAGGATTTATAAAGCCTAAGGTAACTTTGATAATTTACTAATGAGAGTATGAGAAATAGAGTTCCTTTGTGAGCTATTCATCTGAATTAAAATCTCCTAAGGTAGCATGTGACAATACTGAGCTGGGACACCTGGCTTGGGCTCTGGCTAGGACGATTATATAACCTCCATTTAACTTCTTAAGATTTTGGCTATAAAATGTTACACTATTTATCACCAGAGTGTCTTTCAGTGTAGGAATATGCTGTGAACAATTAGAGACAGAGAGGTGCCCTAGGGTGAGAGTCCAGGGGCCTCTCTGACCTGTACTGGAGACAGTGAGTGCAGGAAACAGCAAAACAGCAGGATAAGATTCAGCAACACAGAAACACTTAGGCTCTCAGAACAGAGATTAGAAGTCAGCATGTTCCTTGTCCTTTACTTCATCCCCCTGAAAACTTCTGCTGTCTACTTCCTTGAGTTCTTTGTACCGGCTAATAAATATCTGAATAAGGCTGGGGACAGGACTTCAGTCCTGCAGTCTGTTGACCAGGGCTGTAGCCTCCCCTCAGCCCCTTAGAGCATGTTGTCTGGTCTCTGAGTAGTTCATTATCACTGTGACACTTCACTTTTAAATTTTACAAATTTCATGAATGTGTAACAACCATTAGCTCTCTTCTTCTAACCATCTGCCTTAATTTTCATACTATTATTCTCTTGGAACCAATTACTCAGTGAAATCATGTATTAATACTTTGAGTTAATATTCAATAAATATATATGTAATGTTTTTAAAGTCCATCCTCACTGAGACTTTTTTTTTTTGTATTTTTCTGAAGCTGGAAACGGGGAGGCAGTCAGACTCCCGCATGCGCCCTACCGGGATCCACCCCAGATGCGCATCAGGGGGAGATGCTCTGCCCATCCAGGGCGTCGCTCTGTCGCAACCAGAGCCACTCTAGCGCCTGGGGCAGAGGCCAAGGAGCCATCCCCAGCGCCCGGGCCATCTTTTGCTCCAATGGAGCCTTGGCTGCAGGAGGGGAAGAGAGAGACAGAGAGGAAGGAGAGGGGGAGGGGTGGAGAAGCAGATGGGTGCCTCTCCTATGTGCCCTGGCCGGGAATCGAACCCGGGACTTTTGCACGCCAGACCGACGCTCTACCACTGAGCCAACTGGCCAGGACCCTCACTGAGACTTTTAATCATGCAAAAGAAGTATCAAATCTACATGTATCTTTACAAGACTAATGATGTATCTTAAAGTATAGATTGGCCTCATAAACTGGTATTAATATAATATTATTTAAGATTACGATTCTTTAATACTTGGGGAATTTTTCAGCCCATATAAATTTAATATCCAAGGAGAAATTTACATTCAAATACAGAACAAATGTGGGTCAAAAGAAAAACCAAAAAATGGATGTTTACTTTCTGACTTTCTGATTTTGTATGCAAGCTTAATATTTCAGGCTAAAGGAAATATTTTTCTAGGTAAAGATATAGCGTACACATTTATTAACAAATAAAAGAGTTGTATGCATCTTCAATAATGCTTAACTGATAACATTTTTTTGCAGATAAAATTAATTATATAATTTTATTAATAGAGGATATGTCTTTTCATCAGAATTAGAAATATTCAACATAGACCAAATCCAGTTATGGCTTTACATTTTATAATTTAATTTAGGGCTTTGTTATATATGCTGTGTTTTCCACACTAAAATTATTATATGAAAAATACTGACTAATAATAATCTATTTCTTAAGAAATGTCTACAAGTTTCTGAGTTATGTTTTATTGTCAATGTTGGGAAGATACTTCTAAAAAATTAAGATAATTCTCAATTTAGTGATTGGAAAATTGAAGCATTTACATTCAAATCTTTGATTGATGACCTACTCATTTTTTCTAGCAACTTATAATTTTGAGTTCATGCTTTAGCATTATAAAGTTTACTTGACGTTTACCCATTATGGAAATAATCTAAGGGTTAATAGATTTTTCTAAGTCACTAATGTTGCAAATCACAACCCTAAACCACTCAGGTTCCTGAAACGTGGAGTTTGGAAGGATATACTTGGCTTCAGATGAAGTAATCACTTTCAGATGAAGTATAAGTATTTTGGTAGCAAAAATCATTTGTATTTAAAAGTGAATTTACTTATACTTTACATTTATGCATCTACTAATTAGTGTATTGGAAATTTACTGTTTTAGGTATCTGAATTGCTCACTTATCTAAGTCTATATAACTACAGCATTTAGTGGGATAGAAATTATATGGAGATTATAGATATACAGCAATGTAGATATATGGGCATTGATTAAGGTAACCTTCTTTATACATTTTCTGTGTTTCAGAAATTTGGAAGCAGCTTAGCTGGGTAGTTTTGAGTCAGAGTCTCTCACGAGATTATGGTCAAGACACTGGCCAGGCCTGAAGTTATCCAAGGGCATGACTAGTGCTGAAGGTTCTGCTCCAAGGAGACCATGGACCACTCACATGGTTGTTGGAGGAGGTCTCAGTTCCTTTCCAAAAGGCTGCTTGAGTATCCTCATGACATCCTGGCTGATTTTTTTCCAAAATAAATTAACCAAAAGAAGGCAAGTCAGAAGCCACAATATCTCTTTTGACCTAGACTTCTACATTACACCAATATTTCTGCAATATGCTAGTGGCTTCATAGGTCATCTCTATTTGGTGTTGGTAGAAATTATAGAAAGGCATGAATGCCAAGAAGCAGGGACTATCTTGGAAGCTGATGAACATAGCCTCTTTATATTCTGAGAGCAGCACAATATCCCATTTGGGAATATTGCCACCATCCACTTATTGGTTGACTCAGAAGACTGCCATTTATAAATGGATCCTACACTAGGGACTTCTCCAGCAGGTCTGCACTGTGGTACAAGCTGCTAAGCTACTCAGAGCGTAAGGGCCCTCAGATCTGATGCTATTGGACAGATTTCTGATAGATAAAATCGCTCTGTGGAATCTCTGTCTGGACCAATTGGAGAGTTGCAGCATAGACACCTTCGTTTTGGAGGCAAGACCATGATTTCAACAGCAGAGGGAAAAAGAAAACATATCACACACACACACACACACACACACACACACACCACACCCTGCTTACTGTTGTGTCCTAGTAAATAGTGTGTGCTCCAGGAAGGGAAGCTTAGCAAATTCATCTTAGCAAATCTTAGCATATTCACCTTAGCACATATGAGTTCAATGTACAGACAGGGAGCATCCAAGCAAAAATCTCTTCAGAGATTTCCCACTGTGTCCCATTGTTTCTGGGTTGCCCAGCAAGAATTTCTTTTTTTTTTTTTTTTTTTTATATTTGCTCTTTCTCATCAGCCTGTGAATTACCTCCTTTCCCATTAAATCCCTGACCCTTGCTCCCTTCCTCCTTCGTCCATAATACGTATAAACCTCAACTGCGCAGTGAGCCTTTGGGTCTTGGATCTTGTAGCGCCCTCCAGTAGACATTCATAATAAATTCTGGACATGTTTTCCTGTTAATCTGTCTCAAGTTAATGTGATTATTAGCCCAACTAGAATAATTTAGAAGATGAGAGGAAACTTTATTTTTGCACTGCCACATCTCATAATATTGATACTTAGCTTATGGTTCAGATAGTGTTATGAGACAATGGAAGTTAATCATGTGTTTTATATTATATTTTACAGATGGGGAAAACCAGAATTCAAATCAATAATTTTCCTAAGAGAGAGCAAACATGAAAGAACCTGGAAATAGATTATACTATATTTGGCAACTGTAAAATCAGCTATCCTAGTCACTTATTCCTCATTCATTGTCTCATCAGACTTAAAGAGCTTGTCCTAGTTTTGTACACTTAATTTGATATTCTTAACGTAATTTATTTTAAAGTTTAATTACTTAGTGAAGAGGGAAGCTCAGTTTGACTTCAGAGTGATCTTCCCTGATCTACCAAAGTGATTTGTCATTTGAGAATTATATTTTTAAATTGAAATTAAATTAAATTACAAATTCAAGTGAAAAAGCTATGTGCTCTCATTTTGTTTTTAAAAATAAAATTTAAATCTATTTTATGTCAGTAAATATTCAAAGTTTAATTGGTTTTGTGTTCATAAACCCATACAAGGTGGCTCCTAGACAGTGTGCATATTTATTATTAAATTAAGTAGTGTGATGTTGATTGGCACAATATGTCAGACACCCAAACTATGGGTCTACTTCAAGACAGACATTTAAGCCCATGTTTGCTTCTTTCCACAGCAAAAACCCTTTTAAATGAACAAAAAAGTACAAAATAGGCAAAATTATGTTGCAGTACTAACATAAGAGAACGATGTTATCATTTCTCAAGAAACTATGAGGTCTTGCTGGAGACCACATTATAAAAAGGATAGGAATTAAAGGTCAAAAGACTTGTCTTTACACTCAAAAGAGTCAAAGGATGGATTCTCTGAGGAAATAAGGCCCTAAGTTTTCCTTAAGAGAAGCCCAAGTCTGGAGCAACAGCCATCTGTAGATAAGGGAAAATGGATGCTCATAAATTGCTGGTAGGAGGGCAAACTGGTACATTTTGATGGGCATTTTGTAATACTTGCTTTATCTTGAAAATTTGCAAAACTTAGACTAAATTAGTTGATTAGTGTACAACAATGGATGCCTTTTATAATGTTGTAAGCAATTTTTTTAAAAAGACCTAATTTTCACAAATAGAATATCATTTAGATAAATTAATACAACGGACTTTGCCATTATATGATATAGGTCTAATTGTGTCAATGTGAAGAGCAAACGAGATTTAGTGACTGTAGTAGGTTAAAATGTGTGTGTGTGTGTGTGTGTGTGTGTGTATTTGATCCCCCCCCAACTCTGTCGAAATGGGAATTATTTTTATAGCATACTGTGAAGTAAAAAAGATGATGATAAAATAATTTATAGCACAGTCCTAAGTTCATATAAATATGTATTTTAATTGCCTAAGAGGATAATATCAAAATATTGATATGATGACTACTTACTGGTAGTTTATGGGATTAATGAGGAATTTTCTTTCCTATTAATTATCAGTAGTTTTTTTTTCTAAAGTAATTTGCTTGAGTAAAAAACAATTAGTTTTTAATTCTGTGAACTGTGAATTTTAAAATGGTGTATGGTGCAGCATTCAAGAGACAGAATTTAGTATATTACTGAGCTGTTCGTACACTCCTTGGTCTTGGCAAACTAGAACACGCTGTTCCCTAACCAAATCCAGGAGGGAAAATGCATTATCTCATCTGGACGATGCAAACATATTTAGTCTAACAGGAATCTGGCTCATTTGAGTCTTTTATAGCAAACAAGGACAGAAAGTAGTTCGCATCGGTTTCCCATGTTCCTTTTATAGTGTTTATCTTTTATAAGGCTATTTGGAACAGTTGCTAGCCACCTGTCAATAATGTGGCCTTTTATAGACTCAGCCTTGTATTGTTCTTGTGCCCTTGACATATAAAACTCAGTCTTAGAAGTCAGTGTTGAATATAGTGTGCAAAATACTGATTTTAAATTTAAAAGGCCATCTTTTGTAGATGGAAGAGAATAGGCGTGTTATAAACCCTCTTTAACAGGAATTTTAATAATCCCTTTATCAACATTTTTGCGGTTAGTTAAGAATATATTTAAAGCACTAGCCTAAGGAAAACTGAGCCAAGTAGCACTGATTTATAGTTGTTATAACAGTTTTGTGTAATTTTGCATCAATTCCCACTGAAAATATTTTTATTGTGAGCCTATCAATTACTGAAATATTTTGGATATGTAAATAGTTGCTTTAAATTTTTTTTAGTAGAATAAGACATCTAGTAATTTTTTTTCTTGATTTATATAAAATCTGTCAGGTAAATGTTCTACATATATTTCTGACCTACATCCTTGAAGTGTTTTTGCATGATACTAAATGAACACAGTCCTACAAATCTGTATCCTGGACTACATTTCCACTTATAAAGTGATATTATTCAAGGCCTTAAGTAAAAAAAAAACTGCCTATTTGTTTTGTGCAGTTCGAGTCCAAGTCCTCTTTATGTTATCATGAACAAGAACAATAAATAAAGCAAGTTTTAAACAATTGGAAATTCTTTCTGTTCTTTTTAAAAAGCAAACACCCCCCCACACACACACACACACCACACGTGTGCACAAACACCCACCACCTTTCCTATATCACCACTTCCAACTCTTAGTTATAGGAGACAGAGGGCTACAATGTAACATTATGCTAAGATACAGGAGGTCTCTATCACAGACTTAATGTATTTGGGAGAGGGTGTCTTGTTTACCTTGATAGAGTTTGCGTATTGTCCTTTGAAATTGCCTTTTGAAACATCTGTACTCCATGGACACATGGTAGCTAATTGGGCTAACAATTTTTAGCTGTCAAGAGCAATTTTAGAAGTGGTTCCCTTTCTGTTCAATGTGTGATTATTTCAAAACTGCTGGAGGAAAACTAGACAGCCCTTCAGCGGCTGTACCGTGGTATAGATCTGATTTTTTCAAAAGGTTTGCTAATTGGACATGTGTGATACCCAGGTGCAATGAAAAGATAAGACAGCTGTTAAAGCCTGCGAAGTGAATGAGCTTTCTTCAGGTTCAGTTGTGATGATTTTCCAACCTCCACTTTCACGGGTGCCCTCAGATGTTTTATCTTCCTTCAGCCTAGAAAGTGTTTTTATGGATCTCCATGGAATTTTCTCAGGATTCCCTATCTTCTTGTTTTCAATGCAAATATACTTGGAAAATAAACCCAACGGGGTTATTTATAAATTGATGGTTAATAGGAATCCGTGATGGGTTTATTTTGGAATGAAAATTGAATTATATTTGTATTTAGAATGTATGGTTTTCCTAATTATCGTAAGTAAACTTTAGAACTGTTTAGTCTTTATTAATGCATATGAAATAGTGTAGAACAGGGGTCCCCAAACTTTTTACACAGGGGGCCAGTTCACTGTCCCTCAGACTGTTGGAGGGCTGGACTATAAAAAAACTATGAACAAATCCCTAAGCACACTGCACATATCTTATTTTAAAGTAAAAAACAAAACAGGAACAAATACAATATTTAAAATAAAGAACAGGTAAATTTAAATCAACAAACTGACCAGTATTTCAATGGGAACTATGGGCCTGCTTTTGGCTAATGAGATGGTCAGTGTCTGGTTCCATATTTGTCAATGCTAGCCGTAACAAGTGATATGACGCACTTCTGGAGCCCTGACGTGTGCATCCCGCATCGCTGCACTTTGTGGTGCCACCACATACAGCACACAGGATGCATCCTGTGCTCCTCTCACTGACCACCAATGAAAGAGGTGCCCCTTCCGGAAGTGTGGCAGGGGCTGGATAAATGGCCTCAGGGGGCCGCATGTGGCCCGTGGGCCGTAGTTTGGGGACCCCTGGTGTAGAAGTTTCCTTGAATTCAATTTCTTTCTTTCTGCTGGCATTGACATTGACCAGATAGTAGTACCGTGGATAGTAAGATCTACAGACTGAGTTCTCTCTTTTCTAAACAAAATGAGGAAGTTCATTCAACAGCCAGCCATAAAAATTAAAAGACACAATTAAACCAAATACTACAGAAGACAGTCAAAAGTCTTTCCTCACCAAGTCACTCTAATGTGATTAATAGATATTTGGCAATTATTCAATACATTAATTGAAATTGCTAAGCTCTATGTGAGAAGCATGCAGACTGTTCTGAGAATGTCTAAGGGAGCTCTCCTAATTTGATGTAGGTGAACCATGAGTCATTTTCAAAGTAACCATCATTCACTTTTATTTCTGTAAAAACTTAGACATAAGCCTGGAGTTTTTGCTAAAATTTGGCTTGTAAGAGTTAAATATCTTCACCAATTTTTCTCTAGGGTAATTTTCAAATATAATAGTTAGCTAGAGTTGTATGGTTCTATTTTATAGTTTTAAAGATTTTGTGTTTTTTTGTGTGTCAGTTTTTCTTACTTCAGCAATTACATGCAGACTTGGAAGTTAATTCACATTTTGTATACTCAGATTTCTATAAAATATCAATTTTCATCAGTTTAAATATACCCATTAAGAATAGTATAACCTCCCTAAGAAGTACAAGAATTTTTAAGTGCCAAATTTATAATTTGCTATAAAATTATTTTATTTTTACTTTGAGTCTAGAAGACTAACTTCTTAATAGTCCTAATCTGATTCATCAGTCTAATTTCATAATTAATATTGAAAATTAAAAAATAAAGTATCAAGAAGTTCTCCTGAGTTACATCTAGAGTTTAGACTCTGTGCAAGACATTTATATTTGAAATTTAGATGTAATGGCATAGAGCTTACTACTGAAGGTCCAACATAAACCTATCTTTATATGTTGTGTTTAGGGTAGGAAGTAAGGATTACTGATTTGCTCAAGCACAGTACAGAAAAGAAATAAATTCCCCAAAAATATAAAATGAATTTTCTAATTTTATACATATTACTATGTTCCCTTACTGAGAAGGATGCGAGCTTCTGTGATTCCTAAACTGATTATGGATAAAATCTCTAAGAGAGCATCAAGTTTATGAGTATAAAATTTCCTTTGACAACTTAAAAATAAGATTAAAATACCATCAGGTATTATATGTGGATAGATGTAACAAATTCACTGATTTTCTTAGCTTATAAAGTTTTTTTGTTGTTGTTTTTTTTTTTTTGTATTTTTCTGAAGCTGGAAACGGGGAGAGACAGTCAGACAGACTCCCGCATGCGCCCGACCGGGATCCACCCGGCACTCCCACCAGGGGCGACGCTCTGCCCATCAGGGGGTGATGCTCTGCCCCTCCAGGGCGTCGCTCTGCCGCGACCAGAGCCACTCTAGCGCCTGAGGCAGCGGCCAAGGAGCCATCCCCAGCGCCCGGGCCATCTTTGCTCCAATGGAGTCTTGGCTGCGGGAGGGGAAGAGAGAGACAGAGAGGAAGGAGGGGGTGGGGTGGAGAAGCAAATGGGCGCTTCTCCTATGTGCCCTGGCCGGGAATCGAACCCGGGTCCCCCGCACGCCAGGCCGACGCTCTACCGCTGAGCCAACCAGCCAGGGCCAGCTTATAAAGTTTTGACATAAGCAGAATAGGAAGACTGTTTCTGTAAGTGTATTTTAAGTCCTAGTTTATAACACTTCACATATGAACTTATAAAGTAATGGTATGGGTATGCCAAATGGACAACTTTCTTTTTCTTTTTGGTGAGAGGAGGTGAGGCAGACTCCCACATGCACCCTGACAGGGATCCACCCAGCAGCCCCATCAAGGGCTGATGCTCGAGTTCTGAACTATTTTTAGTGCCTGAGGCTAACACACTTGGACCTATCAATCTGTCCTCAGTATCTGGGGCCATGCTCAAACCAATCAAGCCTCTGGCTGTGGCAAGGGAAGAGGGAGAGAAGGGTGGGGAGAAGCAGATGGTTGCTACTCCTGTGTTCTCTGACCAGGAACTGAATCCACGAAGTCCACACACCAGGCCAACACTGTATCCATTGAGCCACCAACCAGGGTTGACAATTCTTATTTTCATGCAATAATAATTAGTTAGGACAATATTTTCAGTCAATCTCTTTTCTGTTTACAACTCCATTATTCCATTTGTAATGAAGTTTATATTATCAAATTATAAACATATTCCTAAATAAATAAAACTTTAAATTAGATGTGATAAGCATATTCTTCATATTTCATTCTTTGTAGATTAATCATGTTGTATAGGCATATCTAAATCTTGAGCTCTAAAATCGAGGATAAATCATACAACTAAAAGTCAGAATTGGAATCCGAATCAAGAATGGTTGGTTATTCATTCCACATGTGAGCTTGGCAGATCCCTTTCCCTCCTTGTCACCATTTCTTCTCATCTACAGAGTGAGTCTGTTGGCCTTGCTTAGTGGTTTTCACTTTGTGGCAACAGAAACATCTTATCGGACAAAGTCTTACGCATAATATCAATATGTATAAAAATAAATAATAATAATAGAGCTTTTCTTATATAGAAACAACAATGAGGGAGGAAGGAGAGCAGTGGATGGGGTAGGGAACCCTGAATCCCAACCGTACATTGCTGGCCCACACCTTCCCGTGCAACCTGATAAAGATAGCTCAAGGCTACATCGGATAATTTTTCAATTTCATGGACCACATTTTGAAAATCATGCATCTATGTAGTCATTATGTTTCTTTAAAATTCTAAAAAAAAAATACTATTATTAATTTCATAAGTTGAGGTTTGTCTTTTAAAGCACTGACATCCTGTTATCTACCTTAAATAAAAAAAAATACATGCAGATATAAGAGGGTTTCAATCTATGCTAAGAAAAATGCAAAGGTAAAAGGCCCACATTTCACACTAAAGCCATTGACTTAAGTATCCCATAGGACAGCTCTATTATACCAAACAGTTCATACCTAGGAAATGAATAGACTAATAAACTTCACACTACCCTTCAATATTCAAAAAGCTGCAGTCATCTCTATAGTTAAATTTAAATTGTCTATTTTTATATTTCACTGGGAAGATGAGAAAAATTACAAAATGAAGATTTTCACTTTGGTTACCGGAAAGTAAACACTTCTGCCAACACACACATTCACGACTATTAGACTCTTATAGTCACAATGTCTAGCACAGAAAGCGAGGCAGAACAGAGCATAGTCTACAAAATATCAATAGTTAATTGCTCCGGGAAAGAAAAGTCTGCAGGAGATGAAGTTCTCCATGTGGGTCCTTCTGTCTCCCAGTTACTGAAATGGGTGATGGTTAGGAGTAATGGGTTTTCACTGTGGCTAATTTCTAACATCCTTTCTGAACATGGATTCGCTAACAACCTAAAATTAAGGAAATGAATAAAAGCAAGCCTTGAGTAATCCCCCAAAGGACCCAGAGTGAAACTGTCCCAGCAGTTACTTTATATAGACTCTGACACAGTTCCCCTTCCACGATACTGAGTACAGATCATTACTTTCCAACAGTCATGTACTGAGACCTACTTTCTAAAACTTCAAGGAAGTTAATGTACTAGATCTTGAAATGTCTTTCAGGAACGTGAAGTAACCTGTGGTTTTCTCTCATAGCCCTGTTAACTCTTGTGTCGTTCTTAGGTCCGTGGGGCCGATGCATGGGAGATGAATGTGGTCCAGGAGGCATTCAGACCCGGGCCGTGTGGTGTGCCCACGTGGAAGGATGGACGACGCTCCATACAAACTGTAAGCAGGCGGAGAGACCCAGTAACCAGCAGAGTTGCTTCAAAGTTTGTGACTGGCACAAAGAGCTGTACGACTGGAGGCTGGGCCCCTGGAATCAGTGTCAGCCCGTGATTTCCAGGAGTCTGGAGAGAGGCCTGGAGTGCATTAAGGGAGAAGAAGGCATCCAGGTGAGAGAGATCACGTGCGTGGAGAAGGAGAAAGACCTTCCTGCGGAGGACATCATTTGCGAGTACTTTGAGCCCAAGCCGCTCCTGGAGCAGGCCTGCCTCATCCCCTGCCAGCAGGACTGCATCGTGTCCGAGTTCTCCGCCTGGTCCGAGTGCTCCAAGACCTGCGGCAGTGGGCTCCAGCACCGCGCGCGCCACGTGGTGGCGCCGCCCCAGTTCGGAGGCTCCGGCTGTCCCAACCTGACGGAGTTCCAGGTGTGCCAGTCCAGCCCCTGTGACGCGGACGAGAGCTTGTTCAGCTTGCACGTGGGGCCCTGGAGCACGTGCTCCACGCTCCACTCCAGACAGGTGAGACAAGCCAGGAGGCGTGGGAAGAATAAAGAACGGGAGAAGGACCGTGGGAAAAGAGTGAGGGATCCAGAGGCCCGGGAACTGATTAAGAAAAAGAGAAACAGAAACAGACAGAATCGTCAAGAGAACAAATATTGGGACATCCAGATTGGCTATCAGACCAGAGAGGTTACCTGTATGAACAAGACGGGGCAAGCTGCTGAGTTGAGGTAACATTTCATTCCCATTTAAATACACGTGTCTTTCTGCCAAGACCAGGGGCTCGAGTCCTTCAGACTTGCTCTATAAATGAACATGCGAACAATCTGGGCTGAGCTACCCGCAGGTGTAGCCTTTTCCATTGTAAGGTGTTTAAACTGGGTTTCCTGACGCTGGTTCTGCTTTGCTGATGTTTAGGCACTGTACAGTTGGAGTTCATTTCAGTTTCTCTGTCAAGAGGAGTGATTCTCTGAGAGCTGGTACTGCTTTTTAGGTCAGTAGTGCTGTTTACACGTATGATAGAAAAAAGCAACAAAAATCTTACTTACCTCGCCCTGGCCGGTTGGCTCAGTGGTAGAGCGTCGGCCTGGCGTGCAGGAGTCCCAGGTTTGATTCCCGGCCAGGGCACACAGGAGAAGTGCCCATCTGCTTCTCCACCCCTCCCCCCCTCCTTCCTCTCTATCTCTCTCTCTCTTCCCCTCCTGCAGCCAAGGCTCCATTGGAGCAAAGTTGGTCCCGGCGCTGAGGCCTCTGCCTCAGGTGCTAGAATGGCTCTGGTTGCAACAGAGCAACACCCCGGATGGGCAGAGCATCGCCCCCTGGTGGGCATGCTGGGTGGATCCCGGTCGGGTGCATGTGGGAGTCTGTCTGACTGCCTCCCCGTTTCCAACTTCAGAAAAATACAAAAAAAAAAAAAAATCTGACTTAGCCCTGGCCAGATAACTCCATTGGTTAGAGCATCATCCCGAAGCAGCGCAAGGCTGCTGGGTTGATCCCCTGTCAGGGCACATACAGGAACAGATGGATGTTCCTGTCTCTCCCTCTCTCTATAAAATCAATAAAATAAACATTAAAAAAAAACTTATTTAAAGGCCAGAGGTTTAAAATTTTGAATTCACTTATTTCACTGAGAATAAGATACAATTGTAGTATCTCCAAGTTTATAGCATTTTCAGAATTATCCTATAAACAAAGTCAAAACAGCCACCCAGGGAGCTATAGCTAAAAATAATACTCTTTCACGATTTATAAAATGGAATAATTTTCCCCAGAAGAGAAAAGGGGAATCAGCAGAAGTTAAGGTAAGTAGATGGTATTTAATCACGAGGTTTCTAGTTTAGAAAATATGTAATTAATTGGCTGCATTTTCTAGACAGAAATTATTTGTCAAATTATGTCTGGGTAAATAATGATGATATGAAAGATTTTCTCATGTGTGATTTACTTGCTGTGAAAATATTCATTGAGGATTATTCATTGAGGATTATCTGAAGATATGATACTCTCCAGATATTCTGAATTTTGCTCTTGAATAATAAACCAGACCATCTGGGAGTGGCTTAATGTGGATTATTTGCATAATTGCCTTCTCTGAAATATTTATGTGGTTATGATTTGGACTGAACTGAGAGAAATTATGGTAATATCACTTAGAATTTTATATCATATATATTGTAGAAATGACATTAAAAATGTCTTCTACTCCATCACAGGTCTGTTCTTTAATTAAAGCATCTCAGATAAATTTCACTGAAGTCTGAATCCATGTGCCTGGTGAGCAGCTAGATTGTTTTCCTTTTGGCCCCGGGGCACCTTGTAACAGATTACATTTTTCTGTTTACTTTGGCTGTTGGGGGCAAAAATAGGACTGTGTGACATGCAGGTTGTTTACTAGCATACTTACCCCATTGGTTTCGTCTGTTTCTCACCCTCATTATATTTCTTCACTCATTTTTGTCTAGTGATTTTGCTATGGACAGATTTGAAAGCTGGTTTGAATCCTTTTTAGTGCAGGATATAGATTAAATTAATGATAACAAACAAACAATTAGTTTATCTAAGATAATGGTTTCTCTCAGAATAACATTGTTCTGGCCACTGTTTTTAGGATTTTTGCTACTCCCTCTCCCCTTTGGACTTACAGGTTTTATTTTCTCTCAGCTCTACAGTAATTTTCTCTTTCTTCTTTGTGGTGTCATCAGCCCAGCTCCTGCTCTGGCCTTGCTAATGACTGTTCCTTCTCCTACCTGTGTTGTCCAGGTTCCTTACAACTCCGTGTGTGTGTGTGTGTGTGTGTGTGTGTGTGTGTGTGTGTGTGTGTGTATGTTTTCACCTCTAATTCTGTGTCATGTGTATTTTCAAGTCAATCCCTGCTTTTATTCTTTTATGACTGTCCTTATTCTATTGATTTCTTGATCTGTTTCAGACCAAGTAATTGAATTAATCTCCAAGACAGCTTGAGTGGTCTCTTTCTGTCACTGGGTTAACATACTGACATTTAATTTAATGTTGAATGCGCAACTAGGGTAGCACCTACCACTTTATAGAGCCTAACAAACCCATCCAGCTCTTTAAAATAAACAAATATATCTTAAAATTTATAGATTTAAAACTAAGTCTAATAAAATGATACTTGCATTTGTTATAACTTATTAGGGCATAGATTAAACATTATGTTAAATTGGTTATTATTTTTCCTATTTAAGAATTATATATAAAAATGTACATTAATAAATATATAATTAGGAAAATTAAAGTCTTAGTGAGGAAGAGACAAAGATGATATATTTTGACCTAAATTTTGCTCAAACTTTATACCAGTGAAGCTTTATATATCAGTGAAGCTAATGAAATGAAGAGTAAATTGACAACATACAGAGCCACAGATCATGGACTCTGATTACATTTAAAATGTATCATTTTGGCCTGACCTGTGGTGGTGCAGTGGATAAAGCGTCGACCTGGAAATGCTGAGGTCGCCGGTTCGAAACCCTGGGCTTGCCTGGTCAAGGCACATATGGAAGTTGATGCTTCCAGCTCCTCCCTACCTTCCCTCTCTCTGTCTCTCTCTCCTCTCTCTCTCCCTCTCTGTCTCTCTCTCTTCCTTTCTCTCTCCTCTCTAAAATGAATAAATAAAATAAAAAATTAAAAAAAAATAAAATGCATCATTTTATATCAAATTAAGAAACAATTGTAAGAGGATGAAAAATTACTTAATATGGCTCTAAAAATATTACAATAACTAAATGAATGTAGATAAATAAATCTAAGAATATTGGGGAATCAGTATTCTAGGCAAATAAAAATACTTTTAGCAGAATTACTGCTAGAACTTCCATATTAAAGAAGCTAGATCTGTCCTGTTTCCTGCTTCAAAGCAGACTGAAGGAAGTTAAATACATATTCCCGGGCGACAGAAGCCAATCTGAAGAAGCTATCTAGTATATGATTCCAACTATATGACATTCTGGAAAAGGCCAACTATGGAGACCATAAAATTAACCAGCGTTGCAGGGTTTAGGAGGAAGAGATGAATAGGGGAAACACAGAGGATTTTTAGGGCAGTGAAAAGACTCTGTGTGATATTATAATGGTGGCTATGTGGCATTATTCTTTTGTCCAAACCCATAGAATACACAATACCAAGAGTGAACCGTGATGTGAAGTATGGACTTTGATTATGGTGTGTCTAGGTAGGTTTATCCTTGGTTTAAAAAGATGTATCACTCTAATGAGTTGGTAATGGAGGAGGCATTGCATGTGTAGGATCAGCAGGTGTATGAGAAACTGCAACTTCCTCTTAATTTCTCTGGAAACTTAAAACTGCTCTAAAATAATAAAAAAAATTTTTAAAAACTGGGTAAAACACGAAGAGAGAATAGTTTCATAACCCCTAAAATAATGATACTTCAGAGTATTTTTCTCTCGTTTTATTATCGATTTCTTTTTTTTGTCTTTATTTAAGTTAAGCATTATCATTTCAGGTAGTGATGGAAAATACTCAAGTGGCTTTCTGATGTTTTTTATACACGCATGCTTTTCTGGCATATCTTCAATCTCAAAATTAAATCTGTTAAGCAGAAAATGGTATTTCTTCTCAACACAATCTCTTTATGCCTGATTCCTATTTTACCTTAGAATTCGAGCTGCTAACTACTCCATTTTTTATTTTTAGGATTGATTTCTAGACCAGAGATATAAAAGTTCATTATAAAACTACTGGCTTTGTAATAGCCTGAAATTTGTTGAATCAATAAGAGAGAAATTTAAGTAACCGATAGGTAGGGGAGTAAGTACTAAGTAAGAATAGGCTACACAATGTTGAGCAAGTCATTTAGACTTTCTGGGACTCACTTTTCTCATCCATAAACCATATGTATGGAGGTAGATGAGCAATGATGTCTAGGAGAAGGATGGAGTCGAAAAATCTCTAAAAACCTTCCAAATTTTGTGATTCCAATGAACCCTGAACAAAAACCACACCTCAAATTGTGAGGTATGGCTAAATCCTATATACCTTTCATGGAAGGAAGTTAATTTTCAACCATGTTCCACACATCAGTTTATACTGAAACATGGAGATGAATTTATATGTCGTGCATATAGAATAAGACAGCTCTCGGTAGCCTTGAAAGTAACTGCAAGGTTTTTACTCAGTGGACGTGCTGCATGATCCTGAGGGCTTGTTCCCACATTATGACTTTGTGAATCAGTAAAATTGCAAATCTAATTCTAACCATACCAAAAAAAAAGGGGGAATAAATTGCCTACTAGTTAAAGTAATGCTGACTACTTTTAGGTTATTCAGAATCCATTTATGAAATTATGACTTCTCATGAATAAATAGTAGGCTTTTAGATGAAAGGACTTTCTGTAATACCCAAAGTGTCAGTTTTCCTGCCCAGGTACCCATCATCGTTTCTCATGAGCTCGTCTCAGCTGCTTGCTGGCCACGTCCAACTGAAGAAACGGAGTCCATATGCCCACCGTCCTTTGACGATGTTATATGGCTAACAAAGAACCTTGACTTCTCTCAGAATGTACAACTGACTGGGCAGTTTGCCCTTGAGAGCCACTCCCACCCCCTTTCAGATCCTGTTTTTGTGCCTGGGTTCTGGTCTCTGAGCATTAAGAATTAATAACAATAGTTAATAATAATAACATTAAGAAGGCTTCCCATTTCTCTCCTTTCTGCTTGGATTCCACACATGGGAGGCAACAGCAGTGTATCTGGAGGTGGAAGAAAAGGAAGTTGGGATATTTATTCCTGTCTTCTTGGAGCAGCAGTGGTTACATCCCTCTAACAAAAGGCTTCAGCGTCTGTCCTATGACCTTGTCTTATAGCTCTAACTAGGTCCCTCTCACGTTCTGGTAAAATTCTTTCCCTTGGTCCTTTTATAACCTTGAGGGGATCATCTTCCTATAGTTGCTAGACCCTGGGTGCTTCACTATCCCTTGATGACTTTTCTTACCACTGGCCACACTTTAATAGCCCTTTTATCAAACTCTTCTGATTTAGCCCATATGAGCTGGCAATTGGTTTTCTGCAAACCCTGATGGATATAACTGATATATGGTAGAGTCCAACATTAGAGCAAGAGAACTACTTCCGTGTTGTTGCTGGTTTACTTATTAGCTAATAACTAACTTAATGATATTTATTCATTTTTACTTCTTTGTTCAATAAAGAGCAACATATCAGGACATTCTGGGTGCTGGGATACATAGACGAAAAACAAAAACAAAAAAGCGGAGACCCTCTTCTCAAGGAACTATTCTTTGCTATGGAAAGAAGGCACAAAAAAAGCAATATAATAACAGAAGTTCTGTCTACATCTGTATGCGGAGGGGTGTGTGTGCAAGGGGCAGCTGAGGGAGTGAGTTCTTCCTATAGGGAAGCGGACGGGGTAAGGAATAAATAACTTATAGAAGAAATGCCAGTAGAGTTAAGAACTAGCAGGTATGCACAAGGGAGAGGAGGGTGATGGAAGAAAAATATGGGAACAGCAAGCAGTTAGCATGGGTAATGGTGTCTTGTGCAAGGATATGATATATGCGGATTATTTACACATCTAGTGATTACATTATGAAGGGGTGAGAACTAGACTAAAGAGAAGCCAGGAAAATCTTGGAAGTCAAGCTTAAATGTTCGCACTTTATATCTTGTGTGTCCCTCCTTTCCACATTTATTCAAAACAGTTCTTGGAGTGCATCCCAATATATGTACTGTTTATTTAAGAATTAAATCCACACTGTGGCAGGCACAGAATTAACTCTGCAATTATATAAAACATAAATTTTACAAATTATTTTAAAGATCACTATATATAAGATAAAGCAGATATTATTATTCCATATGATATAGTGGCAGAAATTGACTACAGAATGTTTTAAGTGAAAATGATTTGACTTTGGGTGATGAGCACACAATGCAATCAGCAGTTCAAAATGTTATAGAGATGTTTACCTAAAAAAAAAGGGGGGGGAGTTTTAAGTACCTTGACCAGGTCACCCAAGAAAGAGCAAAAGCAAAGGACAGTATACAGCCTGACCAGAGTCACCCAGCTATTGTGGACATGGGACTCGAGGGCTGCCTGGGATGTCTGGGAGGAGAGATGGTTTCCATGATGGCATTTCTAGGAAGCTGATGCCCCTCGATGAACAGAGACATTCCAAACTTGAAGTACATCAACTTTTTTTTTTTTTCTGTATTTTTCTGAAGCCGGAAACGGGGAGAGACAGTCAGACAGACTCCCACATGCGCCCGACCAGGATCCACCCGGCACGCCCACCAGGGGGCAACGCTCTGCCCACCAGGGGGCGATACTCTGCCCCTCCGGGGCGTCGCTCTGCTGCGACCAGAGCCACTCTAGCGCCTGGGGCAGAGGCCGAGGAGGCATCCCCAGCGCCCGGGCCATCTTTGCTCCAGTGGAGCCTTGGCTGTGGGAGGGGAAGAGAGAGACAGAGAGGAAGGAGAGGGGGATGGGTGGAGAAGCAGATGGGCGCTTCTCCTGTGTGCCCTGGCCGGGAATCGAACCTGGGACTTCTGCACGCCAGGCCGACGCTCTACCACTGAGCCAACTGGCCAGGGCCAGAAGTACATCAACTTTTTAAAATACAGTAGTCTTCCTGATTATTTCTGAGTTAGGGGAGACAGCCTCTTTGGATATGATCAAATGATCATCTCCCCCTACCCTTTATAATGAGGCCGGCTCACGCAGAAGTATCAGTGTTCCACTTTCTTACTTTTTTGCTTTTTCCCAGAAAGTTACCCATCTACATGACAAAATAATAGTGGAGAGAGAATTACAGCATACTCTTATTTATAATCCATAAAAGGGAAGAACATACATTATCATGCTTCTTTCAAATACTAGACCAGCTGTCAGGGCAAATACCAATAATTGTATATATTGAATACCTCAGTAAACCAGCATTAGGATCCAAGATAGCTGCTCTGGCCAAAATGATAAAGCAGGAAAAGCTCACCTTCTGTTCATTTTTATATTCCCATTTAACATCTCTCACTAACAATTTTTCTCTTCAGACTTATACTTCAGTTTATGCACACCTCCCATCCTGGTCTCTTTAACTAAAGTATGACCCTAGTTCATTTCTTTTTCTGTCTGCTCTTCTAGTCAATTTAATTCTATTCCTTGAAAAAAGGGATATTTTTAGTATTATAATAAAACAACTTATTAGCTCATTCATAGTATGTCAAACCCAAGATTTCGTTAAAAACTGTATTTTGTTACATGTTGAAATTTTTCTAAGAAGTTATATATATCATGTAAGGAAACAGACGAACACATATCGACTTGCATGTATACATCAATAAGTGAATAGCTAGATAAGCTACTTTATGAGAGCCACAATATTATTTATAGCTCCCATTCAACTATGGCAACGCCTAGCAACATAATCAGCCTCTAACACATGTTTGTTAAAGTGTTAAAATTTAAGGAGGTCTTTTGGTTTTAGAATTTGAGCCTTTTAGTGAATAATAGGAGGTCAAGTAAAGCCAATGGGAAATTATAAATTTCTGCAGATAACGAAAAAATTAACCAGAAAAATGTCAAAGAATGTTCCCAAGAGAGATATCACATCCAACTAAGAGAAAGTAGAATATATTATAGGATGGAGTGATGTTCCTTTCAGGAGACATTATTTAGAAGATACCTCAGTATTATTGTGCCTGGCTACACAATTGCTGTTGCATATTTAAATGAAATATATTCTCTGTAGAAATTAGAAGCAGTATCATTCTTAATGTTGTAAATGTACTCCAATAGTTTCTGAGCATTAGTTTATTGAGTTTAATCTTTGGTCCATTTACAGATACCTTTATGTTGTGCATTTCTTCTGTTCTTATATCCTGAAGCCACTAAGCTATTTAGTCATAAATTAATTGACATTATGATGGAATACTATCAAATTAATTGACATTATGATGGAATACTATCAAATTAATTGACATTGATGATGGAATATTAAAAGTTAACATTGTCAATATATACGTATAAATATATTAAGCTCAGAAACGTCAATGTGATACCAGGGTCACTTCTCACATCCTAGAGATATGATTGTCTTACCAAGCTTAGGATATCTTCACCTTAGAACACCTGTCTGTTTCACCTCTCAGGAGTATTTTCAGTCTAATGATGATCCTATCATGGGACAGTTCCAACAAAAGGAAGCTCTTAGGTAACGGTTAAAACGTGCTTAAACTAAAGGAAAGGATTTAGGGCCCGGGATTAACCTTAAACCATGTTGTGATATCACTGCCTAATCTTCCTTCACACAAACTTTAAAGACCTTTCTAGGACTCCAGCCCTGGCCGGTTGGCTCAGTGGTAGAGCGTCAGCCTGGCGTGCGGGAGTCCTGGGTTCGATTCCCGGCCAGGGCACACAGGAGAGGCGCCCATCTGCTTCTCCACCCCTCCCCCTCTCCTTCCTCTCTGTGTCTCTCTTCCCCTCCAGCATCTGAGGCTCCATTGGAGCAAAGATGGCCCTGGCCCTGGGGATAGCTCCTTGGCCTCTGCCCCAGGCGCTGGAGTGGCTCTGGTTGCGACAGAGCGATGCCCCGGAGGGGCAGAGCATCGCCCCCTGGTGGGCAGAGCGTCACCCCCTGGTGGGCGTGCCGGGTGGATCCCGGTCAGGCGCATGTGGGAGTCTGTCTGACTGTCTCTCCCCGTTTCCAGCTACAGAAAAATACAAAAAAAAAAAAAAAAGACCTTTCCAATTCCCTCGCTTTCATCAGAGCCTTATTAACGCCTCCTGTTTGAATGTTCTAAGTTTAGCTGTCTTCCTTGGCTGGTGTGAGAACAAGTTTCCTTGCGACACTCCCTTGAGCTGCACTCCCTGAGCAGCCTGGCCTGCATCGGGCAGTGACCTTGCACGTCCTTGGCAGGAACAGCGACCTCACCCATTGTTTTCATTTGTTTGCTGGAACTGTGCTAGCTTTATGTGGGTAGTACCCAGTCTCCCTCTGCCTGGAATATAACCAGAAATGATTTAAATGGGAGGAAATATGTTAAAAGGAAAAAAAAGTGCACATAGAACCGGAATCTAATAAATCATCAATGCACTGTTTGTTTAACCTATTCAAGGATATACTAACTCAGAGTCCTTTATTTTAGAGACATGTTTTATTTTATTTCTTTCTTAAAATTGTTGTTTATTTATTGAGCATTATTATAGGCCTCTACTCACACTTTCACCTTTTTTTCCCTCTAAACTTGTATCATTTTTTTCTTTAATCTTGTAACATTTTATTATAGACCAATTACCTAGCCTTTCCCCAAAAGTTTCCTTGACAAAAATATTTTCTTCTGTATTTAGTACTCATACATGGTCATTGATAATAGATTTTAAAACGATGTGGTCACAGAAGATATTTTCAGCTACTACTTACCAGGATAGCAGTTGAATTGTAAATGAGCAAAATAACTGCTTGGCTTAAAACAAGAAGCCATTGTACTGAAAAGATCTTGGAATGTGGGTACAGTTACACAGTGTAGAGTGCTGAAACCAACAAAGCTGGTTTTTGATAAAGAAAAAATTAATTATGACCACTGATAGTTAAGATTACATTAATATGTTAATTCTTCTCTATGGTTTTACCAAAAAAAAAAAAAAAAAGACTACTAATATATATAAATCAGACCACTAATTGGTATCTCTCTCTCTCTCTCTCTACACACACACACACACACACACACACACACACACACACATACTCCTATTAATAGATGGTAATAGTTGGATAAGAATAGACACAGTAAAATATAGATATATATTTCTATATCTCCTAATTCAAGGTTAGTAACTATGAGTTTGTCAGAAATTATTTTCAATAGTTTGAAATTTGCATACTTTTGGATTTCATATGAGATAAAGTATATTGATACATTTTGGATTTCATGCCAGTTTTCAAAGAGTTTTTATCAAAAATGCAATTCTCTGGCAGGTTCTACTCTACCAAGGATCTCATATAGTGAAATAAAAAAAGAAATAGTTAAACAAAAATACAGTAGGTACCATATAGTTCCAGCTCTGTGTAAATTAGTGTTCCTTCACTTGGTATCTTTAACTTTATGCATGAAAGACAGGAGAGAAAAATAAAAAGTAAAATAAAAATAAGTAAAATTACCTTAAATTACTGTAACTTTATACATGGTCAGCTATTTTGTATCTTTAATGGGTTGTATAATACAGTGTGTCCGTAAAGTCATGGTACACTTTTGACTTGTCATAGGAAAGCAACAAAAGACAATAGAAATGTGAAATCTGCACCAAATAAAAGAAAAACTCTCCCAGTTTCATACCTATTCAGTGCAGTTCGATGTGAGCTCACGCACAGATTTTTTAGGGCTCCTTAGGTAGCTATCCCATATAGCCTCTACAGACTCGTCACTGACTGATGGCCTACCAGAACGGGGTTTCTCCACCAAACTGCCGGTTTCCTTCAACTGCTTATCCCACCAAGTAATGTTATTCCTTTGTGGTGGCGCTTCGTTATAAACGCGCCGATATTCACGATGCACTTTGGTCACGGATTCGAATTTAGCGAGCCACAGAACACACCGAACTTTCCTCTGTACCATCCACATCTCAACTGGCATGGCCGTGGGCTGCTCCGCTGTATACATGGTGTTACGTCATCATCTGCGCATGCGCACATGCTGCCACATCATCCTACAGAAACTGGGAGGGTTTTCCTTTTATTTGGTGCAGATTTCACCTTTCTATCATCTTTTGTTGCTTCCCTGTGACTGGTCAAAAGTGCACCATGACTTTACGGACACACTGTATATAGTTCATACTTGGTAAAAATACTTGATGAACCAGTAAATCTAAGATGAAATTAATGAAGTTTTCAAGAGAAAGCTGAATCTTTATTGACTATGGTAATTTGATAAGGTCATAGAATTTTACCAAGTTCTACTCACCCAGATGGGAGAACTTGAATTTCCCTAAGTGTGGTATGATGGGAAAAGTGAACATTTCAAGTCAAACATAATTTTTACAAACTCTGAGGAGTAGGAATGGGCAGGTTTTCTGTAGTGAAGAACTGGGAGGGTTCTAATTCAGGGTGCATGCAAATAATAATCACTGTAGACTGGAAGCCTGATGGCCTTAGTACGGCAGAGAAATGTGGAGGGTTTACCAGTAGGCAGAGACAGATTTATATGTTCATAAACAGGAATGGCATGTAGAATGGATGGAAGGGCCCAAATTTTAGAGTTGGGGCAACCAGGGCCTAGGTCAGGGGTTGGGAACCTTTTTGGCTGAGAGAGCCATGAACGCCACATATTTTAAAATGTAATTCCATAAGAGCCATACAACAACCCGTGTACGTAAGCATTATCCAATAAAAATTTGGTGTTGTCCCGGAGGACAGCTGTGATTGGCTCCAGCCACCCGCAACCATGAACATGAGCGGTAGAAAGGGAATGGATTGTAATACATGAGAATGTTTTATATTTTTAACATTATTATTTTTTTAATTAAAGATTAGTCTGTGAGCCAGATGCAGCCATCAAAAGAGCCACATCTGGTTCGTGAGCCATAGGTTCCCGACCCCTAGCCTAGGTCATTTTTTTATTCCAGGAATGCCTGAATCAAAGTACCAACACTGGGAATTCTGAGGTCAAACACACAGAACTGGATCCATTTAAAAGGAAATTCAATCTTGTCAATTTCCAGTCAACAGTTTGTGTCTTCTGATCTCTACCTGGGATGAGCCTCCAATTTCCAGGACTGTGGCAAATAAGCGGCAACTTATTTGGGATGGTTGGGTTAGCTAAAATGGCACACGGGCAAGTAGTGAAAAGAGAACAGGCAGTTTGCCTTTTCTGTGTTGGTGGTCAATTGTTTCATGTTCGTCAAACAATGTATAAGACTTGATATCTGCTATTTTATTTGAGGATCTCACTACTTTGGTAGACCAGAACCAAGGACATCTGTGATGACACCAAACTACTGAAACTGGTCCCTGGCTGTGCCTGCTTATACCTTTGCACAATGATGACAATTCATGTTTTCGACTACATTTTGTTAAACATGGGCACACATATCACTTTTGACTCTTATAATTAGATACGCTTTCCAAACTCTGCACTACCCAGGTTTTATTTACCTTCCCAAAAAGGAAGAGAAAGGAAGGTGTGATCCTTTTTTAATAATCACTTCATTCTACTCACTCCTCTCCACCATCAATTTTATTTACTTTCTCTAAACCAGAAATTAAATAGAAGAAGAAGTCTGTCAAAGGGTGTGGCTCAGCATTTCTTTCTTTTAGATAATGAATATAATAGAAAGACTTCTAATCTAGGCATAGCAGACAATGTAGATTAGTGTGGGATGGGGCTAAATCCAAGTAGCAGGGAGCAAGAGATACTTCTGAGGCACAAAATTTAAGGAGATACTGATTCCCAGAGTCATGCCAGATCTCCTTCTACATGTTTCCCTAGGTACTTCTCAGCCTGATCCTAAACTCAGTCTGGGTGATAGAGGGTGCGGGTTGGCTGATGGGCCAAGTCATCTCAAGTTTTCTTCTGCCAATAGCTGTTCATTATCTGTATCTGTATATTTATTCAACAAATATTTAGTGAGCACCTGTCAGTATTTCCTTTGAAAAGGAAGTTATAATAGTGCTGACCTTGATGATTCTTACCTTCTAATTTAGATATTCCATGACTCTAGTGATATTTTAGGAAATTGCAGGGTACTGTGGGGTGAAGTTTGAACAGGAAGAGAATTATTATTTTTTTTTTTGGAATCTTAAGTGTCTCCCTTTGTGGCAGTCCTTTCAACTCTTTGCCTTTAGTGTCTTTTATAATTAAGTAGATATATCTAAAGCCTTTCAAGTGGTGTCCATGCTGTGGCATTTTTTAGACTTTCTCTAGTCAATATAAATTTCACCTAGCTTTTGTTTTGTTCTTCTTTGGTTATTGGTTATTTAACCTAACAAAATAACTCATGAAAATAATACATGATTTGTCAGTGTGTTGTTATTGAACTAAAGTGGTCATTTGTCTGTGTGTATCAAAGCCCAATAAAATGCTAATAGGAGTTTGAGAGAAAAAAAAAAGAAAGAAGGAAGGAAAGAAGGAAGGAAGGAAGGAAGGAAGGAAGGAAGGAAGGAAGGAAGGAAGGAAAAGAAAGAAAGGAAGAAAGGAAGAAAGGAAGAAAGGAAGAAAGAAAGAAAGAAAGAAAGAAAGAAAGAAAGAAAGAAAGAAAGAAGGAAGGAAAGGAAGGAAGGAAAAGAAGGGGAAGGGGAAGGGGAAGGGGAAGAGGGAGGGAAGGAGGGAGGGAGGAATGTTTTTTTTTTTAAGGAAAATGTCCCTCAACCCAGAGACATAGGTAAGTGTGCATTCTAAAATTTGGCTCCCAGATGGCCCACATGGGACAGATTATTTACAGGAAATTTTATTAATCACGGAGACTAAGACAGTAGGGGTCATGGGCCCTACTGATTGGTTGGAGCAGGGTAAAGAGTAGTTGATCATTGAATCAGATATAAGCCATGGAGTCATTCTGTCTGGTTTCATGAGGGGATGGTTGGTAGGGTCAGTCTGCTTTCATGGGCCTGGGGCTACAGCACAACTGAGGTCCACCAGAATCTCTTTAGTTTGACCTAACTCTGTTCTCATGGCTAACAGGCCTGAGGCTTTATTCTTAGACAGTTTAGTCTGACTAGAGTCCGATGTCCTAGGGCTTAATGACTAAGGAAGTGGACATGCAGTATGTGCGAAAGTAGAGGGATCTGGTTGAGGGGAGGTGAGTTGTGATGCTTTTAGACAAGAAAAGATAGTTTGAATTAAGAAAAAAGTCATATTAAAGAAATGAGGCTCTTGTGTGGTTACATTATTAGAAAGTAATATTGAGTATAACCACTTTAGATATTCAAGCAGGTTAATAAGAGATTCGTTAAAGTACTTGAGTCCCTTGTGGACCTTTTAAAGGTTCCTCCTTTCTTTTTTCGGTAGTCTGAAGAGGAAGTAGTGTCCCCATCTGCTAGGAGCTTAGAAGTTAAGTCATACTAGACACTAGAGTCATAGTTTTATGCAACTGGTGTAAAAGGACACCCAGAATCAGACTTAGGTAGCCTAGATTCAAATCAGTTGGAGATAATATTCCTGTATTAAGTATGTGTCATGGTAGTTCTGAAGATACAAGAAGTTAGGCATGTAAAATTGTTGCATAAACAAATTGCTTAACAAAATATAAAATGTTATTAATCAGGAACGATGATTCAAATAATTAGATGGTAAAAATCATTGAAAGCAAAAGGAGAAAAGAACACAACCTGTAACTTCTTAGATTCTTTAAATGTCTTTCAGATGGGTAGAGTTATATTTCACAGATGGAAAGAAATCAATGTATTTAAGACTTTACAAATGAGAATAAATACCGTTATATCTTTATACCTATGCTAGGCTAAGATACTATTAAGAAGATAAGTTTGTACTTTTTAAGTATGTACATTTTTCTGTAAATGTGCCTTTTTCCAAAGATCACAGAATCTCAGGTTCTACTCACACACTAGCCAAAAAAACCTATTTTAAATTCTGGAAGTATCCAAAATATTGATAATATGATCTTTAGCTACATCCTACTAAATACAAAATAAAATTATCTTTGCATAAAACGTGTGATTGTAATAAGAATATTTTTAAAAATTGCATGATTTGTGATATTCAACAAAACTAATACAAATCTGTGACAGCCAACATTATTGAAATAAATATTGTCTGACCTGTGGTGGCGCAGTGGAATAAAGTGTCGACCTGGAACACTGAGGTCGCCGGTTCGAAACCTTGGGCTTGCCTGGTCAAGGCACATATGGGAGTTGATGCTTCCTGCTCCTCCCCCTTCTCTCTCTCTCTGTCTCTCTCTCTCACTCCTCTCTCTCTCTCAAAAAAAAAAAAAAAAAAAAAAGCCTGACCAGGCGGTGGTGCAGTGGATAGAGTGTCGGACTGGGATGCAGAGGACCCAGGTTCGAGACCCTGAGGTCGCCAGCTTGAACACAGGCTCATCTGGTTTGGGCAAAAGCTCACCAGCTTGGACCCAATGCCGCTGGCTCCAGCAAGGGGTTACTCGGTCTGCTGAAGGCCCGAGGTCAAGGCATGTATGAGAAAGCAATCAATGAACAACTAAGGTGTTGCAGTGCGCAATGAAAAACTAATGATTGATGCTTCTCATCTCTCTCCGTTCCTGTCTGTCCCTGTCTATCCCTCTCTCTGACTCACTCTCTGTCACTGTAAAAAAATAATAATAAAAAATAAATATTAAAAATTAATAATGGAAATAAATCATTGAAATTTCCATGGATAAAAAAATTACTGTACACAGACTTTCATTTCAAAATCATTTATTGACTTAGTATTTCTTAATTATTTTATTCTTGTTTCCTAACTTGGAAAATAGTACATTCAGAATCTGCCTAAAATAAGACTTTGCCTGTAAATTTGTACCTTTATGTGCCAAAGATTTATGTCTATAGCAATCCCTCCAGAAAGACAGAATTTTGTGATTTAGTTCAGAATAATGTGGAGTATTTTCATTTAATAAACAGTATAAATCAAATAAAGGGATATAAGATATACCAAATTTGTAATTAAAAAGAAAAGTAGAGAAGTGAGGATTGTGGTTAGAAATTATGAAAAAATTATATTTCTCTGGCTGGGTAGATTCAGTTGACTAGAGTATCATCACCACACACCAAGGCTATAGGTTCAATCCATGGTTAGAGTACGTATAAGAGTCAACCAATGAATGCATGAATGAGTGGAAAGACAAATTGATATTTCTCTTTCTCTTCCTTTGTTTCTCTAACAATCAATTAAAAATTAAAAAGAACTTGTTATTAAGGGGCTGTCATAAATAAGAACATAAATTTTATCAGCTATCATGACAGAAAAAAGAAAAGTGTGCCTGACCTGTGGTGGCGCAGTGGATAAAGCGTCAACCTGGAATGCTGAGGTTGCCGGTTTGAAACCCTGGGCTTGCCTGGTCAAGGCACATATGGGAGTTGATGCTTCCTGCTCCCTCATCTATTTTTCTCTCCTCTCTAAAATGAATAAAGTCTTAAATTAAAAAAAAAAAAATTTTAAAGTGTAGAGTGGAGTAAAAAATAAATTGAAAGGTTGAAATAAATCAAAGTAGTTTTAATTGAATTTTTCATGTTTTGGATAATGCAGTGTTGAGAGAAACAGATAATAGATCATATCGTGTTATGTAATGTTACTGCTGACAACTGTCAGCCTAGAAAACACTGTGAAATCATCATGAGGGATGCATGTACTCTGCTGTGTCACTTTAATTTTAGACTTGCAAATTTGATTTTTGAAACTGTTTGCATTTGAACGACTAAAGCAGGGTGTTGTGAAATAAATCAATTTGAAAAAGAAAACATTATAGAATGTGATTTGTGGAGTTCCTTGGGAAGAGTGCATTGGTGACATATTTTGCATAATTTCATTTTACCTCCTACTTTCATTATGAAGCTGACAGTCTGGAGCCCGGGGGAGCGAGAGGAGTAAGTGAAGCGGAGAATGAACTGGGAGTGGGGGCGTCGTCCTATGTCATTCTGCACCGATCGCCTCCATTAGAAAGGACCATATCGGCAATATCAGTTTTTAAACTTGGAAAATTAAGTTATGTCTTTATATGTGTAATCTCCTTATAAATATTATATTTATTATTTCAGTAGTATATAGATGCACAATAGTACTTATGCATATAAATTAAACTAATCTAGGACAGTAACCTTAGTGCCATCGGTGTATCATTGATTTCAAATAGAAAAAAGTTCTGGCAAATTTTGTCCAAAAAAATATATAAAAAGCAAAATGGATAAAAAAAATTTTTAGACTTTTAAAAAACACTTTAAAAGGACTAATAGTGCAATGTACTTCAATAAAGAAAATTGTTGAACATTAATTGGAATTACAACTTTCGGATATTTGTGGAAGGATGGCATACAGTGAGGCTAGAATTGTTAGTTACGTTTCACTAGTTTTTATTGAAGAAATGTATCACACACCTGAGCAGATGTTTGTCAACCCCATTACCAGTTTACTCTCTGAATCTGAAAGAAGTAACTGGGTTCAGGAATTACTAGACCAGATAGAGCCTTATTCTAGATTAAAGATGAGCAGGAACTGATAGGAACGTGTATCAGCAGTTTCCACTTACACAAAGGGTAGAAATGATATGAGATAGGCTCAGATAGAATAGTTATAAAATTGTCACAGTATTCTAGGAAGATATCATCATTAAATATCAATTTTACACTTAAGAGAAAATCATAAATATTTAAACTGATTCACATATTAAGATCACTTGATATTCATATTTCTTTGGACCTTTCTCCATATTGCTCATCATCTGAAAAAAACAAAATAAAAGAAGTTTTTTATTTATATGATTATTTTAAATTAAAAGTTTACATAAAACTTATAAATCATATCATAATTTATCTCTGAAACTTAGCTGTTTATGAATAGATATAGTTACAAAAATTAGAGTTGAACCACTTGTGAGCATTTGTTATAGTCATCAATATTATAAAATTACATTAAGATTTGTATCTGAAAGTTTTGAAAATTCAATATATTTTAGTAACAAAAATGAAACCAATATTTTTTTAGTTTACTGATCATATTTCTTTGCCTTTGTGTCTTCTAGCTTACATTTAAATATTTTACAATGTAATTATTTTTGAAATATTTATTTTTATTACTCTTTATACACAATAGAAATAGATTTATTTTGCTGTATATATAAATAATGCATATTATCATTAATATTTTGGTGGTTATGCATCATGTTATGTGTCTGTATCACAGAATTTTACATAAATTGAATTGTTTCATATATGCTAAATTTGTTATCCCTTTTCTTGCATAATATTAACACATCAAGCACACCTTTATTCTCCCGTGGAATATAAGTTATTTTAACAAGCTGTATTCATACGAACTGATACATATTGATTATACATATACATGCAAGTAACTTATTTTGCTTCTTTTCTTTTTAAAAATGAATTATACTGTGCACATTTTCCTGCATCTTATTTTGTCCAAAATGGAACTCTTGTAACTCTAATCCATTCTTACATTCTTAAATTCCCTATCGATGGGGGTTAACTTTATTTCTGGTTATGAATACCAAGGACCAATCTATGATAAATATCCTCATATATATGTCCATGTGAACTGACATTTTTATTACTCTAGCTCATATTCGCAAGTGTGGGATTGCTGTGTCAAATTTAATTTAAAAATCTATTTCTAGACGCTTTACAAAAAGGTGGTCAACACCTAACATTTCCTTTTAATTTTTCTGAACAAAAGCTCTTGATTACTGATTAGTTTCATGCATATCAGGTAATGATGCCACATTGTTACTTGAACTTCCATTTATCTGGGTAATAAACCTGAGAATTTTAGGAGGCTTTTTGAGTTTGCTCTTTTCTGCATCTGTATGTATGAAGAACAAAAGACATGTATTTTTCTTTTCTGTTTGTGTTTTTCTTATCAATGTTGATAGTTCATATTATTTTATAGTAATTGTATATTTACCTAAAATGTTGTTTTCTTCTTCTTCTTTTCCAAATGAGAGGAGGAGAGATAGACAGACTCCCGCATGTGCTCTGACCAGGATCCACCCGATGCTCTGCCTATTTTGTAACCAAGCTATTTTTAGCACCTGAGGCAGAGGCTCCAGGGAGCCATCTTCAGTGCCTGGCTGATGTGCACTTGAAGCAATTGAGCCATGGCTATGGGAGGGGAAGAGAGATAGAGAGAGGGAGAAAGAGAGAGAGAGAGGGAGAGAGGGAGAGAGGGAGGGAGAGAGAGAGAGAGAGGTGCATTTTGTGATGATGCGTTTTCCTCTTAAAAGCAGAGAAATTGAGAACTGTGATAACTTCCTGAAAGAAGGAGTTGCAAATGTCACAAGTTACTGAGTGGTGATATGACTGCATTGGGGCACAGATACATAGAAAGACTAAGGGATTAAAAGGTTTCCTTTATTTAAAATTTTAGGATATCACAAAGAAAGTATTGACTTAATGAGTAAAGGAAAACTTACTCAATAAATAGTACTGTGACATTAGGAAAGAGTTTAGGGACAGAATTTTTAAAAAAATAAATTTAGAGCCCTACTGTATACTGCAAAACAAGCTCAACAGCAGTAAAATACTTTTTAAAATGCTAAGTGGTAGGAAAGTAGAAGAGAATGCAAATAGTATCTAATTTCTGGATAGATTTCCTTCATTAAGGTAATTAAAATGATGGAGGAAATTGTAGAGGACAAAATTACATAATGCGGTAGATAAAATACACTGTGTGAGACTGGACAGATATGGATTAAATCATCGTTCTTTCATTTATTGAAAACAGACTATATTTACTATAATTGCACCTAACAATTAGAAACAGGCAACTAAAAGATAGCCAAGAGAAAAATATATACCCTTGGGCTGAAGAGGCGATCAAGTTAAAAAAAAAAATTGAAAGCCATTTATAAATCACTGAAAATGATTACACTATATATTTGGCTAAAGCAGTAATTAACAGACTTAAGTGAATTCATTAGAACATTAGTATTCTGCTTAGTGTTCTTATCTGCCAATAATAGAGTCCACACATCTAGTTTAAAAGCAGAACGGAGTTTGTTCTTGGCTGTAGGCAGAGCGCAGAATTCCTGGGGAAGGCAGAGAAACAAGCTTAGAGGCCACACCGTCAGACGGACATCTGGGAGAATGACGCGGTCCCACCAGGTGACAGCTGCAGCAGAGGCCCCATGCCTCTCCTCGCTGCTCATTACTCCATATCCCTGAAGACAGAGCTCAATTCTGACAGTGAAGAAGGATGAGTCACTGCTGTGAACACTTGCCTCCTTCTCAGGAAGATCCCGTCCCTTAAGTTGCGTGAGACTGTGTTCTTGTCCCTTCCAGGTTGCACACAGTTGCATGTGCTTTATATGAAATCTAGGCCACAGGTGTAACCCAAGCTTCAAGAGAGCCAGAAATACGTGGTCTTCCTCTTTCCAGCTTCTGATGTGCAGAAAGTCATGCTCCAGGGAGACTGGAGCAGAGTAGGGTTGGACAGTCTGTGATAGTTGCCATGGCCGGGCCCCTCCTTTGAATGCTCAGTATTTATAATACTTTGGTTCTATTCTGATACTTTCAATATTATAGTAACAACAACACGCTACTGATTTGCACAGTTCCTTTACAAGGGGAAATGTGTTCACTTTCTTCCCCAAGTCTCATTAGTCATTAAATTTCATTCCTTGGTGATAGTTCAGCTACATTCCAAAATCTATACAAATAAGTATTATGATATTATCTACTGCCAATGTGCCCTAAATAAAATAATATACAGTAGAGAGAAAAAATGAGTATTCTTACTATAAATGAATACATGGATACATAATAGAACAAGAAAGAAAAGCTAGCACAGTCCCAATTGGTTACCAGGCCATAGCTGTGATGTGTAAGTTAACTTGTTTCAGTATATTTAATTGTCCTTTTGCTTCTGGCTGCTCAGGAACATTTATCTAATGGAGTGACCCAAAACTTGAATGTCCTGCTGCTTTGAGTGTGACAGATCTGCCTTCTAACACTAGACAGGGCAGTACCAGGAGGTACCCCATTCTGAAGCAGGAACTCCATTCACATGTCTGGGTCAGAACCAGTCACCACAGCCAGCTGTATACTAACACCCCCCACTTTTGATTGAGTGGCATGAGGACCCCAAAAAAGCCTGTTGGTTGTGTCAGCTTACAAATCGCTAGGGATATTTTCTTCTAGTGGAAACACTCATGATTTGGGAACTAAAATATCTAAAGTAACATGTGAAAAATTATGCAGACCAAAATTTTTCAAGTGGATCATTAGCTATAACTCCTTGTTCTACCTTTTGGTTCCTAGAAATATTTATTTTGGCTCTGGGAAAAATAGTGCCATATATTTACTACTGGCTCAGGTAAAACATCCCACCTTCACCCACTGTTATTTCCCGGATGGCAACTTAACTGAGACTTCTTTTGACCTGTCTTTCTTTCCATAAGACCAGTTACTTCTGGAAGATGAGTAATCCACATGTTAAGACCAGTGGATTCCATTTTGATCATTCCATTGCCTTGAATCATTGCTGTACAATAAGTTAACTGTTTAGAAGTAGTAGCGTGCCGTGACTGAATAAGGCACAAAGACTCTAGAAAATCATGCTGGCAGAAGCATGGTGAACAAGAAAGACAAATCCACAGCCAAAAGAATTGTCTGGCCAGTGATATCAACTATTCCCCTCTTCTAGGATCAAAAGCTCAATCTCGTACTGATCACAGATTCTCCCAGGGTTGTTCATCACTGCTGGCAGGTTATACACTCAGAATGGTGGTATCCAGTTTGCTTTGGTGAAGGACAGTGTATATTTTGAACCCATTCAAACCTTCATTCCTGACAGCATGTCTGTCTTTTCCACTCACAAGTGCTTAGGCAACTAGAGAAAGAACCTGACTGGCATCCACTGGGAGGTGGGGTAAGGTATAAAGAAAAAGTGTAACTTTGCACAAAAACCAGAGAATCTCTTTTGTGATTATTCTATGAGTATTATTTCCACTGGCCCATATCAGCCGAGTTCAGAGATTCTAGCACAGGAGCCTGAATGGGCTAGAAGTTCTTTGTTCATTCATTTGTGTGTGTGTTTTCTGGGCCTCAGGCAAGACTGCCAGTTTACTAAGTTTTCTAAGAAAATGGAGCAGATCTAAAGTGCTAAATGTTGTGTGTGTTTCGTCCACAATCCAAAGAGTTCCCCCAAACATTGTGCCTCTTTTTTAGTGTAAGGAGAAGCAACTACAGCAGTTTGCCTTTCATTTTGGATGTCATCTGCCTAAGATTGTTGAACACCCAGAAAATTCACAGAAGTGGGAATTTCTTAATTTATATCTCATATGTTTCCCACCTCTCATGCTCTCATGTCTTACCAGAGACTGTAGGGTACTTGCTACTCTCTGATCATAGAATTTAATTGGCTTAATGCACATAGATATCCTGTGGGATGATGAGATGAACAAACCCCTGGAGAAGAATCTATGGTTTAGAGCAAGGGTCCCCAAACTACGGCCCACGGGCCACATGCGGCCCCCTGAGGCTATTTATCTGGCCCCCACCGCACTTCCAGAAGGGGCACCTCTTTCATTGGTGGTCAGTGAGAGGAGCACATTGACCATCTCATTAGCCAAAAGCAGGTCCATAGTTCCCATTGAAATACTAGTCAGTTTGTTGATTTAAATTTACTTGTTCTTTATTTTAAATATTGTATTTGTTCCTGTTTTTTTTTTTTTTTTTTACTTTAAAATAAGATATGTGCAGTATGCATATGGATTTGTTCATAGTTTTTTTTTATAGTCCAGTCCTCCAATGGTCTGAGGGACAGTGAACTGGCCCCCTGTTTAAAAAGTTTGGGGACCCCTGGTTTAGAGAGTTGATGCAACCTGAAGGTGAGATACTGAAGCTGACCTTTCTCCTCGCCATGGGGAAGCAGAGCAGAACTACAAAAGGCCAACTGGTTTTATGTGAAGATGTTCATCCTGACGTGTAATCAAAGAAATAGCAAGATATCACTCTTTCAGTTATAAAAGCTGCGTATGAAATTTTGATGGTATGAGGTTTGGGCTGGGATAGGATGAAATGATACTCAAGCACTGATGATCAGCATATAAATGAAGATTGCCATATTGGAGAATGATCTGGTAACACTATCAAAATGTACTCTTAAAATGTGTGACCCAATACAATCACTTCTGATACTTTAGTGACACACTGCATACTTGTATTTAAATATATATGAGTAGACATTTAAGGGTGTGTAATTTTGCAAATATGCCGTGTTTCTCTGGAAACATATGTGATTCAAAAGTAATATCTGGATACTAGTTTGAAAGATTTTGATACCCAGGCCCAATTCAAGAATATATTGTAAAAGGAGTGAAGGCACCGAGGAAGCAGAATTTGTGAAGCGGTCTCTTTGAAGAGAGGCTGTCCTCTTCACTGCATACCTAATGAGGGGCCTTTCCTCAGGACCTCTCCATTTCCTGGGGTCTGGGAAGCTAGTTCGATGGTGCGTGTGTCTGCTTTGGAGCAGTGGTAGAATACAGCTGTGCCCGGGAAGGGGACCTACAGTTCCGGAGACAGTTATGGGGAAGGCTGCTTCCTGCAGCCTCCATGAAGACCATGCTGTGGGGAGGGAAGACAGCATGGGTCATCCTGGTGCTATTCAGTAAAGCCACCGGGAGGTGGAACCCCAGGAGCGGGAGTCTGGTACCTCTCCCTTAGGTAGTTTAGGGTATGACTGCTGGGGCCAGAGTGCCATCATTGAGAACTCAAGAATTCTCAGGAGGCTCTGAGACAGCAGCACTCTCAATGCTAAGGCAGCAAGTGGGGCCATTGGCAGCAAGTCTATGAATTTGGCAAATTATTTAACAGTTTTGAGTCACAGTCATCTCATCTAGAAAACTGAAGAATCATTTGGGGGTAGTATCTTGGATTCATTTCAAGGGAAAAATATATATACACATATGTATATTTGTGCTTTATGATACTTACAGTCAGGTGTAGCAATGCTTTTTGGATTAACCTACCCCCTTCAACACCCTCCTAAGTTTTTCTATATTGCTTTGACTGAAGAAGTTTAAAGTCTAGTGGATTATATATAATTAAATCTATGAATCTGTTACACTTAATTATAAATCTAGTATGCATTGTAGCTATTCTGAGCAAATAATGAAATATAATGCCCACCAAACCATTAAATCAAAGATATGGTTATTAACATTAATGAAATTGATCAACAAATTTATATTTTTGCAAGTGACATAACAGGTCTCCTGCCTGAATAAACATTAATATTAGAATGAATATACTAATGAATATGTCCATTAATATTAGAATGAATATACTCTGAAGCATAGCCTTATTAATCAATTATTATACAATATCTAGTACAATAAAAAAACAAATTATATAATCAATCCTCCCACCCCATAATGATAATCTATATATTTAAAAGTGTAATCTGCATATATTTAATGCATTATCCTTCTCCTCTAAAATAGAAATTGGGTTTATTTATTTTATTGCACATTAAATGTTGTTTTGGGTAGGTAACCCTAATACTTGAAGCAGACTGCAATAAAAAAAAAAGTGTGTTTTAACTGATAAATGCCTTTCCAAATTCTTCTAGTTTTAACAACTATGTACAGTTGAGGTTGAAATGTGAGGCTCTTTCGCATTTTTGGTTACTAGAGTCTACATTAGACTTCAATTTATAACTTGAAACCCTCTATGTATTCTAAGATGTCCAATAGGTATTCAAATAGGGGCTCTACCCTCTCCTTTCTATTCATCTCCCTCAAGCATCCTCTTCTGTGTAGCTCTGTAATTCAACTAAAGAGATTTCTAATGAAATTTAGTTTTCATTAAAGAGAAATAACTTTGGGAGTACAAAGTCTGTATTTGGGAACATTGTGGAAAAAAATGATCCGATAAAAATATAGCCAACAATGGGAAATTTTCCCATTAAGTTGAACAAATATTCTAGCCAGAATTCCCATGTAACTGTAATGACTTTTCATTTTTCCTGTTTATTGCAATTTCTCTAAAGATGTTGATTTTCAAGCCCTATTTCAGACTGTCTCGGTTCCTTCCCTGAGCATTTTGAAGCCTTTGAGAATGCATTATGGAATGGCAAATAGAATTATCTTCTTTTAAATGATTTAGTGTTCTCATTTCTCTCAGTGTAGAAAGAACTAAAAAACCTGTTCATCCTACAGACTGCGTATTTCAAGAGTTTATTAAAGAGTTTTTGATTAGTGGATAGGATATTTTGAAGTACTGTTTCTCAAGAGCTCTTTATGTCTTCCAATTTAAAGCCTCTTCTACAGTTTTATTCCTCATAAAATACCCTTTACTATCTTCACCTGCTACGCTGACAATGATTTCTTCCTATTTGGTTGTCTACATCCTGCGATTTATCAGTTGAGTGTATATTGTGTGTGTCTCACCCCGTATTGAGACAAAGTAAACATATGAATAAATAAAACTGCAAGATTAGAGTAAGTAGAGAGTCCAATAGGGAAGAAATAGTAACACACGTGCAAAAATTAGAGATGAATGAGAGACAGTAAATAATCAAGTGCTGAGTCTGAGATAAAAGTTTTAGGTTAAGGGGGAGTTCAGATAGCTTTCAGAGAAGAAAGTTATTACTGAAAGTTAGATTCAAATTTTTAAGTTTGTTTATCTCTTTTCAATCATCTTTATACCTCATATTTGTAGGAATAAGTGATTTTCAGGTATTTTTTATGTCAGTGACTCATACTGTTCTCACAACTATATTATAAAATGGAAAGAAAAAAGCCACATACTACTGTCCCTAATGTAAAGACTCGGAGAGGATCAGTGATTGCTCACGATCATGTTATAAAGAAAGGACATGTGGCCCTGGCCGGTTGGCTCAGTGGTAGAGTGTCGGCCTGGCGTGCAGAGGTCCCGGGTTCGATTCCCAGCCAGGGCACACAGGAGAAGCGTCCATCTGCTTCTCCACCCCTCCCCCTCTCCTTCCTCTCTGTCTCTCTTTTCCCTTCCTGCAGCCGAGGCTCCATTGGAGCAAAGATGGCCCGGGCGCTGGGGATGGCTCCTTGGCCTCTGCCCCAGGCGCTAGAGTGGCTCTGGACGCGGCAGAGTGACACCCCGGAGGGGCAGAGCATCGCCCCCTGGTGGGCAGAGCGTCGCTTCTGGTGGGCGTGCCGGGTGGATCCTGGTCAGGCGTATGCGGGAGTCTGTCTGACTGTCTCTCCCCGTTTCTAGCTTCAGAAAAATAAAAAATAAAAAAATAATAAAAAGATAATAATAATAATAAAAGAAAGGATGTGTATGCAAGTCTGTTCACTCATTGGCCCCTAATATTTTTTTTTAAGAAAATAGGTTAAATATGCTTCTCTGGATGAACTAGGGGTGAAAGTCCAAGAGGACCTCTCACTAAAGTCCCTATAGCCTCCCTTCCCTAAAGCCCCACTTCTCTATCCTGATGGACATTCACTTAGAACCTGCTTTAATTCTAGACCTCATCTTTTTTCAGGGAGGATGTTGGGCAGCAATAACATTTAGAACCCTTCTGTGTGAAGCAGAATTTCTGGCAGTTTTCCTTTTAATAATTAATATGTGATGTTATGATTTATAATAAAAGTACTTATTTGGTCATTTACCTTACCCAAACCATTGGAATTTCCTGGGTATCGAGAGTGATAAAGGTGTCTTTATTATGTTAATGAAGTGACTTTTGGAAAGCAAGAATGGGGTTGGTTGCTAGTGGTGCCAACCACGTGATTAGAGGGCTGGAATTTTCAGTCCCACCTTCCAACCTCCAAGGAGGGAAGAGGGATTTGAGGTTGAATCAGTCCCAATGGCCAATGATTTAATCCATCATGTCTATGTAGTTAAAGCCTCCAAAAAAGTCCAAAGAAGACTGGGTTTGGAGAGCGTCTGGGTTGGTGAGCACGTGGGGCTTGGACAGAGTGTCGCCCTGAGAGAGGACATGGGGCTCACACTCCTCACGTACCTGCCGTGTGTGTCTTGTCCATCTGGCTGTTCCCGAGTTACGTTCTTTTCCAACAAACTTGTGATTTCGTAGGTAAAATGTTTTTCTGAGTCCTGTGAGCTGCTCTAGCAAATTAATAGAACCCAAGGAGGGTTTTGTAGGACCCTCAGATATATAGCCGGTCAGAAGCACAGGTGACAACCTGGACATCCAATTGGTATCTGATGTGGGAAAGGGTGCTCTGGTCCTACTGCACCCTTAGCCTGTGGCACCTGATGCTACCTCTGGGTAGATAGTGTCGGAATCAAGATAATGTTGTTGCTGGGAACCGCTTCTGCCCCAACACACACACACACACACACACACACACACACACACACACACACACACACACACACGATATTGGGTGCAGAAGCCAAAACAATATCTAAAAATATTCCTTTAGTTATGTTTAACTTCTCTTTTTGTTTAGTTGGAGTTTTAAAAACAGAAATTAAAAAATAATCATTAATGCTTTGATGAAATAAATTGCCAACATGACTCATGCCACACAACACCATTTTAGGAGCCTGGTAGGTAGTTTCTACCCTGTCGCCTGAAGCTATCTGCAGTTTTCACTTGCTGTGGCTTTGGGACTGTGCCATGGTTCTCCATTATGGCTTGTAGCCTGCACAGCATGGGTGATGAGGAAACAGCTGCATGCAAGCGTTTGATGTGGGAAAGGGGAGAGAATGTATGCACTGGCCCTCCCAGGGAGGCCTCGTGGCTCTAGCAGTTTATCCCATTACTAAATGCAGGCAGACCTGATATCCCCACATTCAGCTGTTGACCAGCAACGTGGCCCTCAACTTGAATAGGGAGCCTATGACCACTCCAGCTGGCAGGTGACACCATTTGGCGATGTTCCCCTGCGGCTTAACAAAAGACTTTCAAATATCAAAGCAATGGGAAAGACCCCTGGCTTAATTTAAAAAAAAAAAAAAAAAGGAAAGAAAGAAAAGCTGTTTGACTGCGCATGCGTTTTGCTTCCAAAAGAATTATTGTTTCTAACTTGCTGAATTCTGTGGAGGAGAGGGCACAATGAGAGAATGAAATTAGCTCAAAAAAAAATTGTAAACCGTGCATTCACATTGATAAATAAATGGTACATTATAGAAAAGTTAATTTTGTATTTAAAAAGGAATGCAACTTGAGCATAAAGCTTGGAAAAGTTTCTTTTCTTTCTTTCTTTTTTTTTTTTTTTAAGGATTCTATCTGCAAACATAAGCCAATAAGAAATTAGACTGGTTAGCTTATGAACACTACAAGAGTGTTGAATAATATTGGAGAAAGGGGCCTCGGTGGTTTTTAGGAAAGTGTAATTTCGCCGTAGAGAAAAGCTATGGGACGGAGCAGAGGTTGGCAAACTGCGGCTCACGAGCCACATGCGGTTCTTTGGCTCCTTGGTTGTGGCTCTTCCACAAAATATTTATTGATTAGCAAAGACCAGCTGAGGAGTACCCTAATTAAGTTAATAACACTGTCCCTACCCATATAGTTTAAATTTAAAACATTTGGCTCTCAAAAGAAATTTCAGTCGTTGTACTGTCTATATCGGCTCTGTTGACTAATGAGTTTGCCGACCACCGACAGAGTCAATCTCTTTCTGATCAGAGTCACGCAACTCAAGACTAGCAGTGTAGGAATGTCTCAGGTCTCCTGACTCTGAGCACAGAATTCATCGTTTTCTAACTTGTTAAAAGCTGGGCACTCAGAAAAATTGGGCAGTCCTCTTGGTCCATTCACTTTTTTTTTTTAATTGAAAAACCAAACAGTAGATTAGTAGGAAAAATAAACATAGCTGAGCATTATATTATTGTATTAATAATCTCTGAATGTAATTTTAAAATTAAAATAATTTTTGTGTAAGCATAAGCTATGCATCCAGAAATGATGACAGTCATCAGTACAATATTAGTCATGTATCAGTGTGTTAGATAAATGAATCTAGCTCGAAAAGCATGCCATTTTTTTTTTTCATATTCAGTAGAGTTACAATAATACTCTTTATAGAGTCTAAGCCTCATTACTCTTATATTTTGCTTGCCGGGTTGGGAAAACCACATTCATTCTTGGAACAAGCTACCTAATCAAATTAAATGTGTTGATCATGTTGTCATAACAGTATACAAGCATACAAATATATTTTGTTTGATAGAAACCAAATGAATGCCTGACCTGTGGTGGCACAGTGGATAAAGCGTCGACCTGGAAATGCTGAGGTCGCCGGTTCGAAACCCTGGGCTTGCCTGGTCAAGGCACATATGGGAGTTGATGCTTCCTGCTCCTCCCCTTCTCTCTCTCTGTCTCTCACTTCTCTCCCTCTCTCTCTCCTTTCTAAACTGAATAAATTAAAAAAAAATTAGAAACCAAATGAATATATTCATCTACTCTGAACACCTAATTGTGTTTGTTCATATTATATAAAATATGGGGTACTTACTGAAACTATGAAAAGATTTAGGGTAATATCTTATATATGACCACTCTTCCTGTAACATGAATAATCTTATGAATTCATTTGTACCTTTACAGAGAGAAAACATGTACTTTAATTCAATAAGAGTATTATAAGTATATATTGTAGACTTATTCTACCGGAACTAAAAAGGACATCTTGCTAAAGATCCTGTTTATAGATACAATGTTCTTAAGCGCCAAAATGATTTGTGTTTATGAAAAGCCATATGCGCTCATCACAGTCTATAGGCCTCATGAAGAAGCTAGGAATTGAGCTGGATTGGGGGGGGGGGTGCCACAGGCTACCTGGCTCATGAATCATCAAATACTACCAGTGTGGCATATCTCAAGCTGCCTGTGGTAAAGGAGCAGGTTTGGGCTGCTGGTTTTTATTTTCATCTTTGTTTGATTTCCTACTGACTCAGCAACACGGTCCTACTATGTATGTGTACCATGCAGCTCATGCTGTTCACCTCTCACCGTGGAAATCAACGTTAACAAAACTGGCCAGTGTCCTGTCTCTTGGCCATCTGTATGTCCTCTTTGACTTATTTCTTTTCTTTTCCTTTTATTTTTTTTTATATTGAGTCATGAGAAGGATAAATTGACACATGATGCTGTTTGGTGGAGGGTTGGTATGGGCCATACCGTCTAGACCCTGAGAGTATTAGCTTATGGGAGGAAAAGGAGGTGGTATATAGGATTCCAAATGGTAAATAATGTAAACAGAAGTGGGTAGAAAGATCTGGGCAGCTATTCTCTAGAGACGGAAGAGTGGACAGGATTGCAGGCTACTGAGAAGGAGGACTGAGAGTTAGTTTTGTCTAAGTGATGATGATGAGAGAGAGAGAGAGAGAGAGCGAGAGCGAGAGCGCGCGCAGTGGATGTAGTGACAGGTTGTGGAGAGCTTTGTTTACCAGAAAGGAATGTTTAAATTTGATCTTGAGAAAATGAAGGCCTTATAAGTTTCTGTTTAAGAAGCTATAGAATGATAATGGTATTTTGTGAGGTTAATTAGGCTACCTTCAGAACCAAGGTGTGTTTTCACAGGTGTAATAATCATTAAATGGGCCACAGAAATAATTTTAGGAAAAAATATTTAAAATAGGATTCTATTTTTGTGTAGTACCACTTGAATTATCAAAAAAAAATAAATTTACAGTTTATCTCTTTTAACCTTGGCCTGAAGTAAAAAAAAAAAAAAATCTTAAATATACTGCATAATCAGAGTTTAAAATTAACACTTGAAACCTATAAAATTATATTAAACAATGTCAACCCAGTAAATGTAATAATTATTTTAAAGTAATAGGAATGTCTCTGCTCTGTCACTTTCTAATGAAGTATTTTAAAGACAAATATTAGACTTTGCTATATACTTTTTCATTTTTTTCAATATTTATCTGATTATCTGATCTGAGGTGTGCTAAAGTGACATCTGTTTCTATCTGAAAGCCAAGTTCTGTTCTGGTCAGTCTCAGTCATCTGGGCTACCCTGAGCATACCGTATTAACAAAAAGAAAACAGTCACAGTGCCCACCACGTCTTCTAACAGGCCGCCCTGCAGAGGCACAGCCCGTGCCTTTGACTTCCTGGAGGGTCATGTTCTCATGAAAAGCATAATGAACCAGAATCTATAGTTCCCTAAGCTCTACAATGTCAACTTTTTGCATGCCCGGAATAAGGGAAACGATGGTTAGAAGATGGTAACTGAATAATTTAATAACCATGGATGATTTGGTGAACTTACTTAGTCCCACTAACAATAAACAAAATGAAGTTAATAAATATCACAGTACTCATGGGCCTACCTGGGTTCACGGTACGGCCATGCGTGAATTATGCAGGCCTAGAAGGAGCCGCCACGTGTGAGTGCTCAGCTACTCCAGTGGCCTTAGCTTTGAACTCTGATATGCTCATGATTTCAACAAATGTACAAGTCATCCAGAACTTCACTACACCCTAATTCTTAGTTCTGGGTCTGCCTAATGGACGTTTCTCTCTCTTGGATTTGTCCTAGATATGTCCATATTAGATCAAGACATTAATGTTCAACTCATTTATCAACTGTGGAAACATGCCTCTTATTCCGTGTTTTCCATTTCAAAGAATAGCAGTTCTGCTTATGAGATCACCAAAGCTTGAAACTTGCAAGTTTTTAAATGCCTTCTTTCTCTTTTTGAACCCTTTCAACTCTCCATCAAATTATAGGTATAGTTTCTAAGTTCGTAACTCCTTTTTTTAAATTTATGTTTCTTAATTATTTTTTTTCTTTTTTTTTCAAGTGAGAGGAAGGGAAATAGAGAGATAGACTTTCACATATGCCCTGACCAGGACCACCTGACAACCCCCATCTAGGGCCAACGCTCTACCCATCTGGGCCATGCTCACAACTGAGCTATTTTTAGCACCTGAGGTGGATGCTCCATAGAGCCATCCTCAGCACCCAGGGCCGATGTGATAGAACCAATCTAGCCAATCAAGCCATGCCTGCAGGAGGGGAAGAGAGAGAGAAAGGGAGAGGGGGAGAGGTAGAGAAGCATATGGTCGCCTCTATTGTGTGCCCTGACCGGGAATCAAACCCAGGATATCCACACACCAGGCCGAAGCTCGACCACTGTGCAAACCGGCCAGGGCCTGTAACTCCTTTTCATTTTTATGGTCATTGCCTTTGTTGACACCTTCATAAACCTCACAAGTAGAAAGATCTAGTTAGAATCCTTGGCCTGCTACTTTCTAAGCTTAGGTGAGATCATTAGATTCTATTTCCTTTTCTTAAAAAACGACAATAACAATAAACAAAACAAAAAAAAACAACAAAGAAAAAAACTGGATCTCTACCACACAGAGTAGTTTTGAGGGTTACACAAGATAGCCTAGGTAAAACAACACAGTGCATGGCTCACAGTAGACATTCAATGAAGTCAACCTCATGTTATGATCAGATCTCACTCAGTTTGACCAATGTCTGGGACATGGTAAATACTCAGTATATTTTTATTATAAATGTTAATGTTATAATCATCACCATTAAGTCTCCCTGCCTCCGATCTGTACCCTAATATTCCATCCTCTATTTCACCACCAGAATTGACATAAAAGACAAATATCCCCCTGTTGCTCCTACTCTCAGTGGTGCCCGGCCTGAGCCACAGGAGGTGCTTTTCTGGATCTACATAATTGTCCTGGATCTACACCCAGGCTTCAGTGACACTTATATTTCTGCTACTCAACATAAACTCCTTACATTGAAGCCAAAGGAAGATCTCTGTTTCCCCACCCATCAACAAACAAAAGACTACATTATTTCACATCTCTCTATTAACCAACCTCATCACAATCTGACAAATTCTTATATATTATTTATAATTCACCATAGAAAACTACTATTTCATATAACCTTCTGTGCCTCCCCAAGCATAATTATATCCTCTACAACTTAAAATTACTCTAATCTTGTCTTTGTAATTCTGAAGTAGAGATACCTAATACACATTTGTTAAAATAATGGTTTGGGGTAAATTACAGGAGAGATAGATAGATAGATAAATAGATAGAAAGAAAGAAAGATAGATAGATAGATAGATAGATAGATAGATAGATAGATAGATAGATAGATGATAGATAGATGATAGGTAGATAGATTATATGTCACCTATATTAAAAACTATATAACGATATCCCATAAAACTGTTCTCATGTTTATGCTACCGATTTCTCCTATGTAGGACCAACGAAAATTATAACATCAGAAAAATATATTTGTGTTGGCTTTTCCATAATTACTAATTCCTCTTCCGGACGAACAGCACATTTGCAAAGAACATAGGTGATACAAACCCTGGGCTGTGAAAGAGTGATTGTGCCAGTAACTTTAGCATCAGCTTCAGCTAAGGCATTTGCTCTAACAAACTGATGTTCACACTCAGTTTGAACTGTGAGAAGAAGTGGAGCAGACTGGTAAAGAAGCTGGACTCTGATTTTGGAAAATCTGAGTTCAGTTTCCAGTTCACTGCTGACTAGCTATATGATCTTGAACATGTTCCCTAACCTTTCGGAGACTCCTTCCCTATAAAATGGAAATATTAATGGAGCCCACATAAAAAGATTATTGCAAGTATTGAAGGAGGGAATGTGTGTTAAGTTTTAAATATGGGCTGTACAAATTGTTGGATACAAAGGACTCACAACTACCATAGGTCACATTTGGAATCAGTCTGTTTAGAGGGATATAGAACAGGAACCAGAACTTGTCACCTTGTGGCATCAGATGTTGCTCATCTGGGAATTCTTCTAGAAATCCAGACAACACAGCTTAGAGGGGAAAAGGTACATTCTACATCAGGAAGGCCCAAGAATTGCCTCGGCTTAAAAGTCTCAGGCCCCACAGGTTCTACTCTCACTTGAAACAAACCCGTTGTCCTAGCCTGCAAGGTCCCCACAAGGAACAAGCACCGCTCAAAGTGTTGCCAGATCTGTGACTTTCTACCAGGTATTTATAATTGTTTCCCCAGTGCAGATGGCCTTTATCCAAAGAGGTGATTTTATCATAAATAATATCATAAGCAATATGATCTAGTAACGTAGCTGACATCCCAACTTTGATCATGTTACCATAACTGTAACTAGAGGCTCTTAACCGATAGTCACCTTCTTTACAAAAGTTTAAAATGGATTATTAATTCTCTGCTCCTACATAAAATATGAACTTAATAAAAGTTATATAGAGATATATATATATATGATATATATATATGTATATGTGTGTATATGAAATCCATCTCATGAAGGATAGGACATGTCTCTAAGAGGAAATTAAATAGGGAAAATTTTGGAAGAGAAGAATTATGGAGTTTATCATTTGGGCATGATTTTGCCTGAGTTTCATGAATAAACTCACAAGTATAAGAGTGAAAACTTGCTTATCACTGAAAAATGTTTTGCTCCATGTTTAATGCTGTACTAATGCACCATTAATACTCAGTAGATGGTATTTGAGTAAAAATGGGATTTTAGTTCTCTTTGTTGTTATAAGAAAAGCAGAGCTGATTCAAAGTGTCCTCTGACCATCACTCTAACAGTATCCTACTTCCCAGACCTCTCTGCTCAGACAAATTGACTTTGATGCTTGGAGCTCTGTCTCCTAAAAGTGCAATTTTTGTATGCATGCCAGTAGAAGTAAGAAGATTGACTGTGAGTTGTTACATTAAAATGGACCTGCCTATCTATACGGTTGATTCTCATAGTTAAATATAGCACCTGAGTGGCAGGCAGAATTATCAGTGCATTCTCCCATTGCAGCAAATGGCTCTGTCATGGCGACAGACTGCCTGTGTCTTATAAACATGCACTATTGGTTATTGAGAATGGGCAAGAGTTCAACTAAGAATCAACACAAGATTATTCAATTCCAGGAAATCACCTCAAAGTGCATATAACCTGAGTCATTGAATCCATAACATCATCTTTATCTTTATATATAGACATTACAATTTATACATTTTTTTTTCTTAAGTGAGAAACGGGGAGGCAGAGAGACAGATTCCCGCATATGCCCTGACTGGGATCCACCTGGCAAGCCCCCCATGGGGCAGTGCTTTGCCCATCTGGGCTGTTGCTCTGTTGCTCAGCAACTGAGCTATTCTAGTGCCTGAGGTAAGGCCATGGAGCCATTCTCAGCACTTGAGGCCAACTTGCTTCAACTAAGCCATAAATGTAAGAGGGGAAGAGACTGATAGAAGGGAAAGGGGGACGGGTGGAGAAGCAGATGGGTGATTCTCCTGTGTGCCCCAACTGGGAATTGAACCAGGACATCCACAAGCTGGGCCAGCACTCTACCACTGAGTGAACTGGCCAGGGCTTATAGATATTACAATTTAAAATCCACCATCCTTGTGCTTCAGGAGGCATAGGTAAATAAGAGTTTGAACATAAATACTTTACTGATAAATATTAGAAATATATTTAGAGGATAGATCTATAATAGTATATATGTAAATAGATTACTTCTTCTAATGCTTATGATATATTTAATTGAAATATTCATGTGTAGCCCTGGCTGGGTAACTCAATTGGTTAGAGCATCATCATGATACACCAAGGTTGCAGGTTCAATCCCTGGTCAGGGCACATAAAGAATCAACAAATAGCCTGACCAGGCAGTGGCACAGTGGATAGAGCATTCAACTGGGATGCAGAAGACCCAGGTTCAAAACCCTAAGGTCGCCGACTTAAGTGCGGGATCATCCAGCTTGAGTGCGGGCTCACCAGCTTGAGCATGGGGTCACTGGCTTGAGTGTGAGATCATAGACATGACCCCATGGTCACTGGCTTGAGCAAGGGGACACTCGCTCTGCTGTAGTCCCCCTCTCCCCCCCCCCCAGTCAAGGCGTATATTAGAAAGCAATCAATAAACAACTAAGGTGCCACAACAAAGAATTGGTGCTTTTCATCTCTCTCCCTTCCTATCTGTCCCTCTCTCTGTCTTTTTGTCACACACAAAAAAAATTTAAATGAATAAGTGGAACAACAAATTGATGTTTCTCTTTCTCTCTCTTTCGCTTCTTCTCTTTAAAATCAATTTAAAAAATATATCCATGTGTATCCTGTGTATTAAAGAGTGAACTGGAAATGATGTGTTTGAATAAGCATACATTATAAGTAACAACATTTCAAATGATATTAAAAGTAATGTTAAATTACTTTTTCTATTAACTTAGCCAGGCATATTTATTTAAATCATTAAACAGAATGAGAATGATCATATGTTAACAGATCTTGGTTTCTCATTTTCTAAATTAAAGCAAATCCGGAATGAGTGAAATGAACAATATGGTAAATTTAGTTTCAGCTAATTTTGCTTAATCCCTTTATTTTTTATTTCCCATGAATGATTTAACAACTCTTACAAAACAGGAAGAAATGCAAATGTTAGCTTTAAACCTACTGCTTTTACACATCATAAATGTTGATGTATTTTCAATGAAATTAGAATTTCACCTCCAGGTAGAAATAAAAATGTCCAGGCTGATTTCACTCTGGAGAGCCAAAGACCAAGTTCCTATCTGCGTGCGTGTGCGTGTGCGTGTGCGTGTGCGTGTGTGTGTGTGATGAGAATCTCGATGCTCTTTTGCAGATTTTGCCAGCAGGAGAAGCTGCCAATGACCTTCCAGTCCTGTGTGATCACCAAGGAGTGCCAGGTGTCGGAGTGGTCAGAATGGAGCCCCTGCTCAAAAACGTGCCACGATGCAGCACCCTCTAAAGGCATCCGTGTGAGGACACGGCTCATCAGGCAGTTTCCTATTGGCAGCGAGAACGAGTGTCCAGAACTGGAGGAAAAAGAGCCCTGTGTGTCTCCAGGAGACGCGGCTGCGCCCTGTGCCACGTGAGTAAACAGGACTGCAGCCTCTGCTGCGCTGTCTGCCCAGCCTGCCTGTCCTCAGCTGCTCAGTTTCAGCTGAACGGTAGGTTGAGCAACAATGCTGTTTACAGATCCCAAGTGGGACAATAAAATACCTCTTTGCAAACACTATCCTAAAAATATGGATTTACCAAATAAAAATGTCTTTAACAACCTGTTTTTCTAAATCTCCATGAAGGCTAGATTTTTAGCAGCAATTCTCTATATATTTATTATATATTTTCTATAAGAAGTATCGGTAAACATTTTTTCTGTAAAGGGAAAGAGTGCAAATGTATTAGGGTTAGAGGCCCCATAGTTCTCTGTCACGATTCAGCTCTACCATTGGAACTATAGACAATCTGTAAACTATGAGTGTGGATATGTTGCAATAAAACTTTATTTACAAAAATAGGAGACAGGTTGGATTTGGTTGTCAGGCCAAACTTTGTCAACCTGGATTCTATAAGCTTAAATAAACTTTCAAAATATAGGATCCTATTGCTTTATTGAGCAAGGTTTATTAAAATGCAATACTGCATATTAACAAATCCTATTAAACAGAGTAAAATACATCAACATAAGACTTTAAGCTTCTTAAGGACATAGATTGTGCCTGTTCACCCCCCCTTTGCTTTTTTTAATGAGAAGCATATATCACAGAGCCTGATACACAGTGCCCAATAAGTGTTCATTGAATTCAAATGAGTAAGACCAATTCTAAAACATCTGGCAGTATAACCATATTCTTTTTGTCCTTAAAAAATATCATTTTCAAGACATTACTGTAAATTATCTTGACAATTAATACATTCCAGCTTAGTCTGAATATAAAATATTTATAAAAACAACTTTGAGAATCTTAGCTTCTCAAGAGATATACACACACACACTTCATTAAGAGCGTCTCTGGAATATTCCAGACATTTAAAGATCATCCATGCAACTCAAACATCATGAACCATTGAGCAGAAAAATTACTTCTCCTCCTACTAATTCGAACAATAACAATAACAAAGATAGTGATAATTTATATCTCTTCAAGTCTGTATCACTTTGGAATCGCCCATCTCTCTGCTGTAACAAGTGACTGAAACCCCCAGAGAGGCCCTGCCAGTGGTGCCGTAGTGAAAGCACTGTCCCAGAGAGCCAGGGTCGCTGGCTGACACTGGTCCTGGGGTTGCCGGCTGGATCTGGATCCCGGGAGTCACCAGCTTCATCCCAAGGACGCCGGTTCTAGCCAGGGTCAGGGCACATACGAGAGCTTCCTTCCTGACTTCTCACCAGTCCCGCTGACTTGTGAGCTCCTCCCCATAGAAGAGGCGAGGGATTCACCTAGATCTCCAATGAGAGGGTTTCCTAGGAGTTTCTTCTACTTTTCTCTCAAGCTGGGTGTTTTATTCTTTCTCCTCTCAGATAGTCAAGCACCATTAACTATATATATATATATATATATATATGTATATATATATATGTGTGTGTGTGTGTGTGTGTGTATATATATATATATATATATATATATATATATATATATATATTCTGAGTCTCTATCTTTTCCCCCTTTTGGGATAGTAGCATTTTAAAAATATGTAACCAGTGTACATTATTGAAAATATACTTCTTTCACAGGGCTCCTTAGGGTGACCTAAACTGAGACTTCATTCTATAAAAATACAAAATGTTCATTTTAACTACCCGAATGAATAATGACTTGTTTGTTTTACTTTGCTCACCATTCCACCCCCCACCCCCCACTCCATCCCAAGGCATCAATTATCCATGTTTTTAGAATCAACCTGGCTGCTGTACTTTCTTTATAAACATGTGTCAAGAGTGTTATTCCTTGATAGCCCAGTCCTGCACCTCTGTGAAGCCATGAATCCCCACTTATAAAAATGAAAAACAGGCATGAAACTTTACCATTGACAAAGCAAAGCATCTAGATCAGACATCTGAGAGTCCATTTAATCTTCTGGTCTAATTGAGAGGCACATTAGCACATCCATTTGTACCTATGCCGGCTGTTAATCTGATTAGTGAGGAAACATCTTGGTTAAAGTGACACAGAGTGCTACATGAGCCATTTTCTTTGTGCTTTTAGAATATCCATTTTCCTTGAGGTGGAGAAACGCCATCACTTTCCATCTTCAGTGGCATCAGGAAGTGGTTCCCTGACCATCCTCTTAAAGCACATGTTGGGCTCACATGCTCCCGACATGTCTTCTTCTACATCATAATCTTGATTGGAGCTTTAGGCTAGAGCCACAGATCGTCTTTCCCGTGTTCCGCTGATTAGAAATGTCAGCTCTTTTCCACATTTATCAACATTCATTGGGGATGCTCAGTGTTACAGGAGAAAAAATAAAACTCTTTCTTAAAAATACAGAGAAAACTCTATAAATTGTCCATGTTACATTATTTAATCCTAACAATTATAATCAAAACACAATTATACTTTTGATCTAGCGTGAAGATGGAATTTTCATGCACTTTATTGAGGGCAAACCAAAAGTTTGAGTTCATCACCCCTTAGACTGATGTCCATTCTCAAATTCAGTCCTCTTTTGTTTACAAGCATCGAGAAAGGGCCAGCTTGAGTTCAGCTTCCCTGAACATAAAATTTCACATTTTCAGCATTATGCCTTCTTTTCATAAAATATTTATAAGCAACTTCCAAGTAATTGCAATTAAAACAGGGTCACCCTAAATTTAACTCCTCCTTGAATTGAGCATGGCTGAGGACAAAGAGGAGATTGACTCTGAGCCAGTACCGTAGATGTGGCGGTCTATAATAGATTCAAGAGGAAAGTGGGTTTTTTTTATTATTATTAATTTTCTTAAGAAAAAAGTATTAGAAGAGCAGAGCTAAGGTTCTCCGGTAAACACTGTTGCCGCTGATGGCGTTTTCTTCATTCAGGTATGGCTGGAGGACCACGGAGTGGACCGAGTGTCGCGTGGACCCTCTGCTCAGTCAGCAGGACAAGAGGCGAGGCAACCAGACAGCCCTCTGCGGAGGAGGGGTCCAGACCCGAGAGGTGTACTGCGTGCGGACCAACGAAAACCTCCTTTCACACTTACCCACCCATAAGGACAGTGAAGGTAAACTGTGTTTGCTTTTCAAGGGTCCTGTGTGGAGAGCGAGCAGGGGAGGCTGCGGGAGTATATACCAGGCCATCTGGGTGTGAACAGCCATTAGGGTGAACAGGAATCCAAATTTTGGTTGTAAAAATTTAATTCAATTCCATCTTTGGTCTGTTCTGATTTACTGACATGTCTCATTAAATTTTCTAATTTCAGACTTTGAGTCAAAATTTAGTAGGAGTAATAAATTATAAAAATAGAATAAAAACTCATCTAGTAACTACAGGTATATATTCTAAAGCCCAAGCTTTTTTAAATATAAGTAAAACTTGCATATAAAATCTACCTCCTTTTGCTATTTATAATGTGGTTGAAAATATGAGATGAGTAAAAATTAAAGTTTAAATGAAATAAATACAGAATAAATACAATATTAAACTATAGTAAACAAACAAACAAAGCCCTTTAATTCAAAAGCATGACTGGTTTTAACCTTTTAATTAAACATATCTTAGAATTTTTTTGTTTAGATCTCGGTGTTGAACCAGATGTAATAAATATGCAAAAGAATCAGTAATTTCAAGGTGACCAGGGCTAAATGTAAATATTATTATATATGAATATTACATCGAAATTCTAATCATTATTGTATCAAGTTTATATTCAATTTGTAGCTTTTAAGTTCACACAAATATGAACATTATAAATCAGTGCTAGACGCTAAATCACCTTTCCCTCAGCCTGTAGGATAGCAAGATATCTAATACTAACCTATTCAACATAAATTTTTTAGTTTCCAACAGAATTTCAAAAATTGTGTAAGGTAGTGAGGATAGAAATATTGATACAAATTTTGTATCAGGAAGATATTCCTGGTCCTTAGGAGGGTGCACAAGCAAGCTAGTAGTTATAATACAAAGTGATATGCATTATAAATGAGTTTTTAGAATAAAGATAGATGGATCATAGAAACAGAAACCTTTATAAGAGAAGGAAGTGGCACTTGAACTGAGTGATGATGAGTATGCACCATACAGTTAAGTGGGTCAGGAATGCAGGAGGAAACAGCATTAAATGCAAACCATTAACAAAAAAGCAAAAACAAAAGGGAGATGTTGCCAGAAAAAATGAGTATCTTGTATTTAGCAAAATGTGGATTTGTTAGGATAGTATTCCCCAGCAAATACGTTGGTTGGGAAGGGAAAAGAACAAAGATAAAGATCTTAGTTCACATCAGCAGAAGAAAAACAAAAACAAAACAAAAAAAATTAAAAAAAAAATGGGCAGGGTATTCAGAGAAGGAATCTGGTCAAGAATGACCAGAAAAAAAAAAAAAAAAAAAAAAAAAAAAGGAAAAAGAACCAAGAGAAATGGATGTTTCAGAAAACAAAAGAAGAGATGAGTCTTCCGCCTTCCCCAAAAGGGCGGGACTCCAGTGACCAGCAATTCATGAAAAATAAGCATGGAAGTTTTGCATTTATAGCTTGCAAAATTTAGTTGTGTCCACTAACTTTATATAGCATTTTCAACTCATTTGGGAATCTAGCCTAGGGATATATTTTACCACTAATGTTTCTTGAAGTTGTAAGGAAGTGGCGTAAAACATGTAATGTTAGTACATTAATATTTTCTTGGCCACTCTAATGGCTACATTTTTAACACTCTTAGGTGGATTTATTATAGCAGTCCTTTCAGAGTAGTATAATTTCATTGCTAGAGGTGGATCAGATTTGAGTTTTTGAATGTCAATTATGTCCTGTAGGTTATTACTTTCAAAAGAGCCTTCATAATGTTGAATTGCAACTGGGTATATTTTTAAATCATTTTGTTATGGAGTTTTCCTACCAGGGTCAAACACGGCATAGCAATGAAAATAAAAGTCACACAAAGAAGAAAACAAAAAAGATATCACTGTTGAGATCTATCTGTTGAACTAAGCAAATGCCAAAACACAGATCAGTACATGTGGAAATAATCAGTTCTTCTGAAATTAATATTTATCATGCAAGTATGTCACATACATAATTTAAGAATGTGTCCTTTTATGTCAAATACCAAGAATACTGATAATTCTCTGATAGTCGTTGCAAAAACAGTGGATTCTCCCTAAAAATGGCAGTTTTTTTCCCTCAGAACTTACACTATGTGAGTTTCCCCCAGAAGCACTTAGCATTTCCCAGTGGAAAACTTATTCAATACACCAGCATGCCAAGAATGACAAGTAGAGACTATAAATAATGTGTGAATGGAGAATAGTTTGTGTTGTGAGGAATATTCAGTTTATCTTCATCCAATGAAATGGAAAGAATGAAGGCTTTACTTTACAAGGAGAGGGAAACCTCTCAAAATAATTTCATCCACCAATTCTAATATGAAAGTACTGATCTCAAGAAATTCTGACTGTGTCATCATGAACAACCTACCCTAAGAGCAATTTATATTATATTTCATTTGAAAAACAAAGTTTTCACTGTTGTTTTGGCTGATTCGCACTATTTGTTCAAGAAAAGTTGTTTTCACATGTAACCAAGCTATCAAAATAAAATACTTGAGAAAAATAAAATTTCCTGATACAAAAATATTGAAAACAAGCGCTATTGAAACTCACATAACTTTATTGATTATCTTGGCACAATGTATTACACAGGTAATAACCACCTTAGCACAAGGACAGAGTCACATTACATAATTTTATTCATTGATGTATCCACTACTATAAACTGAGTCACACCACATGAGGCCATAACAATTCTCCTCATGGAAACTAATATAGTTAATTTCCAAAAAATTGAAATCTGTATTATTAAAGTACTCAAAATGTAATGTATGATATTCACAATTTATCTGTGACAGTTGCATTTTATCAGAATGTTTATGTTAATCCTAATCTGGAGGGACACGAAACATTGAAGACACGAACAAGGTTCGTCGATTACACACCAAAGCTTTATTGTCTAGCTTGGCCAAGCGGTGGGAACTCCGTCTGAGGGAGAGCATGCTGGCCCTTTGTTTTACTTAGTTTTTATAGTTTTGTAAGTGGGAAGTACAGAAGCAAAAAATTGTAATTAGGAGCTCCTTACCCCTATTGGTTATAGTCATATGTCCTTTAACATGATAGGACCACGTTCAATTTGCAAGCCATACATTATTTTGGAGAAAACAATTTACAAGTCAACACATTGGTAGAAAGATGTCTCTTTACATATTAAAAGGCATTTCTATATTTTCTAGTGTTCATCCGCCATCTCTGTGTCCAGAGTCACACATATTAACCACATGCATTTATATAGGAGAGGTAGTTTCCATGGGGACAAATGCCCGCAAATGGCTCATAGTTATAAGAAAAGGTTTATTTTGGCTTTTCTCTTCCTGCACCTGGATAGCCATTCACCCCTTTCCCCACAGGTGTGGTGGAATGTCTGGGGATCCATGTTTTCCTCCCCTTTGCATTTACAATACAATGCCAAGGGCCATCCTGGTTATGCCAATCACACAGTACAGAGACTATTCTCACAATTTCTCTGCACACCTTAACCCAAATTAATAAAATGTTCTTCAAGCCTCCCAAAATATTAATATTAATTCTGTAGCTTTTGGTACTTTACAACACCTGTGGGTGAAGTGGCTCAGTGGCTCCTCAGTTTATTAAATTGGCGATTGCATCTCTAAGACAAAGCAAAAGTATATCTACTCGATACCTGGAGAGTACCCACATCTTATTCACGTATTGCTTTGGCCAGAGGTAACTCTCCCAATCCTGACAACTGAGAAGAATCAGTAATATCCTTGACAATTTCTGTTCAGCCAGCTGATCAGAGTTGCAGTAGGCTGTGAAGAAAGGCCAGCTTACGCTGGCACGAAATCTGCCCTTATTAGAAAATGAGAGGAGAAGGACTTGCCATGGGAAGGGCGTTGGCAGAAGTCTGAAAAAGCTGACACAATGTTCCTGATCATTGGATGCATGGACATAAATAGATTTTTTTTTTCACAAAGCTCAAATTGAAATAAAAGTAGCTTTTAACTATAGTAACTAAGAAATTCTTCCATTTCAAAGAGAATAAACATGTTCTTTAAATGCGGGAAACCCAATGTATTGGCTATAAAGCACCATGAAGCTTGCTGTCATTTATGTAGGAAACTTAGGAACATTCTTTTGTAGAAAGCCTAATAGTCTGCAGTGAAACCTGGATAAGGTCTGCAGGACTTGACGTTATTAAGAAAGACAGCCTGAATAATCAGCCTGTATGATGACACAGAATGAGCTAAACCAGGAGAAGGGTTTGGAGGGTCGATGAATAGATGGGTGGAGAGGAGGATGATTGAACTGCGAGTGGGTAGACTAGACAGCAGGATGAACAAAGAGCTCATGTTTTCGCGTGTTCTGCAACAAAATAAGGGAGGAAAATAGTCTCTCTCCCTAAATGAAATGCAAATTCTTTATAATGGTAGTCTTTTATCAGCCATTTCCACAAACTAGCCTACTTTAGTCAAAGCTACTTGGAAAAAAAAAAAAAAGGCGATGCTTACAGTGCTATTTCCCTGTTATTTCAGCAAGTAAGTATCAGAGTGCACCGAAGGCTAGTGCTGCACCTTTCTTATCCATCACTTTTGAAATAACAGGTAGGTGAGAATATTTTACATGACATCTCAATCAGAAATCCTATCAGAGATTCTCTTCTCATTCCCTGATACAATCTTTAAACCATATAGGAAATACTTATTTCTCACTTTCTATTTTGCTAGAGATCTACCAAAGCTGTCCCATGAAATAAAAATGATTTCACGTTACTATGATTATCTATAGCATCATTATATATTATAGATGCAAATTATGTAAAAACATAAAAAGATTTTTACATTTACTCATGCAAAAATGCACTAGGATTCCATAAGTATAAAAACAGATAAAGTTTAGTTACGAATCCTTTGTTATGATAAATTAATGAAGGTATGAATACTTTTTACAATTGATCATATTTCTAAGCATACCACTTTGTGCTCTACCAGTCTTACTATGGTAAATGACAAAGGAACTAAATCACACAATGGCTGTGTTTTAGAAACAGCCTACACTGAGGCAAGAAAATGTAAAAAGCACTGTAATATGATTATGGAATAATGAAAATATAGGCAAGCCCTGAAGGAATCAGATCATCTTTGGAAATGAGTTCTCTGGATGTTCTGTGGGAGAGGAGGGCTGCTGTGTTACTTGATGAAATTTCTCTGTGATCAGTACATTACGAAATGGAAAGAGAGATGCCAAGTGGTTGCAGCCACTGAGACAGAAGCTGATAAAAGTGAACGATGAACATGCTGGGTGTTAGATGAAGCTGGCCAGTTGTCTACCTCAAATGAGAACTTTGAGTAGAGGAAGAGCTTACTGATGAGATGCCAGTAAGTAGTCAACCAAAAAGGCAACCGAAGAAAAAATAATGAGGCTGTTTGGAAGTCATGTAGACATGAAAATAGTATTTAATACTACCTTTGACTTGGTCAACATTTTGTAAATGTTTGTTGTTTGATAGGTTTAACTTTCCCCTTTGTAAAATGGTTCAGTTTTCTTTTAATTTGTCTGAAAAGTATCCTTTGAACATATTAAATACACTTTTTAAAAAAAATTACCTATTTCAGCAAGAGTTCACATTCACACCACCCTGTTCTTCACCCCTGAATAAAAAATTTCACACCTCTGACTCTAAATAGAAGAAAGACAGTTTAGTTGTTAGATCACAGGACAAGAGTCAAAAGTCATGCACTTGGCTTTACTTTGGCCATGCAGTTAAGAGAATATTTATTGTATTTATATTCTCTTTTCTGATAATATAGATAAATTTTTAAAATTATCTTTCATATTTTCATCTTAAGGCTACTTTCAGAAGGACCCCAGACAGATCATCAGGAAACCTAATTTTTATTGCTGCTTAATCTTGGTTCATTATGCACCTTACTTAAATTTATTTGCCTAAAAATACCTACTTAATGATTCTTCTGTTTCATTTCCAGCAATATAGCACATTAGAATAACTGAAAATCATCCTGTGCTTGACACCTAGACATTCAGACTACATTGTTGTTTTAAATGCTTTTAAGAACAGATCTGATGTCTTGAAATTTAATGATTTCCCAAAACAAACCAAAAAAAGTTGAACTAATGCTTTCTGTGGTCATCTTTGGATAGGGATGCTACAGGAAGAGGTCACACATTATAGAGACTTAGAGGAAGGAAGCCCAAAAGGGCCATGCCATAAAAGTTTTAGTGAGACAAAGAGAACATAAGCAGAAATACTACATTTCTTTATCAACCTCAAAGGGTTATAGCATCATGAGTTATGCAGAGAAGTTTAGTTTACCTGTAGAAGGAGACAATCAGAAGCTGGTCATCCTCAGCCTCAAATCAGGGCAAAATCAAACCTCTCCTAAGAATTCCAGCTATGGACATATGCCCACACTAGTTTAAGTTTTCAATTTATGGCACTTCTAACGGTCCAAAGACCACTGAGAAATTAATATAACAAATAGCATCAGGTCGGTGATACTAATGGGGTACCTGACAGAAGCAAACACAAAAGTTCTGAAAAGGAAAAGTATCTTAACCTAAGACCGAACTTCCCCAGATAAACTGCACCATTCAAAATTGCAGACTGCACAAGGAAAGATAAACCATTGTAAATAGAATTTAAAATTCTCAACAAAGAATAAGATTAGACTCAAGGTTGAGAATATTAGATATAGCAGATAAAGCCTATAAGATACATATGTTAAAACTTACTAAAGATATAAAGAAAAAAGATTTAATGTAAAATGTAATGAGTCACAATGAAAAAGAACAGATAAAAAAAAGGAAACAAGTGCTAGAACTAAAATATACTTTTACTGGAAATAAATACAGTAAATGGGTAATTTAGAGAAATTGAGCTAAGCAGTTATTAACTGAAGACAAATGCAAGGAAATTAATTATTTAAAATGCAACACTAAATAAAAGTTGAAAATAAAAGTGAAGATAATGGTCATGCAGAATGAGAATATCAAGAGAATGAGATTCAGAATGAGAATATCAAGAGAAAATAGAATTTTCTAGAACTGATGAAAGACAATAATGTATAGAGTAAAAAAAACCACCAGGTTTTTTTTTGTTTTTTTTTTTTTAGTGAGCGACAGAAAGAGAGAGAGAAAGAAGGACAGACAGGGACAGGCAGACAGGAAGGGAGAGAGGTGAGAAGCATCAATTCTTCATTGTAGCACCTTAGTTGTTCATTGATTGCTTTTTCATATGTGCATTGACCAGGGGTCTCAAGCAGAGCAAGTGACCCCTTGTTCAAGTCAGTGACCTTTGGACTTAAGCCAGCAACCATGGGGTCATGTCTGTGATCCCACACTCAAACTGGTGAAGCCCACACTTAAGCTGGCAACCTCGGGGTTTTTGAACCTGTGTCCTCAGAATCCTAGGCTGCTGCTCTATCCACTGAGCCACTGCCTGGTCAGGCAAAAAACAATTTTCTAGCAGAATAATAATATTTGTACATTTAGACACAATGTAGTGAGATTTCAGCTCATAAAGTACAATAAAGGACATATTAAAAGGAATTAGAAGTGAAAAATTAACTCAAATTAACAGTGAAATTTTCAATAGCTGCAGTAAAAGGAAAGTAACGAAAATGATGTATTAAAAGTATTGCGACAAAAATAATTGTCAACTTAGAATTATATACCTAGCTATCTATCAATATAAACTGATGGGCAAAATTAAGACACAAGTAGGAGGTTTTACCTCAACTAAATTCTCACTGAAAGAACTACTAAATGATAATAGTAAGGAAGAAAGAAATTGAACCTAGAAAGAGAAGAATTCAAGATGTGGGAAGAATTTGGTAAATACCTGGATAATCAATATAATTATAAGTAAGTATGAAACAATACTGATACATTTCATGACTAAAACACTTAATAAATATTAATGAACAAGAGGAAATGATAAGGTATATATTGTTTGAGAATTGGTAGAGCTACTAAAAACTTATATGGATATATTGTCATTATGCTTGTTAAAAAATTTAAAATACTTATTTAATCAATAATTGTTAGTATATAATCATAGTCATTTAAGATAGTATAATCAATTATTAATAATAAAAGTATATATTTATATACCTTCCAATCCAACAGAGAAAATAGAAGGGACTAAATAAAATCCAAAAAATTCAATAAAAGGTACTAAATAGATGATTTAGTACTTTCAGAGATGATTTCATTAATAACAAATAAAAGGACAGAATTTAGAAATGGCCTTTAAATGTCAAAGGTTATTACAGAAAATTATTTTTTAAATTTATTACCACATCTATAAAACTAATCAGCTGTATTATTAGTATTTATGGTGATCATAGAAGTTTGATTATTCCAGACAAATAGACAAACACAATAACAGACTACACACATTGTATTTCCGAGGCAATGCCATCTTTATATGCAAAGTATTGGTGAAGATTTTATTTTCTTAAGGAAATAACATGAGATTGACTTAAGTTGTATATGGGCACTATGTTAAACTATTCAAAGGATTAAATAGTTGTATCATTTAAAAAACATTTGATAAAAATTTTTCTTGCATAATCAACAATGTCCAAAATTTTCTTCAGTATTTTTAGAGTGGAGGATAATGTCAACAAACATAACACTTAATAAAAATTATGTTGCCAAGTTGATATTATTCAGTGAAGCTTGAAAGTGGTTGCAAACTTCACATTGAAGGAGAGAAACATCTGAAAATTCATGAGTATTTCAAACCTTTCTTCCTTTCTATTATTCTAGTTTTTTTCTACTTTGCTAATGGGAAAGATAAATGACATTGACATTATTACCCAGTCAAAGGTAATAATGACAAAGGAATTATTACCTAGAGAAGATAATAAATTTCATTATGTGTGTTGGTGTCTTAAAGTCATAGATGGTGTGCTGATGAAATATGTGACTGATATTAACCTAATGAGGATAAAATATTGGATAATAATCTTAAGACACAAAAAATATTAATAGGCTAAAAACAATTGAATTTCTCCAACAATGTGTAGTCTTCTGAAATAATTACAGATACTACACATTAGTCCCAAGTGTGCACTCTAAAAAAAAATAATAGTAATAATGATGAGAATGACATGATGCTAGTGTCAATATCGATTGTATTTATAAGGCACTATGTTATTATGTAGTTGCTGTGGAGATTAAATGCTTAATGGGGGCACAACCCTTTGGAATCGATGATTCCATGTTAAACTCATTCTGTGTCTGTTCTCCCAAGTGTTACTCCTCTGAACATAAATCACCATGTGATTGATGAAGTGCTACACATTTGGTTTTCTCACTTGGTATTCCTTCATTAACTCAATAAATACTTATTGAACAACCGTTAGGTTGCATCACTGATTTAGATGTTGAAGGTAAGAATGTCTGAAAAAGCAGACTTGATCCCTGTCCTCAGGGAGCATATAGCCTAAAGGTTGCCTGGTATTTATAGCTTTGTTTCCTGGGAGTTCAGAATAAGGCTTCCTAAGGCTTACAGTGAGAGATTTCTACAGACATTGCAGGTCAGGGCTCTTCGTTGAAGCCTGCACAGCATACTACAACCATGGTTCATTCTTAATAAAGCAACTTTACCTTTGTTCATTGGGTGAATTATTTTGGGGGAAAGTATATGTCCTCAAAATACAGTTTAAGAATCACCGGATGCTGTAAGAAAGTGCGAAAATTCCCGGATGTTATCCATTGAGGTTGTGATTCTATACTCTGGAATAGGTCCAGTAATCTGTCTTTTTTGTAAGTGCCATTGTGATTATAATCGGGAGTTGATTTTACCATAAGGCTCATGAGAGTTCTCTGAAAAACCTTTTGGAAAGCTTTGGGAAAGGTTGGAATAGGGGCACGGAAGTCTAGATTCTCCGAGCCATAAAGGTTATGCAATTTAGAGGACCCTCATTATTAAAAAAAAATAACCCAAATACAAAACCACTAAGGTATCTGTTAGGGTCTCAGAAGGGGCCTGTGTGTGTGAAGAGCTCTAAACCCTAAGCTTCATGGGCTTCTCAGTAAATCTGCCCCAAATTCTGACATAGATTCTTGGCCTCTGTTAAAACCAAAGAGAATCATTACTTTAAGAAGAGAAACAGAAACACATTCATGTCCTAAAAAGCCCCATTTCCCTGGAGTTCTGGAGTTAAGACTAGAGAAAATAAAGTGCTTGGGAAGTCGCTATAGGTCTTCAAAAGTTATTAGAAATTTCAGTCTAATATCGGTCTTATTTATACTCCCTGAGCCCTGCTTTTAGGTGCCTGAGCTGCCAATCTTTAGAAAGCCGCTGTATCTTGCTCGTAGTTAAGGTAGGAAATTGGAGAGGAAGAACACCTAACACTCAGATACTGTTTCATCTTACTTCATACCTGTAACTCAAGATGGAAAGAAGCCAGCGCTGTTAGTTAAAGACTTTCTTTCCATTAATGAAAGAAGAATGGCGGATAAAATGTCACAAAACCTGACACTATCAAGTCACTGTAGCACGTGTGATTTTTGTAACCCTTAAGCACTGATTTCATCGAGTCTGTTACGGATGAATGATAGCACCAGAAGGAATGTTGAAATGAGCACTTGGGGATGCGCACTGGTGAACGACTAGCATTTTTTCAAAGGCACACTCCTGCGATCTGAGAATGTAAAAGAAATGGTTTGTGGCTGCCGGCTCCCTGCCTTGCTGATGATTGCTCGGCAGGGAGGAGCCGCTCTCACCAGTATTAACAGAGGAGCCTCACAAACTACACGGTGGAACTCATTAATATTTATTCCTTCTAAAAGCAACGTGCAATAAAAAGGGAACAAAACCAGGGAGAAGAGCAGTGGGAAAAGAAAGCCATGACAACAGATTCATCTTGGAAAGGCTGCAGCATTTATTGCACACAAAAATACTCTCGAAATACTAGGACCCATATTATTATATTATTAGTCCGAATCCACTAAAAATGTGGTATTGGGTCAACTAATTTATGAAAAAATTTGTAGGTTAAACACAATTCAAGAATTCTAAGGAGCCTTCCAAATTCTTGTAATTATATGCATTCGCTGTACGTCTTAACAATTTCACATTTTTAATATTCAACATAGCTACGCAGTATCAGAGTCTGTGCTGTATCTGTCTATGGACAAGAACTTTATCTCAGGATTACCTATCTGTTGCAACAGAAGACCAATGACATCTCTGTTCCTTTTCTCTTGCTGCTCCTTGATTTTCTGCTTTGAAATGCTTCAGGCATTATCTGAGCTCTCCAAATATCTCCTCCTGTTTTCAATGATCCTTTTCATATTTTAAGACCTCAATAATCTTTCTTCATCCAAAGCCTATATAACTTTCTTATGTTATATAGAAATTTACCATTGGATTACATATAATTCTATTCTTTTATAATTGCCTCATGAATATTCATGCCAACTCCCCAAGATTTTAGGTTTCTGAGGAGGGCATAACATTTTTACCTCCTAAACTTTAGTATTATCCATCATTCTAACCATAGGTCTGGGTACATTTACTAATTGTGTCATTTAGATGCATCTTTACAAAAGACAGAAAAAGCCCTTCAGTTAGAGGGTACTGACTTTCTAGACATCTAATTTATAGTGTTTCATTTTGTATTAATCTATCTGTCTCACTGACTTCATTTTTTTTCCTCCTTTGCTTTCTTTTCCTCTGAAAAGACTTAATGAGATAACATATATAAAATATCTTAGCATAAGGTCTTGCACAAATGGTTGGTAATTGCTTTTGTTTATGTGTTTACTTTTCTGGTTAAACTGAGAAAAAGGAAGGAATTCTTCAAATAATTGTGTTGCTCTAAACCTTCAACATGTTGGAAAGACATAATTATATACTGGCCTTGCTGGTTGAGAAACATAATGGAGTATGTATAATTCATGGAGTCTCTTTGCAGTATGTCCCCAAATCCTACCATGTACTTGCCTTGTATGTGAAATTGTGCTTTTCTTTGAAAACATAGTCTTCTTTGCATTATTCCAGAGTAAGAGGAACATAACTAATTTTACTTCAGTACTTATGGGAGAAAGGGCCATTACAACTTTCCTACCTTGTGACACTGAATCTATGAGAAGTCTAAGTAGCATCTACTACCAGAGGATCATTGCAATAGCCCTGGGATTATTTGGTTGCTCTAAAAAGAAACTCTCACCGTTGCTTAACCTGGGAATGCCACACTGGCCCATCCGCCCCTTACATCACACAGGGTTCCTGGCCATCTAAAACCACATTGAATAGTCAGCATTATGTTTTGGAGACATTAACTCTTTTTTTTTTTACAAAATAATATTAATGAATAGATGCAGAGAAAAGAATTGTTAGAAAAGAGTCCTATTGTTTTACAAGTTCTCAAGTAGGTGTGGTAATAAAGATTAGAATCTATTAAGTTCCCACTCCATTAGGAATTTCCAGAAGTACTTTCAAAATAAAAAGTCCTGTTTTTCACTAAGAAAACTGTTGACCCATTTTTTATCGTCTTCTAAAAATCCATAGCAAATGGGTAAAAGCAAATAATTAACATGTTGTGATAGTTTTCTCATTAATCTGTGACTAAATGGATAGAGAATAATTTTCCCAGACATACAGAGACAGTAAGTGTCAGAGGCAGATTCAAAGCCAGGTTTTTTACTCCCCAAGTCTAAACTCCTCTATCCCTACTACTCTGTGAATTTGTTTCAGAAAGATAACTGAGTAGCTGTTCATTACTTGATCAAAATCATTGGAAGTAAGTACATTATATCAAGTTATCTGATGATACCTCTGTTGCAAAAAACTAAATGAAAATGCCACAGAGATCTGCCTCTTACAATGGAAAATTGAAAAAAAAAACTAGGCATAATTTAAGCCCTTTTTAGAATTCACCTCATTTAAGTTCATTACCTGAGATGGTTCTTAAGGCCAATGAGGAGTCTTAACCATGATTAAATGAAACAGAATTGTGTTGAATCATATGAAATTGCTATTTCTGTAGGTCAGGAGCTGTCGATTAGAGACAATTTCATATGGTTCAACTGAATGGAGACAGTTACTGAATTGTATCAAGTCACCTGGTATAAAATACTCTGTGTCCTAGGCTTTTCACTGTCAGAATCAAGCCCACAGCAACTGGCTATGAATTGTAGTTACTGTTTCCATGTGAATAATATGCACTTGTGGTGTATGTGGTGTGCTTAGAGAGGGTAATGATTGTCTTCTATAAAAATATGTAGATTTCCCCATAGCAGATACATTTTATGGGACAATAACTCATATTGATGGCTGGAGAGTGACTTGAATTCATCAAGCAGCTCTTACTCTGTGTGCAGTTAGAAAAGAAATCCACTGCATGCCATGATGTGATTTTTAACACCTATGTCCCACGTTGGTTTATGGAAATACATATAATAAAGGGAAATACAGTGATTTTTAAGAATATATGGATGAGTAATATGGGGCAAAGAAAAAATGCTGGTAGAGAACATCAATGCAATAATGAATATAATATAGGTAATGTACAAAATATATCTCATAAGAGCCTGTGAATTTCTTGCAGTAGTACCACAAGTTTTGGCTCTCAGCTTGTATTAACCAATGCAAGGGACACACTACATTAATTATGAAATTCACACAGTCCATCAGACAAGCGAAAACAGTTGTAAAGGAGAAGCACACAATTTCTGGATTCAGGGTCAGAGATAAAATTTGCCAGTAGTCCTTCATAAAGAGGACACACTGTAACTATGTTGAATTACCACCTCATTAACATCTTTATGATAAACAGCACAACGCATTGTATAAGGAAGCTTTTGCTTTAAGTGGGTTTCTTCCATGTAGGCCACCGGCATAAATATGAAAATGTAACTCAGGAAAAGCAAATTAGTGGGGTTAATGAGATGTGGTACAGATTTATAGGTCTCTGCTCAGTGAGATAACCCAGGGATAGAGTTCAGAATATCAGAATGAATGGATGCTCAGCTATGCCCTCAGGCAACGCTCCTTAGAGCTTTGATAGATGCTGAGATGCAAAGAGTTCCCTCTATCCCCTGGCACAAGGATCTGGAGGACTGCTGTTTTGGTTTCTATATATGTGCAGTTAGATACAGAGACACATTTTCCAGCCATCATCTAGGTGAGGATAGGATTAGCATCCTTAAAAGAAAATCGAAAGGCTTGACAAAGACATAAACTTGAATACGCTATTATCCCACTTCAGATAGGGAGATGAGTTCAGGCAAAGGAGAAGTTGTGGCACAGATAACGGAAAATCCAAGGTCCGTGCATCTGTTCCGTAGCTCATAGCCCATAGCACAAATCGGAAACAGATACAAGGGAGAACCAGCTTCAACAAAATGTCATCTCTTAGGAGAAGCAATTTAACTTTCTGGTATCTTCTTCAAGACAAAATGACTTTCAGGTATAAATCAATGGAACTAAATGAGTTACCTTGAAGTGACAATGATCATGCCAAGGAGGGTTAGGAAGATGGTAGGCACTGTATGTGAGATACTGTTCTGTTTTATGTTTACTTGCTTATTAACCCTCACTACAACCGATGAAGTACGTACAATTTTTATATAATATTGAGGTACTGAGAAGTTAAATAATTTTACAAAGGCATATAGCTAGTAAATATCATAACTAGAATTGTGAGTCAGAAAGTCTAGCTCCTCAGCCTGTGCTCCTAACCATGAACTTAGGGCTATTAACTTCATGTAAGCCGATTTGTTGTTGGGGGAAAAGCTACCTCCCTCTCTAAGTGATGCTGGTTTTAGAATATGTGCCTTTCTTGTAAATAATAATTACATCTCAGAGCCAGTGGCCTATTGATATTATTCCTATTTCATGAAAATAAAACTATATATGTATGGTAGTGCCCACATTTCTATTTTCTATGGCAGGAAATCTTGTATTCATTCATTTTTCAACCAGTATTTACTGAGAGCCTTCTATGTATGGGTATTGTTCTAAATGCTAGAAATAGAGAAGTGAACAGCACAGGCAAGATTCCTGCTATCATGGAGTTCATACTTTAATGGAGAGAGACAGACTGTAAGAAAAGAAATAAACAAGAAATGATCAGATAGTAGTAAGTACTGTGCAGAGAATTAAAACAGAGTGATATGAGATAGTATGACTGAGTGATGATATTATCTGGGTCACCAGGGTGTTTGTTTAACCTCCCCAATTTATAAACCTCGCCTAGAATTTTCCCCTGAGGAACAAACTCATAGATTGATCTTTCTATTTGACATCTGCAGTCATAACACTCAGGTATGCTTGTCTCCCCTCCACATACTCATATTTATTTATAGCAGAATAAATAAAAGTTTTAAGATGACATCAGAGTACATATATATCTGAATAGTATAATCTTCATGATCTATGGAAGAGATTTTAACTCCCTTAAAGGTACTTGGGGGGTGGGGATAGAAATCACTAACAGAATAGGCAACATGTAAGTGTTCAGTAAATATTGAGTAAATAATGAATTGACTTAGTAATGACCCCCAAGGGTTGATACATATGATTACTAACTAATTGTTACTCTGGCAAATTTTCTTCCTCCGGTTGCCTGAGAGATGAAAGTTCTAAAATATGACTATTTAGAAATGTATCACAAAACCCAGTAAGTAAATATTTTAAATAATCAGAAAAGCAACCATATTGTTAGGCTTCTGCTTTCAGCTGTTATTAAGTAACTGGAACCTTCTCAATAAGAATAACTATGGCCCTGGCCAGTTGGCTCAGCGGTGGAGCGTCGGCCTGGCGTGTGGGGGACCCGGGTTCGATTCCCGGCCAGGGCACATAGGAGAGGCACCCATTTGCTTCTCCACCCCCCCTTCCTCCCTGTCTCTCTCTTCCCCTCCCGCAGCCGGGGCTCCATTGGAGCAGGAATGACCCGGGCGCTGGGGATGGCTCCTTGGCCTCTGTCCCAGGCACTGGAGTGGCTCTGGTCGCGGCAGAGCGACGCCCCAGAGGGGCAGAGCATCGCCCCCTGGTGGGCAGAGCCTCGCCCCTGGTGGGCGTGCTGGGTGGGTCCCGGTCAGGTGCATGCAGGAGTCTGTCTGACTGTCTCTCCCCGTTTCCAGCTTCAGAAAAATACCCCCCAAAAAAAGAATAACTATAAAATGGGGCAAAATATGCAAAACAATGCATTTTAGGCATTAAGCAGCAAGCAACAGAAAACTGTCATTGCAATGGTGAAGCGATCAATCACCTCCATGTTCTACTGCAGGATCTATACCTACACAGAGCTGGAAAAGTGGAGACAAATACTGCATCTCCGGGAGTCTGGGTGGGGGGTACACCACGAGTCCTCGGCCCAGGCAGGGCTGCGCTGCACAGGTGCAGACTGTGACTCTGTAAGTCTAGCAGAGATCCTGTGCTCCAAGGCTTTACTGAAAGGTGATAGACTAGGTGGGACAATGCTGGGAGATGCTCGAGTTGTAGCTCTTCTGGGTGGCAAACTTTGCTAAATACTCTGGGCTCCATTGCCTAGAAGAAGGAACCACGCTGTCACAGCCAAGTTCAAACCTGAACCAGACAACTCCTAATCCAAATGAAAGCAAACTGAAAAGATCAAAACAACCTACCAACAATTTAACTGACAGAGAAAAAAATTAGAAAGGAAGATGACATAATTCATACTGTCTATACTGTCTACAACAGGGGTCCCCAAACTATGGCCCGCGGGCCACATGCGGCCCCCTGAGGCCATTTATCCAGCCCCCACCGCACTTCCGGAAGGGGCACCTCTTTCATTGGTGGTCAGTGAGAGGAGCGTAGCTCCCATTGAAATACTGGTCAGTTTGTTGATTTAAATTTACTTGTTCTTTATTTTAAATATTGTATTTGTTCCCGTTTTGTTTTTTTACTTTAAAATAAGATATGTGCAGTGTGCATAGGGATTTGTTCATAGTTTTTTTTTTATAGTTCGGCCCTCCAATGGTCTGAGGGACAGTGAACTGGCCCCCTGTGTAAAAATTTTGGGGACCCCTGGTCTACAACATATCACTCACAATGGCCCGTGTACAATAATAGGTTACTCCATGTGCAAAGTAGTAGAATAAAGAGGCCAATTATCAAGGTCTATTTCTACTACATAAAATAGACCTTGAGAGGACCCAGATATTAGAATGATTAGACAAAGACTTTAAGAAATTATTATGCATATATTCAAAAACTTAAAGGAAAAGATGGTCTTGGGAATGAACAGATGGGAGAATAAGGAGAAAAACAGACATTATAAGAATATGGAGGTTCAAGGATATAAAAGATCTGCAATAAGAAATTCACCCAGTAGACTTTTTGGAGATTGCAAAAGAGATCAATAGAAATGATTGGATCTGAGTAGTTAAAAAAAGGGTTATTGATCTTGAAGAGAGATCAATAGGAATCATCAGATCTGAAGAAGAGAGAGAAAGAGGATTAAGGGGGGGAAAGTGATGAGAGCCTAGGGAATCTGACAATACATATTTGAAGAAATAACGGGCAAATTTTTTCAAAGTTGTTGAAAAAGAAGCCATCAAATTTTAGATCTAAGAAGCTCAGAAAACCCCAAGCAGAATAAATACGATGACAACCACAACAAAAAATATATTATACTCAAATTGCTGAATACTGAAGATAAAGAGAAAATTCTTAAAGCTGCCGTAGAGGGAAAAATACATGATCTGTATGTGCGAATAGAGATAACAAATGAGGGTTGAAATCTCCTTAGAGACAATGAAGGCCACAAAACAATGAAACGATGTCTTTGCTGAAAAAAAAATGTCAGATTTCTGTATCCAGCAAAATAATTCTTCACCATGAGGATGACGAACTGACATCTTCAGAGAAATTAAAGCTGAGAACATTCATTATTAAATAGTCAAGCATGTAAATTGTAGAAATGGAATGTCTGAGTCATAGAATCTTTAGCAGATTCTTTTTTTTTTATTTTTTTTTTAGATTTTATTTATTCATTTTAGAGAGAGAGAGAGACAGAGAGAGAAGGGAGGGAAGAGCAGAAAGCATCAACTCCCATATGTGCCTTGACCGGGGAAGCTCAGGGCTTTTGAACCGGCAACCTCAGTGTTCCAGGTCGATGCTTCTACCCACTGCGCCACCACAGGTCAGGCTTGAGCAGATTCTTTAACTTTTCTGTGAAACTATTTCCTTCTCTAGAAAATAGGGATACTAAAACTCGTAAAAAATTTTAAGTGAGCCTGACCTGTGGTGGCGCAGTGGATAAAGCCTCAATTTGGAATGCTGAGGTTGCTGGTTCAAAACCCTGGGCTTGCCCGGTCAAGGCACATGTGGGAGTTGAAGCTTCCTGCTCCTCCCCCCTTCTCTCTCTCTCTCTCTCTCTCTCTCTCTCTCTCCTCTAAAATGAATAAATAAAAATAATTTTTAAAAAATTTTAAGTGAGAGAATCCATGTACTGATTTTACAACCATGCCAGGCATATACTAAGGTCTCGATAGTTCTGATCTAACACATAAAAGTAGGGCTCATGTGTTAGAATAAATTCTCCTTTAACAAGAAGTATGTAATTAGGCAATAATGCTGAGGGAAAACATGCTCTCCCAATTATAGCTTAGACCTTGGGGACTGAGAAAATCCTCCAGTTTCAGAAAGCTTTATTCAGTGGAACCAAAACCTCCAAAACCTTTAGTCTCGAGGAAAGACCAGCTTGCCTTCTTATAGTTGGGGCTTTTCAGATTTACTTGGTGCCGGCTGGCCTAAAATCAGTCTCCATAAATGAACAAGCCCCCTCCCCCCGCACCTGAACTGCAGCTGAGCCTGTTGGGAAACTTCCCCCTTACCTAAGAAAAGCCGAAACAAAGAGTGTTCTTTGATGACTCCGTCAAGAACAGAGACAATCATCTTGACATAAAAACACAAGAACCAGCCCTGGCCAGTTGGCTCAGTGGTAGAGCATTGGCCTGGTGTGCAGGAGTCCCGGGTTTGATTCCCGGCCAGGGCACACAGGAGAAGCGCCCATCTGCTTCTCCACCCCTCCCCCTCTCCTTCCTCTCTGTCTCTCTCTTCCCCTCCCGCATCCGAGGCTCCATTGGAGCAAAGTTGGCCCGGGTGCTGAGGATGGCTCCGTGGCCTCTGCCTCAGGCACTAGAATGGCTCTGGACGCAACAGAGCGACGCCCCAGGTGGGCAGAGCATCGCCCCCTGGTGGGCGTGCCAGGTGGATCCTGGTCGGGTGCATGCGGGAGTCTGTCTGACTGCCTCCCCATTTCCATCTTCACAAAAAACAAACAAACAAACAAAAACCCACAAGAACACCAAGCAAAATACATATGAGACGAGCTCCCTAGTTTTGGATTCACTTCTAAATGTTTTCTCAAGAGTTCTTCACAGGCTGTATGCCACCTGGCTTTTCTTCAAGGTGAAACCAGAGACTGCAAGGCCACCCAGCCATACCCTTGCCCGTAGCCGCTCCTTGCTTGCATTGAATGTAATGCTGACAATTCTAAATTCACATCAATAATTCTTTGTGTCACAGTCAATGGATTTTAAAACATGTAGCTCTACATTGAACTTTGAATGATGTATAAGTATTTTTTTTTTTTTGCATTTTTTCTGAAGCTGGAAACAGGGAGAGACAGCCAGACAGACTCCCGCATGCGCCCGACCGGGATCCACCTGGCACGCCCACCATGGGGCGACGCTCTGCCCACCAGGGGGCGATGCTCTGCCCATCCTGGGCGTCACCATGTTGCGACCAGAGCCACTCTAGCGCCTGAGGCAGAGGCCACAGAGCCATCCCCAGCGCCCGGGCCATCTTTGCTCCAATGGAGCCTTGGCTGCGGGAGGGGAAGAGAGAGACAGAGAGGAAAGCACAGCGGAGGGGTGGAGAAGCAAATGGGCGCTTCTCCTGTGTGCCCTGGCCGGGAATCGAACCCGGGTCCTCCGTACGCTAGGCCGACGCTCTACCGCTGAGCCAACTGGCCAGGGCCAATGATGTATAAGTATTAAAACACAAATTCATTCCATTTTTTAAAGGAATACTTAAAAACACCCGGAGAACCTATAGGTTAAGCAGAAGGTCAGCAGAGTGCACAGAGAAGACCCCACTCCATGTGTGCTGCTGTCTGTTCTCTCATTTCTTCGCTGTCCAGAGGGAAAGAAATCTGAAAATAGATGAGACCAGGGATGCTTAAAAATAATAATAATACAGCCCTGGCCGGTTGGCTCAGCGGTAGAGCGTCGGCCTAGCGTGCAGAGAACCCGGGTTCGATTCCCGGCCAGGGCACACAGGAGAAGCGCCCATTTGCTTCTCCACCCCTCCGCCGCGCCTTCCTCTCTGTCTCTCTCTTCCCCTCCCGCAGCCAAGGCTCCATTGGAGCAGAGATGGCCCGGGCGCTGGGGATGGCTCTGTGGCCTCTGCCCCAGGTGCTAGAGTGGCTCTGGTCGCAACATGGCGACACCCAGGATGGGCAGAGCATCGCCCCCTGGTGGGCAGAGCGTCGCCCCTGGTGGGCGTGCCAGGTGGATCCCGGTCGGGCGCATGCGGGAGTCTGACTGTCTCTCCCTGTTTCCAGCTTCAGAAAAATGAAAAAAAAAAAAAAATAATACAAATGATTAGAAGTAGAGTTCTTAAATTACACAAAAAGATTTAGAGAAAAAGTCATGGGGGGTAATAAATATGATATTTAAAATGCCATTAAAATAAAAAATGAAAACAGAAAAGATAATAAAATCGGTAAGAATTTGAATGATGACAAAGACATAAATGTAAAAGGCATAAAGCTGAGATTAAAAAGTTAAAGTCTGTGAGATAAAATCTGAGAGAGGACATTAACAATGAATAAAAATTCAACTTAAAATGGAATAAAGACATGAAGGTAAGACATGAAATATTAAGTTCTTGATACAAACATAGGGTGTAAGCTCTTTGACATGGGTCTTGGATATGATTTGTTTTGGATTTGACACTTAGAGCAAAGACAACAAAAATGGAATTAAACAAATAGGGCTACATCAAAGTAAATAGTTTCTGCTCAGCAAAGGAAAGCATCAACAAAATGAAAAGACAACGTATGAAGTAGGAGAAAATATTTACAAACCACATATTCATACTGGGGTTAATATCCAGAACAGACAAGATGATTGCTTTAGGAATCTTTCCCAGTTAGTCCCCTCCTCCCTTCTCCCACAACTTTACCCTCTTTTCCCTAAGATGTAGTTTTACCAGCCTACAAAAGTGAGTCGGGGATCACTAATATCAAGCCTCCAGAATTATTCTTCTAAGCAGTTTCACTTAAAAGAGTATACTAAGAGCTTGGGGAAAGTCTTCAAACTCAGTTTATATGTGCTGATGTTAAGTAAAAATGTGAGCCTAGATTTAGAAAAATATTTAGGAAGAAATAAATCGCCAATAAAAAAAACAGATACCACTGAAGAAATAATTCATAATATTTTATGGCCAAAGACAATAGCAGACAATTCTTTACCAAAGTATATACAACTCTGTAATGTGCGTGACATTTTGACATTTCATAATGTAAGCATTTAGCGCCACAGTGCCGTGCCATCTGTGGTTCACTTCAGCTCCAGCCCTGCCTAGCTGTGTTTCTCAGAGTTTAGCCTGCCCGTTACTTGCCTCAGAATCAGCTGAAGTGTTTGTTAAAAATACTAGTTTAAAATTTCCCAAATTATTCCTAGGTTTGTATATAGACGCAGCAAATCAATTTCTGGGCGTGGAACGCAGGAGTCTTATTTAAAACAACCCCTCTCCTCACTCCCAACCCCCAGTAATTGTTAAATACACTGAAAATTGAAAAGTAGCTGTTCCAAAGCTAGGCATGGATCAAGAAAGTTGTGATTCTGTTACACATTTTCAGAAACCAGTAACTGTCATATTCCAACACGCTCCAATGCTACATGAAGACATTTTCCAGCTGGTGGTCTTGAGACAGATATCCCTTTATGTTTGTTTTCAAGGAACACATGCAAGAATTAAGAAGTCCCTGAAAGTTTAGTACCGTTTTTCAGTAGTCTTAACACAGGTTTCATGTATCTATGGATTACCATGAATGAGGTGATCATTACTCTTGTGTTAAAGCTTAATAATGAAGGACCTGGTAGTATCAGAGACACTACTGTTTACATGTCAAACCCAGCGGTTTCATGCAGGCCAGCTGCAGTAAAGTGTGGGTTCATTGGAGGGGAAGGAGAGCAGGGCAGGAATAGAGGTGCAGGGAGCAGGAATTGGGAGGAGGGATCTTTCTGTCCATTGGATTGCTGCATATAGCACAGACCCTGGTCTTCTGAAAGGCAGTGCAAGAAAATAGGCTTACCATAGTCTAGTAGTTAAGGACAATGTGAAATGATGCAATGACAACCAGTGACTAGACATAAGTTGCTTGGACTAAAATTTGTCACTGGTGGTTCCATGCTGGGGACTGGCCCTGCACTGGCATGGTCTGAGACCTCCGGTCTCTGGACTCACACAGGGAAGAATTCAAGAATGATTCTAAGAATGATTCCAAAAGCAAGTTTTGGGCCCTGGCAGGTTGGTTCAGCGATAGAGCGTCGCCTGGCGTGTGGGGGACCCGGGTTCGATTCCTGGCCAGGGCACATAGGAGAAGCGCCCATTTGCTTCTCCACCCCCCCCCCTCCTTCCTGTCTGTCTCTCTCTTCCCCTCCTGCAGCCAAGGCTTCATTGGAGCAAAGATGGCCCGGGCGCTAGGGATGGCTCCTTGGCCTCTGCCCCAGGCGCTAGAGTGGCTCTGGTTGCAAAAGACCAACGCCCTGGAGGGGCAGAGCATCGCCCCCTGGTGGGCAGAGCGTCGCCCCTGGTGGGCGTGCCTGGTGATCCCGGTCAGGCACATGCGGGAGTCTGTCTGACTGTCTCTCCCCGTTTTCAGCTTCAGAAAAATACAAAAAAAAAAAAAAAGAAAAATACCAAAAAAAAAAAAAAAGGCAAGTTTTGGAAGATTTCTGTGTGTATTTTACATAGACTATTCTACAACATGTCCTTTAAAAAAAAAGAAAGAGAGAGAAATCCTCCATATTTGCAGTGCTGCAACAGATGGTCCACCCCTGTAGCTGGAGAGTATGTCCTCAAGTTGTTGATACAGGTTGTGAAATTGTGAAATTTAAACCCTAACAATGATTAACATTTCCACAAAGATGTATGCTTTGAAAGCCCACATATTTTTAAATGTTCTTGTCTTACGTAAATCAGGGCCAGCAAAATAAATTATTTGACATGTTTTTTTTTTCACCTATAGTTAAAAGAGCAAAGTTCTATTTTATTTGTGTCAAGACGGGATCATCGTTTTCAAGGCAGTATTGCGTTGTGAGCATAGCCATCTGGTCCTCTCTGTAATATCCTAAAATGACCAATAGAATGTACATGTGGGGAAGCCTGCATCAGTTTCTCCTGGACACAAGGAGAAAGCCTGTTCACAGACTAGACCTTTAGGAGGGTTTTATTTGCTAAGGTGATGCTGAGATAAGAATGAAGGAGAGCCGGCACAGGGGCAGAGGAACAACCCCTGTGAGACTGAGTAGAATCCTGGAAGAAGCAGGAAGAGACCCTGACAGGACTCTCCCCGGCACCGGAACTTAGCAGGGGAAAGAAAGGCTACTGACAAGGCCCATCACTGAGTGCCCTCCTGACCCTGCCAGCAGGCAGTGTCCCAACAGCAGGCCAGCTGTCTGGTGGGCTGAGTTCTTTACAGGTGTTTACAAGAGCTGTAGTGTTAGTGTTCACGTGCTAGTGCCTTCCTCATCGTCAGTCACCTCAACACCTGTCATGACAAAAACTACTCAGAGACCTGATGAAATGCTCCGAGGGGCCGAGGGGAGGCAACAGCCCCGGTCAGCAGATCGAAGGACTGAAGCCATATTCCTAGCCTTACTCAGATATTTATTAGCAAGTATAAAGAATTCAAGGAAGCCAAAGGCAGAAGTTCTCAGTAAAGGACAAGGAACATGCTGACTCCTAATCTCTGTTCTGAGAGCCTAAGTGTTTCTGTGTTGCTGAATCTCATCCTGCTGTTTTGCTGTTTCCAGCACGCACTGTCGCCAGTACGGGTCGGAGAGGCCCCTGGACTCTCGTTCGCTCAGGGCTTTGACCCTGGGGCACCTTGCTGTTTCTGTCATCCTAACTCTGCATGTTTTCATAGCACGTTCCCACAACACCCATAACTGAGAAATTAAAACTAGAATATATATATATATATATATATATATATATATATATGCAGAAAAGAGGAAAACTCTCTCCTACATTTAATCTGGACCTAAAGGAATATTTGGGAAAAACCTCATCTGAATTTATGAGGTGTATCCAATATTACGTCCACTTGACTATAAATCATGATAGAGCAAATCTAGGCCTTCTCTAATGCCAAAAGAATAAACAGAAAAATCAAGAGGCCTGTGTAAAAATACTGCACTTCCAAACACAGGGATCACTAAAACAGCTTAGCTCTAAATTAGTCTAATGTAAAAAAATATATATATATTAAAAACTGGTGCAGCTGTGGAAAGTAGTACGGAGTTACCTCAAAAAATTAAAAATAGAACTATCTTATGACCCAGAGATTCCACTTCTGGGAATCTATCTGAAAAAAAAAAACCCAAAACACTAATTTGAAAGAATATATGTACCCCTATGTTCATTACAATGTTATTTGCAATAGCCAAGATTTGGAAGCCACCCAAGTGCCCATCAATAGATGAGTGGATAAAAAAGCTGTGGTACATTTTTTACAATGAAATACTACTCACTGTAAAAAAAAAAAGGAAATCTTCCCCTTTTTGACAGCATGAATGGAACTGGAGAGCATTATGCTAAATGAAATAAACCAGCCAGAGAAAGACAAGTACCATATGATTTCACTCATATGCAGAATCTAATGAGCAAAATGAACTGATGAGCGAAACAGAGACAGACTGATAGAAAGCAGGCCGACAGCTGTCAGGGGTGGGAGGGTGTTGGGTGAGGGGTGTAGAGGGATTAAACAAAACAGGAAAAGGAGAGGAAAAACCTCACGGCCACAAACAATGTGGCGATTGCTGGGGGTGGAGGTGTGAGCTGGAGGAGGGTAGGGGCGATAAATGGTGACAGACTGAGACTTGACTGGGGGTGGTGAACACACAATACAGTGTACAGATGATGGGTTGTAGAATTGTGTCCCTGAAACCTGTATAATTTTGTTAACTAGTGCCACCCCAATAAATGTAATAAAAAAGAAAAAAAAAAGGTTTGTGACCTCAGTCAAATGTTTTGATCTGTGACCTCAACACAATTCAGGAGGCTGTCCCGGCAGCAGCAGGCACAGAGGAGGGGAGCAAGCTCTGATCAGGCAGGGAGGCCGGCGGGGGGGGGGGGGGGGGGGGGGGGGGTGACTGGCGTGGCCGTCAGTCAATTCATGAGCTGCTCGGAAGCAGCGATGACTCTGTTGGAGACCAAAGACATTAATTATGATGTAGAAAATGAACTCAAGGACTGTGCATGTATGCTTCCTAAATACACAATATAATGTCTTAAATTAAAAGAAGAAAAAATGAATCAAAAACAATAGCTCGATAATGAGTTCATTACAGCCGGACAGGACTGGCAGCGAGTTCTAAAGCACATTAAATCCTGAGAGGGAATTCTCAATCATTGCTTTAAATATGGTTATAAAATTAAAGAGCAAGTGTACTATCTTAAAAACAATACCCTGTATTATTAGAAAGAACATGGTGGGTTTTATGTCCCCATTAAATGTAACAGCCTGAGAAAGACAAGAGAAAAGTAATTTCTGTGGATAATTAGAAGAACATCTTCAAAAACTTTAAGTAATTAATGACACATGTAGAATTTAATTAATTTTCAAAATAAAGGCTTTTTTTTTATTTGCTTGACATCAGTTCTTGGGAATGAAAGTATAGTGCTTCTGGCTGACATTAAGTGAGTGTTGTATAGACACCATCAAATAAAACTTTGGGATTAAAACAGCTTTGGTTAAGTATACCTTAAATGCCACCACACACTGGCAAACAAAGGAAAAAAAACAAAAAAAGGTATCATTGCCATTGGTCCCATAGCGCCATTTGGTGTATAATTCTGGACACAAGAGCAGGGCTGTGAATAGAGGAGACATTTAGTGTTTATTTTAACTGACTGAGCAATGAATAAAAATATAAAGCATTTTTAACTGATTTTACTTTAGGTCTTTGGAATCTCTCTTATCAGGCACCTTGAGCTTAGTGATAACATTTGGTCAGTACCTATCTGGAAACTAAGATTCAAATCCAAGAGAATTTTTTTGTAATTGTGAGTTAGCAATCAAATAAGCTTGTTTAGTGAAAAAACAACACTACTATTTCAAGGAGGGGAAAAGCAGATTTTCAGGTAAGCGAATAAAAAATAAACACAATATCAGGAGGTTTTGAGTGCTTAAAAATGCTCAGCTGTTTTGCTAAATGGATGAATGAATTATTAAACCTCCTGCATTTTCTCAGCCTTTGAACCCTAATATATCTTTCACAGAGTACAGAAAAGGCATATTATTTTACAAATAGGTCTGAAGTAGACTGAGTGTGAGATCTCGGTTTAAACATCTCTGAAAATCTACCTTTTTTTATGATAAAGAGTTAGCATACACACGTGGTATATTTTTTAGATGCTAGACAAAATTTACTTAGTTTACAAACTTGACACTGAAAACAGATGAGAATTTAAACTGTTTATTAAAATACTGATGATTTATTTTCTAGATGAATGTCACTTTCAGTTCCTGCTGTTACTGTCCTCCTACTTCTACCCAACACACATCCCATAATAACTAAACACTTTTAAAATTGATCATGTGTTCTAGTCAAGATACCCACTGTATTACAGAGCTCAGGGACTTGGGGTAGGCATGAGGGAAGAACATGGCTCTTACTAGTTGTCATAGTATAGTATGATAGAGTGGATAACAGCATATTCTCGAAAGTCAAGTCCCAACGGCCTCTAATGAGCTGTGTGTCCTTGGGCAAGTTACTTGATCTCTCTGTGCTTTAGTTGTCTGTCCTTAAATTTGGGATTACAATTATACCTACTTCATGAGACTACCATAAGAATTAAAATAATATATTAAATAAATTCAATATAAATATTTACTATTATTATTATTATAAGTGAAGAACTTCCCACTTTGATAGTAATTGGGCAATCAATTCTTGATGTCTGGTAGGATGAAATTTTAGTTTCCATTTTCAACTGGAACATAAAAGTATAATTTTCACTGATAGGTCAGCAGAGTTGATGTTGGATTATCTTCATAGTCTTGTTATCTTATTAATAACCCCCAATCATCATATTTTAATTCATTCTTACATTTATCAAATGTATTTGCGTGTGTGTGTGTGAGAGAGAGATTCTATTTGTTTATAAAGATATTACATATTATTGGAACCCCCTTGCATACCTATCTTCCAAGACCGTATGGAATAGTAGGTAGTTTGAGGTATACCTGAAGGTTGTGGAGTCCGACTAACTGGTGTAAATCCAAAATTTTCAGTTTCCTAGCTTTGTGACTTGCGGAAAGTTACTTAACCAGTCCATATTGAGTTTTTACATTTGAGGATAATTATCCCTCCCTCCCCCCAAATGCGGATAATTGAATATTTACTCCAAGGGGTTTTGTGAGAATTAAATGAATTAATATGTGTTAAGTACTTAGAACACCATAACATTATCCAGCCTGGTGAAAACAATAAGCATTTGTTATTAATTAAATCATATCCCACACCACCCACAAGTGGAATTTCTATTCTAAATTTTATGTTTAACATTCTCTGCTTTTCTTTATATTTTGTTCTTATTCTTCCTCTTCAGCCAGAACTCACCAGGAATACGACTGTAGTTGAACTAGTTGGGTTTACTCCTTATTGCAGAAAGGGGTAGTAACAGCATGGGCCTCTCTGGGCATCTCAGTAACAATGTCAGAGGGACCCATTATAGGACTTGGGCTTCGGTTGTGGTGTGTGTGTGTGTGTGTGTGTGTGTGTGTGTGTGTGTGTGTGTGTTTTAGGAGGCTTCAGATAAGTGTACTTTGCATAAGGAAGCAAGGCTAATTCCATGACCAGGTTTCTTAATAAACCGTATTTGGAAGAAGGACAGATGAGAGGGAGACTAAAGCTCTCTAGTTGGTAAAGAAGACTGGATAAAGAAGATGTGGCACATATACACTATGGAATACTACTCAGCCATAAGAAATGAGGACATTGGATCATTTACAGCAAAATGGTGGGATCTTGATAACATTATACAAAGTGAAATAAGTAAATCAGAAAAAACCAGGAACTGCATTATTCCATACGTAGGTGAGACATAAAAGTGAGACTAAGAGACATTGATAAGAGTGTGGTGGTTACAGGAGGAGGGGGAAGAGGGAGAGGGAAAGGGGGAGGGGAAGGGGCACAAAGAAAACTAGATAGAAGGTGACAGAGGACAATCTGACTTTGGGTGATGGGTATGCAACATAATTGAACGACAGGATAACCTGGACATGTTGTCTTTGAATATATGTATCCTGATTTATTGATGTCACCCCATTAAAAAAATAAAATTATTTAAAAAAAAAAAAAGAAGCAGAACTCATTCATGTTCACTGGGAGAGAGGACCATTTGACAATTTTTGTACTTCTCACAATTACCGTGTTTTTACTTAAACTACGAAGTCATCTTATTTTTTGTCTCACTTCATCATAGCATAGAATGACCTTGTCTGATGTCATGTGCTATGAAATTGTTTATGTCTGAGAGGAGAAAGTCAGGGCACAGCTCTGAGTACAGGCCAGCTGCTGAGAACACCAGGGCCACGCTGACACTATCAGGCCGGTTCCTGGACAGTCGTGCCTGCTCTTCTCTTCCCTAGGCTTACGTATATTCCAAAGCATAGTGATAGTGCTTGTTTTTCTGTATATTGCTTGTTTTAAAAAACTTTATACGAATGGTATACTTTAGTATATTTTCTTATTTTTTTCACTCCTTGATATTATATATTTGTGGGTTTCACCATATTTTTGGTAGTGCTCAAATTCATTTATTTCCACCTCTGTATAGAGTTACGTAGTGTTGACATCCATAATTTGATACCCATTCCCTTTTTGTTGGACATGTGTTATTCCTATATATTTGTGATTATAGACAATATTTTAATAACAACTCTTATAAATAGTTCCTGAGGTAAATGTCTGATAGTCTGTACAGAGAATAGACCTAGGAGTCTGCATATCTTCAACCATCCTAGATAATCTCTCTTTTTTTCCCAAAAATATTTAAAATAACTTAGATTTCTACCAGTAGTGTTTCACTGTTCAGGCTGCCTCACATCTTCTCCAGTACTTGGTATTGTCAGATTTTCAAACTGTTGAGAAACTAGTGGATTTAAAAAGTCATTTTCAATTTTATATTTTTATTCAGTTGGCTCATCTCTGGCTTTTAGTGGCTAACTTTAGTCTTTTGCATTTATTTATTCTATCTTATTCTCTTTGTTTTTTTCTGTTTCTCCCTACTTTTCCTTTGAATTTATTGTAACAGTTTTGTTGTCCTTACCTTGTTTCCCTTGGTTTAGAAGTTATATATCCTCATACTACTTATATAAAGGGTTCACTTAAAAATGTTAAGGTCTAGACCCAAATGAATACTAAATGAGAAATAAAATACAAGACTACATAATATGTAGGTCGGTGAAGGGTAATCAGAGGTCAAATAGTCTTTCATAGTTAAATTCTCATTTTCTGTCTGAAAAATGCCTTCCTTTGCTCCTGATAATTAAAGAATGCTGGATATGCCATCCTCCCACCAGGCCATTAAAACAAAGAGTTCTGTGACCTGTGGACCAGGGTGCCTCAGGAAGAGGTGGCTTTAGGATTATGCCACCTTACTGAATTCAAGCTGTGAATTGGGGAAGCTTAGAGGATATTCTTATGATTCCAGTTATGTAATTAACAGGTTTCACCTAAAATTAACATACAGAGTTCTGCTTTCAGGAAGATATTGGAGATATAATTTTTTCTAATTCTCCTGCTTGAAAAAGAAAGATTCTATTTATGGATGAATTTTCAGAATACCTCAATGGCCACATGGCTGTAAACAAAAGTCTTAAGTTTGCTTCTTACAGTCATTTCTTTTTCCATTTGTAATGTTCCAAACATAAAAACACAAAAATATTTCAGACCTGCAAAAATGCACCAGTTCTTTTCATTTGTTTTGTTAATTCCAGAGAAGTTCATACATTCTTTTGTAACCTCATGAAGCATGCAAAGTAAATATAACTGAATAATCTTTAAGTCATATGAGAATCATAAACTTTCTCCTTTATTTTTAAGAGATCAACAATAAGACTTTAAAAATCTGACACGTATTTCTTTGGAGTCTGTAGTGGGTGAGCAATTTCTTAGGTAGTACAATTATACAAGAATAATGAGAAGGCAATTCTAAAAAATTCAAATCTCAGTTTTTGAGAGATGTCATCAGCAGTAAACACTACGTTATGTGACAGAGAACTAGGGGAGTTATACACCACAAGTTAAACTGGAACACAGGGAGTTCTCCAGGGTCTGTCCTTTACTTCATTCATCGAATCACACTTATTCCAGATAACCTTAGGCTATTGCAAAAATGCAGTTGACTTAGAGTTTTTGAGGAGCTCAGCTAGTGTCTGTGATTTACATTAATCAATAAATACCCTATTTACAAGAAAAACCTATAATGAAAATCACCAAAGGAATAGAATCATGCACAAATATGCACTCTCTCCTTGTGTTTCTTTGATTAATGAAATAACTTTATATGTACTCTATAAAGACATCTATAAAATTGAGGATATTTCTCAAGAACTGTATTATCTCAGTTGACTTGGTTAGCTTAGCAGCTGAGAAGAGCTTAAAAGCACTTTGCTTTAAGCAATACTTCCTCAATCCTATGTTCAACACATTTCACTCTTAATAGCTCAAGAAGATTTCTGGGACTATTTTATTTGATTCACTCAAACTACACTGAAAGCTAACATTATGCTCACACGAAAATGACCAGGAATTAGAAACATAATGTTTTCACCTGTTTTCTTGATAAAACCTTGTTTCTCTCCTAAAGTTCTCAATCTTATATATAAGATAAATGTTTTCAGACACCAACAGTCCTCACAATTGCATGCGCAGTCGAGTTTGCTTTGTATTAATCATAATTTTCAAGACAATATAAGGTTTAAAATTACTTTTTAGTTTATTGGGAAAAAATGGAGAAATTTTAGGTAATTATATACACAATTCTAATTTAAGTGATGGTCCAATTTTCAGCTGGTGTCCTGCGAGAATTTTTAAAACATGCAATATCTTACTGTTTAGTCAGGGGCACTGAACTATTTTCCCTTAGATTGTCAGATTAAAATAAAATGACAACAGCCAACACAACAACAGCTAGCCATTCAGTGTGAATTAATCAAAATTGTAACTATTTATTTTGACAGATTGGCAAAAAATATATTTTTTGGTGTGCCGCAAAATTTCAGTCATTAGTTTATGTATGCCAAGAGATCCCCCCCAAAAAAAGTTGAAAATCACTGTGAAAGTTAACTGTGTTAACTTTCAGTTATAAGAGTTCTCTACACACTGTAGACTTATATTATTAATCAAGGTTCTCCCAAGAAACAGAACCAATAGGGTACAGAGATAAATGAGAAGGATTTATTATAGGAATTGGCACACATAATTATATGAGTAGGGCCACCATTGTAATTCCTGGTTTCCTAGAACCAGGAGCTCTGATGTCCTAGGGCAGGAGAAAATCGATACATCAGCTTAAGAAGAGACTGAATTTACCCTTTTCTCACCTTTTTATTCTTTCTGGGTCTCAATGACTAGGACAACGCTGACCCCCATTGGTGAGGGTGATGTCTTTTACTTACTCTACAGATTTAAATGCTCACCTCTTCCATAAGCACCCTCACAGACACACCCAGGTACAATGTTTTACAGCTATCTGAGATTCTTTAGCCCAGTCAAGTGAACACATTATATTAACCATCACAAGACTCTGCTGTCTGCAAGGAAATTAAAAACCATTTATTTTATCTGAAATGTGCGTTTTGATGTCAAACTATGTTTTACATTGAGTAGTGAAGCATTTATTTCTGTATTTTCTGTCATTATTGTGCCAAGTACTTTCACTGTAAGCAATACAGTTCATCATTTTTTGCTTTGGCTGATGTTATGATGATGATGCACATTAGCAACAATTCTGATAAACTTAAGAATGCTCATGGTTCTCCATACTAAGCAAATTAGGGGTGTTAAGTCATCAATTTTCACTGCAGTGTGTGTGGAGGAGGTGAGTGGGAGGGGAGGGAGATAGGTTAAGCACTCCTAGGAGGGAAGTGAAAAACAACATTTATCGAATACTTTTCACAACTGGAAAACAGTGGCAGGAAGAGGAGTTAGTGTAAGAGTGTTGCGGTAGCATCGGTGCGTGTGTGTGTTTGTGTCTGTGTTGCAGGAAGTTGAAGGATACACCAGTACCTCCAGTTTGCCTTCGAGTTGAAACTACAAGCAGATATATTTACTACTTTAATTTAAAAGTTAGGACAACATAGCCTAAACTCCTTTAACTTCTCTGTGAGCTTCTAGATGCAATCCCATGCAATCAGAATTGGGTAGTTCTTTGCATAAGGCAAGTGAGAATTATCTAAGACCTTCTCTTTTATTTCGGTTCTTTGTACTACAGGGACGGGCATTTCAAATTATCAGACAGCAACTAGTTTGTATGAAAGGAAATGTGTGTCCCAGACATTTACTTCTTAACTTTTTACAACAGAAGCAACTATAGCGATATGGTACACAATATACAGATCTTTGTTCTTTTCTGATATATATATATATATATATATATATATATATATATATATCTTCAAATATCTTTCTCACTTAGGCATTTATGTTGTCAATTGCATGTGCTGTACACAATAGCCAAACTTCACACATCAAAATAGAAGAGAAGCAAGGGCAATCAATACTTATCCACTGTTTATTGGTCAACTTATGAACAGAAGTGGACAATTATAAATAAGTCTCGGAGATTTGAATCACATATGCAGATAATGTATTCAGTAAAAGTTCTGGAAAGTATCCGGTGAGTCATGCAGCTGGAGGAGAGAGATGCCCCATTTGGTGGCATGGGCTCTTCCTTCATCACTTCCACGAATTACTTCTCTGAGACCAGTAGGAAAGGGAGACTGCTTCATTGGAAGCCATAATATATATTTATCCATATATTTTAAAGCTATAGTTTCCTTCTTATTGTGTCCAGGCCTATAAAATAGATACCGCTTTCTTAGGCTGTAATTGAAGAATTTTAGAGACAAAAATTGACCTTAAGGATTATTTTACTGGCCCTAGGAAAATTAGACTCAGCATATTAATTGCACGACTAATTAGTGGTAAAGCCGGTGATCAAACAGTCTGCAAGACCTCTAGCCTCGTTCCCTTTGACTCCACCGTCCTGCTGCATTTTGCCCACTTCTTTCTTTATTCTCTGGGTGTAGCTGAGAAGCTTTGTGATAATGTCTTGGTGGCACTTCTGTAAGCATTTCCCTTCCTCATACATGCAGAACAAGCAGATTGTTGACCCTAATAGGTTGTGTAATTCTTAAGAGATCTCTGTATTTTCCTCCATACAGCCTCAAAACCAGTGGATTTGAAATTATGCATTGGCCCTGTTCCTAATACCACACAACTGTGCCACATTCCCTGTCCAATTGAATGTGAGGTCTCACCTTGGTCAGCTTGGGGACCTTGTACCTATGAAAACTGTAATGACCAGCAAGGCAAAAAAGGTATGTAATAGTAACATGACATGCTTAAAACTCCCATCAATTGAATTATACCGTGAAGTATTTAAAAATGCTACTCTGTGTTTCCTGTGCTTAGTCATTGGTGATATTTTTTTTCCGGAATGGCTAAAGAGTATTGATTTCAAGAGATGAATAAACCTACTCTGGTGATGATACCAGAAGATTAAAAGTGAAAAAAGTAGGCAGGATAGTTGTTAATTTAAACAGCAGATGGAGAACATCTAATGTAATTTTGTGCAGTGGTTACAATGAGCTGTGGTGTCAGACTGACCTATATTGGTAAACTTCAGTTCCATGCTGTTTAGATAAGTTAATTCACTTATCTAAATCTTTGTCCCCTTGGCTGGAAGAGGGATGTAATAACCTCGCCACCCAAGTTTTCTCTAAAGATTCAGTGAGATGATAAACATAAAGCTCTCAGTTGCCTGACCCCGTAGCTAGTAGCTAGTGCCCAGTAAACAGAACTCATTATTTTGAAGGTAAAAACCAAAACAAAATGCTATTTCTTTTATAATACAAATGATATATCTAAGAGGAGTGGAATAAATAACAATGGTTTATTATGTGGTAGGCATGGTGGGGTAATTTTAACACATTGTTAAAGTCATTTTCCTATTTCGTTTCAAAGGGCGGTGTCCTAGTGACCCTAATATGTTCACGTAGCAGTAAACAGACATCAGTTTTGTTATACGTTGTCAGGAAGGGCAACACTTCGGTGCTTTTAGGGCACAGAGCAGGACTGAATACTCATTAGAGCTCATGGTTTACATCCCCAATTCAAATTTCCAGGGAGTCTAAAATCAACGAAGCTCAAAGAGATGATTTCTCTGGGACTATTCAACTTTATCAGGGGTTCCTTTTCAGATTTAATGGTGTGATAGTGTTGAAGAATTCAAAGTAATAGCATTTTTGTTTGGTCATGAATATTTCTGAATAGCTTGCGATTTCATTGTTTCTTTGAATATTTTATAACTATAGATTTTCCAAGTCAAGCAAAATCAAACTAGAGTTTTCTCTCTCTCCCTCTCTCTCCCTCTCTCCCTCCCTCTCCCTCTCTCTCCCTCCCACCCCCCTCCCTCCCTCCCTTCCACCCCACCTCCAGCCCTGAAAGAGATGAGAGAGACTTGGCGTGCCTTGCCTTATTTTTACTATAGTAAGCTAATAACGAAAGTTCCTCTTTGGCCATTCTGTTTATTCATTCGTTTATGTATTTAATAAATTTTTAAATGTACATTAAGCTAGAGTTTGGGGCTACACCAGTGACTAAAAGCAGATATGACTTCTGCCTGCAAACTTCATTCAGCTTTCACATGGGATTTCATCCAGCCTTCTGCAATATCCAACCCATCATGGCACCAGTTAATATTTTCCTTCCCTAATAATTCAGGCTTCAAACTGAGGAAGCGGCGCATTACCAACGGGCCCCCTGGAGGCTCTGGGGGCACTGGGAACTGCCCTCACTTACTGGAAGCCATTCCCTGTGAGGAGCCATCCTGCTACGAGTGGAAAGCAGTGAGGCTTGGAGACTGTGAACCAGATAATGGAAAAGAGTGTGGTCCGGGCACTCAGGTCCAAGAGGTTGTCTGCATCAACAGTGACGGTGAGACACATGTCTATCCTGCTTTTGTGAATGTCTCCTAACCCTGTGCTTTAAAATCTTGTCATCTCATCGTAATTGATTCCATTTACAAACACAGAGAGAGCTGCTGCTTCTTTCTTTCCTTAGCTTCTTCCTTCCCTCCCTCTCTCCCTCCTTCCGTCCCTTCTTCCCTCCTTTCCTCCCTCCTTTTCTTTCTTCCTAATAGTGGCAGTAAAGAGGTGCTTTTTTAATTTGAAATAGGTAACATAGAATATGAATTAAATCATCATAAAGCCAACAATGTATTAAATTGTCACATTTTAAAGTAACAAGAAAAGGTTACATTCTTTTAAAGTGGTAATTTTTGTTATTTTCCAGAGAAAATGAGAAGGGTTATAAGAGTGGTTGATCTGACTTGCAAAGCCTTTATTTCCCACTCTGAGTGATATACTTTAATTTCTGGTTTCTGGAGCCACCAGACCGGTCTCACCCTGGAGTTCCCAAATCCATTTCTGCGCTCTAGGGGCCTTCGCTCTGGGTATGTCACAGAGCCACTGGGGTGACGATTTTCCACACAGTTCTTTTCCTGCACCACAGGAATCACCTTGGACTCTTACAGCTGATTTCGGTGTGATAAAATCCTGTCTTGTTAGACCTGGCATAAGATTTTCACATTCTTTCCAAGAGAGCTGCTACTGTTTTAAAGTGATCCCCTTACTGTTTTTGCAATCCCAGAAACACACTTCGGAAACAGAACTTGCCCAGGCATAGTTTAAAACCTCTGGCTAAGAGCACTTCTAAGGTCCCTTCTTGCTCTCGAATCCTGTGACCCTGCACAACAGAGCAGCAGGAGCACCAAGCCCCAGGGACCCATGGTTTGACAGCTTCTGCTGTTTACAGCACACTCGGAACCCTGCCGGCAGCCTCGCAGGGGCCCTGGAACATCTGGTGACCATCATAACCCCCCTCCCTGTGTGCCTCCAGCCGGCAGAACCGTTTCCTCCTGTGAGGCAGTCACCGTGCCGAGAGAGAGCGGCTCTCCAGGGCAAGAGAATGACAGACACTCTTAGGACTGAAAAATTACCCTTTCAACTTTGAAATGTGCAGTGTCTTCTTTGTTTAGGGTCCAAGGTAGTCATGCAGAACAGCACCAGGTAAAAGCCAGACCGCCATCTGGGGTTAGCAGGAAAAGAAATGGATTATAGTTCTAGAAAGTGGTGAGTGAATTTTGTGCATTCTGCTTTTACTCTCTGTGGATATGATTGGTTATGGTATATCCTCTCTTTAGCTTGTACCCAATCCTGCTCTAAAGGGGAAGAGAAGGAGATTGACGTCAGGAAAAAAGAAAGCAAAAGGAGTGCATTCTGTGGTGCTCATGCACCCACTTCGATCCTAACTTGCATTAGATGGCACTCTATCTGCTGAGATGCTGTGAACATAGTAAGGGTCATAGTTATTTTATCATCATTGGTTAACTCCCTTACTGATATCACTTCCTAATTTTTTTTCCCTCCATTCAAATAATTTTTCTTATCCTCCTATCACCCTAGGGGGGAACTGGGACCCCATATGTTGTGAAAGGTGTATTTGGGTGAGCTAAAACACAAATGAAAAACGCTAACACGGAAGGTTAGTTGCACGTGGCACTTCTGCCTAAGTGTGGTCAGCTGAAAAATCAGATCTCACTCGTGGCAGTGGTCTTCAGGAAAGTTTGTGCAAATTGAGTCTATTTTAAATTTACTAGGGGCACTGGCTGTTTTAAAAATATCAGTGGTTAAAAAGAATTGGGTCTGGTAAAATATTTCGTAACACAGATGTTTGCCTCCGACATCGCCTTGTGGAACACGAAGGATCAAGCGGAGGAAGGGGTGAGCTGAGCCGGGTTATACTGAAAAGGAACACGTGTGATAACCTAGCAGGCACGTGGACAGCTGGCCGCACACAGAGCTGGTTTCACTCTATCTCACAGACAGAACGAATTGAAGACGGTCAGACATATGCTATTGATATCCAGTTCATTATCAATGTGCTTCATCAGGGCATCTCTATCATTAATAAATGTTACTTCTTGACATTAATTAGTTGTAGTGCAGCTTGGTATTTTAAGTGGCTCAACAACAGGGGTGTGTAAAACCAAGGAAATTCTCTATTATTGTACAGCAGAGAGTAGAGGTTGTTCAAATTTACATATAATTGAACCATTACTGAGCTGATAGAGTAAGAACAAAAGCTGGGGCCCTGTAAATACTACTCCAGTATTATTACCATGTGGCCGGTCACCTAGTAAGTGTTTAGCAGCTGCACCAAATGTTGTTTTGTAATTAAATCGAACCCAGGGAATTAAGGTTGATTAGTTGTACAGGCTCTACCTCTAGGCCCGGCTGTGGCTATAGATTTTGTTTTATAATTAAGTGAAATCTTAGCTAGGGAAATGAAGAATTAAAGCCTATGAATGTAGCAAATAATAACAAGACCTTTTTTTTTTTCTCCTACATTTCTCACAAATTTACAGCCTCGTTAATGACCTAAAAACATTTAATCCTCTCTTTTTTTTCCTGAAATATTCTTTGTCTACATTTCCAGAGATCATTAGGATTTGCTGGTGGTGTTTTATTTTTTTTTTCATTTCTTTCCTGTTATCTTCTTTTTTAAAAATTATTTATTGAATTAATTGGGGTGACTGGTTAATAAAATTATACAGGTTTCAGGTGCACAGTTGTACAGTTTATCATCTGTATATTGCATGTGTGTTCACAAGCAAGTCAGGTCACCCTGTGTCAGGAGTAGATTGGGGACAGGCTGTGAGGGGACCCGGGAGGACCTATGTAGACTCTCCGACAGACGGGGAAGTATCACAGATATGCAAGGAAGAGGACTCAGAATCATCCTATGTGTATTAGAAGAAGTATTACTCGTGACCCTGGCCGGTTGGCTCAGCGGTAGAGCGTCAGCCTGGCGTGCGGGGGACCCAGGTTCGATTCCTGGCCAGGGCACATAGGAGAAGCGCCCATTTGCTTCTCCACCCCCCCCCCCTTCCTCTCTGTCTCTCTCTTCCCCTCCCGCAGCCAAGGCTCCATTGGAGCAAAGATGGCCCGGGTGCTGGGGATGGCTCCTTGGCCTCTGCCCCAGGTGCTAGAGTGGCTCTGGTCGTGGCAGAGCGACGCCCCGGAGGGGCAGAACATCGCCCCCTGGTGGGCAGAGCGTCGCCCCTGGTGGGCATGCCAGGTGGATCCCGGTCAGGCGCATGCAGGAGTCTATCTGACCGTCTCTCCCCGTTTCCAGCTTCAGAAAAATACAAAAAAACTAAAAAAAAAGCTAAAAAAAAAAAAGTATTGCTCGTAATTAAAGATGATCAGAAAAGCAATTTTATATCTTTGAGCACAAATACAGGAACGACCCCAAAGGTCAGATGGTACTGTTGGGTGGAGCGGTTGTTGGATATAGAGGATATGGGATGAGAAAACCCAAATCTCCCCTACTTCTGTTTTTGCGAAAAAAAAATTTTTTTAATTTTTGTTGTTGTTGTTTTTTGTTTTTGTGAAATTTGCCGGTGTTTTACTTAAAGGTGTAACTTTAGAGAAGCAAAATTATTTTGTTTTACCAGATTGGTTGGCTAGAGATAGAACAAAGCAAGACTATTAGACTGCAAGTGGGAGGTGGGGGGGAGTATTGTCTTATTTATTAATTAGGAAACCAAACATTGTTTTCATATTTTCATCCCCTCTGTTGAAAAAAATGAAGTGATGCCATATACATATTTTCTTACCATTCACTCTACTTCAGGTATCAGAGTTTGACACCTTCCTGTGTGAATTTCAGAACCAGTTTTGTTATTTTATCTGGGGTGTAGCCTTGTAAAGCAGGGAATCTCAGCCGTTTCACAATGCCTGCACCTTCTATGCTGCCCTTCTCATTTTCCTCCACAGCAGGAAAAGTGAACATAACCAGGGACATTGATGTACGTGGCTCACGTTCATACTTAACACAGATTTTTATGAAACAAACAAAAAACCCCATATTTCTATGGCAATAAATTGACGCAACATTTCATCCTTCCACAGCTACTAATGATGTGGCAGCAAGAGCAGTGGTCAGCCGGGGCCCTCAGAGAATGTCATGCCATTCTGAAAACCCTTTGGCTCTGGTTTGATTCTTGCCTCTTCCACTGGATAAAGCGTCTCAAAATTCAAATCAATGGGAATACCATTATTACATGGATAACCTCCAATCACTCTAGCTCATTTGTTAAAAGTAACTAACTTAAATGTCATTAGCAACGTATGTTTTCTATATACTTAAAATCTAGCTGTAACACACCATTGTGTCGTATCACTGTGGCTAAGGAGTATGAGATATGGATCCACACCTGCAAAGAGAAGGGAAGGCTTGTTGAATGCTGACTCTTTCCTGAATACGCTGTCATACTTCTTTTTCCCATGTATTCTATATTGAGGGGAACAGAAGGACATATCAGATTGAGATCTTGAGGTAAATACAGGAATAAACACCTAGGTTTCTCAAAAAGTTAAAAATGAAACTGCCTATGACCCAGCAGTTCCTCTCCTGAGTATATATCCAAAGAAACCCACAACACTCATTCGAAAGAATATACAAGGTATGGGAAGAGGAGGGTTACAGCTGTGGGTACATGAACCAGTGAGGTTATTCTGGTATTAGTTATTAATTTTGTGTTATTTTCCATATCAACAGCTGGAAATGTACTTTCGCCCCACCCTGTATCTGTCCCTATCATTACTGCAGCATTATTTACCATATGTGAAAAGCCCAAGTGTCCGTCAATAGACAAGTGGATTAAAAAGTGTTGGAATATATATATATATATATATATATATATATATACACACACACACACACACACACACACACACACACAATGGAGTATTACTCTATTTTATTTTAAGCCTGTGGTACAATTTATATCTGATTTATAAATTGTATAACCCCTAGATTTATTTGTTCAAATATCTACATATGAAAGAATAACAGTTTGGAAGGGGACAGAGGTATATGGGATAAGAATTATAGGATAGGGAGCAAAGCATCAGGAATAGAAAGAGAAATCACAAAGCTTATCGTTGAGACTAATGTTTTGACTGATTGGGGGCATTCACAAACTCCCCTAGAAGAATAGGCCAGGCCAAGGATTAGGATGCACACGGTTTATTAAGGCTGCGCCCCCCGGAGAAAGCAGCAAGAGAAGAGGGAACAAAGAAGGAAAACAGAGAACGTCACTTCATATGTATGTTGAGAGCTAGATGAGAAAGCAATTTCAGAAGCATGATCATTCTCTGGAACTGGAATCTGCTTCTTAACACCAATTACACACCATTATGTGGAAAAGCTGATCTTTTAAATGCAAGAATACGCTCTGTAACTGAGTTGTTTTTCCATAATTTAAGCAATAAATCAACTAAGTTTCCTTCCTGTAGAATGCTACTCTATTTAATGTGTTTGGAATATAATTAGGTTGGATATTATGCTTAAATCTAAGGTCCCTTACTTTACAATTAGGATCATCTAACACTGTTGGTAGGAATTTGTTTCCTGTAATTGGTTTGAGATTCTCCATTCAATTTGTTGTAAAGATGAATTTTTTTTTTTAAATTTAAGGCAATAGGTTATTCTTTACTCTTGGTTTGTAGTAAGCACAATTTTACTTTGGCCTTAAAAATTCTGGCATTGCATACCCTAATCTGTCTTCTGTGTGTATATGTGTGTGTTTGGTTTGTAAAAAATCTCTCAGGATTGTGCCAATGTTCTTTTGCATAACAATGCCTTGGAAAAGAACAGAGTTTTATAAAGAGCTTTCTTTTTCAAAGTAGTATAGATTTAGCAGACACCTCAGATGAAAGTTAAGCAACCAGAAATTTGCTTACCAATTTATGAGAAATATAAACTACTGGAGGGTCTGAGCAGGTGAGTGACCAAAACTGACTTATGTTATTAGAGAATAATTTATGTTGCTTTGTTGAGGCCAAACATTAAAGGAGAAGAGAAGTGACGAGGCTCTTTCTGTGATTCAGGAGAGACGTAAGTGAGGCTTACGTAGGGGTTGCAACAACGGGAGGGGTTGCTAGTTTCAAATAGTTAAACTCCATGTCTGGGAAAAAGCAAGACAAGTTAGTTAATAGACTTATTGGTATCCCATGATCAGGTATTCCTTTTTCTGGGGTTACTGATCTCCCAACATAAATCCTGTCTTTATCATCAGCTCATTTAGCTGCTTAAAATCTTTTGTTGGCTTCCTGTTGCCTTTTGTGTAAAGTTCAAAGCCTTTTGGGAATTACAGAATGTCTCTCCTGATATTATTTTGCCCATTTTATCAATTGCTTTTCTGTTCTTTATTATACCATTGTACATTGTATAGGACAGGGGTCCCCAAACTTTTTACACAGGGGGCCAGTTCACTGTCTCTCAGACCATTGGAGGCCCGGACTATAAAAAAAACTATGAACAAATCCCTATGCATACTGCACATATCTTATTTTAAAGTAAAAAAACAAAACGGGAACAAATACAATATTTAAAATAAAAAACAAGTAAATTTAAATCAACAAACTGGCCAGTATTTCAATGGGAACTATACTCCTCTCACTGACCACCAATGAAAGAGGTGCCCCTTCCAGAAGTGCGGCAGGGGCCAGATAAATGGCCTCAGGGGGCTGCATGCGGCCCGCGGACCGTAGTTTGGGGACCCCTGGTATAGGATTTGGTTATTTGTCCTTTACCATTACGCAATCTCCCCTCTATGCTCTTAGTCACTACGTGCCCATTTTATCAATTGCTTTCCTGTTCTTTATTATACCATTGAACATTATATAGGACTTGGTTATTTGTCCTTTACCATTACGCAATCTCCCCTCTATGCTCTTAGTCACTGCGGAGTAGGGATCATCGCTTATTTTTGAATACCTGCTTCCTAGCTCTGTGCTCTACATAACAGATTGTCAGTAAATGTCTTACTCATCACTAATTTCTTGCTTTCTTTTATCCCTAAGCATCACGTCTTTTCAGGAAATGGCTCAGGTTCTCCTCAAGTAAACTTGTCATCTTGCTCTAACTGAAAATTCAAACTCTGCCTACCAGATGTCAAATAAAGCATGACATCAAATTGTACACTCTATTAGCATCTCAAAATGCCTTCAAATTTCACCACTCTCAATTCCCAGCACACCAAACCAAAAGTGCTACAGCATTGGCACAAAGAAAAAAAAAAGATAAACAGAATGTGCATAAAATCCTATATACGATCTGAAGGATTTCTCTTGCACCATCTTATCATTAGACTTTTTTGTTGAGATTGAATTTTCTGGATGCTAGTTATTGAAGCACAGAGCATAGGTTCAAATGCTAACTTTGCCACTAATATTGTTGTGGAGTGTAAATGAGTCGATATATATTTAGTGCTAAGAATTGTGCCCGATGCACAGTTGAAGAATTTCTTGTTACTATCATTCTTCTGAAAGGAGTTCAATAGTGAAACAGTTAACTAAGCACAGAGACCATTCTTTTTGTTTGTTTGGCTAAGGGTAAGAATTTTACTACCCATACTGATCAAATGATTTACAGTGTATCTCATTTATTTTTATAGCACCTTTATTAAATAGCACCCTCATAAACATGCTATCATAACATCCTCATAAGTATGCTCATTTTAAAAGAATTTGTATATGGCTTTAAAATTATGGGTGACTTCCTCCTTTTCTATCAGCTATTATAAAGAAAATGTATAGCAGTAAAATTTCATAATAGAAAATCTTTTCACCTGTTATACAAGTGAAATAGATTTCTCAATTATATTTTTTTTCACTTGACATGTTATTGATTGAAATTAATGCTCTCGTACTGTCTTCTGAAGGCTACTACAATTGTTTCATGATATTTGTGCAAATTAATTATTGGAACATATTGCTATTAATTTGAAAATAGATAATGAGTGGCATTTTTCTATTTGTATCACCTAACTATTGCACTGAGTGTTTCATATTAGGAAACTGCAATTCCTTTCTTTTCTTAGGAAGATAAGTCATGGAGTATGGCCAGAAATTAGACTTAAGTTGATTTATGTAAGACCAAGAAATATTGTTGTGAACGGCAATTAAATACAATGGAAAAAGAAATCTGTAGTAACACTGAACTTCAAGACTACTGGTATTAAGCACTGCATTAAGTGGGAGCTGGGGAAAATATATCTTCCTAAAAACTCACCAATATCCACATTAGGAAATAATAGATGAGATACCATTTAGCTATGCTTCCCAGTGTGAAATTTCTTATATTAAAAGGGCACATATTGTTGAAACAGGGCATGTAGTATAAAAAGCCACAAGATTAATATACTGCATTTTCTTGGCTATTTGGCCAATAGGCTTAAAGGGAATGGAGAATATAAGTGAATTAACTAGTAAAAATTTTAAATCTTTGCCTGACCAGGTGGTGGCGCAGTGGATAGAGTATCAGCCTGGGACACAAAAGACCCAGATTGGAAACCCTAAGGTTGCTGGCTTGAGCATGGGCTCATCTGGCTTGAGCACAAGCTCACCAGCTTAAGCGTTGGGTCATTGACTTGAGCATGGAATCATAGACATGATCTCATCATCACTGACTTGAGCCCAAAGGACACTGGCTTGAAGCCCAAGGTTGCTGGCTTAAACCCAAGGTCACTGGCTTGAGCAAGGGGTCACTGACTTGGCTGCAGCCCCCTGGTCAAGGCACATATAAGAAAGCAATCAATGAACAACTAAGGAACCAGAATAAAAAATGATGCTTCTCATCTCTCCCTTCCTATCTTTCTGTGTGTGTGTGTGTGTGTCTCTCTAGCTTGCTAAAAAAATAAATAACAATTTCAATCTTTGACCTTATACTTTAAAATTATAAATCTTTGATCAAAAGTAATTGCTAAGTTGATTAAAAAATTTAAAAGATGTATATTAATTATGTATATGTTATTTGCCTCCTCAACATTCATTCATTCTCTCCTCAACTGTGCCTTCAATTTTTCTTTGATAAATTCATCCATCCTGAACCTATCCACAAGTCTTGCTGGGATTGATACAGTGCTGGGATTCAGCCAGTTGGAGATATCTTAAAAAGCAGTTTTATTGTTTTTTGTCAGGTATTATTTAATATTTTTTCATTAATATTTTTAAACTCTTATACTCTAGTTCTGTGTACTTTTTTTATTCTTATGTAAGTATTAATTAATTAATTAATAATTAAATAATAAAATACCTTTTGGTATATTATTTTTTTCTACTTAAAACAGTCATTAGGGCAGAGAACCAGCTGTTAAATTATTGGAATCCCAGCACTGTACTGTTTCCTTTTCCATACCAAGGCTGTGACCCATCTGCCTGGCCATAGTGATTGCTTTAAGGATGAGCATATGACCCAGTTTGGGCTAGCAAGAGAGAATACACACAAGAAGTTGGGAAGAAATAACTAAAGGAGATGCAGAAGCTGTACAAAGTCACTACATCAAGTTGATAATATAAAAGGCAGGCGGAAGATAGAGGCATTAGTTGGTGTCATTTGAGCCATTGGATCTTTCTTCACATGAAACACTTTTTAATTATTACCCGCAGCCATTATTTGAACCAGTAAATTTTTAAAATTATTTTTACCTCCAAAGAGATCTGATACAGAGAGAGATTAGAAAGTTTCTGCTTTGGATGAGTGTCTACCCGAGCTTCTGTTTTTTTAGGTATATATTGTATTCATCTGTAATCAGTTAATCACTCTTTTTTTGGTTTTTTTTTTTTTTTGACAGAGAGTCAGAGAGAGGGACAGACAGACAGGAAGGGAGAAAGATGAGAAACATCAGTTCTTCGTTGTGGCACCTTAGTTCATTGATTGCTTTCTCATATGTGCCTTGACTGGGGGGCTGCAGCAGAGTGAGTGACCCCTTGCTCAAACCAGCAACCTTTAGGCTCAAGCCAGAGACCATGAGGTCATGTCTATGATCCCATGCTCAAGCCAGAGAACCCACACTGAAGCCGGTGACATCGGGATTTCAAACCTGTGTCCTCTGCATCCCAGTTTGATGTTTCTATTCACTGTGTCACGATCTGGTCAGAGGCTCTCTCTTTTATTTTTTTATTTTTTTGAAGACTGTCTATGACAACATTTGTAAAATCCCTAGATTATATGAAAGAAGAGTTTGACTGGCCTTCCAAATTAGTTAATTTCTACAGAAGATTTCTCAGTAGAAAAAAAAACAACGCAGGTGACAATCTGGTTGAAAGAAGAGGGACTCATTTTGTCTCTGCAAAGCATTTGACATTAGAATAAGAAAGCATCATTGTCCCAACCAGAGCAGAATTGAGCCAACAGAAATGGTGGAGTGTCTAAAGTTCCTCAAAGGATTTTTGTCACTATTATTACAAGATTTTTCTTTTTCCCTTCCTATTGTCTTCTACCTTTTATATTATTATTGTTATTGTTTTTAGATTTTATTTTATTCATTTCAAAGAAGGGAGAGAGAAAGAGAGAAGGGGGAGGAGCAGGAAGCATCTACTCCCATATGGGCCTTGACCAGGCAAGCCCAGGATTTCGAACTGGTGACCTCAGTGTTCCAGGTCACTGCTTTATCCACTGAGCCACCTCAGGTCAGGTGTCTTATGCCTTTTAACATTTCATTAATGGATATTATTGCTGAGATCATGATAGAAATAACATGATGTCACAGAGTGCCTAATATTTTTTATTGAGTCCAAAATGTCATCTTGGATTCAAAGCCATATTAGGATTATTAAATATGAAATTTATGCAGAAAACCTCATCTGGGCTTTTTAAAGATACAGTCCAGGAAAAAGGTACATACTATGAGAGAGCTAGAACCTTCTAGAGAAGTTCTGATCTCATAACAAAGTTTAGAATTACTGGTAGTTTAAACATTGGATAAATTTTCAAGAGTCTGCTACCTAGACTCATTTATTTATTCCTTCTGCAGCATTTGTTATGCCTGCTTTGATTCAGGCAGTGTAGCTTGTGCTGGTGTATTCATATTAATAATAACAGTTTCTACCCTCAAGCACCCACTGTCTGGTGGGAGATGGGAAAATGTGTAATCAAATTGCTTTAACATAGTGCAATAATTTCTAAACTAGAGATATGTTCAGAGTGCTAAGGGACAGAGTGGGCAGAGTTTACTCTCTACCTTGGAGGTCACTGAAGGCTTTCAAAAAGAGATGACTTATGTGTTAACCACAAGGATATATATATAAGCTCTTAAGAAGGCCAGTGTATTTTAGGCTAAAATCACAGCGGTGCAAAAGCGTAGAGGTGTGACCGAACTTGAGATGTTGGGGGCTGCAGATATTAGGGTTTATCACTGCAGAATTTTTGTTTGTAAAGTCAGAGAAGATGAATTTTTTTTTGGATAGCACCAGATCATTAAAAAAAAAAAAGCCAAGTTAAAGAGATTCTATTCTGTTCTATTGGAATTAAAAGTGTTCTGCTAGGGAAGTGGTATAATCTGACCATAAAGTGGAAATAAAACGCCAATCACTGTGGGGGGGGGGGAGTTGAGGGAGGTTGAGACAGATGCTCTTGTTCTTTTTTAAACTAAATGAAGGAGAATAACTATAAAACAAAATTTGATCTGGGAGTAATCCTGAGGTTTCTATTGCAGTGAAATTTGTTTTTAATCAGAAATGTTGATGCTGTCTTGTTCATCTGTCACACAGTAAATTTAGAAAATGGGGAAATATATCCATGTTTTAGAATCTATATTTTGTGTGAAAAACCTCTTATGAGTTGTCATGATGCTAACAAAGAGAAGGAATGTTCCAAATTAGTATTGTACAGCAAGTAAATATAGAAAGAAGTTATAATGAAGATTTTATTTTTCATTTATTTTAAAGAGTCCCTGATGACGTAGTTAAAAGAATACCATTCATAATTATTGGTGAAATATATATCCAAGCTTTATACACACACACCCCTGACATCTGCCTAAGAGGGTTAAAGATGGATATATAACAATAATATTGGTGAAAGCTGTAATTTTAACATATTTTATGTGCCACAAATACTTGAAAAAATAATAGCATAATGGTATTAATTCTGTTACTTCCAAGTAGTAGGTTGTCTAAGCTGCATGTTCCTGGAATTGATCTATAACATTATTAACAATGATTAATATGTTGATTGTTTGTTTTTTCACTTTTAATTTTAAAATCGATTTCTTTAGAGTTTGAATTAGATATGAAGAATATTCTATATTTTATGGTATTTTAATACATTCATTTACAATGTGGTTCTTAGCAGGCTGGGTTTATGTTAAATAACGTTAGTGCTCTATATGTGAACTGTGTTCAGGCAGGGGCTGGTCTGGCCTGTTCATTGCAGTGAGGCAAAACAATAAACCAGAGTTGCATCTGCATCATAAAGGAATCCTCTATCTTCATTCACAGTCACATCCTCTTGTTCTAACTTGATAAAAGCCTTTCGAAATGGATTTACTGGTGGCTTAAAGTGCAGCTTTGGTCAACAGAAAGGTTAATATTAGTGTGAAAATGTGTATGAAGAATATGGCTTTCATGTTCAGAAAATGGCAATGATTATCTAAGACTAAAATAAGGATGGCAAGGCTGGTGGTTGATGGTTCTTTTATAATCCCATAATCATTTAGTCAGACTCCAGGGTAAAGGACATTTTTCTGAACTCTTACAGAATTGTATTTGATATTGATTTGGGGGTATGCGTTAACCATATTCTGAAGTAAGTGTATCTGGGTTGCTTTCCACCTTCACCTTTCTCATAGAAGAGAGTGGTAGTAATTCTTGAGGTAGAGTGGCCTGCGTTATTCTGGTCTGACTGCCCACTTTTGTGAGATGAGGAATAGTTCAAGGGCCATTTACGTACTCTGAAGAGTTCAGGATGCACTGAGCTGTGATTCTTGGTGGCTAGGCATATATAACATATAAAGATATATAATAACACTGTACTCACCTCTCTTTTTACCTTAAATATTAATCTATCCTGTAAAATTCCAATATACAAAAAAATTATTTACCTGAAACGAACTAGTTTTGACTTAAGGTTCACTGAAACACTCAAAAGTGTTACTCTAAATGAGTGCGCTTCATGCTTTTTCTAAAAGCAATACATGTCTTAAGCCTCCTCCAGCCGAACAGTCAAAGGACCCGAGGCAACCCTATTAGTTGGCTCAATGGATAAAGCATCGGCCTGGTGGGCGGTTGTCCTGGGTTCAATCCCCCTGGTCAAGGCACATGTGAGAAGCGACCATCTGCTTCTCTCCCCCTTCCTCTCTTCCTCTCTCTCCCCTTCCCTCTCTCCCTCTCTCTCTCCCTATTCTCTCCCTACTCTCCCTCTCCTCCTCTCCCAGGTCAATATCTCAGTTGGTCTGAGCTATGGCCCTCGCACGTGCGGGAGTCTATCTCACTATCTCTCCTTCTCTCTCACTTTAAAAAAAAAAAAAAAAAAGATCCAAGATCCAAGGCTATCATACTAGCCCTAGCCCCATGGCATAAATCCAGGAATCCCATCCCATTCTGGGAGGCTGTGCAGCAAGACTGTCTGTCAATCATCTAGAATGTAACAGGGGTCCTCAGGAGCTTATCACTACATTGGCTTTCAGCCCTTCCTTCGGCTTAATGTAGGTACCAGCACAGAACCAGGATTTACTTCATGTAAGAAGAAATACAGTTGATTACCAAACATATGAGAACACTGCAACAAAAAATACAAATTCATGAGCCCTGGCTGGTTAGCTCAGTCATTAGGAGTGTTATCCTGAAAGAGCATGGTTGCGGGTTCAATCCCCAGTCAGGGCATGTGCAGGAAGTCATCAATGAGCGCACAACTAAGGGAAACAACAAATGAGGGTGTTTTTTATTTTCAAATCTCTCTCTCTCTCCATTTCTCTGTCTCTCTAAAATCAATTTTTAAAAATGAAAATTAATAAAACAGTATCTATTTTTTCCTATTTATAAAATCAATTAAATGAACACCCAGTGGTATGAAATAGAAACTTTTATACAGAAGAGGAGGAATTATAAATTATTATGATATTTAGAATGTTGTTTAGAAATATACATTATAAACTTCAAATACGTTAACCTATATACTTCTAGTAATCTGTTCTAAGGAATAATACCCAAAATATGGTTTCTTATAGAAAATGAAAGTGTCTACAGCATGTACTGAAGGAGTAAGAGTGAATTAGCTGATAAAGAAAGACCTGGGCCCTGGCCGGTTGGCTCAGTGGTAGAGCATTGGCCTAGTGTACAGGAGTCCCGGGTTCGATTCCCAGCCAGGGCACACAGGAGAGGCGCCCATCTGTCTCTCCACCCCTCCCCCTCTCCTTCCTCTCTGTCTCTCTCTTCCCCTCCCGCAGCCAAGGCTCCATTGGAGCAAAGAATGGCCTGGGCGCTGGGGATGGCTCTGTGGCCTCTGCCTCAGGCGCTAGAATGGCTCTGGTTGCAACAGAGCAATGCCCCGGATGGGCAGAGCATCGCCCCCTGGTGGGCATGCCAGGTAGATCCCGGTCAGGTGCATGCGGGAGTCTGTCTGACTGCCTCCCTGTTTCCAACTTCAGAAAAATGAAGAAGAAAAAAAAAAAAGAAAGACCTGAAGGGACTACAAGAAACAGCAGAGAAGAGTAAAAATATCTTTGTGTAGGTAAAATGTATTAGTTCTAATAATTAATGTGTAGTAGGACTACACATTTAAATTGATCTGTAGGTCTTTCTGATATTCCTGGCTATTCTGTTCTTTCGCCAAAACTAGATCACTTTTCCATAGTTTGGTCATTTATTTTAATATTTAGTAAAGCCATTCTTTTGTCTAAATTTACAAAAATTCACTAAATAGTCATTTGTGTCCAAGTTGCAAATAAACCTTTTTTTGTAATTGTTGACTTGGATTTTGGGAATCTTAAATGAATTTAGAAGAAATGGACATTTTTTCTGATGTATAATCTCTCTATCTGGAACCTTAATGTGTCCTTCTATTATTTATAAAGTTTTCCTTTATTTTTCAAAGGAGAGATGAGATGTGAAAAAAGCAACCCTCTAACAAAGATGAGGGGGACATGATTGTTGCTGTTTCTTGCTTTTCATAATATCCTGTGTTTATTTAGCGATCATTTTTTAAATGTAGAAGTCAATATATAAATGTAAAGACTTAGCCCATATCTTTAGAGATCAGGATAGGAAAGACAATTTTTTACTTATGACTATGCTACTGAATAGTAGTTATGTAATTCATTAAATGTTATGAGTCTTCCCTTTATAAAAGTGCAAAATTAGCACATAACTGAAAAGTATGTTAGCTATCTTTAGTTCTTAAGAAAGTATATTTTCGCCCTGGCCGGTTGGCTCAGCGGTAGAGCGTCGGCCTAGCGTGCGGAGGACCCGGGTTCGATTCCCGGCCAGGGCACACAGGAGAAGCGCCCATTTGCTTCTCCACCCCTCCGCCGCGCTTTCCTCTCTGTCTCTCTCTTCCCCTCCCGCAGCCAAGGCTCCATTGGAGCAAAGATGGCCCGGGCGCTGGGGATGGCTCTGTGGCCTCTGCCTCAGGCGCTAGAGTGGCTCTGGTCACAACATGGCGACGCCCAGGATGGGCAGAACATCGCCCCCTGGTGGGCAGAGCGTCGCCCCATGGTGGGCGTGCCAGGTGGATCCCGGTCGGGCGCATGCGGGAGTCTGTCTGTCTCTCCCCGTTTCCAGCTTCAGAAAAATGGAAAAAAAAAAAAAAGAAAGTATATTTTCTATATTATTAATTTGTGTTGCTACTAATAAAGCATCGTTTTCCTAATCATTTTTCTTTGTAGTTTGGGTATTGACAATTTTTTAACTACAATAATTCTTTTATTTCCTTGTTATTCAAATTCTATAGAAATATGAAAAATGCCTTAATAGACCTAGGGCAGATTATCCTGTGAATGTTTAAGGGACAGTGGGACAGTATAGACTATGGGATAGTGTCTGTTTAACAAAAGAGAAATATTGTATGCACGTGTTGATATTTTATTTAAATGTGTGGCATTGGTTTTTTTTTATTTCCCAAGTATTACCATATTATGATAGAAACCAAACAGGCATTACTGTAATAAATTTATTACCTTAAGGAAAGTGAAAATGATGGGCTTTTATAGATAGTTTTAAAAAACTCTTATGCCTGACCTGTGGTGGCACAGTGGATAAAGAGTCAACCTGGAAATGCTGAGGTCGCCAGTTCAAAACCCTGGGCTTGCCTGGTCAAGGCACATATGGGAGTTGATGCTTCCAGCTCCTCCCCCCTGTCTCTCCTCTCTCTCTCTCTCTCTCTCTCTCTCTCTCTCTGTCTCCCTCTCTCTAAAATCAATCAATAAATAAATAATTAAAAAAACTCTTATGTTACTGTTTCCACAGCTTTGATGTAATCTGGTTCTTATGTGTGATGTTTTAGCATTAAAATGATCATTATTTTATCTTTTGTTTACAATAATTTATTTATAATGATGCAGGATACTCTAACAAGAAAAAAAAATTCTTTAATGGTCAACAGCACGTTTTATCTCAAGTTGTCTGATGCAGTAGCAACCAAAAATAGAAACTGTTAAACAACAAAACCAAAGCCCATGGATAAATGATAAAAACACTTAAAAAGAGTATTTAACAGTGTGAGGTCTCATCTATAAAGGTGAAAGTGTGCAAAAGAAAACTTGTATAAATCAACAAGATGAAATATTTACCCAAAGAACATTTTCAATAATATTGATTTTTACCAGTTCCCGTATAGGCTAAGTGACTTACTTACTTTAGCTGGGCCTTGCCCGTTGGTCTGTGAGTGAACATGTACTTTTAAAAGAAAATGGAGAAAGCAGGTTCTGACTCTTGGGTTTCTAACTAAAATAACAGAGGATATGAGTATGCTCTTACTAATGCCCTCTGGCAAATAGCTCCACCTACCTATCTATCTCTGACTCTCCTTAGTTTGAGTTTTTCCTGACAGAGTTGTGGAAGACCCTACTGTCAAAATCTTTTTCATAATTTTGGTCAAGCCAAATGATTTAAGACCTAAAGAGCTTAAAAACACTACACTTTTAGGACTAATAGAAATCTATATCAACTGTGTATCAAAGAGGTTCTAAGACATCCTTTTAGAAAATAATAATCAGGTGTGATTTTTTTTTACATAGAAAAGTATATAGTAAGTTTCTCTATACAACTGCCTATACATTAAATTGTTTTATGTAATAGTGCATGTACTTGAAGGCACTATCACAAAAGGCGTTTTCAGATTGTTGCAGTCACATGTATGCATTACATTATGCATTATCTCCTTTAGGAAAATTGTAGGAAGAAATTTACTTACGTTTTTAAGTAAAGAACAGTTTTACTCCTCCTGAAAATTGTCCTATCCTAAGATGAATCTATAATTAATCCTCCTATGTGTTGACTGCTAAAAAGCTTAGAACTAAGATTAAGAGGACCCTGTTACCAATTTCTGGGATTTCATATATACAGATGTTTGGGTTAACTTCACTTCTCTGATATCTCTACTTTTAAAATAAAATTTTCTCATCTTTTTAAAATTACTATTAGCTAACTTCTAGATGTTGCAAACCACACTAAACAAGATGACATATGAATTAATTAACGTATTAAATTCTAATTTTCAGATATCTGCCTTACAAAAAACAATTCAGAGGATAGTGACCTGCCTTATCTGCCAGGTGGCAGCCCTATTCCTCCGTTCCCCCATCAGTCATTTGAAGGAAAAGTTACCAGGGGTCCCCAAACTTTTTACACACGGGGCCAGTTCACTGTCCCTCAGACCATTGGAGGACAGAACTATAAAAAAAACTATGAACAAATTCCTATGCACACTGCACATATCTTATTTTAAAGTAAAAAAAAACAAAACGGGAACAAATACAATATTTAAAATAAAGAACAAGTAAATTTAAATCAACAAACTGACCAATATTTCAATGGGAACTATGCTCCTCTCACTGACCACCAATGAAAGAGGTGCCCCTTCCAGAAGTGCGGCGGGGGCCGGATAAATGGCCTAAGGGGGCCGCATGTGGCCCGCGGGCCGTAGTTTGGGGACCCCTGAGTTATACAATGGAAGTGGAATACTATGGGAACTATTTTTTACCACGTCGTCTTACGAGCTCAGTGTCTAAAGAGTTCTATTTCAGAGATCACGTTTGGCCAGTTAACATTTTTTAAAATTAGGGATACATATAAAGTTCTTTGAAAATATAAGGCTATGTAAATGTAGTTGGGGTACTTAATTCTTAAAAGGTCTAAAAGAGTGGAAGGGGACCTAGATGACATTTTGTAATTAGAACAGAAAGTAATACTTTTACTGGGATAGCTCAGGCTGAGGACTCTTTTTAAGACCTGACTTTGTGTGTGTGTGTATATGTGTCTGGCTTTCTGTGTGTCTGTGAATGTATTCAGTTGTATGAAATGTTTGAATGTGTCATCATTATCACTTTGTTTCTTTAATCAGTGATGTTTTGAAATTGTCTAAAAAGATGCAGAAATTTTAAATGACTACATTTTGGAGAGCAGTATTTGTGGTTTTTAATTTTCTTTAATAGCGCAGTCAGCATTCTGATTTTCTATAAGCCCCTTCAGTGTATGTGTAGACTGGTGGTCTGCATATTGATTGCTCTTGTTTCTGTGACTAAAATTGATTCTCCCTCCCCACCCCTGAGACTTTTGCTTGTCATCAAACTTACTTTTTCTCTTATGCAAAAGTGACATTTGATTGGATTATTCAACAGAAGAAGGATTTTGTTTTTGAGCACAATCAATACACTTGTGTTCACTGATTTTATAGTTCTTTCAGTGACTGCCTTCATATGACTGTTGGAATGGTTTAGTTTCTGGTCAGATTACACCAAAGCTAGGTTTTTGTTGTTGTTGTTTTTTATCATTTTAACCTCTTTAATCAATGTAAAATAATTTTTAACAAATCTACTTCTAAAAATATTATGAACTCATGTAAATATGTTATCAATCAAGAAACATTTCAAGCACTTGTTTTCACAATATGCCATAGTATATCCATGGGTCTTAGTCTATCAGATTTTATACTCCAGTGGCATGTATAGAATATATGCATAAGCCCTGGCCGGTTGGCTCAGTGGTAGAGCGTCGGCCTGGCGTGCAGGAGTCCTGGGTTTGATTCCCGGCCAGGGCACACAGGAGAAGTGACCATCTGCTTCTCCACCCCTCCCCCTCTCCTTCCTCTCTGTCTCTCTCTTCCCCTCCCGCAGCAAGGCTCCATTGGAGCAAAGTTGGCCCAGGCGCTGAGGATGGCTCTGTGGCCTCTGCCTCAGGTGCTAGAATGGCTCTGGTTACAACAGAGGAGTCTGTCTGACTGCTTCCCCATTTCCAACTTCAGAAAAATACAAAAAAAAAAAAGTATATATGCATAAAATATAATTGACAATAAAAATTGCATATGATTAACTTTAAATGAATCATTATCAACAATGATAGAAGTCATATCTACCACTTATTTTAGCAACTATTTTGTACTAGGCTCTTTATACTGTGTTTAGCTTACTCTACCTATCATATCTAATTTTTTTAAGAGTGTTCCAAAAGGGTTAGTATTAACTTCATATTTCAGACAAGAAACTAGTAACTTACTCAAGGTTGTGATGCTGGAAAAGCATGTAAAATTCAGCTCCATTTGACTCCGGTGCCTGCAGTGTCTCAAAGCCCCACATTCCATCCACGGGGGCATTACAGATTTTCACAAGAAGTTAGGGATGGCTTCCAGCTTAGTGGTCAGGAAAACTTGAATGAGGTGGCGCAGATTGACCCAGCATTTTAGGGTGTGAAGGATTCAGTAAAGTTGAGAGAAGGATGAAGGGGTTTAAAATTTGGGAGGAAAGACATGGAAGTTGATGAATAAAGGCAAAAAGAAGAGCAACACGTGCATCCTGGAGTACCAAATATACTGATATGTAGAGAGGACCAAATATACTGATATGTAGAGAGCACAAGTTGCGTCTGAAAGTGGTTTGGATATAATTGGAAAGAAGAGTGAGTAAAGTAAGATTATAAAAGGGCTTGCATGCCACCGAATGGCTTGGAATTTATTCTTGAATGTAGAAAATTTACTTGAAGGCTTTTGAGGAAAGTATAATACTATTAAATGCTATACTGAAACTGTTGCATTGACCTGATAGGATGGCAGAATAAGAGGAATGTGTGAACATCTGGAAGTACAGAGAAGAATTCAAATAATTATTTTTAGATGGGAAATGTATTGCCAAGCCCTGGCTTTATAGGTTGGTTGGTTGGAGCGTCTTCCTGGAGCGCGGAGGTTGCCAGTTAGATTCCCCCAGTCAGAGCACATACAGGAGTGGCTCACTGTTCCTCTCTCTCTCTCTCTCTCTCTCTCACTCTCTCTCTCTCTCTCTCTCTCTCTCTCTCTCTCTTTCCCTGACAGCTCAAAAAAAGAAAGAAAAATGTATTGCCATCTTGCCATCTATCACATTCATAGAGTCAACAATTTAAGCAACAGAAGGTAGAAATATTTTCCCAAATTAAAAAAAAAAAATTCAGGAAACTACCTTTCAAAACCTACTAACACAGCATGTCATTAAAATAGGTGGGGGAAATATAGTATTTCTTTCTCCTTTTTTATCCTTTTGCATTATGTAAAGACTATATCTACGTGACCATGGCTGTAATTCTGATAAATGACAACAATTTAAATAAAGATGCATATGATCTCTTATTACCAAAGTGCTAATAAGGTGACAGAACAATTGATACCACATCCCCTCATTTAAGCTCATTATTAAATACACATGGTGTATCCTAAGGAATGACTTAAGTATATCCTGTCATCAGTCTTACTTTTTCTCTTATGCAAAAGTTTTTGTTAAAATTATTGATTTTCAGTTAAAATTAATGTTTAGTCTTTTAAAAGTGCAAAATAAATTCAGCTTTTTTGTCACTCCTGAAGGGTTAAGGAGACTGGATGAAAGAAAGTGAACGGATTAGCCAAAAACCATATGTGCATAACACATAGACACAGACAGCAGTGTGGTGATAACTGGGAGGGGGGCAGGTAGGTGGAGGGGGGCAAAGAAGGGGAGAAATGGGGTTGGAAAGAGGTCTTGCTTGGGCAGTGGATGCCAATGCAGTGTACAGATGCTGGTTTATTGAGTTGTGTACTTGAACCTGTATGATTTTGTGAACCAATGTCATCCCAATAAATTCAAGTAACAAACAAACAAAAAAAGAATAAATCATTGTCTTATGGAGACTTATATTGTCAGTAAATAGCCTGCCTTTTATTAAGAAAAAGAGAAAAATTAAATAATCAAGAAATTATAACTGAAACATTATTTACAGCAGCACTTCACCCTGAAGCCAAAAATTAGCCTTACCTCCTCGACCAGAGGTAGTCAACCTGGTTCCTACCGCCCACTAGTGGATGTTCCAGCTTTCATGGTGGGCGGTAGCAGAGCAACCAAAGTATAAATAAAAAGATAGATTTAACTATAGTAAGTTGTTTTATAAAGATTTATTCTGCCAGTGAAAATCTGACATAAAGTACTTGGTAAGTAATTACTATTATATGCTTTAACTTGCTGTAACTCTGCTTTATCAATTTTATAGAGTAAAGTTACTTCCCTGCTTTATAAATCACCATTACTGTGGAACCGGTGGGTGGTTAGAAAATTTTACTACTAACAGAGATACAAAAGTGGGTGGTAGGTATAAAAAGGTTGACTACCCCTGTGCTAGACAAACAAGGTCATCTCTGCACACTGACAAGGTCAGCTGTCTTGTAGAAGCCTCATTTTGCAGGAAGGTGGGGGGTGAGTGGCTATATTTTATCAACCAATTACAATTTTATAATTTCTTCTCTGGAAGAGCTAACAAATAAGTAATATGTCATCTGGAGACATGAATCAGTTCTTACAGAGTCATTTCTGAGTACAGTGACATTAGCAAGGCTGAGTCAACAACGCTATCTTCCATTCCACCTTTCTGATTTCAAAAAATGGGTCAGTGAAGTAGGTTAAGTTTTCTGACTTTATGAGTATATTTAATGGGTGCATATATTTTATGTGTATAATTGCCTTGACTTTTGGGTTTGAATTTATTTTCAGTATGTTCATTAAATTACTAATTAAGTATTATACTTCATTATAGACAGAATACAGCTTAAAATAAAAATGCATACAAATAGTAGATCTTTGAAATTTAAGATGGGGCATTGGCAAACCCCCTTAAAAATCTTTAAAAAAATGACCACAACCAAATGTTCTCTCTAAATTTATGTAGTTTAAACAACTTTTATCCACTACTCTAAAATCATGGTTGATGCTGCTACTTGAAATATTTTAACAGGCTCTAAATGGGGTTTGGCCAGTCACAGTTATGAAGGCCCAACTCATTTAGCCAAAGCAGTTCTCCTTTCTTCTGGGCACTTGTAATATTACATCTCTGAATAATACAACCAAGATATTATGTGTGCAAATCACCACTGGAAGTGTACTGGAACAACTACTAATACAGTGTGTCCGTAAAGTCATGGTGCACTTTTGACCAGTCACAGAAAAGCAACAAAAGACTATAGAAATGTGAAATCTGCACCAAATAGAAGGAAAACCTTCCCAGTTTCTGTAGGATGATGTGGCAGCATGCGCGCATGCGCAGATGATGACGAAACACCATGTATACAGCGGAGCAGCCCACGGCCATGCCAGTCGAGATGTGGATGGTACAGAAGAAAGTTCAGTGTGTTCTGTGGCTCGCTAAATTCGAATCCATGACCAAAGTGCAATGTGAATATCAGCATGTTTATAACAAAGCGCCATCACATAGGAATAACATTACTCGGTGGGATAAGCAGTTGAAGGAAACTGGCAGTTTGGTGGAGAAACCCCGTTCTGGTAGGCCATCAGTCAGTGACGAGTCTGTAGAGGCTATATGGGATAGCTACCTAAGGAGCTTTAAAAAAAAATCTGTATGTGAGCCCACATCGAACTGCAGTGAATAGGAGTGAAACTGGGGGAGTTTCCCTTTTATTTGTTGCTTTCCTGTGACCGGTCAAAAGTGCACCATGACTTTATGGACACACTGTATATGAGTAAAGAGACCTGAATTCTAGTCTTATGTTCTGACACTTACTGTAAAACATTTGGGAAAGTCTTTTCTCCTATCACAGAGTCAGTTTATTCATCTCTGAAAAAATAAGAAAGATCCTTGAAGTTTTAGTTTTCTGCGATGATAACTCAGTGCCTGGTAGTGAATGCGCCTAAATACAGTGGCGATAAGTTGTTTTCGTAACTAATATATGATAACTGGAATTTCATGCTGAGTGCCTCCATCTTATTTAATTGTTGATATTTGTCCTAGTGTGTGGCACTCTGGATTATTAAATTGTCTCGAACATTTATAGAGTCAGGGAAGAATTCTCTTCTTTCAACCAGAAGTAGAATACATAAGTTTGAAATCAAGTTGAAAGTTGTCAGAGGTCAACCAGAGATACATCAAATAAATAACAGGGAGAAAAATAGGATCAGGTTGCCATCGTCATCTCCTCTGAGAGTCCAATGATAAACTTGTTGGAGTTGTGAATATTGTTAAAATACTGCACGTTCAGAACTGATTAGGATGCTCTGAGGCTAATAGGGTTGGTACAGAGTCCAACAAATACATTTCAGGGTTATAAAAAAAAACCTAAAAGCTCTTCAATAGAAGACTGGATAAAGAAGATGTGGCACATATACACTATGGAATACTACTCAGCCATAAGAAATGATGACATCGGATCATTTACAACAAAATGGTGGGATCTTGATAACATTATACAGAGTGAAATAAGTAAATCAGAAAAAAACAAGAACTACATGATTCCATACATTGGTGGGGCATAAAAACGAGACTAAGAGACATGGACAAGAGTGTGGTGGTTACCGGGGGTGGGGGGAGGGAGGACGCGGGAGGCAAGGAGGGAGAGGAGAAGGGGGAAGGGGAGGGGCACAAAGGAAACTAGATAGAGGGTGACAGAGGACAATCTGACTCTGGGCGATGGGTATGTAACATAATTGAATGACAAGATAACCTGGACATGTTTTCTTTGAATATATGTACCCTGATTTATTGATGTTACCCCATTAACATTAATAAAAATTTATTAAAAAAATGAGCAGTAGACAACAACAAAAAACCCCTAAAATCGTAACATTTTTCCATGTCTGAGTAGTATTCCATATCCCCCATTTTGATTATTCATTCATCTGTTAATGGACACTTGGGAAGCTTTTACCTAACTATTGTGAAGTGTGCTGCCGTGAAAATATGTGTGCAGGTTGCTGTAGACATCTATTTTCAGTTCTCTTGAGTATATACCAAGGAGAACTGCTCGGTCATATGGTCGTTCTAGTTTAATCTTTTGAGGAACTGCGATCCATTTTCTACAACGGCTGCACAATTTGCATTCCCGCCAGCAATGTGTGATGGTTTCAAATTATCTGAATTCCAAACACCTGTGCTTTTTTAAATGCCTGTCTTGATGGGTGTGAAATACCTCATCGCAGTTTGATATGTATTTCCCTAATGACTAACTCTGTGGAGCATCTTTTCATGTGCTTTTTGGCTATTTGTGATGTATCTTATTTGGAGAACTGTCTATTCACTCCATTGCCCTCTTTTTTTTTAATTGAGTTGTCTTTCTATTGTTGAATCCGAATTGTTCCTTCTTATGACCGCTTATACTCATTAGATATCATATCATTTATTTACTCAGAAAATACCTAAGAAGCTTGAAATACATGCCTGGCATAAGTTAGGGATAGAGCAGTGAGAGTTGAACAGATAATATCCCTGACTGAGTAAAACCTGTGTTCTAGGGAGGAAAACAGAACATAAACACACAAAAGGATACAATGCATCATTAACAAACCTAACAATTGTAAAAGGTGCCTGATATGAACGGGAAGAAGTGTTTTTAGACAGAATGGCCAGGCGAGGCCTTTCTTAGGAAAAGAAAGTGAAACAAAGACTCCACAAGGAGGGACCAAGTAGAGAGGTAAGTGTTACAGCCAGAAGGAGGAGCCCAGGCAGGAGACTGCCTAGAGCAGGGTCGAGAACCTTTTTGGCTGAGAGAGCCATGAACACTACATATTTTAAAATGTAATTCCGTGAGAGCCATACAATGACCCGTGCATGTTACGCATTATCCAATAAAAATTTGGTGTTGTCCCGGAGGACAGCTGTGATTGACTCCAGCCACCTGCAACCATGAACATGAGTGGTAGGAAATGAATGGATTGTAATACATGAGAATGTTTTATATTTTTAAAGTTATTGTTTTGTTTATTAAAGATTTGTCTGCAAGCCAGATGCAGCCATCAAAAGAGCCACGTCTGGCTCGCGAACCATAGGTTCCCGATGCCTGGCCTAGAGCGTTCTAGGAGATTTACGAAGGTCAATGAGACTGCGACAGAATAAAGCGGCAGAGACAGAGAAGAGATGTCAAGAACCAGATCATCCCGGGGCCTTTTAGGACTTGGGAAATAATTCCACACTAATGGGAAACCCCTGGGAGATTTCAGTGGAGGGCTGATGGGGTCTGAATTAAGTGTTCAAAGGATTGTTTTGGCTGGTGAGTGGAGAGGAGGAAGTGTGGAAGCCAGAACTAGCTGAATCAGTAACCAAATGATACAGGATATAAATGAACTAAATACAATAGTGGCCATAGAAATCAAGTAGAGCCTTTATAATTTGTAGTAAAATGCATTCTCTTTGCCAGGAAAATAATTAACAGAAAAACTTAAAAAGATAAGAACATCAAAACACGTGTAATGTGTAGTGTCCCTTGGTGAAGTTATGTTATTTGTACATGCTGATTAGCTCTGCTTCCATCCTGAGCCAGGAACTGGGACATCGCTCCAAGACCTCTTAATGTGTGTATTGTTCCCATAAAAGTTTATTTAATTTGCTTCAGAAGCATTTTTTATAACTTCGTAAAGTGCTCTTAGATTCTCCACTGCACAATTCTAGATCTTTATCATGCCAAATAACTACCAGAAAGAGAAGACTGTAGATCAGGGGTCCCCAAGCTTTTTACACAGGGGGCCAGTTCACTGTCCCTCAGACCATTGGAGGGCCGGACTATAAAAAAAACTATGAACAAATCCCTATGCACACTGCACATATCTTATTATAAAGTAAAAAAACGAAACAGGAACAAATACAATATTTAAAATAAAGAACAAGTAAATTAAAATCAACAAACCAGTATTTCAATGGGAACTATGGGCCTGCTTTTGGCTAATGAGATGGTCAATGTGCTCCTCTCACTGACCACCAATGAAAGAGGTGCCCCTTCCGGAAGTGCGGTGGGGGCCGGATAAATGGCCTCAGGGGGGCGCATGCGGGCCGTAGTTTGGGGACCCCTGCTGTAGATAATGAGCCCTACAGATATATAAATTTCAAGCTCTATTGCGTATCCCAGTAATGCAATAACGCCACAAATACCATTCAGTTAGCATGCTTCGTTTCCTAATTATTTTGATTCCTTACTTTGCTATTAGCCAATGTAAAATTTTCCATAGCCTCTTTCACTAAGCATATCAATGTTTGTAAATTTCTATTTTCACACTAATGGAAAGGATGATTCTCCCTGAATCCATCTAAGCCTTTTTTTAGATTATATAAATTCTCTAGTGTATTTAATTATTGGCCTTAAATGTATGCTTAGAATACCTGCTTTTAATTTTGATGTTTCTATCAGTGGCAGAGCTGTTATTCCCAATTCAATTGTGAGAACTACTTTGCCTTCTCTTCTTTAATCTTCTTCTCAGTTCTTTTAAATTAAAAAATAAAGTTTCTTTACTATGTTATGTTGGTTTTTGGAACCATAAGCTGTAGCTGAGTTCTTTTAAGTACTTAAATTATTGCTACTTTAAGCTGAAACTGCAAAAGGAAATTCAAGCCTTATATCAGTTATTAGAAATGAGTGTTTAGAATTAGAGACCATTTATTTGCAAGACCTTTTAGAGGGAAGCATTAGGACAACTAATGAAATGAACTCCCAAATTTTAATTATTATTTCCTCTTATCAAAGGATTTTAATCCTCTCGTATTGAGGAGACTCAGTTCTATTTCCATTCAAGGCATAATTGAATTTTGTCATCCTTTAAAACTTCCTAAATTCAAGACTTTTCCTAGGCAGTGATACCCCTATCAAATCCATTTAACTGCATCCTGAATGAGATAAGAACATGATGACCTCAGTTGAGTTTAGCAATCAGGATTTCTGAAACATACCAGCATCTCTGACTCATTGCCTCATATGCACAATGAAGTTACTAGTTTACCTGGACAATTATCCTTAAGAAAAGCATTTTCTGAGTGGGATATGCTATTAAGTATTAAAGATTGTTGACAGTGCATTGCACTGTAAACGGTATTACGGAAAGTGTATTTGTGTTTTCATTGCTATCTTTGAAACAGTGCTGAATTGGAGGTTTGCTTTGTTTGAACTGCTTTCTCACAAACTACCTTATTTTTGATGTCTTATAATGAAATGGAATGGGGTAAATTATTACCAATACCATTACTTTTATATCTGGGAGATGTACCAACACATCTTGACTCTCTCAGCAGATATATGCTCCATTAAAATTAGCTTATTGATTTATGTTGGATAGTTTAATTTCTAGATCCATACATCTATGTTGTCATCGGTAATAAAGTCTCCAAATTGTTTACCTTCAATTCTTTTATTTACATAAGTTCAATATTGTCATGAGGCCGGAGACATTGTATCTTTCCCACTCCCAGGTTGTTGACTTTGGCTCTGCTCTCAGTTGACTGAATGTCTTCAGTTCTGTTTTGCCTCCAAGAAGAATCTCATTGTGTGTTCATTACTCATGTATTTTGGAGTGAGATTTGCTGCTTTTGTATTTGGTCTGTACAGTTTTTTCACTTATAAAAATGAGATATTTCTTGCTTCTCAAGATTATTATAAACAGTTCACATAGTCCAGAAATGTGGCCCTTGGGGGAAATGTAATTTATTTGTGATTTCTTGGTGCATCAGATAATTGAGCACAGTGCTGTAATGTCATATGTTAACATCTACCTATGCTACCAGCAGCTAGATACTGATGGGGAAAGAGAGCAAAGGGAGCTGGACATTGTATAATATATATGATATATATGATATATATAACTTAGAAAGCCTGCTTCAGTAAGAAGCTCCGGTTCTCTGTTGGCTAGGAACTTTTAGCATTCAAAGGCTAATACGTAGTTCATTGTGCCCTCAGCCCTCCAACCTCAATTCCTAGCCATTTGGGAGGAATCTCCGCAAGGCACTGCTGATCCAGTAGGGGTGGCTGTGTTTCTAAACTTTCACTTCAAGGCATGCGCAGTGGAAGCCAGAATGGCATCCCTAGAGGCCACAAGTCTAGCCTAGAAAAAGGAGCTGATTGGTTAGTGGGAGGAACCAGCACATGCCCACAAAATTTTAAAGAAATTGGTTGGTTGGATTAAAGGAAGGCTAGTCCTTCTACCTCAAAAATATAAACACGTGCTTAACAGAAATTGACCTTTTGAGATCAGCCTTCTGTGCCCTTTTTGCCCTTCTCTCTGCCTTCCTGCTTGGGAATGTGCTAACCCGTTTGCAGTCATGCTGTGTGAGCTGACAGCTAGACAGTCTCCCAAGTACAGGCTTTGAGCAACGCCTGGACAGGACTGAGCTTTGATATGGGCTAGACAGTGGTGCAAAATATCTGGACTTTGGTTTCTATACTGGGCTTAATTAAGACAAGACTAGGTTTTTCCTTTGGCAGGACAGATGGAGATGAGACATTGAAAGCCTGTAAGCAACCTTCTGTTTAAACCCCAAATAACTCTTACTGCAAAAGCCTAAGCTTCTCCAAGTGTGGGTCCAGTAAAATGCTTTCTATGCAACATCATGTAAGAACCACATTTGAACCAGCATCAGAACCAATATCAATATCTGTAATCTCTGTAATGGCCTCATATGTGAGAAAATAGCAAATGGTGCATCCATGAATCTCAGCTCCCTATGGGCACTGAATTAATACTAGAAATCCAACTAGTATATCGATAACTTGTGGGGTGACCACAAGTTATCATAGGATTTTTGGAGAATTACATTAGTTCAAACCAATATAAAACTGTTCCTAGCACACAGAAATGCCCATAAATATTAGCATTTATTAGTTCCAGATTGTGATTTTATGTTCTTGTCCCTAGACTGGAAATCAGAAGCATGGTATCCACATATGAACATAGCATGTCTTTAAACTTCTGACTCATTGTAGAATTTATGATCTTAAAGAATGGCTGGCAAGATTCTTCTCTTTAGGTTTCTATTGTTACTCTTTGCATTGACTTGCCAGTAATTTAGCTTGTATAAAAATCTTAACTCCCCAAATCCCCTATTATCTTGATTCTGTGCATTTCATTTCATCTATTATTTTTCCCCTGGTTTTGTAAGTCCATCCAAATTCAAGCAAAGTTAGCTTGTCATTCCTACCCTCAGGACAAAGACTTCAAAAGTCTTAGCACATTAGCTACGGAACTCATTCTGCTTGCGTCTTCTCTCCTTGTTTGATCAAACAGGCAGCCTCTCTTCCATCTTTTGGATGTACACATAAGCCAAGCACTTTTTAAGGTTTCTTCAGTTCAATAGTGGCTTTGATTTTTTAATGGCTTCTATATGAGCAAGATCTTGTTACATAATGCTAGAAGATACAGTGGTACAATAGAAAGTATTTAAATTGATTTTATGTTATCTTCATTGATACAGTTCAGCAGCTGCTATAGAATTAGGGGAGATCAGTAATGGTTTATAATGGAGTTTTGGAGGAGAGAGAACTTCCTTTAATACTCTCATTAAATATATAGAACTTCCCCAGAAAAAATTGTGCCTACACAGAAAATTTTGACTTTAAACTCATAAAAAATTAATTTAAAATGATACTCAGTAGCTGATACAGACTGACTCAGTGTTACCCCCCCCCAAAAAAATTACATATTGAAACCTAATCACAGCTTTGGCCAGTTGGCTCAGTGGTAGAGCATTGGCCTGGCAAGTGGATATCGCAGGTTTGATTCCCGGTCAGGGAATGGGCACACAGGAGAAGTGCCCATATGCTTCTCCACTCCTCCCTCTTTAGCCTCTCTCTCTTTCTCTCTCTCTCTCTCTGTCTCCTTCCTGTAGCCCTTCCTCTCATTAAATAAAAAAGAAAAAGAAAAGGAAGAAACCTAATCACTAATTTGATGGTATATAAATGTGGGACCTTTGGGAGGTGATCAGGTCATGAGGGTGAAGCCCCAATGAATGGAATTAGTGCCCTTATGAAAGAGACTTCAGGAAGCTCCCTTGCCCTTTCTGTCATGTGAGGATCATGCCTTGATCTTGGACTTGTCAGCCACCAGAACTGTGAGAAATCAATATTTGTTGTTTAAACCCCCACAAATAAAGTACTATCAGTTTCTAAGTGAACGGTATGGTTTCCTTAATATTCAAGCTGATTTTTAGCAAAAGAATTCACATAAGTAAGTGCTATTTATTTCTCTTATTTCAATATCTGTGGTTTGGATTTTTGACATCTGTCCTCATAAGCATATAAAGCCAATGGCTCCCTACTTATCTAGTTATTTCATAGGTTCTGAAGTACAGATTAGGAAAGTAAATGTAAAACAATATATATAATACATGGAGGTGTTAAAATAAATCAAAAGCCTGACCAGGCTGTGGCGCAGTGGATAGAGCGTCGGACTGGGATGCGGAAAGACCCAGGTTCGAGACCCCGAGGTCGCCAGCTTGATCGTGAGCTCATCTGGTGTGAGCAAAAAGCTTACTAGCTTGGACCCAAGGTCGCTGACTCGAGCAAGGGGTTAGTTACTCAGTCTGCTGTAGCCCTACGGTCAAGGCACATATGAGAGAGCAATCAATGAACAACTAAGGTGTTGCAACAAAAAACTGATGATTGATGCTTCTCATCTCTTTCCATTTCTGTCTGTCCCTATCTATCCCTCTCTCTGACTCTTGCTCTGTCTCTGAAATAAATAAATAAATAATAAAATAAAAAATCAAAAGATGAAATTATATTTTGGATAAAATTTTACCTGAAAAAGCAATTACTTTATAAGCCGAATATATTCTTTTTTTTTTTAACTGTCATCCTGAATGTTCTCTTTGTGGCAAATTATCAAGCTACAATCCTGAAAGAGAAATCCATCAAAGGTCAAGTTGCTCATAAAAGCATTACTGAAATGTCAGAAACAATTACACTGCATAGTGTATTAAGAATTAACCCCCAAAGAAATTAAATATTCATTCATGAAAATTTGTGTCTGTTCTGTAATTTCATTTTGTAGTTATACTATTGAAGATTTCCAGTTTGTCATAAGCAACATAGAATTGATAAAATTTAAGGGTAGATTTTGCTCTGAAAGAAAGAGAAAAGTGTATTTTGGCAAATGCTCTAGCACATAGATTTAGGTTTTCAAAAAGCTCATTTACTTTACCAGTTTCTATCAAGCACCTGTCAGATGCTTGTTCCTGAACTTGATCATATTAGGATGGAGAAAATTATTTTGAGTAGGAACATGGGCTTGAGAGCTGCCTCTTCCACCAAGTAGTCGATGATTTGGGGCCAGGGAAGCAAAGCTTAAGCTTCTATTTCAAATGTTGTAACATGATTTAAAAATATTTACCTCCTCAATTGCCATGACGATTGCTTGCTTGGCACATAATAGGTACCCAAAAATGTTATTCCCTTTCTTTTCATCCAATAATAATAATCATTGTGAAACTATTGTAGATTTTTAAACAAAAAAGGAACTGGGTTCCATTTTGGCCTATTTTATTTTATTCATTCATTCATTCATTCATTTTTTACAGAGACAGTGAGTCAGAGAGAGGGACAGACAGACAGGAACGGAGAGAGATGAGAAGCATCAATCATTAGATTTTCGTTGCGCTTTGCAACACCTTAGTTGCTCATTGATTGCTTTCTCATATGTGCCTTGACCGTGGGCCTTCAGCAGACTGAGTAACCCCTTGCTGGAGCCAGCGACCTTGGGTCCAAGCTGGTGGGCTTTTGCTCAAACCAGATGAGCCTACGCTCAAGCTGGCGACCTCGGGGTCTCGAACCTGGGTCTTCCGCATCCCAGTCCGACGCTCTATCCACTGCGCCACCACCTGGTCAGGCAACTTTGGCCCATTTTAAACCAACTCTTTCATCAGTATGGATACAAATTTTTTATAGAACTCGCAGGTTTTCTTTCTCCAAATATTTATTACTCATGGTTTGCCTTTGTTTGATTTTAACAGAGACTTTTTCTCTTGATTGCTGAACTGATGATACCCTTTCTCTATCAGCTGAATACATTTTTATTACAAACACTCACGATTGTTCTTAACTCTGAGATGGTCCTGAGCAAATTACTATGAGTGTTAACTGTAGATGAAGTAAGTGGAGAGTTGATAACACATTGTGTGTTTAATGTGGAAGCATACAGCTTTCAAACCAATTAATAGTATAATAGGGTAACGCTTCCTCCATCACTGAAGCGTCCTCTGCTCTTGAATTCACTTCCTATGATTTGCTAGCAGAGATTCCACTATAATTATAAGGATTAAAGGGGACAGACCATGACTTACTCAGCTGTAGCACTCAGCTTGGCCTTTAGGGTATAAACTTTAGTATTTCTACGTGGGGGTGGAGGATCTTGGTAAAAATGAGTGGTGATGATTAATTCTTTGAAATAGCTTCTGCTTCAAAGCTTTCCCACATAGACCAGTCTCCAATATTTTACTCCTCTTTCTCATTTCTGATCACTTAGCTTTCATTTCCTCAAAACTGTTCAAATTTCACTGCCTTCAAAGTGTCTCTTTATAAACTGTGACACTTCCAATCTTCCCATCAATCTACAGTCTCCATCAGTGGCCCCAAATTTTACATTATATTTATTTGTAAATGATTTTATGTGATAAACATAATAGTTTTGCCATTTGGCCTTCTTAATTTGGGCAAAATTCGAAAGTCAAACTTAGGGTTACTAAAAATTTTTAAAATAATTTTCTTATTATTCTGCAGACTTGTTATTACATTGTTCTTGTAGTAACTGTCTGTAGAATAGCTATACGATTTTATTTATGATAATATGAAAGAGATCCTAAAATTTAGGCATGCAGAAAAAGAGGTGGTAAAGGCGTTTTAAACAAGAAAATGTGAAAATTAAAATGGAAAGAGTTGATTAAGGCTCAGAGTCATCCTTTTTCAGGCAACGAGGTCCCCTGAGCCTTGTCTTATTAAAAATATTCCCAGGGTATGGGAAATGGACTTTGCTAGACAAGGTATGTCAAGTGGGGGCAGATGGTGGAATGTCTTAAAACACAACAGACATGAATGCATGCATAATGTGGAGAGCTATAGGGAATCATTTGAGGGTATAATATAGTCACAACAGTGTGGCTGTCAGGCTGGTTGATAATTTGCAGGACAGATTAGAAATGTGAGACTCCCTCAGAGAGAGAATGTGAAGTAACAACAACAAAAAGAACAGAACAAAAGAAAAAACCACTCCAGTGGTCCTCGTTCACAAGGCTCCACGAGGGACTCACAGGGCTAGAACCTGCAGACACCTTAATGTGATGGAAAAAGAGGCTGTAGAGATAATCACAGGAGTTGTATTTCATTGCAGAGTAAATGGAGTTCTATTGATATATTTTATATGGAACTCTTTATTTACATAACTGTTTAAAGTTAAATGAAATAAGCCAATAGATTATAATAAACGTGACTACTTTGTTAATTGTATTGATGAGCCTTCATTTAGTAGCATCATTTCTTTCAGTTAGTGCTGTAATATCGTTCCATGTAACTGCAGGTAGAAATTCCAGAAGAAATTTCTTTTTAGCTTTTATCTACAAAGTGCCCAAGAGGCGTACTGACTGAAAGTCATTGTGTACGACTGTTTAACTTACAGATTTTAAAAAGTTGATGTAAATTATTTATTTTTTAGAGAGAAAAATAATTAAAGTAGTCTAATAGGATGCCATATGTCTTGGTAATTCTGCTTATCACTGTGAGCTAAATATTCTGTAGCATAAATTTCAATGAAATATTTTGGTTAATGCCCAAAAGATGTTTATAACAAAACTCTATAAAATAATTTTCAAAATACGAACTATTTAATTTAATAGTCATAATTATATAAATTGCTTTTCCTCAGATTTCTGTGTTTCCTTCTGTTCTGTTCTTTTGTTGTTGTTTTGTTCAGGTCTCGGTTACCTCACATTCTCTCTCTGAGGAAGTCTCACATGTCCTCACTACCTTAGCATTTTTTTTTTTTTGCATTTTTCTGAAGCTGGAAATGGGGAGAGACAGTCAGACAGACTCCCGCATGCACCCGACCGGGATCCACCCGGCACGCCCACCAGGGGGCGACGCTCTGCCCACCAGGAGGCGATACTCTGCCCCTCCGGGGCGTCGCTCTGCCGCTACCAGAGCCACTCTAGCGCCTGGGGCAGAGGCCAAGGAGCCATCCTCAGCGCCCGGGCCATCTTTGCTCCAATGGAGCCTTGGCTGCGGGAGGGGAAGAGAGAGACAGAGAGGAAGGGGTGGGGGTGGAGAAGCAAGTGGGCGCTTCTCCTATGTGCCCTGGCCGGGAATCGAACTCGGGTCCCCCGCACGCCAGGCCGACGCTCTACCGCTGAGCCAACCAACCAGGGCCTACCTTAGCATTTTAACAAAAAAGGAAATATAAAATTACTGAATGATCAAGTTTATACCGTGAGTCTAATGTAATAGTATTTAATAATATCTCTTTGCAAGCCCATTTATAAGCAGAAATAGGAAAAAAAAATTATTAAGCACATTAGCTCAAGTTGATTGAAACACAGTGATGTTTAGAGTGGAGCAGATCTATTCCCATGGTGGAGTGGTAGGGACGGTCAACTCTCCCACTGACCAATGGTGATGACTGTAGACGTGGGTTGTCAAAATAGATAACGTTTTTCAATCATGTGCCAGACACTGAGCAAGGCATTTGACTTAAACCTCTTCTCATTGAATATGCATATCTGTACCATAAGATAAATGCTATTATTAGCTTCCATTTTGAAAATTAGGAAACTGAATCTCAGAACAGTTAAATTGGCTCAAGAGCACATAGTTGGAAAGTGGTAGTAAGATACTATGTATCTTACAGCTGTTAAAGTTCAGATAAGATTGTTACATGAAAATGCTTCCTAGAAAGATCCAGGCAAATATGAAACTACATTATTTTCTCATCTCAATTCTTTTTAATGTATATCAGTTATCAATAAATAACTAATATATATAAATAAGGACTTTTACTATTAAAAGTCAAATGACTTTAAGATAATTCCTGATAAATACGAAAGACATCAGTGACTCAATAATACTCTCAAGATTACTGTGGAGTTTGTTTAGGTCTGGCCAGAAAAATCTGATCCCAAAATTACAATGCTAGACAGTTTCTAAATAGTGTGTGCTTTAAAAAGAAAAATCTTGTTTCTCTCTGCTTTTATCACTCCTTTCTGTTCACCCACCTTTCAATTCTGTTACATTGCTGAGTTTTTATTTTGCAATGCCTTCTGGAGGTACAATGTGCATAGTTGTACTATGACTGTTAAAAGCCAACTATAGCAATCTGTACATTTCTATGATTAAAAAGAAATCAGGCCTGACCTGTGGTGGCGCAGTGGATAAAGCGTCGACCTGGAAATGCTGAGGTCGCTGGTTCGAAACCCTGGGCTTGCCTGGTCAAGGTACATATGGGAGTTGATGCTTCCAGCTCCTCCCCCCTTCTCTCTCTGTCTCTCCTCTCTCTCTCTCTCTGTCTCTCCCTCTCCTCTCTAAAAATGAATAAATAAAATTTTAAAAAAATCAGAATAATGCAAGGACATTTAGGGAATAGTGCCAAATATGTATATGCTTTACAATAAAATATAATTAATCATAGTTTTAATGTATTAATGTCATGTTCTTGACTAAACTCCTAAGCTAAAACATCTGGAAACAATAAAAACCTTGATAAACCAAGATTTGTATTTTATATTATATTCAAGCTGCAGCACAATGAATGCAGAAACTTTCAATATATATTTTTGCCAAAACAAACAAAAAAAAGTCTATCCTTTTATTTCAATCCTCATTTTGCATTATTTCTATAGAAATCTTCATGCATTTTTAGTGTAATTACTTTAAGCAGATGTTCAAATCTCTTATCCTGATAAGAGGAAACACAGTAGAATGAAAGGGGGAATTTTAGAAGAGTTTATGAAAGAGTTTGATGGTGTTCGTGGAAACAGACCAAACAAGGGGAAAAATGAGGGTTATTTTAAAGGTATCAAAATACACGTTTAAGTTTATTAAAATGGTGAATTATTAAAAGTATTCTTAAAATAATATTTGTGAAGAAAGAGGTTAAGTGAAAAGATAGTAACTTAAATATTAAATCTCATTTTGAGTCCAAAAAGCATTTCTATTTTATTTTTCAACCTTTTGTATAGGGTATCACAGACAAGATAAAATCAGATATGCTTAGTTTACATTTCAGAATAAGATGTAATATGTAGACAATGGTTCATTCATTTAGTTCTGTAATCTGTATTTCATGTAAAACATACATTGTTCAGGTTTGGTTAACATGCCTAGAACTTCATGGGAAGAACTTTTCTGTTGGTAAATGCATGGCAGAATACATATGTACATTTAATACACAAAGGTAAGCATGCAGAGGAGTCTATTTTTTACATCACATTCAGAATTTAGGGAAATTGATCTTAAAAGACTAAAGAGGCCCTGGCTAGTTGGCTCAGCGGTAGAGCGTCGGCCTGGCGTGCGGGGGACCCGGGTTCGATTACCGGCCAGGGCACATAGGAGAAGTGCCCATTTGCTTCTCCACCCCCCACCCCCTCCTTCCTCTCTGCCTCTCTCTTCCCCTCCCGCAGCCAAGGCTCCATTGGAGCAAAGATGGCCCGGGCGCTGGGGATGGCTCCTTGGCCTCTGCCCCAGGCGCTGGAGTGGCTCTGGTCGCGGCAGAGCGACGCCCCGGAGGGGCAGAGCATCGCCCCCTGGTGGGCAGAGCATTGCCCCTGGTGGGTGTGCCAGGTGGATCCCGGTGGGGCGCATGCGGGAGTCTGTCTGACTGTCTCTCCCTGTTTCCAGCTTCAGAAAAATACAAAAAAGAAAAAGACTAAAGAAAGAAAAGTATTGAATATGTTGCGTTGGTCTGTGTCGGCATGAGTTGTAGAACTTCATCATTCACTGTAGTGATAACTGAATGTATCTGCCCAGATTTATTGGGATTTACATCCAGATAATGAAAGTTTTAAATGGTTCCATAATGGGGACATATGGTCGTTGAAAATGTCATAATCGTAGGCCATCTGATATGGAAAAATGAAATTTTCCAGAGTGCTAAGCAGCAAAATTTCCATTTCTCTAAGTGAAAAGAATATCAGCATACTGCATATTTGGATGTGTTCATGTTTAAGTTACTGCTTCATATATTCTCTGAAATAATGTCATGCAAAACAGTTCTTATCTCATTAGTGTTTATAATCAAAATAACTTTCAATGTGCAGTACAGGAATAGAATTATTTTCCACAGCTCTTGTAAGTAAAGACCTTATTTCCAGGCTCACTTTTTATACAAAAAAACAAGGTAGAAGGAACACTCCCAGGAAGTAGCTGGAGATGACAAGTTACGGGGTTGCTCTGATAACCATAGACCCAACTTTTTTTCCCTAATGTTTCCCAGATGACTGATGCCTGGAATGCTGGAGATATAGCTTAAAAGAGTGTGAATAGTTCCAGCTGAGTTGATTAAAGCCATCCTTTGAAAGCAAAGTCAAAGATCTCAATGATTCTGTATTTTCAGATTCGTGGCTATTTGTTCAATGACTATCATCCAAAATATGTAGCCCTGGACATGTCAACAGTGTATACTCTTTGTATGTGAGACAGTGTGTAGCTGTGATGATGCCTTGCTGTGCCTTGAGAAGCAACTTCGAATACTAGTTTCTTGACTTCTTTGAAGACAAGGGCTCATTCATTAACTTCCTTGGCATCTTGAGTTCTCCCTACCATCATACCAGTTAAAAAGTAAATTAAGGAATTGGTTAGAACTCAGTTCAATGCTTCTTTAGTCAAACTTCTGCTATTTGAGACAGTAAACTTAAATTGGTTGAGCTTCAACTTCCTTTAAAATAAGAAGAATAAAATTAACACCTGTGTCAGAAGGGTGTTGTAAAAGGTACGTTCAATTATAAAATAAATATGTAATGGGGGTGTAATGTACAGCATGGAGACTAGAGATAATAATACTGTATTGCATATTTGAAAGTTGCTCAGAGAGTACACGTTAAAAGTTCTCATCACAAGAAAAAAATTGTACGGGGACAGATGTTAATTAGACATTGAGTATTCTGTAATATATACAAATATTGAATCATTACATTGTTTACCTGATATAATGTTATATCATTCCCTAATATGTTTACCTAATATAATGTTATGTATCAATTACACCCCAGAAAAGGAAGGTTATTGTGACCATTAGGTGAGATGATGTATACAATATTCAGAGTACCGTGTCTGACAAAAGGCGGGCAATCAGTAACTATTCATTGAATGAATGTTTTCATCCAGTTGTACTCTGTACAAAGAGAAGTATAAATGTAAGTCCCACAGATTAACAAATAGTGTTATATATGAAATCAAGATGAATTTGTTTTATACAGCTGCCCTTTCAAGAGGCAGTCTGGTTCTATTCAAACCTCAAGAGAAAAAAGGCAAAAAAGAAATTCTAGAGCAATGTTTCTCAGATTTCATATGCTTATGAATCACCTAAGAATTTTTTTAAATGCAAGTTTCGACTCAGTGAGTGAGATTTGAGAGACTGCATTTCTAGCAACTTCCAGGTGATGCTTATGTTGCCTATTCACTGATTACACTTGAACAAAGTCCTAGAACACTTGAATGCATGGCAATTTAAGACATATTGTACTTCCATCCACCTTTGTCCAGCCCAACATTCTGTTTCCTGGAACAACAGCTTAAAATTTATTAATTCATTTATTCACTTAGCAAAAGATTGTTTAGTGTCTATTACATGCCAGGCACTGGTTAGGTTCTAAGTACAAAATAATGAACAAGACAGATAAAGATTGCGCCCTCATTAGGCTTTTAATATAATGATAGTATCGACAATAAAATATGCAAAGAACCAATTAAAACAGTTTCTAGTGGTGATTAAAACTACAGCATTGGCCCTGGCCGGTTGGCTCAGCAGTAGAGCGTCGGCCTGGTGTGCGGGGGACCCGGGTTCGATTCCCGGCCAGGGCACATAGGAGAAGCGCCCATCTGCTTCTCCACCCCCTCCCCCTCCTTCCTCTCTGTCTCTCTCTTCCCCTCCCGCAGCTGAGGCTCCATTGGAGCAAAGATGGCCCGGGCGCTGGGGATGGCTCCTTGGCCTCTGCCCCAGGCGCTAGAGTGGCTCTGGTCGTGGCAGAGCGACGCCCCGGAGGAGCAGAGCATTGCCCCCTGGTGGGCAGAGCGTCGCCCCTGGTGGGCATGCCAGGTGGATCCCGGTCGGGCACATGCTGGAGTCTGTCTGACCGTCTCTCCCCATTACCAGCTTCAGAAAAATACAAAAAAAACCCACAAACAAACAAACAAACAAAAAACTACAGCATTTACTGCAAGATTGTGAATGGTCAATTAAGGCTCCTCCACGAAGGAGACAATAGAACTGAAACCTGAATATTGAGAAGCCCTGGCTGTGTGTTAAGATTGGAAATTTTTATACAAAGCAAAGAGAGCATGCAAAGGCACTGAGGTAATATGAGATTGGTCTGTAAGAGTATAGGAAGAAAGCTATTGTGGCTTGAACAAAATGGCCTATTTGGATGCAAGGCAATGGTGCGAACAAACGTAGTCAAGGAGCAAACACCTGGCAAAGTTGAGGGAATGCAGTAATGGCTGGAATTAAAGGAAGTCTTAGAGATTGAGTCCCAGGTGGATCTGAACAGCTCCACAGAAAGTTGAAGTGTGCTCTAAAAGGAATGTGCCCACAGGAAAACACACCTAGCCAAGCAGAACAAGATAAGTGAAAAAGAGCTGTCATAAGGTATGGGACACAGGTTGAAAAAAGAAATTCGAATTGTACATCCCTTAGGTTTACACTGCAAGAAACATAAATGTATCACTTACACCATGCAAATTAATCTAATAGCACACTCTCAATTGCTGCAGCGTTAGTTAAATCTTTCTGAATAGAAATGATTAAGTAACTATTAAAGAAGCATCAAACTGTAATTCCTGTTTTACTATAGGCAAGGAAGGAAATAAGATATTTGCAAGCCCCACCTTGTACCAAGAAAAAATGTCTAGTAGGAAAAATAGTCATCATTATTATGTCAATTGTAAAATATTAAATGCCTTTATACTATGAGTTTTGTGCTCTACCTATAAACCTATAAATATATAGTCTATCATATTGTTTTATTGGAATATAAGCCAAGCCATAAAGCCAATAAGAACAAAATTAAGAGATCTCACAGATCAGAGTAACTGAAGAAGAATGAATGATATTATGACTCATAATATTTTAGTGATTCTTACTAACTAGTGAGTATGCCTAGTAATTTTTTTATCTTTCCAAGGATTATAATTGTTATAGTCAGGGGAGAAAGACAATAAACATAATCTGTAAATAGTATAGATACTAAATGCTTTATTATTTTTAATTGATTTAAGTGGTAGAGAAAGGGGAAAAGATTTAAAAAAAAATCAATGTATTATTCTACTTACTTATTATGTATTCATTGGTTGATTCTTATATGTGCCCTGACCAGTGATCAAATTCACAACCACGGCATATCAGCGCTATGCTCTAACCAACATTGGCCTTTTGTATAACTCTCTGTATTCATTCAACAAATACTAATATAGTGCCAATCTCTAGAGCTTTGAAGGCAAGGGAGGAAGTAGAGTTAGATGAAGCTGGAAAGGGATACAAAGAGCCAGGTCATTCAGCTTTTTTTAAAATTTGAGTTCTATCCTAAGAGCAATAGGAAACCACTGAAGAGTTTTAAGCACTTAAGTGACAATTCTTCTGCCTTTTTCTTACTTTGTCAGTTTTCCTCCCATCTCCTAATGGAACTGTTTTTATAATGCTATCTATCATTTCTATCATTTACACTTTCTGGCTATTTCCAACCATTGAACTAAACTTTTTAAACAAAAGAAAAAGGATGCCATCTGTACAAAATTAAGTGCACTGGGAGACACAGAGTGTTTGTAAATAGAAACACCTATGAGTTGGGTCATGAAAACCTAGCGCACACTATGGATAGAGTCTTTATTTGTAAATGACAGTTTATCTTCAGTAGTGAAATAAAGAGGGAATCATATTTCATAGATGCTCCTTATTATAAGCATAATATTTTTGTATCAAAGTTACTGAGAAAGTATCTGCAGCATAAAAATACTTTCAACAATGTGTTTAATCTATACACCTAAGCTTCGTATAATAAAAGGAAATATAATAGATAGATAGATAGCAGATATCCCTAAATGAGGATTCTTTTTAGCATATATTTTTTTTTTCTGGTATTCTTTTAACATCTGGCTAGTCACTCTTTAGACTTTATTTTTAGCTAAGGACAAAAGGGAAATAACCTAATTTATCTCGGTGCCCATCTGGTTTCAGTTGCTCATTTTACATTTATTTAAAAATGATAGATTGTTGGTGATGATGTCTTTCCCAGGAGAAGAAGTTGACAGACAGCTATGCCGAGACGCCATCTTCCCCATCCCTGTTGCCTGTTATGCCTCGTGCCCAAGGGACTGTGTTCTCAGCACGTGGTCTGCGTGGTCCTCCTGCTCACACACCTGCTCAGGGAAAACCACAGAAGGGAAGCAGATACGAGCACGGTCCATTCTGGCCTATGCGGGTGAGGAAGGTAAGTCCCCGGCCTCAGAAAGCGCCTAGGTCCCTTTCAGAAGTTGGCATTCATTTTCTTTGTCTTGCCTGGATAAGATGGATCTTCTAGAAAACTCGACTTCTTGAAATCTAGCAATTCAAGGAGAATCTCTATTCATACTGAACAACTTCCTGTTGTTCCTCAAAATTAATCTTGGAAATAGATCTTGAATAAAAGAAGAAAGACTTTTAAAAGTGAACTCACTTTGCCTTTTCTCCTACCTAATAATTCAGATTCCAGTTCAAAGTGTTAAACTTTTGAAAAGAACTGAGAATGGGTCCCCAAATTCCAGATATCAGAATTCATCATCTTTTCTCTATTTCAGCAACAATTTTTCTCTTTGAAATCACACTCCGCCTTCCTGTAAGTAGGCATATATGTTCAATAATAAAGTTCATTTAAAAATAAACACCAGCAAGGCTATTCCTCGACAGAAAATTATATGAATTTTCAACCATTCCATTTTTTGACCACAAGTCTCATCCATAGATTGTGTTCTCTTTAAAAATATGTTGCTCTTCAATTACTTCATCCTCCTGGGTACATAAAGCATGGTTTGTCATATATTCAGACCTCACTTGTGTTTGCTGTATTGTCTGGAAATTCATGTTTCTTGGTAATTGTCTATCAAGCTTACATCCAAATGCTGATTTGGCCTCTGTGTGACTTGGGAATGCAGTGTCATACTTAATCTGTCATTCTGGGAAATAACACCGGAGTAAGGAAAACATAGAAGTAAATCAAGTTCCGTCACATTAAGGCATGTTCTGACTCAAGAATATATGGTGTGTGTTATTTAAATATTACCAAGCTGAATGACTCTTCTCATTCATGAGATAATGATTTCTCTCTGTAGTAAGCATGTGTTTCTCTCTGGCGCTCCCAAATACTTAATTTGAGAGGAGTTTTAGGGTCACCTGTTTTATTTTTCTGTTTATGAAGCACTCTCATTTATGAAACATATAGTATGTTTCATTCTGTTTATGAAACATACTATAAGATGATGAAAACCTTATATTATTGTTTGATAAAACTTGCTATCTGTGTATATAATATCAAAGCAAAAATATAACTTCCTTGGCCTTAAGACATTAGAGAAAATATTAATATATATATTTAAAACAGTCTACATATGGGAAAATTTCAAATTCCTTGTAGTATTCAAAAATGTTTTTTCTGTGACCTTACTATAAATTTAACTATTTGCTATCCCCCCAAAAATAAATAAATAAGGTGGTGTATCTATGGAATCTAATAGAAAAATAGCACTTTTTAGAGAGAAAATTATACTCCTTGTGTTGTCAAACTATAACTCTAACCTTGTATAGATTATATTCAGACTTCAAACTCTATCAGCTCAGGTTATATCTCAAACTTCATTAAAATTAGATCTGTGGTCACCTTGCTTCCTATAAATCCATTACACTCTGTAGACACTTGCTGTGTGACTAGTAATGAGTGACTTTTCGCCCTGTGAGTCACATGACAGAGATTTTGCCATGCTGGCAGAACTCACCAGATCATTATTTCTATAGACATGATGCTTCACACTGAAAGGTCATGAAATGCTTTAAAGGCAGAAATTTATGATTGCTCTTTGATATGTATCATCCACTTAGTTTGAAAGGGTGAGACTTCGATAATTTTTAATTAAGTCTGGTAGCTTAGCATCATAAGCAAGCCATGCTTTAAAATCATAGATGTTTATATAGTAAATCATATAAAGGCATAAATTCAAAACATAATTTTAAATGGAAACTGCAGCAGAACCATGTCAAGGAGGGAATCTGCTACCATTTGTCTTTGGTGACAACAGTTACAAAACCTGGTGTAATTATAGGAAAATCCGTCCTTCGACAACTATTTATTTAATACCTATTATTTGCTGGATACTTATACATACTTTATCTTCCTCAAAATCAGCCTTTTATAATTCTGAGACTTTTAAAAAATGGTTTAGGTACTATATTTGCAGGAAGATTACAGTATTTCCCTGCAATTAGATAACCTTTATAATTTTAAAGAAAAGTAGGTCTTTTATTATTCCTCAAGAATTAGTGTTTTGTGTGTGTCTTAAGTGTTTCTAATTTTCTGTGCATCAGAAAATTACTGTAACAACCTTAAGTGAAAAGATAACATTAGTAAAATTATGTAGAGAATTATTAGACATAAAATTACACGAGTTTCTGATGAAACAACTTTTGGACAAATTCGCATGCAAAATATTCATCTGGATTTACAACATAAATGTAGCAACTTATACTTTTGTTCATCTCAATCAGAAATTCACCCTTAAATTCATTTAAGATTATATAACCTCATATTAAGGACAGACTGAATTTTGCTGCAGAAGCAGATGGACCAGAAGTTTCATAACTTAAAAGAACACTTACTTCTTCCCATGAGAATTTTGCTACAGTGTTGCGTAACTCTATAAAGCAGTCTGTCTGCCATAATATGTCTCAGCATTGCACCCCGTCTGAAGACCCACTACATAATCCCCATGTCAGTGGGAGAAGATAGTGGAGAGTCTGTCTGCTGATTAAAAGCATCCACGTTCAAATATTCTATCCAGAAGTGCTTTATGTCATTTATACTGAAATTTCAATGTCAAAACAGCTCGTACAGACATGACAGGAAGTTGAACCTAACTTCAAGCATGGTGGAGGCAAACGTAATCCTACTGTGTGCTAAAACCAGAGGTGTGCCGGCTACTGGCCTTATACCTGGGTTATTCATCTTCTTAATGTGTATTTTTGTGCATATGTTTGTCCACACCTTTATCTATATCTATCTATATCTGTCTGTATATCTATATCTATATCTGCATTCAAAGATATATGATGAAGGACTTTTCTATATGGCCCTAATTCAGTAGCTAAACCAGGCCTCTCCATTGTTAAAATGTTATAACCTTTTATTGATTATTTCTTTGTTTCTATTTAAGAATAATAAAATAGCACTTCTTTCTCATATTTCTTGCTTTTCCCTTTTTTCCCCCTCTCCTTCCTTTCTAGGCTTTTCTTTTCCATTCCTGAACAGTTTTATCCCAAAAGCCATTAGATAGAGCCAAGCTGTCGGACTTCTGTGCCGGCAAGAGGGAAGGGGGAGTCTGCCGTGGTCCAGAGTGGATTGTCAGAAGGGCATTCCCCCCACCCAGAAAGAGAATGGCCTGGCATGACAGTCAGAGACCCAGAGTGTGCTTTGCAGTGGGTGACACAAAGATCGTAAGAGAGGGTAGAGAGGGTAGAAGCAGCAACCCAGCACAGGATGTCCGGGCACAGGCAGCATGAAGCGGGAATCGGAGACTGGGGCAGTCAGCCCAGTGTGGGGCGGGGGGCCAGGCAGGGCTTGAGAAGGGTTTCTGTAATGTGAGGTGGCCTGGACGGGGTAATGAAGATACCCTGTGGTTACAGCAATGGAGATGGCAGAGAGAGATGGGGGTGGGATTGGGGGACCAAATAAATACACATATTAAGTATAATAGGAGGCAGGTTTCTTATTGCTGGGAAAGCGAGTTACTAATATGTTATATGTTAAGAAATAATTGAATAAACCTTGTTGTATTGTGTTGGCATTGAAAGCTATCAATGTGAATTAATTGTGTTCAATTAGTTAAGATAGATATTGAAATCAATATAAATGTCAGTATATGTGTTCATGTATGATACAAAATGTACACATATGTTAGCTATATGGTACAGCAAGGACTTGGGAACAGCAGGGGTGCAGCAGCAAGTGCGCTCAATGCTCAGATCTTGGTTCTAATACCATAATCAAAAAAAAAAAAAAAAAAAGGAACGCGGTTTTCCTTAGAGAAATGGCTGATTTGCAAGGCTGCAATAGGACAAGTCCAAGAAGTGTCTGGAGATTTCTGTGCCAGAGGCGGAGAAAGAGGAAAACGTAAAAAGTTCACAGAAGCTGGCTTGATGCATTTCCTAGTAACCACATATGGGGACAATTTGAATGTCAAAATAATGGTAATAACAGATTATAACCCATTAGATAAAGTCGGAAGCCATGGACCCATGCTTGATATAAATAAATAAATGTATTCATTGCATATCTGATGAAGAGCCTTATGTTTACAGTCAGAGTATTTCCCTCATAGAGAAGTCCGACACGTACGGCCTTAATCCAGTGACCCAAACTCGCATCACTGATAACAAAGCAAACAGAAATCTGTGTCCTGCTGTGGTGTGGTGGGAGCATGTCACTTCTGTGATATTCCTTTCAAAGGTGGATATTGTAGAATCTGCACATGAGGAAACGTTTGACAAATTCCAGACTGAGAGACATTGTACAAAATATCCGTCCTTTCATCTTGGAATGTGTCTAGATTATGGAAATTAAGGAAAGACTGAGGAACTATTTCAGATTGAAGAAGACTAACAAAACATGACATCTACATGCATGCAATACTCAATTCTGAACTAGATCCTTTTGCTGTAAAAAGGACCTTTGAGGATAGTGGCAAATCTCGATGGGTTTGAGGATTAGATGCTAATAATGTGTCAGTGTTCATTTCCAGATCTTGAATATTGAATGTGCTAATGTGTAGGAAAATGACCTTAGTACAGGAAATACAAACTAAAAAATTTAAATAATGGGGCACCATTTCAACAACTTCTTTCAAATGGCCCAGGGGAAAAACTATTGATAATATACTCTTAATTTTTCTGTTGCTTCAAAAATTAAACTACCCAAAAGGAAGCAATCTCTTAACACTTAAATCTGTCATACTTTTATGTAAATAGAAATAGGTTGAATTTGAATTAAAATTTTTAAGTTGATGCTAGATTTATATCCTCTTTAATTTTTGACCCCATGCTGCATATCCTTAACAAACTTGGTTTAAAAAGGAAAAATAATTTTCAAAATGTTTTCTACTGAGTGTAATAACAAATTCTGTTAATTCTCATATATAGATAATTATTTTTACAGAGCAAGAAATGAGAGAATATATCTTTTTGCAAAGTTCAGAATGACCTGATATTATAATTTCATCAGCCAAATTTAGTGTGCCTTTACACCCGCTCTATGCATGCAGAGAAAAGATGCAAAATGAAATTGAATTAAGCCAAATGTTTCCTCATATAATTAGTAGTCTTCGATAATTGTATTTTAGAATATAAACTAGTTCAATTTTTATAGCTAAATGATTTTAATTCTAAGAGCCAGGGAGTACTTGTATTTCTTAGAGGAATTTGAGAACCCAGGACCCCATTATATGTGCATATACAACACATAATTCTGACTTCTGAATAAATATTGTCCCTTCCTCCTCCTCCTCCCACTATTGACTTTGAAAAGGGGGTTATGCTTCAATCTGTCACTACAGGACCACCACACAGGATTTATGCAGACTCCACAGTGGGAGGTCTTCTTTCAGCAAAAAAAAAAAAAAAAAAAAAAAAAGAGGGAGGAGAAGGTGGGGGTAGTCCTAGAGCTGGACCTCCTGAGGGTCTCTCTGCGGCTAATGCTTCTCCAGTTCAGTTCCCCAATAACAGGCCGCTGCCAACGTGCCTTTCACCCAGCAGGGGTCTGCGATTGAAGGGATGTGGGCTGCAGCAGGGAAGTTACACACATCTTCATTCTGTCATCATACATAGCACACTAACAACCTCTTCTTAACATGAGCCCCGTCTACTTCATTTTCCCTGTTGCCTGTGACTTCCCCCATAGAAAGGAACTCTGACTGCACTCTCCTTGGCTGCATCAATATTGCTAATTCCCAAATTTATACCTGCCTGCATCCCTTCCCTTTTACAAAATTTTTTTATTTCTGTTTAAGTAAAACGTTTCCTTCCTTCTCACCCTTCCCGGAACTCTGCTTATCTAAGTCCTGTTTGTTCAAAACTCATCTCAGTGCCTCCTACCTGAGACATTTTTCAGCCCCTCAGAATTAATGGCTTCTGACACGTTTGAATTTCAGTTATACCAAATACCCTTTTGAACATTTTTATATTCTTACCTAAGATTACACTCATTTTCATGTTCATCTTATACCCCTACTAGTCTCCCCACTGTATCATGAGGTTCTTGAGAGTAGCTGGAACCATTTTCAATCCCTCCAGTTATCCCATGACTCTTTGGACATAAACATTGCATGTTGCACTTGATACACACATAGCTAGTTAATATTTTGAACAAGTTTTTTTTTTTCAATCTGCCATCTAAATTGTAAGAACTTCAATTTCAGAACCATAAAAATCATAGGTCTGTTCAAATATATCCTAACAAAGCTTTTAGGGACTTATTGTTGGGGAAAAAATGTCACTTTTCTTTTTTAATGCCGGAGGAAAAGTTTTACCATTTAAAATACCATTACAAAATAATGGGTATTTTTATATGAGCATGGAAATTTACTTATTTGGCAGAATTTCATCAAAGTATTATAACCTCTTTTCCTTTGATGGAATGATAGAGAACTTAAATAATCATGCAGATATAAAGCATATATATATTTTTTTTATAATTTTATTTTTTAATGGGGTGACATCAATAAACCAGGATACATATATTCAAAGATAACAAGTCCAGGTTATCTTGTCATTCAATTATGTTGCATACCCACCACCCAAAGTCAGATTGTCCTCTGTCACCTTCTGTCTTGTTTTCTTTGTGCCCCTCCCCACCCCTTTTCCCTCTCCCATTTCCCCCTCCCCCCCCGTAACCACCACACTCTTATCAATGTCTCTTAGTTTCACTATTACGTCCCACCTATGTATGGAATAATATAGTTCCTGGTTTTTTCTGATTTACTTATTTTGCTTCGTAACATGTTATCAAGATCCCACCATTTTGCTGTAAATGTTCCAATGTCATCATTTCTTATGGCTGAGTAGTATTCCATAGTGTATATGTGCCACATCTTCTTTATCCAGTCATCTATTGATGGGCTTTTTGGTTGTTTCCATGTCCTGGCCACTGTGAACAATGCTGCAATAAACATGGGGCTGCATATGTCTTTACATATCAATGTTTCTGAGTTTTGGGGATATATACCCAGTAGAGGGATTGCTGGGTCATAAGGTAGTTCTATTTTCAGTTTTTTGAGGAACCACCATACTTTCTTCCATAATGGTTGTACTACTTTACATTCCCACCAACAGTGTATGAGGGTTCCTTTTTCTCCACAGCCTCTCCAACATTTGCTATTACTTGTCTTGCTAATAACAGCTAATCTAACAGGTGTGAGGTGGTATCTCATTGCAGTTTTGATTTGCATTTCTCTAATAGCTAAAGAAGATGAGCATCTTTTCATATATCTGTTGGCCATTTGTATTTCTTCCTGGGAGAAGTGTCTATTCATATCCTCTTCCCATTTTTTTATGGGATTGTTTGTTTGTTTGTTGTTGAGTTTTATGAGTTCTTTGTATATTTTGGATATTAGGCCCTTATCTGAGCTGTTGTTTGAAAATATCACTTCCCATTTAGTTGGCTTTCTGTTTATTTTGTTATCAGTTTCTCTTGCTGAGCAAAAACTTCTTAGTCTGATGTAGTCCCATTCATTAATTTTTGCCTTCACTTCTCTTGCCTTTGGAGTCAAATTCATAAAATGCTCTTTAAAACCCAGGTCCATGAGTTGAGTACTTATGTCTTCTTCTATGTACTTAATTGTTTCAGGTCTTATGTTTAGATCTTTGATCCATTTTGAGTTAATTTTTGTACAAGGGGAGAGACTGTAGTCCAGTTTCATTCTTTTGCATGTGGCTTTCCAGTTTTCCCAGCACCATTTATTGAAGAGGCTTTCTTTTCTCCATTGTGTGTTGTTGGTCCCTTTATCAAAAATTATTTGGCTATACATATGTGGTTTTATTTCTGGACTTTCTATTCTGTTCCATTGGTCTGAGTGTCTATTTTTCTGCCAATACCATGCTGTTTTGATTGTCGTGGCCCTATAATATAGTTTGAAGTCAGGTATTGTAATGCCCCCAGCTTCATTCTTTTTCTTTAGGATTGCTTTGGCTATTCGGGGTTTTTTATAGGTCCATATAAATCTGATGATTTTTTGCTCTATTTCTTTAAAAAATGTCATTGGAAGTTTGATGGGAATTGCATTAAATTTGTATATTGCTTTGGGTAATATAGCCATCTTGATTATATTTATTCTTCCTATCCAAGAACAAGGTATATTCTTCCATCTCATTATATCTTTTTCGATTTCCCTTAACAATGGTTTATAGTTTTCATTATATAAGTCCTTTACATTCTTTGTTATGTTTATTCCTAAGTATTTTATTTTTTTTGTTGCAATTGTGAAGGGGATTATTCTTTTGAGTTCGTTCTCAGTTGTTTCATTGTTGGCATATAGAAAGGCTATTGACTTCTGTATGTTAATTTTGTATCCTGCGACCTTACTGTATTGGCTTATTGTTTCTAGTAGTCTTTTTGTGGATTCTTTGGGGTTTTCGATGTATAGGATCATATCATCTGCAAAAAGTGATACCTTTACTTCTTCTTTTCCGATATGGATGCCTTTTATTTCTTTGTCTTGTCTGATTGCTCTGGCTAGAACCTCTAGTACCACATTAAATAAGAGTGGAGAGAGTGGACAACCCTGTCTTGTTCCTGATTTAAGGGGGAAAGCCTTCAGTTTAGTGCCATTTAATATGATGTTAACTGATGGTTTATCATATATGGCCTTTATCATGTTGAAATATTTTCCTTCTATACCCATTTTGTTGAGAGTCTTAAACATAAAATTGTGTTGTATTTTATCGAAAGCCTTTTCTGCGTCTATTGATAAGATCATGTGGTTTTTGTTCTTTGTTTTGTTGATATGGTGTATTACGTTAACCGTTTTACGTATGTTGAACCATCCTTAAGATTCTGGGATGAATCCCACTTGATCATGATGTATTATTTTTTTAATATGTTGTTGTATTCGATTTGCTAGTATTTTGTTTAGTATTTTAGCATCTGTATTCATTAGAGATATTGGTCTGTAGTTTTCTTTTTTTGTGCCATCCTTGCCTGGTTTTGGTATGAGGGTTATGTTGGCCTCATAAAATGTGTTTGGAAGTATTGCTTCTTCTTCAATTTTTTGGAAGACTTTGTGTAGAATAGGAACCAAGTCTTCTTTGAATGTTTGATAAAATTCGCTGGTATAGCCGTCAGGGCCTGGACTTTTATTTTTGGGGAGGTTTTTAATGGTTTTTTCTATTTCTTCTCTACTGATAGGTCTGTTTAGGCTTTCTGCTTCTTCTTGACTCAGTCTAGGAAGGTTGTATTGTTCTAGGAATTTATCCATTTCTTCTAGGTTGTTGAATTTAGTGGCATAAAGTTTTTCATAGTATTCTACAATAATTCTTTGTATATCTACGGTGTCCGTGGTGATTTCTCCTCTTTCATTTTGGATTTTGTTTATATGAGTTCTTTCTCTTTTTTCCTTGGTAAGTCTTGCCAAGGGTTTGTCAATTTTGTTGATCTTTTCAAAGAACCAGCTCCTTGTTCTATTAATTTTTTCTATAGTTTTTCTGTTCTCTAATTCATTTATTTCTGCTCTGATTTTTATTATCTCCTTTCTTCGGCTGGTTTTGGGTTGTCTTGGTTCTTCTTTTTCTAGTTTATTAAGGTGGGAAGTTAAGTGGTTCACTTGGGCTCTCTCTTGTTTGTTCATATATGCCTGAAGTGATATGAACTTCCCTCTTATCACTGCTTTTGCTGCATCCCATAGATTCTGATATGTCGTATTGTCATTTTCATTAGTCTGTATATATCTTTTGATCTCTGCACTTATTTCTTCTTTGACCCATTCATTTTTTAAAAGTATGTTGTTTAGTTTCCACATTTTTGTGGGATTTTTTTCCTCTTTTTTGCAGTTGAATTCTAGTTTCAAGGCTTTATGATCAGAAAATATGCTTGGTACAACTTCAATTTTTCTGAATTTGCTGATGTTGTTTTTGTGACCCAACATATGGTCAATTCTTGAGAATGATCCATGTACACTGGAGAAAAATGTATACTCAGTCACTTTGGGATGAAATGTCCTGTAGATGTCTATCATATCCAGGTGCTCTAGTGTTTTGTTTAAGGCCACTATGTCTTTATTGATTCTCTGTTTGAATGACCGATCTAGAGCCGTCAGCGGTGTATTGAGGTCTCCAAGTATGATTGTGTTTTTGTCAGTTTTTGTTTTAAGATCAATAAGTAGCTGTCTTATATATTTTGGTGCTCCTTGGTTTGGTGCATATATATTAAGAATTGTTATGTCTTCTTGATTCAGTGTCCCCTTAGCCATTATGAAATGGCCATTTTTGTCTCTGAGTACTTTTCCTGTCTTGTAGTCAGCATTATCCGATGAGTATTGCTACACCTGCTTTTTTTTGGATGTTATTTGCTTGGAGTATTGTTTTCCAGCCTTTCACTTTGAATTTGTTTTTATCCTTGTTACTTAGATGAGTTTCCTGTAGGCAGCATACAGTTGGATTTTCTTTTTTAATTCATTCTGCTACTCTGTGACTTTTTATTGGTGAGTTTAATCCATTTACATTTAGTGTAATTATTGATACTTGTGAGTTCCCTATTGCCATTTTATATCTTGCTTTCTGTTAGTTTTGTGTCTTGTTTCATCCTTCTCTTTCGTTTTTCTATCTTTTGTTTTTATTTGGTTGTATTCCATACATCTTTCCTCTGTTGCTATCTTTTTTATCTCATGTGCTTCTGTGGTGGTTTTTTCAATGGTGGTTACCTTTGAGTAATGAAAAGGGTCCCTACCCTGTTCATTGTAGCGAACTATTTTGTGAGTACTTTTGCGCTCCATCGTCCTTTGCTACTGTTAATCTCCATCTTCTCCCCCTCTTTCTTTTTGTTGTTGTCACAGTTTAAATTTGGTTTTATTGTGTTCTTCTTAGAGCTTTTACTTGTGGCTCTGTTTTTTTTTTGTTCTTTGTATCTGATTGAAGAACCCCCTTTAGTAATTCCTGGAGTGGGGGTTTTCTGATGATAAATTCCCTCATCTTTTCTGTATCTGTGAATGTTTTTATTTCTCCTTCATATTTGAAGGATAGCTTTGATGGGTATAGTATTCGTGGCTGAAAGTTCCTCTCTTTCAGGACTTTAAATATTGGGGTCCACTCTCTTCTAGCTTGTAGAGTTTCTGCTGAGAAATCTGATGATAATCTAATGGGCCTTCCTTTATATGTTGTATTCTTCTTTTCCCTGGCTGCCTTGAGAATTTTTTCTTTGCTGTTGGTTTGTGTCAATTTCATTATGATATGCCTTGGAGTAGGTTTGTTGGGGTTAAGAAAACCTGGAGTTCTGTTTGCTTCTTGAACTTGAGGCTTTAGTTCTTTCCACAGGCTTGGGAAGTTCTCATCTATTATTTGTTTGAGTATGTTCTCCATTCCATTTTCTCTCTCTTCTCCCTCTGATATACCTATTATTCTTATGTTATTCTTTTTGATGGAGTCAGATAATTCTTGTAGGGCTATCTCATTTTTTTTAATTTTTGAGTCTCTTTCTTCTTCTCTCTGTTGTGCCTCAAGTTGCTTGTCTTCTATTTCACTAATCCTCTCTTCTATCTGACCTGTTCTATTAGCTAAGCTTGTTACTTCGTTTTTCAGCTCGTGAATTGAGTTTTTCATCTCTGTTTGATTTGTTTTTATAGTTTCAATTTCCTTGGACATATATTCTTTGTGTTCATTGAGTTGTTTTCTGAGCTCCCTAAATTGCCTTTCTGTGTTTTCTTGTATATCTCGGAGGATTTTTAGGATTTCTATCTTGAATTCTCTGTCATTTAGCTCCAAGGTTTCCAATATATTAAATTTTTTCTCCATAGATTTTTCCTCATCTAGCTGTGTTACCTCTCTTTCTTTTGTATCCATGATATTCAATTTTCTCTTCCTTAATGGCATCTGAGGGTGGTTTTGTTGATAGTATTAATGAGATTTAATAAAGAATAAAAAGTTAAAAAAATAAAAAATAATAATAAAATAAAAAATCGAAGAGTTGTTTTTTTTTTAAAAAAAAATTAATAATGAAGTAAAGAAAAATAAAATAAAATAAAAATTTTAAAAAAAGGAAATTATCCCCCCCTCCTTTTTTCCTCTCCTCTCCTCTCCCCTCTTTCTTGAGAAAATCTTGTGGTGGACTGTAAATTATAACAAACAATGCCTGTGATGGAGGGCCTGAATTGGGGAAAAGTAATAAAGGGGCAAAAAAAAAAAAAGAGCGTATGGACCCACAAAAAGCCAATAAGGAAAAAATTTGGGTCAAGAATAAAATGATTTGCTTTTAGGTGTTGGTTGTCTAAGAGTTATGATGAGAGGAATAAGAGGAAAACGGAAAAATGGGGGGACAAATTAAAAAATTACTATTGTATTTAGTGGAACAAGAACTAGATAATATGGAGAGCCAGGGATGGGAGCACTGCTAGTGAGTTAAAAAGGTGAAGTAAAAACCCCCCAAAATGCCACAAACATAAGTTTGAGTCCCAGATAAGATAATTTGTTTGTTATTGAGGTTTGAATTAGAGGAGATGTAAAGGAGAAAGGAAGAAACTAATATAGAGGGAGAAAAGAAAGAGAGAGAGAGAAAAAAAGAGGGAACCACTAAAAGAAGAAAAAAGAAAGGGGAGAGAGAGAGAGAGAGTTAAGAGTTTTGGAGTGCAACCCTCATAGAGAGAAAGGAAGAGAAGAGAAAAGATAATGGGAGATGTAACACTTATGGGTAGTGTAGTTCAAGGAGAGGAGAGAGTAAGACCAGCAGAGAGTTAATCGGCCAAATTGGAGGAGGAAAAAAAAGTATCAAGAATGAAGATAAGAGAAACAAATGAACAAATATAATAAAATGGGATAGGTTATAAAGTCTGCAGATTATTCTTGATTTTGAGAGGTTATCTTCTTGCTTTTTCTTTTCTCTCCCTCTTCCTGGTCGGTGACTCTGTACCCCGGGTTCTGCCCCTTTGGCACGCTCAGGTAGAGGTTTGCAGTTGATAAGTCTCTATGGCAATGTCATGTATTGTGCTTTAGTCTCGTTGGCAGTCGAGGTTCATTTGCATTTATAGGCTCCGACAGTGAGAGCGTCCGTGTTCCTGGAGCCTTTCTCCTAGTCTTTCCTTCCTCAATTAGTAGCCTGATAATCCAGCTATGGGGTTGCTGCTGCCTCTGCCTGGATAGTAAGAGGCTCAAAGAGCTGGCAACTCCCCACTCTATTTCCACTCAGCACAGGGCTCTGGGTAAGGCTCAGTCATTCAGAGCTGCTAGCATAATCAGGCGGGCTTTCCGCCCACTCAAAGACCTCTGGCTCTGCCACTCTGTCCAGTAACACAGGCGGGCGCCCACTTCCGGGGCGCTTGGAGGAAACTCTTACTCACTGTCTGCGACCAGGCTATCTGGCCAGCAGTCTCACGCTCTGAGTGAACCCCCAACCGCAGGGAAAAGTTGCAGCGTTGGAATTGAGTCTCGCTCCGTCCCCGTGCACGGCTTTTTCAAGGTGCTGGGGCGGCCCGAGATTCCGCTTTGGCCCACACAAAGGCCCCTGACTCTGCCCCTCTGTGCGATAACACGGGCGCGCACTGCCGAGGCACTCGGAGGAATCGCTCACTCCTTATCTGCGCGCAAACCAGGATATGAGGCCGGCCGCGTTTCCCTCTGAGTGAAACCTCCGCCCGCACGGAAAATCTCCACCGTTGGAATTAGTTCTCACTCCCTCCCGTGCGTGGCTTTCCCAGGGCGCTGGGGCTGCCCAGAGACTCTTCCCTCGTCCCACAGAAAGGCCTCTGACCCTGCCTCTCCGTGGGGCAACACGGGCACCCACTATCGGGGCCTAGGAAGAAATTCTCGCCCACTAACTGCGCGCATGCCGACCAGGAGACCTGGTAAAATGGCCACTCCGCTTGTCTTTCTTTGTTTGGGTTTGGCACGAGTGTTAGCTTGTATGCCCGGGTTGCCACAGGATCAGATTTTCCTCGGCTTGGATCTCCGTGCCACAGCCTGGTTCGGCCGTTTGTGCCGCGGCGGCCTGGATCTATTCACTCCCTTTGCCCGCCTCAGTTTCTATATTCACAGTTACCAGAGAAAGCCGCCCTGTTTAGGTTAGTGAGGAAGGCGGAGCATTTCTTACTCCCTATTTCTTTCAGGGTTTGGTTATATATTTAGCCAATTTTTCACTCGACCATACCTTTGGGTGTATTGCGAAGCATCTGGAGGCTCCAAGTATAGGTTTTTCTGTTTCTGGTTGAAGATCTTGTTGAGTTTTGGGGGAGATTTATCGGTATCGCTTCCTACCCCGCCATTACTCTGACGTCATCATCAAGCATATATTTTTATGTATAAGAATTTTCTTTAAATATTCTTATCACTAATTTTGTCATGGGTGATGTTTCCTAATTTCCCCAGTACAATGGAAATATTTCAAGATGTCTGGAATTAGATTTTCCCATGAATAATAAATAAATGCAATATTATATCTATCAAATTTTCCATCATAAAATTATTCCCAAAACAACATGACAGTGCTGCAATGACTGATTGCTGTAAGCCATGCTTTTGAAATTGCCCCATTGTCATTGTTGGGCAAATGAGTTTGTAAATTTTGTATTTTTTGAGTTTGCTCACTTTTAGTGTGAAAAAATGGCACTGGGCAGCGCCAGTTATGTGATCTGTAAAATTGCAAATTACCTTCCTGCTTGGGAAGGGTCATTGTCTTGCTAATGTTCACTGGAGGAGGGGATTTCAAGTCAGCAAGTAATGAAAAGAGAGAGAGAGAATGCAGGGGACTGAAGAAGAAGCCAGTTTGTGCAGAAAGCTTGAAGAAGGAGATAGGGAACAGAGGTGAGGAGCTTTTGCGAGCTCTGCTGAGACTGGTGGGGCCTTTGATTCTAGGAGAAACCGGAGAAGATTTTTCTGGTTGTGGAACTGGAGAATGTGTCAGGACTTTGTGAGCTCTGAATGAATGAAGAGGGAAGTGTTTTCCCTGTGTGTTTGCTTGTCGGCCGGTGCGAGACTTTAACAAAGGGATGGCCCACCATTTTTTGGCTCCACTGTTTCTTTACCGTCTGTCTGAATCTAATGAGAACCTGCATGTGAATGTGTGTGGCCACGATGGCAGCAGCCCTTGGCTTTACAGTCATTATAATCAAAACCACATTGGGGCTTATCTGTCCAAGTACCCTGGCGTCAGACCAGAATTGCTGATATGCTTTAAATCTGGATTGGGCCAAGGAAATAAATAGTCTTTATGTCTGTAAACTTAACAGCTATCCTTCAGTTCCTGACATCATGGAAGGTTTTTCCTTATCAGTTTTTCCAAAGGCAACCAGTTAATTTCAATGTCAAAAACAATCCAGTGTTTTAAATTTACAGTTTAAACACCATATGTACTACTCACAGTGAAAATGAGGTAAGGAAGCACATCTTTTGTAGATCAGTTATTTTGCTATTAAATATGAATGTTTGGTTGAATAAATAAATATGTGGTTAATATATGTAAAATTTTTATAGTATATAATTCATATGTATGTGTCTGAGAAATAAGATTGGGTAAATCTAGAGCCTCAGGGAATGGGTAATAAGAACACTCCTTTACTTACTGCTAACCCAAAGAGTGTGTTTCAAAATTCGTTCCTATTCAAATCCTAAACTTATTTTCAGAGGCTGCCAGGGTCTCTGGGCTTTGTGATGGAGGATATGAGCTAAGACAGATATTTTCACCTTCATGAAGCATGGGACATTCATGAAATGCTGTTTAATGTGGGTTATTCTGATCTTGAGCCTATCTTTGACACTGCATAAATGATTCTAAATTGCAGTTAAATTCTCACTTAAATTGCCTACTGATTTACTTGCTGAATAGAGGCATGGTCTTACTCATGACAGTGTAGTGGCACCTGAAGATCAGCTCAGGGTGTGGATTTGTGGTTTTGTTTATGACTTTTCCCAAATCTCAAACTTTTGGAGTCACCTTCCATGTTAGAGTCACTCAATACTGAATCACTATTTCATATTTTTCACTTTTTAAAATTTACTTTCCTAATATCTAAAATACACCTCTTCTTACACTCAATATGTCTTTCGTTATCATAAATTTTTGTAACGAACACCCAGGATCCCATGTTAACAACCAGTTATATTCAGTTCCTAAGATGAAATCCAGAAGCTGCAAAAGTGTGAATAGATCAAACTGTCAATAAAGTAAGCAGTAAATTTCTCAAACGTTCTCCTTTATATTTTTGTAATTGAAATTATAAATAGGATAGTGGTAAGAAACTGGCCTCCATAAACTCCTAGCTGTTACTGTGGTTACATCATTTAAGCAGTCTGTACTCATCTACTTTATAATTTTTAACTTGTAAATCAGTACCGGATATAAAATGAAGTCCCACTTACAAAGTATTTCCAATAGAACTAGCACTTAACAAAAAGTTTGCATAATCATATTCTGTTGATTAAAAGACACATTTGTTTTACCTTTTAGTATCTCTGTAATTATTGCATTTTACAGTGTACACATTTTAAAACCACTGTGGCAAAGCAGCAATTATAACATTGTTGTCATTGATAGTGCATATAATTTCATTGCATTAGCAGTCCTGTAATATTTCTGCCCCCTAAAAAAACAAAACAAAACAAAACAACTAAGGACTATTTGAGAAAGGACAATAAACCCTTCTTCAGTTCCTTGCTTAAACTTTTCATTGACATCTTCTGGTGCCATTATGAATGTCACAGCATCAAATCTTAGAGATGGTACCACTATCTTGAAAGAAAACCCTGAGACAACAGGGGAGCACTTTTATTTTTAAGAAGTCCAGCATCATCACTAGTTTTCATGACACAAAGATAATGCTGTGTAGGAGAATACAAACTTTGATGAGTGAGAGCTGAACAGTGACTCAAAAGACCTGGACAGTGAATGTAAAGAAGTTTTAGGGGCCCTGGCCAGTTGGCTCAGCGGTAGAGCGTCGGCCTAGCGTGCGGAGGACCCGGGTTCGATTCCCGGCCAGGGCACACAGGAGAATCGCCCATTTGCTTCTCCACCCCTCCGCCACACCTTCCTCTCTGTCTCTCTCTTCCCCTCCCACAGCCAAGGCTCCATTGGAGCAAAGATGGCCCGGGCGCTGGAGATGGCTCTGTGGCCTCTGCTTCAGGCGCTAGAGTGGCTCTGGTCGCAACATGGCGACGCCCAGGATGGGCAGAGCATTGCACCCTGGTGGGCAGAGCATCGCCCCATGGTGGGCGTGCTGGGTGGATCCCAGTCGGGCGCATGCGGGAGTCTGTCTGAATGTCTCTCCCTGTTTCCAGCTTCAGAAAAATGCAAAAAAAAAAAAAAAAAAAGAAGTTTTAGGAATACCTATTCTTTTATTATATACCAAAGTATCTGTTTCTTAAAAACTATGTACATGAGTCATATGCCAAGCTATTTCAATAGGCATACAATAAAAATTAGAGTTAGTAAAAGAAAAACATGGTATAATAGTTTAATTTGCAGCCATTTCTCTTTCGTTGGGATACATGCCGTGATAGTATACCTCACAGCCAATGACATCTTATATTTGAAGAAATCTAAGATTACCATTATGGCATGGCTTTTCCAGTAATGCTCTGGGAGATCAGTGAGCATTAATTGATTGTAAAACCCCTGTTTCTAACTACCCTAAAGCTTAATAGATTAAAATAAGTAGCACTTTAAAAGCTGTAATTCAAACTTTTGATTTGGGAGGATAGCATTTGAAAACACACTGTGCTTTCTCCATCCACAGAATCTCCATGCCCAGATTTCTCCTGGTCAGAAATCACACAGGCTTTATTTGTACCTCATTTTCAGCTTCTCTGGAGAACAGTGACCTCTCTCTCCGAGGTCCGTTGTAGTCCCCCAAAACATTTCACATACATCACATAGTTTAAGTTTTAAGCCAAAACACACCGAATGAGGTAAGATTAATGTGTAATTTGCCTTCCTACCAATGTGCTGTGCTAACACATAACCAGTATTATTGTTATTGCTAATTTCGAGAGACAGAAAATGATAAGGTTTCTGCTGGCAACATACCTAATCCACTGATGTCCATTTTTATAGGTGGAACTCACTGTCCAAATACAAGTGCATTGCAAGAGGTGCGCAGCTGTAATGAGCATCCCTGTACGGTGTATCACTGGCAAACGGGCCCCTGGGGCCAGTGCATCGAGGATACCTCAGTATCGTCCTTCAACACAACCACAGCTTGGAACAGGGAGGCCTCTTGCTCTGTGGGCATGCAGACAAGAAAAGTCATCTGTGTGCGGGTCAATGTGGGCCAAGTGGGACCCAAAAAGTAAGGGCTCTAGAATGTCAGCAGTAAATCCTGTGGCCAGCCATGCAGGGGATTGGCTCAGGCTTCGCCTGCGTCATGCAATGGAACATTGTGATGCTTGTCATACCTGTCCTTAAGAGTAAGATTTGTTTGTTTTGAACGTCAGCTGCTGATAAAGTCAGAACCGTTTCAGAGTCTTGTACCAGGGATCCATAAATTCTGTAGAAATCTTTCTGTGCGATACCTACTTTCAGTTTTATAGTAGCCCTTTCTGCTTTTATGAAGCTAGGGAGGCAGTGAGCGAAGTGCTTGCTCTAGGCCTGGCTGATCAATAGTGACAGCACACAAAGTCCTAGCAGTGGAGGTCATCCATGACCTCCCCGACACCCACAGGCTATATGGAGAGTGACAGCCTAGTTTAATTGGCCAGTAGCTTCCTGTGCTCTGCCTTTCATTTCCCCTAGAAAATATTATATCAAAAATACCGAGGCCGAACTTATTCCATCTCTTCATCATTAAACGAGTAAGATATTTACATCCAAGAGGGAGCCTTGAGATAGGATGCATGTTAGGATACATAGAAAAGCATCAGTTTCGTACTGTGGTTGCGAACAGAGTAATAACGAGGCAAGCCATTCGCTAGAGGGGAGGACGAAGGACAGGAGAGTTGGCATCCTCTACGAGCCTTGTGAGAAGTACAGACAAAAACAAGTCATGACCTAAGAGGGCTAATCATTCTCAGGGATAATTAAGAAATCAATTCTAAAAATAGAATCCTTTCAGGGGAAAATAAAACCGTTTATCTTTTGAGATTTAGACAGCACTGATCTTTTAAAATTCAGATTATCTTAGTTCATGTGAAACATTGGAAGCAAAACCAGTCACGTTTGCATTGGTATAAAAAAAATGGCTTCATAAATTTCAACTACTTGGCCAACTGCTTAAATATTATATGTGATCATAAGCATTCTACTTAACATTCTGGCCTCAGTTTTCAGAGTTTATGGAAAGGATTTAATGAAAAGAAATAATGGTAATGGAAGCACTTAATAAATCTTAGAAATTGTTATTTTCTCTTAAAAATTTGAGATTTTAAGATCTTGTTGAGTTTTGGGGGAGATTTATCGGTATCGCTTCCTACCCCGCCATTACTCTGAGGTCATCATCAAGCATATATTTTTATGTATAAGAATTTTCTTTAAATATTCTTATCACTAATTTTGTCATGGGTGATGTTTTAGGGAAATGATAATAATGTACCTAATATATGATATGAAAACCCCCAGGGTATTAGTAAGCAACCCATTATGCGTTGTTTTCACCTGGCCTGCATTCCAGACATTAGTAGTATTTTGCCCCATACTTTGTATACTTTGAAATCAGGAAACATATTAGAAAACATATGGCAAAAGAAATTGACTTAATTGAGAAACTATTCCACTTGCTTAATGGGTAGCCCCAAACCAATATTTTAATAGAAATGATGCTAAATTTGTGATGAATCTAACAAAGAAAATTAATGTACAGTGTATTAAAATTCAATAGCAATAATCACAAGAGTAGAAATTCCAAGCCCTGGAGGATTGTAGGTCCTGCTGGGACAAGCACAGAGGTAGAGATGTTCACTGCAAAGGGTTCTGACCTGACCAACCCGTCACGGCACAGGATAGTGGGTGCTCTGCTGAGCTTCTACGAGTCAGCTCACTCGCTTCCTGTTTTACAGTTAATCACCTTTCAAATGTTGCGCTTGATATTTTCCTCACTTATGCAAACTACAAAATCTTTTGCTGACCAGTGAATGTACATATGTGTGACAAAAACCCTGCTGGATTAATGACATTAAATCATTTCACAGGGAGGGTAACCTGAAGCCCCATGTCGGACCACCACAATAATCCATTAAAAATATGCTTTGCCCTTGCAGCCTTTATTGCAGGGACCTGGATACATGGATAGATTTGTTAAGTGAAATGGATTTACTTTGCCCTTAAAGTTCAGGAAAAGTAAGCAAATACTGTAAATTCAGAAGCAAATGTTACAGCCCTTATGCCTAAATGCTAGGTTAAACTGCATGAACGCTTTTCAATACTAGGCATTTGAAACAGAGATGCAAATAGAAACCTTGTTTTAAACTCCTCTTAATAAAACAGATTACTGTGCAATGGTAAAATCAATGTTATCGATCTTATCTGTCCTCCGAGTAGCAAACTTCAACTCCTATCACATCTGTTTAATTTGACCTTGAATAAGATTTGGGGGGAAATCAATTCCTTGATTTAAACCATAAACTCTAAATACAAACAGCACAAAAGAGAAAAGAAGCATGTTGACTAAAGCAATTGCCTCACCAAAGGAAGTGTGAATTTATTTTATTGGATGTAATCTAGGCTGTATAATTTATCTCTGTGTTCATTTAATGGCTTCATTGTTAGTAATTTTGTTCTCCACAGTTAGCCAGTATCTTGCTGTGAATATTTCTAATCTAAAACAAAATTTAGAGGTTGTCAATGATAACATTATAAATTTTACTGATTTATTCAGGGCTAAAATTTGAAGAGCATGCAATTGAATAATGCTTTCCCATGGTTTACATTATAAAATTACCTCATTGAAAAAGTGTGCTTCCAATAATAATTACTAATCAATAATTTCATAGTTCCAAAGCATTTGCAGGATTATATATGGGGTTTTGCCATATAATGATTCCTGGTTAAAAGTGAAGATTAAATTATAATTCCAATGATTTATTTTCTCAGTTGTAGCACTAATTTAACTTCTGTGATTCACAGCTAGCTAAATATGTCATCCACTGACTTTGAGTAGTCATATCAATTAGGAAAACATAAGCTTCTTCATAACATAAACCAAGGAGATTTATTTCTTTCTGAAATGCTGAATCCAATATGTTTTTTAAATTCACTTCTGAATAAACTCTAGTGTTACAGAGAGAGGAAAACTTGCATCTGTATAATTGAATAGAACATAATATTTCTGTATGAGATAGAACATGTAGATAAATCATTATAATACAAGATAAAGCATCAGCCAGGCCTATAAAGAAATTACAGGAAAGAGATTAATGATGTTGTTTTTTGACTCCTAGTTCAGTTTTGGAAACCTGCTAAACTTACTTGTTAAAACACAGTTTATCTTGACCTACATAAAAATTTGCCATCTCCCATGAGGAATATTTTGAAATTCCATACTTCACTAATTTCCCAAGTTATTTCATCCACAGTTTTACTAGTTTGTTGTTTGTTCAGCCTCTTTGCTTATTTGTTAATGATTTGCATGACCTCAAAAGAGTCTTTCCTAGGAATCATAACACTAAGTTACATTTAGTTATATGAATTATGTTATTATATTTTACTGTCCTAGTATACATCATTTTCTAATGTCAATGCTCATGGCCAATATTTGACTACTAGCAGTACTAGAGTTAGCTTGTAAAGGTGCATACGATGATTGGGAAATTTAAAAATCAAATAGTAAGTACACAATAAACAGGACAATATATTTAAAACTTATACATCAGCTCCCTATAATTATCATTTAGGAAGTGAAACCTAATACAATGTAAGCCATTTCAGTGTTTTGTCATTGTTTTTCTCTTGTGTTTCTAATAGTTTATTTTGCTGTGTCTTTAAAAATATTGATTTAATTTTACCATAATTTATTTCAAGAATACATATTTTATTTGTTAAATTACTATTTTTATTACTTATATTTACTCTTTTAGTTTCAAAAATTATTGTTATTTATAAAAGTATTTAAAATATTTAAATTGCATAATTTGAAATGAGGACTGTAATGGAAGAAAAAAGACATTAAATGAAACAGGGAATAAAGCAAAAATTGTTTATCATAATCACCTATGCTCTTTTATTATTTTCTTATTATTAAATATATAGCTATAAATACAGCTTTGTTTTTGCACATGTACTGTGCATGAAATATACTCCATTATAATTTTATGTTATGTCCTATATACTTTGTAAAAATAAAGTGCAGAATAACCTGAAAATTTATCATCAGCACTAAGCCTATTTAGTTATAGAAAGATGTAAAATTGGGTCCTTAAATTGGTGATTTGTTTTTCCACAAATTTTTTAAAAGCATGTTAGAAAATAAAATTTATTAATGAGGAGATTTTTATTATAAGGGAATAAGGTATAATTGCTACATGTTGTTTTAGATAGCACAACTGCTGTTATTAAAATGACACATCCTGTTTTGGGAAGCTTTACTGAGGTCCATTTTGGAAGAATCTAGTTGTATAGTTTTTGTCCGAAGCAAGACTCTACAAAGTTAAGTAGCACAGACTGGTGACTGTTTAGCAATTTTAGCAATGAAAGTTCTAATATTAAGTTACCTGGTTTTCAGGAACACTACAGAGGCCCAGTAATTTCCCTGTGCTCTTTCTAGGTGTCCTGAAAGCCTTCGTCCCGAAACAGTGAGGCCCTGTCTGCTTCCGTGTAGGAAGGACTGTATCGTGAGCCCCTACAGTGACTGGACATCGTGCCCTTCCTCATGTAAAGAAGGTATGGTCTGCAGGTTTTGGAGGCTGTTCCCCTAGAAAACCACTCACCAGCACCTCCCAGTTCTGGCTCAACATGGTTTGTGATTCTTACATGGGGCTGTGTAATCCTGGTTCGACATGAACTGGTTTCCTTTTAGAAAAAAAATATAGCTTTAGAGTACTAGACAAATGAATTTCATGCCAAAACTGACTTAAAACTTTATGATATAAATCAAAGTGAGGCCCTGGCCGGTTGGCTCAGTGGTAGAGCGTCGGCCTGGCATGCACGAGGCCCAGGTTCAATTCCTGGCCAGGGCACACAGGAGAAGCACCCATCTGCTTCTCCACCCCTCCCCCTCTCCTTCCTCTCTCTCTCTTCCCCTCCCGCAGCCAAGGCTCCATTGGAGCAAAGTTTGCCCGGGCGCTGAGGATGGCTCTGTGGCCTCTGCCTCAGGCGCTAGAATGGCTCTGGTTGCGGCAGAGTGACACCCCAAAGGGGCAGAGCATTGCCCCCTGGTGGGCATGCCGGGTGGATCCTGGTTGGGTGCATGCGGGAGTCTGTCTGACTACTTCCCTGTTTCCAGATTTGGAAAAATACAAAAAAAAAAAAAAAAAAAGAAAGAAAGAAAAATCCAAATGAAAGGATTCTAGTTGCTATTATATTAATGTTTCCTTTAGCATTAATTATCAAAGAAAGTACAGTGGCTTTATGTATTGCAATAAGAGTATATAGTGATCTTATCAGGACTCATAGCTTCTGACCAGCTTATGAGCAAGAAATAGCCATGGCACCAGATTCACTACAGATTCAATTATGTCACCCCCAGGACAGGGATAAAGGAGAGAGAAAAATGGTTAAATTCTTCCTCTGCCAACTCCTAACGTGCTATGAGGCATTTACAAGATAAGGATTTGTTCTCATTTTGTTTTTCCTTTTATTACAGACAGACTCTTTAATATCATGGCAGATACTTTGTTAATTCTTTACCCTCAAGGGTAGGTTCTTTCTCACTGCTACTGAGAAAGATATCAATGTCCTCAAGGTGACTTCTGCACCAACTGAGCAAGTTTTCTCTTAATGTCACCAATGTCACTGTCTCCTATTTCTTTATTTTACTCTCCCAACAAAGATAGTTCTTCTTAAATTCCTTTTATGCTTTTCTTTTATTTTTGATTCTTGATCCTCACTAGAGACATTTAATTAAGAATCAACTTCTAGTTTAACATATTTTAAGTTATCAAAAACTATTTAAATCCTTAAGATATTATATGAGATTATATATTTGATACCGAAATTTTTACAGCATAACTGTAATTTTATATAGTTAAAACATGAGTTCCTCTTGATGCTTTTTCTAGTTTAAGTATTGAATTATTAAATAAAATTAAACTACAAAGTGACCAAGAATAGAAAATTTTTATTTTTATAAGTCTTCTAAGGCATCTAAAAAAGCTTTTTAAATAAAAGAAGTTGGAATTAACTTTTAAAAAATGCTAATTGCATAATTGCATTAATATTACTAATAAAGCAATGTCACTTTCTGACTTGTTTTTCCAGATTTTCTTCTCTTATCCTCTTATATTCTTAAAACCTCACCATATGTTATCCTTTGGTTTGGTCATAATTAGCAATAGAATAATACCTTCTAATAAGTTAATATTTCTGTGGGAATTGTTGGTTATTCAGCACTACAATAAAAAGGTTATTTATTACATGAAATTCATATGCTTGGAAATTTTATTCTTGATATTTTTATATTTGATGTTTTGTGTTAGCATAAGATAAGATCATGTACTAATAATTCCAAAACTTATGCAGTTATATTATAACTGTGTGATTAATAATCTAACACAAATTTCACATTTTTAAGTGAAGTTTTTGAAAGTGGGGGAAAAAACTTTCCCTTTTCCTTATATTGAGTGTTTTCTTATATTGGGTCAAGTATTTAAAATAAAAGTGGACTTGGTCTAAGTATTTAAAGGAAATAAAGTAAAAAAAAAAAGAAGAGATTCCATTAAATTAACTCTCATATAATCACTCATAAAAATGAGGAATCAAGTATAATGATGCATTTATTTAGATTGTCATTTGAAAATAATTTGGAATATTGGAATGTATTCAGGAATTAGGAACAAGTTTAGTAACCTATAAATTTTCTTTTGTAAGTTCTTGAATCTGTGTTTGTTATCTCATTATGCATAATATATGACTGGGAAGGAAAAAAATAATAGATGTAACTTAGTCATAAAAAACTATAATTAGGCCCTGGCTGGTTGGCTCAGTGGTAGAGCGTCGGCCTAGCGTGCGGAGGACCCGGGTTCGATTCCCGGCCAGGGCACATAGGAGAAGCGCCCATTTGCTTCTCCACCCCTCCGCCGCACTTTACTCTCTGTCTCTCTCTTCCCCTCCCGCAGCCAAGGCTCCATTGGAGCAAAGATGGCCCGGGCGCTGGGCATGGCTCTATGGCCTCTGCCTCAGGCGCTAGAGTGGCTCTGGTCGCAATATGGCGACGCCCAGGATGGGCAGAGCATCGCCCCCTGGGGGGCAGAGCACCGCCCCTGGTGGGCGTGCCGGGTGGATCCCGGTCGGGCGCATGCAGGAGTCTGTCTGACTGTCTCTCCCTGTTTCCAGCTTCAGAAAAAAGAAAAAGAAAAAAAAACTATAATTAAAAATTAAATAACAAATTAAAAAATTAATAATCAAAAATTTATTTTGATCTTTGCTAATGATTTTATAGTACTAAGAAAGAGATTTATTTGACCATATGTAAAATTTTAAAATATTATAAGACAAATTGTGATAACTTAAATAAGGCACTTTTAGAAAATGCTAGCATATAAAGGATAGAGCAAATATATTGTGAATGCTATGCACATATCCTGACCAGGCAGTAGCGAGGTGGATAAAGCATCAGACTGGGACATAGAGAACCCAGGTTTGAAACCCCAATGTCACTGGCTTGAGAGCAGGCTCAATCAGTTTAAGCACAGCTCACTAGCTTGAACCCAAGGTTGCTGGCTTGAGCAAGCAGTCACTCACTCTGCTGTAGCCCTCCAGTCAAGGCACATATGAGAAAGCAATCAATGAACAACTAAGATGCCACAACGAAGAATTGATGCTTCTCATGTCTCTCCCTTCCTATCTGTCTATCCTTATCTGTCCCTTCCTCTGTCTCTCCTTCTGTCTCTGTCACACAAAAAAATACTATGCATGTATTACTTAAATTAATACTCATCTGTACTATATGCATAAATACTTACTAACTTTTTATTTTGATTTCTGTATATCAATAGCACATCGATGGCCTTGTAAAGAAGACACTGTCCCTGACTTCAAAGCTTTTGCTATCATTTAAAATATAGAATTCTTCTACATAAATTATATAATTTAGGATTTACAGGAGTCAGTAATAAGATTTAGCAGTAAAACAGAAAGAACTCCAGGAAGGAAAGGGAAACACCAGTGTGGAAGCAAATATTAGGGAAAATGTTGGTACAAAGACGGTAGTAGAGATTTTTTTGAAGAAGAGAACATGTAAGAGAATGCAAAGTAAGGATCAAAGGCATCAGGAAAAGTCTTAGATGACAACAAGGAAGAGGCATTATTTAAGAAGAGAACGGGAACCAGCCCATGGAGCTTAGTGTGTGGGGAAAAGTTGAGATGTGAAATTGGGAAATAGAATAGAGGTGGGTTATGAAGGACTAAATTAGAATTAGAGAGACACAATTTTCAGTTTTTGAACATAGAAATGAGGAGTGGGTTTTATAATATAATGGAATGACTGTACTTTGAATCAGCAAATCTGGTTTAGACATCCATCTTGGCCACTTAGCAGTAAAGTCACCTTAGGCAGGATACATTAGCTCTCCAAGTCATGATTATAACTTCTGTGAGTTGTCCTATGATGCAAATGAAATAATATATATTAAAGTTCTCTTTGCTTTGTGAGCTCTGATCCAATTGATATATTACTTGTTGTCTAGTCTGTGGTGACTATAAATTCCTGTAGTAAAGACATTAGACACTGTATATGGTCAGCATCTAGTAAATGCTTTAATTTGACATGCTCAAAGCAGTCTTTCTTAGAGCTCTAATTATGTATCCATTTGGGAAAAGTATTTAGACCGTGGTAAAGACAAACTTACTATAGAAATTTATTATTATTTATTGAGGATCTTCTGGTAAATTTACTGTTAAATTATTTTTAAATGATTCATATTATATATGTTATTTTTTTAAAATCCTTAACTTTTTCATTCTACAAAAAATGTTTCACATAACTGTAATGTGCCAGACACAATGTTAAATAAAAAGGTAAAAAGACTATAGCAGTAAACAGAGAAACTAATGTTCCTGCTCTCAGGAAGTTTACATTCTGGCAGTTCAAGACACTCAAAGCATTTAATAATTATTCTAATCTCTCAGTGAGTATGAAGGATGAAGAGTTCTGAATAAAGAGAAGATGTATTTCATTGTGGAGAGTGCAAAGATGGGCAAATTAATACTGTGTAATAGAAGTTGTAGGCAACATGGAGTGCCCATTTAGTCATGTCTGTAGAAAGGGATTTTTCAATCCAATTGTCCATGTTTCTCCGGCTGTGGTCATCTTCAGTTGCCTAAGTACAGGAAAATAACCGGGTTTAGATTAAGGTTGGAACTTTGTCAGAAAATACAAGCAAGGGAGAGGGTAAGAGGGAGTCAAAGGTGTTTCCAAGGGAGTACTTGTAATAATAGCAGAGTATGGGATCTAATTTGGATCGGGATGGAACCAAGGTCATGATAGATACTGAAAAAGTGATGTGAACATTGGATTGGCCATTTTGAGTTTGAAGAATTTGAGTAAGATGAGAACTAAAGTAAGTGATCTGAAAGATTAGGAGGAGTGTGACCAGAAAGTAAAATGTTTAAAGATGAGAGTATACAGGTAGTGATCATAATAAAACCATCATGTGGTGAACAGAAGAGCAGGTAATTGATGTGAGGTGTGGGAAAAGGTCACTGGAGAGGTGAGGAAGTACAGTAATGCAGAGTACAGGGCCTTGGATACAATAACCATGTGGATGCCAAAGCCACCAAAGGGGTGACAAGGCTAGAGGAGGGGAAAGGATTACAGTAAGGGACATGCTAGAGTTGTTAATTAGTGACGTGTTGATAGATGGCTGCTGCAAAGTTGATAGTTCACGGTAAAGTTGATGTTAGGGGCTTCCGAGGAGTTGGAGAATTTTAAAGGTAAAGGAGGAAAAAAGACGGGAAGGTGTCTAGGTAGCATCAGCTTCCACTGCAAAGAACGTGAAGGAGGCTTTGTAGGAAGAGATAGAAGATGAGCAAACATGAGATCTAATGTGCACTGGTGCAGTGGTAGGAGCAGAGGATGGAAGAGAATGAGAAATTGAAAATCGGGGTATGCATGTAGCTAGTTCTCTGGATCCAGGTGATAATGAAAGACATTTGGGAGCTTGGGGACTGCTAGTTTCTTGTGACAAGTAACAGGCATGTGAGATATAATGGGTTTAGTTGCCATGGTCTGTTGGGTAACTTTTCTTAATTAAAATGTGTGGTGCCACCATGATACTGTTCTCCTCGAGATATTCCAGCTCAGAAATCTCTAGTCTTGTGTGCAGGAGGCTCTCTGAGAGGCGGGGCTGGCTTTGGTTGGGCATAGGTCATCTCACCACGAGCAGGTCTGACCTGCCTGTTCTATTTGGCAGCTGTCTGTTGATTGTGTCTCCTATAACAATAGGCTTTTAGAAACCCTAAACCTAGGCACTCAGACTTTAAAAGAATAACCATAATTGTATATTGAAGGAATAAAGAAAATCAAGGGGATAGGAGAGGGGCTGCTGTTTGACAACAGTGCCAAGATGCTTTGTGTGCCGGCAGAAGTCTCTTCTGTTTCACCTGTATTCTGCCGTAACTGAGAATAAAGATACAGTGGTGTTATACAAAACTAGCCTTTTGTTACAAGGAAAAGAAACCCATGATATGTGGTTAGTTTTTCATTATTTGGTATGAAATGGGAATGGTCCAAGTTTCATTGAAATTACACTGACTTTCACACACAATTTTAAAAAGGCAAAACAAAGTTGAATGTTTAAGGGTAGATAACAGCAACAGAAGATTGATTCCGGGATGGGGTGGTTCTTTTAAATTTAATTCTGCAGGTGAAGTCTAAAGTTTATAAGAGTTTTGAATTAATGAAAGTGTGGAGCTAACCTCCTTTAAAAAAATCAATTTTAAGGGGTAAAATTACACTTTAGTATTGCAGAAAATAGAACAGAATAGCTTAGCATTCCAGCAAGAACAAAAGGAGTTATTTGAAATGTTATTCAGCCCTCTCTCAAGATACGTCTTGAAAAATCAATGCCGATAAAGATCAGTATTGAGTAGAGAGTAGTATAAACCTTAAAGCAGTGCACTTGTTAAATTTTCAAATTTTCATAAATTTTACAAAGGGTGTTATTTTTTTTAAAAAAAAGAGGATATGTTTATGAATATAAATTATTTGTAACTAATCTTTAAAAAAATCAATATTTTGATCAAATAATACATTTAGCTGCTCAACCTGTGTTTATTCCCTTTCTTCACACTACATTTATTGACTTGACAGCTAGAGGAATATTGCAGAGGCTTCTATTCTCTCTTGATGCCTTTACCCCAAAGATATGAAAAATACCTTTACATTTTGCCCCTTGCCTGAAACACTTCTTTTCCAATTTCCTATCACTATGGTCCTCCAGCCTGCTCTTTCTCCCATGTCCTGTTTAACAATCTTAGTTTGGCCTGCCCTTGAAATTCTCCTCTTGACTGTCTGAAGGAATCTGAAAAAATGCTGTAACTGGGTGAGAGATTACATACCCTCTGAATCTATGTGCCTGATTGTTTTCTGAATAAGTGACCTAACTGTTTTCTGAATATATAATCCTTTTTTTTTTCCTATCCCTATCCTAAATAGGTATTTTCAAGTATAAACACTACAGGAATATTTCTCTATTTTTCCCATGCTCTTCCATGGACAAAATAATACCTTATTTTTTGTTAATCTTCAAAGCACAGACTTAGTAGCCATGTTTTTACTACTATAAGGAAATGGATTAAAAGAAATAGATGTTAAAAATCCAGATGAAAAGAAATGAAATAAATGTGTTTGATCATTCAGCAAATATATATTAAGTCCTTACTACGTGTGACTATTGTTCTGGGTGCTAAAACACTGAGATAAATGGAAGCTATGTATGTATATTAACTACATATAATAAACTGGGTGTAAGTACAGACAGGAAGTTATGAAGGTTGTAAAATTCCAGCTGGCAAACTGGAATTTTGTTAGTGAGGAACCTTCTACTTTTCTTTTATAATGTGTGCTGTAGCTCTCTCCCTTTGTCTGCACTTTGATCTGGGAGCTCTGTAACATCGGTGAGCTCCACAGTGCTGTTTATTTGAACGTATAAGTAATTTCTTAACTGAGATCTAAGAAGAGACGAACCTCTTAGTGGGTAGAAACATGGATGTCATGACACTTCCTGTGTAACCCCATTAAACTCCCTCTCCCGGTGTTACGGCTTCAGAATGTTTCTCTTGAATTAGGTCACAATCTCTGTCCTGTGGGCTGCATAAGGTTAGGGTATTTGAACTTCTTATAAAAATAAATTGATTGCCAAGGTGGAACCAATTATGGAAGTGAGAGGAGTTATCTTCGTCTTAAATATCAAGTACAAACTTGTGCAGGTTGCGATGAGAAAGCGCTAGAATGTTTTAGAGTTTTACATTAGGTCTCATTGTTGCTTTATGTCATTAAACAAAGTAGAGAGGAAACACTAACATTTGATTGCTGCTCCCAAATCTGAACAGCCCTGCCTATGTTATAGGTGACATCTAGACAATTAATGATCCAAAGCTTCAGTCTATAAAGTGCTGGTGATGCTGAACTCAGTCATCTGCAGTCTCTGGATCCCTTGTTTCCAGTTCCATGTTTTTTGTCTATCTGCAAGTTAAGAAGGGCAAGAGGGTCTGACCAGGTGGTGGCACAGTGGATAGAGCATCGGACTGGAATGCGGAGGACCCAGGTTTAAAACCCCGAGGTCGCCAGTTTGAGTGTGGGTTCATCTGATTTGAGCAAGGCTCGCCAGCTTGAGCCCTGAGTCGCTGGCTTGAGCAAGGGGTCACTAGGTCTGCTGTAGCTCCCTGGTCAAGGCACATATGAGAAAGCAATCAATCAACAAATAAGGAGCCACAATGAAGAATTGGTGCTTCTCATCTCTCTCCCTTCCTGTCTGTCTGTCCCTATCTGTCCCTCTCTCTCTATCTCTGTTACAAAAAAATAAAAAAGGAAGGGCAAGAGGTTTATTGACCTTCCTCAGAAGGAAAGATCTGCTCCTCTGTTTCTTTTCTTCTTTTCCATGTTAAAACTCAAACACCTCTTTCTTCCCCCAATGCTAAATAAATGGCAAGGATGGCCATAGTGTGTATACTCTTTTAAAAACATTAGTGACAGATCATAAACCAAAAGAAAAATAGAAAACAATACTAAAAGAAGGACAGAGTCAAGTAGTAAATGGGGAAAGAAGAGAAAAATTATACTATCAAATGAGAATTAAGGTAAGCTTCAAGTGAAATAAGCCAGGCAGAGAAAGAAAAAAATCATGTGACCTCACTCATTTGAGGAATCTAATGAACAATGTGAACTGAGGAATGAAATAGAGGCAGAGGTGGGATCACAGGGACCAGAGGGTCAGCAGTCAGAGGGAAAGGGGATGAGAGGATGGGAGCAGAGAAGGGAAAGAGATTGGTGAAATTATATATACATTACACAGCGTTATAGAGAGTGGGACAGCAAATCCTGGATGAAAGAAGGGAGGGTGTTGGGGGGAGGGGCAAGAGGGATGTTGAGGGGAACACGGGGGTGGGGGTGATATATTTGGTGGGACACTTGAATCGATGTAAACACAATAAATTAAAATCAATAAAATAAAAATTTTAAAAAAATTAAGTTAAGCTTCTGCAATTGAGAAGAAAATTAGCTCTGAGATTCTAGTGAACAAAGCAAAAAAAATAGAAGCACCGTGGATTCTAACAGATGGTCAGGGGAAACAAAATTTTTTCTAGCTCTAGCCTGACCTGTGGTGGCGCAGTGGATAAAGCGTAGACCTGGAAATGCGGAGGTTGCCGGTTCAAAACCCTGGGCTTGCCTGGTCAAGGCACATATGGGAGTTGATGCTTCCAGCTCCTCCCCACCTTCTCTCTCTCTGTCTCTCCTTTCTCTCTCTCTGCCTCTCCCTCTTCTCTCTAAAATGAATAAATAAATTTAAAAAATAAAAAAACATATTACTCAGCAATAAAAAAGAATGACATTTAAAAAAAATTTTTTTCTAGCTCTAAATCACTAAAATAATTTATAATCTGGGCCTTAAAATAGGAGTCATTGTACATCCTATACAATAAAATGGATAGAGACTGCATTAGCAATTTTATTAAAAGTCCTATTGGCATTTCTTAGATTTTTCCTAGATAAATACATAGCATGTAAACGTTGGAGCTAGCATTCAAACCACTACTGTTAAACTATTATAAAAAAGCTCATTATAATATTTTCAAATACTTTAGTTCTTTACTACTCACTATCTTCAGTCCCTAACTCCATATTCCATTAACTGTAGTATTCCAATTATTCCCCAAAATAGTTAATACAGTCATTAATAGTACTGGTTTCTCCCACAGTGGAAATAATCCTACGAAGTTACATGTGAACCCTAGAATCTGAAATTGGGACAAGATGTGTAAGATCATCTATTCTAGTAGATATTAAATGTGAGTGTTCATAACAGTGCCCTGGCAAGCTTGGTAAAAAACAGATTCCCAAACCCAGCTCCCCAAAATTCTGATTTAGTAGTTCAGGGTATAGGCCAAGATATGTTTTTTGATTTTGTCTTTTTAAAGAAATTATGCAGTCATTTATGAATTACTAATCTAATCCATATTCCTATCTAACACAGGAATCCTCAGTCCACATTGCTGGGAGTCAGTTGCCCAGACCATGTTGAGGAACATCTTAACTTCATGAGAAAAGATTTTCATTATTGGAAAGTTCTGTCAAATCATATTTTTCCACTAACATAACAACTTTAAGAATGTTTCATTTCATTTCTGTTTAAGCTTTCATTGATCAGGGCTACTAAGCCTTCAAAATTTCTCTTTCTATAGTCTATATAGTAAGTATTTGATGATATTGAAAATATGTAAATGGGAACTCTATTAAAATAATTCTTTAGGGATTATTTTGTGAGGGAAATTGAACCATGTGGCTGTTTATCCCTAAAGTATATTTATTGTAAGTTGGAATATATTTTTTTGTTAAAATTGGCAAGTCTTAAACATTATCTGTTTCTAATACTAAAAGACTTTGAACATCTTTATATCAATAATACTATCAAATTGATAGTTTCGTTGTAGATTAATCTTATTTCCTTTGGTTTTTTAACATAATTTGGAGTTATTTACTTACAGTAATTATTGCTATTTCGAATGCTTCTCTAAAAATTCTGCCTCTAGTAAATGACTTTCATTGCACTGCTTACAGCCCTGATATTTAGAATGTGACTTGAATTGAAGATCTTAGACTGTTTAACATGAATAATAAATGACTGGAATAATTTATGAGTTATGCATTTCAAATTAAGTGACTAACAAAGAAATAAAATTTCACATTAAAACATGGAATACATTTTCCTAAGAAAGATTCATTTAGATGTGTATGCGTCCCATGTGGTAAACAGGGTTATGTGAAATGGCATGAAAATAAACTTAAGGTAGAGGGAAATAAATTAATTAGAGCTGTCATATTCTCAAGGGGAGAGAAATATACAAAAGAGCAATTACTTTGCAATTGTGCATTAGGAAGGCGAGACGACTGTCGAACTGTTTTCTTCATTCTTCACATTTTTAAAATATAAATTGATTGGGTTTTCAATATAAGCGGTGTTGGGGAGAATTTAGGAAATGATTAGACTGGATGAGGGCTCTCATTCAGGGCTGTCAAAGCACAGGTAGCCAGAGGCAATGTAATTTCTTCACACAGGCTGGTATCTGGAAGTTCTTTGCTCAGGGCAGAGTACAGGAGTTAAAATGCTGCCTCATTCTAGGGGACTCCAGAGTCAAGAAACAATCTCGACACCGGGTCATCATTCAGCTGCCAGCCAATGGAGGCAGGGACTGCACTGAGCCTCTCTATGAGGAGAAGGCCTGCGAGGCCCCACAGGCATGCCAGAGCTACAGGTAACGGAGTTAACGAGAAAGCACTGTGACCGATGCATTAGGCAGCATAATTGAAGTCCAACCCTGTCCCATAGGTTCAGTGGCATTTGGGGTGTTTGTGGCTGTAGGTGCCATCTCTTGCCTTTTTAAAAGAGCTGCTCTCCTACTGAGCTTATCTCCAGGGACACAATTACTTGTATGAATTTGCAACACTGCAGTCTTAGCTCCAGGAGTTAGGGGAAAATTCTGATGTTGATGCAACTACAAGAAGGGCAGGGAAGTTGTTGATAATTATGAAACATATGTTCTGGGAAGCAATTCCTTTTCACTTAAATAGCCTAAGTATTCCTCCCTTGGCTCCAAAGAACACCTGTCCTGCCTAAATTATGGCATTCTTGCTCATGAAATGACATCTTTATCTCAGTGATGCCAGTAAGGTGTTTGTTCCATTCATTTAGGAGCACCTCAAGGAGAATTAAAGTTGTTGAAGCTGTATATTATCACCTTGATAATTATTAGAGAGGTTTTTCCTTGGAACTATTTATTAAAAGAAAGTACTGAGACTTAATGTGGGGTATAATTGCAATCCTGAAAACAAATGAAATATTATGGCATCAATTGATGGAATGTGTGATCACAAAATAGCAATTTAAAGTGAAATTGATGGCAGATTGGCCATCTTAATTTATCTGTATTTAATTCTGAGATGACAAATAGTATAACTGCACGTTTACATAATGAACACTGACAACTAACTATTAGAAGAAATGTATTTATTTGGTGGATTTGTTTTTGTAAAGTGTATTATAATGACAAGTGTCTGAGTTACCACTACCATGCTCACTGAGAGAGTCCTATACAAAAGGCTCATGACAGGAATGTAGTTTTGTAACTTGAATAGAAAGTAAACATACCTTAATTAAACAGAATGCATCGCTTCTGGTACCATCTGGTGTATCTGCTGGCAGTCCTAATCACTAAAAAGGCTAAATGCTCCTTGTGGAGTTTATTCCTTTAGAACTTGACCATAATGAACCCTGTCTCCACTGCCACAGAAAGTGCTTTTATGTTATTGCCGCTTTTGATAATGTCTTGGAGATCTAAATCGAATTTAGATAGGACTGAATATTGTCAAATAAAGTTCTGTGTGCAGTGGTCAGAGCCATGTTCTCCATATGGTTTCTTTTCTTTTCTTTCAGGTGGAAGACGCACAAATGGCGTAGGTGCCAATTAGTCCCTTGGAGCGTGCGACAGGACAGCCCGGGGGCGCAGGAGGGCTGCGGACCCGGACGACAGGCAAGAGGTGGGAGGCCTCACTCCACAGTGGATTTGCTTTTTATGTCTCCAGCATCTCTAACTTAGCCACCAGCTGGATGGGTTTGCCATCTGATGCCATGCTCAGCCACCGGAGCAGAGCAGATACAAATCTGCTTACCACTTAGTCTGCCTAATGCCAGAGCATGGAAAGTTGCCTTTTTAAATTGTGTCCTTTGTTCTTTGACATTACCCATAATTCCTCTGGCTGAATTCTTCCTTCATTGATCTCTAGAAGATAATCTAACAAAGCTCTCAAGGCAGTTATGACATAGATTGTACACTGTAGTTTGTTTTTGTTGTTGTTGTTAGTTTTTGGATTATGGTGTCTCATAACACTTTTGCTTGTTACTTTTAACAATCAACAAGATCCTTATATCCCTGCCCACCTGCATTATTTATGTGCACTATATATACAATATGATTGGTTACCTTTTCCAGAAAGTCTCAGCAATGACATCCCTGTCATTGCCGTGGCTATCCTACTTCTGTTCATATGCAGGACTGATTTTTAAATGGCAGATTCATGTACTCGAATTCTGCCATATGTGAACAGCAATCTGTCTGCACTGTGAGCTAACACGAATTCCTGCAGAAATGAGTCCTGGAAATGTTTCCAGCTTGCCACCATTATTTACTGGATATGGTAAATAATACTTACATTTGAAGCTTTGGAACATATTATTATACATATAGCAAATTCAGTCTTTAGAGAGTACATGATTTTTTTTTTTACTCATTGACTCAGCATGTAATTTGTACATAACTAAAATGTAGCTGAATATGCAATTGAACACACAGCCACCACCTCTCTGATTTATAAGATGTTTTGCTCCCTCCGTTGTAGTTATATTATTTGAAGACGATGCAAACATCTGAGCATACAGAACAGAATGCCAGCTTCTGCTGAGGTGACCTGGAACCCCCTTCTCTTTACAATGAGAAGTTTGCTTTCCTAATTTGAGAAAAACAGCTACTTTTTTGTAAAAATCTTCTATTTATGATCATCATTTTAGAAGTATTTATTTGAAACATAAAATTTAATATATAAATAATACAAACCACCTAGTGATTTTTAGGATTTTATTTTAGATGCCTAATTTTCTTTATGTATCCTCCACCATGAACTTTAGCTAAAAAAATAACCGTGTCTGTTTACCATGAAAGAGACTTGGGTATTTAGAATTGAAAGTCATCCTCCCCACCCCCCCATTTCAAATCATTCATCAAGAAACTGAGTGATACGAGACATTCTTATCATACCCTACTAATTTCTTCTTGAATGAAACTTGTGTTAGCGAGCAATTTGGGCCCTCCTTGGAGTTTATAATGAAAACAAGTATTGGTTTAGAAATGAGCAAAAGTATTTTTAGTTCTTGTTCCTTCACCAATACAGTGTGAGTCTTATTCATTACTTCACTTTCTGAGATAAATTGATTCCCAGAAAGTAATGAAGTAATGAATAAGACTCACTCTGTAATTAGAAGATTATAGTTATAATCATTGCTGGCCTATGAAGGAGTTAACTCCTGTGATGTTGTACAAAAACTGCAGAGTCTATAATCATAGGGTTTGTAATCTTCATACAACAGCAGATGGTTAACACTTTCATAGACCGGCAGGATATTTCTGGCAGAGCAGCACAACTGATGTAAGTAAACTGGTGGTCCGCTGAGCTAAATAAACTGAGACCCAGAAAGTTGAAGTAATGAACAAGAGTCAGACTATAATTAGAGGATTATAGACCCAATAATTGCTGGTCCATGAAAGAGTTAACCACCCGGATGTTGTATGAAAATTATAGAGTCTATAATCATTGGGAAATTTCTGATGAACCGGCCATTGAAAACCACTAATTTAGATGAAAGAAAAAGGAAAAAGGGGTTGGACCAAATGATCTTTTAAGATTATTCCAATTTTCATATTCTAAAATCTATGCACAGATAATACCCAAGCATCCAAGTGTGAAATGAAAGCAGGTAAAACAGATGAAAGCCATATTTGTATAAACTACCATGGGAGAAAATCTGACACACGGTAGAAACAGCACAAGCGTGAACACAGCTTCGGGTCTAAACTCTTTAACCTAACAACTGCAGAACCTTGGTTCATTTATTTCCTGCCTCTGAGGCTGGGAACATAATGACCCTCACAGTGCTTTGCACATATTAAGTCTCATTAAATGTTAAATCTTTCCCCTTCCTGTGAGATCATGGCCCCAATGAAAGTGCGCATAGCTCATAGTAGGCATAAAAGCAGCAATACTAACATGGGTCTTTTGTATTTTTGACACAAAGTCTGTATGAAAGCTGTTCTTTCTATGATTACTATATAATCTTTTCATTTCCAGATCTGAACATTTCTATTTGTTCTTCATCCTGGGTGACTGCCTTGTAGTATCTAATACCGTGACCCACACTTACTGTGAAAAGGGGTCTTTGGCTTCCTCAATGCTGTCCTCTCTTGCCTTTCTGATTGCTTCATTTTTGGTTTCTTGTTACTGGTTTCTCTTCTTCTGCCTGTACTTAAATAATGAGCTCAAATCTTGGGATACATGTCAGGCTACTTACTCTATCTTGGCAGTGTTTTCTATTTCCAAGCTGTTTAGAAAGAGAAAGTCATTTCTGCATAAATATACAAAGAAGAACCCTCTTAAATTCCATATGAAGACTACCTTGGTTGCTTTGATAGATTTAAAGATTATTTTTTTCTTAGAGACTATATTCCTAAAGAAACATGAAATGAGAATCAAGAGTGTAGAAATATATTTTGGTAGTCATGGCAAGGCAAAATGTTCTTCCTTCGATGGACATGGCTGGCTGTCTTCAGAACTCTGTATGATTGACCTGTCAGATTCTTTCTATTTTCATCTAGTCAGAGACTTAAAAAGTACCAGCTTGTACTGAGTTCTTTTTGTGTATGTTTTGGGTTTTTTTAATTTTTCTGAAGTTAGAAGCAGGGAAACAGTGAGACAGACTCTGGCATGTACTCGACCGGGATCCACCCAGCATGCCCACCAGGGGGCGATGCTCTGCCCATCTGGGGCGTTGCTCTGTTGCAGCCTGAGCCATTCTAGTGCCTGAGGCAGAGGCCACACAGCCATCCTCAGCGCCTGGGCCAACTTTGCTCCAATGGAGCCTTGGCTGCAGGAGGGGAAGAGAGAGACAGAGAGGAAGGAGAGGGGGAGGGGTGGAGAAGCAGATGGGCACTTCTCCTGTGTGCCCTGGCCGGGAATTGAACTTGGGACTTTCACACGCTGGGCCTACGCTCTACTGCTGAGCCAACCAGCCAGGGCCTGTGCTGATTTTTAATGATTAAAATAATTTTTCAGTAAGGATTAGCATCATTCAGCAAAGACGATAGAGAAGCTACCCCCTGTCCTCCCTACTACATCAGATTTTCTCATTGCAGTCACTCACTCCACTGTGATTGTACTCAGAAGGCTGTGTAGAAAGAGCCATAAGTTTCAGGAAAGAATGAAGATGTTCAAGCCAAGGAGCTTACATTCGGTTAGGGAAATGACATCACTGGTTTATTAACTATGTGCCTCTCCTACACATTTATGCAACATGTAGAAGTTAAAGACTGAAACTGATCCATGGCAAAAGCAATAATTTGAAGCTAAAGAGCTTAAGAAAGATGTCAAGGATGAGCTGGAACTTGACTTGTACCATAATATTAGAATTAGCAGGAAGGAAAAAAAATACAAAATAAGATCAATTCTATAAGCTAAGCATTTGAAGCAAGCAAAATAAAAACATCAAATGTGTTCGCAGAATAGTGGGAATTGAAGATCTGAAGGTGTGATCTGGAGCCTGGGGTGATTTTGTAGAAAGTTATAAATGTCAGGATCAGTGTTTCAGACCTTGTTCAATAGGTCGTAGGAGCAGGCACGCGATGAAAGCAGTGTTTCATCTGTCAGTGTGTACGGAATAAATTAGGGAGATAGGACTCATGGGTCTGTATGCCAGTTAGCACACTATGTAGCAACGCAAGAAGGAAGTAGTAGAGTCCAAGGAATTATAGTGGCGGGACTGGGCAAAGATAAGTGGATCTTCAACATACAATAGAAGAAAATAATTTTAGGATTTAGTGGCAAGCAATAGCAGAAGTAAAAATAAACAGGTCAAAGATGATTATATGATTCTTTAACTCCAATATTTGTAGCTTGAGAATAGTTATAATATTAGTGAAAATTCTTAGATCTGAACGTAGAGCTGGTTTTAGAAAGTATTTTTTGCATATTGTGTTAGAGGTGCTAGCAGGGGAGCCAATTAAAAATATCCAAGTATGCATTGGAAATGTAGCTATAGACATAGCTTAAGACAGAAGTTAGAAATTTGGATAAAATTTCCAGAAAGGGTTTTGATGAAGTCACAGAAGAAGCTCAATTCTCTAAAATAAACTGTATACAGAGGGGAACATAGTTATTGTATAATATTTTACCATTAATAGATTTTTTTTCCTATAACCTATTTGCATTTATATGCTGTTTAGGCATTTCATTTTACCTAAAGAACCTAAATGCTATTATCTTTAAATTACTATTTCCTTGCTGGGTCAGAAATGACATCCAATGGACTAAAATGTAAGAGCTAACTTTATCATTCTATGATTCTAAAGGTAGAAACTTACCCTATGGATTTTATCAAACTATCGGTCTACTAGACCAATGATCAGTAAACAATAGCCCATGCACTAAATACAACCCACTGTCTTTTTTTTTTATCATTAAAGTTTTACTGGACCATAGCCATACCCACTTCCTTACCTAATAATGGTGATGGCTGCTTTCAGGATACAAGTCAAAACTGAGTACAGCCAGCCCTACATATCCACGGGTTCCACATCTGCAGATTCAACCAACCACAAATGGAAAATATACCTTTTTAACGTTATATTGTTGCTGACGTGTACAATGTGGTTGGGCCTATGATAGTAGTGTCTGTACTGAACACCTACAAACTATTTTTCTTGTCATTATTCCCTAAACAATACAGCATAGCAACTATTTACATAGCTTTTACATTGTATTAGGTATTATAACTAATCTAGAGATCATGTAAAGTATATGGGAGGATGTGTGTAAACCTACTTCATTTTATATAAGAAACATGGACGTCCTCCAATTTTGGTATGGGTGGTGCTGGAATCAGTTCTCGTGCACAAAGAGGTCTGGCAGTGGTTGTTACAGAAACCGCTCACAGAGCCAAGAATATTTACTCTCTATTTTAGAGTTATGAGAGCGAGCAGTGGACTGTCACAGTAGTAAAATAACATGCCGATAGGATGAAATAGCTGCAATTTTTTGTGTGGAATTTAAGAATAAAATTTTGACTCTAAAAACTTCAGTAGTAAAAAAATTAAAAAAGAATTAAAGGTAAAACCAGATAATAATATAGGATAAGGAAGAAAAGAGAGAATTCTCTTGTCTAGAAGACAATAAATCACACCCAAGAAGTGGACATCAAGAGTTAATTTACTAAGTATGCACAGAAAAGAAAGAATGTGTGTGTCTCAGCAGAATACTTACAAAATCACTTGTTCGGATTCAGCTTTTCTCAAATGACTTGAACCTTCTGTATTAGTAGAAACATTGCATGGAATCCCCTTTGACCAGTTCACTAGCCAACCATCCCAGGTCTCCTTTAATCTGGTCACCTGCACTTACTTTTCAACACCTATTAACAATAACATGGCCAATATCGTTAGACTGTCATTCTGAGTATTAATACTCCTAGCAGCACAATTGTTCTAGTGGTAGGAACTATCTGTGGTGACTCATTTCAAAGGATTTGGAAAGTAGTTATGGTCCCAGAGTCTCACAGTAACCAGCTGTAACCACTTACCATCTCAGTGCTGACACTCACTGCAGAGCAAATTAGTGAGACTCTGCCTTACCCTGAAATAAGTTAGAATAGCACAGGCATAAAAATATAGAAAGATTCTACTCCAAGTCAATACAGTCTTAACCAAGACTACATTCTATAGATTTCAAGACTATGTGAAAATACCTTCTGAACTGTTGTTACATTAGAACACAAAGTGCTTTAAAAGAAAATCAATATACTTCTGAAAATGTGAAAAGTACACAAGAATTTATGATTATGCATGACCAAATTCCTTTGCATTTGTAAGGAAAAGTGAAATAACAGTGAAGCAAAATTTTATATAAGTAATTCCTAGCATCACCAGTAATTTTTGTCCAATTTTCCACAAATTGGATAAGCCAGTGGTTGGCAAACTCATTAGTCAACAGAGTCAAATATCAACAGTACAATGATTGAAATTTCTTTTGAGAGCCAAATTTTTTAAACTTAGACTATATAGATAGGTACATTGTTATTAACTTAATTACGGTACTCCTAAGCTGGCTTTTGCTAAAAACGTCCTCAATCTGATTGAGCCACATGTGGCTTGTGAGCCGCGGTTTGCCAATCACTGGATAGGCCAGTGGTAGTCAACCTGATTCCTACCGCCCACTAGTGGGCATTCCAGCTTTCATGGTGGGTGATAGTGGAGCAACCAAAGTATAAATAAAAAGATAGATTTAACTATAGTAAGTTGTTTTATAAAGATTTATTCTGCCAAATTTAGTGAAAATCCAACATAAAGTACTTGGTAAGTAATTATTATTATATGCTTTAACTTGCTGTAACTCTGCTTTATAAATTTTATAAAGTAAAGTTACTTTCCTACTTTATAAATCACCATTACTGTGGAACCGGTGGGTAGTTAGAAAATTTTACTACTAACAGAGATACAAAAGTGGGCGGTAGGTATAAAAAGGTTGACTACCCCTGGGATAGGCTATTTTTCTACAAACAGTGTATTTTCCTAAACTCATCAAGTGTTTCTATAGAAGCATTAGAAATCTTTTGTAAAATAGATGCTTAAAACTTTGTGTTAATAGTTGTATCAGTCTACTTGAGCTACTGTAACAAAATAATATAGACTAGGTAGCTTAAACAATCGAAATTTGTTTCTCACACTTCTGGAGACTGGAAAGTCCAAGATCAAGGTGCGGGCTAGATCTCTCTTCCTGGCTTTCCTCACATGGCAGAAAGAGAGCAAGCTCTTTGGTCTCTTTTTTTTTTTTAATTTTTGTATTAAATGAGAGGTGGGGGAAAGAGAGACAGACTCCCACAGGCACCCAGCTGGGATCCACCTGGCAAGCTCCCTACCAGGCAATGCTCTGCTATCTGGGGCTGCTGTTCCATTGCTTGGCAACAGAGCTATTTTAACACCTGAGGTGAGGCCACCTAGCCATCCTCAGTGCCTGGGGCCAACTTGCTCAAACTGTTTGATCCATGGCTACAGGAGAGGAAGAGAGAGAAAGAGAGGAGAGAGAGGGGGGGGGAAGAGGTGGAGAAACAGGTGGTTGATTCTCCTGTATGCCCTGACTGGGAATCAAACCTGGGACTTCCACATGCACTGAGCCAACCGGCCAGTGCCTCTGGTCTCTTCTTATAAGGGCACTAATCCCTCATGAAGGTCCCACCCTCAAGACCTCACCTAAGTTTTATTATCTCCCAAAGACCACCTTTCCAAATACATCATTATCGGGGCTTAGGGTCTCAACATATGAATTTGGGGTAACACAATTCAATCCATAACAATAATGAAGGATCAGTGTTTTTAAATACAATTTCTATCCCAATGTACAGATTTGTAAGTTTGTTAATATTAAACTCTCCCAGAAAGCTGTGAAAACAGAATAAGACCAGTCCTTATAAGCCAATTCAAACTTCCTAAATATCATTCAATACAGTTCATTATTTTATAAAGCAAATATTTATTGAATACATACCACTTTTCATGTGACCAACATGGTACTACACCCAGCCTATTGAGAAAATAAAAGTATCTAACAAATAGTTTCTATTTATTCTTATCCTAATAAATATACTATAGGTATACATGACTCAGATGACAAGAAAAATGGCAGGAAGTAAAAACTGTATGTTTGAGGAACAATGCATTGACCATTTTGCATAGAGGTCCTATGAGTGAGTTGGAGGCAAGTGTCACAGTCTAGGGAATTTATCCAGGTGTATTTGAATACCAGAAGGAGGAAGAGGAGGAGTAGGAAGAAAAGGAGGAAGATTTTTTCAATAGAAAAATGGAAGTAGTGAAGAATCTTAGCAAAGCTTTGGGTATGGGCAATCAATGGTATATTCTAGGAAATTTTATCTAATGGTATAAGAACTAGAAACAGAGAGGAAAGATACTTTAAAGAAGGAATTGACAGGATTTGGCAACTTAAAAACTTGAATCATTCTTAAATATTATATCATGTGGAAATTTTAGAGGACCAGGATATAGGCATCTTTCCTATAATATTTCTAATAAAAGATATGCAAATAATATGAAATTAAGTCCACATTCTATTTTTAAGTGAATAGCTCATATTTGCTTCACACTATTGGAGTTATTATGTATGAATGTGAATAGAACTGTAACCTCTACTGTATTTCTTCTCTGCTCATATTTCTACAGTTTGGATGGCATTTAGAAGGCTGAATTATGGGTTTATCAGTGATGATATCATTGAAACCTACACATAATAGCTGTAGCTTGAGTTACTATTACATTTGCATTAAAAATAAAATACATGTCTCATAAAAATGACAATTTTGAACAATTTCCTTATTTTTTCTTTATGACTCCCCTAAGGGACAATATCAATCACTACTTAATATCAATCATATATTTAAAATGTATATGTGTTATTCCAGTGTTTATTACTTTGGGACACATTTATAACTAAGAGTATAATGCAAAAGTGCCATAGATTAGATGCTGAGGTTTCATACAAATAACTTTAAATTTGCTCTTGCTCAATCTCCATGTTCTCATGCTATCTCCTGACAAGCGTACTTCTGTAAAGAAGATGGAACTGGAGCTAATGATCGCAAGGGTCAACCCTGACTAGCCTAATCCTCCAGCCCCTCTGTATCCTTGCCTGCCAATGGTATTCATTATAATGTTGACCTGTCACTAAGATCTGACATCAATCTCTGTACGTGGAAGCCAGTGTGATCCAGATATATTCCCAAATCTAGACCCCTTCCCACCCTGTGTCTCTTACTGGTTAATAAGATTAGAAAAGAAAAGTCTTAAGAGAAAAGAGAAAGTTTTCATTCTTCCTCTACCAAAATTAAATCTAAACTTTGTAGAATGTGAAATATAAGTAATTAACTACATTTATGCTGTTGTATTTTGTGAACAAATATGCTTCAATTAAGTGGCTTACTATATTGATGCCCTGGTCATATAAGAGGAAGGTCAAGGAGGAGGAAGAGGAGGAGTAGGAAGAAGAGGAGGAAGATTTTTTTCAATAGAAGAATGGAATTTTTTTCATTTTTTAGAAATTAAATTTAATGGGGTGACATTGGTCAGTACTCTTTTGCTTAAACTCTGGGACACTATGTTGTTGTTTTTTTACCGCTAACATTTTAAAGGCATTATTGAGATTTTGCCCAGAATATCTGGACTAGTTTATTTCAGCAACTCACATTAATCTTTTATTTCCAGAGACTGTTATTTAATAGGAAGAAAAATAACAGAAGTGGAAAACAAACAAGAGAGAAAAGAACAAAGGAGCTTGCTTTAAAGGAATTTCTCCCAGAATTATTTAAAAAACAATTATTTAAAAAATAATTTTTAAAACCTTATTTGGCTAAATTGGTAACTAATTTAGTATTTATTAGTTACCAACCAATAATTTTCCCATGCTTTATTTATATAAACTATTATTTTAAACTTCTAATTTTTCTGTTTTTAAATAATATCTTCTTATTTTCTGTGAATACCAGCATCCTAGTAGGCTATGTATTCCTACAAATACTAGCATCCCGGTCAATCTGAGAATTTTGGTTTTGTTTCTATAAGAGCCCTGTCATAAAATGATTATTAGCATTTTCTATTTTTTAAGGAGCTCATAAAATCAGCTTGACACTGTGGTGTGTCTGTGATGGTCCCTCCATGCTCCATTTGTTGTTAGGCAGTTAGTTACCCTTCCTCGATCCCAGTAGGGGACCTGTCTGAGCTGCTCCTCTGGGAGCTGATTATTATTTCCTAGTAACTCCTCATACAAGGACTCCCACGTATATTATGAGCATCAGTCAGTCTGGCGTTCATTGGTAACTATTTCAGATCAATAAAAAAAAAGAAAAGTCCATTTATTTTCCTCTTTCTGCCAGAGTTACATTCACAACTTGCAATTAGGAAGTGTTATTTAGCAAACTTGTCAGTGAAAATCTCTTTTCCACAGAGAAAGACGAAGATCATTATAGCCACCTAGTTACCAACAGGAGCCCTCTTGCATTATTTATAGGTTTGGTCTTCTAAGCACAATTAGGTCTCTTGGTAACTAACTCTTGCTCACATTAAGCCTTTCTTTCTCATTTCTACATGATTTATTCTCACCATTGCCATTTTTTTCATAACCATAGGAAAAATCACTTCTCTAATCACTGGATCAGCTGATCAGAGTCTGTCTCTAGCTGTTGCTATGGGATAAACCATGTGACTATTGCTCAATTTAATAAATCAGGTCTCAAAGCTTTTTGAACTCTTCGTTACATATAATCCAACAGCTTTCACTACATTAGGGCATTGATCTTATTCTGGTTCCTATAATGAACTTCTCTGTGTACATTTTAGATCTAGTAGTTTATTTCACTCTCATTATTCAAAGTCAATGACAACGTGGTTTTACCTGCTGTATGGTAATTCTGAAGACCAGTAACGCTTCTTTTTTCTGCATCCTGCATAACAAGGAAGTTTTGTTCCTTTTCAAGGAAATGAAGAGGAGCAAACACATTCTAGGTTTTATTAGGTTGATTTCACAGTTGCTTTGGTAGCCTTCCATTTACATCGTCAGAGATGCATAAGACTAATAGCATGTCCTTTTCGCTCAAGCCAATGTTATCTGCTGCCTTTCGTTCCAGGAACCTTTATTATCCTCCTCTTTAAAACATAGCACAGACTTCAGCATACATGAAAACATTCTACTTATTGATTCTATTTATTCTACTTATTAATCTTTTTAAATTTAAATTTAAGGGAAATTTTAATAATACACAAAAGTAAAGAGAATATTTTAATGAATACTAGTAGTATAACCATCACTCTCTCAGCCTCAACAGTTTTGACCACATTGCCATTCTTGATCAACTGTTACTCCTCACTCACTCACTGGGATATTTTAAAGCAACTTCCAGGTGAGCTATATGCCATCCATAAATATTATATAATTTTTAAACATAGCAGTATTGTCATAGCACTAACCAAAATCAACAATAGTTCTTTAATATCATCTAATATTCAGACCATGTTAAATTTGCCTTCATTGTCTCAAAAGTGTCTGTTTATAATCAGTTTATTTGTTTAAATCAGGGTTCATAATTCTCCACATTACATTTGGTTAGAAAATTAAGTCACTTTGAAACCAACAATTCTACCTCCCCTTTTGAGAGCATTCATTTGTTTAAAAAACTGGTTTTCTTTTTTTTTTTTCCCCAACATTTTCTCAATGTTGATGGGCTGAGCTTGCCTGGCTTGATTCATGTATAACATACAAGTCAGTCACATGATGTCTCCTTGACATGTCTCCCTGACCTTCTGCCTGCTGCATGCAGCCTGTCCATGACACGTCAATAAAAAGTGCTGGGCCTCAATAAATAAAACAAAATTATCAATAAAATAAATGGATATAATCAACAGAGGATTCAATATGGAATTTTACTTTACAATAATTATTTTGATGTTTGCTGACCTCACTAAGAAGCTTTCATGAATTATTTATAGGACAGCATGGTTTCGGGCCCATCTTTCTAAAAAGACCTCAGCCCAAAGCAGAACCTGGTTAGCCACAGATATACACGCTCCACCTGCAAACACAGACACAGCCGTCTGAGTCTACAGAATGTTTTGGTGTTCTAGGAAACCATGCCTAGTATGACGAATCCTCTCTACAGTGAGGGCCACCCTGCTTTCAGTGTCTTAGAAATGATTTTTAAGATTTGTAAAGTTGAGAGGTCAGCTGGTTTCCTTTCCAAACATTTATATTTTTCTCACCCCAGTAGCAGGAAGCTGATTTCAGATTGCATTCCTGTGTTTGAATTGTTTTATTTCCTCTAAGTCAGAATAGAAACAAGTTGAGATGTGTGATAAATTTTCAACGTCTGGTACAAATGGTGGTGTCGCTCTTTGTTGGCAAAGCACTGCATGAGGAATCCAAAGTACACGGTCTAAAATCTGATAAGGGACGTGGAGAGCGGAGTGGGTGTGAGAACAGATATGAGAATTTTACATATTTTTTCCCTGTTCAACTAGTCAAAATACTTTTATATGTACTGCAAGTATATAGGGAAAAGGGCTTTAGATCTTTGCAAATAGTATAGATCTGCACAAAATTAGTTTCTGTATTGTGCTGGTAGTGGTTTTATTTTGTTTTGGTTTTTTGATATTACTTAATGTGATCATAGTTGGAGCAATTCTGCGATAGAACTTGTGAGAAAGAACCTTAGAGAGAGAACCTGAATGGAGAACCTAAAGCAATTTCACTTTGTTTCTCAGAAGATTTATAATCAGGTCTGTGTTTCAGAGAGCCAAATTGACGAGTGGGTTAAAGTAGTCTTATTTCAAGAAACCGAGGTTTAGTTTTTAAATTTTCTATTAGTTGTAAACAGTGCAACCTGCTTCAGAGCCTAGAGTTCTGTTAGGCTCGAATCTCCTATTTTCCGAATTTAGCATTCTTGGGGTTCCTACATATCTGATTAATAAAAAGTCTAGTATCTTCCTCTTTATCAATTCTTCCTCTTGAGCCTCCACGGGCCAACTATCTCCACAAACCACCAGCGCTTACTAAGCCTGAAGTGTTTAAGGAGTCAACTCTGCTTCCTCAGGTGACGGAAGAGCTGCAAAATCATTAACATATCACACCATGGGGATTTCTCCTACATCAATCCACAGATAACGTTCTTCCAAACTATACTATATGGATACCTTTTTCGGTCCACTGCTTGGACAGGTTCCCGGGAGCTCCAAGTTTAAAGCTTGTTTTGCGCATTTTCACGTGCTCAGCCATTGTTTCCTTAAGCTTGGCACAATACCAGAGCGATTGGTACCAAAGGACTTCTTTTCTTAGCCACAAATCTCAGCAAGACCCCTCCGTGTGTCTTCAATAATGAAGTCTACTGGGTCTGCAATCTCAATGTGCATAAGGAAATGTGAACTGCTTGAAAAACATGCATGTTCATTGACCCCACACATAGCATTCTTGTTCAGGAGCTCTGGAATGAATCCAAGAATCTTCTAGTTTAATAGCATTCCAGCTGTCTCTGATGTAAGTGGATATATATATATATATATATATATATATAAAATATATATATATAACCTACTAGAGCAGTGGTCTCAATCCACTGCTGCACATTTATATCATCCGGGAACTTTAAAAAGATGCTCATGCCCAGGGCCCTGTTCTCCCATCAATTAAATCAGAAGGTTTGAGTTGAGCAAGGGTATGACCATTTTCCAAAAGTTATTCTGGTGATTTTAATGTGCAGTCAGATTTAGATGCATATGATAAACACAGATCACCAGGCAGCTCCTCTTCTAGTGGTGAGTTTCTTTGGGGCATTTAAAGGTTTTTCCTGTCACGTAGCCTTCATAAAGGCCACTTTTGTCCACTCTACCAGGTTTTAATATCTTCTAAATTTCAGGTTCCCCTGTTTTTCCCCCTAAAATTGTCCTTTCCAGGATTGTGAGTACTAAATAAAGGGGTATCTGTAGCTAAAAAATAGATGAGTATTCACCTACATTTGCACAATTATGTAACTTTTCCTGTAGCAGCTGCAACAAATTGTGTTCACCTACACAGAAAAAGCCTTCCTTTGCTAGAATTGTTATATCCTTATGCACACCCCATCACATAGCCCTACACCACTACGTGTTACATTTTAGTATACAGATTCAGAGAGCGTTGTCTAACATGAGGCCTTGTCTGCCCTCACTGTCATTTGGGATCAAAATGTCAGGTCCCTTCACCTTAGTTTCATAATGACAGAATCCTGACAGGGCAGAGATCAGAAGCAGTTTCAGTGTAGACCATAAACCTGAAAGGGCCGTGTAAATCAGTCTGACAAAGGCTATTTAAGCCAGTTAACTGCAGACTTAACTTTAGGACCAAGGTATAAAGGTTTCAAATACTTTCTCAACAAATGAGTGAATTATTTTACAAACAAGGAAAATGGAGGAAGGAGAGAGGGGACTTTAAACATCACTTGCTCTTTTTAAAACCTGTTTACCTTAAAACAGTTTTACAACTATGTTCAATAAGTGATGAAACTGTGACATGGTTTATAGAGATCAGTAAAAGAATAGCCTGGGGAAATAATATATATGAGTCAAAATTATTTGACTCTTTTTAAGAGTCCGTATATAGATGTGAAAATATCAATTAGGATGTGAATAGATTAAGATTGCTAAAATTTTAATTCCATTTTTAAATTTTTGGTTATTTGTGCGTGTGAACAACTTGTAGACAGAGTGGGTGGGGGACTTTGGCACTGCCCCTCCTATTAACTACTCGAAAGCCATCTCAACAAACTTCCAATGTTAAAAAAAAAGACAAAAATATACAAATACCGCTTCAAGACCAATTCCATAAGCCTCCCCTTCCCACCCAAACCTTCTAACCAGTTTGCTGCCACCAAGACCCTTCTATATAGGAATCCAAGAGTGGCTAATGATATAAGAACAATTATTAGAAGTATGTGGTATCTCCCAGCACATCTCTGAATAACCTGAGTTAAATATAAACTATTATCAGAACCCATATATTATTTGTCTCTTAAATAATTCATTTCTAAATATATTCCATATGTGACTTGAAATTCTTAATAGCATTGAATAAAAACTCCTAAATACCAAGCATGTGTGCTTTCTCTGTGGCACAAAAACCATAGAGGTTTATCTGTGATTTTTTTTAAAACCTACACCATCAATTTTATGGCTATTGTGATTATTATAATAGAACACTTCTACTAGATATCTGCTACAACTAATGAATTAAAAGAGGATTCCCCTGACTGCTTAAGAAAACGTGAGTTCCTAAATTGTAGAGTAATTACAGACATTCAAATTTGCTATAAACAGCTCTGTGTTTTGCCTTTAGCTATTACTTGTCGAAAGCAAGATGGAGGACAGGCGGGCATCCACGAATGCCTCCAGTATGCGGGCCCCGTGCCAGCCCTCACCCAAGCCTGCCAGGTCCCCTGCCAAGATGACTGTCAGTTTACTAGCTGGTCCAAGTTTTCTTCGTGCAATGGAGACTGTGGGGCAGTGAGGACCAGAAAGCGCACTATTGTTGGTAAGAACCATCCATTGGAATGCCAAAGTCAGTGCCTGTCAAGATAGGAAAACACAAACAAAGTAAGACCCAGGGAGTTCCAACAGTGTATTTGGAAAATGCACGAATGTTGTTGGTATAACTATACGTAATCCGTCAATGAATTCGGATGCATATTTTAATATATTTTAATGTTGTCAGTGACAGACACATTAAAATATAGTAAAATATGTAATTTTAGTATAAAGAAAAAGGAGCCTTGAAAATTGCACTCCGTCTTCCTCTACAATACGTGGAAGATTATTTTTTGTCTTACATATGTACTTTCAGTGGATTGCCTACAGACTGTGAAGCGCTTGGAGAGAAGTATTTTGGGAACAAGAGGAAAGGTTGACACTTCATTTTCTTATCCCGTTCTCACTGTCACAGCCTCAGATTATCCTTCATATTCTAGAAGAGGACTATGACATTAATTCTGTATCTGAAAACTGCATTTTAAAATGGTAGTCACAATGACAAAAGACAGTGACACAGTGAACAAGAACAGGAGCCATCATACTGAACTAAACCCTGGTGCGTTAAAAATATTGTCAGTTGCCAAAAGGAACTTAAAAATATTGGTGCTAGTAGACTACTCAGAATTTAAAAGTTATAAAAGAAGCCACCTGTCATGTTGAAAACTATATAAACTAGTTTATGAAAGATACAGATAAATATATATCAAACATGTAATTTAAATAGTCTATAACATATAATATAAATATATGTGATCTGATTAAAATAATGATACATAATTTTAAGCACATATTACTGTTATACTTGATTTTTTATTTAAAAGAGAATTTATTTACATTTATAGGCAAACCATTTCAAATATTTTTATCCTGATATTAAATATCTTCATTTTGAATATTATTGATACTTCCTCCAGTAATCACCATGTATGTAAAATGAGTACTTTTTATAAATGCTGAGAGATGCAAAATCATAGTCAGAAAAGTAAGTACAAAAAAATAAATACAAAGATCTTATTTTCTGATTTGTAATCCTATAGAGCTAGATCAGCTATTTGAAATTAACAAGAGAGCTTTGCAGTTCAGTGCAATTTTTGTACATTATAAAGGAGAGACTTATGCATTTACCTCCAATTTCCCAGTCAGTGAAAACACATGATCTTTTCAGAGGACTTTAATTATTTTAAAGAGTATAAAATTTACCACCACAATTAGCGCCTTACATCAAACACTATTTTTAAATGAATATTTTTTAATTAGAAAAAAAAATGTATTCACTATGGAAAGCCTAACAAACTGCCCAGATAGAAAGCACAGTGGGGTATGATAATAGCATTTATTTATTGGTTACTTTTGAATATGGCTAAAATAGAGAAAAGAAGTTTAGGAAAAGAGAAACTTTAGGGGATGCTTAAAAGTAGTAATGATATTTTTCAACTTAAATTTGTCCACAGGAAAAAGTAAAAAGAAGGAAAAATGTAAAAATTCTCATGTGTACCCCCTGATTGAGACTCAGTACTGTCCCTGTGACAAGTACAGTGCGCAGCCCGTAGGGAACTGGTCGGACTGCATTTTACCAGAGGGGAAGGTGGAACTGTTGCTGGGAATGAAAGTCCAAGGAGAAATCAAGGAGTGTGGTCAAGGATACCGCTACCAAGCAATGGCGTGCTACGACCAAAATGGCAGGCTCGTGGAAGCGTCCAGGTGTAACAGCCATGGTAATCCAGTTTTTCTTCAGTATTATACATTTGCTACCTTTGGGGGTGGAGGTAAAATTCACATGTATGAGAATGGAGGGAAATCAGGGCTTACAGAATTTTGTTTTATTGAACTTGAATGGGACGCCACAATGTATGTATATCACTTACGTGTTATGGGACATTTGGTGGCAATTGTCTCGCTATCCAGCAGTTGGCAACTACAGCTCAAAGTTGGTGGCAAAGAAACCTTACAGGAAGGCGAAATGGTGCCTTGGGGTTGAGTAAGAGTCTGTTGAGTAGACCCAACCATCCTCCACAGGTCTCGGAACAGAAAGGAAGGAAGGAGGAGAGGAGGTTTCTATTTAATTTAACTTGAGAATAAAATTTAAACAAACTTTTAATAACTAAACTGGCAAGATTGCAATGTGCCTAAATGTCATAAGTGTCAGAGAAGAAAGATTGAAAGCCATAACTGGTGAAAACTCAAGCATCTCCTGTTTAAATAAGCTCATTGAGTTGAAGTTGGCCCAAAAAATCTAAAAAGTGCCCATTTTTTATGGGCATAAATAAGTAAATAAGAAGCTAAAATATAATGATAACAATTGAGTTACAAAAGGTTTGTGAAGGATGGCCATCTTTGACCAGTATATATAATGAACTCTTGGGTCATAAGTCTTAATATAATCAGCCTTAAGCAGGGTTTTCCATTATTCTCTTATTTTAATGCAACTGTTTTTATAATGGAACGAGATCAGTTTACTGTGGGTCATGCTGAACCATAGATGTCACACATTCGTACACTGGACAGTGATTCTCCCACCTTCTTCATAGAGGTGGCCTAAGAGAGATGGGTTAACTTGGCAGGAGGGGGTGCATGGCGGTTACCTTTCAATCTTGCTGAAATGACTTCTATGGGAATGGTACTCCTCCAGTTTTATTATATGGTTCAGAAAACAGTGTGAACTTGGGACCATCTCATATTTATAAAGTATCAGGTAACATAGTGACACATTGATTGGAATCTCTTACACACTATACATGTTCTTACAAAGAAGTTTCCAAAAACCATCCCTCATGGTTCATGTTTTATGAAGATATAGTGGTAGAAGCCCTAAAGTCTCCATGATATTGAAGCTCTAGAAATAAGTATTTTTCAGGTTAACATACACACATTGCTAAGTTTAAGATCATCCCATACATTTCGAACAATTACTACCAAAGAAAAAAAGGGTTTAGTGTTTATAATAGGCACAGTTTGAGAAACATCTCTAAGAGTGACTAAATATTTTATTCTCTGTATCAAATAGCATAGGTACTATAAATTAGACACCAGGAAAAATGCTAATGCACTTCTCATTCTGAGATGGTATGATGATAATGCATAAAGTTGTAATTACATTAAAATGTAAAATTGGGGATTACTTCAAAAATATGTTTCTTTTGGAATGTAGCATGTAGGTATTTGCTTATGTTTTAAATTGTTATGCAGAGTGAATCACCAAAATGATCATTTGTTTTTCACAGAACTGGTGAGCTAACAGAGTGATTCTCATACATTCTCACTTGTACCCTGATCTGTTAATGAGATGCAGGAGTGCTTCTGTAAGCCACTTAACAGTCAATCTTATTTTTAGAATTAAAAAAAAAACTTTTAAAATATCCTGTGACTCACAAAAGTGTTTGATCACTTATTATAGCAGAAGTACAAAAGTAATTGATAATGGACAAAGCCAGAAGACTTCCTAACTTAGCATTGTCGATTCAAAGCCTAAAGAAAGCAACACTGTATTTTAGAAGAAAGGTACAGATAGGAAAACGATGGGTCCACAATGGCCCTGAACTTCATGAGGATTGCGAAGGGATCTGAGTCCCTTAACTAAGCGAACTGTTCCAGTTGGTTCTTTGTGTTTGTCCAACATTATTCCTTCTTTGTTAAAACTGATCCAAAATGTCCACTGGAACATTTAAGTGTTTACTAACATGTTTACTCAAAGTCAAGTCTAAGGAAACTGAATCTCTCTCTATTGCCTAATTACTTTGGAAATAACTACTTTTTAAACATATGTTCTGTCAATTCTCATGTTGTCAGTGGAAGGCTGTAAGTTTGGCAGTCTCCTAAGCATGCTCTAAATTGCAATTCCTCTGTCCACTACCTTCCTTCAGTCAAACTAGCTTTTTAGAAAATAGAATGCAATTCCAAGCACTAACTACCTAGAGTTAGGCCAAACATCACAAGTTAAGGGTTCATATCTCTACATGACTGTGTCCACTTCAGTTTCACAAGTTTGGGGGTCCCTAGATTAACCTTTTACTCACTAGTTGGCTATAGATTTGGGGGTTCCCACTACCCAATCAGGTTCAGGTTCATTAATTTACTGGAATGACTCAGAGAACTCAGAAAAGAACCATACTAATAACTACAGTTTTATTATAGCAGAAGAATACAATTAGAACCAGCCAAAATAAGAAACACAAAAGCAAAGTCTAGGAAAGTCACAAACACAAGGCTTCCATGTTCTCTTTTCGGAGCCAGGAGGCATTACCCTCTCTGCACATTAATGTGTGTAATACACCTGAGCTTTAATGTGCTAAGTTGTTGCTGGGGTTCCATCATGTAGGCATGATAAATTGAATCATTGACCCCATGATTGAACTCAATCTTACCTCTCCAGAGATTGGTCAGATATCATGTGGCTTAACGCCCCAACACTCTAAACACCTGGTTGGACTTTGGATGTGACCAGTCCCCTCCACCAGACATTTTTTTAGGATAAACTCATGTGTAGTCCAAGGGGCCCACAATGAATAACAAAGAGATTCTTATCATTCAAACTCGAGAAATCTCAGGGCTTGAAGTCTATCTCCCAGCAGTGTCCAGCCAAATTCTTTATTATACAACAGAAGGCTTTAGAGTTTGCTATAAGAAATGGCCTTTAGCCTGACCAGGCGGTGGCACAGTGGATAGAACATTGGACTGGGACACGGAGAACCCAGATTTGAAACCTTGAAATTGCCAGCTTGAGTGTGGGCTCATCTGGTTTGAGCAAGACTCACCAGCTTGAGCCCAAGGTCGCTGGCTTGAGCAAGGGGTCACTCAGTCTGCTGTAGCCCCCCGGTCAAGGCACATATGAGAAAGCAGTCAATGAACAACTAAGATGCCGCATGAAGAATTGATGTTTCTCATCTCTCTTCCTTCCTGCCTCTCTGTCCCTATCTTCCCTCTCTCTGTCTCTGTCACACACGAAAAATATAATGGCTTTGATAATGAAGAAATGTATCTATAAATCTGAATGTGCCTGTGTCCCAGTATTGGAATAACAATATCAACAGAACCCCATGGCCATTAATGCTGATGTTGAAATTTCCTGAATCTTTAAGTACTTAGCAGAATGAAGGGATATACCTTTATATTTATACAAAACAAATAAAAATAAATAACATTAAAATAGCATTCCACTGTAGTAATATTAATTTACCTGAACACTTCTCTATAATAATTTTAATTACCCAGTATTGATTCATTACTTTTTTGTGTGTATTTGTGACAGAGACAGGAAGAGACAGAGAGAGGGACAGATAGGGACAGAGAGGCAGGAAGGGAGAGAGATGAGAAGCATCAATTCTTCGTTGTGGCACCTTAGTTGTTCATTGATTGCTTTCTCATATGTGCCTTGACCATGGGCCTTCAGCAGACCAAGTGAACCCTTGCCCAAGCCAGCGACCTTGGGCTCAAGCTGGTGAGCCTTGCTCAAACCAGATGAGCCCGCACTCAAGCTTGCACACTTGGGTTTTTGAACCTGCGTCCTCCATGTCCCAGTCTGACACTCTATCCACTGCGCCACTGCCTGGTCAGGCTGATTCATTACTTTTGATGCATTGAATGTATGAGTTTGGGTAGAATATTTGACTATAGGAGTTTGAATATATACATAGTTGTTTGGTTTCCCTGAGTTACATAGTTATCAGTTTTTAATATATAATTGCAAAGGGATATCCTGTTCATTTGGGAATATTTTAATTTTAAAAGATATTTTTAAACCCATGAAGACAACAATAGATAAAGTTATAGCTATATTTCTCTCATTCCTGATTGCAGGCACATGCATATAATACATAAGTAAGTAAGAGAGATTTTTTTTTAAGGTCACTTTGGAGATTAATCCAGATGTTTCACATGGAGATTAATCCAGATGTTTCACATAGAGTACCAGCGTTGCTCATTTACACAGCTGTAAATCAGAACCAACCAATATTTCCCATGTGTTTTCAAAATGAATTCTTTAATCTATCAACAGTGCACCTTTCAACAGCACAATGTTAATAATTGTGAAGGTGTTGAAAGCTACTTTATCTGCACATTCATAATTCAAATGAATGAGGTGATTGAATATATCTCAAAGGCAATATGTCCTCTGGTTCCCCCTTTAAGGCTGCTAGTGTTTTATATCCATTTCAACCTGAAACAGCAGTCATAGGATACAAAAAAAATATGATGAGAAATGAGGGGTTTGATTTTTCCATGTGTCAAATTCAGTGTTGAACTGCAAAAAGTTTTAGCACCCTAATTGTGAGGTCATTTATTTTATTCCAGTGTTTCTCAGAAGCCATAAATCGCTTCAAGATGCCAGCAGTTTATTTAGCTTCAAAGTACTTCAAATGCTTCTGCCTTTCCCATGATTGTTTGGTGTTAATTGCCTTCAAAAATGATCTTAGTGAAGAAGGCAGGGGAATGCTTATCTAGCGGTTCACGACGAGCATTAAAGATTTTAATTGTGTTAGATAAACATGACAGGCAATTATTGAATGTTGTCACACACTGGAAAATAAAAATGGAACACTAAGCATTATATTCTGTGGCAGTATTGTCTCAGTGCCTAAGTGTATCTTTTAACCATTTCATAGGCTGAGTTTCATTTGAGAGATGTTTTCTAGAATATGCTTTTGGAAAGGTCATACATAAACATGTTAAGTGTTACTGCTTAATAATACATTGTGAATCAGTCTGAAGTCAAACATGTTAAATCTCACTAACGCCATAATACTTAAAAAAAAATAAAATAGAGCCTGACCTGTGGTGGCGCAGTGGATAAAGCGTCGACCTGGAATGCTGAGGTTGCCAGTTCAAAACCCTGGGCTTGCCTGGTCAAGGCACATATGGGAGTTGATGCTTCCAGCTCCTCCCCACCTTCTCTCTCTGTCTCTCTCTCCTCTCTCTCTTCCTCTCTCTCTCTCTCTCTCTCTCTCTCTCCCTTTCTCTCTCCTCTCTAAAATGAATAAATAAAATTTAAAAAAATAAATAAAATAAAATAGAAAGAAGCTTCATTAATCTGTTACCATGTGGAGTAATGACACGAAAGATTATGTGTTTCTACTTTCCACTACAAATGCAAAATAACAAAAGGTTAGAGGTTTATTTTTGCAGTCATTTTGAAATTTAACAAGCTGGAAAAATGCAATTTTTAAAATAAATATTTTAATAACATAACTTTTGAAATACTAGTGTCCCTTTGCCAAAGCTATTGATAATATTTGGAAATAATTGGGATTTAATAAACATTATTAGACTTTTACAAACATTAAACAGTTTGGTGACAAAATGGCATTGATTTGGAAATTAGACATTTTTTACAGTTTGATTCTATTTCTTAAATTATTACTATGCAACTCAAAACTATTACATTAAAAAATTATTACTGGCCCTATCAGGAGTTACATTTTTAAGCATCTCATGCTGTTTTAGATTAAATTTATTTACTGGCTGTGCTGTATGTAAAGGGAACTTAAATTTGAAATATATTTCAACTCAAAATAGTAAAGTAAGCTTTTGTTTCTTTACCTCAAGCCATAATTAAAGTCAAGGTATAAGATTTAAGTAGATCACTACAACCTGTTTGAAGATTGTCATGCTTTTCAAAATTTTAGTAAGCATTGTCATAAAGTATCCATGAATTCTTTATTGGACTTTTATTTCTCTCATTATCAATACTCCCAGAGCCTTCTTTACTCTCCGTAGTGTATTCAAAACTTAACAGTTGCATCTTCTCTCTGTCCTCACTGTGGCACAGTTGGTAAAACCCCAGGTGGCACATCTGACTTTGTGAAGATTATCTGTTATTTATTCCTACTTTCTTTCTTTTTCAGTGACAGTTGGAAAACGATATTATATTAGTTTCAGGTTTGCAAAATAGTGACTTAGACATTTATATAACTTATGAAGTGACCACCCAGATAAGTCTAGGACCTATATGACATTGTCCTCATTCCCACTTTTGAAAACTCTGTTATTGCATCCTGCTCTTAATAATTACCAAATCTGTGATCCCATCTTTTTAAAAAAAACTTTTTACTTTTACACTTCATTTACAAGTAGGTTTTATAATATGCACATTTGCTGATGCATCAAATTGACTCCTAGAATACACGCAACAGAAAAGCATGCATATGTCCACCAAAAGACATGTTCTAGAATATTCATAATAGTACTACGAATAATAGCTCCACATTGAAAAATACCCAAATATCAACAATAGGATGAGTAAATAAGCCGTAATATGTATATATACAACAATACCATATATCAATTAGAACGAAAAATCTTCAACAACATGCAACAAGAAGGATGAATCTGACGTTGCGGTGCAGAATGAAAGGAAGCTAGCGCACATAGGTATACACTATCTGATTCTATTCACAGAAATGTTCAAGAAGTAAAACTTTTCCATATTGTGAGTACATGGGTAATGGTTGCCCATGTGACAGGGTAGTGATTAGAAAGGAGCACACAGTAGAGTTCTGGAGTGTTGGTTTCATGGGTTTTTCAACGAATTTTGGACTTATGAAACAGGGAGACTATAATAAGTTTCAAACAGGTAACATATATCTTTGACCAAAGTACTGGATATAATATGTAGGAAGGCCAAAACTCTACTGTTCTTCCAGATTTTAGTTGTTCTGCCTGTCTGCAAGACCATTCCCTAATTTCTGTCCTAAACACACACACACACACACACACACACACACACACTCTCTCTCTCTCTCTCTCTCTCTCTCTCTCTCTCTCTCACACACACACACACACACACACACACAAATGAATGCAAGTATACAAAGGACCTCTTTCTATTATTTCTAGCAATTGTCTGTGAATCTACAATTATCTTGATGAGAAAAATTTAAAAAAAAAAAAAAGAAAAGGAGGGAGTACCTAATAAAGACAAGAAAATATTATCAATTTCCAAAAGTCAGACCCTACACCAAGTGAACTGTATCATCATGTCTTGGATTGCTGGAAACCTATACTTTTAGTGTGTGTCCCAGGTGATTTATGATAAAGCAAGGCTAGGAAATACTGTGTGTAGTAAATTGGCTAGAATTTTAACACTATCTCAATCAGGGCACTTGGGACATAAGCGAATATATTAAATTTGTTATATTTTTTTAGGTGGTCTTATTTCACTCTAATAAAAGAAATCAGTGTTTGTTGGTTCTTTTAAAAATCTACCTAGAGTAAAAATAATAAAATACAGGAGGATTAAATTTAACAAAAGAAGTACAAGGCTCATACACTAAAAACTGCAGAACATCACTGAAAGAAATTGAAGAAGACCACAATAAGTGGAAAGAATTATCTGTAAGCTTAAGTAATAATTTTGAAATGAACTGCCATAATAACCACCATTTCAAGAAGTGCAGTGTCATAACCAGTGCCTCAAAGTCGCCTCATGTTCCACTTCCAAAATCAATAGTATCTTTGGACATTATTGCTCATTCATTTATTTTTAGCTTTACAGAAATTCTTTTCTTTTTTCTTTAATTTTATTTATCCATTTTAGAGAGGTAGAGGGGATTGAGTGAAAGGCAAAGGAGAGGAGCAGGAAGTATCAAATCCCATCTATGCCTTGTCCAGGCAAGTCTAGAGTTTCGAACCAGCAACCTCAGCATTCCAGGTTGACACTATCTACTGCACCACCACAGGTCAAGCCAGGAAAATTATTCATTTAGCTGAATTCCTTTATAATTTACTCAGTTGCCAAAAGGAATTTACTATAGATATCTTGTGTTCTAAGCATTCTTCTAGAATCTGAGGAAGTTTATATCCTAATGATGAAGATAAATAATGCAGACTAAGGAAATAACATAAATTTAATGCTAACTAAATGTGGGAAGTGATGGTGGCTTGAAGATAATATAAGAATTAGGATATATTTTTGAAACATTGCCATGGGACTGACTTGACAATCTTGTACCTGGATTTTTAAGATGGCAGTACTCCCAAATTGATCAAACTATTCAACACAATTCTTATCAGAATGTTAGGTTTCAGTTTGAGCAAAAATTTACAAGCTGATTCTAAATGCATACAGAAATGCAAGGGACCCAAAAAAGCCAAAATATTCTTTAAAAATAAAATTATTTGACTGTGGGTGGTGGGTACACAACATAATCAACCGTTCAAATGCTATAGAAATGTTTATCTTTTTGATCAATGTCACCCCATTAAATTTAATTTTCTAAATAATAAAATTAAAATGAGTGAAGTTGGAACACTCACACTTTCTGATTTCAAAACTTACAAAGTTATAGTAGTCAATACAGTGTTTTAATGGCATAGAAATCAATAGAATGAAATTTAGAATCCAGATATAAACCCTTACATTTATCCTCAATTGATTTTGAACCAGGTGCCAAAACAATTCAGTACAGAATAGTCTTTTTAACGCACGACCTGGGATAACTTGATAATTACATACAAAAGAATGAGTTGGACCCTTAACTTTTATTATATACAAAAATGAACTCAAATGAATCTGATAGCTAAGTAAGAGCTAAAACTATAGAACTCAAAAGAAAACATAGGTATAAATCTTCATAACCTTGAATTAGGCCTTGGTTAACTAAATATGACATCCAAGATCAAGCAACCATAGACAAAAAGAGGTAAATAGGATTCTTTAATATTGAAAACTGTTGTTCTTCAAAGGACACTGAAATAAAAAGACATTAAAAGTTTTAACAAATGTAGAAATTAGAGTACTTACACCTTGCTTAGTCATATTATAAAATGGTGCAGTAACTTTGGAAAACAGTTTGGTGCTTAATCAAAGAGTAAAATATTTAGAGTTGTCATATGACCCAGCAATTTCACTCCTAGCTATATACCCAAGAGAACTGAAAACAGTTCCACACAGAAACTTGTGCACAAATGTTCACAGTAAAAACAATTATAATATACAAAATGTGGAAATGACTAAAATACTCATCCAATGATGAGTGGATAAACAAAAATATGATATATCCATACAATGGAATATTCTTTAGTCATAAAAAGGAATAAAGTACTAACACCTGCTAAAACATAAATGAACTTTGAAAACATTATACTAAGTGAAAGAAGCCAACCACAAAAACACATGTAATGTTTTATTTCATTGAAACAGATACAGAATAGCGAATTTTTAGAGACCTAAAGACAATGAGTGGTTGCTAGGAGATGGGGAGGAGCAAATGAGAAATGATTGCTAATAGGTATAGGGTTTTTTTTTTTGTGGTGATGAAAATATTCTGAAATTAGATAGTGGTGGTGATGCTCAACTCGATAAATACATTAAATTCCAAAAAGTGAGCTATTATGGAATATGAATTGTGTCTCAATAAAGTTTTTAAAAATCTACTTAGAATTCCTAGTACAAATTGTTGCTCTTAAAAGCATTTTCAAAACTGAAGACTTCATGTTGATGTAAACTGATAAGGCAGAATGTTTTCTTGCGTCAAGAACACGTACTCTGCACAGTCAGAATATAATAGAGGACAACATTGACTCTTGACCAGAGGAATTTTGCTTTTCTTACATATTTGCCTTGAGAACACTAATGCTAAAATAATATAGTGAAACACCAGGTTGGTGGTAAGGGACTATTCAAAGAAAATGATCCTCTTTCTCAAGACAAATCTGTAGAGTATTAAGCTAATAGGTTGTGTGATTTGATGGAATGAATACTGGACTGGACCTCAGAAAACCTCTCCTCACACCTCACTGTATGACCTTGCACTTGTCAATTATCTCTCTGCATCTGTTTTCTTGTCTGTCCAGTAGAATATCAATACCTGCCCCGTGCATTTATAAGGTTTTCAGGAGAATCAAATGAATACAAGAGCTGAAGGTGGTTTGAGATTGACAGCACTATAAAAATATGAAACATTATTTATTTAACATCCTTCACTTTTCTTCTTCGGACTTGATTTTCAACAAAGGGAAAATATAAGATGCTAAGTTAAATGCTTCCTTTTGGATAGTGATTGAAAGGGTCTGGCTTTCTTTTTTAGCAAGAGCATTGCTTGGACTCAGAAACTTGAACTGGTGTGACATGAACCGATAGGATTTTGTAGAAAACTGTTATAATTTTTTTAATGAATCATTCTGTCAGCATGGGAATGATATGGCAGCAGACAGGTTATTGTCAATTAAACACGAGCTGTCAGAAATGCTGAAATATGGTGAATCCTAAGCAGATCATATGGCAGCTGCTCAGCTGTTATTCTAACAGAGTCGCTGTGTGTATGTGTCATTTTCCTGCAAAATTTAATTTGAATTCTTAACTACAGAGACATCTCTGCATTACCATGTCGCTGTCAAGCCAAACGTGGACCTTCTAAATGAGCGGGAATGGTGGGCGGCAGTGGGCGAGTGACACATGGAGAGGATGGCTCTCGTCTCCTTTTCCTCCGTTCAGGTTACATCGAAGAGGCCTGCATCATCCCCTGCCCCTCTGACTGCAAACTCAGTGAGTGGTCCAACTGGTCCCGCTGCAGTAAGTCCTGTGGGAGTGGCGTGAAGGTTCGCTCTAAATGGCTGCGTGAAAAACCATATAATGGAGGACGGCCTTGCCCCAAGCTGGACCATGTCAACCAGGTATTATCTGCCACTGGAAATATTAAAGTATTGTGATTTAGATTCACAAAGATCTTTTTTTTTTTTCCCAAAGTGGATGGCCCCTGAATAAGAAATTTGACCCATTTTATCAATATTTTTGAGTTATGTATTTCTTTTTTATATGAATTTATTAAAGTGACATAGTTAATAAAATTATACAGTTTTCTGGTGCCCCATTCTACAAGACATCTCTATTGTGCTCACCCCCCACCAAGTAAGTCTTCATCTATCACCATTTAACCTCCAATGCCCTTGACCCATTTTATCTGTAGAATGCCTGGTTTACTTCATGTATATATATTATTAAAATCCCAAAACAGCCTGACCTGTGGTGGCGCAGTGGATAAAGCGTCGACCTGAAAATGCTGAGGTCGCCAGTTCGAAACCCTGGGCTTGCCTGGTCAAGGCACATATGGGAGTTGATGCTTCCTGCTCCTCCCCCATTCCCTCTCTCTGTCTCTCTCTCCTCTCTCTCCCTCTCTGTCTCTCTCTCCTCCCTAAAAATAAATAAATAAAATAAAAATAAAACAAACAAAAAAAAACTGATGATTGATGCTTCTCATTTCTCTTTGTTCCTGTCTGTTTGTCCCTATCTATCCCTCTCCCTGACTCTCTCTCTATGTCTGTGAAAAAAATAATAAAATAAAATACACACCTGAAAAATCCCAAAACAGATTTCATTTCTGTATTCTTGAAATATTGAGTACCCTGCATATATATATGTGGATGAATATATTTTAATGGAAATAAAATGAAATGTACCTTTAAAATAATGTCAAGGTATTTAACCTGTCATAAAATTATATTGAACTGGTGCTGAGAGTGAGATTGTCTCATTCTTAGACTCTCAGAAAAAAATATCTCATTTATCAACCACTTAAATGAAAATCAAAGAAAATTTATAGGTTTGGGTCTAAAATTAGAATATATATACTGTGTATTCATTTAAGTTTTTATTGATATTAAGTATCTTTAAAATTTTAAAGATGGCCTCAATGTTACTACTGTATGTTTTCTATCAATTTAGTCATTGACCTTTTAAATCTTATTTTAAACTTTATTGGACTTCAGATGCACTTTATTAGTTGCTGTTAATAGTTGTTGTTTGTGTTCTATTGGAAATATAAAGTAAAACGGTAATAGGAGGAATTGTGGCTAATTTAAATGTAATATGAGGTGCATCAGACAATTATCATGTTCAGCCTGCATGTGAATTAGACAAGAACGAATTTCATATACTATGAGTATATGTTAATATGTGTATTTAAATCTAAATCTTAATCAAATGAACCAAGTTATGTATATGAACCAACCTTAAATGAATAGATATATTTTATACATACATAGACTGTCTAAAATCTCCAAATATTCTGCTTCCCAAAACACAAACCTTTCTTCCCAAATTAACCTGAATTTGTTTATAACAATAAAAATATACTGTAGAGAAAATAAAAATAACTTTTGAATAAAAGGATTAGGATGAAGAAAGTGTAGAATTAAACTCCATAGAGAGTACTCTGAAGGAATCTTGATTTTTTTCCCCAAGTAGCTGGATTTGTCCTTAAATTCACCTGAAGGTGTATACTGTACTACTCCACTGCCATCTATTGGTCATCGAGTTTCCCTGTCCTAGAGAATATTTCCAAAGAAGAAAATTTATATAGTTTCATGACCCTACTGAAATAGAAAATGCAAATGTAATATTTGTAATAAAAAAAGAATATTTTTCTGTAAGTTTAGAAATCTTGAATTTCCAAAAGTAAATTTAAATTTTAACAAATTTTTATCCATGGTCATAATAAAGAGAAATGTTCTCTATGGGTGAATTGGCAAAGGTTTAAGACTTTGTGCCCAATTGTCTTTGCTGTGAAAAATCTTTCCTCTTAGCCATTTCTCTGTCACTCCCCAGTTTTCATAAAATCGAAAGCAGGGTTTGATAAGGACACGGAGGTATTCGTTTCCAGCTTACTGGCGGTACATCGAGACATTACAACTGAAAAATCAAAGCTACAACAATAATATATTCCTGAATATTCAACTTTGAATATAAATGTTCCACATTTAAAAAAGAAACTTTTAAGAATTTATATACTAGTAAAATATTAGAAAAGTAAAAACTACGCAGAGGTTTGTGTCAATGTTGAAAACTGTAAATCACATAGATATTGTTACAGTTATAATTCCTCAATCCAATCATGGGCGTTTTGACTTGTAAATGTGTCTGAAGTTCTGTTTCCCATTGAGGAGGCAAGTCCTCCTTTCCTAAGACATACAGATGGGCTGATGAAGATGGATAGATTTATCAGTCACTCTGTATATAGATGGGATGTTCACAGTTTGAACCACAGATAGTTGCAGTTATTATCAGTTCCCCATGATTAGTATTTTGAGGTCTATTCAATTGCCTATGATGTCTTCATTCTATCTATCTAATACTTTTCTTGACTCTGCTATTTGCAGTAGTTATTTGTGTATCTTAATTTTAGGGTTTTTTGTTTGTTTGTTTGTTTGTTTGTATTTTTCTGAAGCTGGAAACGGGAGAGACAGTCAGACAGACTCCCGCATGCGCCCGACCAGGATCCACCCGGCACGCCCACCAGGGGCGAGGGGGCGATGCTCTGCCCCTCCAGGGGGTCGCTCTGTTGCGACCAGAGCCACTCTAGCGCCTGGGGCAGAGGCCAAGGAGCCATCCCCAGCACCCGGGCCATCTTTGCTCCAATGGAGCCTCGGCTGCGGGAGGGGAAGAGAGAGACAGAGAGGAAGGAGAGGGGGAGGGGTGGAGAAGCAGATGGGCGCTTCTCCTGTGTGCCCTGGCAGGGAATCGAACCCGGGACTCCTGCACGCCAGGCTGACGCTCTACCACTGAGCCAACCGGCCAGGGCCTGTGTATCTTAATTTTAAACAATGAGTTGCTTTTTCTCTTTCAAAATCTAGAAAAAAGTCCTAATTATTTTGAATAAATATATATACACACACTTTTCTCTAGGGATAAAAATATCTGAAACTTGGACCATGAGTTTTTCTCATTATTTCACTTGTCTTTGTTTCTCTCCCGGTTCTGACTCCTGTTGAATGAATGTACCCACTCCAGGCACAGGTAAGAACTCCGGAACCTCTTGGTTCACAACAGAGTGCTGCTTGTTTTCTCTTTTACTCCCAATTTCAGGGAAAGTGGTTTGTTTTTTTTCCTACGAGTGTCTTTTATCTTTTACAGGGGAAAATATCATATTTTTCATAAAATTTGTGTTCTGCAGTTCCCTTTTTACCTCCTAGCGTGCTGCCTGTGTTTTCTTATGCTAGACTCAGGTGCAGGGCTGGGAACAAGCTTGACTTCACCGCCTCGACAAGGCAATGAGACCTTTGCTCCTGATCTCTCATGCTTCTCAGAGGGAGAGTAGAGTGGCAGGTAGGCTAGTGTGGGGGGGCAGGAGGGAGCTCTGAACTGATTTGTATTCACCCCAATGTGGGAGATTAAAATACACGCCATCGAAGGATTAGGAAAGATGGCATTTTCCCTTCAATTCTTCCTTCCCCACAAGCTGTAAGGAAATGTTTTACACAGTGGAAATTAGTCATGTTTTAATATAGCACCCAATGCGAGTGTGATCAGTTATGACAGTAAGTAGAGATTCTTACTCTAACACTGCATATTTTTTATTATTACTTAGAATAAGTTCACTTTGTCATTTTACTTGGGTATTTAATCCAATAAAATTTACACAAAAGAATGGCTCCTAAGGGCTATTTAAATCGATATTTTCTGTAATTAGTTACATAAGACTAACTGTGTACATATGCTATAGTGTATGTGTGTAAAATATAAAATAGAGTTGTCTTACTTAGGTTTTGAAATGATTTAAAAAAACACTTTCCTATATAGATGAGCCGACTTTGTTGCAGTGGATTATGGTCTATTTATTTCCTTTATTTTATCATTCTTGTCATTGAGAAAAGAGCATAATTGTTCATTGTTCTATAAACTCTAAAACCAAACAAACCACCTCAAACTTGGGGCTGAAAGCTCTTATAGATACCAGCACACAAAAAATTTGCTTTGTTTAAGTGACCCTCACTGCCTTAGGCTGTAGGTGTATAATATGAGACCAATTTCAGACCTTACTTTCAAACCCTAAATCAGCAGTTTTCTTTATTCAGTGTGAGGAGGGGAGGCAGAGAGACTCCTGCATGCGCCCTGATGGAAATTCACCTAGCAAGCCCACTAGGGAGCAGTGCTCTGCCCATCTATGACATTGCTCCCCAACCAAGATCCTCTTAGCCTGAGGCAGACGCCATGGAGCTATCCTTAACCCCCCACCCCGGGGCCAACTCTCTCCAATCAAGCTATGGCTGCAGGAGGGAAAGAGAGAAAGAGAAAGATAAACCAGAGGGGGAGGGATTGAGAAGTAGATGGGCGCTTCTCCTGTGTGCCTTGACTAAGAATCGAACCCAGGACATCCACATGCCAGGCCAATGCTCTACCACTGAGCTAACTGGCCAGGGAAAATCAGCAATTTTCAACTACCTTTTTCATCTCATGGCACACAAACTAATTACTAATTTCTGTGACATGCCAAATACATCATATTATAAACTATAATATATTTTGCCAATTTGACAAAAAAAATATAGATGTGATTTTGATTCATTCACACCTGACAGCTACTGCTGTGTTGGTTGTTATCATTTGTGGGGTTTTTTTGACAAACTAAGGGAAAAGAAGTCAGTGCCCCTGACTAAATAGTCCAGTATTTCATGTTTTAAAAATTCATGTGGCACACCAGTGTGCCTAGCATACCAGTTGAAAATTGCTGCCCTAAGTGATTGAGCATTAGTTTGAGGATGGCTTTATTTCTTGTTATTTATATTTTAATTTAGTTTCATAAATGAACACAAACATATGTTTTCATTGTTATTTATTGAGACAACAAGCCAAAGTATATTTATTTGAAAATAGCTACATTTATACACTTATTTTATTCATTCATTCATTCATTCATTCATTCATTTATATATTCAACAACTATCTATTGATTGCCTAACATGAGTAGCCTGTGGTAAGTACTGAAGACACACAAAACTGTAAACAAGACCATTGGCCCGGAACATGACAATACTTTGTGGTAATGTTACCTGTGTTTGGGGTCCTTAGGGCCCCCAAGATAGAAATGGAGAGGAACTACCAAGCGAAAGCTGGAGCCCAAGGGAGGCAGCACAGAGGAGAGGAGGGTCCTGAGAACTGACCGGAGGGGCAGGGAGGCTGGGGTAGGGGTGGCTGGCTCTGCCTGCCTGCTTTTATAAGCTGGGGACAGTGCAGCTCTGAGCACAAAGGCAGGCTTTATAACATTACATGGAGTGAAATAAGCAAATCAGAAAAAACCAAGAACTGCATGATTCCATACATAGGTGGGACATAAAAACGAGACTAAGAAACATGGACAAGAGTGTGGTGGTTACGGGGGTGGGGGGCTGGAGGAGGGAGGAGGAGAGGGAGGGAGAAGGGAAGGGGTGGGGCACACAAAGAAAACTAGCTAGAAGGTGATGGAGGACAATCTGACTTTGAGTGATGGGTATGCAACATAATTGAATGACAAGATAACCTGGACATGTTTTCTTTGAACATATGTACCCTGATTTATTGAGGTCACCCCATTAAAATTAATAAAAATTTATTAAAAAAAGAAAAGAAAAAGGCAGACTTGTGGAATTTTCCATGTCAGGGTCAAGCTACTTTCTTCTTCTGTTGAGTCGCTTAGCACGTGTTTCGGCACCTGCACTAGGAGGGACAAGGTGCTGGGCCGCACCTACTGCCACCCCAGGAAGGTCACAGAGCAGTCAAGCCTCGATCAGCTACCTGTGCAGAACACTGGTTTCGACTTCTGCAAGGAAGGAAGTGGTTCGAAGGGAGATAAGAAAGGCTACTTCTTTATTCTCGGACAAGGAGGAGCTGGGGTGGGACAGTTTCCGGTCAGCTTACCTGGTGTTCCTTCTGGCCACCTGGTACCCCTTCAGTCCTGGGCCCAAGTCCCCGTGCGGTCTTGGTAAGGGTCAGTACAGGGAAGTAGGTAATGTCCCAGATGTGGTCCAGCAGGTCAGACCTACAACGGCAATGTAATAATGGAGCAACAGGGTATAACGCAGCTAGTTCCGCCCAGCGTAGTAATACAGCTCTCCATAGTAACTTCCAATAACAGTGGAGAGAAATAGAAGTAGCTGAAGGAAAAATTGACTGACTATTGTGATGTAAGCTCTTCCCTCTCAATCTCATCAGGTGCCTGACAGGAGACCACTGAGAACTGTGTGTGTTGCAGGTGTACGAGGTCGTCCCTTGCCAGAGTGACTGCAGCCAGTACATATGGGTCGCAGAGCCATGGAGTGTCTGCAAGGTGACCTTTGTGGACATGCGGGATAACTGTGGAGAGGGCGTGCAAACCCGCAAAGTGAGGTGAGGCCACGACCAGGGCCCAGAGAACAAAACACACCGCCTCCCTGTTTCCTGCCTGCCAGAGAGAGCGTCCACGCCCTCCCGACCTTCTAATGCACCGCCGCTAGTTTTACTTTTAGGGGCTCGGTGCTCATGGAACACTGTCAGGGGATCTGCTTCAAGCAACCTCCTGTCACACTCACCCTTCCCACTCGGGAAGCTTCGCTCTGAGGTGCTCTTCTTGCAGGGAAAGAGTCTCATATTGAACTTGAGCTGAACCAGTCCAGATTTTCCAACCCCAATAACTTTTTCCTGAAAGGAAAAATCTATTCCTAAGTGCATTTTAATGATAATCTGTCATAAACTGTTGCTCTTTGATATCAAACTGGCCGACTTTGGAATACTTCCGTCTGTTCCAGGAGGAATTCCTAAAACGCTGTTGGCTCAAGCCTCTTGTTTCTTCTCCTTCTCTGGCCACACTGCCTGGTAGGGTAGCCATTGGCCACTTTTGGCTATTTTCACTTTAAATTTAAACATTAAACTTAAATAAAATTAAAAATGTGTTTTCTTCGGTCACACTAGACACATTTAAGTGCTCAGTAGCCCCAGGTGACGAGAGGCTGTTCTCCCAGACTGCACAGTATTTCTTTTGCCACGGAAACGGCTACTGAGCAGCCTCCTCTGTGCCACCTCAGGTGCCTCGCATTGTTTTAAGAAGATCTTTTTCTGGCCCTGGCCCGTTGTCTCAGTGGTAGAGCATCGGCCTGGCGTGCAGAAGTCCCAGGTTCGATTCCTGGCCAGGGCACACAGGAGAAGCGCCCATCTGCTTCTCCACCCCTCCCCCTCTCCTTCCTCTCTGTCTCTCTCTTCCCCTCCCGCAGCAGAGGCTCCATTGGAGCAAAGATGGCCCGGGCGCTGGGGATGGCTCCTTGGCCTCTGCCCCAGGCGCTAGAGTGGCTCTGGTCACGGCAGAGCGTTGTCCCTGGTGGGCGTGCCGTGTGGATCCCGGTCGGGCGCATGCGGGAGTCTGTCTGACTGTCTCCCACCCGTTTCCAGCTTCGGAAAAATACAAAAAAAAAAAAAAAAAGAAGATCTTTTTCCAGGCCTGCCACTATTATTAAACCCCAAGAGTTTCTCCACACTGAGGCCCTGTGGTATTCATAGAAACTTCCTAACACCTAATACAAGTTTGACACTTGTTCAATTTTATCTACAGCCTTTGCCTGTGACCTCCAGGGTTCTAGAACCTGGGAAACAAGCAAATGAGGTTTTGTTATTTCCACTTTGTAGAGGAGATTCACAAATACTGATTTCCTAAGAACACGGATCTCGTAAAGTGACACAGTTGGCATTCAAACCCACGTCTCGTCACTCTTTGTAACTATACCAGTTTCTTTGAACCCTGCTGAATGCCACACAGGTTAGACAAATATAAAAGCATCCATAATGTGACAACTCATGTTGTGAAGTAGCTCATTCTCACTCATGACCTTTGCATGAATTTAAGATTCATATTTTTAATGTTTCAGAGGAAAGAAGAACAAATTATAATGTGTATTGTAAAATCTAGCACACTATGTATAACTTTGCTTCTAAGAAAAATAATTTCTATTTCTTTTTTCAAAAGCTCATCTGAACTCTCTCAAGTTATTTTTCTGAGGAACTCTTTTGATATGGATAGGGAGAGAGATAGGGAAACAGAAGAAAAAGAAAGAAATTCTGTTTTCTGTCCTTTTCCTCCAAAATTTAAAAGTTTACTTTTAATTGAAAAATATTTTCTTTATAATAAGAATTTGATCAAGCTGGGTTTGTTTGGTATATGTATATATAGTTTCGATACATATACCAAACAATAAAGAACTACTGTCCTTTCCATTTTCCTTCAACTCTCTTTGTACATGTTGCTTCTTTTTGCTCTGTGAATAGATAATCTTAACATTTCCAAACACATCCTAAACTAAGTAACTTTTCAGATCAACTTATTTTTTCATAAATATCTTTTATGCAGATAGAGAAAAGAGAAGGTCAGCATTGACTGTGATCTCTGATCACGGAATAATGTTTCTTTACTGATTGAGTAAGATAGTTCCCTAACCATATCTTCAACTATTTAAGGTCAAAATGTCCTACTTAGATGCAAGCATTGGATGACAGTTTAGGATACACGAGCCTGTAAGTGAACATGATTCACTATATCCCATCCTGTTCTGTTTCAAAGAGTCGGTGATAATAGTTGTTTGCCCAAATGGGAAGAGATACTTTTCACTAGCATTTCTTTTTAAGTGCCAGCACATTGTGATAATAAAAGCCAGTGATTTGGTTATTTTTATTGTTGCTTTTGAATTCTCTACCGACAATGCACCTCCTATTGCTATACCTGTAGTGGGCCTTTGGCCCCACCCTTGGATTCCAACTTGATTCAACACTATGTTTTCTAACATAGTTCAGTTTTCTCAAAGCAAAATTTCTTTATATATAAAAAGGGAAAAGGCCAAGAATTTGGAAAAGCAAATGAGCTTATAGTGCCTTCTTTTGGGGTCAAACCTTGATTCAAATATTTATTCTCTATTCTAGAGTGATAAGAAAATAATACCAACTAAAATAAATAAAACAAATAATTTGAATGTTAACAATAAAGGTTTTTAGCAATTATGTCACATTCTATATATTTTTTTTTATTAAGTGAGTGGAAGACAGGCAGAGAGACAGACTTTTTCATGCATCTGACTGGGATCCACACCACAAGCTCCCTATGGGGCAGTGCTCTCTGCCAATCTGGGACCATTGCTCCATTGCTCAGCAACCAAGCTATTTTAAGTGCCAGAGTTAGAAGCTATGGAGCCATCTCGGTGCACAGGGCCAACTCCTTGGAACCAATCAAGCCATGGCTGCAGGAGTATAAGAGAGATAGAGGGAAGGGGGAAGGGTGGGTGGAGAAGCAGATGATCACTTCTCTTGTGTGCCCTGACAGGGAATCGAACCTGGGACATCCACATGCCAGGAAATGCTCTACCGCTGAGCCAACTGGCCAAGGCCAATTATGGCACATTCAGATGATGGAATTCAAATGTAGTCATTAAAAATTATATCTTAGAAAAATAGTTAACAACAAAAGAAGATATCTGTAAAATATTGGGTTTTTTTCTTAAATGGTACAAATAGATAAAGGTTTCTCATGTTTCATGAAATGAAAATATATGTTTGAATATAATAGTCTGTTAATAGTGGTTATCTCTGATAGAATTATGTGAGTTTCTGTTATTTATTCTGATTTTCCTAAAATAAATGTTAACTGTATAATAAAAGGTAAAGGACAAGAAAAGCCTTTGAGAAAGAAGTTTTATGTACGTAACTACATAAAAGAGTATTGAACATCTGTCCTTAACTCTGAATCAGTAGGCAGCTTTGCAAGTTATTCCTTGTACGTTGTGTCAGTGCCCACCTTGAATGCAATCTTTTCTTAGCAACAATCCAACCCTGAGTATTGAACTGTCCCATTTGTTCCAGGTCCCCTCAAAGCTGCTATCAGCAGAACATATTTTTTTAATACCATTGAAGGTAGAACTTTTCTCCAGAGAAACTAAAATTCTCCATAAGACATTTATTATTTAATTATTTCTTTCAACAATGAAGTCAAATAAATATCTACCTTTTTGTTATTTTTGAGACTGCTCATTTATGTATTTATGCAGTTTACAAAATATGCAGAAGAGAGTGTTTATATATTTTTTTCAGGCTACAAACCTAATGAGGACATGCCCAACAACAGCGCGGTTTTCTAGTCTGAAAACATCTCACAGGGAAAAGACGTTTCTCTTGGCCCTGGCCGGTTGGCTCAGTGGTAGAGTGTTGGCCTGGCGTGCAGAATTCCCGGGTTCGATTCCCAGCCAGGGCACACAGGAGAGGCACCCATCTGCTTCTCCACCCCTCCCTCTCTCCTTCCTCTCTGTCTCTCTCTTCCCCTCCCACAGCCGAGGCTCCATTGGAGCAGAGATGACCCGGGCACTGGGGATGGCTCCTTGGCCTCTGCCCCAGGCGCTAGAGTGGCTCTGGTCATGACAGAGCGATGCCCCGGAGGGGCAGAGCATCGCCCCCTGGTGAGCAGAGCGTTGCCCCTGGTGGGCGTGCCGGGTGGATCCCGGTCGGGCGCATGCGGGAGTCTGTCTGACTGTCTCTTCCCACTTCCAGCTTCGGAAAAATAAAAAACAAAATAAAAAAAAAGAAAAGAAAAGATGTTTCTCTTAAATTAGGCTGCACTGAGAGGGTTTTCTGCAGAGAAGGTAGGAGAAAACACGATGTTTCTAGTGACTGTAAATTCCTGAAGAGTGGAGATTTCAGGTACAATTGGTCATGTAATTCAACTAACAGTGTAAAACATTGCCATGGGTTTGAGAGGCATAAGAGTTCGAGCCTTCCATTTCGTCTCCTGCAATGCGGTTCTGCTCCTATGCCCATTAATTTGGTTGACCTTCCCAAGTTATAGATGAAGGGCAAAGTTTTTCTCTTCTGCTAGAAAAGTGCCCAGAGAGATTAACTATGGTACAATAAGGTCTGGTACTAGCCGCAATAATTAGATTCCCAAAGGTGAGTACAGAGCTCTTCATGACTTCTTACAAAAGAATGAAATGTAATACAATGTTTGAAACTGTTCTGTTAAAAAGAAAACTAACAATAAAAGGGGTCAAGATATTAGACAATCCAAACAACTGCATTTAGAGAATCTGTGCTATTGCTATTATAGTCTTTTCGCTTATGGCTTTCTTTTAAAGTTATCAGCAGATGGGAGGGTAAATACCTTTTTATTTGAAAAAACAATTTGATAAATGCCATTGGTTACTTTCAAAAACATGTTATGAAACCTCTCACTAGGATATGTCAGTGTGCCTAGTCTTCCATCATATATGAATCTACCTTGTCTGCAGAATCTCCCATTTTCTTCAGAAGAAAAAAATATGTTATATTCCAAAATCTCAACCCCTCTAAATCTCTTTGGACCACTCCTTATTAGTTCTGCATCACATATGAGAGTAAATGACCCTCTTCTTTCAGTGGAAGACTATAAAGTTTACATATATACCGTGGAGTGGTTATAATTTTAAAAAATTTTAATGATACATACAAGGATAAATTTTAAAATCATACCAAACCTCTGTAAGTATTTACAAGAGGCAAAGATCCTTTTATGTTTTCCTGTTTGAAGAATTTTATACATTAAATGCAAAGCTTTCCAGCCCTGACCCTCCACCTCATGATAATGTCAAGATGAACCATCTATCTTATGGGTTGCCCATTGTTACAATTGTCCCAGTTCCTTCACTGATAGGTATGTTTTCTTCTAGATGCATGCAGAACACAGCTGATGGCCCTTCCGACCATGTAGAGGATTACCTCTGTGACCCAGAAGAGATGCCCCTGGGTTCTAGAGAGTGCAAATTACCATGTCCCGAGGATTGTGTGATATCTGAATGGGGTCCGTGGACTCGATGCACTTTGGTGAGATGATCAGCCATTTATTAATATACAGTTTGGTATATCCCTCACCACTAAAGCTTGAAAGATATTATTGAGAAAATTATAATTTATTAAATCACTTACCAAATTAGTTTACAAAAAAGTAAGGTGTATTTTCTTGGCTACTTTATTCTATGACTGTGCCATTTAAAGTCAGTGATATTTCGACTCACACTAGAACAGCTTGACCTCTTGCAAGCTTTATAATCCTCCACCACCCTTCTCACCCAGCACAAAACACCTTCAGATGGGCTTATAAATACACAGCAGGTTAAGAATTACAGTGGGGATAATGACTCCTTCCAGGTAAAGGGACAAAGAACGACGCTCTAGTAAAGGCACTTTAATGGTGTCAGGTTGTCGTCCCTTGCTTATTGCCCCAACCACTTTACTTAAATTATAGCAATAATCTTTCATACAGTGGGAATTCTGCAGCAGGAGTATCAACAGTAAAACGCAAAAGATCCTGGAAAGAGAGGAGGTAGCAAGAAGAAAGCAGTGCATTGATGAGTCGCTTTCCACACGCTGACGCTGTGTCTCTTTGGGCCTGGGAAGCCAGCTGAGTGTCAAATCACACAAAGCTTCTAGATTTCAACAGCCCATAGGGGCTCTTCCCAGGGACCCGGGGAAGAGTCATTTGAAACAGAACTGGCTGGTGATGTAGAAAATTGGGTTTACCCCTGGGCATCTTTGTAAAGCTGCACATTGCAAACAGGCATCTAAAGCATAAGGAAAAGGCACGTAGTGTGGAATTAATTTGCCAAAATACAAGATAGAACAGTTTCAAGAATTGCTAATGCATATTTTCAAGGAAAAATTAAATGTTCATCTCAGTGTTAACATTATTAAAGGTGCTGATCAGCCAACTGATACAGCAAGAGCAAAGCAGGGCTGGCAGTTGACTTGCATACAGTTAAACTGTAATAAAGAATCAACAGTTTCACAAGGGCATGTGAGTGAGCTTCTGATTCCATTCACGTAAGGTTTGAAGTTACTGCTCCTGTTCTTGGAAGCCAAAAGCTTTCAGACAAGATGGTACCAGTAGGAGGATGCAAGCCAGTCTTTTTAAGTGCTTGTGTTTGTGTGCCTTAGGAAAATAAAAATCACTAACAGCTAGTTATTCACAGTCACCCTTAAAATGTTTTTTTTTAAGACCAAGAGACTGTATTAGATAGAGAGATAGGTAGGTAGGTAGGTAGGTAGGTAGGTAGGTAGATAGATAGACAGACAGCTAGATAGATAGATAACTTCTGTATTAGTGATCTACAATAATTAATATGACCATGTGTATGTGTTTGTGTACCTGTGATGTAATGTAGCTATTAATATTTGACACATAGACTCTTAAGCATCTGATAGCTAGATGGGACATCGGAAGCTTACCCAACTCCTTGATCTTATAGAAGAAGCAATTGAAGTGTAATATGAGATTGTTCATGCGAGCCAATGGCCCCACCCTTCTGACTCCAGCTCCAGTGCTCTCCCTAACTCATTAGTCCCGGGTGGCTGAGGAGTCACCTTTCTGTGTTACTCTCTGTCAGCCTTGCAATCAAAGCAATTTCCGGCAAAGGTCAGCTGACCCCATCAGACAACCTGCTGATGAAGGAAGAGTCTGCCCTGATGCTGTTGAGCAGGAGCCCTGTAACCTGAACAAAAACTGCTTCCACTACGATTATAACGTAACAGGTAGGTGGCTGATCATGTCATCATGGAGTTAAAGGCCACAGCATGTGTGTCCGCTCAGCACAGCTCCATCAGTATCGTTTCTCTCCTTCTGTGTGCCTTTTGGACAGGCTGGTTACTCTCCCAGATTAATTTTTATTAAGAAACAGCAATATTTACCTGTTACGCTTTTTAGTAAACTTTAGGGTAATAGATAATGAAAATATCACACAAACATTAGCCCTATGGTAGATTGTGAATAGTCTAATTAATCCTATTTAAGACATTCTCCCACTTTGGGAAAGTGTAAATAAGATACTTTTCTTGTGGGTAACAGGTTCATTGAAAGATGTCTTTCTTCTTCAGATCTTTAGTTGCTGTCACATACTGGGACAACAGTCCTGGGACAACTGTGTGTGGCTCTTAATTAGCATGATTGGTTCAATGTAAAAATAGCAGCAGTCTTACCCCTGCCAAAAAGTATATAAATATAACTAGTTCAATATAATCAAAGGTACAGATAAAAGTGGATAGATGAGTATTTTTTTCTAAAAAGAAAAAAAAGGCTTATTATAAACCTATTTTTTCCCCTAATGCCACTTCATAACACCTAGGTACATAACTCTGGGAAAGAAGAGAGTTCATTGGTTTATCTGACTTGGGGAACCATGGGAGCTTATCTGAGAACTTTTTCAGGCGATTTCACAGTGATGTAAACTACAGAAATTGTACCATGATGTGCAGCAGTCGGGCTGGCTTCTGCTTCTTTTTATTTTTCTCTCCGATTCCTTTGATGATGTAAGGAAATCAGAGTTGTTTAGAATATACTGTGATACTCTAAAGATAAAGATGTAAGATTATTTTGAAAAAAGACATGAAATGAGGCCCTGGGTGGTTGTCTCAGTGGTAGAGCGTTGGCCCCACATGTGGATGTCCCAGGTTTGATTCCTGGTCAGGGCACACAGGAGAAGTGCCCATCTGTTTCTCCACCGCTCCTCCTCTTCTTCCTCCTCCTCCTCCTCCTCCTCCTCCTCCTCCTCCTCCTCCTCCTTCTTCTCTCTCTCTCTCTCTCTCTCTCTCTCTCTCTCTCTCTCTCTCTCTCTCTCTTTCTCCTCTCCTCCTGCAGCCATGGCTCTACTGGAGTGAGTTGACATTGGGTGCTCAGGATGACTCTATGGCCTCCACCTCAGGTGCTAAAAATGGCTCTGGTTGCAATGAAGTAATGGCCCCAGATGGGCAAAGCATCGCCCCCTAGTAGACTTGCTGGGTGGATCCCGTTCAGGACACATGCAGGAGTCTGTCTCTGCCTCCCTTCCTGTCACTGAATAGAAAAAGAAAAAAAGACATGAAATAAAAAATTAAATAAATATGACTAACATGATTTTGAAATAAGTGCACATTTGAAAACATTCTAAGTATGGAAGTAAGTGAAATACAGTGTTTTATTTGAATATAATACATTTAAAGTACTATCCATAAAAATTATGGTTACTTTGCTGAAACAAATATAATGGTTAAATTGAAATTTCTGCTTTTTTTTTAAATAGTAAAAGGGTTTTAAATGACACTTGATCAGCAAGCCAAAGCCATTTTTACAATATTACCAAATGGCTATCAAGATTGTCAAGTAGACATCTGCCTTCCAGAATAATCCCTGTAGCTCTGTGCAACCCCAGCAGCTCCACTTGACTCCTGATACGTTCGAAGCTGGGACCCATATGCTCTGCAGGTGGCATGATTGATGGTGGGGCTTAGGAAGCAGTCGTGAATTAAATATGGGATTCGGGTCAGCAGAGTTTCATTTGAAATCTGTTTCATATATGGCCTCCTGTTCTGATGGGCTCCCTTCCTTTCAGACTGGAGCACATGTCAGCTGAGTGAGAAGGCGGTGTGTGGAAACGGCATTAAAACCAGGATGTTGGATTGTGTTCGAAGTGATGGCAAGTCGGTTGACCTGAAATACTGCGAAGAGGTGAGGGGGGTACTTGGTTATATCTTTGTGAGTAAGTCCTTTCCTAATCATTTCAATTCATGCTGAGCCAGCCACGGGACCTGTGCTCCATGCCACCCATTGTCAGCAGATGTTTTTCTGCACTGTTAAGCACCCTCTTGAAAAGATCACTGTCCAGCACTACTGATATCTATACATCATTTCCTGTATTTTGTTCTGCTGGGAGCGCAAAGGTATGCTAATTATCCTTTTCTGAAAGAAGTGCTTGGGGAACAATAAGTAATTGAGGTGAATATAGGCAATAAATCTCAATCAGACTACTCATCATCTTTGTAATTTCATTTGAATTTTGTGTTGCCTGGGATACCTGCCAAGAGCCATCATTCATTCATTCCATTGCTAAACATTGATCGCATGTGGTTTTATAGCAGATTGCGTTATTAGGACCTAATACCCAGCTGTGAGACACTAAGTACTCAAGTGTGGATAAGAGGAAGCTTGAAATTCAAACAAAGGAGCGGAGTCTGCCACTAGTGACGTTCAGGTGCAAAGAATTGTAATTCTTGACTCACTTTACAAAAGTAATGTCATCATTTGTAGACATGACCTGATGAAATGTGAGGAAACAGTCGTTGGCCTTTCTTAGTAATCATGAAGCTACACTTCGTCTTTTAATTACTTTGTCTGATTTCCAAACCAAAAGGATCCTCACATTCCTGACATGTTTTGACTGCTGTGTGTGAGATCACTGGGTTAAGCATAAACCAAGAAAATAGAAGCCTCAATAGATCTAGAACATACAGGAAGAACTTCTAATCTCATTAGAGTTCAGTAGACATGGTGACCATGACTTCTGTTTGCACATCCTGGGGGTTATTTTAAGCCACAGTAAATTGTTCCAACTCCTAATGGAAAACTCGAGATGAAAATATATTAATCCATTTGATATCTTTGTAATGTAGATCTAACTTAATTTCCTCATACCTCTGTCCATTTGAACATGTGAACAGACGTCCCAAATGTGCTGAAACAAGAGGTTTAGTTAATAAATTTCTCTCACTATTATCCTAGAACACAACTTAGTCTATTCGTACTTTCTATTTAACTAGAAATTTTATACCTGAATCAATTTTGAACCTAATAACATTGAATTAATGTAACCATTACAAAATAACATCGTTATTAATGAACATTATTATTGTCATACACTGGCTGAAGAGCTTTCTGTGACCTACTTCTAGTTCATTACTACGTCTCTTTTCTTGCAAATTCACGTATTAATGCCCTCCCGAGTCAGAATGAAATATACAATGCATATCTCTAAGAGCTTTTTGAAACCTAAACCAAATTCATACAAGACCAATTTAAAAATAGCTCATATGACTACAGGATAAAGATATAAACAGGGTTCTTTATTTCTTAAATAAAAATGGAATAAAAACCTGACAAATAACTCATTTTAAGTACCTGTGGGACTGGATAAATTTACTGTGTGAACAAATAGCATTATGTTTGAACGCTGTGATGACAATTAGGGATTTAACTCATAACAATCTAGCAAACACTGTCTTCAGGGAGAACAGTAGTCCTCTCTGCAGGAATTGGATTAAACAACTCATATCCCATTTTATCCATCCCCGTGAATGCAGCGGGATTAAAGAACAGCCCTGAGAAAAGCTGGCTGTCTTTCTAACTATGGATCGATTGCCTGCCTCCTAATACACATGTAATCCTTGCTTTCAGTGCAACAGCAGTAGCTAGCCCTTGCTGTTTCTCTAACAGCCATAACCAAAAATGGCATTACTAACTAACAAAGAAGAAAATTGGGGTTAAACCCGTCCAGTATTTATAACATATTTTCATCTTTGGTCTTTTTCAGACATCTACTCACCTGATACTTAGTAATTGATTTCTCCTTTCCTGTCCATTGATCTCTGAGCAGATTTTTTTATTAAACACATATGTTTAGAAAGACGATGATAGAAGATAGATAGATAGATAGATAGATAGGCAGAAAAATAAGAGATGCAATAAATGTAAGGGAAAAAGTAGTAGTGGGTTAAAAAGTCTCAGTATTGAATACCCAGAATATCTGTACACAGACATCCTTTTTAATTTTCTAGTAAAATAGATAAATTAGGAGTAGTCCAATTCTGTGAGCCAATCCCTCTCTCTATGAAACTATTATCTACCTTTTAAATATCACTTTAATTTTATTATGTCATCTTTAGACTCTAATTTCCGATCTCCCATGACTTCATGCGACTACGAGACCTTACATAAGTGATAGGGTAAAAATTTCCATATCAAATACTCATCCTGGTCAAGCATTCCCGGTGGAGAACATAGCGGAGCACGTGCAGAGGGAGGTAGTACACAAATCATCACCCTGACCTTCTCTCACTGCGTAACTTAGAGCCAAGACCTAGACTTGAACCACGGTGTTGCATTTCAGAAAGTTTTGCTTTTGCTATCTTCTAATATATAACTTAGATACCATAAGCTTCTCTTCCATGAAAAAATCCAAAAGGTCTTGAAAATCCCAAGGATTACCAATTTAAGAAATGATATTCTCCTAACGTACCCTTAAAATTTTCTGCTTCAATGCTACTTTGTACCTGAGCCTTTTTAAATGTTTACAGATACAGTATCTGAGTTTGAAATCTCATCTTATGTTTTAAAAGTAGAGCACATAAATAAGAATTGGAACTCAATGCCAAAACATTGGCACAGTGTTATTATCTGATGAAGGACTACCTTGAAATAACTGAATTGTACCACAGTTAGCTTCTGAGATCAGTTTTAGAAGAAAAAAATCTTTGTAACTAAAAAATGTATGTAAGTATTAATAATAAAAAAAATTCTAGTGACCTAGATTTTCTTTTAGAGAGAGCGCGTACATAAAAACTGATATTTTATGTTACTTCAATATGTTGTCCTTAGTTTTGAGTGGCAATTTGTCTTTAAAACCTTTCCCTTTTTGTCTTCAGTTTAACATGCACGTATAAAAATAAGTGATATCCCAAAGATACAATTATAGATCTGTATATTGATGGCATTCCTGGTTTTTAGCTAATGGAAAGTAATCACGCTTATACTTACTTGTTCCTCACTTAGAGAAACTCGACCTACTTAGAGATTAAATCTACTTTTATTTATTGCACTTTTAAAAGTTCAACACTGTGTAAATATATCAAGTAAATGGACTTCTCCATTCATCCTGTGCCCTTTGTTCCCACTCTCCTGGGTTGATCCACTTTATATTTTTAGAGCTTGAGTGTTTGTCCTCCAGATACCTTTTTGTTTCCATTGACAGAGAGAGAGAGAGAGAGAGAGAGAGAGATCAATTCGTTGCTCCACTTAGGTATTGTATGTATCTAGATGTGCACTCACAGAATGCTTCTTGTAATGTGCTCTGACCCAGGCCCAAACCTGTGACCTAATGCCCCGGGACAATGCTCTATCCACTGAGTCAGCCAGCAAGGGCCCAGATATCTTTTTATTCTATTATGCATTTTGTTTATTCTTCCTCTCTTCTCCTCTCCTTTCCTCTCGTCCCCACTCCTGTCATTTCCCCTCCCCTCCTTCCATCAACCACACATTGCGGTCACGCCCTCATGTCAGTGCAAACAGATCTACCTCTGTCCTTTCAGCTGGGCCTGGAGAGGAACTGGCAGATGAACACGTCCTGCATGGTGGAATGCCCTGTCAACTGTCAGCTTTCGGAGTGGTCTCCTTGGTCCAAATGCTCTCAAACATGTGGCCTCACAGGTTAGTTTGTACCTTCATGAGCATTCGGCTAACGGTCAAAGAATACAAAATAAAATGTCCCTCTTGCTTTCAGTCATATCAAATAATCCTCAGTGAGGTTGAATCTGGGTATCTTCCTTTCCAAAACATCTAAGACTTACTTGTTCCTCAAATCTGCTCAGGAGAATTTTCTGCGATGCCTTCTCCCAATGAGATAGGTGCTTGAACAACTGTAACGTATCACTAAAGCTGTGTCACTTTGTACCTCTGCCAGGAAAAATGATCCGAAGACGAACAGTGACCCAGCCCTTCCAGGGTGATGGAAGGCCATGCCCCGCCCTTATGGACCAGTCCAAGCCTTGCCCAGTAAAGCCTTGCTATCAGTGGCAGTATGGCCAGTGGTCTCCATGCCGAGTGCAGGTATCAAATCTCAAGAAGTTGTGTGGGAATGTGCGTTCTTTATATGCAGAAATTTGGATCCAGACTTCCTTTTTAGAGCTTACGTATGACATGGATTCTCATAAAGATTTTAGGGGCCTCGCTGTTTCAGAACTCGTTGAATTAGTTTTGATAACAAGCACACCCTGTCTTGTGTTGCTAAAATCGTTTGGAGACTGATTCATTTTAATGAAAATTTATTTGCCTGGCTCTGGCTAGAAAACAAATAGTGCATTGTGTGCTCCTACAGGACTTCTTCCCTGGGGTTTCGAATGCTGCGTTGGCTGCTCATGAATCAAAATCGATGGTGCAGAGATGACTGTCAGTGATGAGCTCGCTAATGAATTATTTTTATTTTCCTAATTAGTTATTTCTTTCTTCACTCCAGGATGCCCAGTGTGGGGAAGGGACCAGAACAAGAAACATTTCTTGTGTAGTGAGTGACGGGTCAGCTGATGATTTCAGCAAAGCGGTGGAGGAAGAATTCTGTACTGATGTGGAACCCATTATAGATGGTAATAAAAAAATGATCTTAGAGGAATCCTGCACCCAGCCTTGCCCAGGTAACAACAGCAAAACATAATTTATATTTTAATCATTTCTTTCCAGGACCAGGGTTGAGAAGGGGTCGCATGTATAGTCTAAGGTTAAGAGACGTGAGCAGTCCTCTCATTCAGTAATATTCGTGCCAACAGCCAGACACTGTAGTGTTTGAAGGCGGTGCACTGCCTCTTTACTGACTGGTAGGGGTGAAGTCTCCCACAGTTCTCCCCTCTGGCCACTGTTAACACACACCCCCCTAGGGTTTTAACACCGGCAGGGGATGGCAATTAAGGCCTTAAGCTGATGTTTGACAGAGAAAATATAAAAGTTGAGAAAATAACGGTAGAACATATATGTATTTAGGATGTCTAGAAGAAAAGAATAGAAAATAAGAGAGAGGCAGCTTTCAAAAACATAATAGCTAAAGAAAAATTTAAGTCTTTATAATGAAAGCTGACTGTGGGTCTTAAGTAGAATCAACAATGAATTCATACCTAGACACATGTAGTTAAAAAAGAAAACATTGAAAATGGCAAATTATTAAAGCATTCAGAAAGAAAAATAAACAGACTACCTGCTCTTAGAAGACAGAGTTAGAATTACAGCAGAATTCTTCTCATTTATAATGAAAGCCAAAAGACAATGGAATATGCAGTCATGTGTCACTTAACAATGGGGATACGGGATACGTGCTGGGATGTGCATCATTAGGAGATTTCATCATTGTGTGAACACAGAGTGTGCTTACAGAAACCTAGGTGATGTATCCTGGGTTACATGGTATATAACCTCTTGCTTCTAGGTTACCAATGTGTACAACATGTTGCTGTTGGAAATTGTAACAAAATGGTATCTGTGTATCTAAGCATAGAAAAGGTACAATAAAAGTACAGTATAAAAGATTAAAAATGATGCACCTCTATAGTACACTTACCATGGCTGGAGCTCGCAGGACTGGAAGTTGCTCTGGGTAAGTCAGTGAGTGAACGTGAAGGCCTAGGACATCACCGTACATGACAGTAGTCTTCATAAACATCATCCCACAAGCCCTCCCCCTGCCTCCTTCTGACAGGGTCAGATACAGATTTTCAAAGGTGTCAATGCTACTCTGTGAACAGAGATGTGAGCTGAATTATATCAAGGAGAAACTGGCAGGGAAAGGCATAGATCACTCTAATAGTGACTGTCAGGGGGAGTGTAAGTTAGCCTGAGGATCAGTAGGAATAAGAAATTAAGATAGATAAGGGAACAAAGGGACAGTCCCTGTCACAGCAATGTGGTTTTGGCTGTTGCATGTTGGAGCAGTGGTCAGATTAAGAAACTTTGGGGTAATCATAAAAAAGAGAAGGTGTTTAACATAGAGAGGGTGCACAACTGAGGACTCAATAGTTTGACTTCGAAAATTTGTTCTTGGTTCATTGACCCTATCTAGCTCATAAAGCTCTCTTGATATTGAATTGATGGACGATAAAACTTACCTATGCTTTACATCAGTGATTTTCAACTTGTGTACCACAAGAATTTTTATTTATTTTTCATTTTTTATTTTACAGAGACAGAGAGAGAGTCAGAGAGAGGGATAGACACGGACAGACAGACAGGAACGGAGAGATGAGAAGCATCAATCATTAGTTTTTCGTTGCACACTGTGACACCTTAGTTGTTCATTGATTGCTTTCTCATATGTGCCTTGACCACGGGCCTTCAGCAGACCAAGTAACCCCTTGCTCGAGCCAGCGACCTTGGGTCCAGGCTGGTGAGCTTTTGCTCAACCAGATGAGCCTGTGCTCAAGCTGGTGACCTCAAGCTCTCTAACCTGGGTCCTCGGCATTCCAGTCTGACACTCTATCTACTGCGCCACCACCTGGTCAGGCACCACAAGAATTTTTAAACATGCTATAACTGACTCTTTAGTTAGGGACACTGACCTCTCCTCCCTTAAATTGTCAAATTTTTTGTCTGGTCAACAAAAAATATATATTTTTTATGTTCTTCAGAATTTTAGTAATTAGTTATTGTGCGCCACAAGATGCAGTAGGTTGAAAATCACTGCTTTACATTATTACAACTTGAAAATATTTCCAAAGCATAGGACAGGATGGCTCCACACAACCACAGAAAGCTTTTACCAAGCATCAATGGCATGTAACACTTGTTTGAAGATAGCTGTTACGGACCTGTGTCCTTGTATAAGATCAACAAGGATCCACACCAGTGTACTCTGAAAACCAACAAGCTAGATCTGGCAGGACCATAGTGCCCTCTGAATATTTAGCACTAGTAGAATGGGCTTTCCTGAGATGAAACAGGTTAGTAGTAGGTGATTGTTTGGAATGTAATCCCAGCACTCAAATTTGAGGTGCTATGAGTGAGAGGGAATCTATTGTAAAGCCCCAAAGACATCAGGGAAAAAAAATTCATCTCCATTAGAATCCTATGGGACCACCATTGTATATGCAGTTCATGGTTGACCAAACTATTGTTATGCAGCACATTACTGTATTTGAAATGTGATGGAAAATAATCACAACCTAAAATTCTGTCCCCAGCTAAATTATTATTCAAGAGTGAAAAAACAGTATTATAGAAGTGTACATTGAAAGATATTCTGATACAATGTTGGACACAAGGGGTGCATACAGTAACATATGAAAGGCAAATGCCCATCAAAAAACTGGCAGACAGTGATAAGCTAATATTTAGGAATTTGGGCTTGATGCAGAGAATTTTAGGGCACATAGAAGTTCGAAATAAACTCAGTGTCAAGAATGAACCTAAGGTCTTGAGAAAGACATAGAGGCAACAGTTGATTAGCGGACTAGAAAAGAACAAAATTGAAAGTGCATTGTTGGTATTTTACCCTCAAATAGAAATTTTTTATTTTCCAAATTTGCTTGTAATAATGATAAGAAAATATATATCTATTTAAGAAATGTGTTTCTTTAAATAAGATCTCAAAAAATATAAAAGTGAGAATTTGGCAAACAAATACTGTTTGGGCATATATTAGACTTCCTGTATAAAAAAGGGATATAACTTAAGAAAACTTTAAGGATGGCTAACTTACATATTTTCAAAAGAAACCTTTAATGGAATTAACTCCTAAAAGCTGGAAAAGCTAACAACACAGGTTGCCCATTCATTCCTTTATCAATTTACTGATTGTTTAACACATAAATTATTTGAGGTCATCTTAATGGCAGTTTCTATAGTTTAAGATGAACTGAATAAATTGCATAGAACAATAAATAAAATAATCCCTGATATCGTGAACTGTATGCTAGATTTTAAGGGCATTTCTCACTGTGTATGTTCAGTTTTTGCACACTGTGATATTTTCATTGACTTAAGGTTAAGAAATATATATATTTTTTAAATCTGATTGTCTAGACGTTAGCAAATGGTTGCTTCTTAGACATCCTCTCACCTGCCAATAATCACCTTTTCCTGAATCAGCAGTTATCCTGTTCTATTTCCTGCTCTGCAGACTGGCCTGATGCCAGTCTAGAGCTCACACACAATCTAATTTAATAAGATCATTTTGCGTCACAGCAGAGTCGAGGCTGTGGCAGCAGGTAAGGACTCTGGACAGGGCCAAGGACTGAACCTTGGGCTTGGACGAGGTGAACGGCCACATTATCGACAAAAGTTTACTGAAGCCAAAAGGTGGAAGACCTGCCTAGACCAACACCAAATCTCCAGTGCCGATGATAGGATCATTGTGCCACCCATAATATCGAGCAGTACTGGAATCCGTGCCAGGCATTGGCGTATGCTATATCGTGGAGTCTGTCTCCCCACATATGTTTATTACACTTCCTGCAGCACAATCAACCATCTGATCACTTATCAAGTGTCACTGTAGGCTAGGCACTGGGCTCAAGATTGGAGATACAGTGGTTTACAAACCTTCCCTGTCCTTGTAGAGTTTACCATCTTATTGAAGAAACAGTTGCTAGCTAATCCAATAATGATAAAAAACATAAATTAAAATCTGTGGAAAATGATGCAAAGGGAAACTGCAGTGCTCCATCACAACATAGAATGGGGCAGACCCACCATTCTAATAAAGGTAATTACAAATCCAGGAGGAGGCTCTTCTCTTATAAATAACAAACTATTCATTTCAGTTTCTCTAGTGATAGTTTCCTTCAATGATGGGTTTAGAAAGAGAGCTGTATATGAACTAATAAATTCTCAATTTAGAGGAAAATACTCAGGTAGGAAATGCATTTCATACACTTAATTGTTGTATCTTTGGCAGGTATAGTGTAGTATATTATTACAATGGTTTATATAGTCAAAATATATATAAAAGTATGTTAGTACAAGGCAATGCCTCACTCTTGTTTGCTGTCACTCAATCTTTGTAGCCAGACTTGGCTTATTTTGTGGAGAGTATAGTATAATTCACAGACTACCATTAGACAATTGATTGACTTTTGTTACAAAATACACTATGTCGAGTGATATAAGCACAGAGGTAAAGCCTACTGGTAGAAAGATATGTTTCATTTCCATGTAGTTTGTAATCATTGAGTTGAAGTTATATACATTCATATATTGACAAGAATTTTTTAATTTAATAGTTTCGCCTGCTTAATTAAAAATTGAGTTACCCTAAAGAAGCATTTCCTAGGGGATAGAAATGTTTGTAAAATGTTATTACACTACTTAAAAATTCTTAGTAATCTTTTCTTTAACACATCCAAAATTTGTGAGAATTTTCTGCATTTCAGGATGACATTAGATAGAGTGTTAATGACATAGTAAACTAAAAGTCTACAAAAATCACCCCACTTTACTACTTTATGTATGCATCCATTAGTCAAAAATTTGTGTTTTTCAAGAATTTCTTAATCATAGCACAAGAAGTTTTTTCATTAATCACATATCCAGGCAACTTTGTGCTAATATTTGAAAACTTTGGCATAATATAAGGCTATATGAATTATTCATGTGATATGGCTGAAATAATGAAAGTGATAAGAACCCCTTATGGATTTGTTTATTATAATTTACTGTATCCTCTGAGCAGTATCACCACACTGATACTGAAGAGTGGATGTGAATATGAAAAAGGTGCATTTTATTAAATCTTCCCTATTCTCAAAACAGTTGAACATGTTCATGTTGAACATGTAATAACTATGACCCAGCAACTTCACTCATACATTTATACTGTATAGAAAGGCATATATGTAACCACCAAAAGACTTGTACTAAAATTTCACAGAAGCCTGACCAGGCGGTGGTGCAGTGGATGAGAGCATTGGCCTGGGACGTGAGGACCCAGGTTGGAAAACCTGTGGTTGCTGGCTTGAGCACAGGCTCATCTGGCTTGAGTGTGGGACATGACCCCATCGTCACTGGCTTGAGTCTAAAGGTCGCTGGCTTGGCTGGAGCCCCAGATCAAGGCACATATGAAAAAGCAATCAATGAACATCTAAGGTGCCAGAATGAAGAATTGATGCTTCTCATCTCTCTCCCTTTCTGTCTGACTGTCCGTCTGTCTCTCTTACTCTTTCTTTCTTTCTCTCTCTCTTGCTAAAATAAAATTAAATGTTCACAACAGCATTATTCTCAATAGGAAAATGTACAACTCTCCACATGCCCATTAATAGTAGAATGAATTCTAAATTTTGATAATTCATATAATGATAGTAAAGTAGAGCAATAACAATGAACAAATTAGAACTACATATGTACATGATGGATCTCACAAACAAATATAAATGAGTGAGAGAAGCCACACATAAAAAGTACATGTGGTATGATTTCATATATAACATTAGAGGCGTTTCTGAGATTCTGGGAATGCTCTGTTGCCTGATTTGAATGTCAGTTACATGGGTATATAATCAGTTTGTGAAAAGTCACTCAGCGATCTGTGCATTTATGATATGTGCATTAATGCATGCTATTATTCTTCAATCAAAAGGGAAGCTGGATTGAAAAGGTAGATCAAAGAAAAAGCATGTATTATTGCCACCTCTGCAGCTGCTCACCTGGCTGTCTCACTTTCACACTTCTGGGAATAAAACATAAATACCAGCTCTCTCAGACTTGGACTTGAAACTGTTTTTGAAATTATGAATACCTAAAAGACAAGTTCTATATATTTTTAGATTTTTCTTCCTTTTTACAATGATAATGGCAAGCATGTAGTGGGTTTTAATTATTTGTTGTCTCTTAAGAGGAAGGGAGTCATAGCAGACAGGGTCCTTCAAGCGCTGGTCTACATTTTATAGTGGTATTGTGCAACACATGGTCCATACCAGTAACAGCCACACAGAAGATAACAATATTAATATTAATACAAACTTGTAGAATTACATACAAATTGCAGATATCAAATACTTGCCTAAATATTACAAACATGATATATGGCCAGCCTACCTATAGTCATGGCACAGTGGGCTATTCTTTATGGGTATGGATAGAAACTACACACCTGTGTTTTGCAGGTGACTGTTATTTGAAGGACTGGTCTTCATGGAGCCTGTGTCAGCTGACCTGTGTCAATGGCGAGGACCTAGGCTTTGGTGGAATACAGGTCCGTTCCAGAGCAGTGATTATACAAGAACTAGAGAATCAACACCTGTGCCCAGAGCAGATGTTAGAAACAAAATCGTGTGATGGTAAGTGCTATATAATTCATAAAGTCTCATTTTAATTTTGTGTTGATAAGCAAAAAAGCACAAGATATAGGATTTTCTGTTAAATAAGCAAATTTGCCAAGCTTTCACTTAAGGCTGAGAATTGAATTAAGGGTATAATTCTGAATTTTAAAGCTTTAGAGGAAGAGAAATCTTGCCACCCTTTGTAAATTAGATAATGCAATATTGGGAAACTGTCTCCCAGTTTTGTGAGTAAAGAGAGTTGAGACAATTTAGAGTACATTATTGTACCCCTATAACAATCCTGATCATGTCTGTATCTAAAGATGTATTTGATGTTTTTAAGCCAAAAGAAAAAATAAATAAAATTTCAAATCTACAGCAAGATGAGAGATTTTACTAAATTTTAAAAAGTTGATAAATCAAAACACTGGTAAGAATTACTCTAAATTGGACAAAAATCTATTTGAATACACATATCTATATGCCTGTACACACACACACACACACACCCTTATAGAGCCATGCACCAAATATAAGCAATACATGACATTTTTTAAAACCACCAAGCATTAAAATGTCATAGTTGGGAACACAGAAGAAGTCTAAATAAAAACAAAAGGATTGCTATCTAGTGCAGACTCTAGCACTCAGCAAACAACCCTCTCCTTTCCATTTGTGTTACAAAAGGAGTATGACAGAATAGCAAATGGCATCAAAAATATTACATTTATTAATGAAAAGTTGGAGGAGAATACTTAGAACTTGGAGTAGAATGCTTAGAATGAAAGCCAAATAGTCTAGATGACTTAACCCAAAAACTAGAATTCTCTACCTTGTCTAGTTAAATCTTTCCAAAACTTACCTGAGAAAACATTCCGTAAGTCCTGGGACATTGTAGGTGAAGAAATAGAGTTAAAATAACTAAAATAATTTCCAAGAAAATAAAGAGAATTGTTTGCCTCAAAATGAGAATGAAATAAAATTAGACATCAATAACATTACGATTGAGAAAGAAGTCCACCTCCCCGACCCCACATGCACATAGACAAGTAAAAACTGAAAACCACATGTGTGGGGCATTACATATCAAATGTTGTGTTGTATTTAGAAGAGAACTTAAGACTTTAAATGCTCAGATAGGAGGGAGAAGATTTTTAAATGACCTAAGATTTCAACTCAATTAAAAAAAATAAAGGAAAAAGAAAATAGTCTAACCAATACAGGTAAATAAATATAAATGCAACAAAATGGAAAACAAAGAAACAAGATAATCAACAAAATTAATAGCTTGTTTTTTTACCAGACTTACTAAATAGACTCCCTCATGGAAAAATCATTGAGGAAAAGAAAGAGCAAAATCAATACTACTACAAATAGAATAGTATTTAGAAAAATACCATTCTGTGAGTAAATTTTGCTAATCAATGTAAAAACCTGAAGATAATTTAGATTTTAATTAAATTTTAATTAGAATTAAAACCTTCTACATAGTAAAATAGACCATAAGCAAAGTTACCAGAGATGCCACAGACTTAAAATCATACCTATCAATTAATTTCAAAGGATTAATTCTAGAACAATTCTAAAACTTTTCAGTCCGAGACAATTATATATATGTGTGTGTGTATGATAGTAAAAGTGAAAACTGATGTTTGAATATTTGTTCATTTATGTAGAAAATCATACTCTAAATAACATATTTCTGTGTTTCATGCACTGACAACTGTAAAGTTGTGAGTCCCTCCCTCTATATAAAGAAAATCCTACCTTACACAGATGTCGTATACATATACTCTGAAAGAATTTCAGAGTCTCCTGTGATCTCTGGACCATAGTTTGGGAGTTGCTATTCTAGAAGAATAATAAAGAATTACCACAATTCAGTAAGAAAAAGCATGGATTTCAGCAGGGAAATAAGAAGAAGTCCAGAAGATACACATAAGCAATTCACATAAGAGGAAATCTGAGTGCGCCCAAACATTTCATTACTATTTAACAGCTTCAGTAATCAAAAGACTGCAATTCGAAATGACAAAATAGCTTTGCTCATCCACAAGACAAATATTTTAAATCTGGCATTTATAAAGTGTGAATATTTAGAGCAATGGTAATCCTTATTCACTACTGCTGGTATGTAAAAGGTCACCATTTAGAGGAAAAAAGTGACCGATATTTAGTGAAGTTACAGCTTTCCCTACAGCGATACCTAGAACTTTTCCTTCTAGATATTTACCTTAAGGAAGCACCAAGAGGCTTGCACAGGTTTGACCACTGAGGTGTTGTTGCAATAGCAGAATATGAAAACAACCTAAAAATCCACCACCCTTAGAGGAAATAGTTAAATAGACACTAGTAATTAGTACTATGGAATTCTATATAGAAATTAAAATAAAGTGACTATATATACATTAAAATCACATAGAAATATTTTGTCTGTAACATTAACTATTGAATTTTAGAGTGATTTATTTAGTGTGATACTTCTAAAATTTTAATATTGACTAAAAATAATACCTTATAATTTATGGATATATATATTTATTTTTATAGTATATTTATATTAAAAGAATAAAAGTCACAGAACTGCATATATCTACTTCAGAAGAGTGGGTGGGTATTGCCCGACAGACACAGAGATCAGATCAGAAAGGAATATAATAGGGCATCAAAGCAAATATGGCTAAATATTGTGAAATGCATAATGGATAATTGAATGTTCCTTTTTTTTTTTTTTTTGGTTATTCTTTGTCCTTGTCTATATGTTTGATATTTCATAACATTTTAAAGAAATTATAAAATTAAATTAAAAATCCAGGTTTACATTAGATAGTATAACAGCAGATATGGAAAATGAGTTGGGATTTAGGTTATCTAGTTGGATTTTTCTAACACATGGCAATTTCGGGACAATAAATAGACACTTGAATCATTCGAGATGGATGTCTCATTATTTTTCAATTGCTTATAAATATTTAATTAATACTCTGTCACCACGATTGTCCTTCTAAACAGCAGGACGCTTCTGTTATTGCTTATTGTGTCCCTGCAGATGGACAGTGTTATGAGTATAAATGGATGGCCAGTGCGTGGAAAGGCTCCTCCCGGACGGTCTGGTGTCAAAGGTCAGATGGTGTAAATGTAACAGGTAAACGTCCAGTTTCTCTTTGTTCTTTGAAAGTCTTCTTGTGTGGCCTGACCTGTGGTGGCGCAGTGGATAAAGCGTCAACCTGGAAACACTGAGGTTGCCGGTTCAAAACGCTGGCTTGCCTGGTCAAGGCACATATGGGAGTTGATGCTTCCTGCTCCTCCCCCTTCTCTCTCTCTCTCTCTCTCTCTCTCTCTCTCTCTCTCTCTCTTCCCCCCTCCTCTCTAAAATGAATAAATAAATAAAAATTAAAAAAAAAAAAAAAAGAAAGTCTTCTTGTAATCCATGGTGTAATAGCTTACAGAAAACAGTTAAGAAAACAAAGATGTTCTTTCAGTATTCAACACATGGTTGGATTCAGGACACCTGAGCTGTGTATCTGTCTGGTGACCGGTGACAAATTATTTCATTTTTAAGTGTTTCCATTAAATTCTCCTTTACCCTGCCACTTTAGACATTGCTGCTAGAATTTATTTAATTAAAATATTGTCTAACTCTAACAAGTGATTATTATAAGTAAATAATTCTCAGATCCTTTTTACTAGAAATTTCACATAGTAATAACTCACTGCATGCTAAAAAGTAATTAATTTTTTGTTCACTATATTTGTTTCTGTGCCTTCCAAGGCAATGCACATGCAGATCAAAAGTATTATGAAGGGGATATGAACTCACAAGTCACAATATCTTTCTTGCATTCAGAAATCTGTGATTTATAGTTTTTTGGGGGTTTTTTTGGGAGAGAGTCAGAGAGGGATAGACAGGGACGACAGACAGACGGAACGGAGAGATGAGAAGCATCAATCATTAGTTTTTCGTTGTGCGTTGCGACACCTTAGTTATTCATTGATTGCTTTCTCATATGTGCCTTGACCGCAGGCCTTCAGCAGACTGAGTAACCCCTTGCTCAAGCCAGCGACCTTGGGTCCAAGCTGGTGAGCTTTTGCTCAAACCAGATGAGCCCGCACTTAAGCTGGGGGCCTCGGCTCTTGAACCTGGGTCCTCGGCATCCCAGTCCAACGCTCTATCCACTGCACCACCGCCTGGTCAGGCTATAGTTTTTTTTTTATTAATTAATAAGGAAGATCTATTGGTAAAGCTCCAGCCTAGAACATCTGAGCAGCATACCTTCTCTGTCCCCACATAAAAATTATAGTACATTCAAAGAAGAAATCCAAATGAAAAACTTTTTAAATCTTATTTATACCCAAATTTACCCCAAGGAACTACTCTGCAATTAAGTTTGCTTATCTGAGTGCAGTAAAGGCAAAGGATCCCAAGAATCCCTTTGAAGAGAGAAAACACTTGACTCCTGGTACTTAGTGAGGCAAGCCAGCCTTCACATTTCCTAAGAAATCAAAGTCCAAACCAGAACCCCAGCCTCAGGCACATGGACCCAAAGATGCTCTCCTGTCTCTTTGTATTTTGTTTTTTAAGGATCCAATTTACTGGACTCTCCATAGCATAACAATAGCATCGGTATTGACAGTTCACTGTTCAGGGTCACCTGCTGACTTGCTGTCACCGTTTTGACCCCTCTGGCAGAGAGAAAAAGTAAAATGCATTTGGGTGCCTCTGAGTATGTCCATTTATAAATTCAGCTGTAATATATACAGTAAGATAACAGGGGCAAGGATCAATATGCCTTTTGGAAAGCATCAACTTTTATATTGAATTTTAAATTACCTGGATTTATTGAAACCTAATTGCTTATTTCCTCCCAATGAATGCTGGAGCAGGATGTCAAATTGTGTTCTTGTGAAGATAACATTTTATACATGAGACACTGTATCAGGAAGCCCTTGATAACAGCAACTCCCAGTGAACACATGCATAACAAAGAAAAGATACCTTCCAGAAAACTCTTTGCTCTTGCACAGATTTTCTGGGAAAAAAATCTGTCCCAACCACACCGCTCTAAGAGGTACAGGGGGAGAGAGCTGTGGGAGGGGAAGCAGAGGCTGTCGGGACCGGAAGACATTGCAGAGGTGCGCTCAACTCAGGAGCTAAAAATTCATATCTACATTCTTCTTTAAACTATTCAGGGCCCTGGCCGGTTGGCTCAGCGGTTGGCTCAGCGGTAGAGCGTCGGCCTAGCGTGCGGAGGACCTGGGTTCGATTCCCGACCAGGGCACACAGGAGAAGCGCCCATTTGCTTCTCCACCCCTCCGCCGCGCTTTCCTCTCTGTCTCTCTCTTCCCCTCCCACAGCCAGGGCTCCATTGGAGCAAAGATGGCCCGGGCGCTGGGCATGGCTCTGTGGCCTCTGCCTCAGGCGCTAGAGTGGCTCTGGTCGCAATATGGCGACGCCCAGATGGGCAGAGCATCGCCCCCTGGGGGGCAGAGCACCGCCCCTGGTGGGTGTGCCAGGTGGATCCCGGTCGGGCGCATGCGGGAGTCTGTCTGACTGTCTCTCCCTGTTTCCAGCTTCAGAAAAATGAAAAAAAAAAAAAAAAAAAAAACTATTCAGAAATTATGTTACAGCTTCCCCGGAGGGTCCTGTTAGTTTTCAATCCACCCCCCCCCCCAAAGAAGGATTCAAATAATATTTGTTGGCCTTTTCTTCAGCATATTAAAATCTCTTGTCCCCCTGTAATGGGGGCTATTTCCCAATGCAAAGGTAAGTCAAATTTTAAGAGGTTTACTTGTGTAAATCATAGTTTTAATTTCTTTTTAATGTAGTAGAGTATGCATTATATTTATTTTTTAATCCTGTTTTGGTACTAAAAATCTATTGTGTAAATGATTTGTGATAAACTTCATACACATTCCTTTTCTATCTTTTAGGAGAGATGAGATTCTTTCTGAGAAATAGACAAACTTATAGAGTATATTACACACCTTGATAGATTGTTTTAATGTTACGAATAGTTATCCTTTATAAGACACTCAAGCTGTTGTTTTCCTTTTTCTTTATGTGTTTAATAATAATTTCAATGTGACCATTTAACTGCAACTGCCTTGTAATGACTAACTGCTTTCCATAACATTTTTTCTATGACTATTTTGTTTATAATATAGAGAGATTAAGGCAAAGAACAATAGTCACCTCAGAAATTATGGAAGATAGTTAATTCTATAAAGAAAAAACTTTGCTTTGCTAAAATTCTGTTAAACTGAACAAGAGTGGTTTGAAACTATGAGCTTCTTCCAAGTCACCAATATTATTTCTTTATGACCTCTATTCTCATCTTTATATAACAACTTAGGCTCACTTGGTCCCATACTGGAAAAGAAGGAAAAGAGATTTAGAGCTGCAATGTCAAGTTAAAAAAAAAAAAAAAACAGTCCAAGCACACCACTTAGTAGCTACGTTAGTTTTCTTTCCCAAAAATCCTGAGCCCTGGCCGGTTGGCTCAGTGGTAGAGCATCGGCCTGGCATGCGGAAGTCCTGGGTTCGATTCCCAGCCAGGGCACACAGGAAAAGTGCCCATCTGCTTCTCCACCCCTCCCCCTCTCCCTCCTCTCTGTCTCTGTCTTCCCCTCCCGCAGCCGAGGCTCCATTGGAGCAAAGATGGCCCGGGCGCTGGGGATGGCTCCATGGCCTCTGCCTCAGGCGCTAGACTGGCTCTGGTCGCAACTGAGCGACACCCCAGATGGGCAGAGCATCGCCCCCTGGTGGGCGTGCCGGGTCGATCCCGGTCGGGTGCATGCGGGAGTCTGTCTTACTGCCTCCCTGTTTCCAGCTTCAGAAAAATACAAAAAAAAAAAAAAATCCTGAATTAACCAGAATAGTGGTTTCTCTGAAAAAGAAATATACACTATTTTAAAAATGCATTAATATGGTAATCCATAAATTAAAGAGACATCTCAAGGGATATAAAAACTATTTCTTTGAATAAGCGAGAATTTTAACTTTAAAACAAATTAAATCTGCTTTTTAGTGCTAAACTTGGTGTCAGGAACAATGACAGAAATAGCGTGTGTGTGATTAGTGTTGTCAAAGTCATGCCTATAAAATCACCTGTTCGGGAAGTGCATGTACAACACCGGCTAAGGGCCACGCTCTGTGCCATCTCCTCTGAAGAATAAGGGCCTCAAGTTCCTAAATAAAGTGGTCGAGGTTAACCAAAGACTTCACAGTCAACCGCCCTCAGAAAAGTCTGTGGGATTCCCAACATGGTTTAGGATTCAAAGACAAGCCTGTGATAACAGGGTATTTTTATCATCGCAAAGAGGTGCTGCTTGTCAAAACGTGGTTTTCTGTCCTGCAGGGGGCTGCTTGGTGGTACGCCAGCCTGATGCTGACAGGTCTTGTCAGCCACCGTGTAGTCAAGCCCACTCGTACTGTAGCGAGGTATGTGTGACTTCATTAGGGTAGACACGCCAGCCCCATCGTTTGTCACTGCACTGCTTCTCGTGCAATCATTTCCCTTTAAAAAAAAAAAAAAAGCATGTCGTGAGGCATAAAAATTCTATTTTGGGACCTCCCCTTTTATCTGTAGAAACAATTCTGAATGCACTTGCTTCTACTGTTAGAGTAAGTTGGTATACGGTACAAAAAGTGTGTTCTGCTTTTATGTAGTGAAGACAAGAAATTGCATGTAGCAAATCCCCCAAAAGGTACTTCTTTCAAGCTGTCGTTTCGAGTCAGCTTTGTTATGCTCTCGGCAATCCCCGTGTACGCACAGTAGAAATCTTCTTGTTCTCCCGCAGACGAGGACGTGCAGTTGTGAAGAAGGGTACACTGAAGCCCTGTCTTCTAACGGTACTCTTGAGCAGTGCACACTGATCCCCGTGCTGGTGATCCCCACCGTGGAGGACAAAAGAGGAGACGTGAAAACCAGTCGGGCAGTGCACCCCACCCAGCCCTCCAGCAACCCGGCAGGACTGGGGAGGACCTGGTTTCTGCAGCCCTTTGGGCCAGGTGAAGTCACCGGACTGCACTGATGTAGAATTTCTTTCGTTGTACATTTGACAATGCCAAATGATTAAAAAATGAGCAAACATTTCCACATGAGCTATTTATTATTTGTTCTGAGGCTGCCATAGAATCTTATCATTTTTGTGCCGTTATTATGAAAAGTGGACTCGTGCTCAAAATTCAGAGAAATGAAATTATTTTCTTCTGGGGAAAAAAAAGATTAGGATTGACATTAGTTATTCAATCTCAGTCTTAAATCTGTAAGGATAATTATTGTCACATTGAACAAAGAAATATAACCGTGGAAATAATAATTAGGAGGAAAAGCATGTTATCATTCAGTATTAGAACAAATAAATCTATAAAGACATTCAAATTTTTTTCATTTAACCACAGATTGATAATAGTTTGAATCTAAAATAGGAACATTAATAATACAGCACCATGTCGGGTGGGCACTTGGTAGCCAGACCAATTTCTATCAGCCCTTCAAGTTGGCACACTCAAAATCGCAGGATTTATACTAGCACTAGATACACAGAGGGGGGGATGAAGCCTTCCTGTCTAGATGGGACCATGTTGGAGACTGACCAGACCCTTGTCATGTCAGACAGCTCTTAATGTGGCTAGTAATGGACTTGAAGCCAATACAGTCAAAAGTTTGACGTCCTGATAAAATGCTATTTCTGTTCTGTACACTTTCTCTCGCCAGTGGATTCAACCATACACTTAACGCTGGAAATAAGCTGGTGCTTAAAAATATGCTATGCAAGCTATATGATAGCTAACATTATGCCATTTTTTTCTCACATCAAGAGAGATTATTAATTCATGACCAAAAAAAATATCCAGGCAAGTCCAGACAGAGACTGCTTTATGACTGTCAGAAACATGAGAAAGGAAGAAATTTGCATAGCTAACACATCTCTATTTTTAATGAATTAAGTCAAAATATTTTCCCTTATTGGAAAGTTACTATTGGGATTTTTAAAAATATTTTCAATATTTGGGGTGATTCATGTTTAACCTCATTATCCATCTTAATTAGGCTTTTAGTTGAAAATAAAAAACATTTTATTTTGCAAAGCTGTCTTGTCTGTGTAAACATGGCCATTAGCAATCTTGACCTTGACGAAGACTCAATCCAAGTAGGTCTCCTCAAATCAAAACTGGTTTTTAAAAGGAGAGAATATTATTATTGTCATATTTAATTTAATATGTAGTGTCCCTAAAGTAAACATTTTAATATACTACAGAACCCAGTTCTTGGTTTTTAAAAAACCCAAAGAACATTTGCTGACGAACACTTAGGGCAGAGAAACGTGACATGGAACAGCTCTTTTGATTTCAAATCCAGGTTTCAATATCTTAAATCTTTAGAATTGACAAGAAAAGATACTTAAATTATTAACGTATTTTTAGCAAATGAACCCCTAAGTTGATCTGGCTCTTGGAAAAAAAAAAAGTACAGTACTGATTTGCTTTTGATGCCATTCAAATATTGACTAAACCAGAGTCTCTGTGGGGTCAATTTATCCAATCTATAACTTAACACCAATATATGTTTAATTGCATGTATGCAGCAGAAAATATATATTGATGTGAGGACCACATTAAGTTAGTAAAGTCATTAATAGCGTCTTGTGTTTGAAGTTTATTCAGAACATAAAACCGAGAAGTTCAAATAGAATGAGACCAGAAAACCAAATTAGAAGGGTCTTTGTGCTGTCTGGTTTCATATACAGATTTCCCCCTGCTATCTGAAAGTAGATTTTTCCTGTGAATCCTTCCCAAAGTGGCATAAAGTGAAAAAGCATTTACCACTAATTTAAATGGAAAAAAATTTTTGAGCAGCTCCAGACCCAGAAAATCACTTACTAATTCACACCAAATATGCTTAACTACGTCCAGTTTTACACTAAATGTAATACCCTTATGAGCTCCCTTAGGCTTTTTCAAACCCTTAGGAGAGACACATCTTACTAACAGAAATGCAAAGGAAGTTGAGATAAAGCACAGAAGCTCACAGGGTTCAAAGCTATGGCAGCTTGATGCTGGAATGCCCAGTGTGTTTCTAGGGGAGGGAGCTTGGTGGGGCAGCTTTTGCTGCTGGGAGTGGATGCTGTCCCTATAAGGGCACACCGCAAAACAAGTGCTGAGCTCTACTTTTGCTTTTTGCCTTTTGTCATAAAAGAGAAAACCATGATTTCTTTCTGTTATTGAAAACAGGTGCTAATATACGTCTTCTATAAAAGTGAAGCGGCATAACGTGAACTTGAAAAAGCAGAAAATAACCTGTAATAGGAAAGGGAGAAAGAATTTATTTAGAGATCCTTTCAAATGGAATCAAATTAGTTATTTTTGCAAGTGATATTGTCAAATCAGCTTTAAAGGACAATGTAAGTGTAAAACTAGATAAAGGATTATTGAGTCCCCAAAATGTTAAATACATTCATTTTTCAGTTCATCTGGAAGAACGATGTTAAAATGACAAGTTTATATTCGAATACGTGTCTGTGTCAACTCTAAATTGTAAGATTTTTTGAAATTGCATCGTTTTTCTTTTCTCATAATTGCCAATCTCAAAATAGAATGAAAACCAAAAGAAAATGTTTCTGTAGCATTATACGTCTATTGGACTTGAAGTAAAATTCAGATAAGAGGCAGCAGAAATTTAGACATGTTAAGGTGACATCTGAACTCAAGTTGAAAACATTATTTACTTCTCAATTCAGTTTTTATTGATAATTTATCTTTAATGAAGGAGACTCTAACTCATAATAACAGCTTTGCATTAATCATTAGTTGTGCCTAAGCAGTAATTCATTTGGAGTTTTGAAAGGACTTGGTCATCTGAGACTGGTCCATTGGTCATAGTTAAAGACTGTCATTTATATGCCAGACTAATATAAATTAATGATTAATGTCCATTCTTCATAGATGGGAGACTAAAGACCTGGGTTTACGGTGTAGCAGCTGGGGCATTTGTGTTACTCATCTTTATTGTCTCCATGATTTATCTCGCTTGGTGAGTGCTTAAATATTTCAGAATCTAAGAGGATAAATAATCTTTCTGTTTTAGAGGAAACGCTTTTGATTGACCGTAACGCAGGAGTGGCAAACTAATGTCTCAAATAAGTATTCCACGTTTATTTAGCATTTATCTGAACTTCTAAATAAACATGGCTTTAGCCTTTGACAGTCTAAAAACTACCAAATCTCAGTCGTTTAAATTCTGAAGAAGAGCCACAGCTGCTCCAGGCCACTGTCTCAAGTGTGTCCTCCTTGGTTACGCAGGAGAATGTGCTTACGGTGAATTGTAGGCTTTTATATTGAGTTACTATGGGAGGAAGATATTATGGTAATACTTAATCTTACTCAGCTATCTTCTTACACATTTATTATTTATAAATTATGTATTATTTATACAGAGTTGTGGCCAAATATAAATGATTACACTACAATGTTATGTCTGTTGTTAGTACAAAAGTAATTCCATTTGGATAATTAATCTTTTATAGGATAATAAAATATTTGAAGGGTCCTGTGTCATGTTTCTTCAGAGCATAAAACTGAGACATTCAAAGATACCAGAAAATCAAATTTAAAGTTTGAATTTAGGCAACATAGGCAATTAAGTAATTTAGGTTTATCAATATATTTCACACTTTTTTCATTTAAAACAGTAAAGTTTACAATGGATGATTGATTTTTTTTCTCCCAATTTTAATGATTTTTTTTAACAGCAAAAAGCCAAAGAAACCCCAAAGAAGGCAAAACAACCGACTGAAACCGTTAACCTTAGCCTATGATGGAGACGCAGACATGTGAAGTACAACATCCTGGCAACAAGCAGTTTCCACTTCCGACTTTGCTGTCGAAATCCAGAGGCCACAAAGCTAATCAGACTGTGTGGTTTGAGGTGCATTGCACCATTTTAAAAGCGTGAAAGTCCTAGTGCCATTGGAGATACCAAGACAAGACCACTTGCATGGAAGCCATCAGCCCTGAGAAGATGAAGTTGAATCCATGCTGCCTTCTGAGAGTTTTGTGTGATCTTTTATGAAACCTACCAACTGGCGATTTACTTTCATGTCTCAGATGTGGTGGGGGAATTGGCCATTGGGATGCCCAATGCCAGCCTGTCTGCAGTGTTAACCCATAGTAACATTTTAGCATGAAGACTTTATACCGAGATCTCTACAATACTATAGGCAAGCATTACATCGTGTATACTGAGCTGAATGATGCGTATTATAATGTCAGATTTTATACTTATTCATAGCCATTTTAATGGTATGTAAAAGATACGCTGTAAGCTGAGCAGAAAACCCATTAAGTAAATTCAGCATCTTTATGGTTGATGGTAGCTTTTATTGATCTGCATTTCAGAGGCAAAGACTTTTTTATAAGACTTACTTCTTGTCTTTCTCCAAAGTACGAATGCCGGACCTGTACTAGTATCTTAGAAGAGTACTCAAATTCAGTATTTTGTAGTGGTTATTGTCTGGAGAACTAATTTGCTTGTGTTCATACGATGAGTTTCTACTTTCCCCAATTTCAAACTGGTTGCCTGCACCTTTTTGCTAATGGAAGGCACGTTTTTGCACTATATTAGTGCAGCATGATAGATACTTAACCAGTATTGCCATAGAAACTGCCTCTTTTCATATGGGATGAAGACATCTACGCTGCGTGTCATGAAGACATTTGCAACTTCTTGTATCCTGAAGAGAGTAAAGTTCGTTTTGGATGGCGACAGGATGGAATTAGCAATTACATCTGCTTTGTACACTTTTCCTCATCACTGCAGCCATTGCGAAATCAACAACATGGCAGTAATTTTAAGTGTTTCAAGTCACAAACTCATTAATCCTCCAAAAAATGGATCCCTCTAGTTGGTTTTTAATTGTACTTTGAAGGCTGTTTATGACTAGATTTTTATATTTGTTATCTTTGTTAAAAAAAGAAAAGAAAAGAAAAAAAGGAGAGCTGGTTGTCTTTTTAATTTGGGGCAGATGGAGAAAATAGTGTATTGATGATTTTTGTATCTGAAAGAAATCAAGAGGGTATGTTGATTTTTTTCCTGTCTGGGTTGTTTTCTAGTTTCGGATCAAATGTATTTTGAAATCCATAGTCTCTTCATTCTCACTGGTAAAATTTAAAGTGGTCTTTTTAATTTATGATTTCAAAAACTAAAATTTTACAAAGCGAAGCATAAGTATTTTGTTCCACGCTTCATTAAATATCTAGACAAAGGGGTGGTAAACTTTCTCCCAAGTGGTAAATATTTTCAGCCAGGTCTGTGTTGCAACTTCTCAGTTCTGTCGTTGTGAGAGCACAGCCATAAAAAAAAAATACACAGAACATAAAAAAATAAGCATGGATGTTTTATAATAAAATTTTCTTTAAAAACAGAACAACAACAAAGAAAAACAGCAGGCCACATTTGCAGGTTGTAGTTTGCTGACCACTAGACTAAATGTTTTTTCAGCGCTAACTCTCCATTGTGTCATCTTTAGTTTTCATTCATTTACCCTCAGACTGAAATCAGGGTTTAGTTTCGAAAATGAAAAACAGACATTAAACTTATCACTGTGTTGGAAAAGTGGCTATATTTTTTACAGGTATAGGCCTGAGAAAGGCTCAGTGGGATAGCATCTTACTTGCAAGACTTCTTTAGTTTGAAAAGAAAATTCAAAAGGTGCCATTAAAAAGCAATACCATTTTTTTCAAGCAGCTTCTACTACAGAAACCCTTGGGAGAGGGGAGGACGTTAAGGTATCAGGTCTTTTAAAAATAGTACAACAGCTATTTTTACCTTAAAGCTGTGTCGGTCTAAAAGTAGTTTGGCCTGGAAAATATTTTTACCTTCATACTGGAGTTTGAACTCCCCCTGCTGTTTATTAAAGTATTTGCAAAATTTATCGTAGACATCAGAGTAGGATGTCATTGTCCCCAAAATAAACAGAGTTCTACATATTTCAATAAGCATGAAATGTGGTGAACAAATTTGTTATTCAATATTTATTGTATTAGGCAACATAATAATTTCAAAACAAACACATAGTCAGGAAGATGAGAATTTTACCTTTAACTGAAGACTCAAATAAGGAAAAAGCATAAAAACAAATTCCATTTCTTCTGTCTTATTGAAGAGGATGGCAAAAATAATATTGCTACTCTAAAACTGTGATTTCCAATATATATACTCAGGAGTATTCCAGATAATTCATCTCTTTGAATAAAACAAATCTCATTTGTCCAAAATAGTAGAGAATCTATTGCAGTTACTTAAAGAATTCAGCTTACAGCCTTACGAATTGTGTGTAACACCTAATGACTTTGAAATTATTGGATAAAATAAAATATTGTCGCTACTGAAGCTATACTTATAATACTGTAAAATGTCATTAATTTAGAAGGCATATCAGTATTATCCTACTTTGATTGTATTACTTGAATTAAACAAAATTATAAAATATGAAAATACAAGATGATTTTATTTATAAATTGATTGTACTTTACAACATAATATATACGCAGGAGACTAGGTTTAATGTGACCTAATACTAGGGAAAATACTAGAAGTCCATTGTTAGATAAATACATACTGGATGACCTATTAGAAAGGTTGGAAAGAGGAAAATGTAGCTAGCTAGCTATTTTGGACAAATGAAAGTTACTGCATTCATTTTTTTTTTTTTTTCCATTTTTCTGAAGCTGGAAACAGGGAGAGACAGTCAGACAGACTCCCGCATGCGCCCTACTGGGATCCACCCGGCACGCCCACCAGGGGCGACGCTCTGCCCACCAGGGGGCGATGCTCTGCCCATCCTGGGCGTCGCCATGTTGTGACCAGAGCCACTCTAGCCCCTGGGGCAGAGGCCACAGAGCCATCCCCAGCGCCCGGGCCATCTTTGCTCCAATGGAGCCTTGGCTGCGGGAGGGGACGAGAGAGACAGAGAGGAAAGCGCGGCGGAGGGGTGGAGAAGCAAATGGGCGCTTCTCCTGTGTGCCCTGGCCGGGAATCGAACCTGGGTCCTCCGCACGCTAGGCCGACGCTCTACCGCTGAGCCAACCGGCCAGGGCTGCATTCATTTTTATAACATGAAAATGGCCGTATTTTTGTTCCTGGCATGAGTCAATAATGAGTTAAATACCTTACTGGAATTTCATCAGAAACATATTCCTCCTCTTCATTTTAAGAATTCAGGTGGGGAATACAGTAATAACTTGTCTATTGACACGTCTGCCTTATCAAAATGGTCTGAGCCCTAAAAGATTTAGAACTACTGTTGTGTAAGTATGAAAGTCCGCCTGATTTTTAAGAAAAAAGAAAGAAGATTATCGACAGTATTATACTATTTTGTTGGACTGTTTCATTATGAACTGTTTCACAGTAGCAGCCTAACTGAGCTCTCTTGAAAGGGGTTGATTTGCTCACTCATCAATACCTTGTCTAGGATCTTAACCATAATCCTTATTTCAAAGCCTTTTTGAGGACACTACAGTGTAGCTTGAGCTAATTTGAAAATGAGTACATAAAAGCATGTTCTTAATTACTTACAACAAAGCACAAATTACTTATAACAAGACAAATATTTATTGAATTATCACAGATAAGACACTCTGCTAGGCACTGTAAAAAATTAGTAATGGCTTTTATATACATATGTACCTAAAATTTCCAAAAGGAGGAAAAAATGCTTAACGAATGACAGTAGCACTTAACATACATCGCCCTTTTCTCTAGATCTGTTTTTCAATGTGGTTAGTATTTCTTCTTATATAATGTCCATGTGGCAGGTGATGCTGTACCCTCAGGCTTTTACTGAACCCCTCCTCCACCCTCAGGCAGGTGGCAATGGTCCTTATGGCTGAATCAGAACTCATCTTAAGTTCCTAGATACGTCAAGATAAAGTCACTTACTGAAAAGTTCTTACAGAAAACAAGTACTTTATGATGGCTCTCTGAGCTTGGTCTCTCTCTGCTCTCTTATCAACAGCTGATCTTGTCCACTCCCCTCAACATCCCACATTTTTAATAAGAAAAAACGAAAGGTGAATGAACATCTACATTTCCTTTCTGTTGAAGTGAAAGTGTCACTTAGGGAGTGAACATGCTGATTTAGTCAATGCACTGGTCAAAGGTGCCGATGACATGCCAAAAAGAGGAAAAGAAAGCTTTTCAGGAGAAACGGCAATTTGTGCCCTCGATGTAGGACAGCCCAGTATTTTCCGACCTCCATCTTGCCTCCCTCACATCCACCCGATAGTGAGAGAGAGAGAGAGAGAGAGAGAGAGGACAGTACGTTCCCAAACACAAAGGAGTGTCCACACTTAGGCTGATCTGGGTCTGGATCAATCTGCAAGAATCATTCCCAAATCTCACTGTTTGTAACAATATCACCAGACATGAATATGTTTCTCGTTCTGTTTTCCCTCTAAGATGGAGGATATGGTGAGGAGAGCAATCCATGGGCATCTTGTGTGGGAGGCATCTTGCAAGAGAGTGACCCCTCCTGGGCCAGAGTGTACATGTGAGAACAAGGCGCCTCCCTGTCCCACCGGGCCTGTCCCCAGGTGGCCGTGACTGCACAACAGCCTCTCAGGTCGGGAACAGGAGTATGGGCCTAGCAAATATTACTCTTTATACAAAGGATGTGTGATGTGATCATTCTGTGTCTAGCAGGGACGCTGAAAAAATGGTTATGTCTACATTATTAAATATGGGATATAAATGGATCGAGTTAGTTTTGTAGTTTTATGTTTTTATGCTTCTACCAAGCCAGACCTTAAAATGGACAGTATGTGAGGACTTTTAGTCTGTGGGAGTCATGTTTTCAATGATCAGAAATCTCTATTTAGATATATAATTGAGTATCAGTCTTCCTGTTGTGTTTTATAAATGTTCTTTTTTCCCCTCAAAGCAATAGTTTATCGATCACCTATTTTGACACCTTAATGAAATTTTCTCAACATTTTTCAGGAATCTATTTGTGTTTATTTTTTAAAGTAAACATTAAGATTCCCTATCTGGTACTTTTTCCTGCCTATTGCTAGTACAGCGATTTGAAGATCAGTATCTGTCGGTGTAAAATATAACTATTAAATGTACAATATGTCTTCCTACTAATAATAATCCCCTAAATGTGGTGTTTGGTTAACTTAATTACCTGATATTTATTTTGTTTAAATAAGGAGGCAGCTGTCTGCTCCTTATTTTAAAAAAAAGTTTTTGTTAGTATTATTTTGTAAATTATTTAATGTAATTTATTTTAAATTATGTACATTTCTTTTTTAACGCACAAAATATCTATGTACTGATTAACTACAGATTTGCAAATAATGCCACTAAACTTTATTCAGTTACTACAGATGGTATGTGAAGATGTAATATGCCTTTTTACATTTTCATATGGGTAATTTGTAAATAACTATGTTGCTGACAAACATAAACATGGAGGTCATTTTCATTCTACCATGTGTATCTGTTTTAATTTGCATCATTGGTTGCTCAAATGTGGGTTAAAAATTTATTTTTCAGTGAATATCCAAATCCTTTTACTACTTTTATTGCCTGTTCCTGGGTCTTTTTTATCAACTTCAATTTAGGAAGCTCAAGAAATGCATACCTTTACTCTAGAAGTCTGCTGAGGTCACCAGATCAATCATCATAGACAAAGGACCTCTTGTTTTCCAAACTTAAAAATCAAGGCAGGAGCCCCCGCCAGGTGGCTGAGTTCATTAGCACGTCATCCCAGCGTGCTGAGGTTGTGGGTTCAATCCCTAGTCAGGGCACAAACGAGAATCAACCAATAATGGCATGAATGAGTGGAAAAATGGAGCAGTGTTTCTCTCTCTGTTTCTTTCTCTAAAAATCAATAAATTAATAATAATAATAATAAAAAAAGGCAGGAGCTCACACATTAACAAATTGAATCCTTTAATTCCCCAAATTATGTAAAATTCACAAAAGGTAAATTTTAGGAAGGGATGCACATATTAGATAAGTTATGGCCAGGGTGGCCTGCAGTTAAAACATTTTATGAAATAGCCATTTGCTAAAATATAAGCAGGGAACCCTGTAAATACTATGGGAACCACTCAAAATATGCAGCTATCCCCAATGCTTAATGTAAAAATGGTGATTTACAGTCTTCTTATTTTCTGTGTTGTTCATTACAACTCACTCCAGATGAAAAAGAAAAGTTTTTGAATATATTACCCAGATATTTATATATATAGCTGGTCATCCATAGTCAAATTCCTAATTTCATTTTCTATTTTGCAACTCTAGTTTTTGCCCTGCAAACACAAATAGGAACATGACTGGGCTATATTTTATATTTGCTGCTCTGAGTCCCTAGTGATTTCTCCTGTTGAACTCTGAACATATTCAGAAGAAAAGCCAACACACACTTCACATTGCAGTTCTCACCTGTCAGTTACTCTCAAAAGATTTGAGATGCATACAACCATATTTAAATGCAGTCATGCTTTCTGATACTGCAGTCTTTTCCTTTTGCTCTTCATTTCTTTTCTCAGATGACTTCCCCTTCCTCTTTCCACCTTCCTCCCTCGCGTCTCTCTGCAGAGGCAGCTCAATGTAACGATCTGATAGGAGCTTTGTCGTATGTTTCTCGCTGGCCATTGAATCTCATAAACATGTTGAGGGTGGGGAGTGGGGAAGAGAGAGAAATGGTTTGAATTTACTAGTTATATTTAGGAAACAACCTCACTTTCTATTTTCCTATTACTGTGTTCAAACACAGGAAAATGTCCTTTGTTACCCTCACCACAGCCTTCTACCATTGCACCCCGCCATAGTTTTTGGTCATAAGTTATGAAGAAGTCCCAGTCCTAGAAGAAACAGAACATGAACCCCTCTTATTGTTTCCATTTCCTTGACTACTAGCAAATTTGAGCAACTTTTCTTTTTCTCATATATGTGTTGGCTATTTCGATTTGGTCTCTAGTTTGTATACTTTTTAAACAGCCATTGTAGTGATGCCAAGTGGCTATTCATCTTAGGCCATCAACAAAATTTTAACTTTTCAGTAAAGGAAAGAGACCTTTCTGAATTTTATTTCTCCCAAACCTATTTTTTAATCCCAAGCAGAGATGCTCCTACAATGGCCCCTGCCACCTCAGCCTCCCCACTTCCTGGGCTCACTGCTTTATTCTGAGCATGCTCACCATTCTCTCACGCCAATCCTCGAGAGCTGTGTCATATGCTGGTGCTAAAACTAGATCCCAATCTCCTATTAATACCATACTCTGCCTTTCCTATTACCTTTTCCTGGATCACTCTTCCCATCATTGTATGTCTGGCTGCTCCCTCATGTCACACAGGTTTCTGCTCAAATGCCACCTCCTCAGAGAAGCCTTCCTTGACCACCGCTGCCACTCTCTATTTTTATTGTTATATGATTTATGGTGGTTGTTTTTTAACTCTCACACGTGAGAGGGGCCAAGTCTTTATCTGTTTTATTTCTTGCATAGAATGAAACCTAACAGAGTAAGGATAATTAATTATTGGGTGGATAAATGAAAAAAAGAATTAATGAATGGTGAGGTTTATGGACAGAATGATTAAAATTAAATAGCATATTACACCCTGGCCGGCTGGCTCAGCAGTAGAGCGTCAGCCCAGCGTGTGGAAGTCCTGGGTTCAATTTCTGGCCAGGGCACACAGGAGAAGCGCCCATCTGCTTCTCCACCATGCACCCTCTACTTTTTCTATATCTCTTCCCTTCCCACAACCAAGACTCCATTGGAGCAAAGTTGGCCCAGGCACTGAGGACGGCTCCATGACCTCTGCCTCAAGCACTAGAATGGCTCTGGTTGCAATGGAGCAATGCCCCAAATGGGCAGAGTATCGCCCCCTGGTGGGCTTGCTGGGTGGATCCTGGTCAGGCACATGCGGGAGTCTCCCACTTCTCACTTAAGAAAAATACAGCCTGACCAGGCAGTGGTGCAGTGGATAGAGCGTCAGACTGGGATGCCGAGGACCCAGGTTTGAGAACCCAAGGTCGCCAGCTTGAGCATGGGCTCATCTGGTTTGAGCAGAGCTCACCAGCTTGGACCCAAGGTCGCTGGCTTGAGCAAGGGGTTACTTGGTCTGCTGAAGGCCTGGGGTCAAGGCACATATGAGAAAGCAATCAATGAGCAATCAAATAAGGTTTCATAACAAAAAACTGATAATTGATGCTTCTCATCTCTCTCCATTCCTGTCTGTCTGTCCCTATCTATCCCTCTCTCTGACTCTGTCTCTGTAAAAAAAAAAAAAAAAAAGAAAAATACCAAAAAAAATTAAATAGTAGATCAATTACAAAGAAGCCAGTAGAATTAAGAGATACCAACTAATTCATCCAAAGCTTAAGTTGTCAGTGCTCCATCAGTAACACATTTATATTTATTTCACTGGCCAGCAGTATGTTAACCTTAACCATTAACCAACTCCTTAGAAGGCACAATATTGTGACATGGACAGAATAGTAACAGTGCAGTTCTAAGGAATAGAAACAGTAGCGACCGAGGCTGGCACCATGCGGGAGTGACAGCTAAAGGTATGCCAGTAAAAATGTAGGCTGTGGGATTTGGGAAACTATATTGAGAATGGAATCTGTATAAGAGAAAATTCTGTCATCACTTTTTCTCAATTTTAATTTCATTGCATGGGAGAATAAGAGGGAGCTTGGATACTGGAAAATGAAGAAGAGAGGTAGATTAAGAAAAGGGCAACTGTGCCCTGGCTGGATAGGTCGGTTGGTTAGAGCATTGCCCCAAGGTGCAGAGGTTACTGGTTCGATCCCCAGTCAGGGCACATCCAGGAACAGCTCAGTGTTCCTGTCTCTTTCTCTCCTTCCTCTCTCGCTGAAATCAATCAAAAATAAATAAAAATAAAATCAGAACACCTTGAGCATGTCCATAAATCTAAAAAAAAAGAAAAAGAAAAAAGGCAGTTGCAAATTTCTAAGCACTTATTTCAGAATACAAAAACAGTCTGCTTGTCCTGTTCAGTCCTAAATTACCCTAATTTATTTTATTGTATCAATAATGGTCAAATGATTTGCATATAAGCAGAAATAAAACAGAAAGAACAGAATAAAGTTACAATTCAAAGTGCTTCTGAAATCAACCAGAACTAACTTTGGAAGAATAGAGGGGGACATTCCAGAAGCATAGAAATATATCAATAGACCAATTAAAGTCCATTCTCTGTAGAATATGACATTTCGATTTCCTGCAACAGTAAAAAAGAATTTGAAAGTCAGCGTCAGCCAATAAGTCTAGAAAATAATACAGAGGAGAAACGGAGCATCTTTAGAGGGGAGAGAGGCCTGTGTCCCAGTCTTTCATAAACAGGAATCATAGTGAAAACCCCGTCAAACCAGATGCCATGTGACCTGCCAGCTGCCACTGTAACCGCTGATGTATAACCACACCCTTTCATAATGTATCTTCATTAAAGTTTCATTCATTTATAGTATTCATTGACAGGGAGGTTTTCTTTTTAATGTTTATCACTTTTTACTATTTTTTGCCAAAGGGCTATACCTCCTTTTTCCTGATGGTACTACCTTGTTATCTACAGGAAAAGTGATTTACAAAAATAAATAAGGAAGTATCCTGGCTATAAAAAGCCATAAAGGATCATACTTTGATCTGATATTTTTATAAAAGACCCTTAAAATTATAAGAAAATTAATTTATATGCCCATGTTTGTTCTAATGTGTATATGTAAAAATTCACAAGAAAAATTAAAATGTCTCCTTAATAAAGTAAAAATGACAGACCAAGGTATGTCTGTGGTAATGATACAGTGCATGCTGCAAAAAAAGATTTTGGCAATACAATTCCTTTCAGAATAGACATCATATTAGCTTTCAAAAATCAATAATTACTGGTCCAAAATATTTAAATGTAAGTATGGATTTGTAATCAAAGCTGATGTAGTGATAAAATGCAACATTATCTTACAAAGACTACAAACCCATCCATAGTCACAGTCCATGGCTATGTAGTATTGAGAGCAATACCTACTACTGACAATGATCAGATCCTGCATCTTTTACAAGGTTTGTTCAAACACGAAAACAACTAAGGATGGGTCAGTGACCTTAATTGAAAGTTTTCTTTTACTTCCTAGTAGGATATTAAAAACATGGCCAGAAGAACAGAAGAGAAAATTTAAAAAGTTTTAAACTTTTGGAAAAGATTCTCATGAACAACTGTGGTTGAAGAAAACAAATCACCATTTAAAACAATGACCCACTAGATGGGGAAATAGAGTTTGACAATACCCAGTCATATCAAGTATAAAGCTAAAAGAAAAAGAAAAATATATTCATATTACACTAGTGGGGAAATATTCATTGATTCAAGTCAATGAAAGACATGTAGACGCTGCTTTTTAATTTAAAATAAACATATCCTTCGAACTAGTAAGTCCACTTCTAGGAAATAGTCCTAAAGGCTAGAGGGAGAGAGATGATAGATGATAAATGACAGTTAGATGGATAATTAGATAGATAGATAGATAGATAGATAGATAGATAGATGATAGACATGATAGACATGATAGAAAATGTGTATGAGATATGTGTACATACTATGTGTGCATTTGTGGGCAGAGAGATGTAGACAGGTAAGTGATAGATAATTGATATATAGCATGTGCACACTTAATATAGATAGGGATAGTTATAGTTACATACATATGGAAGCAATATAAGTGGATATAACTAATAGAAAGTTTAAATAAATAAATTAGAGGCCCTGGCCGGTTGGCTCAGCTGTGGAACGTCAGCCTGGCGTACGGGGGACCCGGGTTCAATTCCCAGCCAGGGCGCATAGGAGAAGCGCCCATTTGCTTCTCCACCCCCCCCCCTTCCTCTCTGTCTCTCTCTTCCCCTCCTGCAGCCAAGGCTCCATTGGAGCAAAGATGACCCGGGCGCTGGGGATGGCTCCTTGGCCTCTGTCCCGGGCGCTGGAGTGGCTCTGGTCGCGGCAGAGCGACGCCCGGGAGGGGCAGAGCATCGCCCCCTGGTGGGCAGAGCTTAGCCCCTGGTGGGCGTGCCGGGTGGATCCCGGTGGGGCGCATGCGGGAGTGTGTCTGACTGTCTCTCCCCGTTTCCAGCTTCAGAAAAATACAAAAAAAAAAAAAATACAAAAAAAATAAATAAATTAGAGTGCATAAATAACAGAATAATATGGAAAACCTCATCTGCAAGATCCTCTTATTTTGTCTTTTTCAGTACTGCAGACGGGCAAAAATTAGTGAGAAATCACAATACACACACACAAAATATTTCTTAATCATGCTTTAAAAATGGTCAAGCCATTTATATTAACTATTACAAATAGTTGTTTGGATATGAAAACTCAAGAGCTTTGGTACAGTATGAAAATATTTCCTCCTGATCTCGTACTTGTAAAGCCAACTTAAATAACAGTTACAATTGAGGGCCCTACAGTATAAATAAAGGGAAAAATAATGCTAAATATTTGTCATTTAAAATGCATATTCTGCCTGACCAGGCGGTTCTCAGTGGATAGAGCGTTGGACTGGGATGCCGAGGACCCAGGTTTGAGACCCCGAGGTCGCCAGCTTGAGCGCAGGCTCAGCTGGTTTGAGCAAAGCTCAACAACTTGGACCCAAGGTCACTGGCTTGAGCAAGGGGTTACTCAGTCTGCTGTAGCTCCCAGGTCAAGGCACATATAAGAGAAACCAATCAATGAAAACTAAAGTGCCACAACAAAAAATTGATGCTTCTCATCTCTCTCCGTTCCTGTCTGTCCCTATCTATCCCTCTCTCTGACTCTGTCTCTGAAATAAGTAAATAAGTAAATAAATAAATAAGTAAAATGCATATTCTTTTCTGCCTAAGACCCTAGTTTCTGAGATAACTTAAAAAAAAAACTTGGCCTGGCCGGTTGGCTCAGTGGTAGAGCGTCGGCTTGGGGTGCAGGAGTCCCGGGTTCGATTCCTGGCCAGGGCACACAGGAGAAGCGCCCATCTGCTTCTCCACCCCTCCCCCTCTCCTTCCTCTCTGTCTCTCTGTTCCCCTCCCACAGCCGAGGCTCCATTGGAGCAAAGATGGCCTGGGTGCTGAGGATGGTTCTGTGGCCTCTGCCTCAGGCGCTAAAATGGCTCTGGTTGCAACAGAGTGATGCCCCAGATGGGCAGAGCATCATCCTGTGGTAGGTGTGCCGGGTGGATCCCGGTCTGGCGCATGCGGGAGTCTGTCTGACTGCCTCCCCGTTTCCAGCTTCAGAAAAATACAAAAAAAAAAAAAAAAACTTGAAAAACCCTTTGGCTCATTGTTGCTGAAGTGAGACTGAACTTTGGAAGTGCCAAAGAAATAACAAAAGAGAATTATCTTGCATTTTAGCAATTGCCTGAAGTTAAATTTAATGAACTGAAGAGGAAGGTTTCTGCAACATTAGCAAGAGCAGCTGGGAAAAGCAGCCCACTTCTGTCTGCAGTGGTTGGTGCTTACCAGATAATGAGCAAAACGTTTACAGCTCATTCGGACTGAGAAAAACATAAAGCACCAACTTGGAAGCACAGAGAACGGATAATTGTCTTTCTGATTAGATATCTAGCCTCAATTGTTGAAGCTAATAAAGTAGGGAGGGGAAAATTTCTCCAAAACTGTGCATTAGAGGGCTCTAGGAAAAAAAAATGGAGCAAATGTTTATGTAATTGGGTTATCACTATGTTTCTCCTGGCACTCTATTAGAGCTTTGCAGTGAAGGAGAGTAATAAATACATGAGGGACTTGTACCTTCTGTCCAGAGCTAGTTAGACTAAATTAAAAAATACTGGGAACGTAGTATCACTGGTTAATCCAAAGGCAGGTGTAATGAGAATGTTATGTGCCACGTGAAGAGCCTGAGTCCTAACAGTCCCCAGTAGCATCACTAATATGATAACTGCTGACAAACTGTATTTTCCCATTAGTAAGGAAATTGAAGACAATGAAAGCCGAGTCTGAGAAGACCACGTGGTTAGTGAAATGTCTAAAATCTTCTCTAAGATGGAGAGGTGTAAGTATTTACGCAGTATAGGCAGGTCATGTGGTGTGTATCTCTACCCATTCATCCATTCATCCATTCATTCATTCATTCATTCATTCACTTAGGTATAATTATGGAGAACCTACTATGTGCCAGGAATCATTCTAGGCTCTGAGTAGTGGGACATGGGAAAGCAAAAAGGTGAAATTTGCTCTCACAGGTCATACATTCTAATGAGGGTAAAGGACAGTAAAGAAATACAATATGCTGGTTAGTGAAAATAACCACGGAGAAAACAAAATAGTATACAGGTGAGTGGCAGGGAACGTTAGCGCCCTAAAGGGAGGGCCCCGCCCCCAGCCCCCTGCCCCTGCTCCTCCCTGACCCAGTTTACCAGGGGGCGGGTCCTACAACCATAGCAAGCAGTTCTCTAGACACCAGCTGGTTCAGCTCCATTCTGACACTATCTACCCACAGCTAGCATCAGATTCCACAGGTTAAGGGTTCAATCCTTTGAGACTGCCCTTCTGCCACCTCAGATGCCAGTTGCAAGCCCAGGTTGTCACCAATGCTTCCGACTACAGGCCCCTCCTTGGGTTTGAATAATTGCTAGAGTAGCTCACAGAACTCAGAGAAACATTGTACTTACTAGATTACCAGTTCATGAGAAAAGAATGTGTAACTCAGGAACAGCCAGATAGACAAGGTCCACAGGGCAGAGTATGTGAGAAGGAGTGTGGAGCTTCCGTGCCCTCTGCAAGTTCTCTGAATCCAATTTTGGGGGGCCTTTTATGGAGGCTTCATTCCATAAACATGACTGATGAAATCACTGGCCATTGGCAGTTGATTCAACCTCCCGCGCCTGCACACGGCCCAGAGGTGGGAGGGTGGAGGGTGGGGGCGTGGGGCTGAAGGTACCAACCTTCTAATTATATTGTTGGTTCTCTTGGCAACAAGCCCCCATCTTTAGGTCAGTTCCAAAAGTCACTTTATTAACACAGCAAAAGACAACTTTATTGCTCTCATCAGTTAGGAGATGCCAAGGGTTATCTGGAGCTGTGAACCAGAACCATGGGCAAAGATCAAATATATGTTTCTTATAAATCACAACATCAGAGATCACTGAACCCTGCTCTTCAAACATGGATCCCTTACAGCAAAATAATTATAAAAATCAAAGATACCAGCACATTACTAGAGTCTCATTCAATCATTAATAACTACCTAGTCTATCATCATATGACATGAGCAGCACCCCTCATTTGCAGACTTCCGTTTGATCTGGTCAGGTTCCAAAAGCAGCAGTGGTCTCTCTCAGCAATATATGGCTTCACCCTTTCCGGCATCAGATATAACAGGGGTCCCCAAACTACGGCCCGCGGGCCACATGCGGCCCCCTGAGGTCATTTATCCGGCCCCCGCCACACTTCTGGAAGGGGCACCTCTTTCATTTGTGGTCAGCATCCATATCCTGTGCTCCTGGAGTACTGTATATAGCAGCGTCGCTCACGTACAGTACTACTTCCGGTGACGCGGGATGCATGCGTCCGGGCTCCGGAAGCGCGTCATATCACTTGTTACAGCTAGTAGTGACAAATATGGAACCGGACATTGACCATCTCATTAGCCAAAAGCAGGCCCATAGTTTCCATTGAAATACTGGTCAGTTTTTTGATTTAAATTTACTTGTTCTTTATTTTAAATATTGTATTTGTCCCGTTTTGTTTTTTTACTTTAAAATAAGATATATGCAGTGTGCATAGGGATTTGTTCATAGTTTTTTTTTATAGTCTGGCCCTCCAACAGTCTTGAGGGACAGTGAACTGCCCCCTGTGTAAAAAGTTTGGGGACCCTTGAGATATAATGAGTTAATAGACAATATTAGGACACCTTTCAATGTGTTCATGTAATATTAGATCTCCCTCATTACACAACATGTTTATTCACTCCTTCACTCATAGCTACAATTTTTATCTCTCCACTTAGACCCAAATCTTTTCTTCTTTGAAAGAGACGTTAGGCTTAGCCACCGCTCTAGATAGCAGGCCGTAAGACTGGCCTAGCAAGTGCCTCCCCATCTGTCCCCTCCTTCTCACATAGAATAAGCTTCCATGGGTACAACGCTGTCTTTACCAATAGGCAATATGGCTGCATTTGTTCTATCTGGACAGCGAGGGAACAAACGTTTTGCCACACAATTAAGTAGCCAAATTAAGGAGTCTTTAATTTAATGCCGGCGACCATGAGAGGGTTCACATCCTAAAGGACTCACGGCCCCGAAGGAACTTAGGGATTTGCTTTTATAGGCCTAAAGAAGAGAAGGGACAGAGGGGACACCTAGCCAAAGCAGTTTTACAGAAGCGAAACAGGCCTTTGGTTATCGTTGGAACAATCTAGGGAGAGAGTGCTCAGCGAAGCATTTTACAAAAAGCAAAAGAATGTGCTTGGGTATCTTGGCCTTTTACAGAGGTTGTGAAGGCAGCGTTCTGAGGGCCTTCTGGAATCTAGACATTAGTGAACATTTATGGCCTTTACAGAACTCTTTTCATTTACTCATCTGCAAATCTTGCAAAACTCATTCTATGGTCAGGGATATGGTGTTTCTACATTTCACATTCATTGTTAATCCTAATTTTTCCAGATGAAGTGAAGGCACACCCTGCTCTGTTAACGGAGTGAAATGCTTGGTCTCTCCGACTCCATCTTGTTTAAGCCTGCTTTGTTCCCATGGCCTTCAGTCTAATAGCTCCTGCTTAGTCTTGCATATAACCATGGTAATCATTAAAGAAAATAGTAAGTAGGCAAATGAATAAACTAAAAAATAAATAAAAGGCACAATTGTATTAAGTTGGGTCAATTAAAATTAATATTAGCCAAAGTGAAGACAATACCAGGATCCCTTCCAGTTATAACTTATTCTCTATTACCATGAGAACAGAAATGCTGCTCTTTTATTTTCCTAGTTGCTTAAGGACCCCAGCCACCTTCTCCTTTAGTCAGGACGACTCCAGAGGAAGGCGACATATCCAACCTGCCAACTCAAGAGCAAGTGGGATAAGGAAATAAGACTTCAACCTCTCACCTCATCCTAGACACCCAAAGAAAATCTAAAAAGGGGGAAACGTCCTGTTTTAAATATTACATCACTTTATGGATTTGTGGCATTACTTCAGAGCCTCCGCTAGGTTTTGTGTAGTTATGAAACAATGTCATTGTAAGTGACGCTGTGCTTACAAGACTGATGGCTGCCTCTTCTCTCTCTCAGAGCACTTATTCTTGGGTTCCAGCCACCATGCTGTACAAGGGCTCAAGTAGCTCCATGGAGTCACTTATCGAGAAGGGAAGGAAGCAGGCCCTGGCCGGTAGGCTCACTGGTAGAGCGTCGGACTGGCATGCAGGAGTCCCAGGTTCAATTCCCAGCCAGGGCACACAGGAGAAGCGCCTATCTGTTTCTCCACCCCTCCCCCTCTCCTTCCTCTCTGTCTCTCTCTTCCCCTCCCGCAGCCAAGGCTCCATTGGAGAAAAGTTGGCCCGGGCACTGAGGATGGCTCTATGGCCTCTGCCTCAGGCGCTAGAATGGCTCCAGTCGCAACAGAGCAATGCCCCAGATGGGCGGAGCATCGCCCCCTGGTGGGCATGCCGGGTGGATCCCGGTCAGGTGCATGCTGACTGCCTCCTCATTTCCAGCTTTGGAAAAATACAAAAAAAAAAAAAAAAAGAAGGGAAGGAATCAAACCCCCAACCACCCACACTGGCTGGGCTCCCAGCCATTAACCAGCACATATTAGACAGACAAGATGAGTGAGTGAGCTGTCTTAAATGTGTAGACACCCCACATGTCATCACTCAGAGCACTGAAGAGCTGCCCCACCACACGATATGGTTGTTGTTTTACGTCTCTAAACTGTATATGATTTGTTACTTGGAAACAGATAACAGAGCAGAATATGGTCTCTAGACATTAGAAAATCTAGACCATGTGGCACTGACTTTGGATCTGGGAACAGATGGAAGCGGGCAGGGTCTCTGGAGGATTGCTCGGGAAGGTTGGAAGGGCCTTTTCCAACTTAGGGCAATAATGGAGTCTGGAAGTCGTGTTAGAACAGTTATTCAATCCCAAGTTTTTGCAGCATAAAAGGTTTAAAATATAAAATCATTTAAGACAGAAAATAATATCACTTAGGCTTCAACATAATTGGCTGCTTTGGCTCCAACTTAAAGGACTATAAAATAGGATCGAGCAAGGAAGTCTTAAAGTTCTAGAGATTAAGTAATACTGGACTAAAAGTGGCTGGGAAGACCTGTGAAATAACACTCAGTGAGTTACCTACAGATTTTCTCCACTGACAAGACAATAAAACATGCACTTAAACAGCAGGAAGAAGACACACTAAATTTAAAACACACTTGGCAGAAGAGTTACGCTTGTAAAATTCTGAACAGGTGTAAACAGTTAGGTGTGATTGGAAGAAAACCCTGACCGAAATCGTGGAGATGGACTGGGAGCTTCATTATCCAGTTGCATGCTTTCAGCTGCAAGTAACCCTGACTCAAACAGCTTAAGCAGAGAAGCCACGTATTATGACCTTCCGTAGCCAGAGACCAAGACCCCTGCAGGAGAGATTGGACCATTGGCTCACCCACTGAGTTGTCATCAAGATTCCACATGTCTCTTGCACTTTTGGTCTGGCTCATCTATCGGTGAGTACTCATTCTTATAACTACATGAGCCTCGAGGGAGACTGGCAAACGGAGTCTCAGGTTGGTCAGCCATGTCTCAGAAAGAAGGGGAAATAGAGCAGGGGGAATAACCACCATCTGGCACAAAGAGCGAGTGGAGATAGCAGACGACACTGAGCTCAGCTCCTCCTTGCTGTGGAGGATAGACTGGACTCGTGCTCACTATGTCAGCCAGAGTTGAAAGAAAGAGGCAGTCAACATTTGCAGGTGAATCCTCTGTCCCAAAAGGGCAGAAACAAAACCACTGGAATTATCTTTTTGAAAGGCATGCTCCTTAAGATTGAAAACACAGAACTAGGGTCCAGAGTCCCTTATATGGTCATAAGTAGACCCACAAATGCCACCATAGCACATTCTCAGCCTGGTGGGATAAAAGCAGTGAGCTCCTGCTCTGAGCTGCCCTGACAGAAAATTTCCCGTTCCATATGAGTCACACCAACTAAACTGCAGGGGGATTTTGTTGAAGAACCAGGGAAGCGACAGGAAGCTGTTTCTTTTCTAAAAAATTTATTTATTTATTTATTTATTTGAGAGGCAGAGAGAGAGAAAAGGGAGGGGGAAGGGAAGCACTTGATGTTCTACTCAATCGAGCATTTTTTGGTTGCTTCCCTTGTGTGCCCTAACCAGGGATTGAACCCGCAACCTTGTTGTTTCAGGACGACCCTCTAAACCAACTGAGCTAACCAGCCGGGGCTGAGCTGTTTCAATTTATTTTATTCCTTACCTAATTATTTGCACTGCTAGCAGTAGCACTTGAGGTGGAAATAGCCTAAGCTAAATGTATATGGCTATCCTTAAAGCCAAAACCAAACCTTGGTGGTCTGGCCTCTCTCACCAGCACAATGCTTTCTATCCATCCAAAACTCAGTGTTATCCATTTTTAACCAGGTACAAAATGGCAAGAGGCATTCAGTGGGGGACAAGAATGAGGAAACACGGTGACGTCTAACACCTGCAAAGAGTCTTCACAGCATAGCTTCTGAGGGAGTTCGCTTGCTTAGAGCAACTACAGGAAGCTGCTACTTTGAATACCATTATCAAAGATTTTGAATTATTTTACATTTTGGATTATTTGTCCTATCGTTCCTTTCTAAATCAATAGTAGAGCGCAAAATGTATAATGCATGCTGTTATCTACATTCAGAAATGTTAATGGTCATGAAAATCTAATGTCTCTTTTCCAAAAAAATTGTTTAAATATCATACTTTAAATTTTTTTTAAACTTTTGTTTATTTTAGAGAACAGTGAGAGAGAGAGAGAGAGAGAGAGAAAGAGAAATGGGGGAGGAACAGGAAGCATCAACTCCCATATGTGCCTTGACCAGGCAAGCCCTGGGTTTCAAACCGGCGACCTCAGCATTTCCAGGTCAATGCTTTATCCACTGCGCCACCACAGGTCAGGCCAAAATAAGATGCTTTAAATTTTTAACAGAAAAACTGGGGCATATAACCACTCACCTTACCCCAGCCCTCCCCAAAGAGCTATGCCTCTGTTCCCAGACCATGTCTAAGGCAATAGGATTGTGAGAGCCCTGCATATTATAACATGCATTTATAGTATGTCCATGAAAACAAAGCTTCTTTAAAACAAAGCTGATTGTGCTGTAACACACACACACACATTTCCACAGATGTCTCATTTTTAGACATTTGTCTTTTAAGACTACGGCAGACTCCTGAGCATTTCAATACCAAAGTGTGCAAAAGATAATGATTGACAACCCTAAGCAAATTAATTATTACACAACACTGAACTTCAGATACCTGGATACACAGAAGTCAGGTGGCGGGGCAGCTGCACGTGAAAACCCCGGGGAATGTCATGCAAATCAGAGACCGGAATTGTGCAGAACAAATCCTGGACAGCCAGACAAGGCGGCCACACAGGAGATCCTCTTGCTGCCTCTAAACGGGGCTCTGTACCTGACAGGATTTCCCAGCACTGCTCTTCCATGGACAATGTGCCTGTATTAAAAGTATACAGTACTTGCCAGTCTAAAACACTGGCCCTCCGACTTCCAAATGCTATCACATTCCATTCCATTCCCAAATAGCATGCCTGAGCTCCCACCAACCAGTCAGAAAGGAAACCGCCCTCACTGTGAACACCTACTCCTGAGTCCCGCTGGGGGCTCTCTCACGTGGTTGAGAAACAGGCTCTCACACTGGAGCTCTGGCTCCCTTCTCCTGCCACTCTGCCACCTCACTGCTCACCTCTGTGACCTGGGGTTAGACAGTGTGAACCTGGGGGCCGCGACTTCCTCCAATGGCTCACCACCCATGATGAGATAGAATACAAGGTCCAGGCGGACGCCCCACTGCCTCTGATAGAGCGTCGGACTGGGATGCAGAAGGACCCAGGTTCGAGACCCCGAGGTCGCCAGCTTGAGTGCGGGCTCATCTGGTTTGAGCGAGGCTCACCAGCTTGGACCTAAGGTTGCTGGCTCCAGCAAGGGGTTGCTCAGCCTGCTGAAGGCCTGCAGTCAAGGCACATGTGAGAAAGCAATCAATGAACAACTAAGGTGTTGCAACGCGCAATGAAAAACTAATGATTGATGCTTCTCATCTCTCTCTGTTACTGTCTGTCTGTCCCTGTCTATCCCTCTCTCTGACTCACTCTCTGTCTCTGTAAAAACTAAATAAATAAATAAAATTTAAAAAAAAGTTTGAGGACTCCTGCCGGAAGTGACTTTAAGCAGATCACCTCACCACATGTAAAACTGAGGACACCACTTCCTGCCCTGCCTTCCTTACAGGTTGGGGCAAAGATAAAAAGAGATCATTGCAAATATGGACTGCTATTATCCTGCAGGGTAAATTATTTGAACTGTTCGCCCCTTCTCTGTAATTAGGATCACACAGAAAAACACTTCAGTTTGGAATTTATTGAGTTGTTTTCCTGGAATTCAGACCATCACGCATTGAATCTGAAATCTCTTCTGGTCACATAAAACCTTGCAGGAAAAAAAAAGGATTATTTTAAAAGTAAAACATTGTTCTTTAAGAACCAAAGGTATCTTGGCTTATTCAGGCTTGATGATTTCTGGGTTTTGGTGATGAGAACTCAGTACATGGGTCAACAAAGCGAGCCTGCTCTAGCTTTGTTTCTTCCAGAGCCAAAAATGTGTGTCAGTTTTCACAGAACAGTGGAAAGTCACATACAAAATAATGTACTCCGCAAAAAGATGGTCTAAAATGTATACTTTGAGTGCCCTCCTATTCACTGAGTTAAATCTGCATGATTTCAGACATGTTCATTCATATAACAAAATCATAAAATTGCTTGGCTGGAATGATCGTAAACCTCTCTTAGCTGTCTAACTTTCCAAAAACTATATTTTGCTCATAAAATTTCAAGAGTCTCTGCAATGAACCACAATTGTAACTGGCCTTACCTTCCCCCAGTACTGTGTGGACTTGCTCCAAACCCATCCCTCTAGGAACAAGGTGACTCAGCAATTCAAGAAAAGCTTCCGAGGGTGAGGGAGGCTGGTTGTCCAAAGTAGGAATCAATGACAGCCTTTTGTCCATTAAAAAGAAGCCGTGAGGCCCTGGCCGGTTGGCTCAGTGGTAGAGCATTGGCCTGGCGTGCAGGAGTCCCGAGTTCGATTCCCAGCCAGGGCACACAGGAGAAGCGCCCATCTGCTTCTCCACCCCTCCCCTCTCCTTCCTCTCTGTCTCTCTCTTCCCCTCCCACAGCCAAGGCTCCATTGGAGCAAAGTTGGCCCAGGCGCTGAGGATGGCTCCATGGCCTCTGCCTCAGGTGCTAGAATGGCTCTGGTTGCAACAGAGCAACGGCCATGCCGGGTGGATCCTGGTCGGGCGCATGCGGGAGTCTGACTGCCTCCCTGATTCCAACTTCAGAAAAATACAAAAAAAAAAAAAAAAAAAAAAAAGAAAGAAAGAAAAAACCTGCTTCCACTTCTATTTACTATCACTGAGAGCCACTACATCTCTCTTTGACAAGGGTGCTTGCATAAAGGTTTCTTGAGAGGGAAACCAAGGGATTCATTGACTTCTGTCATCTTGATTGACTGGAGAGCAGCCGTCAGCCAACTGAAGTGTCTCCAATCTCCGTCACAAATTACTGTAAATGGTTTTTAGGATAAACTCGCCAAGCCTGTTATGCCTAGCTGCACAACAGGAAAATGTGCAATTGACTTAAATGAAAAATAGGATGATCCGTTTGGAGGGGGGTCTTCATAATAAAATTGCCACGGCGCTTTTGTTTATTGATGTTTAAGAAACCAAAGATATATCGTGTACCTATAGAAAATAAGAACTTGTCATATGCACACTTCTATGTCATTTAAGATTTAACAGCATAGAGCTGAGCTGGTCTAAAGCAACAGACTGTAAAGAAAGTCAGAAAATGTTAATAAAAACATTAGTCGTGGAATGTTGTGAATTTTGTTACCATCTAATGTTCTTAATGCCAATTAAGATGAACCCTAAAAAAGGGTAATGTTTTCTCTCTTCCACTCATTGTGTTTCCACAAGTGAAAATTCTATTAGTAATTTTCTATTCTCATCAAAGTTTTTTGAATTTAAGAAAGATATAGACATAAGTCAGAGTTTTTGTAATACTGTCGTTTCAAGAGTTATCAGGAGAACTGAACCATCTTTCCTTTGAACCGTCGTTATTATCTGTAGTTTCTAGCACTTCCAGTTTCTCTGCTCCACCAGAGATTTACAGACCAACTTTTGGGAGACACCCTCTGCACTAACTCCCAGTCCCTCCTTTCCGAGTTCTGCCCCTTCCCTCCACACACAGATTGTACAGAGCATCCCCAGTGGCAATGTTCACTAAGGAATCACAGTTGACTAGACCAGGAGTGGGAGCAAACTCACCAGAAAGGGTCACATTAGGGATCCCAGTTTATTCACCTGGGGGCTGAGTGGAGCTATTGGAAAGCAGAACTGATTCATTCTGTTGGTTTGGGGGCTGGAGCATTAACATACAAGTTTGGAATTGTTGATCTTGTTGCATGGGAAGCAGAGAGTTTCTCAACAATGAGAGGGAAGAGTAAAGCCAGAGACAGGAGAAGGAAGCCTTGAGGGTGTACAACATTCTAGCTTCTGAATTCAACTGTAGCTCTCCTCTTTCCCCATATCTAATTATGCTAGTTGAAAGAAGTTGCTGTAATTGCAATCTCATAAATCATAGGCTTGCATTATTATTAGGGAGAAAAAATATATATATATATGATCTCAAATTATCTGTAATTTCTAACACTTGAGTTTCTTCCCCCCACAAAATTAGCATTTGAATACAAGTATAGAGACCCCTAGTGGAAGACTTTAAAATTATCATTCCTTAACTTCTCCTTGATGTCATGAAGCTCCCTCTTGGACATGCTGAGTATTTTGCTTAAAGATTGAGTCTGTAGCATAAGCAGTGACATTCTAGAACTCTTACTGTGTGTCAGGTCCTCTCCTAAATACCATCAATGGGGTTATCTCAGATGAGTCTTACAACCACTCAGTGAAGTAGGTACAATTAGAACCACACTAAGGATGAGAAAAGGGAGGCACGGTAAGACTTGAGTGACTTACTCTCGGGTAGTAATGGTGGATCAGGGATACAATCAGGTGACCTGACTAGGAACTGGCTCTCAACCTCTTTAGCACTGTGTGAAGAAGTCATAAACTTATCATTTCACTTCACTGGTTTTTAAACTTTGGATTGTAGAGTTGTTAAACTGGAGGGAGGCAAGGAGAGGAAATAGAGAAACCAAAAAGATAATTGGTAAGCATTAATTTCATTTGCGCTCATTTTGGATTAGGATGTCAAACCACAAACAAGTGTGTAGTGTTACGATGTCATTCAAGGTGCCTTCCTGGGCAAAAGAGCAAAACGTTCAGGTAATTATGTGGACAACAGGGGAAAGGTACATTGTGGCTTGAAATGTCATACTCCTCAATTTCCTTGTCACATTAACGAATAGAGGTTGGAGAGGAATGAGGTGCCAAGGTTCAGTGATTGCTGAGTGGAATGTAGGTGGGAGAAATGTTTAAAAGATCAAAGCATCAGTCATTGTGACTGCCAGACTTCCTCAGAACTTCATGTTTGAGTTATTAAAGGAATTTATCTGATGCGTGGCCCCAGCAAGGAGTTGTCAGTATTGACACGTTAATATCATTTAGAATTATCTTCATTCCATAACTCCAAGTCTTCACTTATTCTTCCTGTCTCCTAATCCTTACAGAATAAAAGATATAAATAGACATATATTTTAGAATGGCAAGGAATTCGTAATCCAGTATTTCCCAGTGTTTCATTAAAGTTCTAATTTAAAAAAATTGGCCCTGGCTGGTTGGCTCAGTGGTAGAACATCGGCCTGGCATGTGGATGTCCCAGGTTCAATTCCCAGTCAGGGATCACAGGAGAAGTGCCCATTTGCTTCTCCACCCTTCCTCCTCCTTTCTCTCTATCTCTCTCTTCTCCTCCCACAGCCATGGCTCCATTGGAGCAAGTTGGCCCAGGTGCTGAGGATGGCTCCATGGCCTCTGCCTCAAACACTAGAATGGCTCTGGTTGCAGTGGAGCAATGACCCAGATGGGGAGAGCATTACCTTAGTGGGCTTGCCAGGTGGATCCCAGTTGGGTGTATGCAGGAGTCTGTCTCTCTGCTTCCCTGCTTCTCACTTAAGAGAAATACAAAAAAAAAAAAAAAATTAACCTCATAACAGTACTCTAAATTAGCTCTAATAATAAAAATTTTTCTACAAACAGACAGAATTTTTCACTAATTATGACCTACAAAAGATGCTGCTTCATTTCTCCCAAAGACGAAGAGAAGAAAAAATTACATTGAGAGATGATTTAATGAAGGAACCAGAAGAAAATGAGTTTCATTTTGAAAGGATGTCTTCAGAAGTTGCTAAAATGCATGACCTCTATGAAATGGAAATGGAAAAGGTTGAGCAGAAGACAGAGATGCAGGTGGAAAATGACAAGGACATTTCTGAGCAGAAAAGCTGAGAGTGGGGTGTAAAGAAAAATTTGGTGAATTTCACTACCCACAAAAAATTAACACCTCCAGATACCAAATAAAACACACAAGAAGCTGAGAAAATGACTGGCAGTTTGTAGGATGAGAAATGCTCAATAGCTTAACTTTAGAAATAGCTCTAACGAATCAACAAGGAAAATCACACAAGAGAACAAAAGTATAAATAATTATGCAAGAATGGCAATTTCTGGTTACCATAAAAGAATTCAGTCTGATAATCAAAGAAATAAAAATTATTATTCATTGAGATGTTCTTTACACATTTAATCAAAAGGAAATATGTTGCCAAGGGTAAAATGAAACAGGTCCTCTTATACAATGCTAGCCTGAAAAAAAATTAATACAACTTTATGAAAGATAACTTTGCTATTTGAATCAAAAGCCCTAAAATGGTTTCTAACGGCAAACCCTTGAACTTCAAGGAAATTTGTCCTCAGGAAATAGTCAAATTCTTATCAATATGTACACACCAAGAGTTCAAGGTGGCAGTAATTTTAAGAGCAAAATATTAGAAACATCCTATACTTTTAACAATTAGGAATGGTTAAATAACTTTTGTACATAATTGAGAAAAATATTCTTTAAATTGTGTTCTTATATAAGTTGAGAGAAAATGTCCATCTTGTAATGAAATGTTAAGAATAGTGGAACCAAACTGATTAAAATTTTAACAAAGAAAAATTATAAATGTATTACATCTACAAAGAGATTAAAGTCTGCCAGAAAATACATCAAAGTGATTAAAAAGTGGTTATGTTTGGATAACAAAATTACAGGTATATTTTTATTCTTTATATCTTTCTGACTTTTTCAAATTATCTGTGATAAAACTGTGTGACTTGGATAATCAGAGAATATATTTCAAAAAATCACAGATTGATGATTAAAAATAAATATTTTCTTCAGTCATGCATACAGAAAAATATAAGCAAATAGCAAAGTAAAATAATTTGATACTCGTTGTTCAATAGTAACAGTTACATATTTGCCTCTCAAAGAGCATCTATCACAGCCTAAAATACTCCATGGCCTAGAGTTAATAAAGAGGGTAATGACATATTTTTGTAATTTTCTTTTTCTAGGACAAAATGGCTGTGATCTTTGAAGGGCCCCAGAAAAGAGGCCTCTTCTCAATTTCATCCTTTCTTATAAAATCATTTCTGTCATTAGATTCATTATTATACTTTTCATAGCAAATATAACAGAGCTATTTTTGGTTATTCAACTCTTTAGAAGTTTTGCAAAATTTAATAAAACAGCAAACATAGTTATATATCCAGCAGCCATTTTAGAAAATTAAATGCAATTTTCTGTTTCACTAGACAAATCTGGTAAATTAGAGTCCAGGTATTTCTTTGAACTCTGATGAAAGGAGTAATTTCTATCCCAAGCAACACTATGCCTGATTAAAACGGTAGCATCACTGTAAAAAGTTGTTTTGACCACTTTATTTCACTAGGTGGCAGACGTGGGATACTACATGTAAAGAAGTGAGGAACATTCTAAGCAATAAATAACCAAAAGACCGAAAAGAAAACAAACCAAGAGAAGATATGATGAAGTTCAAAATACTAAAACGATGGAATATAAAAAAGCAAAGGGAAAATATTTCATAATCACACCTAAAACTAATGGGAAACAAAAAAAATCTCTCTTTAGTAAGTGCAATTTCATTATACAGCTCATTTCTTTTATACTTTGCTTTCTTAAGAAACATAAAAATCCATATTCCAGCCTGACCTGTGGTGGCGCAGTGGATAAAGCGTCAACCTAGAAACACTGAGGTTGCCGGTTCAAAACCCTGGGCTTGCCTGGTCAAGGCACATATGGGAGTTGATGCTTCCTGCTCCTCCCCCTTCTCTCTCTCTCTCTCTCTCTCTCTCTCAATCTCTCTCTATCTATCTCCCCCCTCTTCTCTAAAATGAATAAATAAATAAAAATTAAAAAAAAAAATCCATATTCCACAAAAGACAGGTAATGAACAAACTTTACAAAACTGCCACTGAACTATATTACAGTATGACATAAGGACATCATTAAAAATAAATGTTCTGACATCAAAGGTTATACTAATAACATTAACTTTTTCATATTAATAATTTATCCATTCACTTTTCTTCCTTTCAAAACATTTTGTCGGCTGTCTCTAAGCAGTCACTGTGCGCTCCACATTTCCAGTAACATCGAAACTTTTGCATCCCACAATCCTGTTCTCCCGATGATTAACTGAGCTCCGCCCACCCACTCCCACCACCCAAAAGGTGGCATGCCTTATTAGGTCACCCAGTGAGTCAGGAGCTGAGTGACAGCTCACTGCTAATCCCCTTGCGATACATCTCTCCCCCTCGCTGCTCCGTTTCCACTGTGTGGAATAGCAGAGAACACGCACACCTAGTCTGACCTTTTCTAATTTCGCCATTATACTGATTGTAAAAAGTAGAATTCTCTAGTAGAGCGTCAGCCTGGCGTGAAGAAGTCCCGGGTTCGATTCCCAGCCAGGGCACACAGGAGAAGCACCCATCTGCTTCTCCACCCCTCCCCCTCTCCTTCCTCTCTGTTTCTCTCTTCCCCTCCCGCAGCCAAGGCTCCATTGGAGCAAAGATGGCCCGGGCGCTGGGGATGGCTCCTTGGCCTCTGCCCCAGGCGCTAGAGTGGCTCTGGTCGCAACGAGCAACGCCCTGGAGGAGCAGAGCATCGCCCCCTGGTGGGCAGAGCATCGCCCCTGGTGGGCGTGCCGGGTGTATCCCGGTCGGGCGCATGCGGGAGTCTGTCTGACTGTCTCTCCCCATTTCCAGCTTCAGAAAAATACAAAAAAAAAAAAAAAGTAGAATTCTCACAATGACTATTTCATTTCTTTTACACATGTCTCTTGTCTGCTATGCCCTAGGCACATAGTTGCACTAAGATGAAAAAGTTATAGTCACTGCCCTCCAGAGCTATAACATAGTAAAGAAAGGTATTGAGAGAAGGTGGAGGGGGTCACATGTCGTGTGTCATGTCACTATGACACCACATATCATGAGCTCAACATCAGAACCCAAAGACCACACAGTCCTCTGTCACAGATGAAGAAGCAAACACTGAGACGAGGTTCATCGGACTGCAAAGCCCATGGCTTTGAATTCTGGGCTATTTTGTACTTACACTGTTAAAAGCAGTGTGTTACAAGCTCAACAGGAAGTTGAGCTTCTAGGATCATACATTCTAATAAGAAATATAGGATGTGGCAAAAGCAGGTTGACAGTTGTTCATATGAAAAATTATACGATAATTAGTAATACAAAAATAAACTCTGTGTTTACAGTGTTCACAACTGTAAGCCTACTTTTGCCCACCCTTTAAAGCAGTGGTCCCCAACTTTTTTGGGCCATGGACCGGTTTAATGTCAGAAAATACATTTTCACGGACCAGCCTTCAGGATAGGACAGAAAAATGTATCACGTGACCGAGACTCAAGAGTGAGTCTTAGATGGATGTAACAGAGGGAATCTGGTCATTTTTTAAAAAATAAAACATTGTTCAGACTTAAATATAAATAAAACGGAAATAATGTAAGTTATTTATTCTTTCTCTGCGGACCGGTACCAGTCTGCGGCCCGGGGGTTGGGGACCACTGCTTTAAAGCACATCCATTCTAGTAATAGGGATAAGGCATGTATATAGATAGATATAGATATAGATATAGATATAAATATATATCAATTAGAAAGTGCTATTTATAAAAGTTACAGGGAGGCCAGAAAAACAGCATTATTTATAACTGGGAAGAACCAATAGATAGTCTGCATGAGGTGACATTGAGCAGATTTTAAAGTGTGGATAGATTTGGACATGTGACAATGTTTAAAATCAATGGCCCCAAAACTATGGGGTAGGCAGAGGAAGCAATGGATAATTTAGAGTGAATAGTGTGAATTTTTGCTTATTAATTTAAATATTTATTGAGCACCTTTGACGTTCCTGGTACTCTTTTCCAGACTCTAGGGATTTAGCAGTTATTAAACAGAGTTTTACAAATTCCTGCTTTTGCGGCATATTGTAAGTAGTGAATGAAATACATGTTGGCCCTGGCCAGTTGGCTCAGCGGTAGAGCGTCGGCCTGGCGTGCAGGGGACCCGGGTTCGATTCCCAGCCAGGGCACATAGAAGAAGTGCCCATTTGCTTCTCCACCCCCCCTCTCCTTCCTCTCTGTCTCTCTCTTCCCCTCCCGCAGCCAAGGCTCCATTAGAGCAAAGATGGCCCGGGCGCTGGGGATGGCTCCTTGGCCTCTGCCCCAGGTGCTAGAGTGGCTCTGGTCGCAACAGAGCGACCCCCCGGAGGGGCAGAGCGTCGCCCCCTGGTGGGCGTGCCGGGTGGATCCCTGTCGGGCGCATGCGGGAGTCTGTCTCTCCCCGTTTCCAGCTTCAGAAAAATACAAAAAAAAAAAAAAAAAAAAGAAATATATGATATGTCAGAGGGCGGTAAGTGAGTAAAGAAAGTCAAACCAGAGAAATAGATGTGCTGGAGAAAACCAGAGACTCCAAGATGGACAAGGAGATGGACACGCTTTCCAGTGGGAGGAACAGCAAGGGCCAAAGTCCTGCCACAGGAGTCCACGAAGAGAGAGAAGAGTAAATAAAATGGAAAGGTCAGCCGGAGCAAAGGAAAGGAAGGCCATGGATCAATACATTCTGATGACACCCGGGACAGTTCCCGGACTTAATGCAGCTCAAATCCAGGGCCCACTTCTAAAGGTATTTGGACTCAGACGCCTGCCTTGAAAAGTACACTATCTGAAGCACAATGCAGTCCATGGCAATAAAAAGGCAGTTCTCTTCCCAAAGGTGTTCTGTTCCGGTATGCTACAATCTGAAATGACCGCGTGAAGCAGTTTAATTCTTGAGCACGCTCTCTGGAAGGAGGAATATACCCGATGAGAGGCAAAGGTGGGTCATCGATTTACAGTGTGCGAGAGAAGTTCCAGAAAGCTCCCGTCACTGAGCTTGCGCACAGTGAGGGTATCTGATCAGAGACAACCGTGACTGCTTTTAGTCAGCGCTACTCTTCAGCAGTCTGCGCCGGCCGCTGTCTAACGGAGGCGTTTGCCCGCGGTCCTCGGGTCACGGGTCCGAGCGGGGCCAGCCCTGCCCCGCGCGGTGTCCGTCCTGCTGTAACCGGGGCCTGGTTGACCCAGGCTCGCTGGGGGCGGACCGGATCCACTGTGACCTGGTCACCACCATCTCCTCTGCCTGCCAGATCCTCTTTGCTTGGGCGTGTCTCCCACGCATACCGAGCAAAATTAGTGATCACGAAACCCGCGGAGCCCTCTTGTCTACTTTTTTTTTTTTTTAATGAAAACATGAACTTGCCATTCCAGGTGGCAGCCAATCACGTCCCTTTATCTCCCCGCCCCTCTCAAGATACGACTTTAATGTATGCTAATTAAAAGATTCACTTCTTTCTTCCAAAGAAAATGACTTTGAATTTAAATTAGGCCAATCCTGAACCCCGACAGTTGAGAGCAGTTCTCCGATTTCTTTTTTTTTTTCTTTTCTTTCTTTTTTATTAAATTTAATGCAGTGACATTGATAAATCAGGGTACATATGTTGAGAGAAAATATCTCTAGATTATTTTGACATTTGATTGTGCTGTATACCCCTCCCCCAAAGTTAAATTGTCTTCTGTCACCTTCTATCTGGTTTTCTTTGTGCCCCTCCCCTCCCCTAACCCCTCTCTCCTTCTTCACCCCACCCCCCCCCCCCCAACCCCCCCCCCCCCACCCCTGTTGCCATCACATTCTTGTTCATGTCTCTGAGTCTCATTTTTATGTCCCTTCTATGTATGGATTCATCTTAGTTTTTTTTCTGATTTACTTATTTCACTCCGTATAATATTGTCAAGGTCCATCCATGTTATATTGTAAATGATCCGATGTCATCTTTTGGCGGCTGTAAAGCCTGAGCCCCGGCCCTGGAGAGACGCTGTGTTTCTGGGAACAGAGGCCGCGCGCAGCAGAGCCCGCCCCCTGTGGCCACGCCTCGGACCGCAGGCCACTGTCCCGGCCTCTGCCTCTCGGCGCCGGTCTGGGAACGGAAGGGAGTCGCCAGTTATTTCAGGGATCCCACAGGCGACTTCACCAGCCCCCCGAAACCCCCTGAGCAGCCAAGGACAGAGACACACCTCTGAGTCTCCGGTAATCGGTCCTTATCCTTCCGCTAAAATAGTCACTAACTGAGACTGAATGCCAAGACTCAGTAGAAATGGCGTTCATTTGATGGGTCGTTACTTCATTCTTCAAGATACTAACCTCTCAGTCTGTCCCTGCAGCTAAATAAGATTCAGACAGAACAGTATTTACCTGTAATTCCTTCTAGAAAAACGGAGATTTCATGAATATAGAAAAATGCCAGTTACATTTTCACGAACGTTGGATTGAAGTTCAGGACATGAATTTTTAATTCTAACAAATAGACAATCACAACGATCAAAACTTAGATAAACCTCAACTAACTACATTTTTAAAATGCTATGAAATAATAACACATGACCAATGCTATGGAGTAGAATAATATAAGCATTAGCACCTAGTATGTTACAAAGATTTAATGATGGATATCTTTTTACCTAAGCAAATATCCCTCTTCATTTCAAAGGAAGGTCAATATTCCCTTTGTCATCAGAATTTTCCTTCTATATTGTACCTGCAAGGATTCTCTTTGAGAATCTCTATTTAGCATGTTTTAAAATTCACTGTAAAATAAGCCTATAAAATAAATATACATGTACCTGGGCAGAGGTGCCAATAAAAGTAGATACTAAGATAATGTTGATGGATTAAATGAAAATGTTGAATTAAGAAGTTTGAGATTGAAAATACTATATGACAAGATGTATTTTTTTTCCCCCTTGGGGACAGAAAGGGTATTCTGAAAAGGTTTAGAGGAAAATAGTAATAATTTTGACAATATCAAAATTTTAAACTTTGCAAAGGGCAAAGTTTATTTTTAATGGTGCAAAAACATCGCGAAAATGGCCTTTTATTCAAAAAAGAAAGAAAGTGAAAAAGGACCATAAAATGTCCAGATTTCTCTAGTTTGTTTTGCAGGAAAATCTCTGAACTCTTCGGGATATGAGCAGTGAAGACAGTAAAGAAGAAGGAGTTGAAAGGAATGAATATTCTCTTTCAGAAGGTATTACCAAAGATTTTTTTTACATTTACACTAGTAAAGCCAGCTTTTCAAAGGGTGGTTGAAAGAAAAAATATGGCATATGGATGCCCCTTGTAATGTTCTGAGATTCTAATCAAGTAAATCCCCTAAAAGCATTCTTCTCTAGGAAAATAAAAGCACTCCATCCACGCCGCACACCTCAGCACTACAGATTTCCACAGGAGGGCAGTATTTCCTCAGTTTTGAATAGCGACGGATGGGTTTATACTTCCGTTCGCCATTTGAGATGCCTCCCCCCCCTTCTCATGCAGACCGCTGCTAAGCATAAACGTGTTTGGTTTCTTCTGGGACCATTGATGTGAACATAATACATTCCTCCCTTATGCAGGTGAGATTTTATTGGCTACATATTCACCATTTGCAGGAACACAGACCTGATACTGCATAAAGAACATATTAAATGACAATGGGGACAGGGCAGGTGTTTGAGATTATATCATTTCATTCTACACAAACTGGAAGAATTTTTCTCTTTAATAAGCATTGTTTACCTTCAGAAAAATCTATCCTTCTCTCTTGGGTGAGTATATATTCACCAAAACCTTATACGGATTCTGTAAAAATATGTTAAGTGGGGGGTACTGTTTTCCAAGTTTAAAAAATATTTATACAATTTCTTTGAGACCTTGCTTCCAATACAAATATTATAGTACAATGTTTCCATCTTTACTAAGTACCAAAAAGGTGCTAGGTTTTAGAGCTCATGCAGAAAATAAAGTTTAATGGAAGATATTAATAATGTAAGAACCCAGTTTTATTAATTGTTTATTTTAATTCATGAGAATACAAATACAGTCTTGCAATGGATATATTTTCCAAATTAGTAGGAACCGTTTCAATTCTACAAGATGAATGTGATAAAAACAGGAAGATCCTATTGACCACATGGACTTCTTGGACATTTTGCAATTTAAGTAATTGTGATGTAACGAAATATCAAAGAACCTAAAAACTAAAATATTTTGGTTTATTTTACTATCATTAACTGTAAAACATATTTGTTTTGTTGGGTTTTGTTTTTGTTTATATTCCCTGATGCTTGGGTTGCCTTCCCAGAGAGAATTCTTTACTAATACATTTTACCCTCAAAATAGAAGATTCCCCATCAAACTATTGGCATCCACTAAACGCTAATAACCTCAGAATTCAGCAGTGCAGAAAAGCAATCTCAAGTGTCCAGGAATGATTGCTTGTTCCACAGATAATTCTGCCTCTGCACAAAAGAAACAAGGGGAAGAGGGCTGCATTGTTCTTTTGATAACGAATAGTAGAGACCGTCCCTGATTTCCCCCATTACCCGCTCCCGGGATGAAGATGGAAATGTAGCGCAAGGCATTCTGGTCCTCGCTCATTATGATTCTGTGAAGTCCCGCCATTTAGGAAATGTGTCTCAATTTCCTAAATGAAGCGGGAAGGTCAGGCTGAGCTTTAATCAAAGGTATCTCCCTGCCGGGGCCGGAGGCTTCCCTCCCTACCTATATGTGGCTTTAATTTGGTTGCTTTTTTTAAAAAAAAAAAGTGGCTAAAGCAATGTCCAGGCTTGGCTGTGGCTTTTTGTTCACTTAATCCCTGAAGCTGAGCGAGGACACTGGCGTTGTCCCGGACAACTGACTCTCGCAGAATATTCTCTGCTAAACGGAGAGGGATTTTGTCACTGGTGCACAATCAAAAATACATGAAGGACTCACCCCTTGTGAGGAGATATCACCGTAGTTGAGCTAACATGGATCATCTAACCCTGGCCATGAGTGGCCCCCATTCCTCGCAGGAGACAAGTCGGCCCACTGAGCCACACGAGGTTTGCTCCTCCCGGGAGGGTGCATGACGCTGTCACTCCGTCTCCTGAAGGGGCTTTCCACTTGTCTCTGAACTCAGTCATAGTCTCAGCCCCGCCAGCACCCCTGCCCTGTTTTCTCTCTCCCTCCCGTCCTCTCTCCTTCTCTCCGTTATTGCTGGAAGGGTCCTCCATAATCTTCTCCGACCCCTTTGTTTCATAGCAGGAGACTCCCTTTTACTTCTTCAGTGCCCCAGATGCCATAACTCATTCTACACTGGGATTGTTGGTTTCCTCCTGAGGAACCTCGTTAATTAGAAGCTCTGCTAAGAGAGGCGGTTCCCGGACTTAGAGGGGTGACAGGGCACTCCATGGCACGGCATCTCTTCTCTCAGACTTGACAGTGGGCATCCCATCTAAATTTTCCTCTACAATTTAGAAGTCTCTCATATTTCACTAACGTGCAGGTCTATAGGTGTTAGAAACAAAACTTGATTTGTTTATATAAATCAAGAGTCATATCCCAAGAGTTAGTTCTCCAGCCCACCCAATATCACAGTCCAGTTCTTATTGGCAGGGCTTGCCCTCACTACCTCGTTAACATTCTCTCTCTGTCTCTATATTCTTGCATTTGTTACGAGTCTTAGGTGAGAGACACAAAATTAGACTTAGGGGAAAGAAAAGGAAAGTGTTGATAAGATATGAAGGTGTCTCACAGAAACTAAGAAAGGGTTGACCAGCAGACCAAGATGACGGAAAAAACAAGTGGAACCTCATGAATGAACCATGATCGTCGTCGGGCTCCACCTCTGTCTCTGCTGTCCATCTCTGCAGACTGTTGAAGGTAGAACACAACTCCATCAGCACCACTAGAGGGAAGAACATTCCTTGGTAATAATGGAATTCATTGGTGACATCACTTAAAAAAAAAAAAGTAATTCCTATATTTGGAAAAATAAAGATAAACTAATATACCTGACATGGACACATCAGAACTTACTGTGTCCTAAATTCATCATCTTTGTTCCTTTTGTCAGCTAAAATCGTAGCAATCCTAGCAAAAGTTATTTGTTATTTGAATTCCTATGATAAAATATATACACATAGCCATAAATTTTACTTTCAATGGCCTCCAATCTCCTGCAAAGCTCTGTCATCTCTATAGAAAGAGGAAGATTTTTGTTCTTTGTCGCACAAAGAAAGGCTGTGAACATCGGTTTCATATTGTATTCGGGTAAACGTGAGAGTTCAGCTCCTCTCTCATGAGACTAAGTCCAGCGGTAGGGAACCCAGGGTTGGTTCAAGGACTCCTCAAGGACATCAGCGCCTGGACTTCCTCTAATCCAGGGGTCTCAAACTCAACTCAGCATGTGGGCCGCAGAGCAAGATCACAGCCATTCGGCAGGCCTCACTAGGTCTACAAAAGGCAACTGTTACACAATACTTTTCTCACTGCAGTTGAAAACAAAAAAAAATCAGTACAACAAGCACAATCATACATGCAGTTTACTCAGTGTCACAAAACGACCAGAAACTGTAGTTCGCATCACAACTGCTGTTAACTAAGCTAATATCTAGCTAGGATGCTAGAGAAATGAAAAATACAAGTAGGCCCCTAGGCTTACTTAATTTTATCCAAAATATTTTGAACTTCGTGGATTAGTCTGCGGGCTGCACAAAATTGTTCGGCGGGCCGCGAGTTTGAGACCCCTGCAATCCTTCTTCTCTGTCATCTTCAGCAGATGGCTTTGCTTGACATTGTTAACCCACGGCTATAGAATAGCTGCTCCAGCTTCTACTCACGCCACATTCCAGGCAAGGAAAGAAAAGGCCCACTGCAAAGGGTGTGCGATGAAAGGTTTATTCCCTTTCAAAGGCTTTCCCGAAAGCAGCATCCACTCACATCCCTCTGCCAGAACTAGGTCCCTCCCTAGTCCTCCCCAGCCATACAAGAGCCTGGGAAATGTGCCCCCCTTTTTTAGATGGGCACCTTGACATTTTAAAGAACATCAGAATTTCTTTTAGGAATAAAAGAAAAGAAAATGGACACTGTGTATACAACTAAAACATCTGCCGTACTCTTGAAACATTGTCAACTATTTAATTTGCATCAATGAGAATGATCGTTTGAGCGTCTCTTTGCTATTTTTTCTTTTGAAGAATTTAGCAGTAGGGTATTTCGTTAAGAAACTTGGTTGCAAACAACTGAAGCTACTTGATAAGCTTAAGCCAAAAAAGGGGGAAAGGGGGACTGATACATGCGCACAGGGGTGCTCTGTGGAAGTGAAGAAAAGTCTGAGCAATCTACTCTCAGAGAGAAGAGGAAATGGGGATGCTCCAGGGATGTCTTGAACTTTTTCTCTACAAATCTGCCAATAACAGGTACAGAGCACACAGTACATCTTACAAAACAGCGCCCTAAAATTGGAAGGTGGTAACTGCCAGCTCATGTCACAGCCGGGTTTTTATTAGATCATTGAATCATTCCAGGAGGCTAGTATTTTCTGAATGGTAGGGCGTATAATAGTGTCCATTAATCCCCTGGGTACCATCCCATCGCCTGGCCACTTTGCCGCGAAGTGAATTCGGGGGTAATACGTTTGCTCTGACAGTCTGTGTGACCTTCAGTCTGCTCAGAGACGATGAGCATAGGTATGCCGGGAAGAAAAAGACGACCCAAACCCCGAGCCTACGTTTCCATTCTGATGGAGCAAAATCTCTGATGTGTTCACTGACCGCGGGGAGCCAATTTAGCTTATCTAATTAGCAGGTAGGTAGAAAGCACCCTTGAGGTTTGGCACCAGGTGTGGTTCAGGACTGGATGCTATCGGTTGAAAACCTGGGCACTCAGCAGTGATCCTAGGTGGGCAGGGCAGGTTTAGGGAGGGCAAATTCATGCTGTCAAACCCATAGCAAGCATAGCATCTGGCTCTGCCACCACGCCTACCTTGTTCATAGCCCACTGCTTCAACACTGTACAGGCTAATAAAGGCAGATGACTGACATCTAGGGGCCATCCTGTCTAGCTTAGAGTCTCTTCTACAGTGGAAGTCTCCTGAAAGGTATACCTGAGAGACAATTGTTTTTATGCTCTGGGCTCATTCTGAGAGATCCGTCACACCAGCCCAATCCTTAACCTTCTTGTCACTAACGTTCCCATCTTGCCCTTTTTCCAACAAGGGCCAGACAATGCCTATTGCCTAGAAGTCAATATAGATCCTGACTTTATATGTTTTTATTTAATTTCATTTATTTTTTAATTGAATTTATTGGGGTAGCACTTGATAACCAAATTATACAGCTTTCAGGGGCACAATTCCACAACACACACTCTGTACATGGTATTGTGTGTTAAACCCTCCAAGCTAAGACTTTGTCCATCGCATTTATCCCCCTAACCCTCCTCCACTGTTCACCACTTTCTTCCCCTCTTGTGATCACCGTACTGCTGTCTGTCTCTGAGGGTTTTTGTCCTTTTTGATTCAGTCCCTCCACCTCCCCTCACCTAGCGCCTCCCTCTGACAGCCGTAGCCTGTTCTCTATGAGTCTGTCTCTCTTTTTTGCTGTTAGTTCCTTTTGTTCGTCAGATTCCACATGTGAGTGAAATTACCTGGTGTTTGTCTTTCTCTGATGGCTTATTTCGCTTAGTAGAATGCTTTTTAGGTCCATTCGTGCTTACAAAGGGTAAGATTTTCTTCTTTTTATGGCCAAGTAGCATTCCCTCGTGTAAACGTACCGCAGATTTTTTTTATCCACTCATCTGCTGATGGGCACCTGGGGGCTGATTTCCTATCTCGACCATTGTAAATAACACTGCAATGAACATACGGGTACATATGTTCTTTCGGATTGGTGTTTTGGGTTTCGTTTTAGGGAAAGTAAATAGAATTGTTATGCTTGATGTTCTGGTCACAAAGAGGTTTGGGACCCAGATCCTCATTGTTTCCTTGCACTCCGGCCCTGGTCCAGGAGAACATCCCAGGTAGGTCACGCGCTTTTGGCTTTGGCCTGGAAGACAAGCGGAGAAGACCAGCCCCCTCCCGGCCGCCTGGGTTGGAGCCGCAGGGGCAGTGGGCTGGGCCACTGAAGCAGAAAGGCAGGCTTATTTTTGTAAGCCATGAGATAGATCCTCGAGATGAGTTGTTCTACAGCAAAACCCAGTGAAAGCAGACTAAGGTGATAAGTAAACAAAACAGGTCGGAGGCAGTGTACAACATGCTTCTTTCAAATGTGAATCTGAAGAGGACCACCGTGCCATGTCAAATTTAGCTCCTTCTCCATGCTGGGGGACATCACGTAGGGACACTTGTCCTCTAGTTGGGAAATACTATTCTAATATACAGTGTGTCCGTAAAGTCATGGTGCACTTTTGACCGGTCACAGGAAAGCAACAAAAGATGATAGAAATGTGAAATCTGCACCAAATAAAAGGAAAACTCTCCCAGTTTCATACCTATTCAATGCAGTTCGATGTGGGCTCACACACAGATTTTTTAGGGCTCCTTAGGTAGCTATCCCATATAGCCTCTACAGACTCATCACTGACTGATGGCCTACCAGAATGGGGTTTCTCCACCAAACTGCCGGTTTCCTTCAACTGCTTATCCCACCGAGTAATGTTATTCCTATGTGGTGGCGCTTCATTATAAACACGCCGATATTCACGTTGCACTTTGGTCACGGATTCGAATTTAGCGAGTCACAGAACACACTGAACTTTCCTCTGAACTGTCCACATCTCGACTGGCATGGCCGTGGGCTGCTCTGCTGTATACACAGTGTTACATCATCATCTGCGCATGCGCACATGCTGCCACATCATCCTACAGAAACTGGGAGAGTTTTCCTTTTATTTGGTGCAGATTTCACATTTCTGTCGTCTTTTGTTGCTTTCCTGTGACCGGTCAAAAGTGCACCATGACATTACGGACACACTGTACTTTAAACTGTTGATGCCATGGAGATATCATAGTATCACACTCCAGAATGTTTGTGTAGTTATCTCCTACCTTGTTAACCAAAACATCTGGAGTAGCTCTTACTTTCTGTACTCCCAGACCCGTCACCTTGACATCATCAGTGAACCCATATGGCATCGACCCTCAGTGGCTTGCCCAGAACCCCTTGCCCAGGCTGCTGCACCAGCTTTGCAGCTGCTTTGAGTGTTACCTGCTAATGTCTGAAAGCTAAAATCATCTGCCCAATGGCTACGGACAGGAAGAGACTGGGCTGGGTCCCTAACAGCTGACTGTATGTCAGAGACTACAAATTCTCCATTCCAGATTATTCAGGGGCGTCCCCCTCACACAATCCAATGACTGAACCCTAATGCCTGGCCTCACGTATTTCCTGAGAGCCTACTGCCTGCACTCTCTCCCCTGAACCATCACTGAATGGTTTGAGATGAGTAGGATTGTGAGCAACAGAAATGGACTCAGGCTAGCTTAATTAAAAACACTATTGGAAGAGTATAGTTGGGGCTCACAGATGAAAATAACAGCTGAGCAATGAAGACTGGAGAAGAAACCACGGAGCCCCAGGGCCGTCTGCAGCGGAGAGCGGAGAACCTCCCTCCGGTGGTGCCTCTCCAGGTGGTCTGCACGTTAGAATCACAGGGAGGTTGAACACCCTAATGCCGACACTCAGTTCAAACTCTAAATGAGTCAAGTCAGTATCCTCAGAAATGGGACCCAGATACCAATAACCTTTCAATTGCCCGAAATGCCTCCACTCAGCAGCCACAGTTAAAACCTTAGTGGCATCGAAGTCACCTGGAAGGCTGGTTAAAGTACTGATATCCCCAGAGTTTCTGATTAACATCAAATCAGGTAGGAATGGTTTGCTTTTGTAATGAGTTCCCAGGTGACACTGAGCCTGGGCAGGTGCGCGGCTACAATCTACGTCCAGCCGGCTCTCACGTGATCTCAGACCGCTAGCTCCTCCAGCCACGCTTCACAAAATCCTAGAGCAGGGCTTCCCAGGTTTGTTTTTGTTTTGTATTTTTCTGAAGCTGGAAACGGGGAGGCAGTCAGACAGACTCCTGCATGCGCCCGACCGGGATCCACTCGGCATGCCCACCAGGGGCAATGCTCTGCCCATCTGGGGCGTTGCTCTGTTGCGACCAGAGCCACTCTAGCGCCTGAGGCAGAGGCCAAGGAGCCATCCCCAGCGTCCGGGCCATCTTTGCTCCAATGGAGCCTCGGCTGCGGGAGGGGAAGAAAGATACAGAGAGGAAGGAGAGGGGGAGGGGTGGAGAAGCAGATGGGTGCCTCTCCTGTGTGCCCTGGCCGGGAATCGAACCCGGGACTTCAGCACGCCATGCTGACGCTCTACCACTGAGCCAACCGGCCAGGGCCAAGGGCTTCCCAGGTTTGAGCGAGCCAAAAAGTCATTGCAAATCTTGTCAAAGCATCGTTTCTTGGACTTTGCCACCAGATTCTGATTCGGGAGCCCTGAGGTAAGGCCAAACATTTTCTGTCTTTAAGTGGCCGTTGTGACACTCATGGTGCCTGACCATAGACCAGGCTTTCTGTAACCGTGCTCTAAAGCAGTGGTTCCGAACCTGGAGGGATTCCTCCCATGGGGACATTTGGCAAGAGATGAATGAATGTTTATTTGTTACAAGGTGGCAGATGGGGGGAGGAGGGCGGAGAGTGCAACTGACATCTAGTGGGCAGAGGCTGGCCATGCGGCTAAGCATCCCGCCGTGCATAAGACAGCGCCTGCCATGGTCTCCAGCTCAGTCTGTCCCGAGTGCCAGGGGTGAGAAACTGCATCAGAGAGAGGCTATTAGCAAAACTCAGCTGCTGCGCCTCTCTCATGCTCCGTTCTGATGTGATCATTTCCTGTGATACAGATCACGTTGCCCGGCTGAGGTCAGGTGCCTACTCCCGCATGAATTGGCTACACCAGGGAGGCAAGGCCTTGTAGTGTACACGGGACCAGGGGACCTCCGGCTGCCCTCGGAGAAGCAATAGAAAGCAGACTAAGCTATTCAGAAAGCCATGCGAAGTAGGGAAAGGTACAACTTCAGCCAGGACGATTGTGCTCACTAGAGGGGTGGGGTGCGTTGGGTGAGAGGCATCTCTTTCTGATGGGTGACGGTCGATGGAGTCTCCACACACAGCAGTTGCTGGAGCTGGTGCTGTAACCAAAACACCCATGAACCCCCTTCCCGGCTCCTGAAGCCCAGGGAACCTGCAGAAAGCTCTCGGTTTTCCATCCTTCTCAGGCTTCTTTGAACTAAGTCCCCATCCCTCAGGTAACTGAGCCCGTTTCTTTCTCTGCAAACTGAAGTGGGTACCCACACGGGCAGGATCACACCTGCCCTGTGTTCAGTGCTGATTCAGTTTGAACCGTCCATCTGTCACCATGGAAACGGGTGAAACAACCAGCTGGGACAAACAGCTATGATCCTGCCCAGTCTTTACCAGATCACCTCTCACTTTAATTATTCAATTCAGTTTCTGCTACTAACTTCTCTGTTCTACCGAAGACTGTCCTGGAATTGTTACTTCCTTGATTGGCAGTAATAATAGCCCTTTCCTATTCAGGATCTGTTCTGAACATATATATTTGTATGCATATATTTTATATATAGAGAGAGAACGAATATATATATATGTATATTTAAACACATACATATCTATTTTTAATCCTCATTCTTTTTTTTCTTTTTTTTTTTTGTATTTTTCTGAAGCTGGAAAAGGGGAAAGACAGTCAGACAGACTCTCGCATGCGCCCGACCGGGATCCACCTGGCACGCCCACCAGGGGTGACGCTCTGCCCACCAGGGGGCGATGCTCTGCCCCTCGGGGGGGGGGGGTCGCTCTGCCGAGACCAGAGCCACTCTAGTGCCTGGGGCAGAGGCCAAGAAGCCATCCCCAGCGCCCGGGCCATCTTTGCTCCAATGGAGCCTTGGCTGCAGGAGGGGAAGAGAGAGACAGAGAGGAAGGAGGGGGAGGGGTGGAAAAGCAGATGGGCACTTCTCCTATGTGCCCTGGCCGGGAATCGAACCCAGGTCCCCCGCACGCCAGGCCGACGCTCTACCGCTGAGCCAACCGGCCAGGGCCTCATATCATTCTTAAGAAACAATACTATTGTTACTAACGAAGAAAATTGGTGTTAGTTTAGATATCATATAATTTCAAAAGTAGAACTGAAATAGAAACCCAGGTTTCTAAAATGCCAAAGACTTTCATCTAACCACTCTCTTCCTCTCTTCTCCCCCACTCTGGACTTTCTCCTACTGCCCAGTTCCAAGCACAAGCTGTAATGTTTTGCAACATCCTCTGTAGCTAAAGCAGGTTAATAAGATCTCACAGGACTATCATGAAAAACAAATATAAACCAAAATGATAATCGAGGTTGGTCACACTTAAAGTACTTGATGTTTATTGAAGACAATTTCAACACATACCTGAGGTACATAGTACCACTTCGCCACTATAGAATTTATATGTCAATCAAGCTAAGCACACAGCACATAAGTGATTTCAGACCAGATGGTAAAGTGAACTCAGAATAAGAGAGCTCTTATTGCAACCATTTTCTCAACAAAGATACCACATATGAGCCTGTAACTGCAACCAGCCGCCTACAGATCACTCAGAAACATGCTGTCTGGTCGGCTCAGCTGGAATAACCTTAAGTGTTAAAGAATGTACCAGGAATTCCCCAGTTTTTCGTGAATTTCAGACCCGGCCCTTTGCTGGTTCTTATAACAGAGGGTAATGAGAGGAGCAGGCATGTGCCACCCCTGCTCCTCGGAAGGTTGTGTCTCAGGTCATCAAAGCCATTGGCCGGACATCCTGTCCCCCCCAGGGCTCCGTACAATACCAACCATCCTGCAGATGGTTCCCCAAGTGCTACATAATAACAGTGTCTAGGTTTCATGGGCTGTTTATAGCACACTCATTCTCTATACACTTATCCTATTAACCGCTTTGTCTCTGCTCCTGGTGAGGAAGTGTTCCAAGTGACAAGATGGAAACCTAGTTGAAAGATCGCTTTAGAAATAGAACTTCTTGCCCCAAATCATTTCAGATCCTGACAGCATTTGACTGGAGAAAACACAAAAATTTTAACAGCTTGTTCTTTATGCTAGTTGCAGAATTTACAATCACCCCTCCACCTGCATCTTGCCTGAGATACTGCCTTTGAGGGCTAACATGACATAATTCCACTCCACTATGTAATGTAATGGGGAAGAAGAATTTTCTGCTTGGAAGAGACCATCTCATTTCAATATGCTGTGACATCTTTCGGAAACCAATATCCTCTATAATGGAGAATGGCTGCAGATCAAGGGCAATCATTTCTGTGATTTATGAGCAGTGCAAGCAGATGGTTTTTTGAATATTTGGCCTTTTCCCAAAAAGCTCCTGCTAGCTAAGCTGTTGTATCTTATTGCATGAAGAGCCTTTGCTTCCAGGTTAAGGGGATGATGGGCTGACTCAGAATCTGACTTTGTACTTGTAAACAGGGACTGAAGATGCTGCTAACCTGAAGAAAGCCAAGGAACTATATTTTATTTTCCTATAGCTAGGAGCAAGCATAGCTACAGACCAAGCTGTGCCAGCCAAAGAGAGAGACAGCCAGATACCCAGTCTGGAAGGTGAAGATGTCTCATTTTGCTGTGGTTAGATTATCAATTTTCTCCCCTCAAGACCTGTGTGATTCACAGGGAACACTATTAGCCTGGCAAGAATTAATTACGGCCTTGATAAAGGTGACCTTCCAAACATAAGCGAACAGGCAAACTAGTCCTTTGCATGATGCACCTGAGATGTTAGGGGCTTTGGCTAGGATTCTAAACAGGATCTTGGAAAATACTATCTGATTAAAAAGAAGTATGTTGAGCCCTAGCCGGTTGGCTCAGCAGTTGAGTGTTGGCCTGGTGTGTGGATGTCCCGGGTTCAATTCCCAGTCAGGGCACACAGGAGAAGCACCCATCTGCTTCTCTAACCTTCCCCTCTCCTTTCTCTCTCTCTCTCTCTCTCTCTCTCTCTCTCTCTCTCTCTCTCTCTCTCTCCCTCTCTCTCTTCCCCTCCCACAGCCAAGGCTCCGTTGGAGCAAAATTTGGCCCAGGCACCGAGGATGGCTCCCTGGCCTCTGCCTCAGGGGTCTCTGGTTGCAACGGAACAACAGCCCAGATGGGCAGAGTATCGCCCCCTGGTGGGCTTACTGGGTGGATCCCAGTTGGGCACATGCGGGAGGCTGTCTCTCTCTGCCTTCTCTCTCTCTTTGTACAAAAAAAAAAAAAAAAAAAAAAAAGAAAGGAAGTATGTTGAATTGTTTTAAGTGGGGGCCCAGGTGAGTGGGACCTTAGTGACAGGAAATTAAATTATCTGCCTTATTCAATATTTTGAAATTTGAAGGCTTTTATTTCAATGTGATTGATCTTTTCATAGGTCAAAAGAAGTAGGATTTCTTTTAGGACTAAAGATTAACAGCAGAGAAAGATATGTCTTTTTACTTCATCCTAACTTCAGAAGACTTGGGGATGTTGCACGTATAAGTGAAGGAAGCCAGTCAGAGTGACTTGTAACAGGGAATCCAGAAGTGACATTCTCTAGAGTCAAGATATCCAGTAATGTACCACTAGCTCAGTGGTCCCCAAACTACGGCCCTTGGGCCACATGCGGCCCCCTGAGGACATTATTTGGCCCCCGCTGCACTTCCGGAGGGGTACCTCTTTCATTGGTGGTCAATGAGAGGAGCATAGTTCCCATTGAAATACTGGTCAGTTTGTTGATTTAAATTTACTTGTTCTTTATTTTAAATATTATATTCTCTTTTTTTTTTTTTTTTTTTTTTTACTTTAAAATAAGATATGTGCAGTGTGCATAGGGATTTGTTCATAGTTTTTTTTTATAGTCTGGCCCTCCAACGGTCTGAGAGACAGTGAACTGACCCCCTGTGTAAAAAGTTTGGGGATGCCTGCACTAGCTTGAGATTCTATTTGTTCTTCTTTCACTTCTAGAGAAATAATATTGGAAAAATATATAAAGTAATCAAAATGAGTCTTCAGTGATCCTACATGGTCCCTAAGCAACGACAACCCTCCCTCCCTCTTCCTCAGCTTCTCAGCCCCTAGCAGTATAGCAACCTCCTTCTATCTAAAACTCGCGTTCAGGAAAGGATGGCTTTCAATAATAAAAACCCCATGGTAAACCTAAATGACTTGATTATTGCAAAGGGTTTTATTTGGGAGTTGAAATAAAAGCCTTCTGTACCTGTTCAGGGATTTCGAAGGTCAAGACAGATTTTGCCCCCAAAAGATGCCAAACATTCCAGAAATGAAGAGTGAGGCCCTGACCTTCCCCACCAGTGCATCTGAGATCACACTAAACTCAGGTCACCAGCAATCCCTCTACTGGGTATATATCCCAAAAACTCAGAAACATTGATACGTAAAGACACATGCAGCCCCATGTTTATTGCAGCATTGTTCACAGTGGCCAGGACATGGAAACAACCAAAAAGCCCATCAATAGATGACTGGATAAAGAAGATGTGGCACATATACACTATGGAATACTACTCAGCCATAAGAAATGATGACATCGGAACATTTACAGCAAAATGGTGGGATCTTGATAACATGATACGAAGCGAAATAAGTAAATCAGAAAAAAACAGGAACTGTATTATTCCATACGTAGGTGGGACATAATAGTGAAACTAAGAGACATTGATAAGAGTGTGGTGGTTACGTGGGGGGAGGGGGGAATGGGAGAGGGATAGGGGGTGGGGAGGGGCACAAAGAAAACAAGATAGAAGGTGACAGAGGACAATCTGACTTTGGGTGGTGGGTATGCAACATAATTGAACGACAAGATAACCTGGACTTGTTATCTTTGAATATATGTATCCTGATTTATTGATGTCACCCCATTAAAAAAATAAAATTATTAATTAAAAAAAAAAAAACTCAGGTCACCTGTTTTCCTGTAAACAATTATTCGCAATTGATCTGTTTGTTCACTTTCATAGCTCCAGAGGGAAAATCCTACCGAAGGGTAGAATCCTCTGTAAGAATGCAGCCTGATTATACTTAGGAGCTCTTAGATTTTCAGTTCTATTGATATTTCCCCCCACAAGTTCTGTTTTTAATTGTTCTCTTACCTAATCATTCATCCACATACCCATTTAACAAACATTTATTGATTGCCTTTTGGATCGGGACACAGCCTGGTTCTCCAAGCTCAATACGTAACAGACAAGACCCATGTCCTCATGAGGCTTATATAAATGTATGTGTCTGCTCAACTTCATGTTATTTGGTTTTACCTTTAATAATTCCTTGAGCTAATTAATTAATTTTTTTCTAATAATGAAAAAAAAAATGTAACTATGAATTTGCCTCTGGTTATAGCTTTGATAATAAGTCATTAATGTTCTTACATGTTTTTATTGTTAATGATTTAGAAACTGATTTGAACTTCTCTTTGATTTAAGGGTTTACAGGAGGCTGGTTTGCATTAATGTTTGTTTCATCTCAAATAGTTGGAAATCTTTTCCTGCCTTATTACTAATTTCTGGTTTATTTTGCATTGGAGCCAAAGAATGTATTCATTATAATTCTGCTAATTAGGATTTATTATGTTTTTTTCTTTGTGGACTAATAGGTCTCAACTTTTGTAAATTTTTAAAAATATTGCTTATTTTTTATTTAAAACACTGTTTCAGCCCTGGCCAGTTGGCTCAGTGGTAGAGCGTCGGCCTGGCGTGCAGGAGTCCCAGGTTCGATTCCCGGTCAGGGCACACAGGAGAAGCACCCATCTGCTTCTCCACCCCTCCCCCTCTCCTTCTTCTCTGTCTCTCTGTTCCCCTCCTGCAACCAACGCTCTATTGGAGCAAAGTTGACCCGGGCACTGAGGATGGCTCCATGGCCTCTGCCTCAGGCGCTAGAATGGCTCTTATTGCAGCAGAGTGACACCCCAAGATGGACAGAGCATTGCCCCCTGGTGGGAGTGCCAGGTGGATCCCGGTCAGGCGCATGCGAGAGTCTGTCTGACTGCCTCCCAGTTTCTGGCTTCAGAAAAATACAAAAAAAAAAACCCAAAAACCTGTTTCAATTACAGCTGATGATTACTATTATATTTCTTTTAGATGTACAGTAAAATGGTTAGACAATTACATAATTTAAGTCTATGGCCATACCACCCTGAACGTGCCTGATCTTGTCTGATCTCAGAAGCTAAGCAGGGTTGGGCCTGGTTAGTACTTGGATGGGAGACAATTACATAATTTACAAAGTGATTCCTCACAATATTATTGACTCTATTTCCTAACCTGTAATTTACATCCCAAGGTCTATTTTGTAACTGCCAATTTGTACTTAATTCCTTCACCTCTTCCCCCTGGCTCCCTAACCTCTCTCTTATTTGGCAACCATCCGTTTGTTCTCTGTACCTACGAGTTTGTTTCTGTTTTGTCTGCTTATTTTAATTCCACATATCAGTGAAATCAGGTGGCATTTGTATTTCTCTGACGTATTTCACTTAGCATAATATCCTCTATGTCCATCCATGTGTCACAATGATAAGACTTCATTCTTTTTTTATGGCTGAGTAATATTTCATTGTGTATATGAAATATTATCTCTTCATCCATTTTTTGATTGGAGCATTAAATCCATATATATTTAATTATGGATAAGTATACAGTTATTGTCATTTTCTTAACAGTTTTCTGATTGTTTTTATTTCTTCTCACTCATTTCTTATTCCCTTGCTCTCTTCTCTTGTATGTTGATGACTTTCTGTAGTGTTGTATTTAGATTTCTTCCTCTTTATTTTTTGTACAACTCTTGTTTTTTGTTTGTTTTGATGTGAAGTTACCATATGCTTCATATATACGAAGCTGTATTTACAACACTCTATTTGAAGTTGCAGGTCACTTAAGTTCAAATGCATTATAACTACAAATACTTCTTAGTTCCTTCACCTTTTCCCCTCAGTCCCTTAAACCTCCTCCCCTCGGGCAACCATCATTCTGTTCTCTCTATGAGCCTATTTAAGTTCTTTTTTCTTTTCTTTTCTTTTTTTGTATTTTTCTGAAGCTGGAAACAGGGAGAGACAGTCAGACAGACTCCCGCATGCGCCCGACCGGGATCCACCCGGCACGCCCACCAGGGGCGACGCTCTGCCCACCAGGGGGTGATGCTCTGCCCCTCTGGGGCGTTGCTCTGCCGTGACCAGAGCCACTCCAGCGCCGGGGGCAGAGGGCAAGGAGCCATCCCCAGCGCCCGGGCCATCCTTGCTCCAATGGAGCCTCACTGCAGGAGGGGAAGAGAGAGACAGAGAGGAAGGAGAGGGGGAGAAGCAGATGGGCGCTTCCCCTGTGTGCCCTGGCCCGGAATTGAACCCGGGACTGCTGCATGCCAGGCCGACGCTCTACCACTGAGCCAACCAGCCAGGGCCTAAGTTCTTTTTTTTTCCATTTATTTTTTCTTTAGATTTTACATAAGAGTGAAATTATATGGTATTTGTCTTTCTCTAACTTATTTCACTTAGCACAATATCCTCTGGGTCCATTTATGTTGTCACAAATGGCAAGAATCTATTCTTTTTTATGGCCAAGTAAAAGTTCATTATGTATATATACATCCACCTCCCAATTTATCCACTTGTCCATTGATGGGCACGTGGGTTGCTTCCATACTTGGCTATTGTAAGTAATGCTGCAGTAAACATAGGGGTGCATATATCTTTCAAAGTAGTGTTTTGGGTTTTTTCAGATATATATCCAGAAGTGGAAATGCTGGGTCATAAGTCAGTTCTATTTTTAATTTTTTTTTTTTTTTTTTCTGAAGCTGGAAACAGGGAGAGACAGTCAGACAGACTCCCGCATGCACCCGACCGGGATCCACCCGGCACGCCCACCAGGAGCGACGCTCTGCCCACCAGGGGGCGATGCTCTGCCCATCCTGGGCGTCGCCATGTTGCGACCAGAGCCACTCTAGCGCCTGAGGCAGAGGCCACAGAGCCATCCCCAGCGCCTGGGCCATCTTTGCTCCAATGGAGCCTTGGCTGTGGGAGGGGAAGAGAGAGACAGAGAGGAAAGCGCGGCGGAGGGGTGGAGAAGCAAATGGGCGCTTCTCCTGTGTGCCCTGGCCGGGAATCGAACCCGGGTCCTCCGCACGCTAGGCCGACGCTCTACCGCTGAGCCAACTGGCCAGGGCTATTTTTAATTTTTTGAGGAACCTCCATACTGTTTCCATAGTGGCCACACCAATCTTCCTTCCTACCAATACTCCATGAGGGTTCATTTTTTTCCACATCTCTTGTCAACATTTGTTTGTTGATTTATTGATGAGGAGTATTGATGGGAGGTGTGAGGGGTATTTCATTATGGTGTTAATTTGCATTTCACTGACGATTAGTAACAATGAGCATCTTTTCATATGTCTATTGGCCATCTGTGTGACTTCTCTGGAGAAACATCTATTTCAGTTCTCTGTCCATTTTTTGTTTGATGAATTGCTTGTTTGATGTTTAATTGTATGAGTTCTTTATAAACTTCAGATATTAGCCCCTTATCAGCTGTATTATTGGCGAATATGTTATTCCATTCAGTTGGTTGTCTTTTTATTTTGCTGATGAAAACCTTAATTTGTTTAGGCAGAAAATTAAGGTACAAAGTATTTAATAGCTGAAAGTTCAATGAAAGGACTGTTTAAAGTGGTTTGGGCAGGGTCCAAGAGTTAGCAACAACAGAGGGCTAATCCCTATTCTAGGCCTGGCAGACAAAAGGCTATTTAAGTACAAAGGAGAACTGTAGCTACACAAGAAGTGCTCCTGGCAGGAGCTGTGACCTTTGGTGTAAGAGAATGGTGTAATGGTGTTACCAAAACCCAAAGAGAGCTGGAGCCACAGAAACAGAACTACCCAATAGGAGCTGCAGGAAATGCAAATGAGAAGAGGGAGGAAGCTGGGAAAATAAATACCCAGTCATTCTATTCTCCTGAATTCAGATTTCCTGCCAGATGGCAAGGGAACTCAGGTGATCTAGGAACAGCATTTGGCCCACTAAGGTGTGGAGCAGGCTGAGAAAGGTAGTGAGACATACATCCTGCCTCATAGCCCCTTGGGCAGCCATTTTGTTCTGGCCATTGCTATGAAACCAGCTACAGCAATACACCTTGGCTCAGTTACACAGCATGTCTCCTGTGCCTCAGGAATCTTTTGCTGCATGTACACACTTGCATAAGTCTAGTCTGCCTACTCATTCTGCAACATGCTCAAACTGCACGTACAAGAAAGTTCATGGTCCCTGAGATGACCCTTGAGCAATCAGGGTTGGTAGCCAGTAGATAAATTAATCCTCTTCTATTTCTTGAGCAAACAATTTTAAGAGAAGATCTACAGTGTTTTTCAAAGGGTTCCCATTGAGTCCCCATTGCTCATAGCAATAACTAACACTCAACTTTAGTAACTTCACTCTTGGATTTGCTTTACTGCCTTCTCTTTTCCCATTTTGAGTCCCCTGAATCCTGTCCGCTGTCATCATTTCCCAAAATAACTAATTTCCTGTATCCCTTTTCTCAGGCTCTACTTCAGGGGGCGTGGGGTGTCTGAGATAAAATAGCCAGAATGAGTAGCTCTGGATGGGCAAAAGAAAAATAACCAATCCATGCATCTACCTTTCTCCCAAGTGATACAGGGATAAATAACCCAATTCAAATAGCAGATTTTGAAAGATGCTAATTAGTCTACAGTAATGGTTTAAAAGGTGTGTGTGTATGTGATCAGTCCAAGCCAAAGCTAAGAGAAAAGAAGTGTTGTTATGCTTTAGAGTATAAGAGCAAACTATAGCACAGGGGCAGCTCTAAACAGGCAGCCTAAATTGTGAGACTACTGCAATATACATGTTTCCATTTGGGTTAAAAACATAACTTCAGCCCTGGCTGGAAGGCTCAGCGGTAGAGCGTCAGCCTGGCATGCAGGAGTCCCGGGTTAGATTCCCAGCCAGGGCACACAGGAGAGGCATCCATCTGCTTCTCCACCCCTCCCCCTTTCCTTCCTCTCTGTCTCTCTCTTCCCCTCCTGCAGCCGAGGCTCCATTGGAGCAAAGTTGGCCCAGGCGCTGAGGATGGCTCTGTGGCCTCTGCCTCAGGTGCTAGAATGGCTCTGGATGCAACAGAGCAATGCCCCAGAGGGGCAAAGCATCGCCCCCTGGTGGGCATGCCAGGTGGATCCCAGTCGGGCGCATGCGGGAGTCTGACTGCCTCCCTGTTTCCAGCTTTGGAAAAATGAAAAAAAAACAACAACAAAAAAAACACAAACAAACAAAAAAAACCCCCATAACTCCAAGGGTTTAGGTAAAAAATATACACCATCAATCAAATAATAGTCTATCAAAGTGCTGGTTCCCAAGTCACAGAAAAGAGCTTGGGCCCAGAGACTTGAGAAAGGGAAAAAAAGGGAACGAGAAGCTTGTGATGGCCACAAATGTTTGGACTGAGTCCAAGGCGTGGGAAAATCCTAGGCTTAACGCTTCATCAAGTATGCGAATTCTCTAATAATTTAGAGGGTATGCACACACATCTCTGATTCTATAAGGAAAAAGTGATGGTGTAAGCCAGCGATTGACACACTGTTTTCTAGAAAAAGCCACATGGTATAACTTTAGGTCTTCAATCTACACCATATAGTCTCTGAAAAAGCAGCTGTAGAAAATACATAATCAAACAGACATGGAATTGCTCCAATGAAAATTTTTTACAAAAACGAGTTGGACTTGATTTGGCCTGCGGGTCACAGTCCGCTGGCACTGTGTGAACCAGAGTCCTTTGTTGCCACCTCACAAGCAACGCAATTGTACATCAATTATTACTTTCTTCAAAATGTGAAAGATTTCCTCAATAAATAACATTTTAGACTATCCAGCAACTCTCTTCCAAGAATTTTATTGTCTCTTACTTAAGAATTCTAGCTCTCTACTCTTTTTGTTTCCGGGAAAAGAATCAGATTAGCAAAATACAGTCTACTTGATCATATTTTAATTTATTCCTCTGACACAACCATTCAGAGCTCATGCTGAAACTTCTACCCCCAAAAAGGGAGTTGAAAGCATCCGATCTGAAAACCTGTCGTGCAGGTCCATCAATTTAAAAAATACTAAGTAGAGCTAACGAAAAACACATTTGTTCAAAGGCAATCACATAACTAAACCAAAAAGTAGTCTCCTGGAGATAACCTTATGTTAAAAGATTTTCATGTTTTCTTGAGAGGCTTTCATGCTGAAATGTCTGAAAGCCCGCCGGCTGCTCACAGTGGCAGAATCCAACAGCGATTTAACAACCCCAGGCAAAATTACAGAACAAAGCAAGGCTATGGCCGAGTCTATTTCTTATCCGGTGCTAAGTAATCCGCAGTTGCACAAATTAGAATTTGGTCAGGCCCCAGCTGCTAATTGCAATCCCAGGCAGAGTGTACTCAAGGTGTAATTTACATCAGATAGAGTGGAGGCTTTCCAGGACCGGGTTAGAAGGCTGTCGCTTTTCCTAAAGCAAAATAACACACGACCAACATCACTGTTCAGTGGCACCATAGGTATCTCCGTGGGAGCTTTCTCACAAATTACTGACAAGAGTTGGCCCTATTTAATCCATAATCGTGAATGCCATCGGTGCCTATGGTTAGAAGGGTACAAAGCCAAAGACTAGCACACACTAGGGTCTTGTTCCAACTAAATTGCTGTAGAACAAGGGCCAAATGCCACAGTAACTGCAGCTGCATCTTTAGACAGGCCTCTCAAAACAGTTTGATTTGGGGGCCTGAAAAATAATATAGAAAAATCAGCAATTCCTTTAAAGTTAGGAATTTTGTTTTTTCTGGTAAGCAAATGTTTAACTTTCCCATCAAAGAATATTTTTGTTTATCAACACTCGGAGTTTCTATCAAAGACTACAGATTTTTCTTCGGCACCTTCTTTGGATGGTCTACAGACTAAATTGGTGTATCATGTACAGATATTGATGTCAAGCAGTTTATGGCTACAGAGTCATAATTTAGTCAGATTTGAACCAATGCATAAAGAACATAGAAACCACTGAAGGGTCTGAGCACTGGTAGCAAATGGCAGTAGTTACATTTGTATTCAGGTAGGAGTGTGTGGAGCAAGGTTCCCACTGACCTCTGTCTCATCACATAAGATCTCCTGACAGAGTAGGAAAGAAGGAAGTTCAAGTGCATGACTTAGCAGGCTGGGAGAGTAAGAAAGCGTGACAGATGAAATGGAGGAAGCATCAGTCTAAAACATGTATGTTCTGTTCAGATGAATGGGAACTGAAATAAATTTGCATAACTGGATTGTAGGAGAAAACATCTGCTGATGAACATTTGCCCTGGTCCTAAAGAGACATGATTGGGGTCAGGCAAAGGCTGTGTTTAAGTAATGGACGAGCCAGTAGAGGTCAAAAGAAGGATATGATCACCTGTGTGCACGGTGCTTGACAAAGGATGTCATGTATATTGATTCCGTTCTGATTATAACCCTGTGAAACAGATATATTATCCCCAATTTCCTTCTAAGAAAGTAAGGGAAATCTAAGTGACTCATCTAAGACCGTTTAGTGGGTGAATAGTAGCATAAAACAAAAGTAAAATACTAATTTTAAAACTCAGATCTTTTAGCTATCTATCCAGTGTTATTTCCACCCAACCACAACAACCTTTTTAAAAAATGACAAAGCAGCAACATGTCGTACTATCTGTGCTTCTGGACTGAGGGTATCGTAAGTTTCAAAGTCAATCTGAGATGTTTAGCCAAGCTCTGCCAGTCACCGGTTATCTGTCGGGTCTCAATGATAATGACACAATTTTCACTCGTCTTGTCTCTAACTATATTACACACTTTCAGGTCATCGGCAAGCCGTCCATGTGCTTCTGGGAGTCCCATGGGTGTCTCACAAGTTCTCATGAGCTGTCCTGTGACAGTGGCCCAGCCCTGTCTTTTCAGTGATGCCCACCACCTTGAAACCCCTGGAAGCGTTGCCTCTCAGCGCCACAGCTGTGGCTACATTCCCTAAGGGTCCTGCTGTCTGCCGCAAATGGCCTTCCCATTCCCTCCTCCTGACCGTGCCTTAGGCTTCTTCCCGACTAGCTCCTGATTGTCCCTGTTTCAGAGCATTCACTTTAGAAAACTTGCAATTGTAAGTTTTTCTCCACTTCTTTGAGGTGTCAATCTCCTCCCAGCCACCTGCCAGTTTTACAACCCAGGAATGTCTTTGTCAAGTACTTGAAATATAAACATGGAGAAAGATAGAGCACCCATCTCCCTGTTTCTGAGGGAGGTCAGGACACTAACTTTGTTAAGTGCCAATTAGCAAACAGACTAACTGTTCCCACCAACCTCGCTCCTAATGTCCTCCGGGCGCTCTCACTAGCTCCCACCAGTGCTTAAAGCTCTCCCGCCTTTTGCCCCAGTACAGTTGAGTTCAGCCTGTCTCCCCTAGTACAATAATAGTCTTGCAATAAAATATTTCTTGCCTATTTAATTCTATCCAGTGCAACTTTTTCAGACCAGAAGTGCCACCACCACTGAAAAACGCCCAGAGCAGTAAACCATCAGAGACTCAAGAGATGCAGAGAGATCACCTCCCTCCTGGACATAGGTCATACTATGTAACTTGTAGTAAAGCCGAAGCATAATCATTTTTTTCATATTTCATGGAGTCTGTCATGCAAAGAGTTTCTCTAACCACTGGCCGCTCTTTTACAGTCTAAGTTAGGGACAGTGTGATTTGCCAATGCCATGCTACAGTCTAAATCTCAATTCTTTGATCAGGGACCCAGACAAAATGATCCAATTCTTTCTAAGCATCCCCCTCAAAGTTAATTCAAGTGGAAATCATGCCCACATATGCTTAAATTACAGTTTAGTCTAAAACCAAGATCTTTATTTCACTTAGATGAATAAAATAGTATGATGGGGGTGCTTAAAAATAGAACAGAACGGAGGGAAAATGATGCATTCTTTTTTTTTTCTTTACCTCTTTTGCATTGTTTGAAAGATCCCATTCAAAAGACCATTCATAGAATATATTTAAACACTTGTATGCCTTTACCACACACTAATTTTTTTTTCAATTTCATTTTAAATGCCAGCCCAGCAAGTTTACAGCCATTTTACTCAAAGAAAAAGTCGGGGGAGGACTAGCAGCATGGGTTGAAAACAAACAAAGTTGATTTCAATTTGTGTTAGAGCTGCTCTGTAACAATTACAGCATCTAACACTCTAATGACTGTTGTAAAAAAGTGACTTTGTCCATGTTGGGATCTGGGTAGAGGGTGGTAATAGTATATTCAGGATGTTGCAAAGGAAATTCACACATAAGGTAGAAAACTGAAATTATCCAAGGACACTTGCAAATCTAACATGCTACTACGTGGTAGTGTCACTATTTGCAAAATATTATCTTTCTGGATTCCTTAATGAGATTTTTCTTAATCATATATGTATATATTACATATATATATACATACGTATATATATGTATGTATGTAAACTTGCTGGGCTGGCATTTAAAATGTGTGTGTGTGTGTATGTGTATATATATATATGCATCTCGTTAATCAATAGAAAATATCCCCAAATCCCAAATATAGGACATATATTTCCAAAATGAACATCTAATAACTGAAAGTCATTTTTATCAGCATATCAATTTCAGGGCATGAAAGGCAGCAATATTGAATGGTGCATTTAACTGGATCTTATAAACTTGCTACTACTATCTTTGTTCTTTGGTATGGAGTGTGAGTTGATTTAATTATTCGTCAAAGAAAATCGCCATGTGATTAGGCATTGCTTACTCACTGCTAAACGATCTGAGCACTTCAGGTGTGAGTCTATTGTTTTTTCCTTTTTCCTTCAAGTGTTTCATTCACTTCCCAGTACCAGATAGGAAACAACCCAGAAGACAGGATCCGTACTTCCGAAACAGCCAATGCTGTAAGAGAGAGGGAGAAAGCTCCAGACAGAATCCATATGTTTCTCTTTCAGTTGATTTCCCTGACACCCTGGTTGGTGAGCAAGCAGCCAGGCTAAACCGATGCTGAAAACCAAGCCAACTGGCCTGGCATTCTAGGCGTTGGCCCAGCTGAATTTCTGGAGGTCACCCATCCTTGCTGGTATAGAAAGCCATACAATAGTCACAAAAACGAGAGACTACAAACCTTAGGACACTCTCATCTTAGCTACCAGGTGATCTGGCCTTGTGGATAAATCACCTAACCTTTCCAAATCTTAAGATCTCATACACATCTGCAAAATAGGAATGATATCACACAGTCTGGTTACTGTGAGGCATTGTTGGGAAAGTTAAAAGATAAAAATGCTATGTATATGTTATTTAAAAGTGGTTATTATTTTGGGGAGGGTAGAATATGAATGAATAAAAGAGCCACAAACTGGCTAATCATTGGGAGGTCTCAGACTGTATGATTTCCATATGTCTGGTGCCTATGTCATGGAGAGAAAATATTGAAAGGCTAAGGCGACATTTTCCAACAGGCTTAGCAAAGTAGAAAAGAATTTGTGAGATTCTAATTTCTTGTCTTTCATATCAACTACTAATCATATCAACTACTAATCAAGACTCCAGAGATAGATAGACAGACAGACAGATAGATAGATATTTTCCAATGAATTTTGCTTTTGCTAAACACAAAATATTTCCTCCTTTCTTCTAGCTTAAAATTTTTAAATGCATGCTTAACATGGCCTTATCCCCCCCCCCAGATATGCCATTTTTGTTTGTAAGAGAGATTTTAATAATTAGAAACAAATATTTATCTTAAAGCTTTTCATTCTAGTGGAATAGAATGCTAAGAGTAATAGTGGGTTCTTCCCTTGGCAACCTGCTTCATTCTGCTCTAACTGATTTTAGTTACCCCTCCAGTTGTGTTGCCTAAACGACTAAAAGCCCATTATGTAAGAAGAAACCCATTGAAAGGATTTATTGGTATTATGTGAACGGCCCTGCTCATCAAAATAAATGGAGAGCAGGATTGTCCCTGACAGCTGGAACCTAGCACTGTAGGACTTGTGCCAGGCAGACTCCCCACCCACTAATAACTCACACGAAGCCAGGGCTGGAACGAGGTTCTCTGACTTGAAGACTTATAATAACTAATCAGAATCACAATCTGCTGGTTCTAGTTAAAAATAAAGCAATAGGCCCTGGCCGGTTGGCTCAGCGGTAGAGCGTCAGCCTGGCGTGAGGGGGACCTCGGTTCGATTCCCGGCCAGGGCACATAGGAGAAGCGCCCATTTGCTTCTCCACCCCCACCCCCTCCTTCCTCTCTGTCTCTCTCTTCCCCTTCCACAGCCAAGACTCCATTGGAGCAAAGATGGCCCGGGCGCTGGGGATGGCTCCTTGGCCTCTGCCCTAGGCGCTAGAGTGGCTCTGGTCGCGGCAGAGCGACGCCCCGGAGGGGCAGAGCATCGCCCCCTGGTGGGCAGAGCGTCGCCTCTGGTGGGCGTGCCAGGTGGATCCCGGTCGGGCGCATGCGGGAGTCTGTCTGACTGTCTCTCCCTGTTTCCAGCTTCAGAAAAACACACAAAAAAATTAATAAATAAAAATAAAGCAATATCGGACTACCACTTTTTCAGAAATGTTGCTATTTTTTCCCTGAAGGTAGAGAAAATACTTTAAAATAGCAAGAATGAAAAAAATTAACTATTTTTCTCTCAAAATGTAGCTCTAAAAGAATACAATTCTGCTTCTTTTTTCCCCTAGTCACCGACTTCCCTTTACTTCTACCAACATTTTTTTTTAGGTACGCTTCTCTTTATCAAATTTTACTTTGAAAGACTCTGACTTTAAATTCTGTTGGCATTCCCTGCTGCTCTAGTCAGAGTACAGAGAGTTATGTCCAAAGCATATCTTTAAAGTCAGTGTGTTGACTTAGACAGTGGCCGGCTTTCATACAAAAGTGCTTTATTAATCATGAATCAAATAAATACCATAGTAAAAGCACACACCTCCGAAAGTCTCCATCTAATGCATATTGGAGGGAGAAAGAATATCTAGCCTCTCACTGCTGAAACTGTCAAAATAAAATTAAAAAGGTTTATGTTTATCCAAATCTACATATTCTTTATTCCCTTCTTTTTTCTTTTAGGGGCATTACTTATTTGCAATGTGCTCTCTCTAGAATACCCTGAAAAGGCAACATTTTGTTTGCCAAATACTCTTCCAAAAATAGTGAGTATGGGACCATTCATCACCACGAACCCCCACCTTGCAAGTGCGACAGCTTTGATGTCAATATAAATCAGACAAAGGTAATGAGACACGCACAAAGGTTAAAAGCAATGATGTAGGTCATTCCCAAAAGTTATCCGAGAATATTTCTAAGTGCTTTTATAGTGAGAATAGTTGGTGGAAGTCTCTTGAACTTATTGCAGTATTAAGTTCAGACACAGCTTTCTTTGCAAATTTCTCTTGATTTATTCCCCCATTTGTTCTCCATATTGTGTCATCACTGAAATTTTCTTAAAACTGAAATGTGCGCTATTAAGAGTTTAGGAAAATATGTTAAGTCAAAGAGCTGTTCTATAATATTTGTGCTTAAATTATTAGCACTCTGATCAAAAGGAAGAACTAATAGTGTTCTCTGACATGCTGACCTGCATATTTAAGTGTCATGAGGCCACCCACTATTTCTTGGGGTACGAGTTTCTAACCATTGAAAAAGCTAGTTCAAACTCTGGCCAGTAACACAGCGGATAGTGTTGCTTTAGAGCGCTGAAGTCACCAGGTTTAATCCCAGCATCTCTGGCTCAATCCTGGGGTTACTGGCTTGATGCCCAGGGTTCAAGTTCAATCCTAAGAGTGCCGACCTGATCCCAAGGGCACCGGTTCAACCCCAAGGTCACAGGTTGAAGCCCCAGTCAGGGCACGTGTGAGAAGCAATCAATCGCACAATTAAAGTGGAACTACAAGTTGATTCTCTTTCTTTCTCTCTCTTCCTTTTCTCTCTCTCTTTCTCTTCCTTCCTCTCTAAAATCAATCAATTAAATAAATGAATGAATAAATAACAGTTTTAAAAATAATAAAAAGCAAGGGCTTCCAAGTCAAATAAACAGAATGAGATGTGTATTTTTAAATACTAATAAGGGTGAATCAAAGAGAAAGGTGAGTCACAGGACTCCTTTTACCAGAATGGAAACCTTTAGTTTAAAAAAAAATGGGGGCCCTGGCCGGTTGGCTCAGCGGTAGAGCGTCGGCCTGGTGTGCGGGGGACCCGGGTTCGATTCCCGGCCAGGGCACATAGGAGAAGCGCCCATTTGCTTCTCCACCCCCACCCCCTCCTTCCTCTCTGTCTCTCTCTTCCCCTCCCGCAGCCAAGGCTCCATTGGAGCAAAGATGGCCCAGGCGCTGGGGATGGCTCCTTGGCCTCTGCCCCAGGCGCTAGAGTGGCTCTGGTCGTGGCAGAGCGACGCCCTGGAGGGGCAGAGCATCGCCCCCTGGTGGGCAGAGCGTCGCCCCTGGTGGGCATGCCGGGTGGATCCCAGTCGGGCGCATGTGGGAGTCTGTCTGACTGTCTCTCCCCGTTTCCAGCTTCAGAAAAAAAATACAAAAAAAAAAATGAGATAAATAATATCCCAATTTGGGATATTGACAGTGTTAAACGAAAGGTCTTAGCACAGCATTGCCAACGGCTGAATGGATCAAACTGACCCCTCCAGGTAACCCAACATTAAAGGGCCCCAAACAGGTCATTTCTGTTTACCTGTCTTTGGAGAAGACTGGTAGGAAGTGATTACAATAAGAAATTGTCACCTGAAAAGACCCGAGTCCCTCGGGCTTCTCCCTCCTTGGTTCTCATCACAAAAAAGAATTCAGGCAAGAAACAGGGTGCAGTGTTCAAGCAAAGCAAACAGCTTATTAAGTAGGGCTTTACACTTGGCACACGGCACGAGTGGGCAAGCTCAGCTAGTCTGAGCACCCCATCTGGTAACGTCGTAGGAATTTTATACTCTTAGCTTCAAGGTTTTGCTTCCCGGGTTATCAGTAATAGAGTTTCAAAGTTCCCATTTGTAGTTTTTCCTGTAACCGCTGAGACACTGGTTATTTTGTTTTGCTCAGTCTCAGGACTGTTGATGCCTCATTCAGTGGGTGAGATTAAAACCCCTCGTTCCCCTCCCCCTATCCTGATAACTGTCAGTCCTTCCTCACATTGCCCAATCAAGTGACACCATCCAAATGATTTGGGGGTGTTGAAGGTTGACAGTCAATCTTCTGTAGCTACTTCCTGCTGTTTGAGGGCATCCACCTGGTTCTGGACTAGCATCCCTCGTTCCCTGTCCGGCCAGGCAAGGGTCAGAGTTCTGTAAAGAATCTGTCAGCACCCTGATCTAGAGGTTTGAGAAGTGTGCCTAACTATCCTGGAGCGACAGTCATTTGTAAGTGAATTGTTTCTAGCCCGGAAGACAGGAAAAGGACAAAGGCAATGAGGAATACAAGGAACAAAAAGAAGCAAAAAAACCTGGAAGCTCAGGGGACCCAAAAAGGACAGTAGCCAGAGGTTTTATGAGCAGATAGATGCTAGACCAGAGATGCTTCTCCTGCTCAGCCTGGGCCTGGCATTGTCTGGCCCTGTTAAAAAAGTGCCTTGACCCATTCTGCTTTATTTTTAGTATATCTACACTGTTTAACCTATTTATTCTCCTTCCTTGTGTAGTATTGAGGCATAAATTGACTTAAGCTTATTGCGGGTATTAGAGTCCTGACCACTAGTTCTCTTGCAAAAGCTACTTTTTTTAGTAGTGTTGTCAGCAAACCTATTTCCTGATGCAATTTTATCTATTCCTTTTTGGTGGCCTCTACAATGAATTACTGCTATTTTGGATGCAATTTAATAGATTCGAGGAGTTGTAAAATGTAAAGTCTATATTTTATTGATCCCTGTTTTGTATTTAAATATTCTCTTTCTTTCAAAATAGCTGCATGAGTATGTAATATTAAAAATGCATATTTAGAATTAGCATATATATGTACATATGTATATATACATATACGTGTGTGTGTGTGTGTGTGTGTGTGTGTGTGTGTAATCTTTTATCCTTTCCTAATTCTAGGGCTCTGGTGAGAGCTATTCTGCTAATTGTGCTAAAGTTCCCAGGGCAAGCTTAAACCCTTATGACAGCATGCTGGGACACTGAATTATTTGACCACCCCCCTCAAATGTTAGGTTCCTTAAGTCCTCTGCCAACACCTGTCCAAATAAATGTAGACTATTTCTGAATCTCTGAGGGAGGACAGTCCAAGGTAGTTGTTGCTTATGTCCCTGTAAGTCTATCCATTTAAAAGCAAATAAAAATTGTGTCCTGGCCAGTTGGTTCAGTGGTAGAACGTTGGCCTGGGATGTGGAAATCCCAGGTTCAACTCCTGGCCAGGGCACACAAGAGAAGCACCCATCTATTTCTCCACCCCTCCCCCTCTCCTTCCTCTCTGTCTCTCTCTTCCCCTCCTGCAGCCAAGGCTCCATTGAAGCAAAGTTGGCCTGGGCACTGAGGATGGCTCCATGGCCTCTGCCTCAGGTGCTAGAATGGCTCCAGTTGAATCAGAGCAATGGCCCAGATGGGCAGAGCACCATGGCCTAGTGGGCATGCCGGGTGGTTCCCAGTCGGGTGCATGCGGAAATCTATCTGTCTGCCTCCTCACTTCTCACTTCAAAAAAACCCAAACAAACAAACAAAAAAATCAAATAAAAATTGGCCAGCTGGATCTAATGGGATGCAGAAGACATCCTTTCAGTCTAGTACAGAGAACCATTGGGTTTGGGGAGGAATTGTCTCAAGATAGTGTAAGGGTTGGGTACTATAGGATGTATAGGGATAACAGCCTTATTGATTGCCTTTAAATCCTGAACCAATGCATAGGTCCCATCCTTTCCTGAACAATTAAGATAGAAGAATCATAGGAGAATTATAAGATACTAGTAGCTCATGACCAAGGAATGTAGTAATGATTTTCTGTAGAACTGCCCTGGCCTCTGAATTCATGGGGTATTGTCTTCTTTTAAGAAAATTAGTTGGATCCTTTAATTTGATCATAATTGGTTTGACTTTGTGAGCTCATGCAGGAATTTCTATTGCCAAACTTCACCCAACTATCTATATTAGTTTTATTTGATCTGCTTTTAACGAATAATGCCATAATGGGGACAGGTTCCTCAGTGTCTGTAGAGAAAATTACTTGAGTTCTAAGTTCACTTAAAATATCTCTAATAATGGGCCCTGGCCGGTTGGCTCAGTGGTAGAGTGTCGGCCTGGCGTGCAGGAGTCCCGGGTTTGATTCCCGGCCAGGGCACACAGGAGAAGCACCCATCTGCTTCTCCACCCCTCCCCCTCTCCTTCATCTCTGTCTCTCACTTCCCCTCCCGCAGCCAAGGCTCCATTGGAGCAAAGTTGGCCCGGGCGCTGAGGATGGCTCTGTGGCCTCTGCCTCAGGCACTAGAATGGCTCTGGTTGCAACAGAGCGACGCCCCAGATGGGCAGAGCATCGCCCCCTGGTAGACGTGCAGGGTGGATCTCTGGTGGGCACATGCGGGAGTCTGTCTGACTGCCTCCCCGTTTCCAACTTCAGAAAAATACAAAAAAAAATCTCTAATAATGGCATAGGGCACTCTGTCATAACTAAAAATTGGTGTGTAAAGGTGGCTTCCCCCAAGGCGGTTTAGGAGTGGAGTGAAATGTCTTACCCAGGGTGTGCCATCTACTCCTTGTATGAAGTGTGATGGAAGAGAGGGGTCCCTGGTGGGAGGTTAACAGGGCAGGCAGCTCCCATGTCTAAAAGAAAATTAACAGGTCTTCTGCCCTTCTATGAAAGTGTTCCTAACAGGAGCCAACTGGAGCGAGCTGGAGTGTAGGGCTCCAGCAGTTTAAGGCCATGGCACCTAAGGGCATTGATCCAGGACCCTTTGGTCCTTGGGGAAGCCCTGCCTATAATGGCTGAACTTTTGTCATAGGGGAATAGTTTGGGGGGAGGCCCCACCCCCGGGCATTTGTGCTTCCAATGTTCAGGCTTTCCGCATTCATGACCATTCCCAGAGAGAGAGTCATCGGGCTTTTCCTTTGGTGGGTTTTGTGGCCATTGCCCCTGCAGGGCAGCTATTAACTGAGCCTGCCTCTTCTCCTTGAGTCTTTCCCTTTCTAGGGCCCTCTCCTGCTCTTCTTGATCTCTATTATAGAACACGGAGGAAGCTACCTTTAGCATATACTCCATGGGGAGTGCCTGTTTATTATTAACTGGTTTCTTTTGAAAAATTTTCATTCCCTGTAAGAGGCAGAAATGCGTGTGGTCCCTTGACCATTTTCTACCTTCTATGTTATAATCCCAATGAAGGTCTGTATAGGGTCCTGGCTCCTTTCCCGGTGGGTAATTAACATTTTGTAAGTATAACATATCAGCATCAGCGTAAGCTATTACCTTTCCTTTAATGCTTTTGCCTTCAGAAGTTGTTAAAACTTCCTGGAGGACTAGATTAACATTGTTCCAGGACAGACCAAAGGTTAAGGTGTTGTTTCTTTCCCCCAATTCATTTCTAAATGGGCTGGGATCATCTGTCAAGCGAATCTGTCTGTAATGCTTATTAAATCCTGTATGGTGAATGGGACCTGGACCCTTACGATCTCAAATGATCCCGAGGCTTCCCAGAGGGGAGAGGGCCGAGAGGGCATTGCCTTAGGTGGTGGTCTGCTTTCGTTGTTAGCCTTAATTTCCCCATACCCCTTAGTTCTCTAGACTTTGCATATGGTAGTGCTGGTCTGGGACTGAGGGGGCCACTGACTCCTGTGATGTCACAAATGAGGGCAAAAAATTTTTTCCTATGTCCCCAGAATCAGGTTCCTTTTCACCCATAATTGCCAAGAAGGCAGGATCTACTTTACTATTTTTATATAATCCAGGACTGCTTTTTTGTAGTACTAAGACCTGTATATAGGGCACCTCTGTCCATTTTCCTTATCTCCTACAAGATCTAGTTGGAAGATAGTGTTATAATTTTTTTTAATTTAATTTTTTTTTTTTACAGAGACAGAGAGAGAGAGAGAGGGATAGACAGGGACAGACAGACAGGAACAGAGAGAGATGAGAAGTATCAATCATCGGTTTCTCATTGTGCATTGCAACACCTTAGTTGTTCATTGATTGCCCTCTCATATGTGCCTTGACTGCGGGCCTTCAGCAGACCGAGTAACCCCTTGCTGGAGCCAGCGACCTTGGGTTCAAGCTGGTGGGCTTTTTTTCTCAAACCAGATGAGCCCACGCTCAAGCTGGCGACCTCGGGGTCTCGAACCTGGGTCCTCCGCATCCCAGTCCGACGCTCTATCCACTGCGCCACTGCCTGGTCAGGCGATAGTATTATAATTTAAACCACCATTTTTATGCCAAACTTCCCCATCTCCAAATTTATATTGAGGTCATGCTATATTACAGAAGAATATTAATTTGCTTTTCTTTTAAGGTTTGTGGGTCAAATGTATTGCAATTCTTTATTTTTTTTTTTTTGCAGAGACAGAGAGAGAGTCAGAGAGAGAGAGATAGATAGGGACAGACAGACAGGATCAGAGAGAGATGAGAAGCATCAATCATCAGTTTTTTGTTGTGACACCTTAGTTGTTCATTGATTGCTTTCTCTTATGTGCCTTGACCATGGGCCTTCAACAGACCAAGTAACCCCTTGCTTAAGTCAGCCACCTTGGGTCCAAGCTGGTGAGCTTCGCTCAAACCAGATGAGCCTGTGTTCAAGCTGGCGACCTAGGAGTCTCAAACCTGGGTCTTCCGCATCCCAGTGCAACGCTCTATCCACTGCGCCACCACCTGGTCAGGCTGTATTGCAATTCTTAAGGATGTATCCCAGAGGCGCATCTTGGTGTGTTTTTTTGTTGTTGTTGTTGTTTGTTTGTTTTTTGTGACAGAGACAGAGAGAGTGTCAAAAGGAGGGACAGATAGACAGGAAGGGAGACAGAGATGAGTAGCATCAATTCTTTGTTGCGGCACCTTAGTTGTTCATTAATTGCTTTCTCATATGTGTCTTGACGGGGGGGGAGGGGCTACAGCAGAGCAAGTGACCCCTTGCTCAATCCAGTGACCTTGGGCTCTAGCCAGTGACCTTGGGCTTCAAGCCAGTGACCTTTGGGCTCAAGCCAGCGACCATGGGCTCATGTCTATGTTCCCGCGCTCAAGCTGGTGAACCCATGCTCAAGCTAGCAACCTCTGGGTTTCAAGCCTGGGTCCTCTGCATCCCAGCCCAATGCTCTATCTACTGCACCACCACCTGGTCAGGTCCAAAGGCGCTTCTTGTATTGAGCCTTCGTTTCCCATTTGTAAGAGAATAGAGATGATGGGAGAGATTGGGTGTCCCCTGTTTCTCTTCCCATGTTTTGTATACCATCTGGAGAGGGTGGCCCCTTCGGCCCCTCTTGGGAGGGTGGCCCATCAGACATGGGTTTCCAGAATTAGGTAGTTTTACTGTAAAACCCTTAATCCTAGCTCAGCACCTCATGGGCTTCTATTACATCTCGATTACATCTCAATTCTTACAACGGAAATCTACCTCCTGGAGCTCCATCCCTCACCTTCTGTGGCGGACCCTTACAAGGAATTTTAACTCCTTGGGATGCACACTAGTCTTAAGCATATGACAGCCCCACTGCTGGTTAACGCTTGTTTCCTGCCAGATTCCTTGTTGAAATAAAAATGTAATAATTTTATTCTTGTCAATTGGTGGAGGAAAAGAACCATCTCTATTTCCTGCACATTGTCTTTAGATTAGTTTTGTGGAGGTTTCCTTTAAATTTACTATTTCCCAATTAGTTGATATTTCTCATCTCTTTCTCTTCCAATCTCCTTCTTCTTCTTCCTCTTACTAAAAATAAAATAAATAAAATACAAATTTCAGGAAGGTAGTTCTTTAAAAAAAAAAAAACACCTTAGCCGTTTGATCAATTTAATTATGTCAGCTGTTCTTTTCTAAGTTAGTGTCACATATGGTTTTTGTCTGTGGCTAAAAGACCTCTGTGTGTCTCTGTATAGTCATGTGTGTTATAAGGTATCTTCTACTTCATAATAATGTTGTTTATTTATTTTTTTAAAAAAAGAAGCTTGCAGCCCTGGCTGGTTGGCTCAGCGGTAGAGCGTCGGCCTGGCGTGTGGGGACCCGGGTTCGATTCCCGGCCAGGGCACATAGGAGAAGCGTCCATTTGCTTCTCCACCCCCACCCCCTCCTTCCTCTCTGTCTCTCTCTTCCCCTCCCGCAGCCGAGGCTCCATTGGAGCAAGGAGGGCCCGGGTGCTGGGGATGGCTCCTTGGCCTCTGCCCCAGGCGCTAGAGTGGCTCTGGTTGCAGCAGAACGACGTCCCAGAGGGGCAGAGCATCACCCTCTGGTGGGCAGAGCATCGCCCCTGGTGGGTGTGCCGGGTGGATCCCGGTCGGGAGTCTGTCTGACTGTCTCTCCCTGTTTCCAGCTTCAGAAAAATACAAAAAAAAAAAAAAAAGAAGCTTGCCTGACCAGGCGGTGGCACAGTGGGTAGAACATTGGACTGGGATGCAGAAGGACCCAGGTTCGAGACCCCGAGGTCTCCAGTTTGAGCGCGGGCTCATCTGGTTTGAGCAAAGCTCACCAGCTTGGACCCAAGGTTGCTGGCTCAAGCAATGGGTTACTCGGTATGCTGAAGGCCCATGGTCAAGGCACATATGAGAAAGCAATCAATGAACAACTAAGATGTCGCAACGAAAAAACTAATAATTGATGCTTCTCATCTCTCCGTTCCTGTCTGTCTGTCCCTCCCCATCTATCCCTCTCTCTGACTCTCCCTCTGTCTCTGTAAAATAAATAAATAAATAAACAAAAAAAAAAAATAGTAAAAAAAGAAGCTTGTAAAAATTGGCTTAAACACGTGTTTACATGAGAAATCTCAAAGTTATAATAGGAACTAACCCAAATTCTTTTCAGAATCATTTGAGCTGGAAAAATATTTTATAATAAAGCTGGTTTGAGTTTGGTTTCATAAATAGGCATATCTTTAGAATCATCAACATTAAATAATATACTGCTCACTAAAATTAGAGGATATTTCAAGATAAATATGAAGCTATAAAATATCCCCTGATTTTTTTGAGCAGTGTATTTTTATTTTTATCTGTGTTTATTAGTTTAAAAAGTTCATGTTATTGCTTTTAAAATATGTCAGTGAGAAAACTTGGTATAACGAAATTTTCAAAGCAATCTAACTTAATTGTTCAAAGCAAGTAAGTTAAATAAATGTAAGTGGAATAAATAGTTTCTTTTAGGCCCTGGCTGATAGCTCAGTTGGTTAGAGCATTGTCCCAAAACACCAGAGTAGTGGGTTCTATCCCTGGTCAGGGCACATATAAGAATCAACCAATAGCCTGACCAGGTGGTGGCGCAGTGGATAGAGCACCGGACTGGGATGCGGAGGACCCAGGTTCGAGACCCTGAATTCGCCAGCTTAAGCGTAGGCTCATCTGGTTTGAGCAAAGCTCACCAGCTTGGACCTAAGGTCACGGGCTCGAGCAAGGGGTTACTCGGTCTGCTGAAGGCCCATGGTCAAGGTACATATGAGAAAGTAATCAATGAACAACTAAGGTGTCGCAACAAAAAGCTGATGATTGATGCTTCTCATCTCTCTCCATTCCTGTCTGTCTGTCCCTATCTATCCCTCTCTCTGACTCTCTCTCTGTCCCTGTAAAAAACAACAACAACAACCACCACCAATAAATGCATAAATAAGTGGAACAACAAATCAATATTTTTATCTCTCTCCCTTTCTCTCTCAAGTCAATCAATCAATTAAAAAAATGGATTGATTTCCAAAAGTTTATGAGCTCCTTCAAGCTCCAAGAATCTTACCACTCTGGGCTTCCAACTACCTTTTAAAACCCCCTGGGTATGTGGAAAAGGGAGGCTGAGACTTCTCTCCTAAGGGCTGGTTCCACCCAGGCCCCTTTCCACCAGTGAGTGGAGTGGAGGGCAGGGGCAGACCTGGACCCCCCACTCTCCCAGCAGGAAGGGCTGGAGCCAGACAGGAGGCAGCAGCCAGTCAACTGCTCCTGGACCCCCCACTCTCCCAGCAGGAAGGGCTGGAGCCAGACAGGAGGCAGCAGCCAGTCAACTGCTTCTCCCCAAACACACCAGTTAGAAAGCGGATGGGGCTGCTTCACAATATGTTTAATACAGAACGGCAGCGGCTGCTGTGACGCTGCAGAACTAGCCCCAGGGTGCCCAGAGCAGGGTCCACGGGCAGCCTTGGCTGGAGCCCAGCCGGATGACGCAGGCCTGCTGCCCGGTCGGCTGTGGGCTGTCACGTGGCCAGCACTGGGAGGGGGCAGGGCACCGCAGTGCTGCTGCCAGAGGCCAGCGTCAGCTGATCTTTCACAAGCGTGCTGCCCTCTGCGCCCCCTGGACTCTGCCTGGCACACGTGTTCTGAGAGGCCTGTTCCCAGAGCTCCACCCCAAAATGGTGGGGTTTCAGCCTTAAAAGATGAAGTCCCTGGAGGGGCGCGGGGCTGTGCAGAGTGGGTGCCTGCTCAGAAGCTGCTGGGCTGATGCCCAGATATTGGCGTAACAGAGCCTGGGCAGAGGGTTGTTTTCCCTGGAAGAGAATACCAAGTCCCAGTAACTGAGCTCCCTGCCAGAGACTCACCCCAGGAAAACAGGTGGCTGCCCAACCACCCCCACGTGCCACCCCGGGAGGGCAGGGCGTCAGGCTTGGAAGAGAGCCCAGGCGCAGGGTCGCCAAAGCCCACCCCAAAAGCCCCAGAGAACCCCTATGCTTCCTGCCGAGTCTATTTTAAGCCACTGAACGCTTTTCCGAGGCCTGTCCGAGGCCCGCAGCGCTTGGCCGCCATTGTCTCTGTACAGTGCAGAGGCCAGAGGGCCGGTGCGGGAAGGGCAGCCACGCAGCAGGACCGGCCTCGGGCAGCGGAGGAGAGCTGCCTGGCGCCGGGCAGGGGTGCGGGTCTGGGGTCAGCGGAAGTCTGCGTTGAAGGCTCTGCCGACGACCAGCCGCCTCACCTCGCTGGTGCCGCCCCCAATCTCGCACAGCTTGGCGTCCCGCAGAAAGCGGCCCATGGGGAAGCTGTTGACGTAGCCATTGCCACCTGTAGCCAGGGCGTGGGCAGAGAAGGAAGGACAACAGGGAAAGGGATGGGCAGTGGGCAGACCGAGGGAGGCAAACAGAAGGCAGAGGACACAGAAATGGGCCAGAGGCCCTGGCCGGCTGGCTCAGCGGTAGAGCGTCGGCCTGGCGTGCGGGGGACCCGGGTTCGATTCCCGGCCAGGGCACATAGGAGAAGCGCCCATTTGCTTCTCCACCCCCCCCCCTTCCTCTCTGTCTCTCTCTTCCCTTCCCACAGCCAAGGCTCCATTGGAGCAAAGATGGCCCGGGCGCTGGGGATGGCTCTGTGGCCTCTGCCCCAGGTGCTAGAGTGGCTCTGGTCGCGGCAGAGCGACGCCCCGGAGGGGCAGAGCATCGCCCCCTGGTGGGCGAGCCGGGTGGATCCCGGTCGGGCGCATGCGGGAGTCTGTCTCTCCCCGTTTCCAGCTTCAGAAAAATACAAAAAAAAAAAAGAAAAGAAAAAAAAAGAAACGGGCCAGAGAGAGAGACTGGTGAATGAGAACCAGTAGGAGGTCGGGGAGAGGGCAGGGTATGGGGACAGCTTACTCGGGAGGACAGTGGACAAGGGGCTGGAAGGCCACCTGGAGTGCGGAGGGATAGCAGCCAGGCAGAGGGAAGGTCACTGGCAAACGTGGAGAAGGAGGACAAGGAGATACTGCGTAGCACTCATGGGACGCCAGGCCCAGAGAAGTGAAGTATATAATTTGCGCATCCCAGAGCCGGTCAGTGGGAGAGCCGGGCCTTAGCCTAGCCCTCGGCTCGGGTCTGGGCTCCTAAGCGCTGTGCAGCTGTGAGACAAAGCTGTCCCACCTCAGCACCTCTCGCTGCACTTCCCAGTGTCCCAGGCTCGTTTGCTTTTCCATGTTCTGGGAGCTGTGTGGGGCTGGAGGAGCCTCGGGGCAGCTGCTCAGCGGCAGCTAACTGAAGCTCAGAGTCGGGGCTGGAGAGATGTCGCCTGCTAGAGGCAGCCACAGGCTCCAGAGCAAGGGCAGCCCTGGGCGTGGGGGCCACTCACCGAGACACTGAATGCCGTCCAGGGCCACCTGCACGGCGCACTCAGCTGAGTACAGAAGCACACCTGCGCAGTCCTGGGGGAGGGGGTCCCAGGTCAGCATGGCCCTGCCAGGGCCACACAGAGAGGGAGTCCCAGTAACCCACCCGCTGCCCCCTTTTGGGCAGGCTTTCACCTTGGGGGTGTAGTGGCCCCCATTGCAGGCCTTGGTGACATTGTAGATGTACTGCCGACACGCCATAAGGCGGGTGTACATGTTGGCCATCTTCTCCTGCATCAACTGGGCAGAAAGGGAGGTCAAGTCAACATGCTGGGGCCGTATTCCTGTCAGACACTCTCCACAGCCACCAAAGGCAGATCAGCAGTAGCAACCCGACAGCCAGATGGGGACATCAGGGCACAGAGAGCAGACAGGACTTGGCTGGGATGACGGAGACGGCAGCAGGTCTGGAATTAAGGCCAAAGGGCTGCCGCTGCACCCACAAACGGCCCTCCACCCACCTCACCTCACCTCATTAACGTCCTAGACTAGAAAACGCATCTCCCTTTCCCCCACACCTCCCCAAACTGCGCGCCTCACCCTCCAACCTTACAATGCCTAGTTCATTCATCTCAAACAGGAAGCGAGGTGACATGTTATGAACTTCCCAACAACTTCCAAAGCCAGGTAGCATGCGCAAGAAGCCTGTATTCCTAGCATTCAGATTCATTTTGCTGGGGGAGGATAGTAAATGCCCCTAGCACATGTCCTGTGTCCTCATTTGTTAAGGAAAACTTGAACCCGCACTGGCTGGATAGCTCACTTGTTCAGAGCGTTGTCCTGATACACAGGTTGTGGGTTTGATCCCCAGTCAGGGTACATATGGGAAGCCACCAAGGAATGTACAACTAAACAGAACAAGTAAATGCCTCTCTCTGTGTGTGTCTCTGTCTCTCTAAAATCAAGCAATAAAAAAAAAGAGAGAGAGAGAAAACTGAAACCCAACAAAAGAGCACATTTCAACAAAGCATTCCACTTACCTGGAAGTGGCCGATCTTCTGGCCAAAGGCTTCCCTGGTGTGCAGGTAGGGGATAGTGTGGTCCAGGACAGCCTGCATGAGCCTGTGGAGAGGAGAAAGATGGGCAGGGACTCACTGTCCCACCACGGGCAGCGGGGGTGGCAAAATGCCAATGTGGGAAGGCTGGGGGGGCAACTCAGCGAGACAAGGAGCTGGAGCTCTGGGGAGGGGAACAAAGAGTGAGGACACTTGTCATCTCAGCTCAGCCACTGCACTGACTGCCCAGGACTTATGCCCTTTCCCTCGGGACCAGACAGAGCGGCGAGAGCCCTGCCTGGCGGGGCCTCGGAGCAGGTGTCCTGTTGCACATCCTCAGTAACTAAGCAGTCCTGCTTCTCAGCCTTGTGTCTTTCAACTAAGGATCTTGCCCTTCAGTGTGAAGAAGTTAACATGTGGGAGGAAGAGGGAGGTGTTTTCTAGGTCCCTGGCCCAGGTGGCCGAGAGCCCAGCTCCACCCTGCGCCTCACACTTACCCGAGGGCTACGCCGGACAGCACCAGCCGCTCCAGGTCCAGCCCACTCATCAGCACGTAGACGCCCTTGCTCAGCTGGCCCAAGATGTTGTCGGCTGCCGGGAGAAGCGCTGGTCAGAGGAAAGAGGGCTGTCCACAGACTCCTCACTGGTATAAAAGCCACTAGGTTTGGTACCATGGCTCCCATACAGGTACCGAATATGTCACCTGACCTTCAACTAGGGTGGTTCTGAGTGAGATAAAAGGAGGGAGTTTATCACTTCCAGTCAGAAGTAGAGCTTGCTAGATAGACCCCCACCACGCCGCACACCCTCACACCCATCCACACACCACCCGCAAGACAACCAAAGGTCCGATCCTTCGGTCTCCTCCTCCACTGCCTTGGATGAGACAGAAGAAAAGCTGATTTGCCCGTTTCTCACACCTATGCCCATAATTACTCTTTCCCTCAGGATGAGCTTGCTTTGGTCCAGTATAACCTGTCCCCTCTCTTCCCCTCCTCTCCAAGGTAGTCCATGGAAGAGCCACTGCCCAGCAGATAGGAAATTCAGCACTAGTGACAGAGCCCCTCTCCACCCCGGGAGCCAGGACCGTGGGTGACCTTGGAGTGTTCTCCTGCTTACAAAAGATGGTCTGCACCGACCCCCTCTCCCCTCAACACTCCTTGGAACCAAAGCATAGTCTGCATGAGTGGGGTTCCTGGGGGTGAGGGCTTGTCTGCGGCTGCGGTGCAGAGCAAACCAGTCCGTGACCAAGGCCGTGTCCTTGTTCTCATTAGCACGGGAAGGGTGTGCTGGTGCGCCCACAACGTGCCGCATCTTTCATTATACTTCAGGGGAGAAAAATACTCCAACGGAATGGCCTTCCCTTCACTAAGTCTGCCTTCCGTCCGTGTATTTGGATGGGTTTGACTTCTCAGCATTGTTACTGGATACCTCCCCCAGGCTGTGCAGGGAGATGGACAGACAGGGATGTCTGAAGGACATTTTAGGCTCTCCCCACAGTCAGGCACACAGGGAAAACTTGTCCCTAACAGCTCCAGAGTGCACGTGCGGGCCAGTTGGCAAATAGGGTAGTGGCAGCCCCCCCACCCCCGCGGTCTAGGCATAGTCATTGGTATGCTAACAGTGGGGAGCCTCTCTAACAAGAGCAGGGCATTCTCAGCTTATGAATGGGTCAGGCCAGGGGCCCACCGTTTCTCAGACTCACCAGGAACCTTGCAGTCTTCAAAGATGAGCTCAGAGGTGTTAGAGCCCCTCATCCCTAGCTTCTCCAGCGTCTTGCCAGTGCTGAAGCCAGGCATACTCTTTACAGAAACAAAAGGTGACCTTGATTACAGAGCAGGTCCCGAGGGGGTCCCGTAAAGGGAACACCCCTGAAAAGTTCCCACTGTCCAGCGCCCAGAGGAGCGCGCATGCTAATCCGCTTGCCTCCTGGCTGAACGGTGTTACCCAGCTGTGAGATTTCCAATCTCACCCAGCCCTTTCAGGCTACTCAACTCTTGTCCTCCAATCCTAGTCAGCTGCCTTCCCCCGCTCCCTGGGGAGAGTACGGCAAACTTTTACAACACTAATTCATGGAACCGCCTACCAACTCCCTCACGCCTGTGGTCCCCAGCCCTCACAGGTGCCCTGGCCCTCCACCCCAAGGGCAGGCAGATGGTCCTCCCCCATCACCTGTAACCACTCTCAATTCTCCGTCTTCTCCCCGCTGTGTTTTGCTTACTTGCTCAAGTTGTCCCTCTCCTATTTTTCTTTCTCTTTACCAAAAAATGTGCTCGGTCCTCTCCCATTCTTAAAAAACAAACTCAAACTCCCAGCTTTTCATTCTAACTCCTACCCTGTGTCCCTCTTGCATGTGTTGTCAGAGCTCTAAAGCTGCAGCCTCCATTCAGCCTCCACTCACCCCTCCACCGCCCTCAGGCTTCCATAGCTGCTCTTGGCATCCCGATGACACCTTCTTGCCAAAGCCAGTTGTCCCCTTCCAGTCCTCAATTTCCTGGCCCTTTGTGTGGCCAGGCTGGGTGAGTGGCTCCGCCAATGTCAGACTCGCCCCGCCCCCCGGGGCTCCACATGTCAGCCAGCCTCTTCCCAGTCCGCTCTTGCCTCGCCCCCGCCCCAGGGAGCGTGACAGTGTCCAGGATTGAGCGTGTGTGCGATCAGCCGAAAGGCTCTATCTGCAACACTGTCGGGAGACAGAGGCCCCCCCACGGTGCCTTGCCCTCCACTCGCCTTCTCCACGATGAAGGCTGTGATGCCCCGAGAAGCTGGCACAGCAGCCAGATCTGTCTTGGCATAGACGATAAGGACGTCGGCATCGGGGCCGTTGGTGATCCAGGCCTTGCTGCCATTCAGGACGTAGTGATCTCCTAAGAACAGAGGTTTGGCTGCTTACACCAGCCACGTTGGCCTGTCGCAGCCAGTCGGTCCACAGACCTGCTGAGCAGGAAGTGCCCAGCTGGACACAGTCTGGAAACTCAGCAGCAGCCACCCTGCATTACTGCTCCCTCAGCCCGAGAGGGTCTCTCCCTCCACCCGATTCAGCTCCCAAGTCAGAAGGTGCCTCACCCTTTTTCTCTGCCTTCAGCTTCATGGAGACAACGTCTGAGCCAGCGCTGGGCTCACTCATGGCCAGGGCTCCAATATACTCACCGCTGATCAGCTGCAAGGAGAAGCCCAAAGGGCCTGGGTATGACTTCAGAGGCACCTGCAGGAACTCAGACACTACTTGCCTGTTCACATGACACCCCTTCGAACTTCTCAGCATGGCTACTGGTCAAGTCTTACAAGAGAAACCCAGTGTTTACAAAGCTAAAACATCTCTCCTTTATTCTATTCTCCATGCACAGAAAGCAGATCCTACTAGTCCATTTCTTAAAGTGCTCTCTGAAAATTTTTCCAGTGATGAACTCAGGATATCTGGCCCTATCTTTAGTTTTTATCTTTAATTTTTTTTTTCTTAAGTGAGAAGTGGGAGGCAGAAAGACAGACTCCAGCACGCTCCTTGACTGGGATCCACCTGGCAAGCCCCCTATGGAGCAATGCTCTACCCATTTGGAGTTGTTGCTCCATTGCTTGGCAAGCGAGCTACTTTAGCACCTGAGGAGTGACCATGAAGCCACTCTCAGGACCTGGGGCCACCTTGCTCCAACTGAGCCATGGCTTCAGGAGGAAAAAAAAAAAAAGAGTGGGGGTAGAGGGAGAGGGGTAGAGAAGCAGATGGTCACTTCTTCTGTGTGCCTTGAGTGGGAATCAAACCCAAGACATCCACATGGTACGCTGACACTCCACCACTGAGACAACCGGCCAGAGCGTATCTTTAATTTTTGGACTGAAGTATTTGCAAGCAAATCCCCGACCCCTTCCTAACCATGCCTGGTTCAGGGCAGCATGCTATAGAACGCAAGTCTGGCTGGCCCTTACCCAGGGGAGGTGCCTCGTGGTTGGTGGTTGCACTGTGACAGCAGCGTGTTTCTCCATTCCCATTTCCTCACCTTGGGCAGGTACTTCTCCTTCTGGACCTCATTCCCATGGCGCACAATTTGATTGACGCACAGGTTGGAGTGGGCCCCATAGCTGAGTCCCACGGCTCCGGAAGCACGGGACATCTCCTCCACCACCAGCACGTGTTCCAGGTAGCCCAGGCCAGAGCCGCCGTACTGGACTGGGAGGGGAGGTTGTGCAGGGGAGCGGAAAAGGCGGCTCAGATTAACCCAGGACATTGACAGGAGCCTAACACTTAATTGACAGTGGAGAAACATCCTAGTAGGATCTGTTCCAAGTTCCCCCTAGCAAAGTCAACAAGCTGATGCCATGGACTCTGCTTACAAACACACAGACTGGTTTTACTGCTGCCTCTGAGTGGGGTTTAGAGAAGTCAGTGCAACCCCCGCTTTATGCCTGACAGAACTCTTAATGAAGACAACAGAACCCGAGTGCCCACTTTTCAGAAAGCGACAGAAATAGAGAGGCAGATGTATAAAGAAAGGAAGAGGGCCTGAAGTTGAACAAAGAAACACAAAGAGGGAAGATCAAAGCACAAAGAACAGACACAAAGGATGTGTGTGTAAAAGGCCTGAGGAAGGTGGGGTTTTCCTAGCAGAGGTTTGGACCTAAAGAAAACCCGGTGGGCAGAGCAGCAGAGGCAGAAGAGACGCCGGTGGGGAATATCAGAACTCCTCATAAAAATGTGCCCTGTCGCCCTGGCCAGTTGGCTCAGCGGTAGAGCGTCGGCCTGGCGTGCGGGGGACCCGGGTTCGATTCCCGGCCAGGGCACATAGGAGAAGCGCCCATTTGCTTCTCCACCCCTCCGCCGCGCCTTCCTCTCTGTCTCTCTCTTCCCCTCCCACAGCCAAGGCTCCATTGGAGCAAAGATGGTCCGGGCACTGGGGATGGCTGCTTGGCCTCTGCCCCAGGCGCTAGAGTGGCTCTGGTCACGGCAGAGCGACGCCCGGAGGGGCAGAGCATCACCCCCTGGTGGGCAGAGCATCGCCCCTGGTGGGCGTGCCGGGTGGATCCCGGTCGGGTGCATGCGGGAGTCTGTCTGACTGTCTCTCCCTGTTTCCAGCTTCAGAAAAATACAAAAAAAAAAAAAAAAAAAATGTGCCCTGTCACCTGACCAGGCGGTGGTGCAGTGGATAGAGTGTCGGACTGGGATGCGGAAGGACCCAGGTTCGAGACCCCAAGGTCGCCAGCTTGAGTGCGGGCTCATCTGGCTTGAGCAAAAAGCTCACCAGCTTGGGCCCAAGGTCGCTGGCTCAAGCAAGGAGTTACTCTGTCTGCTAAAGACCGGCGGTCAAGGCACATATGAGAAAGCAATCAGTGAACAACTAAGGTGTCGCAACAAAAAACTGGTGATTGATGCTTCTCATCTCTCTCCGTTCCTGTCTGTCTGTCCCTATCTATCCCTCTCTCTGACTCTCTCTCTGTTCCTGTAAAAAAAAAAAAAAAATGTACCCTGTCCTTGGCACAGATACAAAATCAAAGTGGCAGGTTTACCCAAACAGCTGGACTGGTACCAACCCCCTGTCCAGCTGTTTGGGTAAACCCTGGTGAGATCCTCTGCATGTGTTCACTCTGACTGAGAAGTCAGGGTCATCCAGAGATCTTGGGAGAGGTTGACCGACCTGACCCCCGGCCTGCAATTACGGGAAGGAAAGCCCACAGGTGGGTGACACTGGAAACAGCGACCATGACAACCTGGCAGAAACCAGAACTCAGATCTGACTTTCTTTTCAAAGTTCTAATTTCTAATTACCTCTTTCTTCCACTAAATACCATCTGATTCAGAAGCATATTCTCTGTGGGGGCTCATAAACCCCCAAGACACAGTGGAAGAAAGACTCTTGTTAGGGAGTTCTCAGTGGCCTTCTCCCTACCATTTTCCATTAAGTTGGTTAAGTTCATTTTTAAGTGGTTTCATTTTATCATTACTCACAATGTAACTTTCTGTGATCAGCTCGAATCCAAAAACTGTTCCCAAGTGGTGAGGGGAAGGTATAAGAAGTGTATTGTGTTCACCTCTATGCCAACGCCCAGTGAGTACAAGCTGAGCCAGGGAGTGCCGTCCAGGCTTAGCTGGTGAGGCCTCAGGCTCACCGGCAAGCCAGGCTGGACCAGCTCTCTAGAGGCCAACATCCAAATCAGAGCCCACAAGATCTCTGCCCTTTATCCCTGGAAACCCAGGGACACAGGGCAGCCTGTAGGACAGGGTAGTGAATGATCATCTACTACCTCATGTGGAGGCCCAGACAGGCATCCCTCTCCTCCTCACTGCCATCTGTTCCCAAATGAGCCACAGGGCCAAGCTGTGTGCCTAGATGCTACTGTGGGGCAGAGCCTAACCCGTGGACTGAGGTACTAAGACAGCTGCCAGAATCACTTGGGGGAGCTTAGTGAGCGTGTAGACTTCAAAAGTCTAAGTGATCCTGATCTAAGTGGACCACACTGGCTTAATCTCTTTACCTTTTCAACATCTCTGCCTAAAGAAATAGAAGGGCTGAGCCCCCACCCGGCAACTCAGTTAGTTACAACATTGTTCCCATACGCCAGGGTCGCAGGTTCGATCCCCAGTTACGGCACATACAAGAATCAACTAGTGAATGCATAAATAAGTGAGACAGCAAATTGATGTTTCTCTCCCTCTCTCCATTCCTCACTCTCCAAAGATTAATTTTAAAAATTAAATAAAGCACAACAAATATAAGAAATAGGAGGGCTGACATCAATGGGCACTTTCCCAGAACCAAGAGGGAGGAAGTTCTAGGCTTCTTTCAGCCCAATCTTTCCACTCCTTTCCTGCTTCTTTTGGGACTGGTGTTAAAGGGCATGCAAGAAAAGCTCTCTTTAGGGAGTGACACTGTGCTCACCAGGGGCTGTGATGCCCAGGACTCCCAGCTTCCCCAGCTGCTTCCAGAACTCCTGCCAACAAAACGGAGTGAGTACAGTGACCCTGGGCACCTGGAACCACGAGGCCCAAACACACCCCAGAAAGGGGTGCACTTCTGAGGAGTTTCACTTCCCGGAAGACGATGCGAGCTCTTGTAACTGCAGGGTACGTCCCAGGCCAGCCCAGCTCCCAGACCACCACCCTCCGGACTCCCCGGTGTGGGCCTCAAGACTCACTCGAAGGTTCTTGAATTCATTGCTGCGATCGATCTCCTGGGCTTGGGGGGCTAGGTGCGCCTGGAAGAACTCAGTCATGGTCTGACGAAACTAGAGGGAGAGAGGTGGACAGACGCCCCTTCAACAGCACTGCACTGCCACGCGGGACAGCGTCCTCACTGCTGAGGACACATCAGAGCAACAGGCCCCCAGACCCTTCACCAAACAGCATCAGCTGAAACTTAGAGGCTCGTAGTTTATGCTTCCTCCAGATAATCTCTACCCCTCTTTCTTGAGGTCCCCAGTCTAGACAGCGTGAAGATAATTTTTTTAAATGCCACTGCCCTACATAAAATCAATCCACAGCTTTCCTTTATACTTAGGCGGCCAAGGCCCTGCACGAGCTGACCCTGGCTAATTCTTCCCGCCTTTCCCGGTGCCCCCCTCCACACTCACACACCTTACTGTGCCCCCTTCAGTTCTAGGTGCTGGTCCGGCTCTTTTCTGCCCTTTTTTGCCTGAAAGCAATTACTCAGAAATTGGACACTGCTTGGCAGTAAACTTTGAGAACCAGAACTGATTTCCAGTTCTCCCGGGTGACTTAAACCCCGGGAGTTCTCCTCTGCTGACGGTAAACCCCGACAGGCGTGCATTTTCCCCAGGCACTGGCGCAGGCTCCGGGCTGCCACAGGAGAACCAGGTCCCAGGGACCCGTGTTCAAGTGGCAGCCTCCTTCCCCCTGGAAGGGCTCCGGTTCAGTGCCACGTGGAATGCCATCTTTCAAGGACTTTGTTCCACTTGGTGCTCTGACTCGGTGGGGTTAGATAACACTGCATGTCAAGACCCCGGAGGTGAGTTTGAGAAAGATTTCTTGTGGAATAATGATTAACCTGTCTGAGAGGGCACTCTGGCCACATGTGGGTGGCTGCTGCCAACATCCGCCAGAACACCATCAGTCTCCCAGGAGCCTTCCTGTCTGACTCCCCATCGAACCCCCCGCAGCCCGGGCGCCCCCTGGCTGGGTGGCCGTGGGCAGGAGCACGCCCAGGCGGCACGGAGCAGGCAGACGGGCCACGCCGGGAGCCCGCGGGGCAGGGAAGAGGGGCAGGCTCCCTACCCGCTTCTGTTTCTCGCTTAGCCCGTTGATCACATCGTCCACGGGCAACAGTGAGTGGGCCCGCTGGGAAACCAGGCGGGCAAGCGGCGACAGCGGCGGCAGCAGCCTCCAGCTGGGCGCGCGCCGTCCTAGCAGCCAAGCGGTCCTCGCCATCTCTGCCCGACCTCTGCTCCAGCGGGAGCCCGAGCGGAGCCCTGCCGCCCTGTGCGCTCCACCAATCCGGGCTCGCTGCCCCGCCTCGAGGGGCGGGTCTCCAGCCGCCTGTCACACTCGGCTGCCCGCCCACAGCCGAGCCCTTCAGTGGCGAACCCTGCCCGTGGACGCTCGCGGGGCGGGTGTGAGTGCCAGGCGCGAAACCTGCTGGTGTCAGTGCTAAGTTGGATCTCCTTTAAGTAGAATAGACAGAAAGCGTCTCCTTTCCTGAGTGGAGGATAGTACAGGACCTCCCCTGCGCTGAAATTGCAGCCCTAACGGCAGCAGCTCTGAAACAGCAAAGGGAAAACTCCCCAAATCCGCAGTATTTGGGAACCATTGCTATGGGGATTGTTTTGAGCTAAGGACGATTTTAGCTTCAGGCTCAAAAGAAACTTCTACCCCTCCCTTCTACCTAGGAGAACTTGAATTAGGGGGTTTGCCGTCTTTTGAACTATCTATAGGGTAGGACAAACTTCTCCAAACTAAGCATCTGCTCTTCTTATCATCCTGCAAGGACCCCCGCAGGCACTATACCCCTGCCTTAGTCCAGGGTGTCTCATATACCCCTGTTCTCTCTTCATCTCTGAAGCTTTCTACAGGTGGGGTCTCTGACTCTCTCACATATGTGGGGTTCTCAAACATATGTATGTATTATATTTGGTTAATATGTCTTGTTAATCTGTTTCAAGTCCATTTGATTAATAGACCAGCCAAAAGAAACTTGAAGGTAGAGGAAAGATTTTCTCCCTACGACAACAGCTGTCAGTTTTTTCTTTAGGCTAACAGAGAGAAAGACTCTAGAGGTAATAAACTTTGTGCCCTCTTCGGCTCACGGGAATATTTAATACCACCAGAAATACTATTTATCCCAGCTGAAACCTGACAAGATATTTGAAAGAATTGAATGACTTTCCAATCAGAAATTTGGCCACATTGGAAATTAATGTCAGAGCCTGATAAGAAATGTACCCAAAGGGACATAAACATCCCAACAATGGGTGGAAGGATTTGTCAATCTCTTGCCACCATTTAAGCTGCAACCCAATTGTTGAGGTATTGGCTCCAAAAACCAATGGAAGCTCACCGATTCTTTTTGCCAAAACCTTGCGAAAACTGCCCTATTAATCTCAAAAGAATTATATTTGTTTTATGAAACCAGTCTTTCTAGGAGGAGCTTGAATTTCTTTCCCTGTGCCTTTGAGATGTGAATATTAGGTCTTCTCCAGGAACTCTTACCCAAGCCAACTTTTAAAATGCAAATTTCGGTAAGGTAATTCTTAAAAAGAAAAAAGAAAAACAACTTAGCCATGTGAACAGATCAATGTGATTATGCCAGCTGTTCTTTCTAAGTTAGTGAGTTTTGCGCTATGATGTCTGTCTTACGGTGAAAAGATCTCTGTGTGTGTCTGTCTCTATGTATACTAATTGGAAAATGCCAGTGCTCTTGCTACCTGTCACATATATACTCAATAAGCAGAGACAAAGATTGAATCATGATCATGTACTTTTAATCGGATGGCCAGTGACCTGAGAAGGCAGAGGACTTCAGACTTTATGGTGTGCTTTAACATCTCTTTTCAGGCTGGGTCTTTTACAGTGATTTCAGAGTGGTTAGTAACTGTTAAAATCATAACCATATGTGATTAGCTAAGCAAGGATGGTGGTGGTGAACTTTTCTCAGGAGTGTCTTCAAAGTCTTTGGTATATGTCTCTTCAGATTGTCAGGTCAGGTTGTTCCAACCTGGAGATCCCTTGATTGATATCAAGATATCTGGTCTCTCCCAGATCTTATGAGTGATTGATCATGCTATCTAATTCTGAAAAACAATGTCTTAGCCAAGTATCCTTGGAGAAAAGGCAAAAGCAAATTATGTAAGATACATTGGTGGTAGTGTTGCAATTCATCTTTATGTCTATAGAGAGTATAAAACAGCTTCTAATATAGTTGACAAGTTATACATTCTCCTGCTGGGGCTTGTCTCTGGCCTCCTAATTCATTCCCCTGCTAAGGGGTTTTATCCTGCATGTCTAGTAATATGCCAGGGGAAAGTTAACCCAGGGGGTGAAATCTTTGTCTTCCCAGTTTTGCCCATTATTGTCACCCTTGACTTTCTGCCCTTGTAACCTCCTGTGGCCGAGCCTACAGTCCTGTGTAATGGGAAACAAAGCTGGACTCGGTGTTACCCATCACCCCTCTTGCCAATTTAAAGAGAGATGAGGGCTTGACCAGGCAGTGGCATAGTGGATAGAGTGTCAGATGGGGACGCAGAGGACACAGGTTTGAAACCCTGAGTTCACTGGCTTGTGCATAGGCTCATCTGGCTTGAGAACAGGCTCACCTGCTTGAGTGCAGGGTGGCTGGCTTGAGCCCAAAGGTCACTGGCTTGAAACCCAAGGTCACTAGCTTGAGCCCAAGGTCGCAGGCTTGAGCAAGGGGTCATTTTCTCTGCTGTAGCCTGCTGGTCAAGGCACATAGGAGAAAGCAGTCAATGAACAACTAAGGAGACTAAGGAGCTGCAACAAAGAATTGATGCTTCTCATCTCTCTCCCTTCCTGTCTGTCCCTATCTGTCCCTCTCTCTGTCACAGAAAGAGAGAGGGGGAGAGAGAAAGAGAGAGAGAGAGAGAGACAGAGATGAGGACTGAGTAGGAACAAGGTGTGTCTTTATCAAAGAAACCAGTAGCCCTGTGAAGGCAGGAGAATTCTGTCCACAAGCTGTCTTGACATTCTCCTGGTGCTAGAGGTTTTTGTAGGGTACAGGACCAAAAGAAAATAAAAGGTAAAAGTCCATGCAGTTAGTCACATCACAATGTGCAGGAACTGGGAGTTCAGTTGTAGAAACATCTCCTCTGCAAGTTCTTTTGATGTAGCACAGGTCTAATCAGCATGGTCCTGTCTGGTGTCCATGGTAAATCTTCAAGGCAACAGGGCCAAGTGTCTCCCAGGAACAGCTGGGACCTGGAGCCTCCAGGCTCTGTGAAAAGATTCCCTGTTTTTTTAGATTACATGGTAAAGATGAAAGATTGGTCTAAATACTTTATAGGCTATGACTTTTCACAGTAAATCCGGTGGCTACGCTCTTATAAACAACTATTGTGATTTAAACCCCCCTAATTGTCAGGTCCCTCCCAATGCAGCTTTTCCCCACCTGTCCTGCAAAGGTAAACTTTTTGCTACATTTCAAAGTAAAGGCCAGGAAGCCAGTAAGAGAGAATAGCAAGCAGATTAACTATTTCCTAACCCGGACAAATCTATTCATTACAACTAAAAGCTACTATTACTGTAACCAAATTTCTCACTTTCAGGGTTCCCTATCACTTGCTCTGCGCATGGCTGTCTAACTGCCTGTTACAGTGTTCATGTGTGTTGTATGATATTTTCTTCCTTAGAATGATATGGTTAATTTATTTTGTTTAATAACCAGCTCTCTTTTAAATTGGCTTAAACAAACAGATGCTTATATCAGAAACCTCAAATTTAAGATAAGAACTAACCCAAATGCCTTTCAGAATTATTTTATCTGGGAAAATGTTTGAGACTGAAGCTGGTTTGAGTTTGTTTTGGATAAATAGGAATATCTTTAGACTCATCAGCATTAAATACTTTTCTTTTTTTTCCGGTATTTTTTGAAGTTAGAAGCGGGGAGACAGTCAAACAGATTCCCACATGCACCTGACCAAGATCCGCCCAGCATGCCCACAGGGGGCGATGCTCTGCCCATCTGGGGCACTACTCTGTTGTGGCAGCAGCCATTCTAGCACCTGAGGGGGAGGCCATGGAGCCATCCTCAATGCTCTGGCCAACTTTGCTCCAGTTGAGGTTTGGTTGTGGGAGGGGAAGAGAGAGATAAGAGAGAAAGGAGAGGGGGAAGGGTGGAGAAGCAGATGGGCACTTCTCCTGTGTGTCCTGGCTGGGAATTGAACCCTGGTCTTCCACATACCGAGCCGACGCTCTACCACTGAGCCAACCGGCCAGGGCCAGCATTAAATACTTTTATTTAACCTGGATTTATTAGTTAAATAAAGTTCATGTTATCTCTGTTGCAAAATTTGTCAGCAAAAAAATTTGGTATAATAAAATTTTCATGAGTAATCTAACTTAATTGTTAGAAGCAAGTAAATGAAATAAATATAAATAAGATAAGATTTTTCTTTTAGATTAACTCTTCAGCAACATAAAAATATTTTAGGTAACCTGAAGTTTTAAGGTTTTGCTGGCCAAATCAAATGATGGATATTCATTGAATGTTGAGGGCATTTCCAAGTAAGATAAAATAATAAATTAATGATTATTGAATGTAGGTTTATCTACTTTTTGCTTATTATAAAGAAACTAAAAATATTTGTGTCTATTAATAAGCATGTCTTGTAGCCCTGGCTGGTTGGCTCAGTGGTAGAGAATCGGCTAGTGTGTGAAAGTCCTGGGTTTTATTCCTAGTCAGGGCACACAGGAGAAGAGACCATCTGCTTCTCCACCCTTCCCACTTCTCTCTCTCTTTCTCTTTCTCTCTCTTTCTCTCTCTTCCCCTCTCCCCACCTCTCACAGCCATGGCTCATTCAAGCAAGTTGGTTGGCCCTGGAGGCTGAGAATGGCACTTAGGCCTTACCTCAAGAACTAAAATAGCTCAGTAGCCAAGCAACGAAGCAATGGCCCCAGATGGGCAGAGCATTGCCCCTTAGGGGGCTTGCTGGGTGGATCCCCTTCAGGACACATGTGGAAATCTATCTCTCTACATCCCTGCCTCTCACTTAATAGAAATAAATAAGAAATAAATATTTTTTCTGCCACATTAAAAAAATGTTTGGTACTATGAGAAAATATGTATTTCTAGATATTATGAAATATGTTCATAAATGTATCAATCTAAAAATACTGGTATATCAGATATTTGAAAATTTCTCTCTTCTTAGTTTTCACTGGGAATTAACATTTTAAAGGTTAAGAATTCTAATATGTAATTAAAGTTCCAGAAACTAATGGTAATAGGAAAAACAACTGTGTATACAAGATAAATTGGATATGGTTTGGCTTAAAAAAAAATGCATGAGATATGGAGATATGTTTTTGTTAAGGGAAGTGAAATAATTTTGTACTGACTGTTTCTAAATGAATGAGAAAGCAAGCATGTGTACTAAAGGAGACACAGAAAGTTGTAGAAAGTTTATGAAAAAGAAATCTTTAGAAAGAAAATTTTATGTGAGGTCAAGCTGAATAAGGTTAAAATAAATTTAATCAAGTGATTGAATTTAAATATCAAAGCATAATTGAAGTTCTTTTTAAAATTATTGATTGATTTTACAGAGAGAGAGAGAAATATCAATTTGTTGTTCCACCCATTTATGCATTCTTTGGTTAATTCTTTTTTTAAAATTAATTTTAATGGGGTGACATTGATAAATCAGGGTACATATGTTCAGAGAAAACATCTCCAGGTTATTTTGACATTTGATTATGCTGCATTCCCATTACCCAAAGTCCAATTGTCTTCCGTCATGGTTAATTCTTTATAAATTTTTAGTGATTAATTTTAGAGAGAGAGGAAAAGAGAGAAACAATGATTTGTTGTTCTACTGAGTTGTGCATTCATTGGTTGCTTCTTGTATGTGCCCTTGACCAAGAATGAACCCACAACTTATTGTGTGGAGACAACACTCTAAGCAACTGAACTACATGGCCAGGGCTAAAGCTTTGTTTTGTTTTGTTTCTATGCTACAGAGGACCAAATTCTTTGTGTAAAAGTTTTCTTTTATACAAAAGAAAAAAAAGCAATGATTCCATGTTTTATCAAAATAATTTCCTGTGGTTTTTTTTTGTCTTAATCAGGTCCTTAATTACTTAAGAAAATTGAATCTTGCCCTGGCCACATAGCTCAGTTGGTTACAGTATCATCGCAACACACCAAGGTTGCAAGTTTGATTCCCAATCAGGACACATACGAGACTCAACCAATGAATGCATAAATAAGTGGAACAACAAATCGATGTTTTTCTCTCTCCCTTCCTCTCTAAAATCAATTTTAAAGAAAAGAAGAAGTACACAAATGCTGGCTAGTGGTACAAAGTAGATTATGAAGTGCAAGCTGCTTGGTGAGACCAGTTCACAAGAGCAGTGGTCTCCAACCCCCGGGCTGTGGTCCGGTACCGGTCCGTGGGCCATTTGATACCGGTCCGCAGAGAAAGAATAAATAACTTACATTATTTCTGTTTTATTTATATTTAAGTCTAAACGATGTTTTATTTTTAAAAAATGACCAGATTCCCTCTGTTACATCCGTCTAAGACTCTCTCTTGACGCTTGTCTCGGTCACGTGATACATTTATCCGTCCCACCCTAAAGGCCGGTCCATGAAAATATTTTCTGACATTAAACCGGTCCGTGGCCCAAAAAAGGTTGGGGACCACAGCACAAGAGAGCAGGGTCTCTAATTGGGGAGGAGTAACAACAGACATTGAGATCGTCACAGCCAGGAGTTACGTAGGGAGGCCTGACAAGGAAGTGAGGATCCCACCACAGTTGAGTTTCCTACTCTCTTCTTCCAAGAAGGAAGTAAAACTTTTTGGAGGGGAGGGCTTGCAATAGCAATTACAAATTCATTTGGGCAAATGATATTTTAAACTATAAACATCCTGAAAATGGGCAGAAGAACATGTTCAGCTCTTCTCACTAGTGAGAATTACTTATAAGTTTTAAAAAATGATTAATTAATTTTTTTAGAGAGAGAGGAATGGGGGGGAGAGAGAGAGAGAGAGAATCTTATTGTAACATAAATGTATCAAATCAATATGTTGTATGCCTTAAATTCACACAAAAGATTGTATGTCAATTATACCGCAATTTTAAAAAAATCTCTCCCATTTTTCCCTGAGTAGAATCCTCCTATTCAGACTAAGGCTGATTTTTCTGGGCATTCCCAGAAAAGAAAATGGCTGGCAATCATAAACTCATCTAAGAAAGGCTCTTCTCTCTCTGGAATTTAATTACACCTATTATCCTTGCTTACACAATAATCCAATATCTTTGAAATCATAATTTTATAATTTGTCTTATATTTTAAATTTGTTGTCTTTCCATAAATTCTTACATTATACTCATAAATAGAATTTCAATGCCATATCATTACGGAAATGAGCAGGTGCCTAATGATTTGAGATTCATGTTAAAAAACAGAATTGGAGTGACCTGAAAACCAATTTGGCTATAATGTTGAAAAAATCTGGAAACAGTAATGATACTCTTACAAATACAAAATCATTGGAATTACCTATCCTATGTCTAACATGGCCAAGATATGGTCACTCTCTAGAACAGGGGTCTCAAACTCGCGGCCCACAGGCCGCTTGCGGCCCACCGAACAATTTTGTGTGGCCCGCAGACTAATCCACAAAGTCCAAAATATTTTGGATAAAATTAAGTAAGCCTAGGGGCCTACTTGTATTTTTCATTTCTCTAGCATCCTAGCTAGATATTAGCTTAGTTAACAGCAGTTGTGATGCGAACTACAGTTTCTGGTCGTTTTGTGACACTGAGTAAACTGCATGTACGATTGTGCTTGTACTGATTTTTTTTTTTGTTTTCAACTGCAGTGAGAAAAGTGTTGCATAACAGTTGCCTTTTGTAGACCTAGTGCGGCCCGCCAAACGGCTGTGATCTTGCTCTGCGGCCCACATGCTGAGTTGAGTTTGAGATCCCTGCTCTAGAACATGCCAGTCAGAAAGCAGTAGCTTCGTTCCTGTTGGCACCTGTTGTGTACACCGAGGAGAAATATACATCTCACTTTGTCCTGGATGGCCCCAATTTATATCTACAATCATTGTGTAACCACAAGCATACATATCACAGGTGAAATAATAAGTTATATGGTCCCACCTCTGTTTATATATGAATATGAGGCATGAAGAAATATAACGTTCTGACTTCCACTGAGCGTCCTCACCACTCTGCCTGTGTATGTCATTAGATCTTCCTATCAACATACCAGTACACTGGGGGTTCTGAATCACGGCCTGTATCATTTGCCAAAAACCAGAGCAAAAATATGACTCATATTCTACTTGTTTCTTAATAATTCATACCTGCAGCTTCAGAATTCTTTTTTTATTATGTTTACATGTCTGCAGCTTTAAGGAAAGCAGCAACAGAAGTTCATCATTAATGCAACTTTACAGCCTTATAGGTAAAAAATAGTTCAGTCCTATTAAAGTATTGTTTATATTTGCATATAAACTGTATATTATTTTAAGACGTTTAATTATGTACTCTTTTTCTTCTTCATCATCTTTTTTTTAATTAAGTGAGAGTTGGGGAGGCAGGGAGGCAGAGAGACAGACTCCTGCATGTGCCCTCACTAGGGGGGTGATGCTCTGCCCATCTGGGACCACTGCTTTGTTGCTCTGAATAGAGAGCTATTTCAGCATCTGAGGTGAGGCTATGGAGCCATCCTCTGTGCCCAGAGCTAAATTGCTAGAGAGAGAGAGAGAGAGAGAGAGAGAGAGAGAGAAGGAGAAGGGGATGGTCACTCTCCTCTGTGCACTGATCAGAAATTGAACCTGGGACTTCTACACACTGGACCAACGCTCAACTGCTGAGCTAACCACCCAGGGCCATTCTTCTTTTTTAATATAATATAAATAGATACTTGAAAAACAGAGCCAGGAAACAACTTTGGAATTTTTATCATGTTTATACATAGCATATTAAACAGGTTGCATTCAAGTCTCTATGGAGTAAAGTTTAGAAATGCAGCTGAATAAAATTTTAGTTTCTAAAATATGCTTGGTATATTATATTGTAGAAAATCTTACTGGTTAAATCACTTGAGCCATCGAGTTTTTCTTAAGTGTCTCGATATGCTTTTGACTGATACCATCTGTTATCTACTGAAAAAATTATTTTTCTTTGGTTGGAAGGTATTTATCAAATTATAGGTGACATATTTGTTTGGGACTATACTAGACCATCTGGTTCTATAAAAATGTTTTTCAAAAATACTGCATTCCATCTCAGCTACACCATTCATATTTTTTCAGAAACTCTTTGTTATACTCCCAAAACAGAAAGACAGGATATTTTTGGCTCCTGGATAAAAAAGCAAAGAAAAACACTTACAAAGAAATTTTCCTAAGCACCATGATATTGTACAGCTATTCACTAAAAGAATAAGTAGGTGAACAAAAGAATGAGGAGTAGAGAAGAGAGGGAGAAGGCATGATGGGCTTAATGAATACTTTGTATCCTGAATAGAAATTCACCAGAACAAAGACCTTCACAAAACTGCCCAGCATATAAGAGTTTTGTAGAGAGCCTAAGTATGTTATCCTATACTGCTCACAAAAATTAGGGGATATTTCAAAATGAGTATGAAGTGATTTATAAAAAGAAGCATTTAATTTTTTTTTATTAAACAAGAACATCAGAAAAGCAAAGGACGAGTCAAAGAAAGTTGTTTGGTTATGCAAATGAGATGCAAAACCAACTTTTATTTCATTGGTGAAAAGGCACCATACAAAGGCTGAAAGTACTGGAGTATCTGCACATTCCCCAATCCCCTTATTTTTGCGAGCAGTGTAGTTGTAATCATTAAAACTAATTTTTCAGCTTATAAACATACTCCCATCCCTACTACCATCTTGCAGTTGCTCCTGGGTAGTTATTTCTTTTCCTAGGGATGTTTTTCTATTTATTAAAATAATAGATTAAATTTCTAAGAGTATAATCTCAGCTCTGATTTTCTTTTTGATTTTAGTAAACTTGCTGAAGGCCAAGTTTTCTCCAACTGTAAAATGAGCCAGTTTCTCACCAACACAATGTTTATCTAAATCAAGCTGAAATTTCTTTTTAATAACTAGAGCAATTGTTCTCAGAGATTCATACTGTAAAGTACTAAGACTGCCTTTATTAGTTATTTTTACAACACTCTGGAATCATATATCCTAACATAAAGATAAAAGTATTGTAGATGCCACTTTTTAAGACCTAATTCTGAGACTGGAAGCTTACTGAACACCAAATATTCAATTGTCAAAGGGGCACTTTGGATGAGACTCAGAGTTTATCAGAACTATGCCAACATAATATCTAAGAAATCTTCGAAAATATGTTAGTTTGAAAGTGTAGCAGTTAAAAAACCCCATACAAATGCAGAGATTGCAGAATAAGTTTCTATCCATTTCAAATTCCCCAGTAAATGTAAGGTCCTTTGCATCTTTTCTGTAAGTGCAAAGAAATAGATGACTGAAAAAAATGAATGCCTAAATAGAAACAATAAGTTATTTTACTTTATTTTATTTACTTTAAAGGTTGCAGAAAAGTCCTTCAATGGTTGCTTCTAAAAATAATAAGCTCCCCTCAGAGGCTGATTTAACTGTGGGCACCAGATGCATGCCCTGGGCCCCGACTTCTGACGGGCCCCACAAAACTCAATTTGACACTTTTTTCAAATGACACCAAGTTTGGTTTGACATGTGCAATATTAAAATAATATATATAACATTCTTTATTTATTTAAAAATAGGGTTAACATGTATTTTTATTTTCCCTGTCTCTCTCTCTTTTTTGAGGGGCCCAACATTTTCTTCTGCACCTGCAGCCTCAACCGACCTTAATCCACCTCTGGCTCCCCTTACATAAAAAAGGAAAAGTCTCCGAAAAGGAAACACAGATTTTCAGTTAATAGTTAGGGTCTTGGTGATTAAGATGTAGAAACAAAAGACAAACAGGCCATCCCTAGGAAAACATTCTGTATTGAAACTGTACCATTATTTGGGAAAAAAATTAATTTTAGTATCTAAATATTTTAATTATTGATTATATAAATATTTATTAATTAAATATTTAGATGATAATATTTAACATTCCTAATAATGGTAATACTTGGACAATTTAAATATTATCACCATGTGGGATAAAATGCAAGCATTTTACTTTATGCATGATTCTAATTTATTTTTTGACTAGGAGCCTAATTAATTGGAAATAACTTACATTTCTCTTATAGATCAGATAATAGTCATTAATTAGACTTCCTCTCACTACCTCATCAAAATTAGAACTTAACTACAGAACAACCATCATTTAGAATGGTCTGAAATCTAGTCCTACAACTGGTGATTTAAAGCAGTGGTCCCCAACTTTTTTTGGGCCACGGACCAGTTTAATGTCAGAAAATATTTTCACGGACCGGCCTTTAGGGTGGGATGGATAAATGCACAAAATAAAATTATGCGACCGGTGTAAAAACTGTGGAATTTTTAAATATAATTGTTGAACTGACGAGACAAGCGTCAAGAGTGAGTCTTAGACGGATATAACAGAGGGAATCTGGTCATTTTTTAAAAATAAAACATTGTTCAGACTTAAATATAAATAAAACGGAAATAATGTAAGTTATTTATTCTTTCTCTGCAGACTAGTACCAAATGGCTCACGGACCCGTACCAGTCCGTGACCCGGGGGTTGGGGACCACTGAATTAAAGAAGCCACACTGAGAGTGGTAGGAGGAGCAGAGATAGAGAATGGGCTGGTCCCACAGCCACATGTGGCGGATAAAATGTGGGAAGTATATCTCAGCTGCAGAGATTCCCCCCTGAGGATCAATGAGTCTCAGCCCCACACCAGGACTCTCAGCTCAGGAAGAGAAATCCCCATAACTTCTGGTTGTAAAAACCTTCAGAGATTGTGGCTGAGTCAGACATAGGGCTTCTGAATTCCCAGGAAGTTCCTCTTAAAGGGCCCACCCACGGACATACACAAACTCACTCGAACTCACTTGAGCTCCAGTGCTGGCTCAAAGGGCACCAGGGATATATGGGAAGGAACTGATTTGTCTGGCATCAGATTGAGAGCTGGAGGGGCAGCTTTCTGCCAGACACAAGTGCTGGCAGGGGCCATTGTCCATTTTCTGAGAACCTTCCCCACACAGAGCCAGCAAGTGGGCACCATATCAGACTATCCATCAGCCTGAATCACCCTGTTTGCCCCACTCTGGTTATTCCCTGAGATCCCATCCCACCTAACTTTCAGGCCCACCTAAGCTGTTTCCAGTGGTTTTCCATATGAATGGCCTGTCTTAGCTCATGCCTCAGAATTTCCTAAAATCTCTCAAACAAGCAGCATCTGGCCTCAGCATGCCCCATCAGTCTCGGGCCCAGCACTCTCAGCATCTGCCCTTGGTTCCCAGCTTGGCCTCTCCCCGGGCACCTCCACGCACAGCACAAGTAGCAGCAATCGGCAAATTGCTTTGTAGCTCATGCTAATATAGAACTATTACATTGAGTTAAAAGAATAAACATATTCAACATTGTTCTTATAAACTTCAAACAATGTTACAAATTACCTAAACCCACTGAGTTACTTTATTTATATTAGCTGAGTAAAATTTTAGCTATAGTGTTTAAATACCAAGTAGTTTACTGTTCTTTAACGTCAACTTAAATTGTAACTGTAAGACCCTTAATTAACTTTAAGACTTCAGACTTAATTAACTTTAAGACCTAAGGCTTGGAAATGTTTAAGTAATTAAGATAAATAGAAACCTCTATTTGCAACAGAGGGCTTAGAAATAGTATCAAACAAAAATACTTGGTCACCCCTCAATACTTTATACCTTTTGTTTCTTCTTACCCCAAGCTCTAGTCTAAGGGTTCCAGTGACACTTACAACCAGGGAAGCAGTAGACAGCAGCAGCTCATCCTAGTTACCCCGGATCCTGTCTCCAGAGGCCTTTCCTTTGCCTCACTATCCTGAGCTTTCACTTTCACCTGGACTTGTTTGTGAATTCTTTCCTACACGAGTCGAGAACCTAGTAGTCCCCGACTGTCCAGGTAGGACTTACATCATCTCAAACTTGGTCTGGTGACAATATGATATCTCAACAGATGCGAGAAAAGCACTGGACAAAATCTAACGCCCTTCTCTAATAAAAACTCTCTCGACAAACAAACTAATACAAGGGAACTTCGTCAACCTGCTAAAGGGCATTTATGAAAATCTTACAGGTAACATTATACTTAATGGTGAATGTTTTCACCTTAATATCAGGAATAAGAGACAAGAATGTCTGTTCTCCCTATATTTTTTCAACATGGCCCCAGAGGTGAGAACAAAAATGAAAAAAATCTGTTTGGAGATGAAGAGGTAAAACTGCCACTATTCACAGCCCGTATATAATAGTCTGTGTGAAAAGTCCAATGGAATCTGCAGAAAAAGCTCTGAGTTTGTGAATTCTTAATACAAGAATGGTAAATGTAACCGGTAGATTCTCACAAGAATTTAAGTTTAATGTCTCTAATTTGTGGAGCTAAAGAGTGATTTTTTAAAGACTTTATTTATTCCATTTTTAGAGAGGAGAGAGATAGAGAGGGGGAGAAAGAGAGAGAGAGAGAGAGAGAGAGAGAGAGAGAGAGAGAGAAGGAGGAGCTGGAAGCATCAACTCCCATATGTGCCTTGACCAGGCAAGCCCAGGGTTTTGAACCGGCAACCTCAGCATTCCAGGTTGATGCTTTATCCCATTGCACCACCACAGGTCAGGCAAGAGTGATTTTTAAATGGTGTGAACTCAGGGTAAATAATCACAGTTGTTTTAGTTAAAAGATGCTGAGATAACCATCTGGATGGCTCAGTCAGTTGGAGCACTGTCCCAAGCACACAGGTTGCCGGTCTGATTCCCCATCCGGGCACATACAGGAGCAGCTTCATGTTCTTGTCTCTCTCCCTGCCTCTCTCTCTCTTTCTCTCTCTCAAAATATATATATATAAAAAGGTGTTGGGATAAATTTTACCACAAAATATTGTCATGAGCTATCTAGGGAAGGAGTAAATGCACTCTGCCCATAATATTTGACCTATATAATACAAGCAGTTTTATAGCAAGGCCAACCCACACAGATGTTTTTTTCTATAGAAACCATCAATGGCTTGATTATTTACAGATATTTTGTGGTTAGAATAAGTAAACTTTATCCTAACACCTTTTTTGCATAGTTTCAACATAATAAGATAAACCAAATTTATAAACATAACTGTAATAGAAATGTTAAGCTCATTTAATTAAGTATGATAAGCCCACTTGAAAGGAATTAGAACTGTACTTTATACATGGAACTTAGTCTGTCACCTACTCTGTGACCGATAGAGTTCCAGCCTTACAATAAAATATGTGTATTATATATACAGTGTGTCCGTAAAGTCATGGTGCACTTTTGACCAGTCACAGGAAAGCAACAATAGACGATAGAAATGTGAAATCTGCACGAAATAAAAGGAAAACCCTCCCAGTTTCTGTAGGATGATGTGGCAGCATGTGCGCATGCGCAGATGATGTTGTAACACCGTGTATACAGCAGAGCAGCCCACGGCCATGCCAGTTGAGATGTGGACAGTTCAGAGGAAAGTTCAGTGTGTTCTGTGGCTTGCTAAATTTGAATCCATGACCAAAGTGCAACGTGAATATCGGCACGTTTATAACAAAGCACCACCACATAGGAATAACATTACTCGGTGGGATAAGCAGTTGAAGGAAACCGGCAGTCTGGTGAAGAAACCCCATTCTGGTAGGCCATCAGTCAGTGATGAGTCTGTAGAGGCTATACGGGATAGCTACCTAAGGAGCCCTAAAAAATCTGTGCGTGAGCCCACATCAAACTGCACTAAATAGGTATGAAACTGGGAGAGTTTTCCTTTTATTTGGTGCAGATTTCACATTTCTATCGTCTTTTGTTGCTTTTCTGTGACCAGTCAAAAGTGCACCATGACTTTATAGACACACTGTATTTCACTGCCCCTGAAAGGCCAGACACAGTGATCAGTTTTATCTGGGGTTAAAAAGAATGGCCCTAGATTCTTAGAGATGGTGAGTAGTCCTAGAGGAAAACAGCCACTTGATGAGTCCTTTCCCTCATCAGAGTAGGTAAGGTGACAAGAGCAGTTACAAAGAAGGAAAGGGAGGGAGAGAAGAAGGGAATGGGGGCAGGGGGGGGCAATGAGAGAAGGAAGGAAGGGGGAAAGGGAAATGAAAAAATCTTTACATTAGCCAGTGGTTTGAGGGAAAGCTAATTCCAAGATTATCAGTGACAACATGTTGTGTGACATGACAACTACCCCGGAGGTGACATGGGACATATGCCTGAACAGGGGGAATAAGAACAATGACTAATTCTTGGAGAGTAGAGCAAATTAGAAAAACTGGCTGATGCTAAGGTTTTGAGCAGGATTAAATATCACAAATGGTTTATGGGTGTCAGGGAAAGTAGTTAAGAGATAGCATATCGCGTAAACATAGAGACTGAGCAAGAGAAAGACTAAGATACTACTCTTAGTTATAAGGGAAAAAATAAAGTGATATGTTTCTATATGTGAGTTCGTGAAACTTCTTGCTGTAGAAGACACAATTCCTATTCATTCCTGCTTTCTAGACTAACTGAACTTCCTTCCTCTCTCCTACTCAGCCTATGAAAATCATGCTACCTTCAAATTCCAGAAGTTCAGTCCCACTTCCCATCCTAACTATATGTCTGAGCTGCCACAGTACCCTGCAAATGGCATTGCACAAACTAAGTCATTAGCTAAAAACGTCAGCTAGAGGCACATTCTTCACAAGCATGATCTACTTCCCCTTTCTTTTCAATTGTTAGGATTTTTTTTTGTTTTTTTGTATTTTTCTGAACTGGAAATGGGGAGAGACAGTCAGACAGACTCCCGCATGCGCCCGACCGGGATCCACCCGGCACGCCCACCAGGGGCGATGCATTGCCCACCAGGGGGCGATGCTCTGCCCCTCCGGGGCATCACCCTGCTGCGACCAGAGCCACTCTAGCACCTGGGGCAGAGGCCAAGGAGCCATCCCCAGTGCCTGGGCCATCTTTGCTCCAATGGAGCCTTGGCTGAGGGAGGAGAAGAGAGAGACAGAGAGGAAGGAGGGAGTGGGGGTGGAGAAGCAAATGTGCGCTTCTCCTATGTGCCCTGGCCGGGAATCGAACCTGGAACCCCGCGCGCCAGGCCGACGCTCTACCGCTGAGCCAACCGGCCAGGGTCAGGAATTTTTTTTTTAATAATTTTATTTTTTTAATGGGGCAACATCAATAAATCAGGATACATATATTCAAAGATAACATGTCCAGGTTATCTTGTCGTTCAATTATGTTGCATACCCATCACCCAAAGTCAGATTGTCCTCTGTCACCTTCTATCTAATTTTCTTTGTGCCCCTTCCCCTCCCCCTTTCCCTCTCCCTCTCCCCCCTCCCCCCATAACCACCACTAGGAATTTTTTTATATCAAGTGAGAGGCAGGGAGGTTGAGAGACAGACTTCCGTGTGCATTCCGACCAGGATTTACCTGGTCAACCCCATCTGGGGTCGATACTCTGCCCATCTAGGGCCACTGCTCCATTGCTCAACAGCCAAGCTATTTTAGCGCCTGTGGAGAAGCCATAGAGTCATCCTCAGAGCCTGGGGCCAACTTGTTCATTCGAGCCATGGCTGCTGGAAGGGAAGAGAGAGAGAGAAGAGGAAGGGGAGGGGTGGAGAAGTAGGCGGTCACTTCTCCTGTATGCAGTAACTGGGAATCAAACCTGGGACTTCCACATGCCAGGCTGATGCTCTACCACTGAGCCAACTAGCTAGGATCAGGTACTTTTTTGTATTAATGTGGTTTTTTTAAATAACGTAAAACAAATACCTTATTCCAAAGTCAAGGGTATAAGTGACTGTGAAGAGTTTGTATAGCAACACCACCCAGTTCTTTGTATTGTTTCTGAGCTATACACCAAGCCAAAAAAGTCAGATGTAAATTTACCATTTTTTTAAAATTTCAACTAGGCTTCCCTTTGGTTGAAAGAAATCAATTTGAAACAACTCAAATTATTTGTTATGTGGATATTGGACTGTTTCACTTTCTAAATTTGGTCACTAATATTTTCCTTTGAACCATTTTTAGTGCCTTAGAAGTTTTTACATCTTAGAGCAATGCATTAGATTAAGACAGGCAGGAAGTGGGCTTTGCTTAAAACAAAAAACATAGAGACTATTGGAAAAGGCGAGCTAGTAAAGAATCTGAATCAATTTGGGGAAAGAATGTGTATAGAAGCTGGGCCGGAAGTGAACTTCTCTTCACTGTCGATATTTATGTCCTTCTTGAAGTATCTGTACTCCAGTTGGAAGACCAATACTATGTATCATTCTAGAGCTGGGGATAGAGCAGTCAATAAGACAAACTCTTTGAGTTCAATAGCATTGTATTTAAGTCTGAAGACAGATTTTTTTAAAAAAAAGGTACATAGATACATAATCAAATAAGATAATTTCAGATAACAATAAGTTCCAAGAAGCATTTGAAAGGGGGTAACAGGGTGGTCAATGAAAAATTCTCTGAAGGGATGGATTTTGAACTGAGACTTGAAGGATGTAAAAGGAATGTCCATGAATAAAAAGGTAGATCAAGAACAAGTTCTGAAGCAAACAGTTAGTACTCCATTGAATTTGGGGGGGAGGGAATGGAGGTCATGGTCCTTTTGACAAGGACAGTTCACTGAAGTGATGGAGTCATATTAAGAGAAAGTAGGAGGTGTGAAAAATGGAGACAAGCAGTAGAAATGGGATGGTAGCTAGAAAGAAATGATGGGTCAAGAGATAGTTTGTTTTTGTTGCATTCTCATAGAAATTATCTAGCCCCTAATGCAAAATGGTGATGCAGAACAGAATTGGAGAGTCCAATAATAAAAAAAGGACTATCTGAAAACCCTGTGCAAGAAAAGAATGAGATCCAGATTTTGAAAATATTTTGACCCACTTACACTTCCATAACTCCCAGAGTCAGTGCATCGAAGTCACAGTGGAAAGTGGTCGTGGCCACCGTGAAGATCTGAAGTCAGAGCCGCTGGCTCAATTGACTGCAACCCAACTCATACCAAGGACCCCAGAGCAGCAACCTTTCTGAGAGTGTACTGGCAAACTGGCCCTTAGTAAAAGGAAAGATAGGAAAGAAGGACGCAGGAAGGATGGAAGGGAGGGGTGGAGGGAGGCAGGTAGAGGGAGGAAGAAAAGAAGGAAAGATGGCAGGTTAAGATGCACCAGAAATCCGTCTCTACATCCAGATAATTGCACTAGTAGAATCTGTCTGATATCAACTATTTTGGAACTCCGGAGTCTGTTGAAGGCTTGCAGCTTCCAGGAGAAGGCTGAGGGAGTACATTACAGTTAATCTTGGTCAATTTCTACTCTTAGCGCAGTAGCAGCTACCCATTCTGCCCCCTCCACCTTGTCAGGCAGCAGCGCATGTGTTCCCGTGTTCCCAGAGCAATCTGCACAAAGCTTGCAGGAAACGCAGTGAGCGAAAGAGATCCTGCTGCTTCCAATCAGAGAAGTGCAGACAGAGCGGTGATTAGCCATTACTGTAGTGCCACCCCCGGAATTGCAAGCCCCTCCCTCTGGAGTTGTAGTGACTTCCGGGAGATTAAAGGGCTAGCTCCCTCCGTATTCCCCACCTCATTTTTCTCTTTTCCCCTCTTGTGAACAGATATTAAAGATCAGGATATTATATGCATTTTCAGGATATTATATGCATTTTTAAAAACTGCATATATGGAAAAAATTAGAAAATGATTGTGCATGCCCAGGGAAAAGGTGCAGACTCAGAAAAGATCTTAGAAGATCTAAGGATATTCCTTAGGCTGATTCTTTTCTCATCAAGTTCTATTTCTTTGATGAAAAGAAATCCTTTCTCTATGTCTACTTAGAGTCATTCAGTTTACAAAACAATGAAAAATATTTTTAAAATAAGTCTATACTCACTAGTCAGCATAATACAGAGAATGAAGTTAATTTTAAGCCCTGGCCGGTTGGCTCAGTGGTAGAGTGTCGGCCTGGTGTGCAGAAGTCCCGGGTTCCATTCCCGGCCAGGGCACACAGGAGAAGCGCCCATTTGCTTCTCCACCCCCCCCTCCTTCCTCTCTGTCTCTCTCTTCCCTTCCCACAGCCAAGGCTCCATTGGAGCAAAGATGGCCCGGGCGCTGGGGATGGCTCCTTGGCCTCTGCCCCAGGCGCTAGAGTGGCTCTGGTCGCAACAGAGAGACACCCCCCCCCCCGAGGGGCAGAGCATCGCCCCCTGGTGGGCAGAGCTTCGCCCCTGGTGGGCGTGCCGGGTGGATCCCGGTCGGGCGCATGCGGGAGTCTGTCTGACTGTCTCTCCCCGTTTCCAGCTTCAGAAAAATACAAAAAAAAAAAAAAAAAAATTTAAGTTACCAGTAACCTTAAAATTACAGTTGTGAAGATGCTGAATGCCCAGCATGGAGCAAAGTGTGAATATGAAATGAAAAAGCAAAATTGTTTCTTTTTTTTTTTTTAGTGTGTAAAATGCCTTTATTAATATGTCCTATTTATAAGTAGTTTATGCTGAATAAATATAATGTAGAAACCAGATTCTACAAATAGCATAGTAACATAAGTTAAACTATTTTTTTTGTCACCATATGAATCTACAATTTCTGGGTATAACAGATGCAGAAAGTATTGGGCGAGCTGTAGAGTTCTGAGAATGCTATACACATTTGCTGAACAATCAAAAACACTTCCAACAGAGAGGGAGAAAGAAAAGCAGGTCTATTGAAAAACATTTTTTATGACACAGAACCATTGAATTAAATGACTTTCAAATAAACGTGTGAACTTACAATAAATTCAAGTCACATTCAGCACAAGGCAAAGATTTACATGAAAGAGCTCGCTTTAGGTGTGTGAGCATTCAGATGAGAGAACTGTGCTCAGTGAAGGAGAGAGCCCGACACGCTTTGCAGTAGCATTGCTGTCCATTGTTAGAGCGCGATGACTTCAAAAGGGACTACAGAAAGAAAAATCCGGAATGCAGACTGAGCAATGAAAGAGCAGAATGAAAGTGAGTTCCCATATCTATAAATCCAAGTCGAGATATCATTTCAGTATGGATGATCCAGAGATGACAAACTCACATTATGTCAAAATCCGAACTAATCCTTTATCTGTTACCAAATTTTCTTTCTTTGGGTCTTGTCTGATCTTGTCCATCTACCTAGTTACCCAAACACAAACTTGCATCGCCTTTGAATACTCACTCACTCTATCTCCCCTCATCTTTTTACCAATTCTATTGATTTCACTGCTAGTCTAGACATGTCTTTTGGTATGTATATCTTGCCTGGGTCACTGAATTGATCTTCATGTCTCCAGTGTTTTTCCTTTCAATCTACTCTCCATATTTCTTTCAAAGTAATCATTCTACTGTGCAAACCTGGTTATATCTCTTCTTTGATAAAGGTCCTCCAAAAGTTTCCTAGTACCAGCAGGAATAAAATCCATACTCCTTAGCATGACATAAAAAGTCAGCCATGATAGAAACTGACCTCTCCCAACCCATTTCCCTAGCTATCCCCTGCTCATCCTTCCAGGCCCAATTCAAGAATTGTCTCCTTCGAATATTCACTTGTGACATTCTCATCTGACTTAGGTTCCATAACCATACCACCTTGCAATTCCTTTTGTCTTAGAACTTACCTTAGTTTGTTGTCATTGCCCACATCTCTTCATCCTTACTATTCTGTGAGCAATCTAAAGAAAAAAGCTATTGTCCCTTATTTTGTATCCCCAGTACGGAACACAAAATGTAATAAGCAATTAAAGTATTTGAGAAAGAAAGAAAACAAGGGAGAAAGATAAAGAAGGAGACAACTACAGTGTGTCCTTAAAGTCATGGTGCACTTTTGACTGGTCACAGGAAAGCAACAAAAGACGATAGAAATGTGAAATCTGCACCAAATAAAAGGAAAACCCTCCCAGTTTCTGTAGGGTGAGTGGCAGCATGTGTGCATGCGCAGATGATGACGTAACACCGTGTATACAGTGGAGCAGGCCACGGCCATGCCAGTCGAGATGTGGATGGTACAGAGGAAAGTTCAGTGTGTTCTGTGGCTCGCTAAATTCGAATCCGTGACCAAAGTGCAATGTGAATATCGGCGCGTTTATTACGAAGCGCCACCATATAGGAATAACATTGCTTGGTGGGATAAGCAGTTGAAGGAAACTGGCAGTTTGGTGGAGAAACCTCGTTCTGGTAGGCCATCAGTCAGTGACGAGTCTGTAGAGGCTATACGGGATAGCTACCTAAGGAGCCCTAAAACATCTGTGCATGAGCCCACATCGAACTGCACTAAATAGGTATGAAACTGGGAGAGTTTTCCTTTTATTTGGTGCAGATTTCACATTTCTATCATCTTTTGTTGCTTTCCTGTGACCGGTCAAAAGTGCACCATGACTTTATGGACACACTGTAGATAACTCTAAGAACATTTGAGCTCTAAAAGTCTGCCTTCATGGTCCCATTTGTTTGGGCCAGACCTTCATTTCATATATAATCTGCAGTCAGTGAGGTGTAAACTATCAAAACCAGTAAACTATTCTGTTCTCCAACCCCAGGAGAAATTATGCTCTTAAAATCACCACAAAAGAGGCAGCAATAAAACTTTAAGGTGAGAAAAACTTTTAGTCGTATAAATTCTTAAGAGTACCATGAGAAGTAGATCCCCAGGCTGTATGCCAGTGAGCTGGCTTTTTTCTACCAAAGCCCCAAAGCCCACAGGAGCACTGGATCACCCTCCCCACTGCAGAAAGTCATCAAAACCCAATGCAACAGAGGTGAAGCCTATACAAACACTAGAGGGCAGTCTTGGAGCAGAAGTTGGTGTTTCCACGTTTATGAAGTTTCTTCCTTTGTCTGCATTTTCCCCCTTCATATCAAAGTTAAAGTGTATCTTCTCTTATTCATGGACTCCCTTAGGCAGACGTGGTTGTGCCCTCCCTTGTGGCACACCCATAACTCTTCTAGAGAATATATCACACTGTTATTGTTACTATGTAAGTATTGAAAGGCACTTCTCCATGGGTCTCTTGTATTTCTTCTACCTCTTTGAGCAAAGACATTGGCAGATTTTGCTTTTAACTATCTTTTCAATGGTGTTTGTATGTCAAAATTCCTTAGAAGACAGAGATGGTGTCTCCTTTCAAGGGGGAAGAAGGCAGGGTTTTTTTCTAATTGATCTTGATAATAAAGATAATGCTTCCCACCCAGGTGAAGGGCAGACAAGTTTGCTAGCACCCTCTTTTATAAGATTGGAAGCTTCATAAGCTTAAGGTTCCTGAAATATGATACCAACCTTCTGTACACACACACCTACCTTGGGCCACTTTGCATCGTTCCCAAAGAAGTCGGAGGGGATAAGGGAGAAATCTGTGAGAGCATGAAGTTCATGCTGTCTGCAGTACCATGAGTAATAAAGTTCTTTTTTGACCCAGGAATCTCAGTCTTACGTAAACATCTATAGAACTGTAGCAGACTCACTTGTGAAGCATCTATGTAGAGTAAAACTTCACACCTTTTTTTTTTTTTTTTTTTTTTTTGTATTTTTCTGAAGCTAGAAACGGGGAGAGACAGTCAGACAGACTCCTGCATGCGCCCGACCGGGATCCACCCGGCACGCCCACCAGGGGCGACGCTCTGCCCACCAGGGGGTGATGCTCTGCCCCTGGGGGGGGGGTGTTGCTCTGTTGCGACCAGAGCCACTCTAGCGCCTGGGGCAGAGGCCAAGGAGCCATCCCCAGCGCCCGGGCCATCTTTGCTCCAATGAGCTTGGAAGGGAAGAGAGAGACAGAGAGGAAGGAGGGGGGTGGTGGAGAAGCAAATGGGCGCTTCTCCTATGTGCCCTGGCCGGAAATCGAACCCGGGTCCCCTGCACACCAGGCCGACGCTCTACCGCTGAGCCAACCGGCCAGGGCCCTCACACCCTTTTTGAGTTCCTGACAATGTACAGTGTGTATGTATGTGTGTGCATATGTATTAAACCTATTTAGTTTTTTCTGACCATGAAGTCCTTAAAAGTATCTAATTCATCCAGGTATCTCTAAAAACCTAAACTAGTTAGAATTAAAATAGATGTTAGCTGAATATATAATAAGTACAGGCATAGTTAAGAAGAGGAAAAAGGGTCAAGGAAAACATACTACATAATTTACAGATCTTTTTATCATTTAAGTTTATGCTACTTTTTATTAAGTTAAATTTTTGTTCCTAATTAGGAAATAAATAGACTGTCATTCGTATATATTCTTTCTTCCCCCTGCCCCTTCTTTTCCAAGTGAGAGGAGGGGAGACAGAGAGACAGACTCCCACATGTGCCTCAACTGGGATCCATCCAGCAACCCTGTCTGGGGCTAATGCTCTGCCTCTCTGGGTCCATGTTCTCAACTAAGCTATTTTTAGCACCTGAGGCAGAGGACCATCCCCAGTGCCTAGGGCCAATGCACTCAAACCAATCAAGCCACGGATGGGGGAGGGAAAGAGAAAAAGAAAAGTAGGGAGAGATAGAGGAGCACATGTTCGCTTCTCCTGTGTGCCCTGACCAGGCATCAAACCTGGGATATCCACACCATGGACTGATGGTCTACCACTGAGCCAACCAGCCAGAGCCCATATATATTCTTTACATGACAATTATGATCTCAACCCTAACTCTCACACTGTCATTCTATACTCTTATCATAAATTTTTGGGTATACTGCAGCAAAATGAATAGTTTTTTTTTTCTAAGTATCCAAAACATACAAAAATTAACAAAGAGTTTTGCTTGGGTTAAAATTTGTACTTAGATTTAATCAGTGATAAAAATGGGTTGTTATTCCTTCCCCTACTGGCTTGGCTTGAGTGGAAGTGGGTAAAACCCTCCCTCAACATAGATAGAGGAATTAGAGTCCCGTGGACAATAAAGAACTCAGACGATGACTCTTCTCCTCACTCACCAACCAACAATCAACATTAAAATTCAATACATAAAATCATGTCTTTTTGCAATTAAAAACAAACAAACAAACGAAGAGAACTTCTTACTGAAAGCGGACCATAAGAAAGGGTTTGGGCCCTGGCCGGTTGGCTCAGCGGTAGAGCGTCGGCCTAGCGTGCGGAGGACCCGGGTTCGATTCCCGGCTAGGGCACACAGGAGAAGCGCCCATTTGCTTCTCCACCCCTCCGCCGCGCTTTCCTCTCTGTCTCTCTCTTCCCCTCCCGCAGCCAAGGCTCCATTGGAGCAAAGATGGCCCGGGCGCTGGGCATGGCTCTGTGGCCTCTGCCTCAGGCGCTGGAGTGGCTCTGGTCGCAATATGGCGACGCCCAGGATGGGCAGAGCATCGCCCCCTGGGGGGCAGAGCACCGCCCCTGGTGGGCGTGCCGGGTGGATCCCGGTCGGGCGCATGCGGGAGTCTGTCTGACTGTCTCTCCCTGTTTCCAGCTTCAGAAAAATGAAAAAAAAAAAAAAAAAAAGAAAGGGTTTGGACCTGTGTTGCAGATGGGAGTGTTACTTCTGTGTTCTGTTTCTGGTTAACTTTGGAACCTATTCTTATTTAATCATGATTGCACAGTGGGTATGTGTGGAGAAACGACTCTACATATGTGCATTCAAAGAGTTAAACATCGTAACTAATAAATATTGGAGCCCAAGTAGTTCGGTTTGGGTTCTTTTCCTTCCGAGGGTGCTACAAAAGATATAAATTTCTTCTCACTGAAAGGAAAGCTCATGGTTGGACAAAACATCCAAGGTTGTGGGAGGTTCAATGGTGACAGCGACAGGATCAGCAAGGGAGACTGAAGAACCAGGAGGAACAGATGAGTGTCACCTCTGTCGATCTCCTGGGATCCTTAAGGCTGCTTTCGTTGACTGATGAAGCTTTGTCTCCAATGAAACTGGAGATACCTCATCGATTGACTGTGCCTGATGGGTAAAGTTATCTGGGTGTCAGACTCAGTGAGGTAGACAAAAGGTTTGAATTTTTTTATTTCTTCTAAGGTGACTGATTCACGGGCACATGTGAGCAAGCATCCCTGGAGAGCTGTAAAAAGTTTGGGAAAGAAAACCTTGCCAGTTAGTTGGGTCAGGTTTAAAGCCATTGATATGTGGTTGTAAACACAAGTGCAATTCCATTTTATCCGTGAGCTTGTGAGCACAGGGGATATTTGGTAACAAAAATATCAAAGTGCAAAAGATAAATTTCAAAGGAAAAGTTTACAGCTTGTCCTCTGCCAGACAGACTTATCTATGAGGCTGTCTCATCACCGTTAGTTAAATGAGAGCTCCAGCAGTCCATGACTCAGAGATAACAGAATAAAGCCATAACATTAATATCCTCCAATGTTGGGGGATATATCTGAGACCGTATATATTAAATGTTGAAAAAGGGATTCAGCCTAGCTTGCCCTTCAAGTCCAGCCAGCTAGCTCCCCTCCATCATGCAGTGTCCTCCAAATGAAAAAAACAAAACTCTCAAGGAGCCACGGACTGCAGTGCTCTGGAAAGAGGTAGTGAGTTCATAGTTTTATGGTTATTGTCTTATTTCCTTTTTTTTTTTTTTTTTTTTGTATTTTTCTGAAGCTGGAAACGGGGAGAGACAGACAGACTCCCGCATGCGCCCGACCGGAATCCACCCGGCACGCCCACCAGGGGCGACGCTCTGCCCACCAGGGGGCGATGCTCTGCCCCTCCGGGGCGTCGCTCTGTTGCTACCAGAGCCACTCTAGCGCCTGGGGCAGAGGCCAAGGAGCCATCCCCAGCGCCCGGGCCATCTTTGCTCCAATGGAGCCTTGGCTGCGGGAGGGGAAGAGAGAGACAGAGAGGAAGGAGGGGGTGGGGGTGAAGAAGCAAATGGGCGCTTCTCCTGTGTGCCCTGGCCGGGAATCGAACCCGGGTCCCCCGCACGCCAGGCCGACGCTCTACCGCTGAGCCAACCGGCCAGGGCCTCTTATTTCCTTTTTATAAATAAAAGATTTAATTGTTCTGACTCTACTAGAACAGATAGATAACTTACCTAGGGGCAGCTATTACGTATAAGGGATTCTGAACACTGTGTGTGTGTGTGTGTATTTTTCCAAAGTTAGAAGCCAGGAGGCAGACTCCCGCATGTGCCCGACCGGGATCCACCTGGCATGCCCACCAGGGGGCGATGCTCTGCCCATCTGGGGTGTTGCTGCATTGCAATTGGAGCCATTCTAGCACCTGAGGCTGAAATCATGGAGCCATCTTCAGCCCCCGGGGCCAACTTTGCTCCAATGGAGCCTTGGCTGTGGGAGGGGAAGAGAGAGATAGAGAGGAAGGAGAGGGGGAAGGGTGGAAAAGCAGGTGGGCGCTTCTGTGTGCCCTGGCTGGGAATCGAACCCAGGACTTCCACATGCTGGGCCGATGCTCTACCACTGAGTCAAACAGCCAGGGCCTGGGGACTCTGAGCACTTTTAATCAAATACAGCCTTCTAGCATCTATTCATCGTTGGCGTTGATAAATTTCAGCAACTCATTTCTTTGAAGGAAGGCCTTATTTACATTCAAGGCCTATTGGCTAATAATGCATTTAAATAACTTTATTGCTCTTTCCAATGTGGCAGCTAAGGAGACCCATTTGGAATCTTAAGAAAAGTTCAGAATATGACCTCCAGACTTCACGCTTACCCAAGATGTCCATAAAAGAGGGAAGAAAGGGAGGAAATAGTGAAGAAGGGAGGTAAGACAGCTCCAGAGGTGGACTTCACAGTTTTAACCTGTGACCTCCTGACCAGAGAGCTTCATTAAAAATCTCTATTCCTCTTTGAAGCATGGGTGTGTCTTCCTTTTCTTGGAAGTCTACCTCTCAGGATCATGTTAAATGGCAGTCAGTTAGAAGAACCCCTGACCTCTGCCTGGCTGTGCACTATTTCATAGAAGTACAGTGTCATCTTAACTTAATCACTAAAATGAAAATCCCACCAAGAAGTAAAATGTTGGTTGATGGAGGTAAATATTCCCTTAGCATGTAGGATTAACACCTCTGACTATTTTTCTTAAATTCAAAGAGCTATTATTAGAAAATTATAGCACTGTGCAGTTAAGTGTGGCAGATGGCTTGTAGGAGTGAGTGGTGTGCAATTTACAGTAAACAAATTCTTTATCTTTGACGGATCATGGGGAGAACTGAAACGCTCTCCAATTCAATCAGGGAATCTGCTAGAACACACTGACATGCAGATTCACTAATTATAGTGAAATGTGTTAAAAAGCTACAATTATCCCAATGGATGGAACCTTTTCCCATGAAGATTAGAAAAAACAACCAGGCGTCATGGGTTGACAGCAGGATGCCATTTGTAAATGTGCCCCCAGATTGGTTGACACCTGTTCAGAGAAGAGATTCAAGTCTTCGGGGCCTTTCGCTTGGTCCCCTCTCAATGTAGGAGCACTTCTTAATAGGATGTGTGAATATGAGGAAAAACTGTAGCTGGCTTTTCTGTCTGTCTCAAAAAGGAGAGGGTCGTGGGTCAGTGAGAAGTGACGCCCGCAATGCTCATCAAAATAATGTTTCAAGTATTCCAGAATTTGACTTCCAGCACGACAAACAGGGGAAATGGAACAAAGCGCAACTGTTCTGAAATGTATTTCTCAAAAATAGCTGTTTGATCATATTTTGAACGGTGGCAATGAATGAAAAAATATGCGAGAATGTGAAATCACGTAATGCATGTGACCCACCCAAATGCCCCTGAATGTGTCCCGCATTATCGCAGTCCACGGGGTTTACTAATGGCTTGGGGCGCGCGAACCCGTGTAGACGGACAGTGCAGTACTCTTAAATGATGCCGTGCGAGGCTTTGATCCAAAGGGATCGCTGCATTGGAGAAAGAGGTGATTTGGATAATCCCTTAAATTCGATTATAAAATACTGGGATGTATAAAAGAAAGTGAAGATTTGAGGGGAATGCTTTATCAAACACCGCAGACAGCTGGAAGCCAGGAAGTTTCACTGGATTTATATCTTTGTGTGTGTGTGTGTGTGTGTATGTATGTGTAATTACAGTTAACATACCAACTATCCCAGGAATCTCTGGCTGGAATTTCAATCTGTCAACTGTTGTCTGTTGAGCCAGTTGTACTGTAAATGGCCTAAGTGTCCTTGGGGTGTGCCAGGCAAATTGTGGAGTGTAAGACTGCAGATGATGCCTTGGAATCGTGAAACCCCCGTTAAAATTTTTTTTTATTGACTGATTTTAGAGAGAGAGGGTGAGACAGACAGACAGAAACATCAATCTGTTTCTGTCTGTGCCCTGACCAGGGATTGAACCTGCAACCTTTGTGTATCAGCATAAGGCTCTAACCAACCTATTTTTAAGATGAGAGATTGATTTCTCATTCTAATTCTGGAATTTAATTTCTTTGTGCTCTTAATCTCTGAACTTTAGTTTTTCCCTAGCCATTTGATAATAGCATAGCACAGATACTCAACTTTGGGGCACCACCATATGGTGACACTTTGATTTTGGACTATCTTCATGTTGTTGCATAATCTCAGCAGCTATCCTCTGGTGAGCACTAGTAGACCACATGTCTCCAATTACTGTGGGAGGAGAAATAGAATAGGTGACCTCTAAGCAATTGATAGAGCAAGGTCCTGGAATTATCAATAATTGAAATAACATAATTATTATTCATTTTTGGAGCTTCTAGATGAAAGTCTACACCACTCACGAGTGGTCCCCACAGCCGAGCCCTGTTGGAATTAAGAGCATATCTTCATGAGAGTCAGAGTATAATCTGGATAAGTGGTGAAATCCTCTGAGGCTCTATTCACATCTCTGGGAAGCCATTAGGTAACACTGGGGGACAATTTTTTTTCCACTTTCTGTTACATGAAGTTTTAGAACTTTTTCTATATATTTCTGCATTGCTGATTCCAAATCTGAAATCTGTATTTTGGTGCATGCTCTAGTTTTTATGCAATTTTAATTTCTATTTGTTACAGTTAATGGCATGCATTGGTTTTTAAATTGGAGTTAAAGGGCAATGACTCTTGGATTGAACATAACCACAAAGGCAATCAATGTTTTATAAACATCACTTATACATAATTGTGGTTGTTTTTAAATGTAAAAAATTATTATCTGATAAAAACACCCTCTTACTTTGTTTTAAGATTGAATCATGGCTTCTTCAAGTAGGCATAAATGTAAGAATAGTCCTGACACCTTCTGTTATATATGTGGCTGTTACACACTTCAACGTCAAAGGCGCAATATTTCATCATTTGTGACACATGCATATATTGCCTATTTTCAAGTTCCCCTTGGTGATCAAAACAAGAATTGGGCTCTTCATATTGTCTTTCATAATTGTGAGGAAATGCTTCATGACTGGACAAAAGGAAAATGCAAAGAAATGCCTTTTGGTATTCCCATGGTATGGCGTGAAACTAAGGACCACAGCAGTGACTGTTATTTCTGTCTGATCCATACAAAGGGCATCGGCAAGAAAAAACGGCATATGATCGCATATCTTAATATTCCTTCAGTAATACAATCTATCCCACATTCTGAGACACTCCCAGTTCCAGTTTTCAATAGTTTTATTTCTTCTAAGGACAAAGAAAGTGAACATGGTGATCAAGTGTATTTTAATAAGATGTATGAGGAAATGGTTGTAGAATCTGAAGGGTCTTCTGATGCCAAGCAGTCATTAACCCCTCAGCAGTTTAGCCAACCCAAATTGAATGACTTAGTAAGAGATTTGGGCCTATCAAAGAAAGTAGCTGGGGCCCTGGCTGGTTGGCTCAGCGGTAGAGCGTCGACCTGGCGTGCGGGAGACCCGGGTTTGATTCCCGGCCAGGACACATAGGAGAAGCGCCTATTTGCTTCTCCACCCCCCCCTTCCTCTCTGTCTCTCTCTTCCCCTCCCGCAGCCAGGGCTCCACTGGAGCAAAGATGGCCCGGGCGCTGGGGATGGCTCCTTGGCCTCTGCCCCAGGCGCTAGAGTGGCTCTGGTTGCGGCAGAGCGACGCCCCAGAGGGGCAGAGCATCGCCCCCTGGTGGGCAGAGCATTGCCCCTGGTGGGTGTGCCGGGTGGATCCCGGTCGGGCGCATGCGGGAGTCTGTCTGACTGTCTCTCCCCGTTTCCAGCTTCAGAAAAAAATAAAATAAAAAAAAAGAAAGAAAAAAAAAGAAAGCAGCTGGGTTATTAGCCTTTAGACTTCAAGAAAAGAGTGTACTTCATCGGTCAGCTAAAGTATCCCATTTCAGGAAACGTGACCAAATTTTTGTGGACTTTTTTTCCGAAGACAAACACTTTGTTTACTGTCATGATATCAGTAGTCTTCTCAGCCAACTAGGTGTTACCACTTACAGTCCAACAGAATGGTGGCTATTTCAGCTCTAAATGATGGCAGACTACTGCTGGAGCATCAAACCAGATTGTCCTCAACAAGTACACAAACACAAGAAGCTACAAACACAAAATTTTGCCTGAACAGAATTTAAATAAGCTTTGTGCAAATTTTATGATTAAAATAAGTGTTTTAATATGTTCTATCTCAAAATTGTAGACAAATTCTGATGCAATCGTATCTTTTAGTGTATTAGTGTATTTACTGCATTATATAAATTATTATATTTTCACAAAGATGATACCCAAGAAGACATTCTACTTCATTATGTTAAACTAAATGTTGAAAATTTTACAATAAGATAAAAACCTAAAATATTGAATTGCAAACAAACTATAGCTTAAAGAGAAAAACTAATGTCAGATCTGAGATCAGCACCTTCGAATTAGGTAAGAACAAATGCTTTTGTGGACACAACAAAAATTTTGTTCCCCAGTGTAGTCAAGCCAAATAGTTGCAAGGAACAAAAAGTTGGAAATACAGTGTGTCCATAAAGTCATGGTGCACTTTTGACTGGTCACAGGAAAGCAACAAAAGATGTTAGAAATATAAAATCTGCACCAAATAAAAGGAAAACTCTCCCAGTTTCATACCTATTCAGTGCAGTTCGATGTGGGCTCCATTTGTTGCCTTACACACATCCAAACGATAGTGAAGTTCTTGCCTCACACGGATAAGGACGTCTGGTGTAACAGAGTGAATAACGTCTGTGATTCTCTGTTTTAAGTGATTAATGTTGTTGATACGTTCAATGTACACATGTTGCTTCACATAACCCCAAAAGTAAAAGTCTAAGGGCGTCAGATCCAGGGATCATGGTGGTCATGGCTTAACAGAACCCCTGCCTATCCACTGCCGGGGGAATGTTCTATCCAGAAACTCACGAACAATGATGGTGTAGTGTGGAGGAGCGCTGTCCTGTTGAAAGATGACACCTTCTGGAAATTGTGGCACTGCGTACAATTCCAACATGTCAAGATAGGACTTTGCTGTCACAGACTGCTCCGCGAAAAAAAATGGGCCTATCACCTTATCACGCATCAGGCCACACCACACGTTCACTTTAGGGGTGTTACATTCATACCCAACGTAGGTAGGCATGAGGATGTTCAGCAGCCCATATTCAGACATTATGGCAATGAACATGTCCACAGATATGGAAGGTCGCCCCATCACTAAACACAATCTTCTGCAGAAATCTTGCATCATTGTTGATCTTATGAAGCAGATATCTGTAGCAAACACACATCGTGTGGGTCTATCCACCTGTTTGATAGCGTACAACAGCCAGAATTTGTACCCCGTAAAACAGAGACGTTTCTTTAACACCTTATGAACTGTAGTCTTGCTTAAGTGTAATTGTCGAGCACACGCACGCACAGATTTTTTAGGGCTCCTTAGGGAGCTATCCCGTATAGCCTCTACAGACTCATCACTGACTGATGGCCTACCAGAACGGGGTTTCTCCACCAAACTGCCAGTTTCCTTCAACTGCTTATCCCACCAAGTAATGTTATTCCTATGTGGTGGCGCTTTGTTATAAACACGCCGATATTCATGTTGCACTTTGGTCAGGGATTAGAATTTAGTGAGCCACAGAACACCTGAATTTTCCTCTCTACCGTCCACATCTCGACTGGCATGGCCATGGGCTGCTCCGCTGTATACACGGTGTTACATCATCATCTGCACATGCGCACATGCTGCCACATCATCCAACAGAAACTGGGAGGGTTTTCCTTTTATTTGGTGCAGATTTCACATTTCTATCGTCTTTTGTTGCTTTCCTGTGACCGGTCGAAAGTGCACCATGACTTTACGGACACATTGTATTATGAAGAATATGTGTACCTCCCTCTTCATGACTACCTATGGAGGGATTTCAAGTGGAGTAAAGCTCCTAGGCCTGTGACTTGCCACTTTCCCATGGCTCCCTCACTGTGACATGGGGAGAAATCAGTAGATCGGGTTTTCAGGTCAGATGGAGTTTCCTATTATGTCTCTCAAACATTGAGGACTCAGTCTCTTCCTCTCTAGCTACCCAAACCAGTGAGCGGGAGCTAGAAATAGTTGGTATGTCTCTGGGAAGCATTATCAACCTCACTTGTTGCCTTCCTTTAAGCCACATTTCCTATATAAAAATGGGAATATTCATTCTTATGTATTTGTTCTGGAAATACCCTCTAGTTTCCAAATGTTATGTTAGAGCATCATTTTTTTTTTTTCAGGAAAAAATATGAAGGTCAAGTAAACATACTTTTATAGATTTTATAAATCCTCTCATGTTATATTTTTGGTGTGAAACAAAGTCACCAATTTCATAGCATTGAATTCATATTGGGAGGAAAAATTTATATATATATATTTTATATGTATTTATAAATGCTTTATATATATTTTTTATATATTATATATTTATATATAAATTTATATATATTTATATAGATACAATTTTTTACATTGATTTATTTTAATTTTTCAATTTTCTGTAGAAACCCCCATCCTGGCCTACTGAACAGCTGGGAAACTCCAGCTTGTTAGATAGACACTGTCTTTCTCTTGGACTATAACAACTCCACCCCACCCCATGCTGTGTTTGTGGGGATCTCTACTTCATGAAGCATTATGAGAGGCAGTGACTATTGCTCACTCTGGAAACTGAAAACTTCTTTTTAGCTTTCCTTCCAGCTACACTGCATGATGTGTATTTTGCCAATGAGATGCATGCATATAATTCCTTGCCTTAGACCAGTGGTTCTCAAAGTGTGTGCCAGGGCACACTGGTGCACCCTTAAGATTTTCAGGTGCTCCCTATGGTATTCCAGAGACATATGTGCCTGTTGGGGACCAAAAAACCCACAGCGTTTTTGGAGTTTAGATTTTTGGGAGTCAGAGGTGTGGGGAATTGGCTGTAAGCTGACAGTCTGCCCAACCCCCCACTTCATTTGTCTGATTAGGTTGCAAAAGGGCTGTTAAGCTGTGGTGCTGGATTGTTTACACTACCCCCCATGTTCCCTGGAAAGGCTGGAGGCAAGTTTCTTCTATCCTTTGTTTGGTGTAAAGTTAAGATGATATGTATGGTGGGGGTTTTCTGCACTCAACACAATTAAGAGTAAAAAGAAGCTCAGATAAGGGCCTAATATCCAAAATATACAAAGAACTCATAAAACTCAACAACAAACAAACAAACAATCCAATAAAAAAATGGGAAGAGGACATGAACAGACATTTCTCTCAGGAAGAAATACAAATGACCAACAGATATATGAAAAGATGTTCATCTTCATTAGTTATTAGAGAAATATGCAAATCAAAACTGCAATGAGATACCACCTCACACTTGTTAGATTAGCTATTATTAACAAGACAGGTAATAGCAAATGTTGGAAAGGCTGTGGAGAAAAAGGAACCCTTATACACTGTTGTTGGGAATGTAAAGTAGTACAACCATTATGGAAGAAAGTATGGTGGTTCCTCAAAAAACTGCAAATAGAACTACCTTATGACCCAGCAATCCCTCTACAGGGTATATACCCCCAAAACTCAGAAACATTGATACGTAAAGACACATGCAGCCCCATGTTCATTGCAGCATTGTTCACAGTGGCCAAGACATAAAAACAATCAAAAAGCCCTTCAATAGAAGACTGGATAAAGAAGATGTGGCACATATACATTATGGAATACTACTCAGCCATAAGAAATGATGACATCGGATCATTTACAACAAAATGGTGGGATCTTGATAATATTATATGAAGTGAAATAAGTAAATCAGAAAAAAACAAAAAATGTATTATTCCATACGTAGGTGGGACATAAAAATGAGACTAAGAGACATTGATAAGAGTGTGGTGGTTATGGGGGGGGGGGAGAAAAAGGGGGAGGGGCAGGGGCAGGGGGAGGGGCACAAAGAAAACTAGATAGAAGGTGACGGAGGACAATCTGACTTTGGGTGATGGATATGCAACATAATTGATTGACAAGATAACCTGGACATGTTTTCTTTGAACATATGTACCCTGATTTATTGATGTCACCCTAGTAAAATTAATTTTAAAAAAAGAGTAAAGAGAGATGAATTCTTCAATGTATTGACGAGGAAATGAGAGTTTGCCTTTCAAATACATGCCCAAACATTGAAGAAATTGGTAGGATACAGCAAGATCATGTTTCTCATAAACACAAAAATGAAAAAACAACACATTCGCACTGGGACCTGCCGAATTTACTAAATCTTACTAAGAATGTATCTATATATATAAAAAGATAACTTTTTGTCATTTTTTTACATTTTTAAGCCCTCTTTTTCTTTTATTGATTTTAATTTATTGTGTTTACATAGATTCTAGTGTGCCCTCGAATGCATTCCCCCTCCCCTGTGTTCCCCTCAACATCCCCCTTGCTGCCCTTCGGGCAATGCCCTCCCTCCTTCCCTCCAGAACTATCCCATCCTATCATCCCCTTCCCTCCAGAACTATCCCATCCTCTCATCCCCTTCCCTCCAGAACTATCCCATCCTATCATCCCCTTCCCTCCAGAACTATCCCATCCTCTCATCCCCTTCCCTCCAGAACTATCCCATCCTCTCATCCCCTTCCCTCCAGAACTATCCCATCCTCTCATCCCCTTCCCTCCAGAACTATCCCATCCTATCACCCCCTTCCCTCCAGAACTATCCCATCCTATCATCCCCTTCCCTCCAGAACTATCCCATCCTATCATCCCCTTCCCTCCAGAACTATCCCATCCTATCACCCCCTTCCCTCCAGAACTATCCCATCCTCTCACCCCCTTCCCTCCAGAACTATCCCATCCTCTCATCCCCTTCCCTCCAGAACTATCCCATCCTATCATCCCCTTCCCTCCAGAACTATCCCATCCTATCATCCCCTTCCCTCCAGAACTATCCCATCCTCTCATCCCCTTCCCTCCAGAACTATCCCATCCTATCATCCCCTTCCCTCCAGAACTATCCCATCCTCTCATCCCCTTCCCTCCAGAACTATCTCATCCTATCATCCCCTTCCCTCCAGAACTATCCCATCCTATCATCCCCTTCCCTCCAGAACTATCCCATCCTCTCATCCCCTTCCCTCTCTTTGCTTTCCCTCTGGTTCCTTTATGAATTCTAAAAAAGCATAACTCAAAAAATGTAGCATAAAAATATTTTTTAATGTCAAAATAAATTTAATTTTGTTGTATTTATTTTGTTTAATAACCATAAAAGCATGCTTGGACTTTATTTTTTTTATTTGACTTAATTATTATAACATATTTCTCATAAATTTATATATACTGTGTCTACAATTATTTGTAGGATTTTATTTATTTACTTTTTTAGATTTTATTTATTCATTTTTAGCAGAGAGAGAGGGGAGAGAGAGAGAGAGGGAGAGATAGAGAGAGAACAGGGGAGGATCAGGAAGCATCAACTCCTATTTGTGCCTTGACCAGGCAAGCCCAGGGTTTTGAACCGGCGACCTCAGCATTCCAGGTCGACGCTTTATCCACTGTGCCACCACAGGTCAGGCCTATTTGTAGGATTTTAAATGCGCCTCGACTTCAAAAAGTTTGAGAACCACTGCCTTAGACACTGGGATGCGAAGAAGCAGAGAGAGGCCACAATCCATTCTGTCAGTCTCAGCAGTAAAGGCAGCAGGTGTATGTTTCCTAAAGGTGGTCGCAGGGGAGGGGGTTCTCACATGATCTCTCTGGTCCAGCATTGAGCAGGGAGGTGGTTCTGGTGGAGATATTCGTTCTCAGCAGTGCTGTCTTGATGGACCAGTTCTGCAGAATGATTTAGATTTTGACTAGGTAGTCTAATTTTCAGCAGCCACAGAGATTATTGACTATCTAACAGTCTTAATAAATATGATGTTCTACATAAATTAACCAGAGGTGGTTCTATCACTTGAAAATGAAATTCCTGGTGGATGCTCCTTTCAGTGAACACAATTCCAGTCTCTGCCACTATGAATGGTTTCCTCTCTGTTTAAAACAGCTTTTGTCAGGGTAAATGCTCAGTTTCACAGAGTTCTGCCCTCTTCTCTTTTTCTCCCACAAAAAGTACCTAGGTGTGCAGAGTCCAATAGAGCAGCCATAGTCACAAGGAGCTGTTGAGCACGAGCAGTGTGGCTACTCTAGATTGAGATGTGCTGTAAGTGTGAAAAACATGCTGGATTTCAAAGTGTTAGTACCAAAAAAAAAAAAAAGTAGACTGTCTCAATAATGTTTTATACTGTGGTGGGATTCAAATAATTTAACAACCAGTTCTTGATCCTAATGACTGTTTTACATATAAAAAAGGTAGTTTATGGCCCTGGCCAGATGGCTCAGTGGTAGAGCGTCAGCCTGGCGTGCAGGAGTCCCGGGTTTGATTCCCGGCCAGGGCACACAGGAGAAGTGCCCATCTGCTTCTCCACCCCTCCCCCTCTCCTTCCTCTCTGTCTCTTTCTTCCCCTCCCACAGCAAGGGCTCCATTGGAGCAAAGTTGGCCCGGGCGCTGAGATGGCTCTATGGCCTCTGCCTCAGGTGCTAGAATGCCTCTGGTTGCAACAGAGCAATGCCCCAGATGGGCAGAGCATCACCCCCTGGTGAGTATGCCGGGTGGATCCCGGTAGGGCGCATGCGGGAGTTTGTCTGACTGCCTCCCCGTTTCCAACTTCAGAAAAATACAAAAAAATTAGATAAAAAGGTAGTTTATTATTTCATGCATTTAATATTTAAATTAAAAAATAAGAGGTATAAAAAATTAGATTATGTTATAAGAAAGAGTTTTAAAATAGTAATGAAAAATATATTAAATAATACCTGACAAAAAACAACTATTATTTAAGATATTTCCAATCACAGCTTGTCACTCCCTGGTTGTTTTACACTTTTTACATATATGTTTGTTTACTGAAGTAACAAATGTGAGGGAATTAAAATGTAGTCTTCCATCAAAGGTACAATGAGTTTTATGTCATTTCATTTATAAATAAATATTACAAGCATAGTTCCGTCAAATTTGTTTCACCTATGGATGGAATGAACATTACTAAGGGTGCTTAGAATACGCTGTTGCACAGATGAACATTTAAATATGAATGTAAGGAGTGTAAATTTGTGATTTCCACTTTGGGTGGCTGCTCAGGCGCCCACATTAGAGAGAACCCTGATTACAAGTGCCATTTTAACAACCAGTTTGCTGAACTCAACAAAATAGTTATTGGTTCTCCCGAACCAGTGCAAACTGGCTGAATGCCACCATTGGCCATAATCTACCTAGCTCACTGCCTAAGTGGTCTGTCTACCTCTGTACTGGTGGGGACTGGGGTCTGGGATAGACTGCTGACATCACAGCAAGTTTTTCGGAAGAATACATTTAACGTATTGAATTCTCCTAAGTAGCTTTACTTGAAAACTTTAAAAAATAAATTAGATGATATCTAAAGGGCCCCAAAATAAGCTAAAAGGAGAGATATAAAGAATGATCTGAGCCTAAAGAAGAGCACAGAATAACAGTGAAGTTGAGAATAATAGACTCTCAGACTTCAAACACAGGAATGATTGCTATAAACTGAATTGATCCAAGGAGTTTATGAGGTCTGAGAAGGGAATGGGCACTGGAGGAGGAAAGCTAAGAGAACCTCAGAAGTGAAAATATAAAGGCAGGGAAGAGAATTGCATTTCCTAAGACAGCTAAAAAATAAAGTTCATTGGAGTAGAATGTGAAAAATGAACGGGAAATCGGATGGAACATTTCTACTGTAGCCTATATTGTGAAATATCTTGAATGCCAGACTAGAGGGTTTGGATATTATCTTATACGTTATGAAGTAATATTAAACAATTTTATGCAAAATGACGAGACTGTATTAGTTTGATGAGATTCTGAGCTAATGAGATCAAAGTGAGGAACAGGAGACGAGAGGCGTATGATGGAACAGGTACTGACAGAACAGTGGCTCTGGTGAGGAATAAGGATGGGGGTTGAATCCAAACTGAAACTGGAGAACCAAGCCTGGAAGTTCAGGAGGACTTAAGTAAGGATAAAAATGCAGATAATATGGACATTGGAAGAGGAGGCTAATTTAGAAGAAGATCCTAAATTCTATGGATTCTGAGTTAACACTACAAACAAGACCCAAGCCACTCGAGGCTGTGGAAAGGATGGGGGGGGGGGGGTTGAGGGGTTTTGTTTGCCAAATGTACTAAATTCATTGAGTGAATTAAAGCAGTAAGAACAGTCCAAATCACTGAAAAATTACTTATTACTTATTAGATTTACCTCTTACCTTGAATTACTTCCTGATTCTAGTTGAAATTATATAATGAAGTGATTATTCAAGAGAAATCCCAAGCAATTGAACAAACAAACATGCATGCAGGAGCAGAGACGACTAAAGGCATTTATCCTTGGAAGCTATAGAACACCTAATCTATTGCTTTACTATTTTGTTATTCATTGGAATGCATCTTTTGTTGAACATGATACAATTTCTCACAACAGATACAGTTCACCTTACGCTTGACTTTTTAAAAATATATCTAAAACATTTCATTTTTATTCCATATCACTTTTATATTGTGCACCCAAATGTAGAAAGTGAGAGAACTAAGAGTGTATTGACTGGTATTGAATTTGTTGATTCCTTTAATATGTTTTATATGTTTAACCAAGATTATTGTTAAATTATTTCAACCATATGATCCTACAAGAAGTATATAGCAACTTGATTTGGGAAGGATTCAATTGGGGAATTGGTTCTCTATTTGACCACATACTCAAGAGTAATTGTTTATAATAGATTGAGCTTTATTAACCCTTCTGGGGTTTGGGGGGGGGGCTTTGTTGTTTGTTTGTTTGTTTGTTTTTTACCTAAAATTACTTTACAAGGTCTTATTCTAGGTCAAATAGTCTCAGAAATTATTATGACTTGGGACTTTAAGAGTATTATAACTTGACTAATGCTTGATGATCCCTTCATTTTAATAGTCAAGAAAATTACTTGTATATTTTTCTTCCTGACCCACCTCTACACTACAACTATAATCGAGACACTATGAACTTCATCTTGATTCACTTGAAAAAGCACAAGTACATAAAAAAAATTCAAAGATAAATGGACTGTATTACTGGCACCACAGCTATTAATATTATTTATAATTGTGACTCCTTCTAAAAGGAGGCCCTTGCCAAAGGGATCATAAATGCTACCGATTTCCACTTTGGTAGAAATGGATTTGTGGATATTAATGTCTCCTTTTGTCACATCTTTTTATTTTATCCAGCAAAGTAGAGAGAAAAGCTAAACTAGGCAGAACAAATAGAAGTTCTGTGACTTGTGTGACAGAAAATTCCCCCAGGTGAAAGCTTCAAACAGCTATAATAAATCTTGATTTAGGGAAGTATAATATTTCATGATAAAAGATATTTCATTTCCCTAAACTGCTGTGTTGCACATGCCTATAACGTGAGAGCAAGAAACATGAAATTTTTATTGTTTGATAAAAAAAACAGGACTGATAGTTACTTAGGGTTTGAAAAAAAACCCAAAAAAACCCCAGTAAGCTAATTTGTGAAGTTAAGATTAAACTATAAATTGTAAGATGGTATTAGTATCTACATCATAGAAACAGACTCATAGATACAGAGAACAGACAGCTGTCAGAGGGGAAAGAGTTTGGGGGGGCTGGGTGAGAAAGGTAAAGGAATGAAGCAAAGAAAAAAGAGACACAGACAACAGTGTGGTGATTGGCAAGAGGGAAAGGAGGTGGGAAGAGGTGGCAGAGAACGAAGTGGGGATAATGGTGGCATGAGACTTGACTTTGGGCAGTAAGCACGTGATGCGGTGTGCAGATGGTGTGGTATGGAATTGTCCACCTGAAACCCGTATGGTTTTGTTAACTGATGGGACCCCAATAAATTCCATTTAAGAAAAAGAAAAATGAGCAAATAACAAAAATAGACACTTCAGAACAGGGGTCGGGAACCTATGGCTCACAAGCCAGATGTGGTTCTTTTGCGGTTGCATCTGGCTCACAGACAAATCTTTAATAAAAAAAATAATAACGTTAAAAATATAAAACATTCTCATGTATTACAATCCATTCATTTCCTACCGCTCATGTTCATGGTTGCAGGTGGCTGGAGCCAATCACAGCTGTCCTCCGGGACAACATCAAATTTTTATTGGATAATGCGTAAGGTACACGGGTCGTTGTATGGCTCTCACAGAATTACATTTTAAAATATGTGGTGTTCATGGCTCTCTCAGCCAAAAAAGTTTCCCAACCCCTGCTTCAGAAGAAGCTACCAATAGGAAAATAAATATATAAAAATAAAGTAAATCTGTTAAAAATGACTGCAGTGAACTATTGTTCATCCACTAGATTTCCTAAAATTAAAAAAAAAAAAAAGACAGTAGTAAGTATTGGTGCGAATGTTATCTTTATTTCAGCTGGAACCAAAACAAAAGTGAGCTGAACTTTTTGAAAAGTGATGACTCTATTATTATCAATTAAAGGAACTAAATACTTGTTGAATAAAAAAAAAAGAGCAAGAATATGAATAAGGTCCTGGTCACAATCAATATCCCACTCTAGGTATTCCATCAAACTATTACCAACACCACTAGTATTATTTCTGTTACTACTAACATAACTCAAGCAACCTAGTAATTAAAAATATTTATATTATATTTAAATGACTTTCCTTATTTTAGAGGTTATATTAGAAACCATGCTATTTTTTCCTATTTATTTTCACACTTGAATGCAATTTAATATAAATCAGGATTAGTGTATAGTCATCATAAACCTATTTGATAATTTTAATGAACAAAGACCAATGTGAGTTAGCCAATTCTTTGCTATAAATATTCAATTTCAGTTTATTTAAACTATTAATAATTAAGCCTAGAAAGAGTTCACAGACTATTTCATGAAGATATGCTGGAGGCCATCAGCAGGTGGTAACCAGAGGGGCTAGACTGGAAAGAATGGGATATTGGCAGAAAGATTAGCTAGCAAGTTGTTGGAGTTATCCAAGAATAAATTAAATAAGAAAGTGTTCATTTTTCCAAATAATATAAAATAAAATAAAAAAGATACAGTAATATCTCCCTTAGATAGAAATCAACTTCTGGCAGTTTCAGAATTTGAAATAAAAATACTTAAAAAAAAAACAACCCAAAAAACGGCCACGGGTACACACAATATAGAGTTGCCCTGAGACCTTACTTTGAGTCTATTTTTACTTTGCAAATTATGCAATCCACCCAAGGTTGTAAAGAAAGTGTTTCAAGATAAGGAAGAATAAAAACATACATGAAAGCAGAAAATCTCTTCTAAAAACAACAATCTGATGCCCTTGATGTGGGGAACATATGACCCAACGCACAGCAGTACCTCTAAGGAACAACGTAATCTAATATCATCATCAAAATGGGTTTGTTATATTTATAACTCAGCGAGAGGGAGAAAGTGTTTTCTCCAGAATTCTTGAGAGCTACAGATGGTTAGTAGCAAAGTGAGTCTGATTCCTAAGGGGGTGGAGAATAGAGGTAGGGAGGGTAGAGCTAGCGGTAGAGAGGGCAGCATCAGAGAGTGGACTTGGGCGGAGCAGGGTGGAGGCCATAGGCGTGGGAGGTGAAGCAATGCCATGAAACACACAGGAACAGTGCAACCGCTTCCTAGCTCCAGCTGGAACCAAGGTTCAGAACAACATCTGCCTGGCTTTCTCAAACAGTAGTTTTCAGTGACATCAACATTCTGATTAATGAGAAACCCTGTTCTATGCAGGTCCTAATGTTTAAATTTTCTGTCACCTGAAACAAACTAGCTTAACAGTTTTAAGAAACTGACTTTGGAGCTAGGCAGATCTAAGGTTAAATCCCTATTTCATCCTTGCTGTATTACTTTGGAAAAGATACTTAGTCCTGACCAGTGGTGCAGGGGATAGAGCATCATCCTGGAGGTCTGAGGGGTCACCAGTTTATTCCTAGGGGTTGGTGGCTTGAACCCAAGGTCACCATCAGGACCCCTGGTCAGGGCACATATGAGAAGCATTCAGTGAGTGCACAACTAAGTGGAACAAGTTGATGCTTCTCTCTCTCTCTCTCTCTCTCTCTCTCTCTCTCTCTCTCTTGCTGCTTTTTTTAAAGTGTGGGGAAAGAAAAGGTATTTAATCACCCAAGTTTCTCTTCATAGTAGTAATAATAATACCTACTTTATTGCATTGTTATAAAGACAAAATAACGTGTTGAAAGTTCTATTAGTTATTGACTGTTGGGTAACAAGTTACCTGAAAACTTAGTGGCTAAAAATAACAAGCTTTGCTCACATCACAGTCACTAAATTCAGCCCACACTCTGGTGAAGGTATTAATTACATTGATATGAATTCAGGCCCTGGCTGGTTGGCTCAGTGGTAGAGCGTCAGCCTGGCATGCAGAAGTCCCGGGTTCAATTCCTGGCCAGGGCACACAGGAGAAGTGCCCATCTGCTTCTCCACCCCTCCCACTCTCCTTCCTCTCTGTCTCTCTCTTCCCCTCCCACAGCCAAGGCTCCATTGGAGCAAAGTTGGCCTGGGTGCTGAGGATGGCTCCATGGCCTCTGCCTCAGGTGCTAGAATGGCTCTGGTTGCGACAGAGCAATGCCCCAGATGGGCAGAGCATCGCCCCCTGGTGGGCGTGCCGGGTGGATCCCGGTAGGGCGCATGCGGGAGTCTGTCTGACTGCCTCCCCGTTTCCAACTTCATAAAAATACAAAAAAAAAAAAAAAAGAGAGAGAGAGAAGCACCCAAGTATAAAACTCCAGTCCCCAAACATTAATCCAGCAAGTTACATCTGAACACATAATAGTAGAAACCATTTGTATCTGGGAAGGCGAAGGAACAGTCGGAGGCAGAGGCCATGGGAGAAGGAGTGTCATCTATCCACTCTGAAGACTGGCACAAGTGGCCCATTCTCTCTGTGACCACCAGATTCTTCCACTCCGTACCTGAGGACACCTGAACTAACTAATGCCCTGCTCTCTCTGCTCGGTGGTGGGTCAGATGTTGAAGTGGAGAGAAGAAAATTAAGAGTCCATTAGCACAGGAATTGGCAAGATGGTTAGACTACAATTTTCATAAATCAAATAAGATTTCACTCAGACTATGAAGATACAAGCTGAAAGAGGAAAGAAAGGGAGAATCCTAAATTCTGAACTAAAATAGCAGTCTTGCTATCTTTGCCAAGAATTATTAAAGATGTCAAAAACGGGTCATTACCACTGTTATAATACATGAACAGCCCTCAGACTAGCACAGTCTTGGATACTGTGGTTACCCTGAAACTGACAAGCTCAAATCTGTTACACTCTAAATTGCATATTCGTCCCCAACCCACCCACCAGCATAATGTCCTAGGACAGCTGCTAATTTAAAGGCAGAATTAATTATAAGTGACTCAGTGACAGATGCTCTGCACTGGAACTCCAGCTGAAAAGCCTCTATGTTCTGGGCATGATGATGGTGTTCTACTCTAAAGATTTCGCTATAGCCACGCAGTGCTTCTTGGTGGATGGCTTGCTTGCAACCTGTTTGGGCGAACCACTGTGACTTAGCCTAGTTTTCTGATTTCCCCGGCTTGCTGTCCTTCTTGCTGGCACTCTCCTTTTCTCCCTGTGGCTAAGGCACAGTCTTGTCACAGTGTGTGAAGGATGCATCCCAGAGTAATGTTTCTGCCCTCCTTTCTATATCAGCAAACAAGGGACTCCAGACGGAAAGACTGACCCTGCACAGGCAGTCATTTCCCTCTTTGGTACTAGTCTTTGCCTTAATAGTTCCCAGCTACTATGTCAGTCAAAATTCCCACTTCCCCACAAACCCTTTGATTCTTCACATGCTAGAAAAGAAACCTCGAGTTTTTTAATACATTGTTCACAAAAATTAGGGGATACTTCAAAATGAATATGAAGCAATCAGAAAAAGAAGCATTTGTGGGTTTTTTTATGAAACAAGAACATCCGAAAAGCAAACAAGTCAAAGAAAGTTGTTCAGTTATGCAAATGAGATGCAAAACCAACTTTTTTTCATTGGTGAAAATGCACTATACAAAAGGCTGAAAGTACTGGAGTATCTATCCGTACATTCCCTGATCTTAAAAGCGCATTTCGAAATACCCCCTAAATTTTGTGAGCAGTATATTTGTTTTAAAAAGTAATACATTTGCATTTTAGAAAGTTGGAAACACAGAACCTTTTTAAAAAAGAAAATACATAGTTGGAATATACATTCCAGTCTGTTAGATGAATTATTTTAAAGAGTTATTCATGTCTTATATTTGCTAAAGCCCTTGGTATGTATCAAGCTTAGAGAAAAAGTTTTGCCTTAATTTTATACCTTATATGCCTGGACTAAATGTTGGCCAATGATATTCCTTATGTTTTTCATTTTGATTAACATGTTCCTAAGTTCCATCCAGCATATTTTGAACCCAGAATTCCAATATGTCTTAGAACAGGGGTCCCCAAACTACGGCCCGCGGGCTGTATGCGGCCCCCTGAGGCCATTTATCCGGCCCCCGCCGCAGTTCTGGAAGGGGCACCTCTTTCATTCGTGGTCAGTGAGAGGAGCATAGTTCCCATTGAAATACTGGTCAGTTTGTTGATTTAAATTTACTTGTTCTTTATTTTAAATATTGTATTTGTTCCCGTTTTATTTTTTTACTTTAAAATAAGATATGTGCAGTGTGCATAAGGATTTGTTCATAGTTTTTTTATAGTCTGGCCCTCCAACGGTCTGAGAGACAGTGAACTGGCCCCCTGTGTAAAAAGTTTGGGGACCCCTATCTTAGAAGATAAGGTAACCGATTTTATTAATTATTTTTCTTTGTAAAAATTAAGCTTCACCCTTTGATAGGTTTGCAGAGTATTTGGATGCTTGGGAAACACTGATTTCCTTTTTGCCAACTTAAAACATATATATTTTAGGATATGCTTGACTCTACAAATGTTACTCTGAGCTCATATCTTCTGCCCACCAAACTACCAGAGCCCTATCAATCTCTCATAGTATCTGCCTTTCAGCCTGACATGCTCATATTGTGTCATCATTATATTCAACAATCATGACTTAAAAAATATAATATAAAGAAAATATATTTCTGTCTCTTAGTAATCTTAAAGTATACTCTGTGGACTAGATCTTTCCTAGTACCTAGAAGAAAATAAAAGCTGGCTTTTTTGACGTTTTCTGGCACATCTTAGATAATAAAAAGCCCTATGCTCATCTCATAATACAGTCACTGTGGAGTAATTGAGTTATTTACTCTGACACACCGGTCAAATTCAATCTTCCTTTAAAGTTAAGACAAATACCTCCTTTGAAAATTTTGCATCATGGTTTTGTACCCCACTTAGAAATATGGTATCAATGTTCTCAGAACTTCAACTAAACCTTCTATGACAACATTCTTTTCCTACATTTCCCTTTCTCTTCTTACGTTCAAATGTTTAGCAGTTATACTGGAGTCCCACAGTATCAGCTGGTAGTATATTTTAAAGCAACTGTTCTCTACGTCAAATAAAAAATAACACAAACCTGATCTGTCAACAGATTTATTTTGTTTACCTTTCAGAAACAAACAACATTGCCTTATTATTTGTTTTATTGTTTACCTTTCAGAAACAAACAACATTGCCTTATTATTTGTTTTATCTTCTACTTACCACAAAAGATCATAGCTTTCTTGAGACTGGGACAACAAAAGATCTAAATTCTAGCTGCAGGACCGTCACTGAAACCCAGAGAAGAGAACTGTATTTTAGTAAAACCCACCTACTTTCCTCTCATAGCATTGGAGTTCCTCCTGCCTGGTCACCTCAGCATTCCTGGTTCCCACTGCTCCGTGAATGATCTCATCCGGTCAGATACCCTGATTTTTCATTACACCCATCTCCAACCCCTGGACCCCCATCAATCTGGCTCCTACCCAAGTTCCAACCCACTGCTTTCTTCATCCTAGTTTTTTGCATCAATACCCCTGGCACCCAAACCCACCACCTTTATGTAAATGAAAAGCTCAACCAAATCAACATCATAATGTGTGAAAACTGGTTACCCTTCCTTTTTTTATTAGCTCTGGTCCTAACTGAAATTAAACAATGCACTGACAACATGTCCCTTACAGGCCTCTCTGGTATAGGCTTCCCTGCCTCTGGCTCTTTCAATTCAGAGCAGACTAGAGACTAAAAGGATGCCCACCGTCTCTGCCTTTCTCTCCCGCTCGGCTGTGTCGTTAGTGTGTCATTTCACATGGTCATCCATAGAGCAATTCAGGTCAGGCACGTCATAACCACGTCTTAGGACTTAGCTCTCCTACATGTAGTTTATGCCACACCTGTGAAATCTATTCTGTCTTCATGTAACTCAACCTTAAATCACTTACCTCCTAAACTTAGGATAGATTTGAGCTCCTGCACTATGTAGCGACCCATCCTTACTACATTGAAGATTGGGTTGCCAGATTTAGCAAATAAAAATAAGGAATTTTATCTAGCAACCCTAAAGGAAGAATAACCCATTGCAACAGAGACCATACTACTCCCCAACCATATGCATGCTATGCTTGCTACAATTTAAAATTCTAAAATATCAGTAGAGCATGAACGTTAATCAGTTGGTCTTCTGCCAGCATCCATGAAACTAACGTTGACAGGCCAACTTGTAAGCTTATAAGTGCAGTAAACTTTCTGAACCTTCATAGATGCTGATACTGCCTTGTTATTGAACTGTTTCACGTATGTAAACCTAATGTCTCCAGCTAGATTATACTGTTATTCCACCTTCCTTTCAGTGACCAGCTCTACACATAGTGATAGCTCCACAAAAAATCTCATTGAATGACACTTACAAGATATATTGAGAGGCAATCGACAAATGTAAAGAGGAAGGGGTAAAAAAAGATGCTTAGGAAAGACTATAAACAAGAAAGAAAATCTTTTTTAAAAATGGGTGTTTGCTAAAAGTTAAGACAAAGGCTAAACTCAGAATGTTAGGAAAAGATGCAGATAAAGTGAAAGGATAAGAAACCATTTCCAGGCCTGACCAGGCGGTGGCGCAGTGGATAGAGTGTCGGACTGGGACGTGGAAGACCCAGGTTCGAGACCCCAAGGTTGCCAGCTTGGGTGCTGGCTCATCTGGTTTGAGCAAAAAAAAAAGCTCACCAGCTTGAGCCCAAGGTTGCTGGCTCAAGCAAGGGATTACTCGGTCTGCTGAAGGCCCGCAGTCAAGGCACATATGAGAAAGCAATCAATGAACAATTAAGGTGTTGCAACGCACAACGAAAAACTAATGATTTGGTGCTTCTCATCTCTTCGTTCCTGTCTGTCTGTCCCCCTGTCTATCCCCCTCTCTGACTCTCTCTCTGTCTCTGAAAAAAAAAAAAAAAGAAACCATTTCCTAATCTGATCTCTGAACCTGTGCTGCATATTGGCACTGCCCAGTTCGAGAAAAGCCTACCTCGTTACCATCCTTGCGCCTCCAGGGGATTATTTCCTTCTCCCTATGCCTCCTTGAGAGCGTTCAGGATTCCACTGTCATGACAGTACAGTTGGACTGCAGGAATTAGGAAGGCAGAAACAGAGAGCTTCTCTAAGCCTTGAACTGAGTACGCATGGGCCGGATGTAGCAATTGTCTGGCTGTAGACCTTCAAACAACTACAGGCCACCCTGGCATTAGCAACTGGCCAGTGTGAAGACCCTGTGAACATTGCTCTCAAGTAGAGGGTCATGGACCAGAGCATTATGCTACATGAAAACTACATTTTCGTTACACACACACACACACACACACACACACACACACACACACGGCCTGACATTAAAATGGCTTTAAGCGACCTGTATTTATTTAGGAGGAAAAACTTGTAGTGTCGTTCACTCTAGAAGCCTAGGTAAAAGTGCTCATATTATTACTGAACTGCCCTCCCCAATGTTCCACAGGTGATCTGTGGTAAAAATACATAACCCATGATAAAGGGAAAAAAAACCCCGAAGGAATGACACTTGATTTTTAAGTGCTAAAGGTCAAATTTGGAAAATCAAAACCTTTCTTGACTTGAAATTTTAAATTCCAAATAGGCACATGATTATGAACTAAATGTTGAGATTTTTCTAGCCCTCTTGCCCTGATTTTTTTTTTAATTTCACAAGACAGTTTTTGATGCCCTCATGCTGAGTCTCATCACTCATCAGAACATTTAAATTAAAAACATCTGACAGACAGACGTGGTTTCTGAATTCATTTCCATAATGTTCCAATATCTACATCAAGGCTCTGTGCCTGGTAAGTGGCTTTTTAAAAATAAGCATATTATAAACCAGCAGGAGTCATCTTGCTAGTTACGTTCTCAAGCAAGAATTAGGTACTAGGAGATTCCTAGGTCAGTGTAATCAACTGCAATTTAAACTTTTTATTTTTTTTTAGAACTTATCAACTTCTAGAAATGGGCTATAATATCTTCCAAATGGGATGAAAATAACAGGGGGAAAAAAAAGATATTGTATTGTGATGCTTTTCTGATATCCTCAAGCTCCTTACTTTGAAACCTTTAACTAAAGTATAAAAGGTGATTAACACAACAGGTTTATGAACATATTCTACAAGTTTTTTTTCCTTTCCCTTTCAATAAGACCGAAAACTTGGATATCAACAGAGATATTCTTGTCTACATCCTTAACCTTGGCCTGACTCACTCCCCCACGCTCCTCATTAGCTGCCGAGGCTCTCAAACCTGCCCCAGGTGATATTGTCCAGATCTCTCTGCTTGAGGCTTGGCTCCAGGCTTTCAGAGTGTAGCCACACCCAATGACTAATTATGCCTTAGTAGAGAAGTCACCATTGGACACATTATTCTTCTGAGCCTCCCCTGCCAAATGTCCTTCATTCCAGGCTGAGAATTAATTTCCTTTACACTAGAAGGTTACTCTAATAGTCAACTAATATAGTCCCTGACACATTACATGAGCTCGATCAATAGCTTTTTAACCGAACTGAACAAATCATGATAATTTGTGGTAGTTCAAGAAAAAAAGATATTCTGGTTCTCACATATTTTGCACTGCACAGACACAGAGAGAGAGAGCAACTGACTGATGAATCTTGCAGAGAGAGAGAGAGAGAGAGAGAGTTATACCAGACATGGCTGAATACAGCCAAAAATCAGACGGAAAACATTACTAAATAATTCATTGTACAAACAAATTTGAGCCACTTGATAGTTATTATCAATTCTTTGGGTCAGATAACAAATCATAATGCCATAAAATAAGAGTTGTAAGAACTCATTATGCACTACGTATTATGGTCATCATGTTATATAGATTGCCTCTGCAGTGAGTTATACCACATGTATCAGTCAGGGCATGTTAATTAATGCTACGGAACAAATAGCCCTAAAATATTAGTTGCTCAAAACAGCAGGTATTTATTTCTGGCCCACATTACGTGGCCAGCAGAACACCATGACAACCCCTGCTTCCACAATCTCCGTGATGGGGAGAGGTTATGGCAACTTGTGCACTGGTTTGTGGAGGTTTCTACCTGGAAAAGACACACATCACTTCTACTCATATTTTGTTGGTCAAACAAATTACTGACTTCATGTGTGCCCAGAAGAAGAACCCAGTATTATTAACAGCTCTAGTGGTACCACCTTACAGACTGAGAGCCTCATAAAATTTCAGAGATTATCTTGTAATATCTTGTCATTTACAGACATACAGTAGAGACTCAGAGAGATGAAAGTCACCTAGCCCTTCAGTGGTAGAGCCAGAGAGAGTTTGGATCCTGATATAGGTCTTTTACCCCAAGCAGTCATTGCGATTGAGTTGCGTAGGTCTGTTTGCATAGGAATAACCATAGATAAGGCAGCATTTTTGCTAAGGAGAGTTGTGTTGGTTTACTTAGCTCAAAGAGAGTCATGCTAAGTTTTAGTTCGACTCTGTTCTGTCTAGATATTTACCGATGCTACAACCTATAATGGTCTTTACATAAAGTTCTTAGAACGACAATAAAGAATTAATTTCTAGTAACTGGACTACCTAATGCTAATATGATATCTTCAAACCATAATAATAGCAAAAGGGTTTGCAGATTTTCTGTGTACCAGGCACCATTGTGACAGTTAATAGATATACTTAATTCTCAGAATAGAAAGTATAATATAGGTAGGTACTAATACTTTCCCCATTTGATTGAGATAACTGAGGAACTAAGAAGTTAAATAACTTGTCCAGGGCCATACAGCTATTAAGTAGTAGACATAAGATTTGAACTTAGACCTTCCAGCTACAATTGAGATTTTGCAAGTGGACAAATGAAAATACTAATACTCTTATACTCCGCCATCCTAAACCACTGCACTACCTGTGAGGACTACATTTACCTATTAATCTAAGTGTAAAAAAATACACAGAACAATTTGCGGTTAATACATTGTATCAGTCTAATTCTAATTTCTAGTTAGCAAAAGAAACATCCCTGGCCTCTATGGCTATTCCATTCTATCTGCTGTGCCCAGTAAATCCCTGTAGGGCAGACAGCAGGACAACGTCCAGCATTATGCTAGCAACATAATTGATGTTTAATAAATATTTGTGGAGTGAATGGATGAATTAAAATTCTCCATTGCTTCTGATTTATCACTGTCACTCATAATATCTTAACTAAAATGTTCTGCTATTAAATAGCTTTAAAAATTTTTAACACATTTAAAAAACCTTTAGGTTCTTGGTCTAAAAGGTCAAATATAGTTTTTATCAACTGTAATTTCTTCCAATGCACTCTGTAAACTTTTGGCTGTGTGTTTTGCCCAAGAAATAGCTTTTTGGTGTCTATTGCACTATATATTATTCCCATCTCCCCCCTGCTGTTCAGCCATTTGGTACCATGTCCTGCCGCCTCCCTGCACCCCCTCCAGCATCCTGAGCAGAAGGTGCTCCCGGAGTTCATGGGAAGAAATTCCGCTGCCTGTTACCCTAGTAAACACGAGTTCCCCACCGCCCCTTGTGCCTTCCCCACTGTCCAGCAGCCAGGCTCAAAATTTGTAGAAACAGGTCAGAAATCCGATACCAAATATAAAATTCACAGAATTGCCCATTTCTGTGTCAACATGTACACTGGAATTCTTTTTTACTTTCATATATTATTAATCACCAGCTGTAACAAAATAGGGAAGAATTAAATACAGAAAGGGAAAACCAGAGGGGGAAAAAAGAGACTGCAAGATAGACTGTTATACTCTTTTTTTTTTTAAGATTTTTTTATTTATTCATTTTAGAGAGAGGAGGGAGAGAGAGAGAGAGAGAGAGAGAGAGAAAGAGGCTGGGAGAAGAGCAGGAAGCATGAACTTGTAGTTGCTTCCCATATGTGCCTAGACAGGGCAAGCCCAGGGCTTCGAACTGGTGACTTGAGCATTCCAGGTCGCTGCTTTGTCCACTGCGCCACCACAGGTCAGGCCAGACTATTATACTCTTAACTCCGTTGTCCATATCAAGAGAAGGACTGTGTTGTGACTCCCTTTCTGATTGCTGTATTAACTACCTAGTTTCCTATATGAACTCTTTATGAGCTACTAGGCTTTATGTAGCTAGTAGGAAGTTTTTAAAGAATTTTTAAAAAGCCATTGACCTAGAGTATTCCCCAAATTGTGTTCCCTTAGCTTAGTTTTCCTCAAAATGATTATGTATTTGTCATGTTAAATGGTTCTTTGATCAAATAGACTGAAAAGAAAAGTGGGTGTAAGACAATTAAATGGTTTCTTTGTACAGACTGCTCAGATACTTTCAACACATACAATTATACAAATTGTATGTAGAAATTCTGCGGTACCTTACACTTACTCTACTTTCCCACTCTTATACCAGCATTGTGAAATAAAGCTATGCTTCTGAATATCCGTTTTTCTATAGAAAATGTATCTTTGTAGAACCATTCTTGACAAGTAATTTCTTCCAAATCCAAAACTGAGGACTTAAATTTTTGAAAAGCTTTATTGTTTAAAACTCACATGTCAAATGAACATGCCATTTTAACACTTAGCCCTTCTAAGCACAGACTGTATACACACACACATACACACACACACACACACACACACACTAAACTTTATCTTGTTTGGTGGAATTAATGATTCAGTATCTTGCAGTACCTTCTTGGGCAGGACCTTTCTGTAAGTCGGACATTCACCGTCCACCTATTAATGCAACAAGAATGACTACTAGGACTATTTATTAGCTCTATACAATCCAGCCATATGCTTAAAACTTATGATCTTTCTCATTATACTTCTTTCCCTTTGACTATTTGAGCGAGAAGAGCTACGTTCAACTTCTATTTTTATCACTTATTCTCTGTGTATGTTATTTCATCCTTGCTAATCTGTTTCCTCACTTACATTGAGAACAGTAATACTTCTCTTGCAGAGTACTCATGAGGTTAAATGAGAACATTTATGAAAGCAGGCTAGCACAACTCAATGACAGGCGGCACACCACAGATGCTACTGCCTAATGTTCTGTCACTCACCTCATCTCTGTCCCCCTTTTACTTTCCCGTCTAATCTCCCTAGGTCTTCTAGTAAGAAAATAAAATATTCCAAAGCATACTGCGTATTCTTCCTAAGTCATTTAACCAATTTCAAAATTGGCTACCTAATTGTTACAGTGATGTTCTCTTAAGAGGTGAAAGGATAAAGGAAAATTGAAGGTACTACCATGCTATGATGGGATACATTTATCCAGGCATCCTCTTCTGATCCGTCCAACCATAACTGAACATATGAGACAGTTCCTTCACGGACCGTGTTGCAGACAAGCCTTGTGAGAAGATGTCTAGTGTTGACTTGGCTGAAGGAACTAATTCAATAAACAAGTACTGAGATGGCTGGAGGATGAGATTGATTGACATCCATAGAAGTGTCATGTTGTCTTTTATAGTACGGCACTTTTGATGAGAATTCAAATAAGACTAAAATATTCTCCAATCCTGGGACCATCTAAAAAATTCTAAAAGTGTTTCTTTTCTTTTAGACCTTTTTGTTACCAATCCTTGAATGTTTCTGTTTCCAAGACCCTGATCATCCAGCCAATCTTAATCATTAGCCATGAGTCACACAGTTCTTTACCTCAAGCCTTTTCTTCTTTCAAAGAGGACAATATGATATATTTTAAATTAAGCCCACTTATAGAATTTTTCCTCCCACCATGCTTCAGAAGCACTATATTAGCATGCAGCACCATCCAAAATTCAGACTTGAATCTTCTGAATAAATAGGCCATAACAATCTCCTCCAGTAGTTATGACTGTGCATTCATAAAGGGATGGCAGTGAGGAGTAGGCATACTGAGAGTCTGAACTACCTACTCGGGCAATTTCCTTGTGCCCTTGGTATCTGCTGGTTTGGCATTCTGTTGGATGATGGAATGCTAGGGGGCATGCGCAATTTAATGGCTAGACATCACCAATTTAAAGGAGGCAGTTTAGGTCACTTAATCTCATGGCACTATGGTCTCTACTGAGCTAGTTACAGATAAGACCTGCTTCTTCATGAGTACAGTGACTAACCCAAAGGGAATTATTTTGCATCCTCTCTGCTATGGACCCTTTCCCTGGAGCTTGACTTGTTTCCACTAAATTTCCCAATTTGCCACAGACAATTTTATTATTCCAATATCTGCTAGTTCATTAAAGTAGAGGGCACAGTTGCTTGCCTGGACCAGTTAGACAGTTCTTGTACTCTGGAAATATTCAAGGTCACAGAACGCATGCAGATATAAAATGCATTACCTCTAAAGCAACACCCCCCCACACACACACAAAATCCCAAGGAACTGTACTTTCTAGTGACAACAGGATCAATGAATTTTTTTTTTTTACTTTGAACAAATTATCTTGCTATTCCCCAAGTATTTCATATAGGTGACAGGATGCTATATTGTTAAGATTTTTATCTTCCCCTTCTAGTACTTGCTAAAATGTTGTCCTAAGGCTTCCAGGGCTTCTTCCACTTCCCATTTTCCTCATATTTTCAGGATCTGGTAAATGTGGTGAACCAATATGACCTCAATGAAACAGTGACATGGCCACTTTTCCTTTGGTCAAGACTGTAGCCCAAAGCTGAATCAAACCCTGAGGCAAGACAGTAAGAGTGTACTGTTTTCCCTTCCAGGTAAGAACAAACTGCTTCTGTTATTTTTTTTTATTATTTGCTGGAAAAAAAGGGAACATATTCAACAGTTAAATAGCTACATAACAGATTCAATAGAATGTAATGATTTTCTCAACTAAGGAGACTTTATCAAGAAAAGGAGCTATAGTTGCACTCACTATCTGATTAAGCTTATAATAACCCACCATTATCCTCTAACATACATTTGTCTTCTGCATTAATCTAACTAGTGATGTAATAAGAATTATTAATTTTCATCTTTCAAGTCTTTAATAGTGGCACTAACACCTACAATTTCTCTAGAGATACAGAATTGATTTTGATTTACTCTTCTGGAAGAGAATGGAAATTCTAGATGCTTCCACTCTGCCATTTCTACCACAGTGGAATTTATACCAGGTGTTCTCAACCCACAGCTAAATTGTAATATAAGAAAACATCTTCTGCCCTGGCCGGTTGGCTCAGTGGTAGAGCATTGGCCTGGCGTGCAGAGGTCCCGGGTTCGATTCCCAGCCAGGGCACACAGGAGAAGCGCCCATCTGCTTCTCCACCCCTCCCCCTCTCCTTCCTCTCTGTCTCTCTCTTCCCCTCCCGCAGCGAAGCTCCATTGGAGCAAGGATGGCCCGGGCGCTGGGGATGGCTCCTTGGCCTCTGCCCCAGGCGCTAGAGTGGCTCTGGTTGCAAAAGAGAGACGCCCAGGAGGGGCAGAGCATCGCCCCCTGGTGGGCAGAGCGTCGCCCCCTGGTGGGCGTGCCAGGTGGATCCCGGTCGGGCGCATGCGGGAGTCTGTCTGACTGTCTCTCCCCATTTCCAGCTTCAGAAAAATACAAAAAAAAAAAAAAAAAAGAAAAAGAAAAAAAGAAAGAAAACATCTTGTGTGTGTGTGTGTGTGTGTGTGTGTAAAATACAACAGAGAAGTACCATCATATGATTTCACTTACATATATAATCTAATGAATAAACTCACAAAATAGTAACAGACTCAGATACAGGAAACAGACTGACAGCTGTCAGAAGGGAAGAGGTCTGGGGACTGGGTTAAAAAGGTAAAGGGATGAAGCAAAAAAATCATGAACTCTGACAATAGTCTGGTTATTACAGAAGGGGAAAATGGGTTGCCAGAGGCAGAAGAGGATAAAGGGGGGATAAATGGTGATGGAAGAAAATCTGACCTGGGATGGTGTATACACTGTACAATATACAGATAATGTATTATAGAATTGTACACCTGAAACCTATAGAATTGTATTAACCAATGTTACTCCAATAAACCCAATCAATATAATAATAATAATAATAATAATAATAATAATAAAGTATCACTATATCCCTCCTTTATTTCCCTTTTCTTCCTTACTCACAACTTGGAAAACTTACTGCTTGGTTTCTAACCTCTTCCTAAAGCAAAGCATGAGAAGACATTGCTGTCATTTCCCTTTGAAATACATTTCATGTCCAATTTTTTTTAAAAAGATATAAACTTCAAAGAACCCAAAGGATTCCTAATTGTAAACCCATCACTTGCTAAATCATGTGAGGCTTTGCCCACATTAATTAATTTCTCTAAGCCTCAGGTTTTTTTGTCTATTAAAGGGTGGTAAGTCTAAAGACTTATGAGGCAAAAATCACTGATCATGGGCATTTGTAGAAACCACAGGATGGTGTAGGCTGATGTTTTGCCTAAAATATTCCAATTCCACAACCTTTCTACACTTCCTTTGGACTTTTTGTGGAAAACATACTGTTCCCATTTTCTGTTTAGGTCAAATTCCCTCTTATATATACATCTTTAGTGTCATCTCTCCCCTTTCTAGTATTTGTCTCGTTTATTATCTTATAGTCATTTTTGTATTTATTGATTATTGTCTATCTTTCTCAACCTCTCTATGCTCCCTCAGGCAAAGCCACATCTGCTTTTGCTTCTTTTCATAGTCAGTGGTTGGCACACGGCTTGACTATTGTGGTCATTTAAAAATTAGTTGAATGAATGGAAAACGATCACAATAGAACAACTAATCAGCACTTGCTATGGGTAACACTCTATGCAGTGTGCTTTATATCCACTACACATATAATGCCCCAACATCCCTTATATTTCTTCATTATAAATTTTAAAAAGTGAGATTTAGAGGAGGCTGAATGCTGAAATCCTTTTCACCATTTTCCTCATTGGTCTGGGTATCCTCCCACTTCACACAACGTCTCTGTCACACATTCGAAAATCTCAGGTCCGTGATCTAATCTGTCTGCACTCTCAAGACCGCCAATACAATACAGTTTAGGAACGCTAGTCTGCATCGGAAACTTAAGAAACGTGGTGTAAGAACTTCCCTGGTGCGTAGAGATTCTAATTCTGCAATTCGGGAGAGAGATCAGAGTACATGTGTTTTTATAAAATACCTCAGTTGATGCTGATGCAAAGACTGCATAGGACAGTTCAGAAATTTTGAAATCTAGGAGCCTGGAGGTAGGGAAGGAAACAGGTGGTGCAGTGAGAATGTTCAGTGGCAGCTCCCAGAGAACTTCGTTTTTAGGGAGAAGAGATTCTCAATCTTGGAAGCTGAACCCCAGTGTTCTGTAATGCTCATGTGTTCTGGTTGGGCAGAGGTTGTTAACTAATACTATAATGTGCAAAGAAACCATAGACACTGACAACTTTAAATATATGTACTACAAAATAGACTGGAAAAATAGTCTGGGAATTTTTGATTTGATGGTAAAAGAAACACAAGAATTATTTATTTGAACTACTTTCCATTTATGCCTAATTACCAGGCAGCCTAGCAATACTCATGCAGACCACTAAATGTGTGTCAGATGCTTTTGTTTTATAGGAAAAGGGATTTGTGTGGGTCTCAGTCTTTTTAGATGACCTGCCTAGAACCTCAGATATCTGATAAAACCTCACAATACATAGTGAATGTCTGATTTCTATAGTTACGTATATCAGAGAGAAAGAGAGATTTGAAGTACTTGTTTTTAGAATTGTCCTATATCCCACTGGAAGGAGAAAACTGGTGTATATACTCTCTGGAGAGCATATACCATCTCTGAGAATGACAACTGAGATTTTGCAGATGGACATAGAATGATCTGGGCTTCCGTAACTACTCCATGTGCTGTCTATAAGCAGTGGACAAAGCAGCCTCGTTTGCCCTCATTGAAACCCATATTTTAAATGCTAACACTGGACTTCACTTTTAAGAACTGGCACTTTCACTCTCAGTTAAATGATATACTTTGCCTTTGTTCGTCATGAAGATTATCAGACCATTTTTCTTTAAAATATACCTATGAAAAACAAATAGGATTTTTCACATGCACATTCCACCCAGCCATCTCCGTCATATAATTCTCTTTATTCTTCAAATATTAACATTTAGACAGGTACGACGAAACTCAACAAACTGAGCTAAAAGTAAATAGATTATCAAATCAAAGAAAATTAAAAACTGATTGTATAGATTTCAAGTTCAGGCAATTCTTCAAAATAGTATTAATATTATATGGATACATGTAATTGTTAATCTAAAACTCTAAAATCATACTGATCATAGTTTAAATATAAGCTCTACAATTTACTAGCTGAGTGTTCAGAAGCAAATTTTCCAACTTTTCTAAGACCTAGCCCATTCATTAGTAAAATGGGAATATCTAATGCACAGATTTGATGTGAGAATTAAACACAAGCTTGTATTTAAGAGTGCATTAGAAATGTACCTGGTGCAAGGCAGATATCAAGAATTATTTTTTATTATTACCAGTCATCATTAATGATAAAAAAAAATCACTGTGAACAATCATCATAGTGATTACCATGGGGATCTGGGAAAAAGGACCAGCAGGTCTTCTATATATCTCAAATCTGGAAGTATAAATATTTTAGATTGTGCCATAGTTGTCTTTAAACTCTGACTCTTTTCAATTCTGCCTTTTTAAACTCTGATAGATACTCTTCTTTCTCAGCTCAGTTGTAAAAAAAAAAAAAGTTAAGAATTTGGGGTTATCCTACTTGTTAAAGAAAATGACAAAGGTTCCTTTGGTTCCCAGTTTTTAAATTTCATGCTTGTTTTGTTGTTTAGTTAATGCTCAAATACTAGGAGCACTTTTACCAGACAGTTCATCAGTCAGTTTTCTTGCTATGAAAAGCTGAACGGGGTCCACAGGGCTGTCATTTAGCATTCTTACCCATGAAAAGAAAAATGGTGGACATGGCTGGTTGGCTCAGCCGTAAAGTGTCGGCCTGGCGTGTGGATATCTTGGGTTTAATTCCCAGTCAGGGCATACAGAAGCGACCATCTGCCTCTCTACCCCTCTCCCTCTCTCTTCTCTCTTTCTCTCTTCTCCTCCCATAGCCATGGCTCAGTTGGAACAAGCTGGCCCCAGGCACTGAGGATAGCTCCATGGCCTCACCTCAGGCGCTAAAGTAGCTCAGTTGCTGAGCAATGGAGCAACAGCCCCAGATGGGCAGAACACTGCCTCACAGGGGGCTTACTGGGTAGATCAGGTCAGGGCATATGTGGGAGTCTGTTTCTCTGCCTCCCTGCTTCTCATTTAATAAAAAAAGAAGAAAATAAAGATGGTGACTTGCTATTTTTCTGTTTCAAAAAATAAGACAAGGCCAGTAAAACTGTCATCAGGTCACCATTCTCAGAAAAGCATTGGCTGTCATCCCAAAGGCAAATTGAATTGTGGAAAACAACCCCGTTTATTTCTGTGGGACAAAGCAGAGTAACTGAGGACAAAGCAGGCTGGGCTGAAAATGAAGAAGAAAACCAAAGTGTAAATGAACACCCATGAACTCACATTAATGCTGCCTTTGCTCTATTTCCTAAACGAAGAAATAATTTGGGATTTGATTTTACTGTTAAATACCTGGCTAAAAGTTTATTAACATACAAGTATTTAATCTGAATCACTTAAATTGAGATGAGGTGTAGCTAACTTCTATGAATGTTAACTTTGGACTTAGAATTAGAGATAATGACCAAGGCAACTCTCTGTCATCCAGACTTGCTACATTAGAATATAATCCTATAGGGTGGTTTTGTTTCAAGTAACTCAATTTGTGTTACTTTGGATCTGAGGGGATATCATAATTTGACTCACATTCTAATGGAATATAGAAGAGAAAGGGAAAATAGTAGTGATGAGTACAGATATAATCACATCATACTTCACTAACTCTTTTTCATTTGGCAAAATAACACTACAAATAATAGCACTGCTTTTATAAAACTTTTATCCTTAAGCATAATACTTCAAAGACGAAAAAAAAAAGACATTATAATTAACTAATAAAATAATTCATGGGAATAAGAAAAGATGGAGAGTTATTTGCTTTCTTCCCCATAGTTCCTCTTCACTAGCTTTTATTAGATGAAATATGCTTCTGAGTGAAATTCCTAATGGAAAATGTTTATATTTATATTATCTTGGGTAATTTTTTACATCCACTTAGATTCAAGTTACAGAAACATCCTATTAGGGTAGATGTCCGTTTAAAGAAAAAGAGGGTGGCCAGGAATTCTAAGGGCAGCTAGAAGTTAAAAACTGCAATAAATAGTAACTAAAAAATAAAGGGTATATTTATATGACTTACAAAGAGGGTATTTTTTCCTGAAAGTTGAGACGGTCCTCTATCAAAGTATTATTTTTGGATTATCAGTAAAGAATGTTAAACATACTAAGCCCTAATTTCTAATGATTTTTGTGGGAAACTTAATAATCTAGTCCAAAAACATAAAGAGGCATATGAATGGGAAAATTATGTTAAAAATGAGGAAATGGGCCCTGGCTGGTAGCTCAGTGGATAGAGCATTGGCCTGGCATATGGATGTCCTGGGTTTGATTCACAGTCAGGGCACACAGGAGAAGTGACCACCTACTTCTCCCCCCTTCCCCTTCTCTCCCTTTTCTCCTCTCACAGCCAGTGGCTCTATTGGCTGGAGCATGGCCTCTGGTGCTGAAGATAGCTCCATTGGAGTGCATCAGCCTCAGATGCTAAAAATAGCTCTGTACTCGAGCATCAGCCCTAGATGGGGTTGCCAGGTGGATCCTGGTTGGGGCATATGCAGGAGTCTGCCTCACTCTCTCCCCTCCTGTCACCTAAAAAAAAAAAAAAAAAAAAAAAAAAAAGAGCAAATAATCATGTTATGACAAAGGGCTATAAACTTTTATGAACAAGTGGATTAGTGAATATCATAAAATGAAGGTACCATATACTTAGCAGAATACAACATAAATTATGAAGCTCTATAAATAGGTTAGTGCCAAGAAAATGAATTTAGAACTATAGGCATAAACCTATATACACTCTTATCTAAACCAGTATATATACTTGAATGGAAATTGTAATCCATAATTTAAATAGTCTTTCATGACATCTCTGTTTTTTAATAACAATTGAGTCAACTAACTATAGTTTTTGCTTTGTTTTGTTTTTTGGAGGTACATTTGACATATAGCATTATATTAATTGCAGGTATATAATGTAATGATTCAGTATTTGGGCAAAATGATCACCATGTATGTCTAGTCAGTGGTCCCCAATCTTTTTTGGGCCATGGACCGGTTTAATGTCAGAAAATATTTTCACGGCCTGGCCTTTAGGGTGGGACAGATAAATGTATCACATGACTGAGACAAGCATCAAGAGTGAGTCTTAGCCCTGGCCGGTTGGCTCAGCGGTAGAGCGTCGGCCTAGCGTGTGGAGGACCCGGGTTCGATTCCCGGCCAGGGCACACAGGAGAAGCGCCCATTTGCTTCTCCACCCCTCCGCCGCGCTTTCCTCTCTGTCTCTCTCTTCCCCTCCCGCAGCCAAGGCTCCATTGGAGCAAAGATGGCCCGGGCGCTGGGGATGGCTCCTTGGCCTCTGCCCCAGGCGCTAGAGTGGCTCTGGTCGCAAAAGAGAGACGCCCAGGAGGGGCAGAGCATCGCCCCCTGGTGGGCAGAGCGTCGCCCCCTGGTGGGCGTGCCGGGTGGATCCCGGTCGGGCGCATGCGGGAGTCTGTCTGACTGTCTCTCCCTGTTTCCAGCTTCAGAAAAATGAAAAAAAAAAAAGAGTGAGTCTTAGACAGATGTAACAGAGGGAATCTGGTCATTTTTTAAAAATAAAACATCGTTCAGACTTAAATATAAATAAAACAAAAATAATGTAAGTTATTTATTCTTTCTCTGCGGACCAATACCAAATGGCCCACGGACCAGTACCAGTCCGTGGCCTGGGGGTTGAGAACCACTGTGTCTAGTTACTGAGTTACAAAAATTCTTTTTCTTATGATGAAAACTTTTAAGATTTACTGTCTTAGCAACTTTCAAATATATAACAGTATGATCAATTACAGTCACCATGCTGAAGCTCTTTGACTTATTGTTAACCCTGCCCTCACTCTCAGTCGTCTCTTTAACCCAGGGTCCCCAAACTTTTTACACAGGGGGCCAGTTCACTGTCCCTCAGACTGTTGGAGGGCCGGACTATAAAAAAACTATGAACAAATCCCTATGCACACTGCACATACCTTATTTTAAAGTACAAAAACAAAACGGGAACAAATACAATATTTAAAATAAAGAACAAGTAAATTTAAATCAACAAACTGACCAGTATTTCAAATGGGAACTATGGGCCTGCTTTTGGCTAATGCAGGGGTCCCCAAACTACGGCCCGTGGGCCACATGTGGCCCCCTGAGGCCATTTATCCGGCCCTCGCAGCACTTCCCGAAGGGTACCTCTTTTCATTGGTGGTCAGTGAGAGGAGCATAGTTCCCATTGAAATACTGGTCAGTTTGTTGATTTAAATTTACTTGTTCTTTATTTTACATATTGTATTTGTTCCCGTTTTGGTTTTTTACTTTAAAATAAGGTATGTGCAGTGTGCATAGGGATTTGTTCATAGTTTTTTTTATAGTCCGGCTCTCCAACGGTCTGAGGGACAGTGAACTGGCCCCCTGTGTAAAAAGTTTGGGGACCCCTGGGCTAATGAGATGATCAATGTCCAGTTCCATATTTGTCACTGCTAGCTGTAACAAGTGATATGACGCACTTCCAGAGCGGTGACATGTACGTCCGTCCGGCGTACGTGAGTAACGTGCTTTGCTGCGCACGTGAGATGCCTGCAAAACTTTTCACTGACCACCAATGAGAGAGAGGCCCCTTCCAGAAGTGCAGGGGACAGGGGAGAGGGAGAGAAAGAAAGAAAACAAAGATGTCTCCCATTATTTGGAGCTGGGCAGATGAAGAGCAGCACCTGCCAGGAAAGAAAAACTTAAAAAGAGAGGGGAAAAAAAGGAAAAAAAAGCGAGAGTTTATTTTTAAAAAAGATGGCAGCCCCTGGCTGCAGTGAGGCATGGGGAGGGGGGGTAGAGTAGAGATTGGGGGACGGCAGAGCCACAGTGTGAAGAGAGCGCTCACTGGCTGGAGTAATAATGCAGAGGCCAAGCGGAGACGGAGCCCACCAGTCAGGAAAAAAGAATAAAATGCACAAACCAGCCTAGAATTAAATAAATTGTTCCTGCGACTGGAGCAAGATGGAGGGCAGGCACTAAGATGGTGCCTCTAGCTGGAGGAAGGCAGATGGACGGTGTAGGATGGCTCATCTGGGAAAGAAAGAAAAACATAAAGGAAAACAAAACCACCAGACTTAACAAATAAGTGAAGAGCAGCTGAAGCAAGGGGAGAGGAAAGACCAAGATGGCGCCCGCCATGCTCCGTCCGCAGGGCACCCAGTGTGATCCCGGATGTGCCCGTCCCGTGCCGCCCCTGGGGCCAGCACCCCACAACCAGCGAACCGGCCTCTCCAGCCTCCAGTCCAAGCCTGGGCCCCCCATGGCGGCTTCTGCCCTGCACCCAGCCATGGTGAGTCCACGGGTGGGAGCCCTAAATTCTTTGTATCTCGGATCTCGAGTCCTGTGGCTTTTGTGGACGTGAGCCTGTTCGTTTGCAAAGCAACGTGTTCTGGAGGCGTGTCGCTCAGGTGCAGATCCTCAAGGTCAGGGTGCGGGTGTGAGGTTTGGGCCTTTGGGGCCTCATGGAGCAGCAGCTCTGGTTTTGAGTCCCTCCTCCACCCCCTGCACCGGAGTGGGGGTGCTGCTGGTGGTGACGTTAATGGTGAAGACATTGCGTCCCAGCTTCTCCTACCACCTGTGTTTGGCCTTCATTTGCCAGAGGCTTAGTAGTAGGTCAGCCTGTTTTTCGGTTTTTGTCCGAGAAGGTTCTTCCATGTGCAGCCCTAGGTTCGCTGTGTGCATCGGAGGCCGTGAGTTGGGGACCTCTTTCGCCTCTACCTAAGCATGACTTTGGTGTGTGTGTGATGAGGACCAAACACAGTGTATTCCAGAAACTCTCACTTAAAATGCAAATATGTTAAACCACTGATACCAACCAACATTTATTCTTTTATTACAAATGTTTAGTAAGTACCTACCATAAACCGGAGACTTTTCTCTGTCCTATAAATAAAGGAAGAAACAGAGTCTATGAACCCATGGAATTTACATTCTAAAGGAGAGTCAATACGTATAATTTAAAATAATGGCAGATACAAGTTTTTAAAAAATAAGTTAAAATTATAGGGTGTTATTTTCCACTGGGAGACCAACAAATTCCTTCTTTTAGGAAGTGGCAGTTGGAGCAGTAAATGGAATGAGGGGAGAAGAGTGAGACGGAGGGAGAAAAAAAACAAAACATTTGGGAGCGGTAGCCATGGCCCTGGTAGAAATATCTAGAAACACTGTTAGTGCATCAGTAGATGCAGAGTCCTGAGGACAGAGAATAGTTGAGTTCGGGAGAGATTTACAGTGTAAGAAAAAAAATGAAAGTATTATTGTACCGGTAGCGTGCACCTCAATTTTCTCATTGAAAACCTGCAAATCTCAGAAGGGGTGGGGGTGGGGGAACTTTTACATGTAAATCATAGACTGTAAAATTAAGAACTGTTTTCAGCATAATGGAAATATCAAATCCTTAGGGCGCTAAGGATTGCAGAAAGAGAAAGCTTGTCAATTTTCTCATTATCCTCAACAAAAGGACAAAATCATTAAAGTCATGATCAAAACACTTACTGTGGAAGGACTGTGTAAAACATAGAGGTGATTACAGCCCTGTAAACCACTACTATTAATGGTTATATTAATTGTTCCAAGGAAAAAATAGAGCATGTACTTATCTTACGATTTGTGATACAAACTATCTAGAACAAAAGATAGGATAGTTTGCTTTATGGTGCTAACCACAGCAAATGATAGCAGGGTGTTCCGTTTATTTGCCATAATTACACATTTTACTCAGAATGTTGCCTTACATTGATCAAGCTTGCCAATAATTTCCCTGAAATGTTAAAATCCTGTACATCAAAAAGAAACATAACATTTTCTTTACCTTCTACCTATTGTTGATAATTGAGAATCTATACATGCACACATATCACACAAACAGCTTGGAAATCTTCAAGGAGTAACAAAAATGTAATGACCATGTTTAATAAACTTTGTTCATTATCTTTCCAGGATAGATGGATGCATGAAACCCAATTGGTGCCCAGATAGTAATCCGGGTGTTTAGTTTGTTTGTTTAATTTTCTAATTCTAGACTATATAAATATATTTGAGATAAAAAAAAATAAGAAGATAGCAACAAGATTAAGCTTTGAAATGTCATAAAGCAAATACTTCAAAGAAAGTATGTTTTCTTTGAAACATTGTAAAGGGCTTCGATAGCATGTTGTCAGCAAACAAAAAGTAATTCAAGACCCTGGCTGGGTAGTAAGGCATACACTTGTTATGCCAAGGATGTGGGCTTGATTCCTGGTCAGGACACTTACAAGAATCAACTAAGCAATGCGTAACTAAGTGGAACAATAAGTCGATGTCTCCCCCTCTCCCTCTCCCTCTCCCTCTCCCTCTCCCTCTCCCTCTCCCTCTCCCTCTCCCTCTCCCTCTCCCTCTCCCTCTCCCTCTCCCTCTCCCTCTCCCTCTCCCTCTCCCTCTCCCTCCCCCTCCCCCTCCCCCTCCCCCTCCCCCTCCCCCCCCTCCCCCCCCTCCCCCCCTCCCCCCCCTCCCCCTCTCCCCCTCTCCCCCTCTCCTCTCTCCTCTCTAAAATTAACTTGAAAAAATTTTTATAAAGCAATCCAGTGTCATCATTTATGACAGAGCACACAACACGATGAAGAGGAATTTGGGCTGAGTAAAGAGATGATCCTAAAATGCTTCCGACAGTTTGTAACAGCACTTTAAGATGGGAGCAGCCTTGCAGTCTTCCTCTTCTTTTTGGTTTTTTTTTTTTTTTTTTAACACCTATTGGTTGCCAGCCCACTAAAATAAGAATTGGACCATGCTGGTATTATTAAAAGTTGAATGAATGAAAAAAAAAAAAAGGCAATCTCATTAAATCTCATTAAACACTGCCAATAGCTCCAGATTACTATGAGTGTCCCCATATAGCAGCCAATAATCCAATAATAATGTTTCCAATAATATATCTAAGTATGTCTGATTACAAATAGTTGTGACTTGACAGTCCATAAATGTGTTGCACAGTGAAATTTGTTTTATTGCACAAAAACTTAATACTGTTTTATAAAATTTGGCTATTGAGTAAAATAAATCAGTACTGTAAGAAACTATACCTAACAACCTAAAGTACCTGAAATATTCATCTTTTCCTTTTTTGAAATGTATAAACTGTCCTCCTATGGCTTCCGTCAAGGTGGACAAACTAAACTTTGCTTAGTTGTTCTAATTCATCTGGATATCTACCTGGTCCCTCACAAATTTTTTTCTTGGTTTGTTTTCAAGGCCTCTTTTATTCTCTGAATCACCCTCTCAGCCAATATACTTGCATGCCAGTTTTCAAATTTGGTGTTTGGCTTTTTAGAACAAGAATGTTTAACCTCAATAAAAAATGCAGGTGGCAGCAACCGTGAACAATAGTAACTGACAATCCATGTAATGGGCTGTCAGGATTTTAGCTGCATTTACAGCATGTATTGTGTTGGTTTTAATGAATGATACCAATCTGTAGAGAAGAATGTGGACAATTGAAATGTTCACTCCATGAATAGAGGGATAAAAATTTTAGAAAGACGAATGTGACACATGGTAAGGAAGGGATGAGAAATGTTATCAGTAGGAAAATTTAACATAGTTAAAATGAGGGGAAAATTTAGGATATAAATATTCTGCTCTGGGGTAAAAGCAGTAAATTAAATCAATAGATTAGACAAATGTGATTCAGAGCATAAATGATGTCTTGGTCCACAGGGACTGTCGTTAAGGTGGAGTTTCTTAAGAAGAAAATGACAGATCATATGGGAAGAAAAGGGTTTGTTATAATGAAAGGAGAATTTTGAGTTCATGAATTCAAATGCATCTGTGTGATCAAGTAAATCAAGTTTTCATAGCTCATGATGCCTCCCAGACCTGGGTTCTGCCATCAGAACCTGAAGAAATTCTAGGGGAGTAGGGCTTAGAGCAGGGTTCGGGAACCTTTTTGGCTGAGAGAGCCATGAATGCCACATATTTTAAAATGTAATTCCATGAGAGCCATACAACAACCCATGTACTTTATGCATTATCCAATAAAAATTTGTTGTTGTCCCGGTAGACAGCTGTGATTGGCTCCAGCTACCCGCAACCATGAACAGGAGCGGTAGGAAATGAATGGATTGTAATACATGAGAATGTTTTATATTTTTAATATTATTTTTTTTCTTAAAGATTTGTCTGCGAGCCAGATGAAGCCATCAAAAGAGCCATAGGTTCCCGACTCCTGGCTTAGAGAATCTATGTGTGGTCATATTTTGCTCTTTTATAAGTAGATCAGTGATATTACTTATCCAAATAAGGAAGTTTTCGAGAGAGGGGCAACTAGATACAATTAAACTAGCATGATAATAGCCATAACTGTAACTATCCCAGGCAAACTACATTTGTTGACCCTACTTTTAAGACTCTAGAATTTCTGATTTCTAGAATGCACGTTGCCTCCGTTCTTGTACCTGTTATCCTTAAAAATTGCCAGTCATTTTATGATACCACAAGTGTAGATGTAATTTCAAAGTCATGAAATTGTATACATTAAATATGTGCAGTTTTTTGAATACCAATTATACATTGATAAAGATAGAACAGAATTGCCAGTTCTAAGTGTTACCTATGGCTTCTGGGATCTCTATGCTAGTGTGGGTTGCTGAGAATAAGCTAGGCATTCTACCTCACACAGGAGGTTTAAAAGGGACACGGAGTGAAGCAGATCTGTGGTTATCAATCACGACTGTCCCAGATCACCCAGGGAGTATTTGAAAAATCTCTAGACCAACCGAATCAGAATGTCTGTGAGTAGGATGCCAGCATACTCACCCCAGGTGATTGCAAAGCACACATTGAGGGTAGAGAAACAGTTGGCTAACCTTGCTACTCAAGTGTGGTCTGTGGACCGGAAGCATCAGTGTCACCAGGGAGCTCATAAAAACGCAGGAGCTCAGGCCTCTCCCCAGACCTGCTGAATCCAGGTCTGCCTTTTAACAAGATCCCCAGGAGATTTCTATGTGCATGGATGTTCATTTTTGTTTGTATTTTGGATGCCTTTTTCACTTTTCCTAGTTATTCGTGTTTCTTGGTCTGTAATAAATTGGAAATTAAAAAATACAGCAGGCCCTCTGTCCCAGACAAGCTAAGAAGCACTGGCCTCTAGAGCCCTTTCCATCTTCAAGTTAGGAATCAAAATGAATTTTGTCATCTACAGCCCCGAATGGGTTCACCCTTTTGAATCATTGTCAGAGGCCTGGTCGGGTAGCTCAGTCAGTTAAGAGTGTCATCCTCATGTGCCGGCGTTGCAGATTCAATCCCCGGTAAGAGCACATACAAGGATCACCAACAAGTGCATAAATGAGTGGGACAACAAATCGGTTTCTCTCTCTTTCTTTCTCCATTCTCTTCTCTCTAAAATTAATAAATAAATTTAAAAATAAAATATTATTGTTCAGTTTATGGGACCCCCAACTACTCCAATGTCTCCTAAATGAGCAACCCATATGCCCACAGTGACATTTTCCCCTCCTCCATCTTCTCCCATATATTCAACCTACCTAAATATTTCTCAGTTCTGTCTTCTTGCCATCCTTCCTTCCACCGTCTCATTTCATGCCCTCATGTTCTCCCTCCTGGCCCACAACAGCCAACGTGTGGAAACAACTAAATGTCCATAGACAAATGAATGGGCTAAAAAAAGTGATTAGATATACAATGGAATATTGATCAGGATATGGATTCCTGGTAGGATACCTGCCTCCAGCTCCTACTTCATTCCCTGAAAACCCATCCTCTCAAAGCCCACCAGGTCATATGTGTGACTCCAGGATCATCCATATCACTGTACTCTTTAAATAGCTTTAGTGAACAGCCATCCCTATGTTACAGAAGCTCCCACATCCACCCAGGTAACCTAGCCACTGCTTGCTTCATCTTTTGCTTACCTTTACTTAACCAATGGATAATATCAAACTGTAGTTTATGATTGACCTCGACACATGACACTGTTGTCCCTGAGACTTCTGCTACTAGATTTCTGACTGACCTTATCTCATCCCTTCACACCTTAAGAACCTGGGAGTGCTAATATCTCTTTTAGATCCTGATATCAATTCATTTAGATAAATACGCAGATGTGGGATTGATGCATTATATGGTAGTTTCTATATTTAATGTTTTGAGAAACCTCCATACTGTTTTCCATAGTAACTGCACCATTTTGCATTGCTATCAACTGTGCAAGGATTTAAATTTCTCTACATCCTCACCAACACTTGCTGTCATATATCTATAAATATATCATCCTGACAAGTTTGAGGTGATATAGCAGCCTGATTTTGATATGTATTTCCCTGATGATTAGTGACATTGAACATTTTTTCATATACCTGTTGGCTTTTGTAGCACTATTTACAATAGCCAAAATGTGGAAACAACTAAATGTCCATAGACAGATGAATGGATAAAGTGAAAGTTGTATATACAGACAATGGAATATTAATAAAAGGAAACTCTGCAATATGCAACGACATGGATGGACACTGAGGACATTATGCCAAGTGAAATAAGCCAGTCACACAAAAGACAAATATTTCATGGTTCCCCCCACTTGAGCTGTACATTTCTTTTTTTGCCTGTGGGAAGGTGGATGGTGATTATTCTGTAGATGCCCTCTCCAGAGATTGTGTGCTGTCCTCGTTTTATGTTTTCATGTACATCTACTGGATAAACTGTTTCATGGCCTTCTATTCATTCCAACAAATGCATGTTTTCTAAAATTTATTGTACATTCTTGAGAGAAAGTAAATGACTCTTCCTTGTTTGGATTAGAAAAGCACCTAAAGTCAGGAAGGGGAACAAAGTTCAGTGAGAAGGAGACCTCCCAGTAGCTTGCAGACAAGCTGGGACACTTTGTCAGGTGGGGTCTAAACCTGGAAGTTTTCCTCTTCTTCCTGTCAGTAGTATTGTCAACAAGTTACAGATACGGCAAAGGAGTCACTAACATCTGAGGATGAAGGGGCAAGCTGTAAACAGAAGTCTGTTCAGCTGCTTTCATCTCCTAACGGAAGGCCATATTGTGTCTAGAAGATTTTACTAGTAGACTTGACACCTTCAAGTTTAATGGGATAGAGAAAGGGAATCGTTAATTGTGATGAAAGTGTATAGCACAGCATGTCAGTGGATTTCTGGGTCATTGTTCAAGAAATGTGAGCTTCCTCAATTAAAATGCGCACTCTTGCTCTTCTTTCCTTTCTTCCTTAGAAAAGGACACCTGCTTGTATTGGTTATGTCAACAGAAGGAAAGTGAAATGAACTAGAGATTAGATAAGTAACCCTAAACATCATCAAGGAGTCTGGAGGAAGAGGGGAGGCCACGTGACATACTTAGGAATTAGAGGTGGCAGGGATTAAGAGAGGAGGAGGAAATGCTGATATAAAAGAATCGAATCAGTTATTTAGCCTCATACAATCTTTCTAAAGACCAATTATATGTTTGAAAATGTAGCTTCCAATTCAGTGAGTATATTTTTAGTGTCTAGCCTGCGGAGGCCATGTGTAATACTAAAGAAATGTAGCACCTTATAACAGCAGTCAAAGAGCTTACAGCAGCATTTTCTGTGCCTGTGATCAGTGTTGTTCAAAAGTTATAAATATTACCTGTGGATGTTGGAGAAGACAAATGAAGCACTGTTGTTAAGAACTTTAATTAGTAAAATATTTCTGGAGAGCAGATTGGCAATATAAATCAAAGGCTTTAAAATTTTGTGCACTTGACCTCCCTGATCACTAAGATAATGCAACTGCCCATCAAGACCATAACAAGATATTACTTCATACCCATTAGGATGGCTGCAGTGTGAGCTTGCTAGGGCTGCCATAACAGAACACACAGACGAGGAGCTTAAACAACAGACATTTATTTTCTCACAATTTGGGAGACTAAAAATCCAAGAAAAGGTGTGGAAAGGTTTGGTTTCCTCTTAGACCCGGGGTTGGGAACCTTTTGGCTAAGAGAGCCATGAACACCACATATTTTAAAATGTAATTCTATGAGAGCCATACACGTACGTTACACATTATCCAATAAAAATTTGGTGTTGTCCTGGAGGACAGCTGTGATTGGCTCCAGCCACCCGCAACCATGAACACGAGTGGTAGGAAAAATGAATGGATTGTAATACATGAGAATATTTTATATTTTTAACGTTATTTTTTTTCTTAAAGATTAGTCTGCGAGCCAGATGCAGCCACCAAAAGAGCCACATCTGGCTCGCGAGCCATAGGTTCCCGACCCCTGACTTAGACCAAAGTGAAGGTTTGGCTCCTTCACTTGCAGATGGTCACTTTCTCACTATGTTCTCTCATGGCCGGCCTTCTGTGCATCCATGGGGAGGGAGAGAAATCTCTGGTGGTGCTTATTCTTCAGAAGGACACCAATTCTCTAGGATTAGGTCCCCATCCTTATGACCTCATTTATTCTCAGTTACAACCTTAAAGCTATTCAAATACAGTCATACTGGGGATTAGGATTTCAACATATAAATTTGTTGTCGGGGGGGGGGGGTAGTGGGGTCACACAATTCGATCTATAACAACTTTATTGTTTACAATAGGTAAAGGTTGCAAATAACCGAAATGCCCACAAATAGGAAATTAACTGAACATACCTCTGTAGGTTCGTACAATGGAATGCTATGCCGGCGTTAAATAAGATGATTTACATGCACAAGCATACCTCAGAGAAGTATTTTGGTTTCTTAGTGCATATAAAAGTTATATTTTTACTATACTACAGTCTATTAAATGTGCAATAGCATTAGGTCTAAGAAAACATTGTACGTATTTTAATTTTAAAGTACTTTATTGCTAATAATATGCTAATCGTCATGTCGGCCTTCAGCTGAGTCATCATCTTTTTGCTGGTAAAGGATCTTGGCTTGTTGAAAAAACATCTGCAAAGCACAATAAAATGAGGCATGCCTGTTTATTTATTAACAAGGATAGATGCTGTGACATAGTGAAATGTTAGAAGACATGTTTCAAAGTAACATGTATGATCTCACTGTGCAGGTATAGAAAAATGCACGAGCAAATACATTTTTGAATTCCTCAGTGTGTTTGTGTATGTGTGTGTGTGTGTGTGTGTGTGTGTGTAAATCATCTGGATAGTTAGATAAAGTAAAGCTAGGAATAATTTTACTAGGTGATGTGTTACGGTTTTTTCATTTTAGAATCATTTTATTGCATGATTATTTGGATTTGAGCGTATTTTATTTATATATTCCCAAAATATAAGGTTATTTTTATTCTTTAAAAATTTATTACAATTGAAATGGGAATACTTAGATTTAAAAGGTAATCTGAAATGAATAGGCAAAGGAATCCGTTGGTTAATTTTTGACATAGGGGCAGTTCCCAGTCACAAATGCGATCGGGTCTATAGGTTTGTTCGAAAGTTGACTTTGTATGTAAGCTGGCACAGGTGCCTTTATCTACTAAATGCAACTTACACAGATGTTTGTCTTAACGTAGCATTTATTTTTACCTTTCTGTGCACATAAATACTTAGACATTTTCAAATATAACCTTCAACAATCTTGGTTGATGCAGATGACGGACATGTTGGAGAGTCTGGGACTGCTGTTAGAGAGTCAGGTGTGATTCTCCTGCTGGAGTCAGTTTCTGGAAGTCGGCATCGATGGAAGTTTGTGCAAAGCTTTTCTTTTCCGCATCCTAAATGGCCCTGTAGCATCTCAGACCCTCAGTAACTGTACCATAAACTTTGGTGAACCTCTTTGTATCAGAATCTTGCTCCTTAACTTTGCCATTTCTGCTTCAATGAGTCAAGAAATATCAGCTAAGTCTTTTGTAGAAAACTATTTTGGTTTTGGAGTTTCTAGGTCCCTGTTTTCTTCCCTAAATGCTGTCGTCTGATGCTCTAGCTCTGTTGGTTAGATTTTTGCCATGGAAGTTGAGTAAGTTTGTAATATCATTTTCACTGACGTCCAACTGCAGTTGATTACCAATAGCCCTTATGCTGCTCCGTTCATAAATAAGTTGTATGTAAGTCGGATATTTGTAACTCGGGGACTTACTATATCCTCCTCTGGGTGTTGTAGCAAAACCCAGAGGCTGTGGATTGGACTCAAGTTCTGCCACTAAGTTTTCAGCACATATATCTGTTTCCTGCATTTTTTTCATCTGGCAGTATCCTTCAGAAGATCTTATGATTAAAGCTGAGAAAATGATTGGTTTTGTGCCTGCTAATAGACATATGGCACCATCCTGACCCTACAGTAATTTGGCATTCAGCTGGCTTTCCTCAGATCTTTGAAACAGTACAGTGAGTCCGTAAAGTCATGGTGCACTTTTGACCTGTCAACAGGAAAGCAACAAAAGATGATACAAATGTGAAATCTGCACCAAATAAAAGGAAAACGCTCCCAGTTTCATACCTATTCAGTACAGTTCGATGTGGGCTCACGCACAGATTTTTTAGGGCTCCTTGGGTAGTTATCCCGTATAGCCTCTACAGACTCGTCATTGATGGCCTACCAGAACGGGGTTTCTCCACCAAACTGCTGGTTTCCTTCAACTGCTTATCCCACCGAGTAATGTTATTCCTATGAGGTGGCGCTTCGTTATAAACGTGCCTATATTCACGTTGCACTTTGGTCACGGATTCGAATTTAGGGAGCCACAGAACACACTGAACTTTCCACATCTCGACTGGCATGGCCGTGGCTGCTCCGCTGTATACGTGGTGTTACATCATCATCTGCACATGCGCACATGCTGCCACATCATCCTACAGAAACGGGGAGGGTTTTCTTTTTATTTGGTGCAGATTTCACATTTCTATTGTCTTTTGTTGCTTTCCTGTGACCAGTCAAAAGTGCACCATGATTTTATGGACACACTGTAGTATGTCCTAGGCCCTGGTCAGCAAACAACGGCTCGCGAGCCACATGTGGCTCTTCGGCTCTTTGGCCCCTTGAGTGTGGCTCTTCCACAAAATACCACATGCGAGCGCTACCTCGATAAGGAATGTACCTACCTATATAGTTTAAAGTTTAAAAAATTAGGCTCTCAAAAGAAATTTCAGTTGTTGTACTGTTGATATTTGGCTCTGTTGACTAATGAATTTGCCGACCACTTCCATAGACAGCAATTTACCAATTCATTTCCTTTTCTGAGTCCATGTACTGATAGACCAGATTGTCCTCTCTATTGTAAACCAAATGACAATTGGTATTCTCTCTGGAAGCCACCCAACCCTACCTGGAAAAGCAGGTCTCATTGAATAAAGGTCATCAAAAAATGGGTTTTTTTATAGTGTGTTTTACCTATTTTCAAGCTGTTGAAATGATCTTGGCAGTACCATTCAGATAATCCCTTGCTCCTCTTCCCCTCTAACATTGTCCTCTGAAACCCGCACTACTCTGCTTTTTGAAAGGTTTGTCTCTCTTTCAGCCCTGGTGCCTATGAGGCCTACAGAAGTTATCAATCAAATCAGATTAATGAAGTTCTATTGTGAAAGCACTGAAAGGCATTAAACCAAATCAATACAGAAATAAATAATGAAGAAACAACCATTTAAACTCAATTAAATGAAGGAGTTTATAGTTTCACCTGAAGGCATTAAGTGTAGTTAGAGAAATGGCTTAGGAGGAAGCACCCAGCCTACTGACTTGTTTTCAAGTTTGTATTCTCAGAATCCAGCTTCAGTTTGGTAGAACCAACACCAGCAATAGCTAGTTTAATGTTCAGAGGAAATTCTATTTAAAAAAAAAAAAAGATAATTTCTGCCTTTACTTCTAGAAGAAATGAAGACTTGACCTAATTCTTGATTATTTGAGTGGAAGTCATTAGTTTTTTTTTATTTCCAAAAGTAGACCAGAAGGTTAATTAATTAAAGACTAAGTTATCTTATATAACCTAGATCAAATGTATTATCAAGTAGCTGGGGAGACAGGAAAAGGCTTTTGGTCAAAAAGATGTCCTTTCCCACAGCAGTAAAAGAGCCTATGGAAGAGAGATGACAACAAGAAATCTCTAACACAGTGAGGCTGAGAAATCTTTAAGAGTGCTGCCATGTATTCAAATTCTGCTATATTGCTGGGTTTCCTTTATGTTTCTCACATCATAAGTAAATGTCTTTGGACACAACAGTCTTACATTAAGGGTGCTCAGAAGAGTGAGGGATGGATTGTGCAATGTGTGGGTCTTCTTGGAGATGACCTCAAGCAGAACAGTTGTTCAGAGACAGCAGAGAAGTAAGCTGTGGTGTCGTATAAGCCAACTCAGGAGTGTATATGACTTCAAATCCTAAAACCTGCAAAGCCTATCAGAGAAAGGCTTGGAGAGGAGGGAGGTGGTCTGGCCCCTGAGCAGGGATATCCAGGTGGCAGTAATGTGGGCTCTAACACTATTGTAAAACTACACTCTGCCCCATAGTCTATCATTATTTCAAGGAAACTATTATAATGGTTCCCAACTTGGAGATAAGAAAACTAAGCCATGAAGAGAGGATGAAGCACCAAGTCCAAGGTCACTTTGGAGACACTGACAGACCAGGATGGAAGCCCAGGTATGACTGCCTCTCTCTCTGCATCTGTCCACCATGCTCTGTATAAACATCCATCTCGAAGCCAAGGATCCCTTTCCACCTGACTTACGTGAGGTTTGTAATGGTCTAATGGCAGCGCCACCACGTCCATAGGAGACAGCGTTCCGCTTTGCCAGAGCAACTACTAGCGACCCCGTGTGGTTCACTACCACCTAGTGAAGTGTCGTGTCCCTTACATATCTATCCATGTCTCCCTGTCTTGAACCTTTGTGCCAAATTCCTTATTGAATAAAAGACTAGTGTTTAAAAAGAAAGTTTGATCTGGCCATTTTTAAATGAATATCGATGCCTAATCTTAATCACTCTAGAAAAGGAATTTCACATTGAATACAACTGATAAGGTTCACTTTAAAAGAGGCTTCCCTTGCCTTGAAAAACTATTACAAGTAATTCACATTCTTATAGATAAATTAGAAATTACTGATAAGCAAAGAGAAAAAAAATGAAACTACCCATAATCCTATTACCTCGAGATAAGCTGTGTTATTGCTCTGACTTGAAGTGACCTCTTCACTGTGACTGATGCTCAGAAAGCTGAAGCTCCCTGTTTCATAAACCACTGGGCATGCGCAGGGATGTGAACTGTTGACGTCATAGCAGCTGGCACTCTGTACTGTTGGACCTGGTTTCAGAATCACTCAGGAGATCAGCGGGGCAAGAGCAGCTGAATAATCTCTGTAAACAAAGCGTGTCTTGGAGTTCTTTTGCTGTAAAAGTTTTAGAAATTCTAAATGCTCTTTTGTAATTTATTTTTATATTTATTTTTTGATTGATTGATATTTGGAGAGAAGGAGGAGAAAGAAAAGAAAGAGAGAGGAAGAAGCAGGAAGCATTTACTCCGCAGTAGTCACTTCCTGTATGTGCCTGGACTGGGCAAGCCTAGGGATTTGAACCCGCAACCACAGTGTTCCAGGTTGTCGCTTTATCCGCTGTGCCACCATAGGTCAGGCCTAAATGCTCTTTTGGACTGACTAGACCTGTGTGATTCTTGCACTATTCTGAAGAAAGGCACTCCCATCCCCTCACCAAAGATTGACTGCACTTTCAATCTGGCACAGAAGTGATCAAATTAGATTACATTTGGAGAATAAAAGCTCTGTTTTTGTTTTTAATTTTTTTAATTGTAAAAACTGTTTATTTGTACCTATTAGATAAATTATTCTACATGACCATTTAATATATATATATATATTTTTATTTTTTTATTATTATTAAATTTAATGCAGTGACATTGATAAATCAGGGTACATATGTTGAGAGAAAACTTCTCCAGATTATTTTGACATTTGATTATACTGCATACTCCTCACCCAAAGTCCAATTGTCTTCCGTCACCTTCTATCTGGTTTTCTTTGTGCCCCTCCCTTCCCCCCACCCCCTCTCTCCTTCTTTGCCCCATCACCCCCCACCCCCCACCCCCGTTACCATCACATTCTTGTCCATGTCTCTGAGTCTCATTTTTATGTCCCATCTATGTATGGAATCATATAGTTTAGTTTTTTCTGATTTACTTATTTCACTCCGTTAATATATATATTTTGCAGCTTAGCAGGCTTTTCATCTTGAATTTGTTTAGTCAGCTATTTAAATTACTATACATACTTTTTTTATTATGAGTAACCAGTTGCTCATATTTTTTTTAATTTATGATTTCAATTTGTGTTTACATAGATTCAAGTGTCTCACCGAATATACCTCCCCCCACTCCCTTCTTCCCCTCAGCCCCCCATGCCCATTCTTCTCAATGCCTTCCCCCTTCCCTTTAGGATTTGCTGTCCTGTTCTCTATAACGCTGTGTTATATATATATATATATATATATATAATATATATATATAATTTCATTAATCTCTTTCCCTTTTCTGATCCCGTCTTCTCTTCTACTTTCTTTCTGACCGCTTTCCCTCTGGTCCCTTTGCTCATACTTTTAAAATATCCCTTATCCTGACACCTCTACAGAGAGATTTTTAAATCTGGGCATATGTGTTTTTTGGTGAATAGGCATAACACACTAACATTTGTTGTGTTTACCTATATGTTTAAATCTATTCCTCCCTTTTCATTTTGGCATCCAAGTTTCCAAGATTTCTAGTCTTTTAAAAATATTTATTTGTCTTTTGCTGGATTTATCTAATCCTTAAATCTACCTGTTTTTTTTGGGGGGGGTGAGGTAGTTTAATTTGTGGGGGTGGGGGTTCTTGAACTTGTTTGAAAATTATCCACTGTTTCTGTTCTTCTTGTGATGATCCTTAATTTTTAGCACATGTTTTGAAACATAATTTTAACAGTCTTGAGTTAATCAACATCAACAGTTTCTACTTAAATAAGAGAAGAGCAAGAATTCCTTTCACTGTCTTACTACCTACCCATTCCTAGTTCATATTTTGATACAGCTTGACATTTTAAATCCAAAATTTTTACAGTTAATACACATTTAAACATTTTTAAACACTAAATTCTTTTCATTACATATTTCTTATAATTCTTTTTTCATCTTGGATTCAGATTTTCCTTGCTAGGAGTATATTCACCAATAGTTTCTTCAGAGAATATTTATTAGCTATAAACTCTTTTGAGCCCTTGAATGTCAAACACTATAGTCTGGCTCACTCAACTGTGACTAAACCCTTCTTCTAACCCTTCCTTGTATTCTGCAGAATCTGCTACCTGAAAACTAGGGTTCCAGTCTTCTAGAAGCTAGGTGTGTCCATGGGACCTCAGTTCTGCCAAGCAGAGGCACCGGTACGAGGCTCAGAGACAGCAGTGAAGGCCTTGTCCAGAGATGGAGCTGATCAGCGGGCAAGCAGTATACTAAGGGCATCTGATTCCTCTGGGAGCTGTAGTAGTTACTCACGTACAGTTCTTAGCACCGTAGATGCTGAGCATTAAGCGGCCACAATCATGGGGTGTTTCTGGCTCTGTCCAGTGATTTGGGTAAATGCTCCTGTCTCTGGCTGCATTGTTCTTGGTGATATGGCCTGCTAGCCTCATTCTCGGACCTTCCCAGAGGTTCTGTGAGCTACCTAAAAGCTACCTTTAATAAGTCCCTTTCTACTTAGACTTGATAGAGAGGATTCTGTGATCTGCCGCCAAGAATCACAATTGAATCATCATTTATGTTTGAAAATATGTTGTGGATTTTGCTCTTGTCTTCAAATAATAGATTCACTGGGAATAAAACGCTCTGTTCAAATATATTTTTCCCTAGGAATTTTTATATTATTCTGTTCCCTTCTTGCAACTTATATCTCTGTTTCTCGTTCCCTAATTTGTTTCTTCTCTCTGGAAGTTTTAACAGTTTTTTCCTTATCCTAAGAGTTCTGAAATATGTCTTTCATTTATCTAGGTGTGAGTCAATGCCGTTCTTTCTCCCTTTATCTTACTTTGTATTCAGTGAGCCCATTCTGTCTGGCATTTAATGCAGAGAAATTCTTCTGTTATTCTTGGCACATTGCCTTCCATCTATTCTCTCTGCTCTCTTCCAGATCTCCTAAATGACTGACATCAGAACTTCTTGATCTGTCCTATATACTTTACAAATTTCCTTCATACCCTCCAAGCCTTTATTTAGTAACTGCATGTGATGTCCTATCTGTGCTTCTCAGACTCGCCTGGGCATACACATCGCCTGGGGATCTCAGTAAAGGTGAAGATTCTGATGTCGTATTGTGGGCTGGCACCTGAGATTACATATTGCTGACAGGTCCCCAGGAGTGGCCAGAGCTCTGGTCTGCAGGACGTACTTTGTGTAGAAGGTCCTAGGCACATGCCAGGCATTCCAGGGACAGAGTGTGTGCTGGAAGCACACGGGCTTTGTGGTCAGCCAGCGTGAGTCTTCCTTCATGACACACCGGCCATAAGACCTTGGGGAAACTGACCTATCTTTTGGGAATCTACTTTTCCCTCTACAAAATAAAGACATTTGTCCCCACGTTCCATATTTGGCATACCTCCTGCAGTGATTCAGTGTGATTTTTAGCCCGCACGCACCATAGGGAGCATGAAGTGGAAGAGGACAGCCCCAGGCTTCTGCTGTCAGGGGGAGGTTTGGATGTTGCTGGTCAGAAAGAGACCTGGCAGCCGCGTCCCTGCCTGTATTCTCCGCTTGACCGCAGCCATGAAGTTCTTCTTTGAGCTGAAGGGTTTAGAACAAAACGCCCACGCCCATTTCATCCCCACGCTGGGGCAACCCCACCTAGAAAACAGGAGCAAGCCTACGCAATTTCAGTAAAGGACAAACCTGTGGGGTCAGTCACAGGTAGAGAGAAAGCACATCATTCTGTGATTACTGTAATATAGTGAAAGGATGGATTTCTGTGAAAAACATAAAGGCATTCGTTAAAGTGGAAGTTGTGAAAAGTCATGAGCAGAGAGTAAGGATAAGAGCCTGACGTTTGGAGGAAGTCTTGCCCTAAAACTATTTGACAGTTACAGTTACTCTGAGCAGAGGGATCTGAGCAGAGGGAACGAAAGAGGAAAAAGGAAAGGCAGAGGGAATAGGAAGGGCGTCAGTACTGATTGACGAGCTGTGTCATGCCAGGTATTCTCCAAGGATTATCATGCAACATGAGGTCCACCACGGCTCAATTCAGGTTCTTACTATCCTACACTCCCAGCGCGAACATGCGCGTGCACGCACACACACACACACACACACACACACCAACCTGTAAGAACAGGGTGAACCGCAAAGAGGACAAGTAGCCTCAGACAGCACAATGAGAAGAGGAATCAACCCAGACCAATGTTTTTAATTTCTTTCTCCATATTGGAAATTTAGTTATAGATACATGTTTGGTAAGTCTTGCTGTCTGCACATACAGACACACATTTGATTACAGTGTTGCTGTTTGGAGGCCAATTTAATTAGCAGGTCAACTTAGTTTTAGTTTTGGTAATGACAGTTTGAGAAACCAGAAAAGATCGAATAACCTTTGTCAGATCAAATGCACAAAGAAAAGAAAAGCAAAGGGTCACTAGACTCTTGAAAGAACAGGTAGCCGTTTTTTCTAAGAACAAATTGTAGCCTCCCTAATGCCCATCACATTTGTAGAAAATGGCTTTGTGTTTCATTAGTCATGCTAGTATCTTCCCAGAAGGAAGTCATGAGTTAGACCACACAAAAGGATTCTGTCTCGAATGAGGTTTGGAGAAATTCTTAGCCAATAAATAATAATCTAGAAATTTAAAAATAATCTAGAAATTTAAAGGTGGACACCACTCAATATAAGGCATAGTTTGCTATATAGAAATGAAAAGGACTTTTCCCCCTTTTCATTAGTGTTAGTTATTTTCTCCTGGTAGGAAGGTTTGCAAAAGAGAGGTCTCTATCTAACAATTTTAGCCAAGGCTCAACTTTCTGGAGTCCATGGAAGGGTTGTGTGGCACCTGTTGTAGCTTGTTCTTCAGTAGGGTGGATTCTGGCCAGGTGGGCTGCATACTATACCAGAACACATGTGAAGTATTTGGCCCTTAGAGTGAGCTCAAATCTACATGTTCTTTCTTCCCTTTACCTACCCGTCATTCTGCTTCTTTCTCCTTTCTTCCCTATAGACATAGACTTATTTATGATAGTAATTTAGGGCAGAAGAGGTTCGCCCCGCTCCACAGTCTTCCTAACCGACTCATATTCACCTGAAACAGATTTAAGAGAATACAAAGCCCTGAATCCCACATTTAGAGAGAAGAAGATTACAATACATGTAAGTAGGATCAGGAATACAAGGTGTTGATTAATTTCTTTCACCAAGTAAATATTTCTTACTGATTTTCTTTCCCTTTTTGATTTGGAAATGACTCAGAAATAAAGACGTATTTGCAGGGTAAGGATAGTACACCTCATTGGAAAGGAAATATCAACATAAAGTGGGGCAGATGCATAACCTAAAATCAACTTCCCAGACCGGCCTTAGTTAATGTCCCTCCACTCAGGTTAAAAACATTGGTGGGAGACAGAGACCCTTCTTGTCCTACTGCTGGTATGTTCTTCCAAAATGAGAGTCCCTTTACAGTCAGAGACAGCAGAGCTGAGAGAAAAGAATTAAACGTGAATGTTACAGAACGTACAAAGATATTGATAGGGTGAAAGAGAAAACACTTAATAACCAGACCGGTCTAGCTATAAGCTACATTGTTACTGAGCTCTTCTAAACTCCAGTTTCCTGCAAAATGGAGCTAATAATGAGCATTCTCTCAAGGCTGAGAAATGGTTAATGTTTAGCATGGTGCCTGGTATATAGCATTATATCAGTCAGCTATTGATATATAACAAACATCCTCCATATGCAGTGGCATAAGAGCAATAAGATTTCATTCTTATTCTCATAGGTCTGGAGTTGGCTAGAGTGACAATTTTAAGTGGCAAGTGTTTGGGGAAGATGAGCTGGCTCTTATCCATGGTGCTGTTCTCCTGAGACCAGCACGTCCCAGGGAATATTCTCATCACCATAATAAAAGCACTACCACACAAGGCCATTTCACTAATATCCTGCTGGCCAAAGCCAGTCACAGAGACGAGCCCAGCACACATGGGACAGTGGGAGGGAGAAAGGAGTACTTGCTGCTAAACAAAGCCACAAACTATTGGATGCAGCTCTTGATCCAGAGACTTCTTAATAAAATGATAGGTTAGCCACCTAGAACACAGCCAACAAACAAAGATGGGACAGGAATAGGATAAAAGTGATAAATACTAGAAAGGAAAGAAAAGAAAGAATGGGAGACACATAAGTCACGATTTCATAGCTATTCTGAAATCCCACTGAAGAAAATGTTTCTAGATCCCACTATTCGGAGGATGGGGAATGTTTCTTGATTAGACTTTGGTTCTGTTCCCGAAAGGGAGTCCCCAGTTCACTGATTCTCATGGCTCTGCCCCCTGGGAATATCTTCCTCTACTATCATCTTTCTTGGCCATGTTGGGAGAGGGCACTGGAGGACATTTCATTTTTTTAGATATTGAGCAGTTTCCCCTGCTTGATTCACCCCAAGACTTTTTATATCTCAAATGACGGCAGCCTTTCAGTTCAGGCTGATAATGCTCTCTCCAATGTAGTTCTTTCAAAAACATTGTTAAGTTTCAGACATCATGGCACCAAAATATATGATACCCATGATCCTTTTTGAGATGTGCCTCTTTTTAGAGACTCAATTACAAATACTTTAGAGGTTTCCAGCATCTGTAGAACGAAGACCTTAATCTTTTTTTTTTTTTTTTTTGTATTTTTCTGAAGCTGGAAACAGGGAGAGACAGTCAGACAGACTCCCGCATGGGCCCGGCCGGGATCCACCCGGCACGCCCACCAGGGGGCGACGCTCTGCCCACCAGGGGGCGATGCTCTGCCCCTCCGGGGCGTCCCTCTGTTGCGACCAGAGCCACTCTAGCACCTGGGGCAGAGGCCAAGGAGCCATCCCCAGCGCCCGGGCCATCTTTGCTCCCATGGAGCCTTTGGCTGCGGGAGGGGAAGAGAGAGACAGAGAGGAAGGAGAGGGGGAGGGGTGGAGAAGCAGATGGGCGCTTCTCCTGTGTGCCCTGGCTGGAAAACGAACCCAGGACCTCTGCACGCCAGGCCGACGCTCTACCACTGAGCCAAACGGCCAGGGCCAAGACCTTAATCTTTGTATGAACGCGTTTGTCCATGTAAGATCTAGTAGGAACCTTAATTTCAAAAGTCTTAGCAAAGGGCCTTACAACCACAGCCTTGAATTAATCTTTACCCCGAGGCAATGTCTTACTGGCAGTACCCTGAATTTGTTCTTTTCCTTGACACTGTGTTATAATAGCCAAATAAATAGCCTTTGGTGAGTAGTTTCATTTTCTATTTCCATTCCCACTGACATAGATTTTAAATATATTTATTAAACAGAGCCTGATTTCTCTACATGAGTAAGGGACAATCATTCATACCACCATTCTTACAAAGGCTATATTGGAAGTGCGTAAAACTCTCCTAAGGCAACCTTTGATCCTTTAAATGTTTTCTCAAACTATGGTTAAATCTACAATAACAGAGGGGATTTATAAACCAAAAGTTACAGAGATTCAGTAAGAGGAACAAAATGAATGATTACACTTCAGGAGAAAGATCTGTTCTTGGTGCTGGTCTTCCCAAAAGCAATAAAAGAAAGTTAATAAAGAGTTTTGGAAAATATTCATACACCAAATTACTGCAACCCGATGAGCATTATTGATGAATTGAGAGCGACTACCAATTATTATTATACCTGGAACCTCGGTGTGAAGAGAGCAGTTAACAGCCACCCAATTAAAAAAACCTGAAGGAAATAAATGTGCTTAATGGATGCCATGCAATTATGTGAAAATAGACCTTAGCACAGTATTACTGGGGACTGGGAAATGGTGCGGTATTATCAGTACAGCTCCATGGATTGACGTTTACGATGGTAAAATATAAAGTTCAACAGAATTTCCTGATACCATGCCTTTGATCCCGTCTTTGCCATTTGTGGCACACAGAAATGGCTTCTGATTCTCTCTCAAATAAGATGAGAAGTCTCATCACAGGACCCCTCACATCAGCCCCTTACCGCTCTAGGCCATTTCCTGAATGCATTTTTGATTCTTTCTCAGTTCCCTGTGGGCTTCTTTAGCTCTTCGTTATCTCTGACCTGAATATGACAGTTGTGCTGTCCCGTCAATCTCCGTCCTGTTCCCCTCTTTCAAAGACTTGTTCCAAAGCCATCTCCTCCATAAAGCTTTTCCTAATTATGTTGCTCAGAATTACTGCCTTTTCACAGTGCTCTGTTTATTTCTCGTTTGGGGATAATCACCATGCATTTCACCAGAGGCTCATAGATCAAGGTCTGTTAGCCATACTGGACAACAGGCTTCCTGAGGGAGCATATGGGTTTTATACCACTATATCCTTTGCACATGATGTTCATTGTTCTAAATTTTGTTTAATGCAAGAGTCTAGCAATTGAATCATTTAGAAAATGATTCCAAACTAGCAATATGCTCAGACCCATTAGACAAATATACCCATCTTCCTATTGACCTAACTCAGTCCTTGATTTTTCTAAGGTATAGCTTTATAATCAATCCCATGGCCTCCAAGCTCTTCAGAATGATCTTCTTATGTAATTTCAAGCCAAATATTCCAACTGGAATACTGCTAGCCATAGCAGTCACAGGGCCTCTCTAAAGTGTGCGCTAGAGTGGTTTTCAACCACTGGTCTGCCGGAAATTTCTTGCTGGTCCGCAAAAGAGAGAACCAGCCTGATGCTGTATAAGGGTTATGGGTACAATGGACTGGCATGAAATTTCTGGTGAGCAGGCCCCAGTCCCCGGGCCAGTGGTTGAAAACCACTGCCAGACAACCATGAATATGCTCATATACATACGTTTAGGTGTGTAGGCAGAGATTTTTCTAACTACATGTAGGTAGACGATTTTTCAAAGTTTCTGAGTCTAGCTGCAGATGTCTGACTAATCTACCAGAGTAGAAGAGAAGGAAAAGCATTAAAATTTATTTATAAAACCAAATAAATTGAAAAAGAGTACTGTCCAAGTACCCAAAGGTATAAGTTATTCTCTGTACTTTCATTGTTATTACTCTTCTAAATAAGTTAGGGAATCTTGTAATAATAAACGTTCTTAAGAAGAGACCTCATTCAAGAGTTGTTACCCCTAGATATTCACACACATATTTTCTATTCCACCAAGTCTCCCTGAACACAGTATTTTCTGGATCAAAGTGGCCTAGAGGTAAGTAGATGTTTACAAGACGCCCGTGTGGGACCCAATGCTAAGGTTAAAAGAAAAGGGCCAATGACAGAAGTCTCCCTGAGATGCAAGACTCTGTTTTGTTACAGTTGCCTTCCTCTTGTCATCTGCATCTGTTAGGCCAACCCCAGTAACAGACAAGAAGTAACTGTGCGATTTAATAGATTTGTTCTTGAGCAGCTGATCTTGCATAACAAGACAGCAGCCAGCTGTCAGTTTGCGTGTCCCTAGTCTCTGGACCTTTGAACTCTCCCCCAGGCTGCCAGCCCGCTGACCTCTTGACCTCTTATCCTATACAGAACAATCAAACGCTCACTGGCTACTTGGCGCAGTCTTTTCTGTGGCACTACACAGTTTGCAAGACAGGGACTCAGGGTTTCAAATGCGTTTCTTTTCCTAACTTGTTGAAGTGGGGCTGGTTTGGCAAAAGGGAAAGGACTACAATATTTTCGGTGTAAAATGCAGTTGGAAATAACAGCTAACACTGTGCCACAAGCACCATGAATCCACACAAAAATGGTAAAAGAATAAAGAAAGAAATGATGGAAAAATCTTTACCATGGAAATCAGGGCTATATGTGTGCCCCGTGTGAGTACTCTAACAATTTCAAAATGGAAAATACACCAAGTGGTTAACCCATGATCAAGAAGACCTCACCTGTTCATCCCATGAGAAGATGTCCTTGGTGCATTCTTCTGCAGCTGTGTTTATTTGCTTTTGTTTATATGCAGTGATGAAATAGTCTTTGAATCGGTTCCATTCTGACAGACTTTCCTAAGGTGTTTAAGCAGTGATTTGATTTCAGAGTCAGATAACTGGATCCTAGAATAATAAAGAAATTATTAGTCACAATATCAAGTCTTGATCTTTCACAAACCTAGTATTTTAAATACTCATTTTTTATCAATTCTGGTTTTTTTTTGTTGTTTTTTTTTACCAAAACGTTCCTCCCTTTTTTATTTATTTGACAGAGCTCATATTGTCCTGAACTAATATGGATACCTTTGTTTATAAGATATTTGCTAGGACGGAAATAATGAAATAAGAAAGACATTAGTAGATCGTTTTACCTGGATCCATTTTTTTGTCTCCTGTTTAAGGATATAACCACCCAAACAGGCATATGAAGGGAGGCTCAGGTGTGTGTATTCACTCACTGTCTTCTGACTTTCATTTGTTTGCAGTGGCCATATTTTATACCTATCAGATTTGAAAAATAAATGATATTTCCTAATTTGTCTATCTTTCTGGAAATGAAGACAGAAAGAACATAAAACATAATCACAGGAAAATGCTATAGGCTGGAACAAAGAGCACTCTGCTGTGGCCAGGAACACAGAGACACGAACTATGAGTGAGCATCTTTCCAGATCCTGTTCTAGTGCTTATGCAAATCCCAGTATCATCCAGCAGATGGCGCAAGGTTAACTCCAAAGTCTGGAAAGCAGGGCAGTTTACATGCCAAAGGACCCCAAATATCAAACTATAGAACAACAAAAACAAAAATGTGTTTATACAGCTTCTGGGTTTTTCGCTTTTAATTCCATTATTTTGGTTAAACATAATCCTGGACTTACCTATCACATTCCTTTTGTTCTCCTTTTACTCTACTTCTCAAGTAAATCTGGGCAAAGCTTGTTAAAACAGTCAGACAAACAAAAATAACCGAAAAATACAAGCACATTTATTCTGTTCAGTTTGATCAGCTGGACCGATTTATCTGTCAATAAATAATTAACTTACCCAGATCTATTGCTTTTTTCCATGTGTTATATTTGTGTAGTATAATTTTTTTTTTTTCAAAGACTATTCATTTTTAGAGAGGAGAGAGAGAAGGAGGGGGGAGGAGCAAGAAGCATCAACTCCCATATGACCTTGACCAAGCAAGCCCAGGGTTTTGAACTGGCAACCTCAGCATTTCCAGGTTGACAGTCTGTCCACTGTACCACCAGGTTGGGCTCATGTGATATAATTAAATGTAAATGGAATTGGTAAGTGTGGAAGACTAGAATGGAAAGGAAAAAAATCTAGTGGTCTTTTAACAATGTGAAGAACTCTCTTGTTTATTTACTGATAGCTGCTACTTTTTGCTTCAAAATTTCTTAATGTTTTTTTTGCAAATGAGTCAAATCTAATTGTCTCTTGTATAATATCTAGAAGGGAAAACTTTTTCTCAATGAACAGATTTGGACAACTACTCAAGAGGACTTTGATTTTGATTGCAATGTTAATTGCAGAAGCAGGAAAACTTACAGGAATGAAAACAGGATGCATTTCATAAATGGACAGTCACAAAATTCTGTAGCGGTGTATTTTCCCACAAGACCATTGTCCTCAGCATTAGATTGTCATTTTACAACATTTTACAGCGCATCCCAGGAAAAGCTTAGAATGAGGACTCTAGGGTGGATCCCTTTAGTTGAAATAAGCAGTTATAATGGGCATGTGTTTTCTAGTTATATCAGTGTATGTGTCCCCAGTGACTATACCTTGGACATAGTCACTTTGTTGTGACTAACATATTATAATTTGTGTGTTATATATTTACTTCTTTATCTAAAATTTAAACTCCATTAACAATATGCACATTCACTTTCATATCCCTTGTCCCTGTGGGGCCTGATATGTAGACAGCGTTCAGTGATGCCCGTAGAGGAAAAATGTGCTCAGTTTACTAAAATGGTCATTTGATCAGGAAAGTTAGTTCAGTTTAACCTAGTATGTGTAGGTTTCCTGCACAAATTACCTTGCCCATCAAACAGTGGGTGACACTTCATGATGTGGTGGTCTTGCAGCTCAAACTTATACGACAACTAGAGATGCTCTTCCTCCACAGTGATCCAGTCCCCTCATCTGCAAAGACACAGCCCACAGCTTCCCACAGAAAAGAAATTAAGAAGGACTCCAACCCCAACCTCTTGGGAGTTGACCATGAGTTCATTTGAAACAGCATTGTCAGTAGAGCCTCGCCCAGAAAGGGCCTCTGCAAAGGGCAGTGGAAGGTGGATGGTGAGTTCCACTTGGTTGATTGCTGACAACGATGATTTTTTTTCTACCATTTCTGGGGATTTTTTTCATAATTCCACACAAACACTTTCCCTCTTTTTTGACATATTTTGCAGTTGCTAAAACTCATCCTGAAAGTGGAAAGAGGGAGAGGAAACCCCGTTGGGGAGTGTTAACAAAAAAATCCTGAAATCTAAATATATTCCCTTTTACTTTTCACTTTTAAGTGTGTTTAAGATTTACATAAGTAAAAGATGCTGGCAACATAATTCTTCACTTCGAACAACAGTATTTAACTTTAGTGTCTACAGCCAGCTCTCAGTTACTTTTTCCAGAAGAACGATTGTTCAGTTTTCATTCTTTTCCAGAAGTGATCTAGGTATATACCAGCACATCCACATTTATAACTGTGTATTTTTTTTAGATTTTACTTATTCATTTTTAGAGAGAGAAGAGAAGGGTAAAGAGAGGGGGGGGGAGAGAAGGGGGAGGGAGGAGCAGGAAGCATCAACTCCCAAATGCGCCTTGACCAGGCAAGCTCAGAGTTTAGAACCGGCGACCTCAGAGTTCCAGGTTGATGCTTTATCCACTGTGCCACCACAGGTCAGGCTTATGTATGTTTTTTAAATGGACTCCTACCCCACAAACTGTTCTACAACTTGCCTTTTTTTCAGTGCACAGTACTTCTTTTACTGCTGAATGATTCTTCATGAGGTTACACTCTAATATGTTTAATCAAGTCCTTTATTGACTAACATTTAGGTTGTTTCTAATTTTTCACTTCTGAAGGACACTTCTGTGATCATCCTTCCGTTTATCTTTGCACATTTGCATGAGTATATCTGCGGGGAAATTTTCCTAGCAGTGAGACTGCAGGGCCAAAGGAAATTCACATTTTAAATTCTGCTGGGTGTTGGGGACCAAATAAGCCAACAGGGTATTTTGCAGTTTGGATATCTAGGGGACAGCGGTGTTGAGGCCAACCCCCCACCTCACCTACCTGATTGAGTTGCAGGAAGCTGTGCTTGATTCTCATTCTGCCCGCCCATGTTCCGGAAGAACTGGTAGCATGTTTCTTCTTGGTGTAAAGTTGGATTGACTAGTATGGTGGAAGTTGTCTTTGAGTTGCCTTGGAAACTTAATTGATTTGCTAACGGCCCACTCAGCCCTATATATTAAAGGACCATGTGCTCTCTAGTGCGGCCATTTTCCTGCTAAAGAAAACAGCAGAGAATTATGGAGCCCTCCTGAGCCCATCTTCTATATCTTATTTATGTCTATTTTCATCAATTCTGCACCGTTTCTACTCTTGACCCTGAAATAAACATGTGGCACGGGTCACGACAGCTGGGTATTTAAATTGACCCCAAAACGGTACACCAAGTGAATTTGCCAAGGACAAGAACACTCCTTTTTCTTATCAACCTCCCTCCCTCTTTTAATCCTCAAGAAAAAAAAAAGAAAAATTTTAAAATCCTGGTGTATTTTATTATTAGCTCACAATTATTTTTTTAAAAGTATAAATATTGATAAATCACTTGTAAAAATGTAGGAACATCAGGAAAGACAGACATTAATGCTTATTCTTCACACGTTATTTATGACTCCAGTTTGTGTTATTTTTATTATATTACTTTTGTAACAAAAGTCAAATGCATGCTGTAATGAAATATAGAAGGATAGCTACATTATCAATGCATATATAAATTCCACTTTGCTCCGTCTCTGAGTCTCCTGCTTGCTGAGATAAAGGAGGCAGGTTGTTGGCTTCACCCAGAAAAAAAACAAAAATTTATTACCCATAATTCCTTACAATGTCTCTGCTTGGTGATGCAACGATGACAATACAATAAATCTGCTGGGCTCGGCATAGCCCAGTTAGTAAAGTAGCACTCGGCGACCTGTATCATCATACATCACCTGCAGATGCTGCTGGCTGGGCTCTAAAAAGGGACGCTAAGCTGAAATTTCTCCTTTCTGTCACTGGCTCCTGCAGACATCACTGTCTCGTTGAGTGCATCTGATTCCTGGCCATATTTCCCTTCTTCCTGCCTCCTTTCATTACTTCTACTCAGATAAATCCCCTCACTTTGGCAGAAGGGGTTGAATGTACAGCCTTTTCCCCTGCAGTGATTAATACTTGCACAGAGATAAACCAGCCAACCAAGGGTGGATGGGAGCAATGGGTCTGGGTCCTTTGATGATTATGTCTCATGTTTGAGGAGCTTCTAATCCTCATGGTATAATCCATAATAATAACACACCTTTTAGGAGGATGTGACCATAAGATGGACACCATCACAATGGTGCTGTAAGCACCTGAAGAGAGGCTTTCGGGTACAGAGTGTGGGTCTTGAGCCATAAAACAGAACCAGGTGTGCTGCTCTCATTTTTTACTTGTAACCCAGATCTTCCAGGTCTTACCTACCCATGGAATCAAACGGGACTCACCATATACCAATTTCAATCTTCTCACTCCATCTACTTATTCCAGTCTCCTGAGAAGTCTGACCTAATTATTTTGGGGAGTCTCCAGGGTTCACCCTGAAATGCTCATACCTACTTGTCAGTTGCAGCCACTCTTATGTTGCAGGACCTACTCCAGTAACTACTACCTACAAAGGCACTTGGAGATGATGGCCCACTAGCTGTGTTTGCTGTGAGAACTTGAAGGTCTCTTCAAGGACACAGTCTCCTGATCTTCCCAGCCTTCAAGGAGGTAGTAAGGTCCTGTGTTCCCTAGGAAGTGGAAGAATTCTTTTCTCCCTAACTCGGTGTTATCTTTTAGCAAGTGGGAACCAAAGCTACTCCCATCGCCTCCCCCCTGCCCATCGCCTCCCCCACAGACACAGCGCCTCCAGTCTTGATCAATACAGAGTCCCTCTATAGGACTCAACAGAAGTCTCCGAGCCACCAGAAATAACAAACCTGGCTTAGACTTCTCCACGACTGTTTCCCACTCTCCTGACGTCTACTTCCGCTCTGCCTGGGTGCTGTGTTCCTGCCAGGAAGGTTCCAGGGAAAATATTGATGACTATATCTAGTCTGATGTGCAAGGTCTCCATGATCTGTCCCTTCCTTTGTATTCTTTTTCCTACTCTGATTTCTCTCCTTCACACCTACTCATCAGTCACATTGAATGACTTTCAGTTTCCCAAACAAGTGTTTCGTTTTTATGCCTATCACCCTTGCTCCCAATGCATCTCAGTCTAGAATACATTTCTCCCCATTTACTTGTCTTTCAAAACCCAGGTCAAGCATAACTGTGATGGGGAAGATTTTTCTCTCTCCTTCTCCCTCTCCCTCACTACCCTCAAAGAATCAATCTCTTCCCCCTCTGACCCAGCTCCACACTCTATAAACATTTTTCAACAGCACCATTTTATTTTATAAAAATCACTAAACTCAAGGGCAGCGTCTTTTTATCAGTGCCTACCTCAATATCTGGTGCTCAGTAAAATTTTCTTTGATGAATTACTTTTAAAATAAATAAATAAAAGGTGTTAGCACATTTTTTTAGTCCTGTGTAAATAATATATTGCTTATAAAAAGTAGGGGATCTTTCTTTTTTTTTTTTTTTTTTTTTTTTTTTTTCATTTTTCTGAAGCTGGAAACAGGGAGAGACAGTCAGACAGACTCCCGCATGCGCCCGACCGGGATCCACCCGGCACGCCCACCAGGGGCGGTGCTCTGCCCACCAGGGGGCGATGCTCTGCCCATCCTGGGCGTCGCCATGTTGCGACCAGAGCCACTCTAGAGCCTGAGGCAGAGGCCACAGAGCCATCCCCAGCGCCCGGGCCATCTTTGCTCCAGTGGAGACAGAGAGGAAAGCGCGGCGGAGGGGTGGAGAAGCAAATGGGCGCTTCTCCTGTGTGCCCTGGCCGGGAATCGAACCCGGGTCCTCCGCACGCTAGGCCGACGCTCTACCGCTGAGCCAACTGGCCAGGGCAGATCTTTCAAAATGAATATGAAGGGTAAAAAAAAGAAGCATTTGATTTTTTTATTAAACAAGAACATCAGAAAAGCAAATGACAAGTCATAGTTGTTTGATTATAAAAAATGAGTTGTTTGATTATAAAAAACCAACTTTTATTTCATTGGTGAAACTGCACTCTACAAAAGGCTGAAAGTGCTGGAGATCTGCACGTTCCCTGATCCCCTAATTTTTGTGAGCAGTGTAGTAATCAAGCCATTCTTTTCCCCAAAATGTTTACTATAACTGCATCTGGCCTTACATAACTTCTTGTTTATAGGAAATGCTCTTGTAAAATAACAAAATATTACATGGAGGAAAACAAATACAGACAAATCCATACCATGGGCTATAGCTCCTGGTCTCTGTGTCACATCTCCCTGGTTGCAGTCACAGCTGGATTGGACAGGCACTAGGTGAGCCTCGCTGCATCCCTGCGGTAGGTCAAGTAAGTTTGTAAATATGATGTATATGTTTGCTTGCTTATAGTTTGCATTGGGTGTGGGGGACAGGCTGTAAGCTGGCAAGGTCCTTATAACCTAAGGCTTAGTTTTAAGACTAAGCCTTTGCCACCCTTTTAACACTAATATCTTTTCAACATCCTTCTAATACTAAGATCTTCTTAAAACTAAGCTTTTCCTCACACCCTTGACTGTTGCATGATGTGGAGTGGTGCACTCTCATGAGGAATCCCATTTATGCCTCAGATAAGTGGCTTTGTATCAGAGACTACCTATTTGTATATTGGCTTAATGGCTTTAATTTCTACACTATAAAATGAGGCAGACCGGGGGCTCTCTCACTCAGATCCTGCCATCAGCATTGCAGAGGAGAGGCAGCCAAGATGGTGGAGTGCTGAAGGAGAAGCCAGTTTGTGCAGAGTTTGTGCAGAGAGAAGGAGATGGGAAACAGAGGTGAATAAGGCTGGTGAGGTAGAAACCTTTGATTCTAGGAAACTCAGATAAGTCAGTGGCTTTGGGAGCCCTGAATGGAAAGGGAAGTGTTTTCCCACTGTGTGTATTTCTCACCCACCAGGTGTGAGCTAGGATTAAAGATAATGGCCCACCAGTTCTTGGCTCCATTGTTTCATTACTGTCTGTCCGAATCCAATGCGAAGCTGCCTGGGCCGGGCGGCTGTGATGGTGGCTGCGGCTACTGGCTTTACTCCTGCCCAGGATGTTCTCTGAAGCTGTGCGAGCTCTAGGCCTGCTCAAGCACAGCTGGAAGCGGGGGAGTAATGCCCTCCTTCCCAGGAGAGTTGACAGTTAAATGCCTCAGGTTTCTTTCTCTCAGGTGGACAATTCCAGGGGCATCCTGGGAGCTTCTTGGCAGTCCTGGCAGAATTGAACCCTGATTCTTACAGTGGCAATGTCAGTACCACCCCAATTAGCATTTCCTTCTTCCTTTTTGCCTTCCTGCTCCCTCACTCCTACTTCATGAGATTGCCTCATGTCAGGCTCTGCCTTTGAGGAAGCTGAACTAAGTCATGGGACCCTGTCCTGGGCAGCTCGCTGGCCACGCTGTCAGTGCAGCAGTGCACGGGAAGGTGTAGCAGCTGGTGGAGGGAGACCTAGGAGATGCTGAAATGAAAGGCAACGTGTGGTTTAGATTGGATGCCAGTTTGGGCAAACCGGATATAAAGGACATTTCTGAGACTGTTATAAAAATGTGAATATGGTCTTGTACTTGAGGAGATGAAAATATAGTGAAGTGGAAAAATAAACATTGTTATATAAGGAAGCGAATTACAAAACAAACAAACACACACACACACACACACACAATCTCCCCAAAGACATAAAATCATTTTTAAATGATCTGGAAAGATATAACTAAGGCATTGACTATTCAGTCTGTAGGTACTTACAGTATCATCTTTTTGTTCTCTTAGTTTTGCTTGTCTATATATTTTTAATATTTTACCACACACATATCCTGCTTCTGTACTTAAAAGAGCATTTTTCCAAAGCTAATGCAGTGTCCAGCGTGCCAAGTGTTGATTGGTTATCACAGGACAGTTTCCGTACAATTCAGTGATAAATGAGTCTGAGAAACAAGGATAAATGTAAGTGGGCTAAGGAGGGTCCCAGAATGCACTGGGGCGGGGGTAAGAATATCCAAGCCAGGACCAGCTCCCCTGCAGACAGGATCCTGTAAGTATCGGAGCCCGAGTTCCTGTGAGTTACCCTCATTCCTCCCTGCAGTCTCATTGACATGCGCTCATTAAGATACTCAGCAAACACAGACACGTCCCTGAGCCCAGATGGAGGAAGACGCTTGTGCTAACCAGCACTTCATAATCTGTGATCGCAGGGATTAGGAGCCAGCCTTCCTGTTTGTGCTAACAGCACCTGATGGGACTCGGTAAGAAACTCCCACCACAGCATTCTCCATGAGCTGGTTATCCTTCTATACACTTAGTCTTTCCAATTCCCCAAAAAAGAAAATAAATATTTGTAGATTAAAGGAGAACTGCCTTCTCATCTTTTCACAGCTGCTGGCGTGCAAGCCGTTCAGCACCGAGTGTTTAATTACTGGGCAGATACCATTAGACAGGCAGCTGGACCTGCATTCAGATGAGTTTGGATTCAAGGCGGCAGGAGATAAAGATCTGGGAGTGGAAAAGCTGGGCTGCAATTGGGTTCATTTATAAAAAAGGCTGTTAAAGGTCAACTGTGTTTTCTTGTGCTAGAGATAAAGAGATGCTATTAAAAACAATTGGAAAGTAATTCATAAGAAAGCAGTAAGTCACTCAGGTTAAATTAATTTGTCTTTCTGATAGCGTGGCACTCATGATGGGAAAGTAAATTTACTTAAAATCAAGATCTTTCAGAAACAGCCATTGATCATGTCTTCCATGCAAAGCCACTAGAATACGCTCCGGGGTTCTGGGACCTCTGGTTCTGTCTAATCGCAGCATCCCGTAGTTCATGGCGGCCCCTTCCCAGCCTGAGAATTCACCGTGTTTCCCTAAGCATCGGAAGTTCAGTGGCATTTCTGTGGACACGCTGAGATGCCTGGGCTTGCTGACATCTTCCTGTTGCCTCTGATGAGCTGCCAGCCAGGCACCAGGACAACGCACGGGCACGTGATCCCACTTCCTGACATTTAGCGATATATTAGAACATTCTAGCCCACTGCACTCAACTCACAACTCCTCTCCTCCTTGTCCTCACTCCAGCCCACCCGCGTTCAAACACACACACACCAGCGTGAAAACTGTGTGCTTGTCCAGAGACCATCTCAGTGATGACTGGCAGTTTCTTTAACTCTGCGTACAGATACCATGGGCCTTCTCTGTCCCTCTCTTTCTCAGGGTAAAGCCTTTCATCCAAGCACAGCAGACATTCCTTCTCTCCTGGCGCCAGCTTGTTGTATGACAAACAGCAATTGCTTTAGTGTCTGGAAAGGGCAACCCACTGAGACACATCTTCATCTTTCTCTGGGCAAGATGGGGGTCATGTCTGTTTGCTGTCAGGCAATGGGATGGGCAAGGACATATGTACTTTATCAGATTGTGACCTTGTGTAGACAACATGGATCTGGTCAGCTTCTCCCTTTCTTGTTGCCAGAGAAAAGCTGCTTGCTGCTCTTCTTTCTTTCTTGGGCTTGGAAAATAATTGGGGTGGAGGTCTTTATTTTCTGAAATCACAGGAATAATGAGCGATTCCCTGCAAAGGTCTCTCTGTGAACAGCCTTCATTTCAAGGCGCACACTAATTATAGCCCAACTCCGCGAGCCCACCAGTTTCCCAGTGTCGGCCAAGGAGAGACAAAGAGGGTTAGCAGCAGTGAATGTCACACATTTACCTTCGCTGATCATTTGCAGGTTTGAATAACCGCTTTGCAATTCAGAATCTGCACTAAAAAGGCTTTCCAGATCAGATAGCACAAGGTTTCTTCCAAGCCTGTCACCTTTGAAAAACTAGGGACGTGGACATGTTCAAAATTTACTGCACTAGGCTGGCTGTACCTGGATCACGTTCAGACTTCACATGCATGATCTTAATGGGATGTGCTTTATACTGCAGTCAGTGCAGAGAGCCCCAGAAATGGAGGCTGCTGAAAGCTAAAGCGAAACAGCCATGACAGAAACAGCCAAGAACAGCAGCCGCAGAGCGGCCACTCTTACTGAGTGCCTGCTGTATGTCCTGTACCGTACCTTTGTGTTACGTACGTTATCTCCTTTAATTCCTAAAAGCATGCTGAGAAATGGGAATTACTGTTTTCATTCTCCAATATTCAAGGACTTTAAGTGAAGCTAAGTGAGTAATCTTTAAGTTGAAGTGCCTGGTAAATGGAAGAGACAACATACACTCTTGCTGCTTGCTCTGTGCGAGGTTTCTGAAATCATCTCCTGTGACTCAGGGCTTACCAGTGAGACTGATTTGAGGAATAACGACAGTGTTCTGGGTGCATCATTCTTGTTTTGTCTGCTCAACCCGCCTCCCATTTTTATGTGGAAACAGCCTCCGTGCCCTTGGGGGAATGCCACTCCCCCAACATCCAACCAGCTCCTTAAAATGGGAGCTGCTCTCTCCTGACAGATGGCCCACCCCTTTGTCCACTGCTGATTGGACCAGCGATACACACCTCCCCAAGGCAGGCCAATCCCTAGGACCCCTCACCTCTCTGGCAACCATTGTTTGTGGGTAGACTGGTGGACATGTGAAACAGTAATAATAATAATAATAAAAATAAATGTTTTTTTATGTATGAGACATTTTAGATTTTAACTCATTCTCTCAACAATTCTGTGATATGGACAGTTATTACCTCCAGGTGGAGAGTGAAATCTAGGTGGTTAGATGTCTTGGGGTCACATATCTAGGAAGTTGCAGAGCTGAGACTTGGTTTGTATTCATCAGCATTGCCACAAAAATTCTGGTTTAACAACTCAATGGTTCCACATAATTATGTATTATCCCTGATCTGGGGTCACGGGTGTGGCCTGGCCAAGCTGGGCTTGGCGGTCAGCTCTGGTGGTCTTGGCTAAGCTCACTCATGGAGCTGGGTCAGCCGGGGTCAGAGGGTACAGCCTGGAGCAGGCTGAGTGGCTGTGCTCCATGTGTCTCCTGTCCATTCTGGGGGTCTCAGGGCTGGCCTGCACAAGCCTTCCTAAGGAATAGCCAAAGAGCGAGAGCACAGATGGGGATGGAGTCCCCGGGGGCTGGGCTCAGAATTGGCATGCTGCTGTCTTCACCTCACCCAAGCAGCATCAGCCGGCCGGATACAGAGTCTGTCTCTTGTGAGGAGAACTTCCAGATGAAGATTCGGGGAGACGTGAAGAATTGGGACCAAGGCCACCAGCCACCGTAGTGCCCCATATGCTTCTTTAGGAACCCCCCACCAACCCGGGTGCTTCAGCTGGTTGACAGTCGCTGATGTTGTGAGACACGAATCTCTCAGGTTGTCAGCACCACGCTCCCCAGTGGGAGGAGGAAGCGGGTCTGCAGCGGTGCGTGCAGAGAGATGTGGGCACAAGTGACAGGCAGAGTCTTAGGATGCCCGTGACACTGGGACCCATGGATATCAGGCCTCGGCTGTTCCCTGCTTTTTCTGTCATTTGGGTATTCAAGCCTGTTTTTGAGGTCCTCACCCCAAACTCTTTAAAAAAATTTTTTTTAAATTTATTGGGTTTTTTTTAGAGAGATAAGGAAAGGGAGAGAGAGGAAAAAAACATTGATTTGTTGTTCCACTTATCCATGTATTCACTGGCTGATTCCTGTGTGTGCCCCAAATGGGGGATTAAACTTACAACTTTAGTGCATCTGAATGATGCTCCAACCAACCGAGCTACCCAGCCAGGGCCCAAACTCTTTTAATTGAAGATAATTTTCTGTCAAATGTTACCCGAAGCATCCTGAATATAACACCCTTTAAATTAAAAGAAAACAAAATAGGCTGACCAGGCAGTGGTGCAGTGGATAGAATGCCCTGGCTGAGGACCCAGGTTTGAATCTCCCAGGTCACCAGCTTAAACATAGGCTCATCCAGCTTGAGCGCAGGCTCACCTGGCTTGAGTGTGGGATCATAAACATGACTTTAGCCCAAAGGTCACTGGCTTCAAGCGCAAGGTCGCTGGCTTGAGACCAAGGTCATTGGCTTGATCAAGGGGTCACTGGCTCAGCTGTAGCCTCCTGGTCAAGGCACATATGAGAAAGCAATCAGTGAACAACTAAGGTGCTACAACAATGATGCTTCTCATCTCTCTCCCTTCCTCTCTATTTGTCTCTGTCTATCCGTCTCTCTCTCTCTCTCTATCTGTCTCTCTCATGCTAAAAAAAAAAAGAAACTTTAAAGTGAAAAGTCGGAAGACTGTCCATGTGCCTCTGTGAAGTATGCATGGGAGGGAGGGCCTTCTTTAGCTGGCAGAACTGTTCTGCGCTACTTACCAGACATGATGGCCCGGAAGTGCCATGGGTTGCGGGAAGTGCCCCTTGAGATTGTCCAGCTCCTTTCTCCTGGCACTGCACGCTCAAAGCAACGTTCCTTCATAATCTTGTTTCCCACGCAGGGTGTCCTCTAGGGGAGAGAGTGCGCTAACAAGCCCAACCCACTGGGCCCTTACAGTTCTCAGCATCAGTTTTAAGATGGACAACCTAGTTTATAATACAAACTCTTCAGGGTTTGTTTGTAGTCAGGGCTTTTTATTTTACAGAAACCCAATGTAAGTTAAACAAAAAGAGTTTCCTAGAAAATTGTCAGTTTAGCTTATGAAGAAGGAACTTCTGGACCAGAGCTATGTCAGGGCCTTCCAAACATAGAGCCTGGAACTTCGTGTTCTGCCCTCACCACTTTGGGGGGGGGGTGTTCTTCATCTGGGAAGACAGTGGTAGCTCTGAGGTCATGCATTTATAGCTCTCAAACAAGAAGAAAGAGAAGTTATTTTGCTACTGCCAGCTGAGAATACCCTAAATCAGGGGCAGTCAACCTTTTTATACCTACTGCCCACTTTTGTATCTCTGTTAGTAGTAAACTTTTCTAACTGCCCACCTGTTCCACAGTAATGGTGACTTATAAAGTAGGAAAGTAACTTTAATTTATAAAATTTATATAGCAGAGTTACAGCAAGTTAAAGCATATAATAATAATTACTTACCAACTACTTTATGTCGGATTTTCACTAAGTTTAGCAGAATAAATCTTTATAAAACAACTTACTATAGTTAAATCTATCTTTTTATTTATACTTTGGTTGCTCCGCTACTGCCTACCATAAAAGCTGGAAATGCCTACTAGTGGGCGGTAAGGACCAGGTTGACTACCACTGCCCTGAATAATGCATCCTATTGTTCGGATTTGCATTATATACTCATTTGTGAAGGCTGCCAAAGGATGAAACGTGATGGTCCAGTTCAGGATCATATGGTGAGATGAGTGAGAATACTGTTCCGAGATTTGGGGCGTGGAGGGGGCACTTCTTTGGGTAGACAAAATCAGCGGCGTCACCATTGTTTGCCGTGAACCAGTTATGCTTGATGTCCAGTGGTCCCCAGGCTAATAGATGAAACTGAGTCTGACCTTAACAAAGGGGACGACCAGGACCCACCCACTTCTAAGGATGGAGCAAACAATTTTTACCCTGGCACTGCATTTTTTTGTCATGATTTGTTATGCTGCAAATTGAATAAGCTTTAGGTCAGGTGATAAATGAACTCGACAAAGGTTAACTATGGGTATGATATTAAGTGTATGCTGAGCTGGAAAAATCTCTGAGCACGAAACAAAAGCAGGGAATGGGTGTCTTGCTCCCTGAGGAGGCACCCATGTGCCTTGCAACACAGACACAGAGGCTTTTGAATCGGCAGTGGTCCAGGTGCTCAGGGGAAAGGTGAGATGAGGACTGGCATGCCCAGCGTATTTGCACCATTCTCCATATCTCAGCCCAGGTAACTGGCAACTGTGCTTCCCCTGCCCCCACCCTACCCAAGCTGGTCAGCATTGCGTTCAGACCAACACAGGAGGCTGAAGTGCTCACACATACAAATGAAGGTCAACAATTGTTTATGATTTCTTTTAGCTTCTTTAAAACAAGAACTACTTAGGCAGATCAAAACCAGCCCATTCATAGAGTACTTACTAAGTCAAGAATAGTTAAAAAAAAAACAAAAAAAAAACAGGATGAATAATACAGTTTTGTAAGTGAAACATGAAATGTAAAGGAAAAAGCCGTGGACATTGGGAGACCAAATCTCTGTTGCTCATTTGGGGCACGCTCTTGAGCAAGGCACATCCTCTTTGTTCCTTTCTTGTTGTTTCCTCATCTGTGAAAAGAGCCTGTTGGACAAGTTAACTCTGGGAATCATTTTACTTGGAAAGATCTAGCAGTTCACTAGAATGCCAACCTTTCGCAGCGTGGATGCCTTAGTGCACCCCAACATGGATGCACCAAGTGCATGAGTGGGCTTCGCAGTTAGTGAGGATGGTGGGAATGCTTGTGTGGGATCAGTGTCTGTATCCCAAACCATCCCCAGGAGTTGATTTATGCAGCCTAGAAGAGCATTCAGAGCTCCTCATTTGGAACCACATAAATCAATGTTGAAATCATGACTCTTCCACATTACCTAGAGTGGGGACCTTGTGACAAAGAATCACTAGGACTTGGCTCCTGCCTTTCAGGTATAGCACAGCACACACAGCCATGGCTCCTTGACTTTGAGTCTGGGAGAAATTGCAAGGTGAGCATGGTCTAGCTCTTAGACATCGGAGACCAAACGTGCAGGAGGCAGAGAGAGAAGTGGGAATGGAAGCCAAGAGATACAGAATTGTTAGTTGGGGAAAAAAGGTATCTTTTTTGTCCTTTCAGCAAAGAGGACTAGGAGCTAAAACATGTAGATTGGCTCTGACGTGTAGCTTAATGGTATTTCCTTAGAAATAGGACAGGAAGGCCCTTGGAGCACAAGGACAGCCCTGGTGCCGTGATGACACGCATGGTGTGGGGCAAGTGCTGCCTGAGGCTCCCGTGGCAAACTCCGTGTTGTTCAGAGACACCTTTCAAGGGTTATCTGATTAAAGCTTCTACTGCCTTGGAGCTATTTTGCAACGGGTGACAAAGCAAATCATACGTGTTCATATGCACATGGAAATGAACTCTGTCTGGTGGAGGGACAGCCCTCTTATGAGTCCATTTGAAAATTCATTTCAATATTCCGAATCGGTAAATGTATCTGTTCTTTGGATTCTGCCTCGTTTCTTTGATACTAATGCATTAAATAACATCTTTAATGTGTGTTCATTTTTTGCCTGCAGAAAAGGCATCATTTTGTGCCCTTTTTAAATCGTATCCTTTAACATTAAGAATTATTTAGAACTGAGTGCGTGTGGATGTTGAGGTCTGGACATTCACTCATGTCAGCCATCCACTAATTGCCCTTGTCTCAGGGTAAAGGCAGTCGTTGAAAGATCTATTTTTAGAGGAAAGAGCTCCTGGCTCTCATCAAGTGTTGTTTTCTCACTTTGGTTTATTTATTTGTTTTGTTTTCTCTTTCTGTTACGCCTATCACCATTGCCAGAAGAGCAGTTATGCAGTATAACATAAAAATCAGGCAACGAAACAGTTTTGCTATCTTCCATTTCCATCCCCACCCCAACTGTTAGGATGTAATGCCAGCACAATACCATAATGGAGCCTGTTCTGCTGACATTTCAAGCTCCCACAGAAAATGCTGTGAATCTTCTGCGAGGACCTTATTTGCAAGATTTGTTCAACAAAGAGGTTGGATAAGCATCTTGGATTAAACCTTCAAAGCAGCAGGCCCTTGGTTACTTTTCCTGATTAACCTGGGAACTCTTTGAAACTCTCTTTCTTATCATAATTCATTTTTTGAAACCATCAGTTTTCATAATGAGAAACACTAGTAAACACACTTCTTTATGCGTTTCCTCCTAATTAGCAAACCTTTATTTTGCACAAAAAATTTTTCCATATTTTAAGTTTATCTGCAAAGAATATTTTGTTTTAAGTATTCTAGAATTAGATGGCTAATGGAAAATACATTTTTCCTACTGATAACAGCGAAATCTGTTAGTCTATTCATTAATTTCTAGCAGCTTAGCCTCCAGGAAGCTCAGAGCCAAATTTATGGCTCGACTTTAATAACTCAGTAGAACCTGCCAGTCTGCATTCTGCCTCTCTCCAGTCTTGACCTTGGTTTCTAATTTATATTTTACTTGTTTCTGATTTTATTTATTTATGTTTATTTTCTTCTATTTTATTGTATAGATTTTTATAAGCCATCTCTAATTCTCCAGGGAATAGTCCAACTATAAGGAAAGAAATTCATACGTGTAGATTATACATGCCTCTATACTTAGTTTTATAAAAGAAATTTCTCGGGAAAATTACAGTTTCCTTTTGTCATTGTTTTTTCCTGGTATACTTCATTCAGAGACAATAAAGCACTTAGTTATCTCACTCAACCTATTCATATGCTGCCTAACGATTGAATACACTTTAGGAATGAATAAACAAAGTCATAGTAAGGTCAAATTGATGTGTCTCAGTTCCTACAATGATTCACATCATGTAAATGATATTGAATTTCAGTTTCTATAAATATTTCTCAGCCATATCGTTATTTATTACAACAGTACTTTCTGATTACCAGAATCTCATCAGTCTTTCTATCCATAGCTCGTGAGCTAAAAAAAAAAAAAGCATGCCGTTATACTTAGAGGTTAAAAATGTAACTTAACAGGCTTGTTCAAGGGATTTGAGTTGTGTTCGTTTAGGAGAAAGAAGATAAAGGAAGTGAGAATCTGAAAATTGATTCCCTTAGAGCAGGGGTCCCCAAACTACGGCCTGCGGGCCACATGCGGCCCCCTGAGGTCATTTATCTGGCCCCCGCCACACTTCTGGAAGGGGCACCTCTTTCATTGGTGGTCAGCATCCATATCCTGTGCTCCTGGAGTACTGTATGTAGCAGCATAGCTCACATACAGTACTACTTCCGGTGATGCGGGATGCATGCGTCACGGCTCCGGAAGCGCGTCATATCACTTGTTAAGGCTAGCAGTGACAAATATGGAACCGGACATTGACCATCTCATTAGCCAAACGCAGGCCCATAGTTTCCATTGAAATACTGGTCAGTTTGTTGATTTAAATTTACTTGTTCTTTATTTTAAATATTGTATTTGTCCCCGTTTTGGTTTTTTACTTTAAAATAAGATATATGCAGTGTGCATAGGGATTTGTTCATAGTTTTTTTTTTATAGTCTGGCCCTCCAACAGTCTTGAGGGACAGTGAACTGGCCCCCTGTGTAAAAAGTTTGGGGACCCCTGCCTTAGAGGATGTGTTCCCCAGTTTAAAGGCTATTTCTTCACAACCACTCTTTTGGGGTCTGATAATTTGAAAACTAGCTTTATAATAGAGTACTAGAAGTTAAGAAATCAGTGTGGGACTGGGCTTCATGATATAAAACATGTTTTAGGTAACTTTGATTTAACAAAGATCCTTCTTTGTAACCCTCAGAATACACTGTGCCTCTCCAAGGTCATGGAGGATAGAGAATGCAACATTCCTGTTGGGCAAATAAATTTTAACAGATATTTAAGTTTGCTCGCTTATAGTTTGCATTGGGCAGCACCATGTGTCTGTAGTCTGTGAAAGGCTGCTGCAGATTGCAAATTGCGAATTGTCTTCCTGCCTGGGAGGGACCAGTGTATTGTTAATGTTGGCTGGAGGAGGGGTTTTTGGTTCCCCAGCCAGATTTTTGCAGAAGAGAAGGAGGGCAAATGTGGAACTGGGGCTTTAGGGGCTTTGCGAGCTCCACTGAAGCTGGGGCCTTTGATTCCAGGAGGAACCGGAGAAGATTCTCTTGGTTGTGGAACTGGAGAATGCGTCAGGGCTTTGGGAGCCCTGAGTGAGGCCAAAGTGGTCTTCCCTGTGTGTTTGTTTGTCCACCGGTGTGAGACTTGAATAAACGGAATGGCCCACCATTTTTTGGCTCCAGTGTTTCTTTACCATCTGCCCGAATCCAGTGTGAACCTGCTTGGCCACCACAACAGCGGCCACTGGCCATATAATTCCCCAAACTGATTTGGATGTGACACCGTTTATTTTCATAGAATCTGATATGAGAAAAGGGGGCAACTGAACCCGCCTTTGGAAGTGCTGACTGTATTAGCTACCTATTGTACAACAAATTGCCAGAAGTTGAGCTTAAAACAACGCACGTTTATTATCACAGTTTCTGTGGCTCAGGAGTCTGGGTACACTTTGCTCTGTTTCCTGCAAGGCTGCACCCATGGCGTTCTCTGCGGGTTGGTCTCATCTGTTTGGGAAAGGTTCATTTCCATCAGGTTATTGGCGGAATTCATTTCCTTGTCATTGTAGGACTGTGGGCTCCATTTTCTTGCAGACTGTTTTTTGCCACTTGGGTCTCCTCTCATCAAAACCAACAGGTGAGCTGAGAGTCTCTTCACAAGATGTATGTTACCGTCCCATGTAACATAATTATATAAATGTCGTCATGCTCTTCCCATCATCTTTGTCGGAATCAGTTGATTAGAAGCAAGTCGTAGGTCTCACCTGTGCTCAAAGGGAAGGAATTTCAGAAAGGCATGGATACCGAGAGTTAGGAATCATAGTGGTAAGGACTGCAAATCTCTTTGTACAAACGACTTTATCCACCACCCACATTGAAAGACATGAAAAAAATCTAGCTTGTGTTCCTAGCATGATAATCCCAGCCCCTTAAAATGGGGAACACGCAGGAGAATTTACTATTTCTTCTGGCTAAAATCTGACTGGAGGCCCCTCTCCCTTTTCATAGAGCATATACTTTAGAAAACTTGCAAATGTAAATCCTTTCTCAGTCCCTTTGAGATGCATCTTCTACAATCTAGGAATGTCTCAAGGACCAAGGAACCATTCCTTAAAATGCAATCATCATGAAAGATTGGATCCTTGCCTCCCATTCTCCGTGGGCGGGTAGGGTAGGAGCCCAACTTCAATAAGCGCCTGTGAGCAGACACAGATGGCCTGCTCATACCGACCAAATTCCCCTCACAGCATCCTGGTACTTTTCCACCAGCACATCCAGCATTTAAAAAGCATCCTGTTTGTCTTTCAGGGAGTTGAACTCACTTTACACTCAAGTGTGTCTCCCCTGCTGCAGTAGCCTGAATAAAATCTGTTTTGCCATTTTTGCAGAATGTCCAACTGTGTTTGTTTATTTGTTTATTTGTTTTACAGGAACAACCTTAAGGGTTTCTCTCTCATCATTGCCTAGAGGTTTTGGTATCACTTTGCTTTCCGTTCTAACACATCTACCTCAGCAAAGCTGAGCTTCAGTGAGCATTTATGGATTATGCGTTTGTAGGTAGTTTGGGTGTTTCTCCTCTTATATAATAGGCATGTTCCTAATGGGTGGTAATTGTTTTAAACTAAATTAATAAGAAATAAAGCACAGGGGGTCTTGGATATTGATAAGAACCACAGACAACAAGTGCAGTCTGGGTTGTAGGTCTAGCTCTGTGACATAGACTAGCCTGTATGGTTAGAGGTGGAAATGAATTCTCTTGGTGGTAATTTGTGGCTACCTTTAGGCACGTTTGGAGGGGGAAAAATAGTCTCAGCCTTGAAGGAAGAGAGGCACCAAGCTGGAATGGTTAGTAACAGTGCGTTACCCGAATCCAGCCCAGTGTGAGTTTACTCTCCCTCTTGAGGGGTAAGGAAAATCCTGAGCAGAAAAATACTCCATTCATCCCGCTCAAGCCTCAGTTAGAAGAACTGACAAAATACAATGAGGGCCTGGAATTGGGCTCTATGGGAAATACGTTTGGTTTCCCAAGCAAAAGCACACATGGTTCTGGGATATTTATTTGAGCCCTTCTGTTCAAAACTCTTTCTGAGGCTGTGTGCTATCTAGAAGTGATGGCCACACATGGGTTCCCTCTCGCTTCCTCTGCTCAGGACCATGGACAACAAAAGAGCAGGGTCCTGCCTCTTGTGGTTGCCGGTGAGGAGTGGGTCACTGCCTACTAGACATCTCTCCTCTGACCCTGTGGGGCCTGTTCCTCTGTGTCCTTACGAGCCTGTACCTTCAGCCCAGTTCCTCAGAGGGTACCTGTGGTTGGTTCGTGGAGCATGATACCCTAAACCAGGAGGAAAAGACGTTAACCAGGTATTGAATGAGTGCAGAGCAAGAGAGTGTTGGTGGTGGTGATTGGTTTTGTTTTTCAGGGGAAGCTCAGGGCTTCTTTTATGTTTTATAATGTAAATTATGGACACTGAGAATTGAGACATTTTGTCTGTTCAGTGAACTGCAGAAAACGTAAACCTCTACAAGCCAGAGAAATACATCTTTCCTGTGTGCTTAGAATATTCAAAGACCAATCTGTGTCTAACTTTCTTGTTTTCTAAATTTTCGAAATAACATTCCACTAGATTTTATCTTTTTTTAAAAAAAAAAAAATTAATTGGTAGCAATTTTGCAAGCGTTTTAAATCAACAATGATTTCCTGAGTTTTGTGTTATCTTTAGTATTACAAACTACATCACTTTTGTCATTTCCATACCATTATATAGTATTCTTGAAAACATGATTTTTAGGAATACCATTCAACTCCTACCCATAGCTGATTGGATCCAAAGCCACAATAGTTCTAAAATTAAATTAAATTCTATGTAGATTTTTGCCTCTTCTTTCTTTGCATTTTCCCTGATATTTAGACAGTACTTTTCAATGAAACGACCTATTTGCATAGGTAAAACTTCCATTTATTATTTTTATTTCATTACTAGTTTTGTTGTTGATTCTTTACTTTAATATTGTCCTGGTTGCATTAAGAAGCTCCAGGTTGCCCTGGCCGGTTGGCTCAGCGGTAGAGCGTTGGCCTAGCGTGTGGAGGACCCGGGTTCGATTCCCGGCCAGGGCACATAGGAGAAGCACCCATTTGCTTCTCCACCCCTCCGCCGCGCCTTCCTCTCTGTCTCTCTCTTCCCCTCCCACAGCCAAGGCTCCATTGGAGCAAAGATGGCCCGGGCGCTGGGGATGGCTCCTTGGCCTCTGCCCCAGGCGCTAGAGTGGCTCTGGTCGCAACATGGCGACGCCCAGGATGGGCAGAGCATCGCCCCCTGGTGGGCAGAGCGTAGCCCCATGGTGGGCGTGCCGGGTGGATCCTGGTCGGGCGCATGTGGGAGTCTGTCTGACTGTCTCTCCCTGTTTCCAGCTTCAGAAAAAAAAAAAAAAAAAAAAAAAAAAAGCTCCAGGTCTTGCTGAGTGTTGGTTATCAATCAAGTTGTAGATTCTGGCCTAGGATGTTGCATATCGATTACTTATCTCATTCAGGGCCAGAGAGACAAGTCATATTCTTCAAGCGTGAGGTTCTAAGTGTAGCTTCCCTGAGCCACTTGGCTAATTTACTAGCTTTCATTTTTTTATTCTTACTAGCTTATAATGACTTTAAGCTTATTTTGGAATAAAATGTTTTAATGAAATTTTAAGACATTAGAGAAGATATTTCATGAATTTGAAACTATTTGAGAAAAAGAACTTTTTGCCTGACCAGGCGGTGGCACAGTGGATAGAGCATCGGACTGGGATGTGGAGGAACCAGGTTCGAGACCCCGAGGTTGCCAGCTTGAGCGTGGGCTCATCTGGTTTGAGCAAAGCTCACCAGCTTGGACTCAAGGTCACTGGCTTGAGCAAGGTGTTACTCGGTCTGCTGAAGACCCACGGTCAAGGCACATATGAGAAAGCAATCAATGAGCAACTAAGGTATCGCAATGCGCAATGAAAAACTAATGATTGATGCTTCTCATCTCTCCATTCCTGTCTGTCCCTGTCTATCCCTCTCTCTGACTCTTTCTTTGTCTCTGTAAAAAAAAAAAAAAAAGAACTTTTATATGATATTTCTCACATACCAGAACACTGTCATGTTTACTACTTATTTAATCTTCATGTAACAGATAAGTCTTAGTGGCCTTGATCTGGGAAAAATGTCTCCTTCCAATGACCCTGTCACTGCATTTGTAGCCTGAGGGCAGAGGGGAGGCTCAATGCTGGCCATTATGTTGGGGAGTTTCCATGTGGGCCCATGAGGCATGCTAGCCCCTCTAGAGTTCTGGGGAAGCTCACCAGTCTACAAGCTGCCCCATGTACGTAGCGCCTAGGCTATAAGTAGGAGTGAGTAGTCAGAGACTTCTGGGCATATGAGGAAAGCCTTCAACATGAAAAGGGACAATGAGGGGGAAAAGGATATTTAGGGAACAAAGGGGGGAAAAGCAATAATGCAGACTAGCTGAAACCTTTCATTTAATGAGAGTTTGGCGACATCAGCTTTGTAAGAGAAGGGCCTCAAATGGGTAAAAATTGGTGGGTGGAAGAAATCTAACAAGAAGATGCTACTTGTTCCAGAAGGCAAGACCTAGAAGGTTATCTACTAATAGAGAAAGAAAACGTGATTATTATGATGGAGGAACAGCTGACGGCCTCGGTCATAGAGAAAGGCAATCAGGACATTAAAAAATGACTTTGTAAACAAAGTCATAGAAAAAATGGGCCAAAAATGTAAACAGTTACTCTAGCAAAGATTATATATAAACAGATGGTAAATAGGCCCATAAAAAAGTGTTCAACATCATTAGTCATTAAGGAATTGTAAATTAAAACTGCAATGAGATGCCCATTTGACTGGCTTAAGACAAATCAAAACAAAGCAAAACAAAAAATACCAAGTGCTAGTGAGAACATGAACATGTGAAGCAATGGTAGCCATCACATTGCTGGTGTGAATGTAAAATATTGCAATCACTTTGCAAACATTTTAGTAGCATCTTATGAAGTTAAATATACACTTGCCATTTGACCCAGCAATCCCACTCCATGGTATTTACCCAAGAGAAAAGAAAGTTATGTCCTCACCAAGATCTGCACATATCAACTTTATTTGTAATCACCAAAACCTAGAAGCCACTTAAATGTCTCCCCACTGTTTATTGGGTAAACACTGGTACATCCATACAGGGAACACTGTACAGCGATAAAAAAGAATGAAGTCCTAGTACATGAAATACCTTGGATGAGCCATTTTACATGAGAGGAGCCCCACTCACAAAGCTGTAGACTGTCTCATTCCATTTATATGATATTCTGAAACAGGCAAAACTATAGGGACAGAAAACAGATTAGTGGTTGTCAGGTTGTCAGACGTTGGGAGGTGGGGAGAGACATTGACAGTTGGGTATAAAAGGGCACAAGGGAATTTGGAAGTGTGGTGGAACTGTGTTCTCTATCTTAATTGTGGTGATGGTGACATGACTGTATGGTTTGTCAAGACACACAGAACTGCACATTAAAAGTGTTAGTGTTACTATATGTAAATCATAACTCAAAAATGAAGGGAAAATCAATGAGGTTTCTGGCTTGAGTGGCAGTTGGAGAGTGAAACTGCTAAAGGTTTTGGGAAAGCTTAGCTGGGCAGCAGGCAAGCCTGAAAGCAAACGATATATTCTGCCTCGGCAAATAGAACCCCAGCCAGCAGAAATAGATTAATGTGGGTCATGTGGTGGGGCTCTTTACTGCTGACTGATACTCTATTGTATGAATAGACGAGAATTTATTCATTTGTCTGTTGAGGGACATTTGAGTTGTTTCCAGGTTTGGTCAATTATGAATAAAATCTCTACAATAGTCCCCCTCTTACATGCAGTTTCACTTTCTGCAGTTTTGGTCACCCATGATCAACCATGGTTCGAAAATATTAAGTGGAAAACTCTAGAAATAACCAATTCATAAGTTTTCAATTGTGTGCTACTCTGAGTACATGATGAAATCTCACACAGTTCTCCTCTGTCCCCCCCCAGGATGTGAATCATCCCTGTACCCAGGGTTTCTATGCTCTACATCGGGGGTAGTCAACCTTTTCATACCTACCGCCCACTTTTGTATCTCTGTTAGTAATAAAATTTTCTAACCACCCACCAGTTCCACAGTAATGGTGATTTATAAAGTAGGGAAGTAACTTTACTTTATAAAATTTATAAAGCAGAGTTACAGCAAGTTAAAGCATGTAATAATAATTTTTACTTACCAAGTACTTTATGTCAGATTTTCGCTAAGTTTGGCAGAACAAATCTTTATAAAACAACTTACTATAGTTAAATCTATCTTTTTATTTATACTTTGGTTGCTCCACTACCGCCCACCATGAAAGCTGGTGGCCCACTAGTGGGCAGTAGGGACCAGGTTGACTACCACTGCTCTACAGCTACCCACCCATTAGTCACTTAGTAGCCATCTTGGTTATCACATCAGCTTTCTAGGTAATGCCATGCTTGTGTGCAAGGGACCCTTATTTTACTTAATGGCCTCAAAGTGCAAGAGTAGCAATGCTGGCAATTTGGACACACCAGAGAAACATAAACTTTGTGCTTAAGTGAAAAGGTAAAAGTTCTTGACTTAATAAGGCATTTTATCGTATCACATCATCACAAGAAGGATGAGTACGGTACAATAAGATATTTTGAGAGATATGGAGATCATATTTACATAACTTAATAGTGTATTATTTTAATTGTTCCATTAATAGTTATTATTAATCTCTTGCTGTGCCTAACTTAAACATTATTATAGGTATGTATGCCTAAGAAAAAATAATATGTATAAATATATATAAACACATACGTTCATACATACATACACAGGGTTCAGGCATCCACTGGAGGTCTTGGAACATAGCTCCTGTGGATGATGGGGACTACCATATACATATTCATGTGGCTACTGAAATATCTGAGCACACAAGCCAGGGATATGTTTCTAAAATGCAAATCTGATCATGCTACTCCTCTGACTAAAATTCTTAGCTTATGCCTGCCTGACCAGGCAGTGGCGCAGCAGATAGAGCGTCGGACTGGGACGCGGAGGACCCAAGTTCGAAACCCCAAGGTCGCCAGCTTGAGTGTGTGCTTATCTGGTTTGAACAAGGCTCACCAGCTTGAGCCTAAGGTCGTTGGCTTGAGCAAGGGGTCACTTGGTCTGCTGTAGCCAGCTGGGTCAAGGCACATATGAGAAAGCCATCAATAAACAACTAAGGTGCTGCAATGAAGAATTGATGCTTCTCATCTCTCTTCCTTCCCATCTGTCTGTCCCTCTCTCTATCTCTCCCTGTCTGACACACACACACACACACACACACACACACACACACACACACACACACACACAGTATTCGCCTATTCCTTCTCGCCCACAGCAGTAGTTCTGCACCGTGACCCCATACTAGAACTGTCTAGAGCACTTTATAAGCTGCCAGATGTTTGCTTGGCCCATCCACAGAAATTCTGATAGAATTGAGCACTGGATGGAGTTCAAATGTCAGTTTTTTTCAAAGCTCCTCATGGTATTTTATTATTTTTTAAGGCTTGAATCTTTTTTTTTTTTTCCTTAAAAAGCCTCATTAAATATAATACCAAAAAAAAAAGAAATATAATGTACATTCCATATAATTTATCCATTTATAGTGTACAATTCAATGGTATTTGTTATATTACATTATTATGTTTTTTAATTGTGGTAAAAATGTATATAATATGAAATTTGCTATTTTAAATTATACAATTCAGTGGCATTAATTATGCTCACAATGTTGAACAGCCAGCACCACTGCTGCCTCTTTGTATTGGACTTTAGTAAATACCCAGTTCTATAATGAAATCCAAGTGCCTTTAGCAAAACCCAAAGCCTTTCTGTCTTCCCGGAGGCAGCTCTCATCACTTCCTGCCCTGCATTCTCTTGGATCATCTTTAACTTTTGAGAACTCTTTACCTGTGCATATTACTATTTCATCTCTCGGAACACTATTCCCACTACTTCTGGTCAAATCTCATGTCTTCAAAGCCAGACTCCAGTTTTGTCTTTATGGAGTATTTTTTCCGCCTCTAGGCTTATTTAGCTGCTCCCATCTGTGATATGTAGCTCCCTTTATCAACTTCTGTCCAAGCAGTTACTTGTGATTCTTTTCTGTGTCTGTTTTTGTTATCTGTCTTCCACCAGATATATTCTCTCTCTCTCTTTCTCTCTCTCTTTCTCTTTTTCTCATGGTGAACACTCAAAAATTGCAATTTTTCAATATATACATATAAATTCATGGAGGCAGTTTTCCCCAAGAACTTCCAAGAAACCACCCAAGACAGTGATGTGAGAAGTCAACTTGTTGCTTTAAGAAGCTGAGTCTTCAGGGATGTTTGTTTTCACAGCATACCCTGGCCTAGCCTATTACACTCATGAAGACTTCATTTGTCACATTTATCAGCTGCTCTTTTGCAATCTAATTAGAAGGAGAATGTGAAACTCTGTCTGAAAAAGATTCTGGGTTTAAGGGAAGGCTGAAGGAGAGCTAGATCTCAGAGGAGTCTGGGAAAGGTGCAGGTGTGCAGGGGAGGACTTGAGCAGAACTTGTTCCCCGGGGAAGACAGACTTGGGCTGGGAGGAGGGAAGAAAAAACTCCTAGATTGGGCGCTGAAGACAAACAGCTGGACTAAAACCTTTTGCAAAGTCTGTGCCTGACTTCCAGAATTAGACATGAGCAAATGTAAAATTTCAAATCCCAAGTCAATGCTTGCTAAAAATATACAGTCTAAGAAAGAAAATCAGAAACAATCATAATTTTGAACAGATGTTCCATTTGTTAATTTGATTTTTCCTAACAGGACACATTTCTGAAGTTGCTGCTGAATACACCACTTTTATCTCTTGTTGATATAATCAGAAAGATGTCTTGGTTCAACAGTGCTCTGGAGGTTGAAATGTGTTCTCCTTTATAATTTGCAGCTCTGATTAGTTCTATTTTTCTGCCTCAGATGCAAAAATGCAAACATAAACCAAGATTCTGTGTCATTTCCGCTTCTTAAATCATCACCATTAAAAAAAGAATTCAAAGAAAATATCATCTTTCGAATCATACTGAAAATGTGGTCTGAGGTTTACAGGGCAGAATGTACAATGGTCCAATCTTCCATTGTCATATTAACCTATTGACTGTCTCACATTATTAAAAAACGGAACAAAATGTGCATCTGTCATAGAAAAACACATATACATAAAACATATCCAATCAGAAATGAATTGTTGAAAGGAGAGAAATAGATGTTAGAAAGCATTGCAGTCTGGATCTAAAGGAAAAATTTTATAAAGAAAATATGGCAAAATCTTAATTATCTTGTTGGTTCTCCCTTATGACTACATGGAGCTTCTCTCCACTCTTGTGTGTATGATATTGTTGATGAGGGTATATAGTAGAGAGATCATAAACTTACAGAGAAATACTTTCAAAGATTTGTAGAAATTTAAGAACACAGCTTACTAGATTAGATTCCTTAATCACAGAATTTTATTATGCCAAAAATAATATCAAAAGTAATGATATTTTGGGCCCTAGCCAGATGGCCCAGTATATAGAGCATTGTCGTGGTGAGCCTAGGTCACAGTTCAATCTCCGGTCAATGCACATACAAGAAGCAACCGACGAGTGTACAAATAAATGGAACAGGCCCTGGCTGGTTGACTCAGAGGTTAGGGCGTCAGCCCAGTGCGCAGATGTCCCAGGTTCGATTCCCCGTCAGGGCACACAAGAGAAGCGCCTATCTGCTTCTCCACCCCTCCCCCTCTTGCTTCTCTCTGTCTCTTCTCTCTCTCTCTCTCTCTCTCTCTCTCTCTCTCTCTCTCTCTCTCTTCCCCTTTTGCAGCCATGGCTTGATTGGAGTGAGTTGGCCCTGGGCACTGAGGATGGCTCCATGGCTTCCACCTCAGGTATTAATAAGAGCTCAGTTGCTGAGCAACGAAGCAACGTCTCAGATGGGCAGAGCATCGTCCCCTAGTGGGCAGGCTGTGTGGATTCCAGTTGCACATGTGGGAGTCTGTCTCTGCTTCCCCTCCTTTCATTGAATAAAAAAATAAATGAAACAACTATGTAGAACAAGTTGATGCTTTTCTCTTTCTCTTGCTCTCCTCCTACCTTTCTCTCAAGTCAATGTAAAAAATAAAAGAAAAATAATGATATATTTGAAAATACTAGATTTGCATCTGCCTTGCGAGCTCTTGCACATATTATTCATCACGTAGCAAAGAACAACAAATTTCTGCAGTGATTATTACCTCTTTCTGATACTGTTTAATAAGCTCATTGCCCTAAAATCCAAATAGCCTGAAAGAGTTCATCTATCTTTAAAAGTAACAATAATCTTGCATCACCTTTAGCATTAGACTCAATATTAAAAACGATAATGGTTGAAACAGACATGAATCATAGAGAGTCAATTTTCTGCTTATATATCAATAAGGAAGGTTATCACGTTCAGACTTACACATACAACATCTGACTCAATTATCTGTTGTTTTCTGAAAACCAAATCTATTGATTTTTCTGTGGCTTGAAATAGCCATATGAAAATAGTGACTTTTTTACTCCACTGACAGTATCAATAAAGGTAGAGTTTATCTTATTTTCTAAAGTGAGATATTTAGTATGCTGTAGGTGTAAATGAAAGACATAAACTAAGAGACAGAAGTGAACCTTTCAAATGTTAATGTGATGTCTGCGTCATTATAAGCCTAATAATATCAAGTGCACACAAGAACACATAGGTGTCATGCTGGGAAACCAATGATCTAGCTCTCATCTTGACTGCAGGCAAAGACTATCTCATTAAAGCTATAAATTTCATGAGTCTGTTCCGAAATTTAAAACCCTTAAGGCAAATGATTCTCATGGTTTGATAGTTTTAAAAAGGGTTGTTCTTACTTGGCTTTGTAACAGGGAAATTAATAGTTTTTCTGAAACAAATCAGAATTATGCCATAGCTGCATGTGTTTTCATGCTGTTGTCGTTAGCACTTAGCTTCCTCTGTAGATTACAAAACCTTGGACTCCATATTTAATTCACCATGGGGAGACATTTATTACTTACTATGATTGCGTGGGATAGTCTGGGGTGGAAATGAAATGTGCTCATTCATGGCTATGTAAAAATTGTTTTCTTGAGGTGATATGAAATGGAGTAGGTTTCTAATCAACCTTCAATATTCAGAGTGAATCCTGTTTAGCCCACTCTCAGGGGAAGAATGTTGTTCTTGTCCCATACGGTGTTAGCACCCAACCAATAGAAATGTGTCCAGGTCCCGGACTCAAGGCACTGGGGCAATGTCAAAGCAATTGGTTGAACTAATTTTTTCTTTCTCAGTGGTCTACAGAATAAATACTGCATAGCCATGTGAGAAATGCATTTGTAAAAGACATTCTCCTTTTTGGTTTTTTTTTTTTTTTTTTGTATACATTCAGTGTAAAAAGCAACCATTTGCTACATCTGGGTGAAAGGTGACAAATTATAATGGATGTAGGACAGTACAGCTCTAGCTAAAGCCTGCAACTGTTTAAGCTTAGTGGAAAGGCATTAGTGATTGTTTTACAGGAAGAACATACAAAAAATGAGAAATAAGAATATAATTATCGCTTTCCAAAAAAAAATTACAAGTAAAATGACCTAGACTCACCTTATTTTATCTGGATGATCAGAAAGTTACAAATGAAAAGCTATTTGTAGCACATCCTATTTGGTGTGTGTGGGAAGGAAGCTCAAAGAAGTTCAACACTTGGGACTCAAATCAGTTCATAAACTCTTAGAGCTGAAGCAACCAGGCACACATCCTGCTTTCTTTCTCCCTCAAACTTTTTAATCCAAAGAGAAGTGGATAGACATTGGCCAGAAGATATAGTTATGACTTAAATTTTTTTAATTGGGTTCAAATGTATTTTCAACTGCAAAGGTCATTAAAAAATCATTAAAACAGAACATGCAATTATTAAAAATCTTTAACTACATTAAATGTTATCAATAAGACATCACATTATTATTTTTTTATTTTTATTTTTTTTTTTCATTTTTCTGAAGCTGGAAACAGGGAGAGACAGTCAGACAGACTCCCGCATGCGCCCGACCGGATCCACCCGGCACGCCCACCAGGGGCGGTGCTCTGCCCCCCAGGGGGCGATGCTCTGCCCATCCTGGGCGTCGCCATATTGCGACCAGAGCCACTCTAGCGCCTGAGGCAGAGGCCACAGAGCCATGCCCAGCGCCCGGGCCATCTTTGCTCCAATGGAGCCTTGGCTGCGGGAGGGGAAGAGAGAGACAGAGAGGAAAGCGCGGCGGAGGGGTGGAGAAGCAAATGGGCGCTTCTCCTATGTGCCCTGGCCGGGAATCAAACCCGGGTCCTCCGCACGCTAGGCCGACGCTCTACCGCTGAGCCAACCGGCCAGGGCCCACATTATTTTTTGAATGTTGACTTTTTTGTATATTAATTTCTTTTAAAACTTTCATTAGTATCTTTTGCAGTTGTTTTTAACTTTTATACTGTTGTTACATAATTCTCCGTTTCCCTTAAAGAAAATAAAAAATTTAACACTAATTTCCTGAATCACACTATTTAGTGTGACAAGTGGCTTCTGAAAAGAATAGCCATTATGAAGTGTATGACTTTTACTTAAAAGGAAAAACAAATTGCCTCTAATTTTTATCTATTATAAATAATGTTTGTTATGTTATTTATGTATATGTTAATTTCTTTTGTGTAAAAACCTGTAGTGGAGTTACTGGGTCATATATATATATATATATTTTAATATATATATATTTTTATTTTATTTATTTATTTTTTCTGAAGCTGGAAACGGGGAAAGACAGTCAGACAGACTCCCGCATGCGCCCAACCGGGATCCACCCGGCACACCCACCAGGGGCGAAGCTCTGCCCACCAGGAGGCAATGCTCTGCCCCTCCAGGGCGTTGCTCTGCCGCGACCAGAGCCACTCTAGCGCCTGGGGCAGAGGCCAAGGAGCCATCCCCAGCGCCCGGGCCATCTTTGCTCCAATGGAGCCTTGGCTGCGGGAGGGGAAGAGAGAGACAGAGAGGAAGGGGGGGGTGGAGAAGCAAATGGGCGCTTCTCCTATGTGCCCTGGCCGGGAATCGAACCCGGGTCCCCCGCACGCCAGGCCGACGCTCTACCGCTGAGCCAACTGGCCAGGGCCTGGGTCATATATTAAAGGTATGTTTAATTTCATATGAAACTTCCAAACTCTTTTCCAAAGTGGTGTACCATTTTATACTTGTAGTAATAATTGGGTAGACAAGAGGACAATTTTGTTTATTGATCAATCAGCTTCTTTCCATGGCTACCTCATTGCTTTTTCAATAGGCTCATGAACAAAATGGTTATTCTGCTGGAAGAGAGGCTATGTATGGACTCAATACCATTAGTGTTTATTCCTGAGAACAGATTTGGGCACCACCGCTGAATGTCTGACTTTGCCAACAGCAGCAGCCTATCCTCAAACTCTTACATGACATCCCAGTTAGTTTCTATTGCTGCATAAACATTGCCATACAAGTAGCAGCTGATAACAGTACACACTAGTCATTTCACAGTTTCCATGGGTTTATAGTCAGGACATGGCTTAGCTGAGTTCTTTGTATAAATTATTATCAGACTTGAAATTATAGCCCAGGACTAATTATGTTCAGTAGAAATGGAAACCACATATGTAATTTCAAATTTTCTATGAACCATAAAAAAACCATAATATTTTCCCATATGAAAATAGTGGGAATTTATTTTAATTATATACTTTATTTAACTAAATCTATTCAAATATTATCATGTCAGCATGTAATCAGAATAAAAATTACTAATGAGCACTTTTACCTTATTTCAGGCTAAGTCACCAAAGTCTGACAATGTATTTTATAATACAGCATATATCAGTTAAGTGCCTAAGAGACACATGTGGCTAGTGGCTGCTGGATTGGACAACACAGTTACAGATCTTTTGTGGCTCTACAGTGGTAACTCACTGTGTTTTAATTTGCATTTTCCTTCTAACTAAACGGTGTTGAGCATATTTACATGTATATACTTACTGGCTATTTGTGTATCCTCTACTGTATAATGTCTGTTCAAATGTCCAGCAACAGGTGAGCAGATATACACATTGTGATATAGTTATACGATGAAAAAGTACCCAGCAATGAAAAGAAGTACTGATTCATGCAGTAAAATGGATGAATCTCAAAATATGCTGAGTGAAGAAAGCCAAACTCAAAAAGGACACATACAACATGACCCCATTTGTTTAAAATTGTAGGACAGGCAAAACTAATAGGAAAGCAAGCAGATCAGTGGCTGTGGTAGAGATGTGTTAATGATTACAAAATTTCACAAGAAAACTTTTGGGAGGGATGAAAATGCTTTATATCTAGTTTGGAGTGGTGATGACATAGATTTACACAAAATTTATTGAACTGCACTTTTTAAGTGGGTATTTGTATGTAAATTATACTCCAGTAAAAATGCTTTGAAGATAAAAGCAGTACATGTTAGTAGTACCTGTAATGCAATTTGTAGGCCAATTGAAAAATATACTGTGAGGCCCCTTATTAAAAAATTAAACATTTTTAAGATTTTCAAGACAGTGACAGCAGAGGAAGTTTGTTTCTCAATCCCCAGTGATGGAGAGTTCATGGCATACAGTAGGTCCCAAGAAAGTTCTGTTGAATGAATCTAGGAATCTGGGCATCTCAGTGTCCAGCACTTTATATTAGAGAACACAGCGCCCCTTTCTGCTTCTGCTGTTTGCTCCAGACCTGAGGAAAGAGAATTCTGAATAAAAAATTTTTAAATGCTGTTCATAAATGTGATAGAGAAAAATACTGATTAAAATCTATTTTACTTTTGAATTCTTTGATTATGGGAAGAAATACGGCTCAATAACTAAAATGAAGAAAACACACTTTGGCTGAGTGGGTGCACATTCCACTGGAATCATGAGGGAGAAGGAAATGTCCTTTAGTTATTTTATATAGTTTCATACAGACTGACTTCTAGTGGCAGTGGTACACCTAGTATGGGTCGGAAAAGGAACGAAGTTATAGGGGTATAGAGCTAAAACAGTTATATATAATTGTGCAGTGGTTTATCTTTTCTAGAAATTAGTTTTTAGATTCTCTTCTAATTATTAACTTTTCTAAGGACCCTAAATATATATAATCTGTATTGTCAGAGACTTTTCATTGGGAATTCACTCTAGTGCTCCGTCACATAACTCAGAATTGTTATAATGGAGGCATATGAACTTATTTAAATAATGTATTAATGACTGAATATGCCCCCCATACTCATGTTAAAGCTCTAATTGCACTCCCCCACTAGTATGGCTGTATTGAGAGTAACGAGTAATTACGATTAAATGAGATCATAAGGTTGGGGTCCTGAGCCAAGAAAATTAGTGTCCTTTTAAGGAGAAACACTAGAGAGCTTGTCTGCTCTTCCCACAAGCACACACTGAGGAAAGGTAATGTGAGGACACAGCAAGGCCACCAGCTGCCAGCAGAAAGTGAGGTCTCACCAGAAACCAAAACCTGCTAGACCTTACCTAGGACCTCCAGCCTCCGTAACTGAAAAAAAACCCCAGTATGTTGTTTAAGCCGCCAGCCTGGTGTATTTTACTATGGCAACCTGAGCTAAAATAATATGTAATATTCCACATATTATACAATATGTAATATGCATAATTTGATTAACGGTCACATAATGTGGGCAGCTTTGTAGAGTATGACAAGATTTATATGTATGTACTTATGGCATGAATGTATGAGCCCTAGAAATTTGACAAACTCATATGGTACATTTCCCCTAAAGGAAACAGTGGTTCTACTGTATTACTCACTGTCCTAAGCCAAGAGCTATATATTTAGAAAAAAAAATTTTAAAGGAAAACAGGGGTTTTAAATGGTTAAAAATATCACTTAATCAAAAGCATTTAAAATGCCTGCTGGTTGGCTGGGTGTCACTGTGCCTCTCATACCCGAAACCTGTTTTAGAAATTAAAGTATTAAGAGCTGAGCCTGACCGGGCAGTGGCACAGTGGATAGAGCGTCAGATTGGGATGCAGAAGACCCAGGTTCGAGGCCCCGAGGTCGCCAGCTTGAGCGCAGGCTCATCTGGTTTGAGCAAGGGCTCATCTGGTTTGAGCAAAAGCTCACCAGCTTGGATCCAAGGTCACTGGCTTGAGCAAGGGGTTACTCGGTCTGCTGAAGGCCTATGGTCAAGGCACATATGAGAAAGCAATCAATGAACTAAGGTGTCGCAACGAAAAACTGATGATTGATGCTTCTCATTTCTCTCCGTTCCTATCTGTCCCTGTCTATCCCTCTCTCTGACTCTCTCTGTCTCTGTAAAAAAAAAAAAAAAAATTAAGAGCTGAGATGACAGTACCTTAATAATTGAATAAACAGTCTACTGAAAAATATGGCCATAAGGTTACTGAAAAATCTTA